>NW_028270172.1:33582971-34840114 GCF_037043375.1 Chiloscyllium plagiosum | reverse complement strand
GACATCTCTATGGCTCTATTAAAGGCAGAGATCTGGCACTGTGTCAAGGAATCACTGAAATTCATTGGGGATGCCAATGTCATTGTGAAGGTAGCAGTGGTGAGAGATCATGTAGGTCTGTTTAGATGTGTCAAAGCAAGTGGGCAGCTGCAGTACTGTGAGGTGGACCTTGGTGGGATACTATATGTCAAACAAAGAAGAACATGCTGCTTGGCGGAATATTTGGGACCTTGGATTGTTGGAAGGGGGGAGTTAAAAGGGCAGATGCTGCCTAACATTGGCTTACACAATGGACAGGGAAGGCATATAAAGTATTGTTGCAATGTGGGCCAAATAGCAGGAAAAAAATGGTCCCTTCAGAATGTCATACTCAAGAAGCCTGGCAAAGCTTACAGATGCATCGTGACTGGTCACTTACAGAGATAACCACCAGAAGGCATTTGGTAAGATTTCACATCAAAGGTTATTTCAGAAAGCAAAAGTTGATGTTTTAGGGAATAACACATTGGAATGGATAGATGATTTGTTAGGACATAGAAAACCATATTCACAAATGGATCATTTTCTGTATTGCAAAATGTAACTAGTTGTGTGCCACAAAGATCTCAGTTCTTTACAATTTATAAAATTATTTGGATGAAGGGATCGAAAGTGTAGTTAATTTGCTGATGATACCAAGATAGGAAGGAGAGTGAGTTGTGAAGAGGAACATAAAGAGTTCAAAGTTTGGGAGAAGATTTGTAGCTCGGGTGCTCGTTGTTGTGGTTCTGTTCGCCGAGCTGGGAATTTGTGTTGCAGACGTTTCGTTCCCTGTCTAGGTGACATCCTCAGTGCTTGGGAGCCTCCTGTGAAGCGCTTCTGTGATGTTTCCTCCGGCATTTATAGTGATTTGTATCTGCCGCTTTCGGTTGTCAGTTCTAGCTGTCAGCTGCAGTGGCTGGTATATTGGGTCCAGGTCGATATGCTTATTGATTGAATCTGTGGATGAGTGCCATGCCTCTAGGAATTCCCTAGCTGTTCTCTGTTTGGTTTGTCCTATAATAGTAGTGCTGTCCCAGTCAAACTCATGTTGCTTGTCATCTGAGTGTGTGCTACTAAGGATAGCTGGTCATGTCGTTTCGTGGCTAGTTGGTGTTCATGGATGCGGATCGTTAGCTGTCTTCCTGTTTGTCCTATGTAGTGTTTTGTGCAGTCCTTGCATGGAATTTTGTACACTACATTGGTTTTGCTCATGCTGGGTATCGGGTCCTTCGTCCTGGTGAGTTGTTGTCTGAGAGTAGCTGTTGGTTTGTGTGCTGTTATGAATCCTAGTGGTCGCAGTAGTCTGGCTGTCAGTTCAGAAATATTTTTGATGTACGGTAGTGTGGCTAGTCCTTTGGGTTATGGCATGTCCTCATTCCGTTGTCTTTCCCTTAGGCATCTGTTGATGAAATTGTGGGGGTATCCGTTTTGGCGAATACATTGTATAGGTGTTCTTCTTCCTCTTTTTGCAGTTCTGGTGTACTGCAGTGTGTTGTGGCCCTTTTGAACAGTGTCTTGATGCAACTTCTTTTGTGTGTGTTGGGGTGGTTGCTTTCGTAGTTTAGGACTTGGTCTGTGTGTGTGGCTTTCCTGTATACCATTGTGGTGAAATCTCCGTTCGGTGTTCTCTGTACCATCATGTCTAGGAATGAGAGTTGGTTGTCCTTTTCTTCCTCTCTAGTGAATCGGATTCCTGTGAGTGTGGCGTTGATGATCCGGTGTGTGTTCTCTATTTCTGTGTTTTTAATGATTACAAAGGTATCATCTACATATCTGACCCAGAGTTTGGGTTGAATTTGCGGTAAGACTGTTCTAACCTTTGCATTACCGCTTCTGCTATGAGTCCAGAAATGGGTGAGCCACACACTCAGATGACAAGCAACATGAGTTTGACTGGTGAGCCCATCTCTGGACTCATAGCAGAAGCGGTAATGCAAAGGTTAGAACAAACAGTCTTACTGCAAATTCAACCCAAACTCTGTATCCATGAACACCAACTAGCCACGAAACGACATGACCACCTATCCTTAGTAGCCACACACTCAGATGACTAACAACATGAGTTCGACTGGGACAACACTACTATTATAGGACAAGCCAAACAGAGAACAGCTAGGGAATTCGTAGAGGCATGACACTCATCCACAGATTCAATCAATAAGCACATCGACCTGGACCCAATATACCGGCCACTGCAGGTGGACAGCTAGAACTGACAACCGGAAGCGGCAGATACAAATCACTATAAATGCCGGAGGAAACATCACAGAAGCGCTTCACAGGAGGCTCCCCAGCACTGAGGATGTCACCTAGACAGGGGACGAAACGTCTGCAACACAAATTCCCAGCTCGGCGAACAGAACCACAACATAAAGAGTCTAAAAATTGATATGGGTTGGTTAGGTGAGTGGGAAATATAAGAAAATGTGTAATTATCCATTTTGACAAGGAAAATACAAAGTACTTACTCTGGAGAGATTGCTGAGGTGTGAGGTGCAAAGGGATCTGGATAACTTAATGCTTAAATTGCAAAAAGCTGGTACAGCAATTAGGAAAGCTGATTAAATGTTATCATTTATTTTGAGGGGAACTGAACACAAAAGCACAAAAAACAGAGCTTTTGCTTCAATTATTGCAAACCATTGGTAAGATCACATCTGGAGTACCTTGCACAGTATTGTTATCCTTATTTAACAGCTGTGTAAATGGAACATTAGAACAATTAAAGTTGACAACATGGTTTGTTTTAGAAGGAAAAATTGAACAGGTTGTATTCTCTGGTTTTAGAGGAACAAGAGCAGACTCAATTAAAATATAGAAGAACCTGAGGGGTCTTGACAGGGTGGATGTAGAAAGGGTGGTTCCTCTTGAATTAAAGATAACTGTTTAAATGAAAGTCATTGTCTTAAGACAGATGAAGATGTTTTCTCAGTCAGTTGACTGTCTTTGGAACTCTCTTTCTCAAAAGACTATGGAAACAGATACTTCTAATGTTTTTTTTAAAGCAGATCACCAAGGGGCTGAAAGGTTTTATTAGGGGTTCGCTGGAATGTGGGCCTTACATGTTTAACCTACCTGTCCTAAACCCAACAGGGAAGAAAAAAGTCCTTCCATTATCACTGCAGGGGTCTGCAGTCTCACTTCCTGAAGTTAGTTACTATTCTCTAAGGACTTGACCTTTCCAAAGGTAACCAACCATCTGACTAATGGAGTGCTGCAACAATCTAAATGAGTGGTTGATTGAGATTCAAGCCTGTGTCCATTTATAAGTAACTTTCTCAGTAGATGAAATGCTTAGTATTGCTAAGTCATCCGTTTTTGGTTATCCAATGCCTGGAAGACTCAGGTCTGCAAGAGTCAAGGGTGGTCTTAATGATTAAGCAGCAAAACCATTATATAAGTTGCAGATGGAATAGTGGTGATTTCACTGGACTCGTAGTCTCCTCTATATCGGAGAGACCTAGCACAAGCTTGGGGACCAGTTCAGGGAACATTTGTGATCCACACGCTCCAATCAACTCCATCTCCCAGTTGCCAGCCATTTCAACTCCCCCTTCCACTCCTCCAAATGACCTGTTCATCCTGGGCCTCCTCCACAGTCAAACTAAGGCCATGTGTAAACTGGAGAAGAACACCTCATCTTCCACCTTAGGAGCTTACAACCTCATGGCCTCAACATAGAATTCACCAGCTTCCTCATCTCATCCCAGGTCCAGCCCTCCTTCTCCAACCCACTCCCTTGACCTGACCTAACCTGTCAATCTTCCCTCCTGCCTATCTGCTCCATCCTTCCCACTGACCAATCTCATTCACCTCCTACCTGCATCCACCTATCACCATCCCACCTACCTTTCCTCAGCTCCCTTCCCCCTCCCCAATCCTGATGAAGGTTCCTGCCCAAATGTCAAATCCTCTACTCTTCTGGTGCTGCTTGACCTGCTGTGTTTTTCCAGCTCCACGTTTTATCGACTGACTTTCCAGCATCTGTAGTCCTCACAATCTCCTAATAGTCGACCTTCCCAGACTATTAATTAGTGATATGGGGTTGAAGCTCACTGTGGCAGATAATGAAATTTCATATCAGTAATATGAGGAATAAAAAGCTAACTAATGGAGATCATATAACCATGTTGATTTTTGTAAAACATCATCTGGCACTAGTGTCTTTTCGAGAAGGAAATCTACCATCTTATCTGATCTGACCGACATGTAACTCCAGACCCACAGCAATGTGGTCTACCTTTGTGGGATAATGGTACTATCCACATCTCTGGGCTAGGAAGACTAGATTTAAGACCCATCTGCACTAGAAATGTCTCAACATTTTAAACCAGGCTGATTCAAAATATTTAACTGATATTTATCTCAGTGGTCATCTTCAAGAACAGATGTTCCATTTCAAGCTATAAACTCGGGAAAGTGTCACCAAATGTCCAGAGAGTTACTCCTTGTTAAGGAAACACTGTCCACAGCCAACAGTGGAACAACATGGCTCAGGAGACATAGCATGTAGGATTAAAGGTTTGCTACAAGCAAGTTCCGAAATTGGAGATGCTGTACAGTAGAAAATCTGTGCATGCTTCACAATCAGGAATTCTCACTCTTTAGGAGGAAGGCATGCTTTTACCCAAATCTTTTTTTCAAATGATAAAATGAGTTAAACCATACATAATCAAGGAATAGTTGATTAAGGAAGAACCAGTCAAATGAGAGCTGAGATTTCATAAGGATCACTCACTTATGGCAGAACACAAACAAGTACAGGATTTTCTGAAATTAGTTGCTCTGTTATAAGAAAATTGTTTCATACTATCAATGAGATTAAAATCTGGTGGGTTTGTGGGGTTGGCACTATTTTTAAAATTCTATCAACACTGAGAAGTGCTCAGAATGCAGAGCAGCAAGGTTTGCAAGAATAAACAAGCAGTGAGATAGCAAATGAACAGCATGCCCTATTGGAGCTAAATGACAAACCTGGAATATTTGTTTCAGAGTGAAACACAGCTTGTTGAACAAATAGCTGTGGCAGATTCAAGTCTAATGCTCAATCTTGAAGTGATTTTGAACAAGTTACTCTCATAATATTTGACTTCTATACCTTTCCAGGAATAATAGCGAATAAGTACATTTTGATGTCTTAAAAACAATTCGCATTACAGAAGAGGAAGTCTGGAGGTATTAGAGAATATAAAATTGAATAAATCTCTGGGATCTGATCTAATGTATTCCAGAATGTTGTGGGATGGGAGGAAATTGCAAGACCCCTTGCAGAAAAGTTTGGATCATCTGTAGCTACAGCTGAGGTGCCCTGATGACTGGAGGGTGGCTAATGTTGTACTTTCGTTGAGGAAAGGTTGTAAAGAGAAATTGCGGATCTATAGACCAATGAGTCTGATTTCGATTGTGGGTAAATTGTTGGAGGTGATTATAAAAGATAGGATTTATGGACATTTAGAGAGGTAACAATTGATTCAGGATAGCCAGTATGGTTCTGTGTAAGGAAAATGGTGTGTCTCAAACTTGGTTGAACTTTTTTGAGGAAGTTACCAAAAAAGATTGATGAGGGCAGAACAGTAGGCATTGTTTATATGGGCTTTAATAAATGTCATTTATATAAATGATTTGGATGAGAATATAGAAGACATGACTAGTAAGTTTGTGGATGATATCAAAATTAGTGGCATAGTAGATAGTGAATGTGATTACAAAGGGACCTTTCTAAGATTACAAAGGGACATTGATCAAATGAGTCAATGAGTTAGAAAATGGCAGATGGAGTTCAATCTGGATAAATGTGAGGAATTTACAACAAACAGGGAATATATGGCTTTTAGAATTAATGGAAGGGTCTTGGATATTGTTGTCGAACAGACCTATGAGTTCAAGTACCTAATTCTGTGACATTTGTGTCACAAAAAGACAAGGTGGTTATAAGGGTGTTTAACATTGCTCAATCCTTTGAGTATAGGAATTTGAGGTTGCATAGAATATTGGGCTGAGCATCTTCTGGAGTACTGTGTGCAGTTAAGGTTGCCCAGTTATAGGAAGGAGAGAGTTCAGAAGAGATTTGCCAGGATGTTGCCAGGTTTGGAAGGTTTGAGCTATAAAGGCAGGCTGGATAAGCTAGGACTTTTTTTCACTGGGCGTACAAGGTTGGAGGCAACCTGATAAAAGTTTTTAAAATCATGAGAGATATAGATAGAATTAATAGTAGTTGTATTTTCACTCAGATGGGGGATTTCAATACATGGGGGCAAATGTTTTTTTACACAGAGGGTAATTCACGGGCGGAATGAAATTCCTGAGTAAGTGGTGGACGTGGGCACATTTACAACATTTAAAATTCTTTTGGATAAGTACACGAATGGGAAAGGTTTGGAAGGATATGGGCCAGGAGCAGGCAGGTGGGATTAGTTTAGTTTGGGATTATGTTTGGCAGGGACCAGTTGAACCAAAGGTTCTGTTTCCGTGCTGCATGACTCTGAGTCCATAATTATGACAGAGATCATTCCAAACCAGAACCAACCCTCAAATAGCAGACTAAGGAGGTCAACATAATGCAATCAGAGAGTGTTAATGAGAGCACCCAAACCAATCAACATTCAAAGTAAAATATTTACGTGCTTCAACAGAAATCTACAGGAAGAATGAAAATAAAAATCTGCTGACACAAATTGAAGATGCGGTGCAGAAAACTCTGTGAAAGCCACCAATGAGAAAGGATGGCCAGTGTCCATTGCTTGACGATACTTCAATGAGAAAACTGCCTTTTTTGAAGTTTTAGAATATTGCAAGGATGAACTGCATTGCACAGAAAAAACCTACTACACACAGAAAGTACAAAAGATTAAACATCTTCTGAATAATGCAAAGAAGAAATTACGGATTCAGAACATTTACCTTGAAGAAAATCCAAAAATGTATGGCCCTCCAATTTAAAGAGAACTGGAAACATCAGATTGCCAGAAAGAGAATCAATATCAATGGTCTTCCTACCAGAAAAGTACCCATCTTCAAAATCCAAAAAGAACACTTTTTGGGAGAATAGTGAAACCTCCAGATTAACTGAATTTGTAGAGAGCCTTGGGAGGGATAGAGTAGAGATAATTGTAATTATATAGAAAAATGCATAATATTAAGAATGATTCAAGAAAATTGCATACATAAACCTGGGAAGGTTATTACTGAGGGTTGCCATTAACACTACCCACTATGATAATATTGTATGGACTTGCGGGCAGAACAGCTTGAGATCAAAAAATCCTTCTAAATAGACTAGGAAGTGGTTTTCCCCACCACACAACTTAAGCACACCCATTGTTTCCTGTATTGAAAACGGATGGTGGCAACAAGCCTCATTGTGACCACCAGCTCATCCACTGTTGTAAACTGACATGGCCAAAGAGCACAGCCCTCTGAATTTCAGTCTTTATGGCACAGGATATAAATTATATTAAGTAAACTGAAGTTCTCGTAGCGTAGACTGCTAGAATCTTATTTCGAAACTCTAAAACATAGCATTGGGTTTCAGTGCATTGGACCCTTTAACCATTGGTGAAATGAAACAGGATTGCCCATGAGATAGGAGTGGCTGGAAATATATGACAGCCAGGTTCCTGCATGTGATTGCTTCCCAGTGGCTCTTTCTGTAAAATGGGTTGACATGATTTGATGACAGAATCAATGCCATTAACCAAAACGGCATTTTGAAACAATTAAAAATTACTCTTAGTCCAAGGAAAGACTATCACTATATTTCTATTTTACCTCACAACAGTATATAGAGCTCCAATTGTAGGAACATTCATCTTGATTGAAGTCTTGTAAGCCTTTGGTTTTCAGTCCATGATGTCACTATAAATAACATACATAAAACATTAATTAATATACAAGTAAGCTGCACTTTTCTCTAAACTTCTTGGCATCAGATCTGAGAGAACTACTGTTACCTTAATAAAGACTGTTTGTTGAAACGGTACATCATTAGCAACTAGACTGACTAGATTGTTGAATTTTAGAAATAATTATATGATTGATGTGATGGGAGAGAATTGGTGCCTTAAACAAGCATGAACTATTGGACATTTTTTTCACTTTTACATCAATATTCTAAAATGTTTACAAGATGTGTTGAACACAGATCAACAACTAATTTCAACTGGTGCAGTTTGAAATATGTGCCTTGATGTAAGGACAGCGAAATGGTTTACAGTATAAGGTAGCTATGATGTGGGGTTGCCGGTCTTGGACTAGGGTGGACAAAGTTCACTTCACATGACGAAGGAGCAGCACTCTGAAAGCTTGTGATTTCAAATAAACCTGTTGGACTATAACCTGGTGTAGTGTGACTTCTGACTTTCTACAATATAAGGTAACATTGGTACAAATGCAAAGATGCAGAAATCGAAATGTGCAGTTGTGTTGGAGAGACTTGATGAAGAAGACAAACAGGAGAGAGGCTAGAAGGAAAGTAAGTCTGACTTAGCATTTCTCGAATTTATGAACAGACACGACTGGATTATCCTGACTTCTGAAGATGGAAAAATGGGCACGATTGAATCAAGGCAGTTGGATAATTGCTAACCTATACATATAAAGTCTCTGCGTTCTCCACATTTGTGACTCAAACAGAAAAAAAGTAACATTTTAGTTTGAAACTTCTAATTATTGTGAGAAAAGCTTTAATGATACAAGGATGATTTGGAACCTGCAGTTAGGGGCTCTACAACAGAGGTAATTAGTTGGATCCAACAAAAGAAGTTCACTGATGGGTGCAGTCTCATTGGATAGACATTTAATGGACAGATAATTAGCGATAAGTTTAGTTTTGGAAAATTAGTGTTACTATTTGGTAAGGATTTAATTGATGAAAGATTAATGAGCAATGGTTTAAAAGATGGAGGGTTAATGTCAATGAATATTTAATGATTGGTATCCAATAGTTGTGGTTTAATGATACATGCTGACTGCTAAACAACAAATCAGGAAGAATTAATGGATAACATAATTGATCGAGACTGAAGGAAGATCAATGAGGTTTTCCTCAATCGGGGGATTAATTTCCCATCAGTAATCATTTTAGAGAAGGCGATAATAGGAGGTGGGCGGCACGGTGGTTAGCACTGCTGCCTCACAGCGCCAGAGACCCGGGTTCAATTGCCGCCTCAGGTGACTGACTGTGTGGAGTTTGCACATTTTCCCTGTGTCTGCGTAGGTTTCCTCCAGGTGCTCCGGTTTCCTCCCACAGTCCAAAAATGTGCAGGTTAGATTAATTGGCCATGCTAAATTGCCCACCGTGTTAGGTGAAGGGGTAAATGTAGGGGAATGGGTCTGGGTGGGTTGCGCTTCGGCAGGTCAGTGTGGACTTGTTGGGCCGAAGGGCCTGTTTCCACACTGTAAGTAATCTAATCTAATAATACATTGTTTTCCTGAACCATTGCTTCCCATATAATGAGGATACTCCTACGGTGCTGTTAGGTATAAAGTTCCAGGATTTTGAGAATGAAGGAATGGTGATATATTTCCAAATCAGGATGCTGTGTGACTTGGAAAGAATTAAGGTAGTGGTCTTTTCATGCAACCCTGTCGCCCTTGTATTCCAAAAAGTAGTCATTATGGGTATGGAAGCTGATGTTGAAATAGTCATGGTGAGTTAGTTAAATGCAGGTCATGAACAATCTATTAGTGGAAGGGGTGGATGTATAAGCTGACTGGGATACCAACCAAACAGCCTACTATATCCTATGATGAAGTACCTGACTGCTATTGGAACAGCACTCATCTAGACAAGTACGGCAGGCAGTAGCCGAGTGATGTTTTTGCTCGACTATTAGTCCAGCAATTCAGCAAATGTTCTAGGGATCGGGGTTTGAATCCTGCTATGGTAGATGGGAATTAAGAGTCTAACAATGACCATGAAACTACTATCAACTTTCAGGACAAACCCATCTACCTCACTGATGTCCATCAGGGAAGGAAATCTACTATCCTTACTTGGTCTGGCCTTCCTATGACCAAAGAGATGAGTCTCTCAACTGTTTCTCTGAAATGTACCTGAAAACCACTCAGCTGTAAGAATCGCCTCAAAATCTTAAAAAAGAGAAACAAGACAGACACCTGACATTGACCTTGGGACCAGAAACAACAAGTGCAAAAATAGTCCTTTCAGCCAAGCAAAGTCCCTCTTAGTTCCAAAACTGGGAAAACTGTCCAAGCTATAACATATGATCTGTGAGTATGACTATGTCCCAGACACCACCATCACCATCCCTGGGTATGTCTTGTCCAATCAGCAGGACAGGCTCTGCAGAAGGAGTTGGTACAGTGACCTACCGTCGGAACAGAGAGTTGATTCTGGAGATCATGTGGTCTCATGGCATCAGGTCAAACATGGGCAAGGAAACCTATTGCTGATTACCACATGTTGTCTTCCCTCAGCTGATGAACATGTTGAACAACACTTGGGTGCAGAATGTACTCTGACTGGGGGATTTCAATGTCTTGGCAGTGGCTCAGCAGCAATGCTACTGATTAAGCTGGCTGAGTCCTAAAGCAAATTGCTGCTATACTTGGTCTTTGACAGGGAATCAACAACAGGGAAAAAAACATACTTGGCCTCATCCTGACCAACTGTCCCCTCATCAGAAACCCACATTCCTGATGGAGGGCTGATACCTGAAACCTTGATTTTCCTGCTCCTTGGATGCTGCCTGACCTGCTGTGCTTTTCCAGCACCACACCTGTCCATGTGAGAATCACTAGGAGTGACCACCACACAGTTCCTATAGAGTCAAAATGCTGACTTCGTATTGATAATATTGTGTTGTGTGACACAGAATTCAAACAGATTTGACAACTCAAAACTAGGCATCCATGATACAATGTAAGCATCAGAAGCAGCAGAAATGTACTTTAAAACAATCCGCAACCTCATGCCCCAGTTTATTCCCCACTGTCATTATCATTATTATTAACCATGGTTCAATGAACAGAGCAGGAGCAGCATTAGGCATACCTAAAGAGCGATCCACATGCTAATGATACAAAACAGGGCTATGATTCTCATTTCCTCTTTGCCTCTCTTCTAAAGTATTTTTTTTTTGTTAGCTACACTCCAATCTGCAGAAATTGTTCCAGAGTTGACAGAATCTTGGAAGGTGACCATAAATGCATCCACTATTTCTGGGGCCACTTCCATTCACACAGGAGCACAAATTAGGTCATTCAGCCCATCAAGTCTGCTCTGCCATTCAATCATCAACCCATTCTCCTGCTTTCTGCCCATAACCCTTGATCCCCTTTATATTCAAGAACCTATCTATTTCAGTCTTAAATATCCTCATTGATCTGGCCTTCACAACCTTCTGCGGGAATACATTCCATACATTCACCATTCTCTGGCTGAAGAGATTTTTCCTTATCTCTGTTCTATAACATCTTTACTTTATTCTAAGGCTGTGCCCTTGGGCCCTATGCTTTCCTGCCAAAGGAAACATTTTCCCAACATCTACTTTGTCCAGGCCATTCAGTAGTCTGTATGTTTAAATTAGATTCCCCCTCATTCTTCTAAACTCCATCAAGTATCAACCCAGACTCCTCAAATGTTCCTTGCATGTTAAGCTGTTCATTCCTGGGACCATTCTCGTGAATCTCCTCTGAACATGCTTCAGGGCCAATACATCGTTCCTGATATATGGGGCCCAAAACTGTGCACAATACTCCAAATGTGGTCCAACCAGAGCCTTATAGAGCCTCAGAAGTACATCCTTGCTTTTATATTCCTCTCAAAATAAATGCCATCATTGCATTTGCCTTCCTAACTACTGACTCAACCTGCAAGTTTACCTTGAGAGAATCCTGAACTAGAACTCCCAAGTCTCTTTGCACTTCAAATTTCTGAATTTTCTCCCCATATAGAAAATTGCCCATGCCTCAATTCTTCCTAGAAAAGTGTATAACCTTACACTTCCCAACATTGTACTCCATCTGCCACTGCCCACTCTCCTAACCTGTCCAAATCTTTCTGCAGCCACCTCACCTCAACATTACCTGTCCGTCTACCCATCTTTGTTTCGTCTGCAAACGTATCCAGAATGCCCTCAGTTATTTCATGTGGATCGTTAATGTATAAAGTGAAAAGTTGTGGTCTCAACACAGACTTGCGGAACACCACTTGTCACCAGCTGCTATCCTGAGAAAGACCCTTTTATCCCCACTCTCTGCTTTCTACCAGACAGTCAAGCTTCTAGCCATGCAAGCACCTTGCCTCTTACTCAGTAGACTCCTGTGCGGCACTTTGTCAAAGGCGTTGTTGAAGTCCAAGTAGATACCATCCACTGGCTCTCCTTGGTCTAACTTGCTCGTTACTTCCTCAAAGAATTTTGTCAGGCATGACCTTCCCTTGATGGACCCATGTTGACTTTGCCCTATTTTACCATAAATGTCCAAGTATTCAGAAATCTCATCCTTCACAATGGATTCCAGGATCTTGCCCAAATCAAGGTTTGACTAATTGGTCTGTAATTTTCCATCTTTTGCCTTATTTGCTTTTTGAACAGGGGTGTCAAGTTAGCAATTTTTCCAGTCCTCTGGGACCCTCCCTGATTCTAACAATTCCTGAAAGATCACCACTAATGCCTCCCCTATCTCTTCAGCTATCTCCCTTAGACCCTGGGGTGTAGTCCATCTGGGTCAGGTGGTTTATCCACCTTCAGGTCATTCAGTTTTTCTGGCACCTTCTCCTTGGTGATGGCCACCATACTCACCTCTGCCTCCTCACTCTCTTGAATCTTTGGGATATTACCTGTGTCTTCCACCATGAAGATTGACGCAGAGTAATTTATTCAGTTCCTCAGCCATTGCCTTGTTCCCCACTACTATCTCTCCAGCTTCATTTTCTAGTGGCCTAATGTCCACTTTTGCCCTTTATATATCTAAAGAAACTTTTACAGAGTCTTCCTTTATATTACTGGCTAGCTTACCCTCATACTTAATTGTCTCCCTCCTTATTTCTTTTTATGTTGCCCTCTGTTGGTCTTTATAGGCTTTCCAATCCTCTGGTTTCCTACTGCCCTTTACCACATTATATGCTTTCTCTTTTTCTTTTATGCTATCCCTGACTTCCCTCATCAGCTCCTCCTTGTGCGAGGCTTCTTTTTCCTTGGGATGAATCTTTGCTGTGTCTCCTGAATTATTCCCAGAAACTCCTGCCATTGCTGTTCCACTGTCTTTCCTGCTGGGGTCCTCTCTCCCAATCATGATCCTCCCTCATGCCTATATGGTTGCCTTTATTCAGTTGTAATATCATTACCTCTGATTCTATTTTCTCCCTCTCAAACTGCAGGGTAAATTACCGCTGTTCCTTAACAGTCATTGGGTCAAAGTCCTGGAATTCCCTCCCTACCAATATTGTGGGTCAACCCACAGCAAGTGGACTACAGTGATTAAGAAGGCAACTCACTACCGCCTTCTCAAGAGTAAATAGGGATGGGCTATCAATGCTGGCCAGCCAGCGACGCCCAAGTCCCACAAAAGAAGAAAAAAAATTCAATCATATTATGATCACTGCCTCTGAAGGGTTCCTTCATCTTAAGCTCACTCATCAAGTCTGCCTCATTACACAACACTAAATACAGCATTGCCTGTTTCCTAGTGGGCTCCACCACAAGCTGCTCAAAAAGCCATTTTATTGACATTCCACAAATTTCTTTGCTTGCAATCCAATACCAACCTGATTTTCCCTGTCTGCCTGCATATTGAAATTCCCCAAGATCACTGTAACTTTGCCTTTTCTACATATCTTTTCTCTCTCCTTGTTTATCTTACCTCCCCCACCCAGCTCCTGACTACTAGCTGGAGGCCTGTACCAACTATGTTCTGTTTTACTTTTGTGGTTCTTCAGTTCTAACCACACAGATTCTACACCATCTGACCCTACTTCATTTCTCACTATTGATTTAATTTCATTTCTTACTAATAAGGTAACCCCAACCCCTCTGCTCATCTGCCTATGTTTTCGAAAGAATGTATATATCCTTGAAAATTCAGCTTCCAATCCTGATCCCCTTGCAGCCACATCTCCATCATGCCCACCACATCATACCTACCAATTTCGATCTGCGCCACAAGCTCATTTAACTTATTCCTTATCTTGAGTGCATGCAGATATAATACCTTCAGTCCTGTATTAATTGTCCCTCTTCTCATTATCATTCGTTTGTCCAGTGTGCTTGAAATTTGATTGCTTACCCTTTCCATACACTCTGTCCTATTTGTCTCTGTGCTGGAGATTTTAATAACTTCTCCTGAGTTCTGCACTCTCATCTTCTCCTTTAATTTGGGTTTTCTAATTTCCTCTATAACTCAACACTCCCCAAATCCACCCCACGGCCCCCCACCTAATTTAGTTTAAAGCCCTGTTCACAGCCCTAGTTATGCAATTCGGCAGGACTCTGGGCCCAGCATAGTTCAGATGCAAACCATCCCATTGGACAGGTGCCTTCTTCCCCAGTACCGATGCCAATGCGCCATGAATCCAAACCCATTTCTCCCAAACCAATCTTTGAACCACGCTTTTACCTGCTTAATCTTATTGACCCTATGATAATTAGCTCATGGCTCAGGTAGTAATCCAAACATTATTAGATTAGTTTCCCTACAGTGTGGAAATAGGCCCTTCGGCCCAACAAGTCCACACCGACCCTCTGAAGGGTAACTGACCCAGACCCATTTCCCTACATTTACCCCTTAGTAATGGACCTAACAATATGGGCAATTTAGCATGGCCAATTCACCTCACCTGCACACCTTTGGATTGTGGGAGGAAACTGGAGCACGCGAAGGAAACCCATGCAGACATGGAGAGAATGTGCAAACTCCGCACAGACTGTGGGCTGAGGTGGGAATCGAACCGGGATCCTTAGCACTGTGAGGCAGCAGTGCTAACCAGTGAGCCACCCACCTTTTCGGTTCTGCTTTTTAATTCAACTCCTAGCTATTCATACTCCCTTAGCAGAACCACTGCTCAGGTTTTATCTATGTCGTTGGGACCTATGTAGACCATGAGCACTGGATCTTTCCCCTTCCAACTCCAAGTTCTTCTGCAGATGAGATATCCAGAACCCAAGCAACACATCCTTCAGTACTTTCAATCCTGGTCACAAAGAACACTGTCTATACTTCTAACAATACTATACACAAATACAACAACAATTACAGAGGCCCAATGGGAAGGTAACTTTAAAATATAAAAACGTTACTCGGGAGTTCAGTGTTTTTCATTTCCTCATCGGCAGTTGGAGTATGTGGGTAAGTGAGGTTTTTAAAGGAGCAGCAGAGGGAGAGGTCGCAGCTAGGTGCAGAGGACAGCTCAGTATATATTTGGGCAGCAGATGAATCCCGAGACACTACATGCCTCCTCCTTTAACCAAAAAACAGGAACTCCATGTGTTGGTAAGGTAAAGCGTTTCAATTAATATTTCTTGTGTGTTGTGTGATTGATTAAAAGGTTATTATTAGTTGGTTAGTTGAATAAGACCATAGAGAAGTACGAGAAACTATTTAACTCATAAATTTGTATAAATTAATTAAATAAGTCGAAATGGCTGGACAGCTGATGTGCTGTAGTTGTATGATGTGGGAGCTGGCTGATCCCATTGTGAATGACAGTGACCACATCTGCAGCAAGTGTTGGTTGCTGGAAGAACTCCAGATCAGAATTGATGATCTGGAATCTGCGCTCCAAACACTGTGGCACATCCAGGAGGGGGAGAGTTCCCTGGACACTTTGTTTCAGGAGGCAGTCACACTGATAGATTAAGTAATTCAAATTCAGTTAGTGATCAGCAACAACAGGATGTAACCTTAAGTGAGGCAGGTATTCTGAGCTCAGAAGTGGAGGAGCTTCAGCCTTTGACCTTGTCCAACAGGTAAGATAGTTTTGCTCCCTGTATGCATGAGGAAAAGGGCAGTGGATAGGCTGACCATGGTGCAGAAGGCCATTTGAGATGGGGGAGAAAAATGACAAGTAATTGCTATAGGGGATTCTATTATTAGGGGGACAAATAATATCCTTTGTGAGCGAGATCAGGAGTCCCGCATGGTGTGTTGCCTGCCCAGTGCCAGGGCGCATGACATCTCCGACTGACTTAGAAGGATATTGGAGTGGGAGGGAGAACATCCAGTTGTAGTGATCCATGTTGACACTAACAACATAGGCAAGGCTAGGAAGGAGAATCTGTTTGGGGAGTATCAAGCACTAGGAAGAAAATTGAAGAACAGGTCCTTGATCTCTGGATTACTGCTTGAGCCACTTGCTAATTGGCATAGGGATAAGAAAATTATGGAAGTAAACACTTGCCCAAAGATTGGTGTGGGAAAGAGGGATTCAATTTCATGGTAAATTAGCATCCGTTTTGGAACCGGGGCGATCTGGACCGATGGGACGGTCTCCACCTGAACCAATCTGAAACCGGTGTTCTGACGATAGGGTGGTCACTTGGACTTTAAGCTTGTGAGTCAGCGGAGGGAGGAAAAGGGAAAGCTACAGGGAGTACAGAGTCAAGTAGAAAGATAAGCAGCAGTATAGCATGTGTGCAGGATTTAAGTTGAAGGCAGACTAGGAATGAAGCAAAAAGGAACAATAACTTAGGACATATTACTAGAGATGTTGGAAATCATGAGGATAAGAAAATTAGCATTAAGGCACTTTACCTGAATGCTCGTAGTATTTGTAACAAAGTAGATGAATTAACAGCACAAATCATCGTGAACGATTATGATGTGGTAGGCATCACAGTGACGTGGTTGCAGGTGGTTCAGGACTGGAAGATAAACATCCAAGGATTTACAACTTATTAAAAAGACAGGGAGGTGGGCAGAGAGGCGGTGTTGCCTTGTTCGTTGAGAATGAAATTAAATCTATGGCATCAAATGACATAGGGTCAGATGATGTGGAGTCTGTGTGGGTGGAGTTGAGGAACAACAAAGGCAAAAATCCATAATGGGAGTTATGTACAGACTTCCCAGCAGTGGTCAGGACCAGGGGAGCAAGATGTATCAGGAAATAGATAGGGCATGTCAAAAAGTCAAGGTCATGGGGGATTTCTGTATGCAAATGGGCTGGCTGAATAATGTTGCCGGTAGATCCAAAGAAAGGGAATTCATGGAATGTTTACAGGATGGCTTTTTGGAACGACTTGTGATAGAGCCCACAAAAGAGCAGGCTATTCTGGACTTAGAACTATGTAATGAACCAGACTTTATAAAAGATCTTAAAGGAGAAAGTGAGGACTGCAGATGCTGGAGATCAGAACTGAAAAATGTGTTGCTGGAAAAGCGCAGTAGGTCAGGCAGCATCCAAGGAGAATCGACGTTTCGGGCATAAGCCCTTCTTCAGGAATGAGGAAGGTGTGCCAAGCAGGCTAAGATAAAAGGTAGGGAGGAGGGACTTGGGGAAGGGGCGTTGGGAATGCAATAGGTGGAAGGAGGTTAAGGTGAGGATGACAGGCCGGAGAGGGGATGGGGGCAGGGAGGTCGGGAAGAAGATTACAGGTCAAGAAGGCGATGCTGAGTCCGAGGGTTGGGACTGAGATAAGGCGGGGGGAGGGGAAATGAGGAAGCTGGAGAAATCTGCATTCATCCCTTGTGGTTGGAGGGTTCCTAGGCGGAAGATGAGGCGCTCTTCCTCCAGGCTTCGTGTTGCTATGATCTGGCGATGCAGGAGGCCAAGGACCTGCATATCCTTGGCGGAGTGGGAGGGGGAGTTAAAGTGTTCAGCCACGTGGCGGTTGGGTTGGTTGGTGTGGGTGTCCCAGAAATGTTCTGCAAGTAGGCGGCCTGTCTCCCCAATGTAGAGGAGGCCACATCGGGTGGAGTGGATGCTGTAGATGATGTGTGTGGAGGTGCAGGTGAATTTGTGACGGAAATGGAAGGATCCTTTGGGGCCTTGGAGGTAAGTGAGGGGGGAGGTGTGGGCACAGGTTTTCCATTTCTTGCGGTTGCAGGATCAGCGTTCCGGAAAAACCACTTGCTCCGCGACTCCCTCGTCAGGTCCACACCCCCCACCAACCCAACCTCCACTCCCGGCACCTTCCCCTGGAACCGCAAGAAATGCAAAACTTGCGCCCACACCTCCTCCCTCACTTCCCTCCAAGGCCCCGAGGGATCCTTCCATATCCGTCACAAATTCACCTGCACCTCCACATCATTTACTGCATCCGCTGCACCCGATGTGGCCTCCTCTACATTGGGGAGACAAGCCACCTACTTGCGGAACGTTTCAGAGAACACCTCTGGGACACCCGCACCAACCAACCCAACCGCCCCGTGGCTGAACACTTTAACTCCCCCTCCCACTCCACTAAGGACATGCAGATCCTTGGCCTCCTCCATCGCCAGACCATGGCAACACGACGCCTGGAGGAAGAGCATCTCATCTTCCGCCTAGGAACCCTCCAACCACAAGGGATGAATGCAGATTTCTTCAGCTTCCTCATTTCCCCTCCCCCCACCTTATCTCAGTCCCAACCCTCGGACTCAGCACCGCCTTCTTGACCTGCAATCTTCTTCCCGACCTCTCCACCCCCACCCCCTCTCCGACCTATCACCCTCACCTTAACCTCCTTTCACCTATAGCATTCCCAACGCCCTTCCCCCAAGTCCTTCCTCCCTACCTTTTATCTTAGCCTGCTTGGCACACCTTCCTCATTCCTGAAGAAGGGCTTCTGCCCGAAATGTCGATTCTCCTGTTCCTTGGATGCTGCCTGACCTGCTGCGCTTTTCCAGCAACACATTTTTCAGTAAAAGATCTTAAAGTCAGGGAACACTTAGGAGGCAGCGATCATAATACAGTAGAGTTCAGTCTGCAGTTTGAAAGAGAATACAAAATCGGACGTAATGGTGTTACAGTTAAATAAAGGTAATTACAGGAGCATGACAGATGAACTGATGAAAATCGACTGGAAGCTGAGCCTAGTGGGGAAGACAGTAGAGTAACAATGGGTAGGAGTTTCAGGGTGTAATTCAGATCACAGTGCAGAGGTTCATCCCAAATAAAAGAAAATTAGGTGGGGGGGGAAATTAGATAGCCATGGCTGACAAAGCAAATCAGGAAATGTATCAACGATAAAGAGAGAGCTTATAAAGTGGCCAAGCGTACTGGGAAATCAGAAAATTGCGAAGACTACAAAAACAAACAGAAGATAACAAAGAGAGAAATAAGGAAGGAGAAGATCAAGTATGAAGGTAGGGTAGCCAGTAATATTAGAAACGATAGTAAAAGTTTCTTTCAATAGATAAGAAACAAATGAGAGGCAAAAGTAGAATTTGGGCCACTCCAAATTGATGCAGGAAAGCTCGTGATGGGAGATAAGGAAATAGCTGAAGAACTTAATAAGTACTTTGTGTCAGTCTTCATGAGCAATATCTCAATAATTAAGGAGAGTCGGGGGGCAGAGTTGAGTATGATAGAAAGTGCTAGAAAAGCTAAAAGATCTATAAATTTGTAAATCTCCTGGCCCCGATGTGTGGCTGAGGAAATAGTGGAGGCATTGGTTGTGATCTTTCAAAAATCACAGGAGTCAGGCTAAGTCCCAGATGACTGGAAAATCTCCATTGTAACCCCCTTGTTCAAGAAAGGATCAAGACAAAAGATGGAAAATTATAGGCCGATTAGCCTAACCTCGGTTGTCGGTAAAATTCTAAAATTCATCGTTTAGGATGAAATTTCTAAATTCTTGAAAGTGCAGGGTCGGATTAGAACAAGTCAACATGGATTTAGTAAGGGGAGGTCATGCCTGACAAACCTGTTAGAATTCTTCGAAGAGGTAACAGGTCGGTTAGACCAGGGAAACCTAGTGGATATTATCTATCTAGACTTCCAAAAGGCCTTTGATAAGGTGCCTCAAGGTAGGCTGCTGAGTAAGGTGAGGGCCCATGATGTTTGAGGTGAGCTTCTGGCATGGATTGAGGATCGGCTGTCTGACAGAAGGCAGAGAGTTGGGATAAAAGGTTCTTTTTTGGAATGGCAGTGAGTGACAAGTGGTGTCTCGCAGGGTTCAGTGTTGGGACTGCAGCTGTTCACTTTATATAATAATGATCTGGTTGCAGGGACTGAGGGCATTCTGACGAAGTTTGCCGATGATACAAAGCTGGGCAGACAGGCAGGTAGTACTGAGGAGTTGGGGAGGCTGCAGAAGGATTTAGACAGTTTAGGAGAGTGGTCTAGGAAACTGCTGATGAAATTCAATGCGAGCAAATGCAAGATCTTACACTTTGGAAAAAAAGGGAAAAAGGCATGGACTATTTTCTAAACAGTGAGAAAATTCATAAAGCCAAAGTACAAAGGGATCTGGGAGTTCTAGTTCAGGATTCTCTAAACGCTGACTTGCAGGATGAGTCCATGGTTAAGAAAGCAAATGTAATGTTGTCATTTATCTCAAGAGGGTTGGAGTATAAAAGCAGCAATGTGCTTCTGAGACTTCATAAAGCTCTAGTTAGGACCCATTTAGAATACTGTGTCCAACTTTGGAACCCACACCTCAGGAAGGACATGCTGGCACTGGAGCGTGTCCAGCAGAGATTCACATGGATGATCCCTGGAATGGTAGGCTTAACATACGATGAACGGTTGAGGATCCTGTGATTGTATTCATTAGAGTTTAAAAGATTGAGGGGAAACTTAATAGAAACTTACAAGATAATGCATGGCTTAGAAAGGGTGGAAGCTGCGAAGTTGTTTCCGTTCGACGGGAAGGCTAGGACCTGTGGGCACAGCCTTCGAATTAGAGGGTGTCAATTTAGAATGGAAATGAGGAGACATTTCTTCAGCCAGAGAATGGTGGGCCTGTGGAATTCATTGCCACGGAGCGCAGTGGAGGCTGGGATGTTAAATGTTTTCAAGACAGACATTGATAAATTCTTGATCTTGCGAGGAATTAACAGCTACAGGGAGAGTGTGGGCAAGTGGAGTTGAAATGCCCATCAGCCATGATTAAATGGCAGAGTGGACTCGATGGGCCGAATGCCCTTAGTTCCACTCCCATGTCTTATGGTTTTAATATTTGTCTTCTCTCCCCCCACTTGAATGGCTCCCTGCACCACGTTGCTGCAGTCAGTCAGCTTATCCTCCCTGCAGTCCCCATTCGCATCCATACAGGGAGCAAAGCTCTTGAACCTGTTGGACAAGGACAGGGGCTGAGGCTACTACAACTCTACCTCCTGAATTCTCTACCTGCCTCACCCATAGCCACCACTCCTGTCCCTGACCGCTGACTGAATTTGAGTTAGTCAGTCTAAGGGGTGTGACCGTCTCCTGGAAAACATCATCCAGCTAACTCTTCCAATCTCTGATGCATCCCAGTGCTTGAAGCTCAGACTCCAGTTCATCGACTCTGAGCTGAAGTTCCCAGCAACAGCATTTACTACAGACATGGTCACTGGGAACCACAATGGGATCCATCAGCTTCCACGTCATGCAGAAACAACACATCACCTGACCCTTCATTTTTATTTTATTAGTTTTGAATTTGCTTTTTTAAATTTTAAATGTTTTTGTATCTCTGCCCATGTAAGTTGTAACCAATAAATTAACAAGATTCAATTTAACAGATTCAAATTTAGCAGACTCCTTATTAGCCAACCAAATCACAACCCTCCTGTAACATCACTTCTCAATTTCTCCTTAGAAGCTCTTACCTTCCCAGGCTGCTCTCCACTTGCTCCTGCTCAGCTCTGGTCCTAAAGTGCAGGCCCCATAAGTAGTCTGTGAATCAGGAGTTACCAGCAAAGCATACAGGATAAACCATTTAGGACTGATAGTAAGGAGAGACTTCTTCACTAGGGAGTGGTAAGCCTATGGAATTTGTTAGCACAGAAAGCAATGGAGGCCAAAACACTACAATGTTAAGGAACTGGATGTAACACTTGGGGCTAAAGAAATCAAAGGATGGAGGGGAAAATGAGGAACAGGAGTTGGATGATCAGCTAAAGTCATAATAAATGGCAGAGCAGGCTCGAAGGGGCAAATGGCATATTTCTGCCGATTTTCTACATTTAAGTTACTACATTAGGACACTTGCATGTCAAACAGCACTGGCAGCAAGTGACGGATAGAGCCAAGTGATCCCACAACTAATGATTTGCATCTAAGTCCTACCATATCCAGTCTTAAATATCGGTAGACATTTAGCATCTTGCTGGAGTAGGGTCCACAATAGCCCCCATCCTCAATGATGGAAGAGCCCAACAGATCAGTGTAAAGATAACGCTGAGGTATTCACAACAATAGTCAACCGGAAGTGCCAAGAGGATGATTCATCTCAGCCTCTTCCAGAGATCTCCAGCATCACAGATGTCTGTCTTCAACATCTGGGAGCAAAAAGCTTGCTTGATTGGTACCACATCCATAAACATTTCTGTCATTCCAACATGGACATTCAGTAGGAGCTGTGTACAGTGTCTACAACTATTTAACAACAGTGGTAAGGATAAGCCAAGGAACTATAGACCTGATGTCAGTGGTGGGTAAGTTGTTGGAGGGGATCCGGAGGTATAGTATTTCAATATATTTGGAAAGGCAAAACTGATTAGGGATAGGCAACATGGCTTTGTATGTGGGAAATCATATCTCACTAACCTAATTGAGTTTTTTGAAGAAGTCATAATTAGACTTGGTGAAAGCAGAGTGGTGGACTTCAGTGTTCAACAAGGTTTCACATGGTAGACTGGTTAGCAAGGTAAGATCAAATGGAATACAGGGAGAACTCCACTGCTTTTTTTCATTTATATAAATAATTTGGATGTAAACTTAGGAGATAGTGTTAGTAAGTTTGCAGATGACACCAAAATTGCTGGTATAGCTCAGAGTACAATGGGACTTGGATCAGATGGGCTGGTGAGCCGAGGAGTGGCAGATGGAAGTTTAATTTTGATAAACGTGAGGTCATGCATTTTGGAAAAGTAAGTCAGGGTAGTACTTTTACACATAATGGTCAGGTCCTGGGGAGTGTAGCTGAACAAAGAGACCTGGGAGTGCAGGTTCATTGTTTCTTGCAAATATAGTAGCAGGTAGTCAGGATAGTGAAGGTGGTATTTGGTATGCTTGCCTTTATTTGTCACTGCATGGCGTGTAGGAGTTGGGAGGTCATGTTGTTGCTGTACAGGATATTGATTAGGCCACTTTTGGAATACTGCATGCAGTTCTGGTCTCCCTACTAATAGGAAGGAAGTTGTGAAACTTGAAAGGGTTCAGAAAAGATTTACAAGAATGGTGCCAGTGTTGGAGGGTTTGAGATGTCGGAGAGGCTGAATGGGCTGGGCTATTTTCCCTGGCATTTCAAAGGCTGAGGGGTGACCTTCTAGAAGTTTGTAAAATTCTGACGGGTATGGATGGGGCAATAGACAAGGTCTTTTCCCCAGGGTAACTGAATCTAAGACTGGAAGGCATAAGTTTAAGATGACAGAAGAAAGACTTAAGAAGAGACTTGAGGGGCAATCTTTTCATGCAGAGATTATTGTGTGTATGGAATGAGCTGCCAGAGGAAGTGGTGTAGGCTTGTATAGTTAAAACATTAAAAGGATCTCGATGAGAATATGAATAGAAAGGATTTAGAGGGATATGGGCCAAATTCTGGTAAGTGGGACTAGATGAATTTAAGATATTTGGTTGGCATGACTGAGTTGGGCCGAAGGGCCTGTTTCCATGCTGTACAGCTCTATAATTTTATGATACACTGCAAAAATTCAAAGATCCTTACACAGTACCTTCCAAGCCCACAACCACTACCATTTATAAGGACAAACACAGCATCCCGATTTTAAATAGAATTGTTGTTCCTTTGCTGTCAACGGGTTAAAATCCTAGAATTCCCTTCCAAACTACATTGTGAGTCCATATACAGCACACGGGCTTCAAGGCGGAAACTCATCACTACATTCTCAACAGTAACTAGTGATGGGCAATAAAATGCTGGCCCAGCCAGCAGTGCCCACATCCGACCAGTCACGAAAACAAAAATTCATCACGCTCCTTCTGGGCTGGTGATGCCTCTACTGTTAAAGCATTGCATTCCCTAAAGAGGACTCTAAGACAGTTTCCCTCCTACACTCACTCTATCCATGATCAGCTCGCCTGGTCGCAGAAAATCTATACAATGGTTCTTCTCATCATGGACAGTCTTCAAAGTTTAATAATTGATCAGGTTTAACAAAGAAGTATTAGGATGGAAATGGTGTGGGGGGAAGTGATGTGATTAAAGACCAATAATCTACATCCCAGAGTACTTAAGGAAGTGACCCAAAGAATGGTAGATGCACTGATGGTCAACTTTCAAGATTTTATAGACTCTGGAACAGTTCCTATGGATTGGAGGGTAGCTAATGTCACCCCTCTATTTAAAGAAAAATAGAGAAATGCAGGAATTAAAAATTGGTTAGCCTGACAATTGGTAGAAAAGATGGAGACCATTATAAAAGATATAATAGTAAAGCATGTTGAAATCATGGATAAGATCTGAAAAAATCAGTATTGTTTATGAAAGGGAATTCATGCTTAGCAAATGCACTGGAATTTTTGAAGAACGTAACTAGTAGAGTTGACCAGGAGGGACCAGTGGATGTGGGTTATTTGGACTTTCAGAAGGCTTCCAATAAGATCCCACGTAAGGATGAGGTAACATACTGACATAAATGAGGAATTGGTTGGCAGATGCGTAACAAAAAGTAGGAATAAATGGAAATTTTGAGGTGCAGCCAGTAACCAGTGGGGTCAGTATTAGGACCCCAGCTATTCACAATATATAGTAATGATTTTGAAGGAGGAACGAAATGTAGTATGCCGAAGTTACAGTTGGTACAAAGATGGATGGGAGAGTGAACTAAGAGAAGGATGCAGCGATGCTTCAATGTGATTTGTATAGGTTGAGTGAATGAACAAATGCATGACAGATGAAATATAATATGGATAAATGTGAGGGTATCCACTATGTTAGCATAAACCAGAAAGCAGATTATTATCTGATTAGGAAAGGTGTAATGATACCTGAGTATTCTTGTACACCACTGAAAGCAAGCATACAGACACAGAAAATGGTGACGGTGGCAAATGATGCTTTGGCCTTCATAGTGAGAATATTTGTTTAAGGAGCAGGAATGTCTTCCTGCAAATGTACAGGGCCTTAGTATGACCACACCTGGAGCATCATGTGCACTTTTGGTCTCCTTATCCAAAGCAGGATCTTTTGGTTATGGAGATAGTGCAACAAGTCTGACACATAGGAAGGTAAGACTGACTTGTGAACAGACATTGGATTGGTTGGCACTACATTTAGAAGAATGAGAAGGATTTAATATGATCCTTTAAAATTTGAACAGGACAAAACAGGATAAATATAAAAATAATGTTTCCAATAACCAGGGAGTCCAGAATCAGGTGTCATGATTTAATGAAATGGGAAGCGCCATTTAGGACTGACATGAGGAAAGATTTCTTCACCCAGAGAATGTGGAATTCTCTGCCACAGAAAGCATTTGAGACAGAACACTGAATGTGTTAGATACAGTTTTTAAGGCTAACAGGATAAAAGAGTATGGGGAGGTAGCAAGGACAGGTTACAAATGAGTTGCATGATCAGTCATGATCATGTTGAATGGCAGAGCAGGCTTGAAGAGCCTGCTCTGTGTCTATTTTCTATGTTTATAAATAACTATGAAGGTTTAACTGGAATGGTAACTGATTTGATTCAGGAATTTGAACTATTAGAATTAATTGCTGGAAAGTGACGGAGAAAGTTTAACTTTGGTGGTTCGACAGATGGAAGCTTGCTTCATGACAAAATTACAGGGTAAGGAGTAAATGGATAAATATTTAATGGATGAAAAGCACACATGAATTAATTTTCTTACTGAAAACACAGTCGATTTTATATTAGAAAAAAAGCAGATACAAATTGAAAAGAATTGTAACAGTAAGAATAAAATAATGAACATAAGCATCAAAATTCCTCATTCTATTATTGATAATATCAAACA
This sequence comes from Chiloscyllium plagiosum, assembly GCF_037043375.1. NCBI lineage: Eukaryota > Metazoa > Chordata > Chondrichthyes > Orectolobiformes > Hemiscylliidae > Chiloscyllium > Chiloscyllium plagiosum. The sequence continues at coordinate 34,814,068 of NW_028270172.1, read as the reverse complement.
AATCAGCACTTACTGGACTTGAAAAGGATGAAAAATGGTACCCCTACAGCAAATACATAAATTACCACTATAACCATGATAGTTCCTAAAAGATGATGGACAGGAACCTGGCAATCTGTAACTATAGATAGAAAATGAATATTGTTTATCAAATTATTGAAGATCTGGCATTAATCTGAAAAAGCTAGTATACAAGCTCAGTACGTAATGGGGAAAGCAAATACAATGTTATACTTTATTTCAAAGGGAATTAAGCATAAAAATAGAGAAGTCTTGTTAAAACTATAAAAGGAACTTAGTCAGACCACACAGAATACTGTGAATAGTTTTAGTCTCCTTCTCCAAGGAAAGATGTACTGACATAAGACACAATCCAGAGAAGGTTCACTAGGGTAATCATGGGCATTGAGAGATTTTGTTATGAGGAAAGGTTGAGTAGGTTGGCTCTGTACTTATTGTAATCTGGAAGAATGAGAGGGATCTTATAGAAGCAAATAAAATTCTTAGGGGATTTGACAGCTTAGATGCAGGAAGGTGGTTTCCATGAGGGAGAGTCAAGGACCAGAGGACACAATCTCACAGTAAGGAGATTCATGAGAGAGATGAGGAGAAATTTCCCCTCTCAAAGGGGAATAGATCTGTAGAATTCTTTACAGCAGAGGACTGTAAAAGCTTGGCTGTTAAGTATATTCAAGGCTGAGATAAATAAATTTTTAAATCAGTAAGGGAATCCAGGGTTATGGGCAAAAGACAGAAAAGTGGATTTAAGGATTATGAGATCAGCTGTGATCAGCAGAACAGATTCGATGGGCTAAAGAGCCTATCTTTGCTTCTACACCTTATGGTCTCACTTCATAGTTTGCCTGTTACATTGTGGTCTCAAATTTAAATGTAAAATGAAACACATTGGGAAACTAACAAAAACATGCCCTGTCAACAGGTTATTGTGTGCTTTTTCGTCAGTACAATCATAATTGGTCTATAATATACATGAAACTGGCTAATTGATGCTAATAGAAATTATCATTCACAACACATACTATACAAATAGGATATTCTTTGCATAATGGGGAGTAAAACACCAGGAACTAATACCTCTGTTTTGACTGAGGTTCTTTCTGAAACACCAGAACATGCAGCAATTCTGGAGCGAAGGAATCATGGGCCATATTAAGGCCAATTATTCTTATTCTCTGACTCTGTAGTGGTAATGGGAATTGTCAGCCATCACTCCAACCCATAAAACAGTGGAGACAAATCACATACATATAATATGATAGGTGCCAACAGTGTCTTGCTACTTTCCCAAACTGTGGTTCTTCACATGGAGCCTGTGAAAACTACCCAATGTAAAGGTGTGAAGGGGACAGTTAGGAAAACATATACGTGAAACAAGGACAATGGGGATGAATTTCCTGTCAATACAGATAAAGATGGTCTGAATGTTTTGCATGAACCAAGTGGAAAGCTGAGGGAGGTTCCAAATGAACTATGAAGGAGACTGACTGAGCAATGAACTAGATGGGAAAATATCTGAAGGTAGTGAAATAACTCGCTGGGTACAACTGGGACTTGCACTACGCTGAGCAGAAGGAAGCAGGAGATGCTACATATCATTTGCGTGCTGTGCATCTTTCAATGCCACATAGGACTAATCAGTACAAAAGAAATCCTAATAATTTTGCTCTTCATATCATCAATACTCACTGTTTTTCAGTCCATTGTGAATTGGTATGGCTGAAATAATAATAGAAACACTTCCATACACCAGAAAAAAAATGTAATGACCTGTGAATTAAAAGTGAGGACAGCATAAATACATTGGCTGAATATAGCTGGCTGAGGGTTATCTTAGCCTAGGACAGTTTCTTCTCCTATTGTAATTTGATACCATGTCAAGCCAAATTCACCTGCTTACTTTCTCTGTCCAGGCATAGCAGTTAGTATTTATACTAATGTGAAGGAATAAGATATACTTAGTACTATCAAGTGGTGTGGGGCACAAACTGGAGCACACATGTAGGCTATTTGAATGCAGATGGCCTCTTTTGTTGGCGTTCCAATTTATGATGTTAACAATCATTAATCATTTCCCAGGATCACTGTGAATCACAATTTTCTCAGGAACACTTTGTCAAAAGTAGAAATTCTACAAAAACAGTTAACATAGAACATAGCATAGTATAGGCCCTTCAGCCCTCAATATTGTGCAGGCCTTTTATCCTTCTCTGAGATCAGATTAACCAACATACCTTTCATTGTACTTTCTTCCATGTGCTTATCCAAGAGTCACTTGGAGTTCATAGTCATAGAGATGTACAGCATGGAAACAGACCCTTCAGTCCAACCCATCCATGCCGACCAGATATCCCAACCCAATCTCATCCCACCTGCCAGCACCTGGCCCTTTTCCCTCCAAACCCTTCCTATTCATATATCCATCCAAATGCCTCTTAAATGTTGCAATTGTACCAGCCTCCACCACTTCCTCTGGCAGCTCATTCCATACACATACCACTCTCTGTGTGAAAAGGTTGCCCTGTAGATCTCTTTTATATCTTTCCCCTCTCACCCTAAATCTCAGCCCTCTAGTTCTGGACTCCCCGACCCCAGGGAAAAGACTTTGCCTATTTACCCTCTCCATGCCCCTCAATTTTGTAAACCTCTACAAGGTCACCCCTCAGCCTCTGACGTTCCAGGGAAAACAGCCCCAGCCTGTTCAGCCTCTCCCAATAGCTCAAATCCTCCAATCCCTTGTAACATCCTTGTAAATCTTTTCTGAATCCTTTCAAATTTCACAACATCTTTCCGATAGGAAGGAGACCAGAATTGCACGCAATATTCCAACAGTGGCCTAACCAATGTCCTGTACAGCTGCAACATGACCTCCCAACTCCTGTACTCCATACTCTGACCAATAAAGGAAAGCATACCAAACGCCTTCTTTACTGTGCTATCTACCTGCGACTCCACTTTCAAGGAGCTATGAACCTGCAATCCAAGGTCTCTTTGTTCAGCAACACTTCCTAGGACCTTACCATTAAGTGTATAAGTCCTGATAAGATTTGCTTTCCCAAAATGTAGCACCTCTCATTTATCTGAATTAAACTCCATCTTCCACTTCTGAGTCCATTGGCCTATCTGGTCAAGATCGTGTTGTAATCTGAGGTAACCCTCTTCGCTGTCCACTACACCTCCAATTTTCGTGTCATCTGCAAACTTACTAACTGTACCTCTTATGCTCGCATCCAAATCATTTATGTAAATGACAAAAAGTAGAGGACCCAGCACCGATCCTTGTGGCACTCCACTGGTCACAGGCCTCCAGTCTGAAAAACAACCCTCTACCACCGCCCACTGTCTTCTACCTTTGAGCCAGTTCTGTGTCCAAATTGCTAGTTCTCCCTGTATTCCGTGAGATCTAACCTTGCTAATCAGTCTCCCATGGGGAACCTTGTCGAACGCCTTACTAAGTCCATTTGGATCACATCTTCCACTCTACCCTCATCAATCCTGTTTGTTACTTCCTCAAAAAACTCAATCAAGTTTGAGAGACATGAATTCCCATGCACAAAGCAATGTTGACTATCCCTAAGCAGGCCTTGCCTTTCCAAATACATGTATATCCTGTCCCTCAGGATTTCCTCCAACAGCTTGTCTACCACCAACATCAGGCTAATTGGTCTATAGTTCCCTAGCTTGTCCTTACCACCCTTCTTAAACAGTGGCACCACATTAGCCAACCTCCAGTCTTCCAGCACCTCACCTGTGACTATCGATGATACAAATGTCTCAGCAAGGGGCCCAGCAATCACTTCTCTAGCTTCCCACAGAGTTCTAGGGTACACCTGATCAGGTCCTGGGGATTTATCCACCTTACCCATTTCAAGACATCCAGCACTTCCTCCTCTGTAATTTGGACATTCTGCAAGATGTCCCCATCTATTTTCTTACAGTCTACATCTTCCATATCCTTTTCCACAGTAATGCAAAATACTCATTTAGTATCTCCCCCATCCACCTATTGCACTCTTAGCTACCTTCTCCTCAGCCCCATCACCCCTCCCATTTATCTCTCCACCCCGGAGGCTTCCAGGCTCGTTCCTGATGAGGGGGTCCTGCCCGAACCGTCGATTTTCCTGCTTGTCGGTTGCTGCCTGACCAGTGCTTTTCCAACACTACTCTGATCTTGACTCTGATCTCCAGCGTCTGCCGACCTCACTTTCACCCCCTCAAAGATCAGCAAAGCAGCCGATGTGTGGAGCCGCAGGAGATGGGGGAAATACTAAATAAGTACTTTGCCTCAGTGTTTACTGTGGAGAATAACATGGAAGATATAGAATTTGGGGAAATAGATGGTAAAATCTTGAAAAATGTCTGTATTACAGAGGTGATGGTGATGCTTGCCTTGAAACGCATAAGATTGGATCAAGCCCCAGGACCTGATCAAGTGTACCCTAGGACTCTGTGGGAGGCTAGCGAAGTGATTGCTGGGCCCCTTGCTGAGATATTTGTATCGTCGATAGTCACAGAAGAGATGCCGGAAGACTGGAGGGTGGCTAATGTAGTACCACTACTTAGGAAAGGTGGTAAGGAAAAGCCAGGGAAAAATAGACCAGTGAGCCTGAAATTGATGTTGGGCAGGTTGTTGGAGGGAATCTTGACGAACAGGATTTACATGTATTTGGAAAAGCAAGGACTGATTGGGGATGGTCAACATGGCTTTGTGCATTTGAAGTAGTGTCTCACTAACTTGATTGAGTTTTTTGAAGTAAAAAAGAGGATTGATGAGGTCAGAGCGGTAGACGTGACCTACATGGACTTCAGTGAGGGATTCGACAAGGATCCTCATGGGATATTGGTTAGCAAGGTTAGATCTCATGGAATACAGAGAGAACTAGACATTTGGATTCAGAACTGGCTCGAAGGTAGAAGACAGAGGGTGGTGATAGAGGGTTGCTTTTCAGACTGGAGGCCTGGGACCAGTGGTTTGCCACAAGGATCGGTGTTGGGTCCACTACTTTTCATAATTTACATAAATGATTTGGATATGAACATAGGAGGTATAGTTACTAAGTTTGCAGATGACACCAAAATTGGAGGTATAGTGGACAGCGAAGAAGGTTACCTCAGATTACAACAGGACCTTGATCAGATGGGCCAATGGGCTGAGGAGTGGCAGATGGAGATTAATTTAGATAAATGTGACGTGTTGCATTGTGGAAAAGCAAATCAGAGCAGGACCGATACACATAATGTAAGGTCCTAGGCAGTGTTGCAGAACAAAGAGACCTTGGAGTGCAGGTTCATAGCTCCTTGAAATGTAGAATCACAGGTAGATAGGATAGTGAAGAAGGCATTTAGTATGCTTTCCTTTATTGGTCAGAACACTGAAGAAAGGAGTTGGGAGGTCATGTTGCAGCTAAACAGGACATTGGTTAGGCCACGTTTGGAATATTGTGTGCAATTCTGGTCTCCTTCCTATTGGAAAGATTTTGTCAAATTTGAAAGGTTCAGAAAAGACTGAAGGATGTTGCCAGGGTCAGAGGATTTGAGCTATAAGGAAGAGGCTGAAAAGACTGGGGCTGGTTTCCTGGGGTGTCAGAGGCTGAGTGGCGACCTTTTAGAGGTTTATAAAATCATAAGCAGCATGGATAGGATAAACAGATAAGGTCTTTTCCCTGGGGTAGGGGAGTCCAGAGGTTGAGGGCACCCTATGCCCTCTAGGGTGAGAGGGGAAAGATATAAAAGGCATCAAATGGGCAACGTTTTCACGCAGAAGATGGTGCGTGTATGGAATGAGCTGCCAGAGGAAATGGTGGAAGCTGGTACAGTTACAGCTTTTAAAATGCATTTGGGTGGGTATATGAATAGGAAGGGTTTAGAGGGATATGCGCCAAGTGGTGGAAAATGGGACTAGATTAGGTTAGGATATCTGGTTGGCATGGATGACTTGGACCGAAGGGTCTGTTTCCATGCTGTACATCTCTATGACTCTTTTAAAAAATCTAGTTATCAAAAAGGTATGTTTCTACAAAGGAGAGAGGAAGGACGTCAGGCTCAAAATTCCTTGGTAACAAAAGATATGAAGTTTAAAATGAGATAGAATAACGAAGCAACTCACAAATGTTTAGAGAGCTCTACAGTTCAAAACAATTTTTTTTGGAATTTCAAAGAATAAGGTTTGATCTCATCTATCTGTAAGAAAAATAGGGTGATTATGGCAGGGGATTTGAACTTTCCAAACATAGACTAGGACTGCCATAGTGTTAAGGGTTTAGATGGAGAGGAATTTGTTAAGTGTGGACAAGAAAATTTTCTGATTTCATATGTGGATGTACCTACTAGAGAAGGTGCAAAACTTGACTTACTCTTGGGAAATAAGCAGGTCAGGTGACTGAGGTGTCAGTGGGGGAGCACTTTGGGGCCAGCGACCATAATTCTATCAGAATTAAAATAATGATGGAAAGGAGAGGCCAGATCTAAAAGTTGAAGTTCTAAATTGGAGAAAGGCCAATTTTGATAGTATGAGGCAAGAAATTTCGAAAGCTGATTGGGGGCTGATGTTCGCAGTAAAGGGACGGCTGGAAAATGGGAAGCCTTCAGAAATGAGATAACGAGAATCCAGAGAAAGTATATTCCTGTTAGGGTGAAAGGAAAGGCTGATAGGTTTAGGGAATGCTGGATGATTAAAGAAATTTGAGGGTTTCGTTAAGAAAGAGAAAAAGCATATGGAAGGTATCGACAGGATAGACCGAGTGAATCCTTAGAAGAGTATAAAGTAGGAGTATACTTAAGAGGGAAATCAGGAGGGAAAAAAGGGGACATGAGATAGCTTTGGCAAATATAAATATGGAGATTCCAAAGAGTTTTTACAAATACATTAAGGACAAAAGGGTAACTAGGGAGAGAATAGGACCCCTCAAAGATCAGCAAGGGCGACCTTTGTGTGGAGCCGCAGAAAATGGGGGAGATACTAAATGAGTATTTTGCATCAGTATTTACTGTAGAAAAGGATATGGAAGATATAGACTGTAGGGAAATAGATGGTGACATCTTGCAAAATGACCATATTACAGAGTAGGAAGTGCTGGACGTCTTGAAACGCATAAAAGTGCATAAAGCCCCAGGACCTGATCAGGTGTACCCTATAACTGTGGGAAGCTAGAGAAGATGATTGCTGGGCCTCTTGCTGAGATATCTGTATCATCGATAGTCACAGGTGAGGTGCCGGAAGACTGGAGGTTAGCTAATGTGGTACCACTGTTTAAGAAGGGTGGTAAGGACAAACCAGGGAACTATAGACCAGTGAGCCTGACATCAGTGGTGGGCAAGTTGTTGGACGGAATCCAGAGGGACAGGATGTACATGTATTTGGAAAGGCAAGGACTGATTAGGGACAGTCAACATAGTTGTGTGCATGGGAAATCATGTCTCACAAACTTGATTGAGTTTTTTGAGGAAGTAACAAAGAGGATCAGGGCACCGTGGTAGATGTGATCTATATGGACTTAGTAAGGCGTTTGACAAGGTTCCCCATGGGAGACTGATTAGCAAGGTTAGTTCTCATGGAATACAGGGAGAACTAGCAATTTGGATACAGAACTGGCTCAAAGGTAGAAGACAGAGGGTGGTGGTGGAGGGTTGTTCTTCAGACTGGAGGCCTGGGACCAGTGGAGTGCCACAAGGATCGGTGCTGGGTCCTCTATTTTTTGACATTTATATAATGATTTGGATGCGAGCATAAGAGGTACAGTTAGTAAGTTTGCAGATGACATGAAAATTGGAGGTGTACTGGACAGCGAAGAGGGTTACCTCAGATTACAACAAGATCTTGACCAGATGGGCCAATGGGCTGATAAGTGACAGGTGGAATTTAATTCAGATAAATGCAAAGTGCTGCATTTTGGAAAAGCAAATGTTAGAAGGACTTATACACTTATTGGCAAGGTCCTAGGAAGTATTGCTGAACATAGAGACCTTGGAGTGTAGGTTAATAGCTTCTTGAAAGTGGAGTCACAGCTAGACAGGGTAGTGAAGGCATTTAGTATGCTTTCTTTATTGGTCAGAGTATGGAGTACAGGAGTTGGGAGGTCATAATGCAGCTGTACAGAACATAAGTTTGGCCACTGTTGGAATATTGCATGCAATTCTGGTCTCCTCGGAAAGATGTTGTGAAACCTGAAAGGATTCAGAAAAGATTTACAAGCATGTTGCCAGGGTTGGGGATTTGAGCTATAGGGAGAGGCTGAACAGGCTGGGGCTGTTTTCCCTGGAGCGTTGGAGGCTGAAGGGTGACCTTATAGAGGTTTACAAAATTATGAGGGACATGGATAAGGTAAAATAGGCAAAGTCTTTTCCCTGGGGTCAGGGAGTCCAGAACTAGAGGGCATAGGTTTAGGGTGAGAAGGGAAAGATATAAAAGAGACCTACGAGGCAACGTTTTCACACAGAGGGTGGTATGTGTATGGAATGAGCTACCAGAGGAAGTGGTGGAGGCTGGTACAATTGCAACATTTAAGAGGCATTTGGATGGATATATGAATAGGAAGGGTTTGGAAGGATATGGGCCGGGTGTTGGCAGGTGAGACTAGATTGGGTTTGGATATCTGGTCGGAATGGATGGGTTGGACCGAAGGTTCTGTTTCCATGCTGTACATCTCTATGACTCTATGCATCTAAAGGAGTGTTTCCATTGGTGGGAGAGTCTGGAACTTAAAGTCATAACATCAAGACAGAAGCTGGACATTCACAAGTGAGATGAGGAAATATTTCTTCATTCAGAGAATTGAGAATCTTCGGATTTTCCTATCCCATAGGGTTGTAGGTGCTCAAATACTGAATATATTCAGAAATAACAGTGATATAGTTTTGGGAACCAAATGATAGGGGACAGTGTCAGAATGAAGGTGGGCCTTGACCTTTTGAATGGTGCAGCATGCTGGGCCTAAACAGCATCCTGTTCCGTTTGTTCTTATGTATATGGTTGGTAACATAGAAGTGAATTGAATTCAAGAAGAAAGTACCAGAACATATCTTAAAGGAGGAATAGAATTCCAAACAGATTAGTGACTTGTCTAAAGGAAACACTGACCAATCTGAATATTGTCCAATAGGAGTGTGCAAAATTAAGTTTCTAGTGTGACAATACTGTGGCTAGAAGAGGTGTGTTTTGTCCTAGTTTCTGAGAGAAAGATTGGGGGGCAGGTGCCGAGCAGTGCATGAGAAGATGAGACATTTGGGTTTTCTTTTAAAAGTTGGAACAACAGAAGTTGCCTGTGTGGGTGTGCTCAAGCTCTCATAGTTCAAGGATTTTCTAGTTAGCTTTCAGCAGTTGCTGCTGGGGTCTTGAAGTGGAAGCTATTTTTCCTTTTCTCGATTACAGCCAAAAGCTGGGGATTCTCTTCCTCGACTGCAGGGTGTGTCTATGAGATGCTACTAAATTGGAAGTTTATTAGTAATAGTCACTGTATCTATTATTCTGTTAAATTTTCCAACGGAGTTAAGTTATTCCAAGTTCTTCTCTCTTTTGTTGTCTTTTACCTGTAGTGTTTGAATAAATTGTGTTTTGCTCAACTTAGATGTAACGGAAAATTAACATTTATTGTGAAATCTATAAAGGCATAGAGAAACAAAGAAGTAAGGGCCTGACTGAAACTAGGGGCAAGTATTGCAAACAAACAGACTGAAAAATGTAAAGGCAAACTGACCTAACAGCAGACTTACAAGGCCAGTTGAACTACCATATCAACAGTCAAGGAATGAGAAAAACAACTCCATATATGGAAAGGAACTCGAATGTTCCAGGCCCCTAACCTTGTGGGTGTTGATAAAAAGAAGTGAATTATAGTATAAAGGGAATACTTGAAAGCTAACAAGCGCCCCTTACATGAGCCGTCTTGCCAATGTATTGGGTCCCTTTGCAAAGGTCTGAAATAAACTTTTTCTTTGCTCTTGCAAGCATTTGCGTCGAGTTGATTTAATTTCCACGACAGTAGACTAGTTGAATTGCATCTGGAACATATTTGCCTTTTAACAAAAGGTAGGGTCTCGGCTATCTTCTTAAAATATATTGAGAGGATGTGGTCTGCTCCACAATACTAGAATTATAAGTATGAGCAAGAGATTGAAAAGAAACAGTGGTACCTGCAAACAAGCCTCTGATGTATATTCATGAGAGTTTGGCTTGTCTCCGGATATGACTGATTCTGCTGGCTTCACTTTGATCTTAGCTTGCACAATCACCTTTTTTTTTCCTACAGCATAAAAGTTAACACTAGAATTTCCATTTGAGAATTTCCTGCTTTATTTTTTGATGACATTTCCAGAAGAATTAAATATTGTATTAAATACAGTTCCAAAGATGTGCAGGTCAGGTGGATTGGCCATGCTAAATTGCCCATAGTGTTAGGTGCATTAGTCAGAGGGAAATGGGTCTGGGTGGGTTACTCTTCGGAGGGTCAGTGTGGACTGGTTGGGCCGAAGGGCCTGTTTCCACACTGTAGGGAATCTAAAAAAAAATTGTATTTGTTATTCCACAGAATATTACAAACTAAGGTCTGAGGCTTAAGTGCAACCTTGGATCAAATTTACAAAATCACCAAACAAAAAGAAGTTAAAACAAGAGGACTGTAGGACACGAAGGAACTATTCTGACATGATCATCAGGGTGTGGCAAAGCCAAAGGTCCTGAAATAACTCAGCGAAGGCTGGTATCCCATCACCAAATCACCATGCATATGCATGTACATAACACATGACACTGACTCAGCTCACTCAGAACCTACCGTTAGAGTGAATAGAACCCCTGAGTTCCTGTTTTTTGTCGTTACTTTATTAAACAGCACAAAATACAGTTAACAATAAACAGAAGCAGCAGTTCACAAAAAAACACGATATGCAGGGGAAAGAACACCAAAACCAAACCCCTCCATTCAATCAGTTTTCAGGGAGATGAGCACAAACCTCAAATGTCACTTCCATTCATCACAAAGATAACAGTAGCAAACACAAGACAGTGCAATCAAATGAGAACCAGTGCATAAAACACAAACCCAATACAGCTATAGAAAAGACACCTGACACCTATCCACACCACAAACGGATCAGACGGTCTTTGGCTAGCCTTCCTGCAGGACAGTCATCGGTCTTCTGGTCTCTGGCCACCTTGCATACTACTGACCGACCCTCGTTAGGCCTGCTTTCCTCCAGGCTGGTCGTTGACCACCCAGGTCCCAGTCGCCTTGCGTACTGATGGACTACCCCAGGCCACTTTGCTACAAGCTGGTTGTTGAAAACTTCCGTTTATTTTTCTTTCATATTTTTTTAAAAGTATTGGTTTATACCCAAACTAAGTTTTTTTTAGATTAAATTCGATTCCCTACAGTGTGGAAACAGTCCTTCAGCCCAACAAGTCGACACCAATCCTCTGAAGAGTAACCCACCCAGACCCATTTCCCTCTGACTAGTGCACCTAACATTATTGACAATTTAGCATGGCCAATTCATCTAACTTGCACACCTTTGGATTGCGGGAGGAAACCCAAGCAGACGCAGGGGAACATGTGCAAACTCCAAACAGTCACCCAAGGCTGGAATCAAACCTGGGTCTCTGGTGCTGTGAGGCAGCAGTGCTAACCACTGAGCCACCATGCCATCCTCAAAGCTCCTGTTTACGTCTGGCAGTCAGATCTTCCTCACTGGTCCAGGTAAACAGCCCCAAACATGGAACCCATTCCATAAGGTCCACCTGGGTGACCTCGTTCCAATCACTACATCCCCCTCCTTTAAAGTCCTGCAATGTAGACCTGTTCTCTTTTACTGTAACTTCTCCTGGTAAGTTTTTACACCAGGTGCAGTTCCTCTGACTGCCTTAGATACTGATGGTGTGTATCAGATTCTAGCCTCTCTCTTAGGCAAAATTCATCATCATCTTCAGGCAGTAACGGCATCGAGACTGGGACATCTGCCATGTCCATCTCATCCTCAGGAGTTTCTTTGCGGTGAGATGGAGGGGGAGAAGCCTTGTGTCCTGACAGTCTTGCCAGATGTTATGAGGGGCTTGGTATGTTTGCTCTGCCCTGTTTGCGAGATTGCAACTTTCATGTGGTACACGTGCTTGTTTAGGACTGCCTCTCTTACACAAACTTTGTATATCATAGGACCTGACCTCAAGTTGACAAGGTCTCTCACACGTGGAGGGCCCTTCCAGTGGTTGGCATCAAACATCATCCAACAAAGTAAGTTGCCTTTCACTTATAGGAGTCTTATGTTCGGCAATGGCATTCCTGATGCTTTTCACCTTCCCGAGGTCTGGAAATATCTGATTTAATTTGGTGCAGTCTTCTCCCCATTACCAACTCTGTTAGATCTGTCCCTATAGTTGTGTGGTGTGTGGTCCGTTAATTGAACAGGAACTGGGAATGTTTGGTATCGAGTGAAGTTGTAGGCTGTTTCCACCAGATCACAGGATGATGAATGATATGGAGCTGTCCTTACATGCTGAATGCCACACAATTTTAGGCAATACTCTAATTCCCTTCTGGTAAGTGATGGCCTGTTGTCTATGACCAACACCACTGGGAGTCCGTGTATTGTAAAAGATGTTTACAAATTTTCAATCGTCATCCCCTTGTTTGACAAATGAACCCGTGAATGTCCAACCACTTTGAATGGGCGTTCAGCTGACTAAAAGCAGAGCCCATCAAAGAACCTGTATTGTTGATGTATAACCGAGTTCAGGGTTTACCCAGCCATTCCCATAAATGTTGGCAGCAATTTTTGTTCTTCTTGGCACTCTGAGCACTGCCCCACCAACACGGCTATGTTGGTATCCAACCTTAGTCACTAGACATAACCTTTCGCCAACATCCTCATTTTGGAAATCCCTGGGTGACCCTGGTGGAGTTCAGCCAGTAACTGGCAGTGTCCTTTTTTCAGGACAATCATTGTAGCTCTCTATAATAACCTGCTGTCCTCTATGGTGATCTGGTCTAAACAGGTCCAGAAGATTTCTATTCTGGTTGTGATAACCCTTTTGTTTCCCCCATCACCACCAGCTGTTTTAGTTTTGCCAGGACTGGATCTTTTTGTGCCCAGTCTGATATTGTCAGCAGTGACCAGAAGTATGCCCAGAAAGTTTAAAATCAGAACGGTGGTGTATTTGCCAGCAGGAGATGCCTCAAGTCATCCACACTTGTCAATTGGACTCCCAGATGCTGTTCCAACTTGCAATTGTATGCACTCAAAGTAAGAGCTTACCATGAAATACAACCTGAAATTATGGCTGGGACACCTCTGTCCTCTTTAAGCAAGAGTTTGTGGTCTGTTATTATCACAAATTTAAAACTAAAATTATTGGTGCAAATTTCTCACATCAAAGATGTCTGCCAAACCTTCATTCACTATCTGGGGGTAGCTTTATTTATTTTCAGCTAAAGTCCAGGAACCACAAGTAATTGGGCATTCCTCTCCATTGGGCCATCTGAATACTGTACGGGAGGCATCACTTGTTAGCACCACAGCTTGCCTGGGATCGAAGTATGCCAACACCTTGGACGACAGTTGCTTTTTCAATTCCCTAAAGGTTACATCTTAGCTACAAGATCATTTCCAACCTCACCCTTTTTCAATAGCAGATGTTAGGATGCCAGGATGGAGGCCTTGTTACATATCAATTTTCCGTAATAATTCATCAACACAAGGAAAGACCTCAGCTTTCATACAGATGTGGGAGCCAGGGAACCTTTGATCACCTTCACATAATCTTCCAAAGGGTGTAGTCCAGTCTTGTTGACTCAGCAACCCAAATAGGTGGCTTGGGGTGTCTGGAACATATTTTTCCCTCCTAAGGCAGACATCCACCTTGGAGAAACATTTAAGCACTACGAAGTTCTCTAAGTGCTCTTTATTAGTCTTCCTGGTTATTAGCACATCATCCAGATAAATGGCGACCTGAGGTAGACCTTGTAAAATGTTCTCCATTGTCCGAGGGACGATGATCACAGGCTGATTATACCTCAAAAGGTAGTCTTCTCTATTGATAAAATCCTTATGGTATTAACTGCATATTTCTGGGAATTCTCATCTAATTGCAATTGCAATTATGCATAGCTCATATCCAACAACAGCCCAGCTTTGACAAACGGTCAGTTAGACTAAAAACTTCAGCTCTTTTCTCTCCTTACAGATGCTGCCAGACCTGCTGAGGTTTTCCAGCATTTTCTCTTTTGGTTTCAGATTCCAGCATCCACAGTAATTTGCTTTTATGTCGTGAGTGAATGTTTTTCTCTCATTGCCAAAGGGCAGTATCCCTTAATCAAGTCACCCTTTATTGACATGTGCATAGTAGTCAGTTCTGATAGTAATATGATATTTCAATTCTCATGCAATCTCGCTCGACAAAAAAATCATGCAATATCCATGCCATTCAAACTAATGGGACCAGAATCACATTATAGCCAATACAGAAAAGGAAAGTTCACATTCTACAAATAACGGGCTAAATTTCTCAATCTTATTAAAGCCAATTCGTGTTGAAGAAACACGTGTTATAGCCAAACCAACTATACATGACTGACCCAGCTAGCTCAGAGCCAGTTCCTAGAATGAACAGAATCCCTGCCATTCCTGTTTATATCTCTCAGCTAGGACGCTCTATTTTGGGCTGTTAACCTGGACCAGTCAGGTAACTCATTCTACGAGGTCCACCTGACTGACCTTGTTCCAATCACTGCAGATATTGGTGCATTATAGGTAGCTTCACAACAGGTGGTGTCATCCAGTCCTATATTCGTCAGCTGAACAGCAGCAAAACTTCAGAGGACTGACATTTTTAAACCTTTATGCATAAATTTCACTCTACTTCAGGCATACATTTCTTCAGAATGTACATGTAGTCAACCTCTGCTCAATCCTAAACTCCCTGCAGAAAATGTTGACATAATTCTAAGTTCAGTGTTTGTTTGCACTGATTTACAACCTATCTGCATTCCAAAGTGTTCACTCAGTCATTGCTTGACATCTTATAGTGAGCTACTGAAATCGATGACCTTGAAATTACATCTCTCAGTTTTCAAACCACATTAACTGCAAACATTTACTTGTATTTACAACATTCAACAGTGTGCAAGAAGTACATTTATAGTTTATTTGAAAGATAAACTGCAAGGTTGAAGTTTGAATTGCTATGCTTCAAGAAAAAGAAATGTTTTTTTTAACAACTCAAAGAAAAAGTGGAACTGTGTACTTTCTCTGCGGTGACTGGAAGAGAAATAACACACAAAAAACCAAAAAAAATGAAAACTTCTAACTCATTCCAAGACCTAGGTCTAATTAACTGGCTACATTGAAGATCACCATAGTTGACGACAGCATGAAGGTACCACCAAAAAGTAAAAAAAACTGTGAGATAGTCACCTCAATTCCCTCACTCCCCATAGGTTACATTTTTGATTCACAGACTTTGTTCCTTTTTGACTATATTTTCTACCCAGATAGTCCTGAAAATCTGTTTGTATTATCTGTCTTGTCCATTCTTATTTGTCAATGAGCATGCCCATGTTTGGATTGAAAGGGTAGGGGGGGGGGGTAATAGCTTATGTTTACATGTTTGTTTTAATAATCCATTTTGCCAAATGTTATAGAATGAGCTTGTTATGTCTGTTAACTTTTTCATTGAAAGCTGATAGATGGTCGTCATAGGTGGGTGTTTTTTCGAATCCCTAAAGTATGGAAACAGGCTCTTCAGCCCAACAAGTTCACACCGACCCCCTGAAGAGTAACCCACCCAGACCCATTCCCCAACTCTACTCCTCTATGTTTACCTCTGACTAATGCACCTAACTTACACAACTATGGACAATTTAGCATGGCCAATTCACCTAACCTACGCATTTATGGATTGTAGGAGGAAACTGGAGCACCTGGAGGAAACCCACATAGATGCAGGGAAAATGTGCAAACTCCACACAGTCGCCCAAGGTTGGAATCAAACTCTGGTCCCTGGTGCTGAGAGGCAGCATTGCTAACCACTGAGCCACTGTGCCTAGTGATTAAACGTCTATATTTCCTATCTGTGACAGGTCATGAAATAGCAGGGCATGTAATCATCAGAAAGCACCTAACAAGAAATGAAGCTTGAAACAAAAGCACAAAGGAATTCCTCAGCTTGGAAGCAATGAAGGAAAAAAACTCTTTAGTTCAAGAAAACAAATCTTAGAACTCTTTCTAAGATCTGCATGATGTGTCTGATTATTTTAAGCAAATAATTACAGAGATTATTATTGTGTTACTAATATTGGATACATTGGTTAGAGATACTATAATTAATGTTTACAATATATTTTATTCCTCCCCTCTATTTTCCCTTAATGTCTCCACCCAGTTCCTATTTCCCCACTTAACCTTTCATCCTACCAAAAACAATTCCCCATTATTTCTCACCTCCCTCTCTGCTCTCTTACTATCTCCCCACTTACTCCCTGCACAGTTTCTTGTCCTTTTTCAGCCAGCCTCTCTCTCGCATTCAAACCCCATTGCCCTCTCACTCCTCCTTAATCCCCTCAACATACCTCCCTCCTCAACTGGCCAACCTTCCTCTCTTTCCTTATACTCCAGCAACCCTCATCTTGAGCCCTGCTCAGGCGAGGTGATGAACAAACCAGAGGTTGCCTTGAAAAAGTGGATTCTAGTTCACTCAGCATGGGAGCCACTGAGGTTTATGACAAAGGAAGGAGGCAGTGAGGTAAGTGGGATTGGGAAGTCACATGACCAGCAGGATGGAAAACAGCCTCAGGCCAGAACGTTTTCAGCAATGTTCAAGGGCAGCCTTGAATATCGGATGTCAAGTCCCAGCATGGAAAAGGGATTTGTTGGAGATTTTATGGGTGAGATGACCTGCAACATTGTGATTCTGAATCATATATTGTGTGGTAGATGGATCCTTTATCTTCACTTTACCTTTTATGTAAGATTTCCAGTCTTCATGGGCAGGCTGTTGGGGATAAAGTACCTTGGGCTGTGGGGTCTTCTGCCAAAACCCTGTTGAATTCCTTGTTGTGGATGACAAGCTACAGGTGGTGGGAGTGATGCAGGTCTTCTCTTCCATCCTGGGTTATTTTCTCCCTGAACTCCAGGATCTCAATGCCCAACTAGATAAGGGATGTTTGAAGGGAGTTCCAGGTTTTTGACACAGCAACAATAAAGGTACAGGAATAGAGTTTCAAATCTGAGTGGGTTGTAGTTGGAGAGGAACATACAAGTGATGGTATTCGCATCCATTTACTACCTTTGGCTTTCAAGGTGGTAGAGATCTCAGAATTGAAAGGTGTTTATTGAAGGAGCCTTGGCGAGTTGTGAGCTTCTGAATTTTATTACATACTTATACCTTTAATTCCACGGCATCCAATCATTCCCTACATTCATGGAATTACATTTTTGGCTTTTTGTTTATCACATCCCCTCTCCTCTAATTAAGCATCCCTTGTGTGTACCCCAAAACTGGTCTCCTTGGAAGAGCTGGCATCAGAAGGGAGGGTACCAAGTTGGTTGAATAGAAGGAGTAAAGAGAGCTCTTGGGAAACATTTGAAAATAAGTAGCAAGGTTTGATCTATCATAACCTGTAAGACAATACATTTGAGGCCAGCAAATACAAATTTACTAAGCTGTAATCACTTTCAAACACTTGACTCCAGGATCAGTATTGTCTGCAATGAGGACTCAGACCAAATTATTTGATTATAAATGACTGGCTCATATATCTGGAGTACCACTGAATGGAAAGGTTGCTTTTTCCAATGTTTCAGGAACAGAATATGAGTTAACGAGAGGAAAAATATTGGAAAAATAGTCACAAATGAAGTATTGCTGTTCAAACTTACCCTTCTTCATCAAAAATGATCTTCTTATAAATTTTTCAGGTTTCAGAAAATGGAAGAGCAAATAAATGCTTGTGGTACAAACAAATACAAATCCAATTCCTTCAACAATTCTGTATCCAATAGGGTACACTGAAAATTGGCAAAATAAAGAACAGGTGAAACTAAGAATGGGAAATGGAAACCTTCAGATTAATGTGAGCCTTTAATTTCTTCACAGTCACAGGTTTGTGCATTCCCCATTTCCAGAACCTGAACATACAATCCAGAGTTATGCTTCAGGGGTTACTCTATACATTGATTTTCAGAAGTATAAAACCGATGACAATCTGCATCTTTTGCTGGACATGAAGGATCCAATAAATTGGGTGATGTTTTTGACTACGCAACAACGGTAACTATAATAAAAAAAGTAACCAATTGGCTCTAAAGCACTTTGACACATCCTGCTGATATGAAAGATGTTCTGTAAACTAAAGCACTGCGGAGTGTTGCTGAAGTGCAGGTTCATAGTTGCTTGAAAGTGGAGTCGGGGTAGATAGGATAGTGAAGAAGGTGTATCGTATGCTTTCCTTTATTGGTGAGAGCACTGAGTATAGGAGTTGGGAGGTCATGTTGCAGCTGTACAGGACATTCGTTAGGCCACTTTTGGAATATTGTGCGCAATTCTAGTTGCCCCCTTATAGGAAGGATGTTGTGAAACTTGAAAGGGTTCAGAAAAGATTTACAAGGGTGTTGCCAGGGTTGGAGGATTTCTGCAATTCAGAGAGGCTGCATAGGCTGGGGCTGTTTTCCCTGGAGCGTCGGAGGCTGAGGGGTGACTTTCTTCAGGTATATAAAATCTTGAGGGGCTTGGACAGAGTACATAGTTAAGGTATTTTCCCTCAGTTGGGGGAGTCCAGAAGTAGAGGGCATAGGTTTAGTGTGAGAGGGGAAAGATTTAAAAGGGACCAAAGAGGCAACTTTTTCACGCAAAAGGTCGTGCATGTATGGAATGAGCTGCCAGAGGTAGTGGAGAGGGTGGTACAATTACAACATTTAAAAGACATCTGGATGGATACATGAATAGGAAGGGTTTAGAAGGCGGTGGGCCAAGTGCTGGCAAATGGAACTAGATTAATTTAGGATATCTGGCCAGCATGGATGAGTTGAACCGAAGGATCTGTGTCTATGCTGTACATCTCCATGACTCAATGACTTGCTATAAGTGAATGGTACTGTTAAAAAGAATTACATTCAGAGGAAATCAAACTACAGCAAAACAGTGCAAAAGACCACTGTTAATAAGGTCTATATAACATTTCTAATACCAATCACGTATAATTCCACAATTAGTGGATAATGCATTGTGTGGTGTGACATAATAAAGTGGGTGTCTTACTGGATCTCTGACTTATATTGACCTAGATCGAGTTAGGAAAATTAGTGTTGATGAAAATCATTTAAATTAACTCGCTTTTTGCTCCAAAGGGGAGATTTACATTTTTTGTGTAATGGACATCATTCACGGTGACTTGCCTCTTTAGCATCTTGTTGCTTGGGCTTCACCATGACCAATGGGTGTGTTTTCCTGCTGTCAGATTATGCCAGATTGGCACAAGTATTAGATTTGCTAAACTCAGCAAATCTGAAGAGGAGTCATATTGGGCTTGAAACATTACATTTATTTCCTTCTTGACAGAGGCTGCCAGACTTAGAGTTTCTCTAGCATTTTCTGTGTTTGTTTCTACCACTAAAGATTCTTCTCTCAACTGACATTAAAACAGATGACAACATCATTCACACATTTTTCTGTTTGCTGCAACTTTTGTATAAATTCAGAGGCTACATCACATGTGTTTGATGTCTTGATGACCTTATAAAATACTATAAAGCTACAAATTGTTAAACTTTTCTTTATAATTCTTGGGACTGCAAAGACTTCCATTGCAGTCTCATCCAGCCTTCAAACTTCGGTTTGTATCAGAAATGTGGGCTGCTGTGTAAACATAAGAGGAAAAAACCTACCTGGATCTAAGATACAGAAGAGGGCTGCAATCGACAGAATGATAAAGGTGAGCATTTGGAGTAACATAAAAACAGCAGTAAGTTGTGTGTGCCGCTTGTGAACTAGAAATACAAGTGGATGGGATATATCTCAGATTATTGAAAAATCAAAGAGTTTAAGAATATTGTTAAGTGCACAAAATTGTCATATCATAGAATCCAGAGAAGGTGCATTTATTACCTCTGTATTTCCGCAAGGCAAAAAAGACTAAGAAATTTTCTGCAATGAAAGTTGTTGTTGTGCTAACCACAGCCATAACAGATGCCATGAGAGAGTCTTCATGGAGTAAAACTAACTCTGAAACAGGAAACCAAAAATTAGTCAGTTTCAATATAAATCATGGAAATTATAGGTTACAAACAAGGTAATCACAAACCTGCAGAAACTACCTGAGATTCTTCAAACCAGTTTTTCACTTGAAATATTCTTCCTACCCTTTTGTTGTTTTTTAGGATTTGATCTGGTTACAATTGAATTTTCAACATTGTGTTGTTCTGGGTACGTGTGGATATTCTGCATTCTTTAAGCACAGATACAAGGAACTAATCTCCTCGGAAGGTATAAATATAATGGAGGGACTATTTTGTGTGGTTGAAGGAAAACAAAATGGCCTAGGTATTCTGATCAGCAAAGAGTCATTTCAGAGTCAAAAAGGGTGGTGCTGAAAAAGCACAGCAGGTTAGGCAGAATTTATGGAGCAGGAGACTCGATGTTTTGGGGTAGGCACTCCTGATGAAGGGCTTATGCCCAAAACATCAACTCTCCTGCACCTCGGATGCTGCCTGACCTGCTGTGCTTTTCCAATGCCACCCTTTTAGACGCTGATTCTCCAGCATGTGCAGTCCTCACTTTCTTAAGGAGTCATTTCAACAGTGTAGCAAAATTCAGAGGCTATAATGGAAACACTTTGTTGTATAGTTACAGCTGTGATGCTCTACAGACTGTTTTTACAGATCAGATGTTAAAAAAGATGAAGAAGGATTGTAAGCAATGTTGGCCCACTAAAGACTGAAAGTGAAATACTGTAACAGCCCTGAAGATGGGTTATACCCGAAACATTGACTTCTCCGCCTCCTGGTGCTGCCTGGCTTGCTGTGTTCTTCCAGCCTTCTGCCTGTCTATTTTTAATGAAGAAATAGCGGACATGTTAAATTACTTTGCCTCAGTATTTACAGAATAAAATGTTCCAAGGAAATTAATATTGGATTGGGAACAGCGATTGAATAAGTAAAACAAGGGGATGAGGAAATTAATGAAATTAAAGAGTGACCAATCCCTAGGACCTGACAATTTACATTCGAAGCTGTTAAAGGAACTAGGGGTTCACATTGTAGACATTCTAACTATAATCGTTCAGAGTTCACCAGATACAGGAGTCATTCCTCTGGCTTAGAAAATTGCACACATTACTCCACTTTTTAAGAAAGGCAAAAGAGGAGAACCAAGAATTACAAGCAAGTTACTCTAACATCTGTGGTGAGAAAATCAAGGATGAGATAACTGAACACCTCAAATTTTCAGTTGATCATCGAGAGAACACATGGATTCATGACAGGTAAATCATGCCTCACAAACATCACTGAATTCTTTTTAAAGGTGTGCCTAAGGGATTGAATAGGAGAATGTCTATGGATATTGTTTATATGGACCTCCAGAAAGCATTTGATAGATTTCCACGTAAGAGTCGGTTAACTAAGGTAGAAGACCATGGAGTTGAGCGAAAATTATGGACATAGCTGAAAAATTAGTTGAGTAGCAGGTGACATAAGTCAGAATAAAGGGTAAGTACTCAACTAGGCAAAGCATGACCAGTGGTGTCCCACAGGTTGTGTGTTGGGGTTCAATTATTCACATATTTATTAAATGATTTAGATAATGGCATAGAAAGTCATATATCCAAATCTACGTCATCAAAGTCAGACAGCATGGTAGGCAGTGTAGATGATAGCATAAAATTACAAAGGGATATTGACAGACTAAATGAATTGTTACAGCTGTGGCAGATGGAGTTCAATGCAAGCAAATGTTTTGGGCCAGACCAAGAGCCCTCAAGTCAAGGAGATAGCCTAACCCCGACCTTTTCCTATTTTAAGCGAGTGCCAGACATTGACTTGTAGATGCAATTTGATTGGTCAAAATATCAGACTCGAAGCAAAACATTTTATTCATAGACTATAACCTAATATGACATGCAAAATAAGAGATTAATGGCTGCTATAACGCTTCTCATGATAAGTCGATTATATCTCCAGACATAACGGCCTCTGTTCTTTTTTTCAGTTGTGCTGGCTCAATTTTGGAATATACATGAATCCACAAAAGTGGACTTAACCCTTCAGAAACATACACTTACTCCCTGTTATTTGGTACCAGCAGATGAGTGTAATCAAGAGGGTAACCCCAGATCCCATTTCTTTTACCCACTGACTGAACCGATTTGATTGTGCGGTTCTTTATGCTCGACAAAAAGGAGGGGTATTTGCATTTATTTATTATCCATCGGACTTTTGTGACCTGATAACCCATGGACGATGAGGATTTGGTGTAAGCATTACTGATTTGCATTGGTCTTAAAATCCAACCCTCAGCAATCTTCCATTTATGCTGCATATGTGCAGCTGCAGATGAATGCAGAAGGTACCCATTACACAGTCCTCATTTGCATGTGACTGCACAAACAAAACAAGGGCACCACAGACCGAAACGAATTGGCTATGCACGTCAAAATAAAACTGAGGAACTATTGCATGTAACTCATGAAAATGAATTCGGATCACATAAAACATACCATCAACGATGATCAAATGTGACTTCTCTTTTTGGCTGATCCCATTCCTCATCACACAAGTATACAGCTTGCAATTGATTTGTTGTTGAATGTTCACGATCAGTGTTCTGTTGCCATCTGACAGTTTATGTATTTCATTACTTTGAATTCGATTACCTTCTTTAAGCCACCAAACTGCTATTGCGCCCCCACTTTCCACATGACAATTAAGATAAACAGTACTCAGATCATCATCAACATGTTGAATTATTATTGGCTGTTTCAAAACTTCTGTTTCAAAAGAAAAATTACTTGAAAGCAATGAACACTGTGAGTGTTTATCTTGTAACAACATGAAAAATATCAGGAGCAAAATTCAATTAATAACCAGGAATGGAAATCGCAGGACATATTTGCAAAGATAAATTATGGGAGATAATCAAGGCTAGATTTCTAGCTTGTATTGAATGCTACATCAATTTATAAACAAAAAAAGTACGAAATTTGAGAATCCTTAAAAATGAACATAGGAAAAGTGATGACAATCAAACCATACACATTGCTTCTGATACAACAAACACCATGCAAGTACATGGTCGCATGCTTAAGCAAGGAAACAAAATTATGAGAGGTTAGTGCAAATTAAAATCAGCCTGGACATCATAAAGACCTCTAGACGATGTGGTGGACTTTTGCTGGAGCAGGTGCTAAACATCTATCAGCAAACTTGAGAAAGATGTGAAAGTGCACAATATGGCAGGGACCAGACTTCCAAGATGTTCTGATGCTGTAATAGAGACACCGATATAGGATATGGAAATTTGAAAAGATGTAATCAATTTCCTAGGAGCCTAACAGGCAGTGTCAGTCATAGGTTCATGTTTGTATTTCCCAGATGCAACGGTCATCATCACGATTCGGGTGGCCAAGACTCAGGCTTTGGGAAGTGTAAGGCTGAAACTGTTAAAGATGACAGTATATGTGCACACACCCAAAATTCCACTTCACATCCTACTGCCCTTTCATCTTACAATCTCTTCTGATGTAAAGCAGAAGTCTGTCACAATGTCTGAAATTTGAAACCACTCACTATTTTGAAAAGAAAACATCAGTAGGCTATTGAAGCAAAAACAGAAATTGCCAGAAAAGCTCAGCAGAACTCAGCAGGCTATTGAGCTTGTTAAAGAAGCAATTAACTGCAATTTTACATCACCCACCACGTCAGTAGTCACATGAGAAAAACATGGGAAGCAATTCACACCAGAAAAAGGTGACACAAGAGTTGATACAAAGGCCTTCAAATGAGACTGTGGATACTTGCAGCAGTACAGTCTGCTGTTGAATGTGGTTAGACATGTTATTCTTAGACTTTATTCAGTTTTTATAGACTGACGTTACGAAGTAGAAAAGAGTGAGAGGAAAGGAAGCCTGGTGGCTGGATTGCCTTGGTGGATGAGAAACTGGAACCCATTCTTCTCATTAAAAATGAGCACTGTGGATGAAGGTCCTCAATGAAGAGGAAATGAGGAGAAGACAAAATGCTAGCTGTCCAGGAATAAGTGAGTTAAGTGAGGGCCCTGCTGCTGCACCGTGCTCAAAACAAGACAGGCAACAGCAATAGTCAATCAATTGGAGGGGAAAACACTATTCTACAGTCTATTGACTTTGGCTTTCAGAGCTTCACACATGGTGTCTCTTGAGGGAGATAGTGACCTCCTTTTGTGTATTGCTGGCTGAGGAGAGCAGTTCAACTTGCAATGATAGCAAATCTATGCCTGCCATTCTCAATGGCTGGCCTCTAACTTATTTGCATCAGGGTCATTCCAGGCATAAGCCTCAAGAGGTAAACCTTGAGCTTTGGCTCATTACTGCATTAAAAGGTAGTCATGGTTAGGCAAGCTAATTGCTTCATCTCATTTGCCTCTGAGGATGTTAATATCAGTCAAGCTGAACAATCCAGGTGTTTCATATTTTTGCTAGATTCCCCAACAGTCAAAGTTTGATATATTATACTCACATGGCTCTCAAGACTCCAACTAACTCGCCAAAGACATTTGTCAATCAGAAAATATTTTCTTCCATCAATGTTCAACTTAGGCATGACTAACAAGGTGTATGCCAACTACCACCTTAGGTAGTCATAACTCTTACATCTTTAGGCACTACCAGATGTTCTATCCATCAAGACCATTGGAGGGCTGGTTTCTTGGAGAGAAGGAATATCTACTGAATGTATTGCTTCATGCTTCTAGTGAGAAATCTGTCACCAGAGGCTAAGATGCATTACAATGTGAACCATACATCGAACAAGTCCATTATTGAGCTGACCACTGTTTGGCTCATTCAAATAAGATAGTGATGCTTGGATGATGGAGGCAGCTGTCTCCAGTATTATCCAGCTCATGAATCACCAATCATAGGGCTGTTGTGAGGCAGAGGTAGAGTCCTTGGACCAGGAGGGCCAGGTTCAAGTCCCACCTGCTCCAGAGGTGTGTAATAATATCTCTAAACAGGTGAATTTAGAAAATTCATTAAATTAATTTTTTTATCATTAATCATTCATAGTCTACTACACCTTCTGTAATCTGGTGAGCCAGAGATGGGGTATGCTATTGCAGAGGATCATGTAATGAAAGAAACTAAATCATCTGATCATAAGTGTCAGCAGAAGTATGGGAACACGGGGGAGGGAAAAGTGAAACATGTTATACACCAAGCTTTTGAAGGCAGAGAGCTATGGAAGCCTCTCATAATGTGATTTTTACTGAGGTACTTGGAATTCGAACAAAAATATTTTTGCCACACTCACTTCATTTTATAGGATGTAGGACATAATCTAAGATGGGTCCACATGAGAAAAGCTCATTCAATAGATGTCAAATATTCTAAATCCAAACCAAGAAACCACAAGCTAAACAAATGAAACTCTGTATTAAACAACTGTGTGTGGACTTTCTTTTCATTCCCAGGGTGAGGGTGTCACTGGCTAGGCCAACATTTATTGTCCATCCCTAATTTGCCCTGAGGGCAAATAAGAGTCACCCACACTGCCTTCGGTCTGGAGTCACATGTAGGCCAGACCATGTACGGGTGGCAGTTTCCTTCCCAAAGGACATTAGTGAACCAGATGGGTTTTTCCTGACAATCAGCAATGGATTCGTGGCCACCATTAAACTCTTAATTCCAGACTTATATTAAGTTCAAATTTCATCATCTGCCATAGCAGGATTCAAACCTAGGTCTCTGGGCTAACAGTCCAGCGATAATACCATGAGGCCATCACCTCCCCCAACATGGGGAATCCCACAAGGGACTTGTTGTTCTAGCTTTATCATTGAATGTACCACATTGCATTCGCAAATGGACACAGAAACCTTCTAACCAGCACTGATCAGCTCGCCTTGCCACTGAGCAGCCATTAACTGATTAGCCAACACTTGGTTCACTGATTCTGCCCTCTTAACCCTGTCATAAAGCCAGAAAGGAGGATGTTCACTAATGGTTGTTCAATGTTCAACATCATTCACAACTGCTCAAATATTGAGTAGTCCACATCCAAATGCAGTTAGACATGGACAGTTTCCAGGCTGTGTCAGTGAAGTGGAAGGTAACATTTGTGTCATATAGATTTAAACCAATTGAACTGTGCTGCAGGTACTATACTGCCATCCTAGGATTACCTTTAAATGATGACTGTGACCAATTTCTAGTTCACAGCCTTTCTGTTCTGCTCCTGGATGTCTCTCCTTACAATGGATTCCTCACTGCTGTTGGCTGGTATTCCAAGAATGCTATCTAATTGGATGAAAGTGCATTATCAGCTGCCCTTCAAAAGCAGGAATATTTTGATTTAATTGGACTAGATTGTACAAAAGGAGATTGTGTTTCATGATTTGTCCCTCTGTATAGCATTTTTTATTGACTCCACATAACCATTCACAGCAACATGGCTGACAGACAAATACAGATAGGATTTTCTCCTAATTAATGTTTCTTTACGAATACATCAACTGTACTTTAAGGGAATGTCATCCCTTCCTGTTTATAAATGTCCTGGCTAGAAGGCACTTTAAATGGACACATAAGCACAAGCTCTTACGCCCTGCATCCTTGCAAAATCAGAAATACTGTCGAAGCCTCTGGCTCTCTCTGCCTGATTGGCATAGTCATCAGTATATGAAATAAATCCATGTGCACACCTGAACAGAGTATCAGTCACAACCCTGGTGCAGTGATGGGTCGCTGACTGTGAAATTCCATCAAATCCCAAGATAAGACCTATAGGGACTCTGGGTCAAAAATCTTGAAGGGATTCTATGTTTCTATTCTCTGTTACCATGTGTCCATCTACACAATTGGATGCAATGTTAACAGCCCGCACATCACAGATTATCATGATGGTCTCCCTTGACAGCCAGTCTTGGAAGATACCAGTATTCTGTCATCTGTATGTCTGCCTTGTCTAGTTAAACATTATCAGCAGGAAGATACAGCCTTCCCCTCTATCTGTCTCCCTGCTGTTACCTCCCCTCTACAGGCTCTTCTTCTGCATCAGGTTGCTCACCTTGCTGGACTTTAGGGCTCATCTAAGGCAGCTGCTTTCCTCCTTTCCCTCCTGACTGAACAATGAGCCTTTCACTGGCTGAAGTAAACCCACTTTCAAACAGTGATGCTCAGCACAAATCCTGTACTGCAAAATGTAGATTGTTGCACCACCTAACTTGCCAAATTCTGCGGGAAGGTCAGACATTTTTCTGGGTATATCTACACCATGTGGATTACAACAGTTCACCAGCACTTTCTCAGGAGCAATTAGGAATGGGCAATAAATGCTGGCCTAGCCAGTGATGTAATCATCTTGGGAATGTGTAAAGCAAAGTTAACATTTATTGTGAAATCTAAAAAGCACTGGGGAACAAAGGAGTTGGGACTGACTGAAACAAGGGGTACTGAAAACGAACAGAAAATGTAAAGGCAAACCGATCTAACAGCAGGCTTACACAAGGCAAGTTAAACTGCCATATCTGCAGTCAAGAAATGAGAAAAACAACTCCATATATAGAAAGGAAATTGAATATTCCAGGCCTCTAGTTATGCAGGTGTTGATAAGGGGAAGCGAATTATACTATAAAGGGAGTATGTGAAAGCTATCAAGTGCCCCATACATGAAGCATCTTGCCAATGTATTGGGTCCCTTTGCAAAAGACTGAAATAAACTTTTTCTTTGTTCTTGCAAACATTTGAGTCAAGTCGATCTAATTTCCACGAAAGAATGAATACAAAATGCTGAAATTAATGGAAGTCCAAATTATGAGCACTAGCATGGTTTCCCAGTCCTGCTCAAATCAGGCACAGCCCCATTTGCACCTTTGCAGCACTTAAGTTAAGAAATATCAACTCCTTCTGTCCATGCTTTCTGCGTATCTACTGCATTATGGCATAGGCAGCATAAAATTAGGTCAATAGCCTTAAGAACCTTAACTGCTTATTTTTGTTTTAAATGGCTGGCAGGCTGCTAATTTCAGCACCTGCCGATTTCCATATTTTGTCATACCAGCATACTGACATAAAACCCATCACCCAACATAATGGCACAGGTACTAGAAAGTGATTCCCAAGTAATGATTCACCTGATATCCAGGACAGTGGCAAGTAAAAAGCAAATAATAAGGGAAAATAGTAATGAGATTATAAATTACAAGCATGAAGACATGGAAAGTTCTGTTTCTCAAATATGGCTTAACAGAAATCAATTGTCCTTACCTTGAACTTCCACAATATGGGTCTGATAATGAATTAAGCGAGTTTTATTTGTAAATTCTAGAATTATCTCATAAACACCACTGTCTGAAGCTTCTAATTTCAACAATTCAAGAGATGAATTTTTTTTATCGTAAATCACTCGGTTTAAATAAAAATAATTTATATCAATCTCCATTTTTAGAGTATCATGGACCACAATGTAAACATTAAGTGTGCGGGCAGTAAACTGCCACCCAATAAATATTAGATCTGAGAGTGATCCATCTCTGTATCCCATCAATAAGAGAGAGGAAAATCTGGTAGCAATATGGTAATCTGTTGCACGTACGATTGGTGGAGTCTGCAAATGAACTACAAAAAATATTGGTTATTCTTTGGTGAATTATTGTTAAATATTCAGTCACACAATGGCATTGAACAAAGTAATTAAGGCAGAATATTCTAGGGTTATGCAGAGGAGACAGTAACATGAATCATGCAAATGAGCATAAAAATACCCATCTAGGCAGGTAGGTAGACCTGAGGGTAAGAACCAGTTATACTGGCTGCCATTATTCATTCCATCACAAATATTTTTCAGAAAATTGCATCTAAGTATGCAAGGTCACATACTACATTCACATGAATACAGCCAGACATAGAACATACCCATTTGAGTATCAGCATTCATATAAAATACTCAACCAGGCAGCCATATAACGTACCCATGCGACAACAGGCCATCACACAATGTACTACCCACAGACATGACTGGTCATGTGATACACCCAACTAAGAAACATAAATTCTAACAGAATTTGGGCAGTCACATAACCTGTCCCTCATTCGAGTTATCAGAGGTCACACTCATTTCATTCCCCAATCCTCCACTCTGGTATTATCTGATGACCACATAGTAAATGGGAGCAGGAGTAAGGCTCGCAGCTCTTCAAGTGTTCATGACCACTCAGTATGATCATAAATGGTGATCTATCCCAATTCTACCTTCTTGAACATTTACCAAAACCTTCAGAATCCAAACATCCCTCGATCTATCCTTAATATATTTAAGAAGAATGTGCAAACAGTTGTCAACGCACTCTCTAGTTCATGTTCACATTCTCACAGAATTCTTACAGTGTGGAAACAGGCTCTTCGGCCCAACAAGTCCACACCAACCCTCCAAAGAGTAACCCATCCAGACCCATTCCCCCTACCCTATGTTTAACTCTGACTAACGCACCTAAGCTATTCATTCCAGACCTCTTTCGGGCAATTCAGCCAATTCATTTAACCTGCACATCTTTGACTGTAGAAGAAAACTAGAGTGCCCCGAGGAAACCCACATAGACACTGGGAGAATGTGCAAAATCCACACAGACAGTTGTCCAAGGGTGGAATCAAACTCAGGTCCCGAGTGCTGTGAGGAAGCAGTGCTAAACGCTGAGCCACCATGCCAACTGGTAGCTCAGTTCTCCTCTCTTGCATTGCTCTTTTAATCTGCTTCTGCCTTTTTCTCATACTCCCTCTTCTCTCTACCACTTGATCTTTTCTCTCAAGCTCCCTCTCTCTCATGACCTCACTTTTCTCTTAATGTCTTCAGTCTCTCTCATACAAAAGTAAAACATTAGGGAAAAGGAATGTATAGGTGTGTGGTTGAAATAAGTATTCTCTTTACAAATGCAGGAAGTTTAAAGATCTAATTAAATGATTTGCAGATGCATATTCACCTTGAAGGATATGAAATAACAACCTTCGGAGACATAGCTGCAAGATTTTTGGTAATGAAACACAATGGGGAAAATTGTAAAGGGGAGAAACTTATATAAGAAAGTACTTCAATAATGACAGAATTTAATGAGGTGAGTAGGCAATGAAGACACTTTTGATACAAAGAAATAGAAATGGGATTTATGATTGTAGTTAGGCATATGTATGTGACCCCAGTAGCAGCTGTAAATGCTGAAATGAGATAAACCTATGAGAAAGTGGTGGAATGGTTTATTGTGTGATATAAATTTTCAAATAGGTCAGGTAAGCAGACAAGCACTGGTCAGAAAATGTGGAAATCCAGCATTGACTACTGTGGCATTCAACAAGAAGCAGGCCATGTTAGATTTAGTAATGAGCTATTAGTTAGGTTTAGTTGATACACTAATATGTGAATACTTACCGAATATCAATTGCAATAAAAAGAAGAGTTTGAAAGGGAGGAATTCAAGTCTGCCACTAAGACTCTAGATTTAGGCAGGGTTGACGTCACTGTAATTACACAGAGACTGACCATAGCAAGCGCAGAGATTCTGTTAATTTGAAATGCACTAGAAAAACTTTGGCAGGTGTTCGAAAATAATGTGATACAGAACAAGCTTCCTTATAGAATTCCAACAGTGCAGCTCGAGGCCACTGAACAGCATCCTATCCAGACCCACACCCCAAACCCGTAAGCCCACATTTACCATTGCTACTCCACATGGTCTGCACCTCCTTGTATACACTGGGGCAATTTAACATGGCTAATTCACCTAACCTACAGATCTTTGGACTTAGAGGGGAAACCTGAGCACCAAACAGAAACCCACACAGACATAGGGAGAACGTGTAAATTCCATCCAGATAGTCACCCAACGCTGGAATCGAACCCAGGTCACTGGCACTGTGAGGCAGCAGTGCTAGCCACTGAACCACCATGCAAGAACTCAAGTAGGCAAAACAAAGCTGTCATGAAAAACCAAAGAGTCAAGAGAAAACTTAAAACTTGAAGAATACACACATAGACATTACAAAACAATGTAACCCTTATGAATGGGAGATACCAAGAACAGCTAAAGTAACAAAAACAGATAATAAAGTGTGATTAAAAAAAAGCATATGGAAAGCATGCAAGGGATGTCAAATCCTGGAGCCTCAATGAAAATGTGTAATGGAAATAACAGTTAATCAAAATAAGGAAATGACAAATATACTGAACAATTACTTTGCATCACTACTTTCATTCAAGGAAGAACATTTGAGTATATAACTAATTAGAATCAGGAATATGCTATTTGGCTCCTTGATTTTGCTTCACCATTAAATAGAATTGTAACTCATTTGGTTGTGGTTTTAACTTCATATCTGCCCTCCCATTGGAAACTTTAAATCCTCTTATTCATCAAAAGACTTTGTACTACTGCTTTGAAAATACACTGTATTCAAAAAAATCTGCCTCCGCGTATCTCTGAAGAGTCATGACCCTTAAAACATTTATCCTCATCTCCATTTAAATGGAAACTTCTTCACCTTTTAAAACTCTGCATCCTACTTCCATTCTCTGCCACAAGAAAAAATATTCCTTCAGAAACTACTTTGTCAAGTCCCCAAAAACATTTCAATAAGATCACCTTTTAGACTTTATTCTCCAATGGATAAACAACCAGCCTGTCCAACTTTACTTCATACAATATTTCCCTCATTCAGGAATCAGTCAAGTGAACCTTCTCGGAACCTCTTTCAAGGCATTCAAATATGCTTTTATTAAGGAGACCAAAATTATGCACAATTCTGCAGATATAGTTCCACCAATACCCTATATAACTGTGGCAGAACATCATTGTTGTATCCCATTTCCCACTGCAGATCCACTACAATGCCATCATGGAAAGAGTTCCAGGAGTTTGACCCAGAAGGACAGCGATATAGGACAGTGAGTGCTTTGGAGAATAACATGCAGGCAGTGATTAGATTACTTACAGTGTGGAAACAGGCCCTTCGGCCCAACAAGTCCACACCGGCCCTCCAAAAAGCAACCCACCCAGACCCCATTCCCCTACATTTACCCCTTCAACTGACACTACGGGCAATTTAGCATGGTCAATTCACCTAACCTGCACACCTTTGGACTGTGGGAGGAAACCGGAGCACCTGGAGGAAACCCACACAGACACGGGGAGAATGTGCAAACTCCTCACAGACTATTGCCTGAGGCAGGAATTGAACCCAGGTCTTTGGTGCTGTGAGGCAGCAGTGCTAACCATTGTGCCACCGTGCCGCTACCTTGTATGTGATGCCCTTGTCTTCTGGATAGTAATGGTCATGGGTTTGGAAAATGCCTTGGTAAATTTCTGCATTGCATCTTATAGAGGGTGGACACTGCTACTATTGAATATTGGCAGTGTAGGAAGTGAATGTTAGTGAATGTGGTGCCAATCAAATGGGCTCTTTTATCTTGGATGATTTCAAACTTCAAATATTGTTGGAGGTGCACTTATCCAGAAAAGTGAAGAATATTCTATCACATTCTTGACCTACACCTTGGAGATGGAAGACAGACTGTGCGGTGTCAGAAGGCAAGTTACTCACTGAAGAATTCCTAGTCTTTCATCTGTTCTTGTGGCCACAGTAATTATGTGGCCAGTCCACTTTACCTTTAACATATATTAGGATACGTAGCTGAATGTTAAAATGCCAGCTTCTAGTGGCAAGGAAGCCATGGTAGCGCATTTGGAAAACTTTAGGGTAGTCAGGCAAAATCAAAATGGCTTAATCAAAGTGAAATCACGTGTGATAAACTTATTGGAGTTTGAGGGAGCAACAATGTAGATAATGGGGAACTGATGGATGTACAGTACCTTTGGTTCCATAAAGCTTTTGATAAAATACCACATCAAAAGATTTCAGAGCAAAATAATATTAAAATTGGTCAAGGACACGTTAATTAAAAAGAAATAAAGAGTAAGCACAAAACCGTCCATGTTATATTGGCAAGTTACAATAAGTGAAATTCCACAAAGATGAGCATTGGGGCCTCAACAATTTACATCCCATATTAATAAAATGGGCGGAAAACATGAAGTCAGTAAGTTTGCAGATGACACAAACTTAGGTGGGAATGCAAGTTGTGAAGTGCATAAGGAGTCTGCAAAGAACTAATAGGTAATGTTAGCAGGCAAAAAAGTTAGCAGCTGGAGTATAATTGGGAAAACATGAATGTGTTCACTCTGGGAGGAAGAACAGGAAAGCAGCATTTTCTCTAAATGGAGAAAGACGGCAGAAGTCAGTGGGATCTGGAAATCCTGGTACGTGAATCTCTAATTAGCCTTAAGGTACAGGAAGTGATTCAGAAGGCAAATGCAATGTTGTTGCTTATTGCAAGGGCAATGGAATACAAGACTATTTTTTGCAAGTATATTTTGAAAAACCGTTTTGCTACAGTTCAATGGTAACCACCAGATGTTGACAGTGGGGGATTCAGCAATAGTAATATCATTGAATGTCAAGGGATAATACTTGAATTCTCTTTTGTTGGAGATGGTTATTGCCAGACACTTGAGAGTGATGTTACTGTTACTTGCCACTTCTCAACCCAAACCTACATATGAGCAAGATCTTTCTGCATTTGGACATGGTCTGCTTCAGTGTCAGCGATGTCACTAATGGTAAACATTGTGCCAATCAGGGAACATTCCCATTTCTTACCCTATGATAGACAGAAGATCATTTATGAAAGATCTGAAAACAGCTGGGCCTATGACACAAGCCAGAGGAACTCCTGCACAGACATTCTGGAGCCAAGACGTCTGACCTCTAACAACCACAACCGTGACTCCAACAAGTGGAAGAGTCTCTATTGACTCAAGCTTTGCTTGATGCCACACCTGGGCAAATGTAGCTTTGGTGTCAACAGCAGTCAATTTCACCTTACCTATGGAATTCAACTCTTCTGTCAATGTTTGAACAAATGGCATAATGGAGCTGAGATGACTGACCTCCAACAACCACAATCACCTTCCTTGGTGTCAGGTGTTACTCTAACCACCAGAGGGAGTTTGCCCTTGATACCCATTGAACTCAGTATTGTTAGGGCTCCTTAATGCCACACTTGGTCAAATGCAGCCTTGATGGCAAGGGCCATCACTCTCATCTCACCTCTGGAATTCAGCTCTTTTGTTCATGTTTGAACCAAGTCTGGAATGCGGTCAGGAGCTAAGTGGCCCTGGTGGAACGCACGCTGGGCGTCACAGGTATTGCATGATAGCACTTTTGACGACACCTTCTATCACTTTACTGTTAATCGAGAGTAGACCGACAGAGTGGTAATTGGCTGGGTTGGATTTGTCCTGCTTTTTATGTACAGACATACTTGGGCAATTTTCCATATTGTTGCATAGATGCCATCATTGTAATTGTACTGGAACAGCTTAGTTAGGAGAGTGGCAAGTTCTGGAGTGCAAGTCTTCAATACTATTACCAGAACATTGTCAGGACCCATAGCTTTTGCAGTATCCAGTGGCTTCAACCATTTCTTGGTATACATGGAGTGAATCGAATTGGCTGTAATGATGGGGACCACTGGAGGAGGTCGAGGTGGATCATCCATTCGACACTTATGGCTGAATATTGCTGTGAAAGCTTCAGCTTTATCTTTTGCACTGATGTGCTGGCTCTTCTTTCATTCAGGCTGGAGCCTAGTGCTCCAATTATTTGTTTAACACCATTCACAACTGGCTGTGGAAAGACTGCAGAGCTGAGATCTGATCACTTAGCTCTGTCAATCACTTGCTGCTTATCCCGTTTTGCATGCAAGTCATCTTGATTAATGGCTTCACCAGGCTGACACCTCATCTTCATGTGTGCCTGGTACTGCTCCTGGCATGCCCTCCTGCACTCTCCAATGAACCAAAGCTGATCCCCTGGTTTGATAGTTAGAGTTGAGTGGGGGATGTGGCAGGTCATGAGATTACAGATTGTGGTGGAATATATTTCTGCTGCTGTTGATGGCCCACAGCGCCTCACAGTTACTCTTGAGTTGTTAGATCTGTCCGAAGTCTGTCCCATTTAGCACAGTGATAGTGCAACACAACACAATGGAGGTCATTCTCAATGTGAAGGTGGAACTTTGTCACCACAGGAACTGCTGCAGTGATCACTCTTACAAATACTGTCATGGATAGATGCATCTGCAGCTGGCATATTGATAAGGATGAAGTCAAATATGTTTTCCCTCTTCCTTCACCACTTGCCACAGACCTAGTCTCGCAGTTATATCCTTTAGTACCCGACCAGCTCCAACAGTAGTACTGCTGCTAAGCCACTGTTGATGGTGGACATTAAAACCCTCACCAAGCACATTTTGTGCCCTTGCCAACTTCAGTGCATCCTTTAAGTCTTGCTCTTCATGGAGGAGTACTGATTCATCAGTTGAGGGAGGACAACACATCGTAATCAGCAGAAGGTTTCCTTGCCCATGTTTAATCTGAAGCCAGAACACTTCATGAAATCCAGAGTCAATGTTAAGGACTCCCAGAGCAACTCCCTCCTGACTGTATATCAACGTGCCATCCCTGCTAGGTCTGTATTACCAGTGAGACAGGGTATATTCAGGGATGGTGATGGTGGTGTCTGGGGCATAGTCATACTCACTGAACCGTATGTTACAGATAATGTAAAACTGTTGCTTGACCAAAATGTGATTCAGCTCTCCAAATTTTGGTACTAGCCCCCAGATGTTGGTGAGGAGAACTTTGCATGGTTGACAGGGGTTCATTCTGCCATTGTCTTTTCAGGTGCCTAAGTCAATACCAGGCAATCCATCTGGTTTCATTTCTTTGAGATTTTGTAGCGATTGGTATAACTGAATGGCTTGCTAAGCCATTTCAGACAGCCACTGAGAGTCAAGCACATTGCTGAGAGTCTGGAGTGACATGTAGGCCACACCAGGTGAGGATAGTAGATTTCCTTCCCTGAAGAACATTAGTGAACCAGATGGGTTTTTCTAACAATCTACCACGGTTTCATGATCATCTTAGATTCTTCATTCCAGACTTTTTTAAAAATTGAATTCAAATTCCGCCATCTGTCATGGCAGGATTCGACGAGTCCCCAGAACATTATCTGCGTCTCTGGATTCATCGTCTAGAAATAATACCAGTGGGCCATTGCCTTCCCATTGAGCACAATTCTTTGGTGTTATTCCCAGAATATTCACAGGACCTATAATCCTGGACTAACCAGTGCCTCCTGGCATACTTGATATAACATTAGCTGAAGACAGCTACCTGTGATGCTCGGGATCTCAGGTGGTGTCTGAGATCATCCACTCTGCACTTGTAGATCAAGATGATAACAATCCCTTCAGATTTATCTTTTGCACTGATCTGCTAGGTTCTCCCATCACTGAGAACATGGATATTTGTTGGATAGTTCCTCCTCTAGTCATGTATTTAATTCTTCACCACCATTCAAAACTAGATATGGCAGAATTGCAGGGAACAGATCTGATCTATTGGCTGCAGAATTGTCATGCTCTGTTTGTTACTACTTGTGCTGTTTGACACTCAGGTATTCCAGTTTTGTCACTTCAACAGTTTTACAACTCATTTTTAAAGATGCTTGGCACTGTCCTCCTGCATTATTCCTTGATCCTGCCGTTTGATTGCAATGATAGGGTTGGGAGGGTGTGGGGGGGAAGCATGTGGAACTACAATGTCATAGACTGTGTTAGAGTACAAATTGTCAAGCTGATAGCCCACAGTACCTCACTGACAGATTTGTTGGAAGTCCAACCCAATGAGCATGGTGGTATTGCCACACAACACAATGGAGGACATCCTCAATGAAAAGTTGCAACTTCATCTCCAAAGACTGTGGTGGTCACTCCCACTGATATTGTCATGGACAAATGCATCTGAGCGCAGCTTGGTGAGAATGAGATTACGTATACTGTTCCCTCTTCTTTGATCCCTCACCACCTGCCACAGACCCAACCTCGCAGTAATGTCCATTCAGCAGAGCTGTTGCTGAGGCAGTTTTGGTTGTGGATACTGAAATCCCCTATCCAGGGTATATTGTGTGCTGTTGCCACCTTTGGTGCTTTACCCATGTCTGACCTGATGCCATGAGACTTCAAGTGTCCAGACTCAATGTTGAGGACTCCCAGATCAACTCCCTCCCTATTGTGAACTATAGTGCCCACGTGGACAAGCTGGGCTTGTCCTGCTGGTAAGACATATCCAGGGATCGTGATGGTGGTATCTGGGATATTGTCTGTCTGGCATGAATGTGTGATTATGATTATGTCAGGTTGCTGCTTTACTCGTCTGAGAGACCGATCTCACACTTTTGGCACTAAAGGAAGACTAAGCAGTGTTTATTGGGCTCTTTTTGCCATTGCTGTTTTTCTAGTACCCAGGTCAATGCCAGATGGACCATGCAGTTTCTTTCTTTGTTGAGTCTTCGTAGTACTGTTACAACTGAGTGGTGTGCTAGGCCATTTCAGAGGGTAGTTGAGCCATATTGCTGAGAATCTGGAGTTATGTTTCGGCCAGGCCAGATAAGAATGGCAGATTTAGAACAACAGTAAGATATTTGTCAAACAGATGTGTTTGTTCCAAAATTGGCAATGATGCTATGGTTATCATTAGACTCTTAATTTGAGACATCTATTGATTTCAAATTCCACCATCTGCTGTAGTGATTTTGAACCTAGGTCCCCAAAACAGTAGCTGAGTTTCTGGATTAACAGTCTAGCAACAGTACCACTAGGCCATCGCTAGTCTCCTCACTAATTCCCAGTTCACAACAGCATATTACCACCAATTCTATAGGCTTTGATTTTGCACAATAACCTCTTATACAGGACTTTATCAAGACCTTCCAAAAAATTCAAATACATCATATCCGCTGGTCCTCCCTCCAGTAGGTTTTTTTCAAACAACTTCCCTTTCAGAAATGCAAGGTCACCTCTGCATAATACCATTCATAGTTCTCAGTGTCCACTTATTACATTCTTTACAACTGATTCCAGTATTTTCCCTACGATTGACGTCAACTAGCTACTCTAATTCCTGGTTTTTCTCCATTGGTCCTTTCAAAATTTTCGAGGAGAAAGTGAGGTCTGCAGATGCTGGAGATCAGAGCTGGAAATGTGTTGCTGGAAAAGCGCAGCAGGTCAGGCAGCATCCAGGGAACAGGAGAATCGACGTTTTGGGCATAAGCCCTTCCTGTTCTCCTGTTCCCTGGATGCTGCCTGACCTGCTGCGCTTTTCCAGCAACACATTTCCAGCCTTTCAAAATTTTCACCCTACAATCTGCTGAGACTGTTCCAGCACTTCAGAATTGTGGAAAATGACAACCAATGTATCTAATATTTCCATGGCCACCTCTATTACTACCCTAGGATGTACATTATCAGGTTTTATACAGTTCCAGCATAACCTCCCTGCTGTTAAAGTCTACGCCGCAGCTCATAAAGGCAAATTTCCCATATGCCTTCTCAATCACTTCACCTATCCGTTCTGCTACTTTCAGGGACTTGTGAACATGCACATCAAGGTCCTTCTGATCCTCAGTGCTTCCCAGAGTCCTGCCATTAATCATCTATTCCCTTGCCTTGTTTGCGCTTCCCAAGTGCATCTTCTCTCACTTATCTGAACTGAATTCCATTTGCCACTGATCAGCCCATCAAACCAACTCATCTCCTGAAATTTAAGACTAATCTTCCTCCCCCACTATTTACCATGCCATCAAATTTTTCATATCATCCACAAAATTACTGATCAGCCTTCCTACTTTCACATCTAAATCAATTATATCAACTATAAACAGCAAGAGACCCAACACTGATCCCTGCGGAGTCCCACTGGACACAGATTTCCAGTCACAAAAACACTCCTTGATCATGACCCCCTCCCATCTGTTACTCAGTCAATTATGTATTCAATTTGCCAAATTTGTTCATTCCCATGGGCTTATTGCTATCA
Organism: Chiloscyllium plagiosum; assembly: GCF_037043375.1. Classification (NCBI taxonomy): domain Eukaryota; kingdom Metazoa; phylum Chordata; class Chondrichthyes; order Orectolobiformes; family Hemiscylliidae; genus Chiloscyllium; species Chiloscyllium plagiosum. The sequence continues at coordinate 34,774,896 of NW_028270172.1, read as the reverse complement.
GTCTGCCATGCAGGACCTAATCAAAAGCCCTGCTGAAGTCCAAGTAGACTACATCTTTCTAGGCTGAATTCTAATCTAGTCGACATTCTTAGGTTTGCTACATTTGAGAAACTTAAATTTGATAAGAGTATATAACTGCTGCAATGCATATGATTGTTCCTTAAATAGTAACCATGCCTATCCAGTATCATGTCTGTCAATGAAGTTACCCAGTTTATTAAAGCTACATCACCCCTCATACCTTAATTGTTACCTTTGTTTATATTTAGGATCCAAGTCTCAATTGGATGACTTCACTCTCTGTTCCAATGAAAAATTCTACCATGTTATGTCCTGGAGGATCTCTCCCAACAATACTAATTAACCAATTCTCATTGTACAAAACAAAATCTGAGATAGCCTCTTCCCGAGTTGGCTCTTCAATATCCAAAATCCATGTTGTACATGCTCCAGAAATTCATCTGCCACATTATTATTGCTCACGTGGTTTATGCTATCAACATCTGGATTAAAATTAATGATCAATATAACACCCTTGGTGCATGTATTTCTGGTTTGTGTCACCCGAGCCGCACCATTCAGTTTGGAGGCCTACAAACAACACTCACTAATGTCTTCTGCCCCTAGTGGTTTCTTAGCTCTACCCAGACTAATGTTACATCTAGAGAAAACACAGTGGCTCAGTGGTTAGCACTGCTGTCTCATAATGCTAGAGACTTGGGTTCAATTCCTGCCTTGGGTGACTTTGTGGAGTTTGCATGTTCTCCCTGTGTCTATGTGGGTTGCCTCCTGGTGCTCTGGTTTTCTCCCACAGCCCAAGATGGGCAGGTTAGATGAGTTGGCCATGCTAAATTCCCATATAGTGTCCAGGGATATGTAGGATAGGTGCATTAGTCAGGGGTTAACAGTGAGTAGGGGAATGGGACCAGCACACCTCTTTTCCATTTTGCCTGTCCTTCCTAAAAATTGAATAACACTGGATTTTCAGTCCCCAGATTTAGTCACCTGCAACCAATGTTTCCACAATCACAATTGTTTTGATGTGGTGACAAACAGACAGCCAAATCAAATCAGTTTCCCTATCCCTGTATTTGCAACAGAGGAAACTAAAGCATTCAATAAAGCTCAAAGTTACCCCAATATTTCCGAGCTGGTCTTCCTGAATAATCAATCCACACCAAGTTTATAGCTTTAGCAGAGCCAAGTTAAACAAGGTAATCTAATTAATGCCTATAATTTAAATTAAATCAACTTTGATTCTCGACCCCACTCTCCCAGACAGACAGAGTGAAGGCATAAATTAAAGAAAAATAGGAGAGTTGTAACTGGCCACTTCACTTCAGCAGTCTCCACAATCTGCAATATCACAGGCACCGAGGATTCTATCTTGTCTGATTTCTAAAGGCACTAGTTGAAGCAAAAAGCTTCTTGGAAGCTTCAAGGAATATTCACTTATAACTAAGATTCTGTACTCTCAACTTTCAATAAGTTTATAATAGGAGGATAACAGAGAGCTATCAGATCTCCCTTCTATAGCTTTGGCAACCACAATGCTTTTGACAAAACAATTCTAACTTTGGTTTCCTTTCTTTATTGAAAATAAAAATTCTCTTGGATGGTTGCAGCACGACTTCCCTATTCATATCTCAACCCCTTGAAGTAAGGGCCAAAATTCCAATAGTTCTCCTGTTCATCTACTGTACCTCTGTGCTAGTTTTCTATGTTTTGTGCACAAACAACTCCAATCCCTTTGTGTTGCAGCTTTCTGCAGTTTTCCCCATTTAAATTACACATTCTTCTTTTGATCACCCTTCTAAAATGAATGATTTCACATTTTCCCACATTGCACTCCATTTAACAACTTTTTGCCCACTTACTTAACCAATGAATATCTGATCGGCCTGTTAACATTCAAACATCTGGCTTTAGTTTGAGCATGATGCATTTCCAGGAAGGGCCTCAAACAAATATCAGGTTGTTTGTTCTCCATCTTAAAAAATACAAACAGTTGCTGATAGTCCAGAGATCATCATCAACAGTCAGTTCATAGCTCTCAACAGTCAGTCTCATAGCTTAAAAATAAAGGTAATAAAAGACCTCAACATAATTGTTTCAAGTCCACATACAAGTGCTTACATTATGATTTTGTCTAGCTTATAGTAAAATGATCCCTGCATTCTGATGTAGTATGTCTAGTCATACTTACATTTTCACATTTTCTTGTATACCAGCCTTATTTACTGCAAATGCTTGTCTCTTCTGCCTTACACTTCAATTTCTAAATTTCTATCTTTCATTTCCATCTTTGTTTCCCTCACTCAGGTGCCTGTTCCATTGCCACTCCAGTTTAAACTCTCCATCACTGTACCAGCAAACACTCCTGTGGGGATCTTGGTTTGACTTCAGGTTGGCTACAACACGTTCACCTCATGGATCATAAGAAATAGAAACATGACTAGGTTGTTCAGTTCCTCACGTTTGGCCTGCCACTCAACAGGATTAGAGCTGATCCGAAATCACTCATGTCCACTTTTCTATGTTTTTCCCATGACCCTTAATTTTACTTCTGGTCAATAATCTATCTCAGCCTTAAATATACTTGAGGACTCAGCCCTCACAGCTCTCTGTGCCAAGGGGTTCCAAAGACTTATAACCTTTCAAAGAAATTGAAACTATGGCCTCTGGTCTTAAGACTCTCCCATGAGGGGAAACATCCACTCAGTATTTAGCCTGTCAAGCCCTTTAAGAACCTTACCTGTTTTGATGAGATCTCCTCTCATTCTCTTAAACACCAGTGAGTAGATTCCAAACCTGTTTAGCCTTTGTTCATAAAATAATCCCTCCATTCCAGGGCTCACCCCAGTGAACCATTCGCTGGTGCCTCCAATGAAATAAGGGGACCAAAACTCTCTCCGTATTCTAGATGTGGTCGCAACAGCACCTTGCAGGGTTGCAGTAAGACCTCCCCATCTTATATCGCAATCCTTTGAAATAAAGGCCAAAATTCCATTGGCTTTCCTATTTATCTGCAGCACCTCTGTGCTAGCTTTCTACATTTTGTGCATAAGTAACCCCAAGTCCCTTTGTGTTGCAGCTTTCTGCAGTTTTCCCCATTTAAATTACACACTCTTCTTTTGATCTCCCTTCCAAAATGAATAACTTCACATTTTCCCGCATTACACAGCATTTGATAACTTTTTGCCCACTTACTTAACCAATGACTATCTCTTTAAACTGTTTTTATCCCTCTCAAAACTCCCTCTTTCCACTTTTGTTGTCTCTTTTATAAATTAGGCTACAGTACATTCGCGTCCTTCCTCCAAGGCAATAATACACATTGTAAACAGTTGCGGTCCCAGCATGGATCCCCCAATAATCGCTATGGTTACAGGTTGCTAACTTGAATCAAAAACTTGATTTCCACTCGCTACTTTATCTTTAAATCGCTATCCATACCAACATCTTGTGAGGTACCTTGTCGAATGCCTTCTGGAAGTCCAACTACAACACACCTACATGCTCCACTCTATCCACTCTGGATGAGACCTCCTCAAAAAAATTCTGATAAATTAGAAAGACATAAAAAGGTGCCAAATTCCACCAAATCGATCCAACACCTCAAGAATCTAAATCCCTCTGCCCAACATCATTTTTCCTACTATGTATTATTTGGCCTATTCTCCTAATACCGATCTTGCCAGCAGGTGGCACTGGGAGCAGTCCGGAGATTATTACCTTTAAGGCCCTGCTTCTTAATTTATTTCTTTGCTACATTCTGTTTGCAGGATCTCAACTTTTTTTTCTACCTATGTCATTGATACCAAAATAGACCATAACCTCTGGCCGTTCTTCCTACCCCTTTGGATATTCTGAAGCCATTCAGTGGCATTTTTGGTCCTATCACCTGGAAGGCAACACACCATCCTGGTGTCACATTTGCAGCCCCAGAAATGTCCGTCTATTCGCAATCTCCTACCACTATTGTTCTCACTCTTCTTACTCCCACCCCCATTGCAGCTGAGTCACTACTGTGTTGCAATGGACTTGAGTCACGTTGCATTTCCTTGAGAAACAAATCTCCCTCAGCAGTATTCACAAAGAGCTTAGCCTTACAAATACTCTAGTGTTTCTAGCATATCCTCCAAATCCAAAAGGTGAATTTGGAAACACTTCCAGCGTAAATAGTCAATCTGGATACTGGAAAGAAAGATAGAAGAGGGAAAAAAAAACTGGTGCCTAGCAACACTTGAGACACATGGAGGCACAGCGAAAAACAAGTTAATTTAGAAAGGCAGTGTGCAAATTTATTTCAGAAAGAAGCTACTTATACACAGAGAAAAAGCTGATTAAAATAGGGATGCCACACAGCAGTTTCCAAAACAGAGTTTTTGAGAAGATTTGTAGCTCAGCTTGAGGTTCTGGATGTAGGTTTGCTCACTGAGCTGAAAGGCTCTTTTTTTTTTCAAACATCTCGTCACATACTAGGTAACATCTTCAGTGAGCCCCCAGATGAAGTACTGGTGCTGTAGCCCTCTTTCTATTTATATGCTTGGCTTTCCTTGGGTTGGTGATGTAATATGTGAATGCATTTCCCATAGTGATGTCATTTCCTTTTCTTTTTCTCAGGGTGATAAATGGGATTCAAGTCAACGTTTTTGTTGATAGAGTTCCGGTTGGAATGCTATGCTTCGAGGAATTCTCGTGCATGTCTCTGTTTGGCTTCTCCTAGAATGGATGTGTTGTCCTAGTCAAAGTGGTGTTCTTCCTTATCTATATGTAAGGATACAAGTAAGAGTGGGTTCTATCTTTTTGAGGCTAGTTAATGTTCATGTATCCTGGTGGCTAGGTTTCTGCATGTTTGTCTAATGTAGTGTTTGTTACTGTCTTGCAAGCTATTTTGTTTGTTGTCTGTACAGGGTCTTTCAAATTCACGAGCTGCTGTTTTAGTGTGTTGGTGGGTTTGTGGGCTATCATGATGCCAAAGTGTCTGAGTAGTCAGGCAGTCATTTCTGAGATGTCGTTGACGTAGGGGAGATTGGCTAGGGTTTCTGGACACGTTTTGTCTGCTTGTTTGGGTTTGTTGCTGTGAAATTGGCGGATTGTGTTCATTGGGTACCCATGCTTTTTGAATACACTGTATAGGTGATTTTCCTCTGCTCTGCATAGTTCCTCTGTGCTGCAGTGTGTGGTGGCTCATTAAAATAATATTCTAATGCAGCTTCGTTTGTGGATATTGAGATGATCGCTTCTGAAGTTCAATATTTGGTCTGTATGTGTTGTTTTCCTGTAGATGCTGGTTTGAAGTTCCCCAATGGGAGCAGAGGAAAATCACCACTTCAACTGGGACAACACATCCATCCGAGGAAAGCCAGAGACATGCATGAGAATTCCTAGAAGTATGGCATTCCAACCGGAACTCTATCAACAAACACACTGACTTGGATCCCATTTACCACCTCTGAGAAAAAGAACTGGACATGACATCACCATAGAAAATGATGTCACCAAACGAAATGACATCACCAACCAAAGAAAACCCAAACATATAAACAGAAAATGGGATACACCATCAGTGTTTCATCCAGAGGCTCACTAAAGATGTTACCTAGTATGGTGATGAAATGTCTAAAAATGAAACTTCCAGCTCAGTGAGCAAACCAACATCAGAAGGCAGCTTATGTAAGGTGGAGGAAGCAAGGATCTAGCACAGCTTTGGAGGATTACAGACTTACTAGAAAAAAGCTCAAAAATGGACTGAGGAGAGCAAGGAGAGGGCATGAAAAGGCTTGGTGGGAAGGCTTAAGGAGAACCCAAAGACATTTTACTCATACGTGAAGAATAAGAGAATGATCAGGGAGAAGGTAGGGCCGGTCAGGGACAGCATAGGGAAGTGTGTGTGGAGTCTGAGCAGATAGGGGAAGCCCTAAGTGAGTTTTTTCTTCAGTTTTCATGAAGGAAAGGGGCCTTCTTGTGAATGAGAACTTTGAGGAGCCAGGGAACAGGCTTGAACAGATAGAGAATGAGAAACTTGATATGCTGAAAATTTTAGCAAACATTAAATTGATTAGTCCCCAGCATCAGACCAGATTTATCCTAAGATGCTCCAGGAAGCGAGAAAGGAAGTTGCTAAGCCGCTGGCGAAAATCTTTGCTTCCCCACTCTCCATGGGAGTCGTACCGGAGGATTGGAGGGAGGCGAATGTTGTTCCTCTTTTCAAGAAGCGTAATAGGGAAATCCCTGGAAATTACTGACCAGTCAGTCTTACGTCTGTGGTCAGCAAGATTTCGGAAATAATTCTGAGGGATAGGATTTATGACTATTTGGAAAAGCATAGCGTGATTAAAAGCAGTCAGTATGGCTTTGTGAGGGGCAAGTCATGTCTCACAAATCTTGAGTTCTTTGAGGTGACGAGACAGGCCGACAAAGGTCGGGAAATGAATGTGGTGTATATGGACTTCAGCAAGGCATTTGAAAAGGTTCCCATGGTAGGCGTATTCATAAAGCCAGGAGGTATGGGACACGGAGATTTGGCTCTCTGGATTCAGAATTGGTTGGCTGACAGAAGACAGAGTGGTTGTTGATGGAAAATATTCTGCCTGGAGGTCAGTGGTGAGTGGTGTCCCACAGGGCTTTGTTCTTGGGCCTCTGCCCTTTGCGGTTTTTATAAATGACTTGGATGAGGAGGTTGAGGGGTGGATTTGTAAATTTGCCGATGACACAAAGGTTGAAAGTGACATTGATAGTATCGAGGGTGTTGCAGACTGACAGGAGGGAGAGCTGGGCTGAGAAATGGCAGATGGAGTTCAACTGGATAAGTGTGAAATGATGCATTTTGGAAGGTCGAACTTAACTGCTGAATATAGGATTAAAGACAGGATTCTTGGCAGTGTGATGTATCAATAGGATCTTGGTGTTCAAGTGCATAGATCCCTCAAAGTTCCCACCCAAGTACATAGGGTTGTTAAAGCATATGGTGTTTTGGCTGTCATTAACAGGGGGATCGAGTTTAAGAGCCACGAGATTTTGCTGCAGCTCTACAAAACCCTGGTGAGACTATACTTGAAATACCGTATCCAGTTCTGGTTGGAAAGATATGAAGGCTTTGGAGAGGGTACAAAGGAAGTTTACAAGGATGCTGCCTTGACTGGAGGGCTTGTCTTACGGGGAGATGTTGACTAAGCTCAAATGTTTGTCTCTGGAGAGGAGGAGGAAGACAAGTGACCTGATCCAGGTATACAAGGTAATGAGAGGCATGGATAGAGTTGATAGCCAGAGACTTTTCGCCAGGGCAGAATTGACTGCCACAAGGGTTCATAGTTTTAAGGTGTTAGGAGACATCAGAGGTAGGCTCTTTACGCAGACGGTTGTGAATACATGGAATGTGTTGCCAGTGGTAGTGGTGGTGGAAGCAGAGTCATTAGGGACATCTAAACTACTGCTGGACATGCACACAGAGAGCAGTGAATTGAGAGGTGCGTAGGTTAGGTGATTTTTAGATTAGGATTAATCCTTGGCACAACATTGTACGCCAAAGGGCCTGTTGTGTGCTGTACTTTACTATGTTCTGCATGACACTTCACTTACCTCTCCAAAAATATTCTTTCTGACGGATTCTACCCCCTTTCTTTCTCGCAATTTTTCTCTACAGTCCCCTCTCTCCATTTTTACCTTAGTCCTTCTTTAACACACGTTCCAACTCACCCTCACTGAACCAAACCACACTGATGAACATTTCCAACCACATTATACTCCGTCCAACCGTCGCTTTCTAACACCCGCCACGTGCCAGGACTGAACGCTCTTTGTGGGCGGGTCCTCAGTGCGTGGCGGAAGACGCACGAGACACTAATCACCGGGTCAGAGGAACACGTTTCCATGGAATCAGGCTCCAGTGGGGCGAAGCCTCGTGAGAGGGCTGTCAGTTAAATGGGCGGGAACCGCGTGAGGGGCACACCCACCGGCAATTGTGGGTGGAGCCTTGAGGGCTGGCGCTTCTCCATGATCAAGGCTCTTGTGTTGGGAATCCCGGTTGTGGACGAGCTGGTTGACAAAACCTTTCAATTGATTTGTTCCTGCTCAATGATCACTTCGTGCTGTACCCATGGCGATGAGAGGGAGAAAGCGGAGCTCGAATTTAAAATTCGACCCGACGGTTGACACTGTGGAAGGTGGTTTTTAACTTAGCCACAGCCGGTGAGCAACAGGTGTCATCTCGAACTCAATTTCAAAATGCTGTGGACACTGACTGGGTTGATAAGGATTCCTGAGACTGAGTTGTAGAAACAGCTACAAAAGGAAAAAAGGATCAATGCTGTATCTAATTTCACGGTGGGCAAGTTGCAGATGTGGCAGTGAGACAGCATTTCAATGATAGTGACCATAATTGAGTAAGCATTAAGACTTAAAAGGGTGAATTACAGTTAAAAAACAAAGGCATATTATATGCATTTTAGGGATAAAGGAATAACCAGGGAGAATAGGAACTGATTTGGCAATCTGTGTGTTGTGCTGAATGGCACAGCTGAAATTTTAAATCAGTACCTTACATCATCCTTTATTCCAAATATAAATGCAAGTGCTCATATTATTGAATACATTCTCACAGAGAGGAGATATTAGTGCTCTTTAACAAGCTTGAAAGTAGTTAAATCCTCAGAACCAGGGAGATTTATCCAAGGCTGATGTGGAAGGTGTAAGAAATGGGGAAGTGTTGTTTTTGCAAAAAGATAGTGATAATAAGCTTAAGTATAGTGCTGATAAATTGAGTGTAAAGGGCAGCTGCAGACAATGATTAAATTGGCAAGCACTAGGGAAATGTATAATTGGGTACTAACTTTTAGTGCATTATTATTCTAGTAAATAATTTCTTTCATCATAGTTTAAATAATTTAGTCTCAGCAAAATAGCTGAGATAGCTGAAACACAAACTAGGCAAGAAAAGACACATTGTTAAAATGTATATTCTGGAATGGAATGTACCTATGAACAATGGAAGATGTTACAAGCAGACAGACAAAGTGAAAGGAACATCAAGATCCAAGTTTAGCAAAATCTTCCTTATGTCAGCACTTAAAGGGAAGGGTTGCCAACTTGGAGAAGGGGGGAAATAATAAGACCAGATCGCAAGTTAATCAGAGAATAAAGTTGATTGGGTAATGTAGGAGTCAGAAGAGGTGACCTTGCGCAGCTCAAAAGTATAACTGTGTACTAGTTTGAATGTTCATGGCTCATTTGCTTCTGCATTTGATGCCCTTTCTTGCAAGATTGTAGAATAAACTGTCTTGTTTCCAGTTTTGGTGGTCTTGTCTAAATTTTATTAAATTTGTTTCTAACAAAGGCAAGGATGAAAACTGGTGGGTAGTTTAACATCAATTTTCAAATTCTCTGATCACATGAGAGGTGACAAAGGTCTGAAGGACAGCTAATACGATAACATTATTCAAGAAAGGTGGTAGGGATAAATCAGGAATTTGCAAGGCAGTGAGTCTAACATCTGTGTAAAGGAACTAATTGGAATAAAAATTGAGGTTCAGATTTAACCTCCATTTGGAGAGACTGATTAATTGACTCTGATAGACATAATCACAGTTTTCTATAGCCAAACTGACTATCTTAATTGATTATAAATTTTGTCACATCCTTGAAAAATTCAAAGATGTTGCCAGGACTGGAGGATTTGCGTTATAGGGAGAGGCTGAATAGACTGAGGAGTTTTTTTTTCCCCCTGGAGCATTGGAGGCTAAGGAGTGACCTTATAGAGAGTTGTTAAAATCATGAGGGGCATAGGCAGGGTGAATAGCCAAGATATATTTACTATGGTGTGCGAGTCCAAAATTAGAGGGCAGTTTATGTATGGAATGAGGTAAGGGAAGTGATAGAGACAGGTACAATTACAACCTGTAATATGCATCTGGATGGACACATGAATAGGAAGGGTTTAGAGGGATATAGGCCAAATGCTGGTAAATGGGACAGTCAGATTGGGGTGTCTGGTCGGTGCAGACAAGTTGGGCCGAAGGATCTATTTCCAAGCTGCGTGACTCCACGTAGATAACATCAAAAAGGAGAAAATGAAGACTGCAGATGCTGGAGGTCAGAGTCCAAGAGTGTGGCGCTGAAAAAGCACAGCCAGTCAGGCAGCATCCGAGAAGCAGGAGAGTCGATGTCTCAGGCATAAACCCTTCATCCTTATTCCTGATGAAGAGCTTATGCCCAAAACGTTGACTCTTCTGGTCCTCAAATGCTACCTGACAGGCTGTGCTTTTCCAGCACCACACACTTCGACTCTACATAAGTTACAAAGAAAATTTCCAGTCCAGATACAGGCCCTTCGGCCCTCCAAGCCTGAGCCAATCCAAATCTACTGTCTAAACCTGTCGCCCACTTCCTAAGCATCTGTATCCCTCTGCTTCCCACCTACTCGTGCCTCTGTCCAGATGCATCTTAAATGAATCTACCGTGCCTGCCTCTACCACCTCTTCTGGCAACGTGTTCCAGAAGTCCACCACCCTCTGTGTAAAGTACTTGCCATGTGTATCCCCCTTGCAGTTGATGTAACCGTCATGGACTTCAGTAAGGTTATTATAAGGTCTCACATATCAGACCGGTTATGATGATAAGCACCTATGGAATCTAGGGCAACTGTCAAATTGTATCTAAAATTAGCTTAGTGGCAGGAAATGATGGTCAAAAGGTGTTTTTGTGACTGGAAGTGTGTCCAGTGGATGCTATGGGGTTCAGTTCTTTCAGGATCCTTTGCTTTTTTGTTTGCATTAATGATCTAGACATGAATGTAGAAGATAGAATCTGTTGATTATGTCGGACTTTGGCTCAATCTACCAACTTACTTTCTTCTATGTGTGAGCCAAGTCCTGCGTGTTATTTTAAATGAAGCAATAGGAGAATATATTCAGTCTTAATTTATTTTAAATAGTAAGTGGACAAAGTATACAGAGCTCTGGGTCTAAACCTTTTTGTCCCTGACAAACTACAAGTGTGCCAGGTCAAAAAGTAAGACCTATTCCTGTCTCTGAGCCAGTCTTTTATACTATTAAAAAATGTCATGCATTTGGGATTATCTTCTGATTGGCTGTTGTTCTGACTCCATTCTCCGCCTCCTTACGTTCCCGGATGTCCGACCCCACGTGACCTTGTTTTGCCTGCGAAACGGAGAACCACGTGACCCCCTGCACGTTTCTGGCGCGTGAAACAGAGCACCACGTGACCTTGTTTTGCGCGCGCACGCATAACGGAGCACCCCAAAGGCTTCCGAATGCCAAGTATATTTACACTCTCAGCCAGCCATATATTTATAAGTAAGTCATATATTAACAAGTCCCCCTTTTGGTCTCATGAAAATGAGACCAAGAAACCAGTTTTATATATATATCACATTCGCTCTCTGATACATAGTTTTCCCTTGCCAGAGCCATGGTTTCTGTCTCCATCTGGTAGGGTGGGGGAGCCTTCCCTTCAATTGCTGTGATGATTACCCCCTGCAGTCTGACCGCATGGGATGTCCCTCCACCACCCTGTAAGGTCCTGTCCACCTTGGCTCCGACCACTTCCGTATGATCACCTTCAACAGGACCCAGTCCGTGGTAGGTGACACCTGGCTCTGTCGGTCCCCCTTTTCCAATCCAACCTGTTTGGAGAAAGCTGACACGAAAGCTGTTAGTTCATAGTAAGGTTTGTACCTTATAGAGGCTCCTCCTCCCTCTAACATCTGTATTCCAGCTCCTGGTCCCGGGAACTGCTGCCCTGTTGTTAGCTTGTGCGGGGTAAACCCTATGATGGAGTTTACTGAACTTCTAATGAACAGTAAAGCTAATGATAGGGCCTCCACCCAACTTAATTTTGTTTGGGCACATACTTTTCCTATTTTCCCTTTTATGGACTGATTCATTCTTTCCACTTTTCCCTGTGACTGAGGATGATACACTGTTCCAAATGCATGTTTCAGTCCTAAACCTGCTTCAACTTCTTACAGGTCTTTGTTCTTGAAATGTGTGCCATTTTCTGACCTGACTCACTTTGGAAACCCTTGCATTGGAATTTATTGGTTTATCCAAAATTTGATCACTGTTTTTGCGTCTTCCTTTTTTGCCGATAGCGCTTCTGGCCAACCAGTGTATGCATCCACTGCTACCAAAAGGTACCGGTATCCGTTTACTCTCTCTATCATGTCAGTGTAGTCGATCACTATTTCCTGACCTGGCATTCTTGGAAGAGGGAATTTTCCCTCGTGTGGTTTCACTGTTGGTCTCACATTGTATTCTGTACACGTTCTACATTCCCTAATATAATTTTCAATCATTGCTGGCAAGAACGGATGCCACCAATATGTCAGATACCTCTGCATCTGTGTTTTTCCACAATGTGTGAGCCCATGAGCTTCCTGGAGCATGGAAGCTATCAAACCTGGGGGTAGGACTGGTCTACCGTCCAGTGACCTCCAAATCCCTTCTGACTCTGTGGCCCCTCTCTCTCTCTCTCTCTCCAAACTGTCACTTCATGAGGAGAGGCTTTCTGCTGCTCTTTGATTAACACATTTGCATCGCAGGCAGGCAGCAGGTCATACACTGTTCTCTCTGTTTGCATCATTATATACTGTGCTGTATACCCTGCTGCTTTCTTTGCTGCTGAGTCTGCTTCCTGATTGCCCTTTGCTACTACTGTGTCTGCTTTATCATGTCCTCTACACTTGACCACTGCCACTTCTGCAGGTTTCATTAGGGCCTCCGCTAATCTTTTCATATCTTTTTCATGTTTAATTGGGGTTTTTGCTGCTGTTAAGAATCCTGCTCTAATCCATTGACTGAGTTCTACCTGTATAGCGCCTGCCACATATGCAGAGTCGGTGTAAATATTTACTCTTTTTTCCCTCTGACCATTCTAACGCAGCTATCATTGCCTGTAGTTCAGCCAACTGGGCTGATTCTTTGCCTGTCACTTTTCCTGTCAGCACTTCCTCAAATCCCTCACTTGTCTGTCGCACCACTGCATAGGCTGCTTTAAGTCCTTCAGTTGGATGTCTGTAACAGCAACCATCTGTGAACAACACTTCTTCTGGGTCTACTAATGGAATTGCCTGTAAATCTGCCCTAACTCTGGTATCTCTCTGTACCCTTTCCTCACACATGTGTGGCTCTCCTTCTCCCATGTTATCAGCCATGTTAATTCCTGCATGTGTAAAAATTATATGTGGTGCATTCAAGATTTTCTCTAACCTGGTTTGCCGCAGTGACGTCATTGTAAAGGCAGTTGAGTTCACATAGGCCACTATACTATGTGTCGTCAGTACCGTTAGTGAATGGCCCATGACTATATGTGCTACCTTTTGAAGAATTTTTGCTACCTCTGCTGCATGTCTTGTACATGACGGGTGTCTGTCCTCTACTGGGTCAAGGGTAACACTTGCTTACATACATCAGCACCTGCCTGCCTCCCCCTTTTTTCTGAAAAAGAACACCATTTACTGTGTGTAATTTTTCAGAAATAGAGGAAAAATGGCTCTTTGTAATCCTGGACCGCTAAATCAGCAGCCCGCGTTAGGGCCTGTTTAAGAGATATGAAACTTTCGTCTGCCTCCGTGGTCCACTGCAAATGGGCTGACAAATTTCTCATGCCTTGCTCATTCACCATGGCTCTGAGGGGGAAAGTGAGCTCCCCATATGATACAACAAATCGTTTGCTGTATCCTGCCAACCCAAGAAATGAGAGCATGTCTTTTACAGTGACTGGTTTGGTATGATGCAGAATGGAGGATCAATGGGACGTAGAAACACCTGTCCCCTCAGCAGAAATAACTCTACCCAGAAAAGACACCGTTTGTCTGCAGCATTGCAATTTAGCCCGTGAAACTTTAAAACTGACACTATACAGGTGAAACGACTTTGTGGCTTCCAAACAAGAAACCTGATCGGGTGTTGCCAAAAGAATGTCATCCACATACTGGATCAATACCACCCCCTTTGGGAACGTCAGATCCTTCAGCTGCTGTTTCAGTACCTGATTAAACACCCCAGGTGACAAAATAAACCCTTGAGGGACCCTTGTATAACGTAGTTGTTGGCCTTTGTAGGTGAATGAAAAAATGTCCCTCAGATGATCAGCTAGGGGCAAACAGAAGAACGCGTTGGCCAGATCAATGCACGAGAACCACTTATGGTTAGGGGTCAGGACAGATATCGCAGTGTAAGGGTTTGGAACTGGAACTGTTGGAGTAAAAGCGACGCTATTAATCCATCTAAGATCATGCACCATCCAATATTTACCGGTATTCTGCTTCTCTACAGGTAAAATAGGAGTGTTCCAGGCTGACTGGGAGGGTTCTAGCACCCCTGCTGCTAACAATGCTTCAATTGTGTCGGTAATGCTGGCTTCAGTCTCTGGTTTGAGTGAATATTGTCTCTGCCAAATTGGTGTGTGGTCAAATAAATCGAATGTGATTGGCGTGACGTGTTTGCAGTGACCAACGTCCGTTGAACCTGCTGACCACAAGGTATCTGGTAGAGTGTCAAGCATCGCTGCAGCCTGGGGATGGTCTGTTTTCTCTCTGCCATGAAACCTTTCAATCTGCCTATGTTCCAGCAGTACCTTGTCAGTTGTCCTGTACATAATTCTATAGGCTTCCTCTGATGGTGAATATTGTAAACCGGGTAACTGAGTCCAAACCCAATCAGTTAGAGCCATCAAACGTTTGGACATGGGTCCCAGATCCTTGGCCTGATATTTAGCATACACGGCCAATGTGAGATGAGGTATAGCTTCTTCAGACATCTCATACTATTCCAACTGTTCTGCAGTCAGTTTAACAACACCCACCACACCACCTTTCCCTATCAGAATACAACTCGAGGAAATCTCCCATTGAGTCCCTTCTAAGTGCTGATAGAATGCATGCTGATAGATGTCATTATCATCTCTATCATAATACAGAGTAACATGAAGGGGATCTGCAGGAGGAGCATAGGGATGCAGCATCTGAACCTAGGGACGCCATTGGCTGTATAAAGACTGTATACCATTGTTCTGCCTGCTTTCAGGTTCGAGTAGTCCCCAGTATATATATTTTTTTCTCTTTTTTTTTTATTTTGAAGGGGAGGGTAGGGAATCATTTTTTTTTTCCATATTACCGCCTAACTGCTGTAGTGCTCTATTTGCTGTTTTGCTTTTTTTTATTTAACCCCCACACTACCACCTAAGTGCAGTAGTGCTTATTTTTTCCCCAGCACCCATGGTGTGTGTGTATACATGTGAGACACAGTGAAAGTCCCCAGTATATATCTGTCCACTGCCCTTCTGTCATTGGTGATGTGTCCGGTGATAGCATCATTTGGGATCCAGAGTGAATCATTGTCATAGAATAGTTGACAGAATAGCCATTTGGAAAGGTCACTACCAGCCCGTCTAGTCCGCACAGAACAGAGACCCCACATCTCACCAGCAAGTCATAACCCATCAGATTCATAGGGCATGCAGGTGATGAAATATACCGGTGACGAAAGGTCTGTCCAGCCACTGATGTGATCAGTGGCAATGTCAAAGGCAGATTTTCTGGTTTACCCGAGAACCCTACTAACTGGACGCTGGAGGATGATATATTTGACCGAGGTATATCACAAGTGATGGTAGAAAATCTTGCACCCATGTCAACCAAAAAAGATAGATTCTTGTCCATTACCCTCATTTGCGTATAGGGGTCTGCCAACCCCACATGCCCCTGGATTCTCGGGCCCCGTCAATATTCGTACTCCTGCCCTTCCGGCATAGTCTGGGGGTACTGTCCTTGCACCGGGGCTGCAGCTACATTTGGGGCTTGGTAAGGTTGAGGAACCTGTTGAAAAGGAGGCTGACATGAGCGGACATACTGTCCTCTGATCAATCCCTGCCTTGCCTGGGGTCCCCACAGCATGGGACAATTCTGTCTCCAATGCCCGGGCTGGCCACATTCAAAACATATGTTGGGTGGCTGACCTCTTGGTCCTCCGTGGCCCCTCCCTCTGCCACGCATTCCTCCTGAATCACCTATAGGCTTGCCCCCATAGTAAGAGTAGGGAGGCATCCAATCAGGTGTTGGGTCCAGACTGGGCAGTTTGTTTTGTGACGACGGCCGCTGAACCATCTGATTAGTCGTCTTTTGGGAGGCCTTCCTAGTATCATTAGCCTTCCTTCTAGCCTCATCAAGCTGTAACTTTAGCAACTGCACTTGAGCTGACTCGTTGCTCTGTTTATCTTCATCCTTTTTCGACCTGTAACGCTTCATGTGGTGCATCAAGTGTTTCTCCCACTGTTCTGTAGAACAACCTGGGATATCAGGATTACGCTCCATTGCCTCTTTTACCTCCTTAGGCATCCCTGCCATAACGGCATTCCTAAATGTGGTCTGTAGCTGACCCGACCCTGGATGGCTCCCTGCTGTATCTGTCCACGTGCCCTTGCACCTAGCCAAAAAGGCAGGCACATCCTCACCCTCCTTCATTGTGAAGGTGAGTGAGTGCGTCGCTCCCGGTGGAATCGGAAATCTATCCCTCATTGCCCTTCCCACACAGGTGGCATGCTGCACAAACTGTTCCGAATCAGGTAGTAAGGTGGTCCCTGCAGACGCTTCAATTTGCTGTATTTCCCACATATTCAATTGCTTGCCCAACAATGCTCTCCAATCACCCATAGCTAACTTGTGCCCTAGTGTATATTGGCAAAATTTAGTCATCCAAGGCTCACCTCCCTCCAGGGGTGGGGGCATTTTATCCAGGATGCAGTTCATGTCAGTAAATGTGAAGGGCTGATAAACATCCCCCAAATAAGAGCCTCTGTTAATTAATGGCATTTGGTGGTGCTGATACTTTATGGGTCATCGTAATGTGTCTCTGTGACGCAGGTTGTAACTTGGTTCAGGTAGGGGCTTCATTGGAGGGCCATGTTCAGTATGCATTGTGAGTGAGCCTTTCAAAGTGACGGGGTAGGTGTGTGGGTCATCGTCGGTCAGGGATTCTTCATCCTCAATATCTGTACTATTTTCAGACTCTTTCCCCCCACCACCCCCATCCAATTTGTCTCTATCTCGTTCTTCCCTCAAATCTCTCCTCCTTCTGTCTGAGAACCCGTCATCTAGTAACTGACCTGAACTACGTAATCTTCCCCTCCTTTCACCCTCAACACTATATGGTGTCGAGTGAGCATCTGGCTCTTCCAATAATGAATGTATCCCTTGTTTCGGCTGTTCTTTGTTACTGCTGTGTGTCATTATCACCCTGCTTGCCTCCTCCGCTTGTTTAACTCTCCGTCAGCTTCTAGTGTAAGTTTTTCTACCTTTCTGATGCTTTCTTCTACTGCTTCAGCCAGTCTCTCTTTTACTGCTTCGTATTCTCTTGTTCCTACTTCTTGCACATCCAATACCCCTTCTTGAACATACATGAGTGGCATTTATGTTACAGGATATAGGGGCGGTGGTTGTACCCCAGGCAGTTTAGGATATAGTGACGTGGATGGTCGTGGCTTTTCTGTCTCCTCCGCCAGTTTTGTCTTAGAGTTACCACCTACTCTCTTTTGTAATGTTTCTACTGCCATACAGGCTAACGTCATGTTGTGCAGATAAATCCTCCTCTCCTCTTTCTCCTCGCCTTCTTTTGTCCACTTTCTTCTAACTAATATTGATCCTTTCTTTCCCTTCATGTGCTCTTCAACTTCTAATTTAGCTTGCTCTTCTGCTTTTCCTAAAAATGGTGACAATTTCTCCCTCTCCTCATCTTTCGGGACTTTGCCCTGTTGTTGTAATTCGTCCTAAATCTTATCATATTTCTCCATCATTGTTTTTTATTTGTCCTTTGTATTTGTCCTTTGCAAGTCCACTAACTAACTGACTTCTAGCTTTACCCCACTGCTGTTTTACGGGCAACATTATGTCAAAAGAACATCCTCCGTATTCCTCACACTCCCCTTCCATTCTACGTATTTTTGTTTTAATCCTCCCGTCTAGCAGTCAATTGGTTTGGATATAATATAACTGAGCAACTAACCCAATCAGAGACAAATCCAGTGGCCAGTCAGTTTGTATGGAGTACACCCGAGCAACTGACCCTTTCAGCGAGATTTATCAGCAGGGTCGTTGTTATCACCGTTGGGTTTCCACTGCCAACTCTCTCTCTCGCTGAGACACCACCGTCCCTGTCTTCAAGACACTACTGGTTTTTCTGCCACCCTCCGTACATTCCCCAATATAAGTTTTAAAACATCCAACACAATCATACATCACAATTTGTGAGCGTTGCTTTTATGAGATCCTGCTCCATGGACTTTAAACCTCCTCACATTTACGTACCTTGTTGCTTTTATGGGGACTTTAACCCCAAGGGACTTTAAACTTGTACGTACTATATCAATACTTTATCCACTTACTATTACTAGGACACTTGCAGTATAATGACAACAATCAATTTAGTATTTCCAATTGCAGAACTTCGATATAACCAGGCATCTGCTCACCTTTTTTTATGCGGCGCCGCTTGTTGTTGTCATCAGACTTCAGTTGTCCATTGTTTCTATTTTTCTCTCTTTTCCGTCACTTCTCAGTCTTCATCACGTCGGGGTCACCAATTTGTCAGACTTCGGCTCAATCTACCAACTTACTTTCTTCTATGTGTGAGCCAAGTCCTGCGTGTTATTTTAAATGAAGCAATAGGGGAAGATATTCAGTCTCACACTCTTAATTTATTTTAAATAGTAAGTGGACAAAGTATACAGAGCTCTGGGTCTAAACCTTTTTGTCCCTGACAAACTACAAGTGTGCCAGTTCAAAAAGTAAGACCTATTCCTGTCTCTGAGCCAGTCTTTTATACAATAAAAAATGTCATGCAATCACTGATGTGGGATTATCTTCTGATTGGCTGTTGATCTGACTCCATTCTCCGCCTCCTTACGTTCCCAGATGTCCGACCCCACGTGACCTCCCTACACACCTCCGGCGCGTGAAACAGAGCATCACGTGACCCCGCTGCACGCCTCTGGCGTGTGAAACGGAGCATCACATGACCCTGTTTTGCAACGGAGCGGAGCACCACGTGACCTTGTTCTGCGCGCGCACATAACAGAGCATCCCCAAAGGCTTCCGAATGCCGAGTATATTTACACTCGCAGCCAGCCATATATTTATAAGTAAGTCATATATTTACAATTCACAGATGGCATGAAAATTAGTGATTTGGTAAAAAGCGAGGAGGACAACATGGATAGTCTGGTCAGATGGACTGGACAGTGGCAAATGGAATTTAATCCTGAAAAGTTGATGCATTTTTGCAGGACTACATCATTAATAATATGACCACTGGAAGTACAGCGGATCAAAAGATCTTTGACATGCATGTCCACAGATCCTTGAAGGTAGGAGGACATATCAATAAAGGTGGTTAAAAAGGCATTTTATCAGTCAAGACATTGAATATAAGAGCAAGGAGGTTATGATGAAGCTGTAATACAACATTGCTAAGGCCACAGTACTGAGAAAGTCTGTAGACTTAAAACTTGTCTTTAAACATTTGGCCTAAAATGTAATGCTGAATTATAGAACACGTTTACTGCACTAGAAAATAGACAGACAGGAAGGCTCAGAAAAAAGGGGGGAACTCAAGGAATGCAGAAGATAGGGACATCTGAGCTCACCAAGTGATAACCGGATGCTGCAAGGTAATTAAGAATATTTGCCTTCGCATCGGTGAATCTGTGTGGACAGGACACCAAGTCATAACATTTACAGTTGTTCCTTGTGAAATTAATGACCGTTTGATTCTGACCCTGAAACGAAACTTGGTACTATCAAAAGCTTTGTAATTAATGGTCAGAGGTTGTCAATTATAATGGATTCTCGTTACACCTTGCAAGCAGGGCAGACACAGAGGAAAAAAAAAATCTTTGCTGTTACAAGACCCTGACTTGAGAGTTCAAAAGGACACGAGAGAGATAGAGAGACCATTTTGGTGCCGAGGCTGTTGGAGCCAGTAGAAAATTAACCCTTAGTGCTTATCTGCTATGGATTGAATTTAATTGCATTTTGGGACTTCATGATGATATTGAGTAACCTTTACTGGTTATTAAATACAAACTCCGTAAAAGAAAATATTGATGAAGTCTTAACTTACTGTTCTTGCAGATCACTCAACAGACCTTACAGATTGCCTCACTGTCAATTCTAACTAATCGGATCTTATGTCTTACTTGAATTTGAATCACAACCCTGAAAAGAAAGCCACTCTTCCCTACATCAAAGACATCTCGGAAATGACTGTCAGACTATTCAGATCCCTTGGCTTCGTGGTAGCCCACAAACCCACCAACACACTAAAATAGCAGCTAATGGACTTGAAAGACCCTATACAAACAGCAAGCAAAACTAATGTCATTTACAAAATACCGTTCAAAGACTGTAACAAATACTGCATTGGACAAACAGGCAGAAAACTAGCCACCAGGACACATGAACATCAACTAGCCACAAAACGACATGAGCCTCTCTCACTCGTATCCTTACACACAGATAAGGAAGGACACCATTTTGACTGGGAAAACACATGCCAAACAGAGACATACACAAAAATTCCTAGAAGCATGGCCTTGCAACTGGAACTCTATCAACAAACACATCTACCACCCCCTGAGAAAAAGAACAGGAAATTACATCAATCACAGAAACCCAAACATATAAATAGGAAGCAGGAATTATCAGCAGTGCTTCACCTGGAGGACCACTGAAAATGTTACCTAGTAAGATGACGAAACATCTGGAAATAGACCTTCCAGCTCAGGGAGCAAACCTACATCCAGAACCTCAACCTGAGCTACAAATATTCTCAAAACCCGATAGATGTTTATCTCGCTAGCAGGCGCCTAACTCGGATGGGTATGTTTTTCCCACCTGATGACTGGCTTAGGGCCTGCAGTAGTGATTAGTCAAGCGCACACAGACCTGTCAATTAGCCTTTCTTCCTTACGAATTATTGTCTTTCACTGTTATCTGCCTAATTAAGAACATGCAATGTTTTTTTGTTTTAAAACCTTTTGTATAAAGGAAGCCACTTTGTATCAGTACATCGGAGTAGCCTGCTGGGGCACTTGAAGAGCTGGTACCCTACCCTCCTAGGTTATTAGAACCTAGTTAGTTTAGCTTATAGATATCAGTGTTATATTGTAACAGTGATGTTATTGGTAAATATAGGGGATGACGGAAATCAAACTAATCTATCTGTAAAAGGGATTTTTATTCCAGACTTCCAAAGAGTATGATCTCCGGGAAAAACCAAGAAAGAGACTTACAGGTCTGAGCCCATAAGGCATTCCCTGGGCCGTCACAAATCTCCATTTTAACAATATTGTGTGCAGTATGGTCGCTGCAAGGTAGGAAGGATATGACTACAGAGGGTGCAGAAGTGATTAACCAGGATGTTGCCTGGACTGGATTATTTAGCTATGAGAGGAGAGATAAGATAAACTGGGGTTAATTTCCTTACAACAGAGAAAGCTGAGGAACGATCTGATTGAGCTGAATGGATGTTAATTTGAGAAAAAACTCCAGGAAGCTGTAACACAAAGGAACTTGGAAATACTGGTGCATGAAACACAGTAAGCAAGCGAGGTACAGCAGACAGTCAGAAAGGCTAAGGAATATTGGTCCTTACTTCAAAAGTGTTGCAGTAAGAGTTCCCTACACTTATAGTCCAACATGCAAGTTGCTGGGGCGATCACACCTGACTAGTTCTGGTCACCTTATTTAGGGAAAGCTATTTCTTTGGCGACAGTTCGGAAAAGGTTCACATTGCTGATTTAAAGGGATTGACTTATGAGCAAAGGCTAAACCGTTTGGGACTCTACTTATTGGAGTTTAGAAAACTGAGAGGTGATCTGACTGAAGCATGTAGGATTTTTTAAGGGACCTGAAAGGAAGTGCTGGGTGGATGTTTCCCCTCTTGGGAGAGTCTCGGACCAGAGGACACAGTTTCAGAATTAAGGGCACCAATTTACAACTGCAAAGAGGAAGAATTTCATCTGAGGGTAGACAGCCTTTGGACGTTCTTCCCACTAAGAGATGTGGGATCAGAGTCCTTTGGATATTAAAGGCTGGGATAGATTCTTGATCAAAAGAAGTCATGATTCGGAGATGCCGGTGTTGGACTGGGGTGTACAAAGTTAAAAATCACACAACACCAGGTTATAGTCCAACAGGTTTAATTGGGTTATGGGAAAAGATCAGGAAAGTGGACATGAATGTCAGATTAGTCACGATACTATTTATTGGTGCAGCAGGCTTGAAAGCTGAATAGGCGAAAGTGAGGACCACAGATGCTGGAGATTAGAAGCACGGACTACTTTCTAAACAGTGAGAAAATTCGTAAAGCCAAAGTACAGAGGGATCTGGATGCTAGTTGAGGATTCTCTAAAGGTAAACATGCAGGTTGAGTCCGTGATTAAGAAAGCGAATGCAATATTGTCAATTATCTCAAGAGGGTTGGAGTATAAAAGTACTGTTGTGCTACTGAGACTTTATAAAGCTCTGGTTAGGCCCAATTTGGAGTACTGTGTCCAGTTTTGGTTCCCACACCTCAGGAAGGATATACTGGCACTGGAGCATGTCCAGCGGAGATTCACACGGATGATCCCTGGAATGGTAGGTCTAACTTTTGAGGAACGGCTGAGGATCCTGGGATTGTATTCATTGGAGTTTAGAAGATTAAGGGGAGATCTAATAGAAACTTACAAGATAATACATGGCTTGGAGAGGGTGGGCGCTAGGAAATTGTTTCCGTTAGGCGAGGAGACTAGGACCCGTGGACACAGCCTTAGAATTAGAGGGGGTAAATTCAGAACAGAAATGCGGAGACATTTCTTCAGCCAGAGAGTGGTGGGCCTGTGCAATTCATTGCCACAGAGTGCAGTGGAGGCTGGGACGCTAAATGTCTTCAAGGCAGAAATTGATAAATTCTTGATGTCACAAGGAATTAAGGGCTACGGGGAAAATGCGGGTAAGTGGAGTTGAAATGCCCATCAGCCCTGATTGAATGGCGGAGAGGACTCGATGGGCTGAATGGCCTTACTTCCGCTCCTATGTCTTATGGTCTTATTAGAGTGGTGCTGGAAACGCGCAGCAGGTTAGGCAGCAACTGAGAAGCAGGAAAACTGACTTTTCGGGCAGGAGCCTTTGAAGGACTTCTGCCCAAAACGTTGATTTTCGTGCTCGTCGGATGCTGCATGACCTGTTGTGCTTTTCCAGCACCACTCTAATCTTGAAGGCTGAATAACCTACTCCTGTTCTCATTTCCTTTGGTCTTGTAAATGTGTTAAGTTCTGAGGTAGATAGGGAGAAGTTTTTCTCTTTTACGAGAGGGGTCAAAAACTGTTTTAAAGTAAGGAGCGACAGGTTGTTTCGATTTGACAAAAATCTTTTTTAACCACATGGTTGATTTTCAGAAACCTACAATGTCTGAAAGGGTGGCAGAAACCGGAATGCTTAAGACATTTATGAGCTATTTAGATGAGCACTTGAAATGCCAAGCCACAGAGGCTTACAGGCCAAATGCCAGAAAATGGGATTAGAAAATGTAGATGTTTGATTGGTGCAGACAAGATTGGCCAAAGGACCTCTTTCTGTATTCTACAAACATTACAACTCTGTTTGAGAGACAGCAATTTGTGTTTCAAACCAGTGACTTCAAATACAGGCAATTACACAGGAAGAAAAGTACTGTTGGATGAAGTGGACTAAAAAAATATTATCAGGGAAGGTGAGTGGCAGATATTTAAACAGATATTTCATAATACTCAGTCAAAATTTATTCCAGTCAAAAAGAAGGTTAATAAAAGTGGTCAATGATATTATATAATCAAAAATTTAAGTGAAAACCAATATCAAGCCAAAGGACTGGGACTTTATTTTAGGAACCAGCAGGAGACTAAAAATCTGAGTAAAATGGGAGAAAATTAATTCTAAAAGTAAAACTGGAAAGCACTACGTAAAAACAAACAGTAAGATGTTCTACAGGTATAAAAAGAAAGTGAGCAAAAGTAGTGAAGGACTTTTGGAAGTTGTGACAGAGGAATTGATAACTGGGAACAGGGAAATGGCAGATAATTTAAACAAATATTTTGTATTAATATTTGCAGTGAAAGACACTAAGCGTCTCAAAGATATCAAAAAAAGCAAAGTGCTCAGGGGAGTAAAGGTGATAATATCACGAGGGACAGTATTTCACAAACTAATGGCACTGACCAAGTTACTAGGATCTATTGACCTGCATCTAAGGGGTTTTATAAAGGCGGTGTCTGTAGAAATGGTTGAGGCATTGGTCAATCTATTCAAGATCTCACTGCATTTCTGAAGGGATGCAGTGGATTGGAAACCTGCCATTGTGACACCCTTGTTGAAGGAGAGAGGGAGAAAGAAAGCCAGTTAGCTAACAACTATCTTTGGGTACATGCCAGAGGGTATTTTTTTAAAAAGCAGTGCATTTAGAAAAGGTTAACACAGAGTCAACATGGTTATGTGAAAGGGAAATCCTGTTTGCCAAACTTGCTAGATCTTTGAGGAAATCACAAACAGAGTTGATAAAGAAGAATTGGAAGATGCAGTATTTTGGGCTTCTAAAAGGCATTTGATAAGGTGTCTTCTGGATATAGTAGGTAATAGTCAAGAGTGTGGCGCTGGAAAAGCCCAGCATATCAGGAAACATCTGGGGAGCAGGAAAAATTGACGTTTTGGGCATAAGCCCTTCATCAGGAATGAGACTGTGAGGGGGGTGGGTGGGTGGAGGGGGGGGATGGGGGGGCTGAGAGATAAATTAGAAGGGGGTTGGGCTAGGGGGAAAGTAACTGAGAATGCAATAGATAGATGTAGGTGGGTGGGAAGATGGTAGGTCGGAGAGGAGGGTGAAGCGGATAGATGGGAAAGACGATGGACAGGTCAAGAGAGAGGTACCATGTTGGAGGCTTGGGACTGCGATAAGGTGGGGGGAGGGGAAATGAGGAAACTGGTGAAATCCATATTAATCCTGTGTGGTTGCAGGGTCCTAAGGCAAAAGATGAGGCGTTCTTCCTCCAGGCATCGGGTGGTTAGGATTTGGTGATGGAAGAAGCCCAGGACCTGCATGTCATGAGTAGAATGGGAGGGAGAGTTGAAATGTTTAGCCACAGGGTGGTGGGGTTGGCTGGTGTAGATGTCCCGGGATGTTCTGTGAAACAATTTGCAAGTTGGCTTCCTGTTTCCCAGAAGTACAGGAGATCATACCAGGTGCAACGGATACAGTAGATTACATTAGTGAGGGTACAGTTAAATTTCTGTGGGATATGGAAGGATCCTTTCAGGGCCTTAGACAGTGGTGAGGGGGAAGGTGTGGGCACAGGTTTTGCACTTCCTGAGGTGGCAGGGAAAGGTGCTGGAAGTGGGATGAGGGCTGGTGGGGGCATGGATCTGACAAGGCAGTCGGGGAGGAAATGGTCTCTCCAGAACGCTGATCGGGGTAGGGAGGGAAATATATCCCTAGTGGTGGGGTCTGCTGTAAGTGGCGGACATAGGAGGATGATGCGATGTATATGGAGCTTGGTGGGGTGGAATGGGAGGACCAGGGTGGAGGGTTGTGGTGGGGGGGCGGGGGGGGTTCTGTCTTTGCTGCATTGCAAAGGGTGGGGTTCAAGGGTGGAGGTATAGCAAGTGGAGGAGATGTGCTGGAGGGCATTGTTGACCACGTGGGAGGTGAAATTGCAGTCTTTGAAGAAGGAGGCCATTTGGAAGTTTCTGTGGAGGAATTGGTCATCCTGGGAACAGATACAGCAGAGGCAGAGGATATGGGAATAAGGTATGGTGTTTTTACAGGAGGCAGGGTGGAAGGAGGTGCAGCCCAGGTAGCTGTGAGAGTCCATGGTTTTGTAGTAGATGTCTGTGATTTGTTGGTCGCTGGAGATACCTGGATCTCCACTAATGTCATCTACTGTATCTGTTGCACACGATGTGCTCTCTTCTACATCGGGGAATCAGGACGCCAACTTGCAAATCAATTCAGAGAACATCTGTGGGATACCAGCACCAACCAACCCCACCGCCTTGTGTCTGAACGCCTCAACTCCCCCTCCCACTCCACCCATGGCATGCAGGTCGTGGGCCTCCTCCGTCTCCAAACCCTAACCACTCGACGCCTGGAGGAAGAATGCCTCGTCTTCCACCTTGGGACCCTGCAATCACAAGGGATTATTGTGGATTTCACCAATTTCCTCATTTCCCCTCCCCCCACCTTATCCCCATCGCAAGGCTCTAAATCGGCACCGCCCTCTTGACCTGACCACCGTCTTTCCCATCTATCTGTCCACCCTCCACTCTCACCTATCACCTTCCCACCCACCTTCAGCTACCTATTGCATTCTCAGCTACATTCTCTCAGCCCCCCTGGCTGATAAGCCTCACTCCTAATGAAGGGCTTGTGCCTGAAACATCGATTCCCCTGCTCTTCGGATGTTGCCTGATCTGCAGCACCACACTCTTAACTCTGATTTCCAACACGTGCAGTCCTCACTTTCTCATAGTAGGTTATGGCACACGGTAGGAGCCCACAGTATTGGAGGTAATGTATTAGAATAGATTGAAAATTGGGTAATAGACAGAAGGCAGAGTCAGAATTATTGGGTCTTTAGTCAGGTTACAAAGTCCTAACCAATGAGTGCCACAGGATCAGTCTTAGGGCCTACGTTATTTACTACATATATTAAAGTCTTGGCCAAGGGGCAGAGTAAAGTGACTCCAAATGTGCTGATGGTACAAAAATAGGCCAAGGACATGTGGTGTGACCACATAGTCATAGAGACGTACAGTGCGGAAACAGACCCTTCAATCCAATCTGTCCATGCTGACCAGACATCCCAACCCAATCTAGTCCCTCCTGCTAGCACCCGGCCCATATCCCTCCAAATCCTTCCTGTTCATATACCCATCCAAATGCCTCTTAAATGTTGCAATTGTACCAGCCTCCACCACTTCCTCTGGCTGCTCATTCCACACACATACCAGTCTCTCTGTGAAAAGATTGCCCCTTAGGTCTCTTTAATATCTTTTCCCTCTCATCCTAAACCTGTGCCCTCTAGTTCTGGACTCCCTGACCCCAGGGAAGAGACTTTGCCTATTTACCCTATCCATGCCCCTTAATTCTGTGAACCTCTGTAAGGTCACCCCTCAGCCTCCAACACTCGAAGGAAAACAGCCCCAGCCTGTTCAGCCTCTCCCTATAGCTCAAATCCTCCAAGCCTTGCAACATCCTTGTAAATCTTTTCTGAACCCTTCCAAGTTTCACAACATCTTTCTGATAGGAAGGAGACCAGAATTACACACAATATTCCAACAGTAGCCTAATCAATGTCCTGTACAGCCTCAACATGACCTCCCAACTCCTGTACTCAATACTCTGGCCAATAAAGATAGCATACCAAACGCCTTCTTCACTATCCTATCTACCTGTGACTCCACTTTCAAGGAGCTATGAACCTGCACTCCAAGGTCTCTTTATTCTGCAAAACTCCATAGGACCTTACCATTAAGTGTATAAGTCCTGCTAAGATTTGCTTTCCCAAAATGCAGCACCTCACGTTTATCTGAATTAAACTCCACTTTCAGAAAAAGTGAGGACTGCAGATGCTGGAGACCAGAGTTGAAAAATGTGGTGCTGGGGGGAGGGGAAATAAGGAAGCTGGAGAAATCTACATTCATCCCGTGTGGTTGGAGGGTTCCTAGGCGGAAGATGAGGCGCTCTTGCTCCAGGCGTCGTGTGGTCAGGGTCTGGCGATGGAGGAGGCCAAGGACCTGCATGTCCTTGGCGGAGTGGGAGGGGGAGTTAAAGTGTTCAGCCATGGGGCAGTTGGGTTGGTTGGTGCGGGTGTCCCAGAGGTGTTCCCTAAAATGTTCCGCAAGTAGATGTCCTGTCTCCCCAATGTCGAAGAGACCACATCGGGTGCAGCGGATACAGTAAATGACGTGTGTGGGGGTGCAGGTGAATTTGCAAAGGATACGGAAGGATCCATTGGGGCCTTGAAGGGAGGTGAGGGGGGAGGTGTGGGCGCAAGGTTTGCACTTCTTGCGGTTGCAGGGGAAAGTGCCGGGAGTGGAGGTTGGGTTGGTGGGGGGAATGGACCTGACGAGGGAGTCACGGAGGGAGTGGTCTCTCCGGAATGCTGATAGGGGTGGAAATATATCCCTGGTGGTAGGGTCTGTTTGGAGGTGGCGGAAATGACGGAGGATGATACGATATATCCGGAAGTTGGTGGGGTGGAAGGTGAGGACCAGTGGGGTTCTGTCCTGGTGGCTATTTGAGGAGCGGGGTTCAAGGGCGGAGGTGCGGGAAGTGGAGGATATGCGGTGGAGAGCATCATCGACCACGTCGGAGGGGAAATTGCGGTCTTTGAAGAAGGAGGCCATTTGGGTTGTTCGGTAGTGGAATTGGTCCTCCTGGGAGCAGATGCAGCGGAGGCGAAGGAATTGGGAATATGGGATGGCATTTTTACAGAGGGCAGGGTGGGAGGAGGTGTAATCTAGAGCACCTCATCTTCTGCCTAGGAACCCTCCAACCACACGGGATGAATGTAGATTTCTCCAGCTTCCTTATTTCCCCTCCCCCCACCTTATCTCAGTCCCAACTCCCAGATTCAGCACCGCCCTCTTGACCTGCAATCTTCTTCCCGGCCTCTCACCCTCACCTCCTTCCACCAAATTCCCTCCCCCTACCTTTTATCTCAGCCCGCTTGGCACACCAGCCTCATTCCTGAAGAAGGGCTTATGCCCAAAACATCGATTCTCCTGCTCCTTGGATGCTGCCTGGCCTGCTATGTTTTTCCAGCACCACATCTTTCAACTCCATCTTCCACTTCTCAGCCCATTGGCCCATCTGGTCAAGATCCTGTTGTAATCTGAGGTAACCCTCTTCGCTGTCCACTACACCTCCAATTTTGGTGTCATCTGCAAACTTACTGACTGCACATCTTATGCTCGCATCCAAATCATTTATGTCAATGACAAAAAGTAGAGGACCCAGCACCGATCTTTGTGACGCTCCACTGGTCACAGGCCTCCAGTCTGAAAAATAACCCTCCACCGCCACCCTCTGATCAGATTCTGGGGATTTATCCACGTTTATGCACCTTTGAGCCAGCTCTGTATCCAAATGGCTAGTTCTCACTGTATTCCATGAAATCTAACCTTGCTCATCAGTCTCCTATGGAGAACCTTGTCAAACGCCTTACTGAAGTCCAAATAGATCACATCTACCACTCTGCTCTCAACAATCCTCTTTGTTACTTCCTCACTCATAAAGCCATGTTGACTATCCCTAATCGATCCTTGCCTTTCCAAATACTTGTAAATCCTGTCTCTCAGGATTCCCTCCAATAACGTGCCCACCACTGACATCAGGCTCATTGGTCTATCGTTCCCTGGCTTGTCGTTACAACCTTTCTTAAATAATAGCACCACATTAGCCAACCTCCAGTCTTCTGGCATCTCACCTGTGACTATCACTGATATAAATATCTCAGCAACTGGCCCAGCAATTACGTTTCTAGCTTCCGACAGATTTCTGGAGTATGCCTGATCAGGTCCTGGGGATTTATCCACCTTTATGCATTTCAAAACATCCAGCACTTCCTCCTCTGTAATATTGACATTTTTCAAGATGTCACCGTCTATTTCCCTATATTCTGTCTTCCATGTCCTTCTCCACAGTAAATACTGAAGCAATGTACTTATTTAGTATCTGTCCCATTTTCTGCGGCTCCACACAAAGGTTGCCTTGCTGATCTTTGAGGGGCCCTATTCTCTCCTAGTTACTATTTTGTCCTTTACGTATTTGTAAAGACTCTTTGGAATCTCCTTAATTCTATTTCCCAAAGCTATCTCATGTTCCCTTTTTGCCCTCCTGATTTCCCTCTTAAATATATTCCTACTTCTTTTCTACTCTTCTAAGGATTCATTCAATCTATACTATCTATACCTTACATATGATTCCTTCTTTTTCTTAATCAAACCCCCAATTTCTTTAGTCATCCAGCATTCCCTATACCTACCAGTTTTTTTCTTTCACCCAACAGGAATATACTTTCTCTGGATTCTCGTTATCTCATTTCTGAAGGCTTCCCATTTTCCAGCCATCCCTTTACCTGTGAACATCTGCCCCCAATCAGCTTTCGCAAGTTCTTGCCTAATACCATCAAAATTGGTCTTTCTCCAATTTAGAACTTCAAATTTTAGATCTGGTCTATCCTTTTCCATCATTATTTTAAATCTAATAGAATTATGGTCGATGGCCCCAAAGTGCTCCCCAACTGACACCTCAGTCACCTGCCCTGCCTTATTTCTCAAGAGTAGGTCAAGTTTTGCACCTTCTCTTGTAGGTACATCCACATACTGAATCAGAAAATTGTCTTGTACACACTTAAAAACTTCCTCTCCATCTAAACCCTTAACACTGGCAGTCCCAGTCTATATTTGGAAAGTTAAAATCCCCTACCATAACCACCCTTTTATTCTTACAGATAGCTGAGATCTCCTTACAAGTCTGTGTCTCAATTTCCCTCTGACTATTAGGGGGTCTATATTGCAATTCCAGTAAGGTTATCATCCCCTTCTTATTTCTCAGTTCCACCCAAATAACTTCCTCTGGATGTATTTCTGAGAATATCCTCCCCCAGCACCGCTTTAATGCTATTCCTTATCCAAAAACCCACTCCCCCACCTTGCTTCCCTTTCTATCCTCCCTGTATCCTGGAACATTAAGCTGCCAGTCCTGCCCATCCCTCAGCCATGTTTCTGTAATTGCTATGATATCCCAGTCCCATGTTCCTAACCACGCCCTGAGTTCATCTGCCTTCCGTGTTAGGCCTCTTACATTGAAATAAATGCAGTTTAATTTATTAGTCCTATCTTGTCCCTGCCTGCTCTGACTTTTTGAGTTGCTTCTGTTCTCAACTGTGCCAGTCTCAGATTGATCTCTTTCCTCACTATCTCCCAGGGTCCCACCACACCCCTCCCCGCCTCACCTTACTAGTTTAAATCCTCCCGAGCAGCTCTAGCAAATTTCCCTGCCAGTATATTAGTCCCCTTCCAATTTAGGTGCAATCCGTCCGTCTTGTACAGGTCACTTTTACCCCAAAAGAGATTCCAATGATCCAAAAAATGTGACTCCTTCTCCCATTAACCAGCTCCTCAGCCATGCATTCAACTGCTCTCTCCTCCTATTCCTGCCCTCACCTAGCTCGTAGCACTGGGAGTAATCTAGATATTACTACCCTTGAGGACTTCCTTTTTAAATTTCTGCCTCACTCTGTGTAATCTCCCTTCAGAATCTCAACCTTTTCCCTTGCTATGTCATTGGTTTCAATGTGGACAATGACCTCTTGCTTGCCCCTCTCCCCCATGAGAATATTCTGCACCCTCTCTGAAACATCCTTGATCCTGGCACCAGGGAAACAACATATCATTCCGCTTTTTCGCTGCTGGCCACAAAAATGTCTGTCTGTACCTCTGACTGGAGAATCCCCTAACACAACCGATCTCTTGGAACCTGACGTACCCCTCGTTGCATTAGAGCCAGTCTCAATACCAGAAACTTGGCTGTTCGTGCTACATTCCCCTGAGAATCCATCACCCCCTACTTTTTCCAAAACCGCATACCTTTTTTGAAATGAATATATCCACAAAAGACTCCTGCACAAGCTGCCTACCTCGCTTACCTTTCCTGGAGTTAATCCATCTTTGTGACATGTATCTGAGACTTTCCCCCCTTCCTATAACTGCCATCCATCATATACTGTTGCTGTTGCAAATTTTTCATTGCTTCTAACTGTCTCTCTAACCGATCCATTCGACCTGATATGATTTGCAGCCAGTAGCATTTATTGCAGATATAATCAGCAGTAACACTTAAACTCTTTAAACTCCCACATCTGACAAGAAGTACATATCACTCTATTAAAGGCCATTTTTGCTCCTTTACAATCTACAGACCCAGAAAATAGCACTGTCTTATTCCTCTACAAACACTGCCCCAGATTAAATTCATAGTTATGGCTTATATTTTAAGTTTCATCAAGAGACATATTTCCAAAAACATATAATCAAGAAAGAACCCACTCTACTCAGTACTGCAGATTCTCTGTAGGCCACAGTTAAAACAACAATTAACTTATCTGATTCTGTACTGTGAACTTCGCCCAATAGTTCCACCAAGATCAGTTGTGAATTTCACTGTTCATTTTCCCAGATGCACTCCGATGTCCAGCGATACATGAATTCAAACAGCAAAGGCAGTAACCATGCAGGTTGATTCGTTCGTGTGTTCTCTCTCTCTCGTGCTCTCTCTCTCTCTCTCTCTGTGAGTGGCTAAATTCTTGGTAGCTGGTAGTTAATGTAAGAAAATTTGAGGGCAAAGGCAGGGTATTCTTTTTTCAGGTAGAAACTCTAAGAAGTGCAGATGAATTTGGGTTTTCTAGCACATGAAACACAAAGGTTAGCATGCAGGTGCTGCAAGCAATTCATTGCCGGACAGGTGGAGTTTAAAAATAGGGAAACCGTGTTACAACTGTTCAGGGTGTTAGTGACGCTATAACTGGAGAATATGCACACAGTTTTGTTCCCCATCAATGTTCCCTCTAAGCCCCATAGCTGTGCACACATCCGCTCCAATGTTCCACGCACAGCGATTAGCCTCAGCACACCAACTGCAAGGACGTCTTGTTGCGGAAGTTGCTATCATGCACAGGCTTCAGAGGCCTGTACTGCTGGTAATAAAATTAGATGGAATACTGGTCTCCATAGGCATTGATAGCAGTTCAAAAAGATTCAGTCGGCTGACTCCTGGGATGGAGGCATTTGATGTAAAACACACGAGCAGAAGTAGGCCATTTAGTCAATAAAATCTTCTCTGCCATCCAATGAGATCATGGCTGATCTGAATCTTCAAATCCACTTTCATGCCTTTTTCCCATAACTATTAGTTCCTTTATTGATTTGAAATCTATCTATCTCTTGAATATATATTTAATGACCCAGCCTCAACAGCCTGATAAAGAATTCTAGATTCACTACTATCTGAGAGAAGAAAATCCTCTCCTCTGAAATGTGTGAGCCCTTATTCTGAGATTATGCCCTCTGGTCCTAGATTCTCCCACAAGAGGAAATAACCTTTCCGCTTCTATCCTGTCAAGTCTACTAAGAATCTTATATATTTCAGTATGATTAATCCTCATTCTTCTATATTCCAAAGAGTGCAGATCCAGTTTACTCCACTGTGCTATAATCCCTCCATATCTCTTATCGGCCTAGTGATTCATTTCTGGGCTGCTTCCCAGAATCTTTCCTTCCCTAAGGGGCCTAAAACTGTTCACAGAATTCAAGTTGTGGTGTGACTTGTACCTTGTATTACTTTAGTAAAACCGTTGTATTTTTGTACTCCATTTTCTTTGTAATAATTGTCAATATGCCAACTGCCTTCCCTCTAACCCACTGAACTTGGATGCTAGCTTTTTGTGATGCACGAGGACTCCCAAATTCCTTTGTCCTGCAGTTTTCTGCAGTATTTCTTCAATTAAATAATATTCAGCTCTTCAATTCTTGTCAAAGTGCATAACCTCATTTTCCCATATTTTATTCCATCTATCAAGTTTTTTGGCCACTTGCTTATCCTATCTATATTCCTCTGCAGACTATCAGCCACACTATCTGCTTTCCCAGCTATTTCCGTGTCACCTGCAAACTTGGCTGTAGTACATTCACTTTCCTCATCCAAGTCATTAAAATATATGAAAAATAATTGTGGCCCAAGCACACCACTAGTTTCAGACTGCTATCCTGCAAGTGACTCCGACCCCTACACCCCCCACCACCCCATTTCAGTCTTTTAGTTAGTCAATTCTCTGTCCATGCTCACAAACAACCTCCATCACCACAGGTTCTTATTAAGTAGCATAGTGTCTGGTATCTTATCAAATGCCTTCTGAAAACCCAAATATATTGGGCCCACTTATTTCCCTTTGTCTATTCTGTTAGTTATCTCCTCAAAGAATTCAAGTAAATTTGTCAGGCATGAGTTCCCCTTCAGGAAGCCATGATGGCTCTGCTAATCATATTATGCATTTCTAGATCCTATGCTATTACATCCTTTATAAGAGACTCCAACATTTTCCCAATAAGAGACACTAAGCTGTCGTTACTTGTTTTTACCTGAATCTCCCTCCCTTTTTTAATTAGCTATGTTACATTTGCAGTTTTCCAATCCTTTAGAACTCTTCCAGAATCTAAGGATCCTCTGTAGCTACTTCCTCTAATATCCTAGGATGCATGTTATCAGGTCTAGAGAACCTAATGGCCATTTGCCATTAGTTTCTCTAGCACTTTCCCTTCAGTGATATTTATTGTATTTATTTCCTCTCTTCTTTGTTCCATTTAAATATTTACTAATTTTGAAATGCTGTCAGTGTATTCTAATGTAAAAATGCCGAAATATTTATTCAACTCCTCTGCTATTTCCTGATTCACCATTTTTTTTTCTATAGCCTCATTCTTCTGAGGGGCTTGTGTCTAGTTTTGCTTCTCTATTCCTTTTTATAATTGGGGCTCTCTGACTTCTAAACATCTGAGTTAGGAATGCCTGTACTTACAATGTAATCCACGCAAAAATGTAATTTTAAATATTGATGTACGAGCATTTCCAAATATTTGGGAATGGCTATTTTGCATTGTCTTGCATTGTATGCCTACTTGAATATAAATCAATTTCTGAATGGTCTCAAGGATGGAATCTGTTTGCTGTCCAGCAACTGCCTGTATTTGAAGAAGCTTTGTTGTCCGTCTTGATACTACTTTCAAGCTTACCCTCAATTTATTTTCTCACTTTTTAAAATTTTTTTGGTTGTCTTTTGTGATTTTTTTAACTTTCCCAATTCTCTGGCTTACAACTAATCTTTGGCACATTCTATGTTTTTTGTTTACATTTGATTTTATCCCTAATTTCCTCAGTTAATCAATATTGGCTTCTCCCCTTCCTAGAATCATTCTTTCTCACTGCAATATGACTTTGCTGTGGGCCATAAAACTATTTTCTTAAACATCTGCTATTATCTTTGCTGCTGAATTTCTTTCCCAGTCCACTCCAGCCAGCTGTGTACTTATTCCTTTGTGATTACCCTATTTAAGCTTAGTACACCACACCAAGTTACGACCTCTCAAGCTGAATGCTAATTTCTACCGTGTTATGGTGATGCTTTCTGGGGGGATTTTTTACATTGAGATAATTTATTAAACCTGCCTCATCATACATCACCTGGTCTCTGCTGGATTCAGCACATATTGTTCTCGATAACTGTCCAGAATACATTCAATGAATTCTTCCTCATATCATTGACTATTAACTTCAGACATTACCATCCCAATTTAGATTTGGCTGCCTTCTGTCTGGCCGTCCATTATCTTGGAAGTTGTCCAAAACTCGCCACCAAATCCCATTCAGCCATCATTGCTGTACTCAATGATTAACATGAGTTCTCAGTCAAGCAATACCCAAATATTAAAAATTGTCTTGTTTTAAAGTCCCTCATGGCCTCACGCCTCCTTACCTCAGAAATATACTCCAGTCTCCTTAATTCCTGTACATCCATTCTAGCCTTTTGAGTATCCTGGATTTTAATTGCTTCACTATTGACAGCTTTTACTTCAGCTCCTGAGGCTTAAAATTCTGTATTTACTTTCTTGTACCTCTCTTTCCTCCTTTACTCTCCTCAAAGCTTATCTTTTTATTGACAATGTTTTTTTATTAAATACTCTAATTTCTTCTTGTATACCTCAATATCAAATTATATTCAATAATTCATTTTCTCGTCTTGGTACATTTGATTGTTATGCAGGGGCTACAGAAGTAAGTTTTTGCTCTCTCATTATGATGCTTCTTTCTCCATGTTCCTGTTCTGACAATACAATGGCTTTAAGAGGTGTATTTTGTCCATTTTTTTTTTAAATGAAGAAAAGTTGAAACCAATATCGAGTGGTCTGCTTCAAGACAACAAATAAACAGTTTGTGAGGCCTTGGGTTTGTTTTAAAAAAAGCTGGAACGTTAGAAGTAGCCTGAACAGGTCAAATTCTCGCAGAACCAGGATTCTTAGTTTTGGCTTTCTGCCGTTGCTGGATTTTGAAGCTGAATGTGGAAGCTCTTAGTTGTCTCTTACAGATAAAAGCTGCTGGAATTACATGTGAGACAAACTATTTTACTGAATTTGCCTTTGACAAGGGTGTGATTATGGGATGTTACTATATTGGAATAGCTAATTAGTAGTAGTTAATATGTTATTTTGTTAAGCATTTCAGTACAGTTGAGCAAATTCTTTTATTTTGCCTTTGTTTTTTTAACAGTAATGTAAAAATAAAGTGTCCCTGTATCCGCGTGAGTTTCTTCCAGGCGCTCCAGTTTCCTCCCACAGTCCAAATATTGCAGGTTAGATGGATTGACTATGCTAAATTGCCTCAGTGTCCAGGACTGTGTAGGCTAGGTAGATTAGCTTTGGGAAATGCAGGGTTACAGGGATAGGGTTGAGGGTAAGTCTGGGTGGGACGCTCATTGGATGGTGTGCAGACTCAATGGGCTGAAGGCCTGCTTCCACACTATAGGGATTCTGATTCCAGTCAATTAGTTTGACCAGTGGATTGCATCTGGAACCCAATCCCTTACAATTAGCCTGGACCATAACTTTTTAATTTAAAGGACATCTTTTTATTATATTTCGAGGGGCTTTGGTCTGATTCATAACACTGTAATGCATCTTTCTTCCAACAATTTTGGCTACTGTATTCATTTCCTACCTATTATTACTGTAACACTTCTAACTTTGTTAAAGTAATGCTCTCTGTATTACTGTACTATTCCTACATTGCTGTTACCCCTATCCTCACTGCTGAGGTCTTCTGAGAAACTCTGTATATACCTCTTACATTCCACTCTGTTACAAACACATTCTGATAATTAGTCCAGGCACATTCAGGACTAGAATTCATTTTGATAAACTCATTTTGAGTTTTTGCACCTGGACTTGAGCTTTACATAATGGGAATATGTATCAGCAGTGATTATGCAGAAGGCACTATCTAAATTAAATTTATTACAATGTTTTGCGTGTGAAACATTCCCCTCCCAACCGCATACAAACCTGACTGCCCCGGACGACCCATCGTCTCAGCCTGCTCCTGCCCAACCGAACTCATCTCGGCATACCTCGACACGGTCCTGTCCCCATTAGTCCAAGAACTCCCCACCTACGTTCGTGACACCACCCACGCCCTCCACCTCCTCCAGGATTTCCGCTTCCCCGGTCCCCAACGCCTCATCTTCACCATGGACATCCAGTCCCTGTACACCTCCATCCCCCATCACGAAGGACTCAAAGCACTCCGCTTCTTCCTTTCCCGCCGTACCACCCAGTACCCTTCCACCGACACCCTCCTTCGACTGACCGAACTGGTCCTCACCCTGAACAACTTTTCTTTCCAATCCTCCCACTTTCTCCAAACAAAAGGAGTAGCCATGGGCACCCGCATGGGCCCCAGCTATGCCTGCCTCTTCGTAGGGTATGTGGAACAATCCATCTTCCGCAAATACACTGGCCCCACCCCCCATCTTTTTCTTCGCTACATTGATGACTGTATCGGCGCTACCTCGTGCTCCCACGAGGAGGTTGAACAGTTCATCCACTACACCAACACCTTCCACCCCGACCTCAAATTCACCTGGACAGTCTCGGACTCCTCCCTCCCCTTCCTAGACCTTTCTGTTTCTATCTCAGGCGACCGAATCAACACGGACATCTACTACAAACCTACCGACTCCCACAGCTACCTGGACTACACCTCCTCCCATCCTGCCCCCTGTAAAAACGCCATCCCATTCTCCCAATTCCTTCGTCTCCGCCGCATCTGCTCCCAGGAGGACCAGTTCAAAATACGTACAACACAGATGGCCTCCTTCTTCAAGGACCGCAATTTCCCCCCCGACGTGGTCGACGGTGCCCTCCACCGCATCTCCTCCACTTCCCGCTCCTCCGCCCTTGAGCCCCGCCCCTCCAACCGCCACCAGGACAGAACCCCACTGGTCCTCACCTACCACCCCACCAATCTCCATGTACAGCGCATCATCCGCCGTCACTTCCGCCACCTCCAAACAGACCCCAGCACCAAGGATATATTTCCCTCCCCTCCCCTATCAGCTTTCCGTAGAGACCACTCCCTCCGCGACTCCCTTGTCAGATCCACACCCCCCACCGACCCAACCACCACTCCCGGCACCTTCCCTTGCAACCGCAGGAGGTGCAACACTTGCGCCCACACCTCCCCCCTCACTTCTCTCCAAGGCCCCAAGGGAAACTTCCATATCCGCCACAGATTCACCTGCACCTCCACCCACATCATCTACTGCATCCGCTGCAGCCGGTGTGGCCTTCTCTATATTGGGGAGACAGGCCGCCTACTTGCGGAGCGATTCAGGGAGCACCTCTGGGCCACCCGGACGAACCAACCCAACCAACCTGTGGCACAGCATTTCAACTCCCCCTCCCACTCCACCGAGGATATGCAGGTCATTAGACTCATCCACCGCCAAACCACAACAACCCGACGGTCGGAGGAGGAGCGTCTTATCTTCCGACTGGGAACCCTCCAACCGCAGGGGATGAACTTGGACTTCACCAGTTTCTTCATCCCCCCTCCCCCCATCTTGTCTCAGCCGGATCCTTCCAGCCCGGCACCGCCTTCCTGACCTGCAGTCTTCTTCTTGACCTCTCCGCCTCCACCCTACTCCGACCTATCACCCTCACCTTGACCTCTTTCCACCTATCACATTTCCAACTCCCCTCCTCCAAGTCCCTCCCCCCTACCTTTTATCTTCTCCTGCTGAACACTCTCTGCTCATTCCTGAAGAAGGGCCTGTGCCCGAAACGTCGAATCTCCTGTTCCCTGGATGCTGCCTGACCTGCTGTGCTGTTCCAGCAATAAAGTTTCAACTTTGATCTCCAGCATCTGCAGACCTCACTTTCTCCTCCAATATATGTTTGCCCCTGTCATTATTCCATTTATAAACCAAGAAACTGCAGCTTTGCAAGAATCCTTTTCTGTTGTTCTTGAGCACAACTTGCGGTCTGATTAAATGCAATTAGGATCCAGAAGCAGTTTTAATAGCAGCTACACACATTGCAGAAGACAGCTGCAAGACATGACAGGATTGATCAATGGCAGTCAATGAAGCAGTGTTTAAAAGAGCTAAATTGGATCACAGTATTATCAAAGAAATTTCCAGCCTGAATTGCTTTTCATCTCACCTTACCTAACTACTGACAGAAAGCTATGACCATCTCTAATACACTGTCTGTACACTATTCACCCCTACATAAGAAGGTGCAATGTTCAAACCGGACAAGCATCAAGGAATGGAGGCAGAATCACTAGGTGTTCTCTCAGTAGAGGACACAAGATCCAGACATTCTCCATAGAGAGAAGACGAGAGAACATGACAATTCCAAGGAATCTGAAAGACCAAATTTAAAGCAAAATACTATGATTGCTGGGGATCAGAAATAAAAACAATGCTGAATAAACTCAGCAGGTCGAGCAGCATTTATGGAAACAGAAAATCAGTTAACATTTTGAGTTCAATTTGACTTTTTCTTTCAAAACAGATTTCTCATCACTGTACATTTTTATCATGGTCAGGAGCACCAAACAGCTTCAAGAAGAAAGACACAAAACTGCAGATGACACTGGAAAGAGCAAAAATACTGCCAGTCCTCTAAGAAAGTGAAGACAGGAGCTTTAGACAGTTTTATGGTTTCGGAGACAGGCGGTCCGCAGTCCTGAGGGAAGAAGGTAGATGCACCAGACTTTCCGGAATGCAATAGTGCCATACTCTAATCTGTTGACTTGGTTGCTCTTTCAAACTATATACACAAGTCATCATCTACATTCCTTCTGCACCTTCCTTGTATTTTGCCCCACTCTCTTTATCATTAACTTTATTCCCCATTACAGAACATTTAATGGCCAAATTATACCATAATCTGCCAAAATGGACCAAACATGATATTGAAAATTACCACATATAACAAGTCATGCATATGTTGTGAAATAACACAAGACCTGTAAAGTCACTCACATAATAAAGGTTGTAATCATATTTAAAGACTATAATGTACCTGCAAAACAATGGTTGTAACATACCACCAATGATATATTGAAAAGTAACAGATTGCAGTGTACACCACCTACCACCACAACAATTGAAACATTTGTCAAAGGTAATTTGAAAGTAAATGGTAACTTTAAATATAAATCAGGCTGAAATTGATTCAAATGAAAGAATGCCCCACTGATTTGGTCAACTGGAATCTGAACAGTCAGTGAGTGGTACATACAAGTAGTGAATTGGAGAATCCAAACAGTTTGGTTTTAATTAGAGCTGGGAGTTCGGTATTTCAGATGATTCGTTA
Source organism: Chiloscyllium plagiosum (assembly GCF_037043375.1). NCBI lineage: Eukaryota > Metazoa > Chordata > Chondrichthyes > Orectolobiformes > Hemiscylliidae > Chiloscyllium > Chiloscyllium plagiosum. The sequence continues at coordinate 34,734,371 of NW_028270172.1, read as the reverse complement.
TATCAGACAACGTGATGGAATTTAGTTTGAGCACCTAGAAGCGTAAATCTTTTCATAAGCAATTTCATATTAGATGTCTGGCACATCAACAGCGAATTGAAGACTGTTTGACATATTTACATATGGAGGAAACTATAGTTCTACAACGGTTCTTCAGCTGGATTTGCGTTGTTGCCCTATTGGATGGTGAGTTTTCTGCAACTACTTAAGTCTCCACTGGAGTGTTCAAGACAGCAAAACTGATGGGACACCTAATGCTGCTCTACTTATACTGAATTGGCTCCTCTGTCTGTGATGTCTGGCATGTTTGTACTCATCAGGATTCCAACTTTGCCAAATGAACCCACACTCTCTGTGGCATATGCCATGCCTCTGGTTATTAGCTGGTCTATCTCTGCATTTGGAATTGGGGTATACTTTTTTTAATCACAGTAACAAGTTGAAGATGTCCAATAGGCCTGACTTTCTGTACCACCTTTACTTGAAATACATGACTGAAAGCTGGTTTCTGTAACTTGTACTTAATTACAACAAAAAAGATTGCAACAATGTTTTAACCTCATACTCTATATGAGAGACAATCACAACCTTGGAATGATCCTTGGCAGGAAAGAAAAATACTGCAGATGATTAAAGAAGTAGTAGCACATTTGGCAATTCGTCATCTAATCAAGCAGTCAGCATGGCTTCATGAAAGGGAAATCATGGATGCCTAATTTAATGGATTTTTTTCAAGATCAGGAGATGTGTTGTGCTTGGACTTCTATAAAGGGTTTGACAAGGTATCTTACAAAGGTTAAGTTATAAGAGGATCTTGGAGATGGTATATTGGCACAGAGAGAAAACTGGCTAATGGGGGTGATTTGAGCCACAGGGAGAAGCTGAATAGACTGCGGCTATTTTCCTTGGAATGTTGGAGACTGAGGAGGGACCTTAGAAAGGTTTATAATACCATGAGGGGCATGGATAGGTTATCTGGTTAGAATGGACTAAAGGCTCTATTTCCATGCTATACAAATCTACAACTCTATGGCAGGCAACGGTGAGTAGGGATAAGATGTTCTTTTTCCGGTCTCTAACTCGAGGGGCTCCACAAGTGTCAGTACTGGTACCACAACACCATTTGTCTGTTTGCAATAGATAATTTTGACTTGGAAAAAGAAAGCAGATGTACTATAGCCAAATTTACAGACAACCCAAAAATAGGTGGAAAGACAGGTTGCAAGAGGGATACAACATTTGCAGACATATCTTGATAGTGGACATAAGTCAAATGGAGTATAATGTGAAAAGTTCTGAAGTTGTTCATGTTGAAAAACAAAATAACAGAATATTCATTAAATGGGGGAAAAACTGCAGAAAACAGCAACAGAAAGGGACTTGAGGATATCTGTGCATGAAATAAAAAAACACACAGGTGCAACAGGTAATCAGGAAGGTAAATGAAATGTTGATTCTTACTTCAAGAAGGTTGGCGTATAAGGGTAGGGAAGTCCTACTGCAACTGTATAAGGTGCTGGTGTGACCATATCTGGAGTACTGTGAGCATAGAGTGATAGAGATGTACAACATGGAAATAGACCCTTTGCCCTTCCTTGTCATATACCCATCCAGATGCCTTTTTAATGTTGACATTGTACCAGCCTCCACCACTTCCTCTGGCAGCTCATTCCATACACTTACTACCGTCTGCGTGGAAAACGTTGCCCCGTTGGTCCCTTTTATATCTTTGCCCTCTCGCCCTAAACATAAACCCTCTAGTTCTGGGCTCCCCCACCCCAGTGAAAAAACTTTGCCAACCCCCAGTGGTTACAGGCCTCCAATCTGAAAAACAACCCTCCACTACCACCATCTGTCTTCTACCTTAGAGCCAGTTTAGTATCTAAATGGTTAGTTCTCCCTGTATTCCATTAGATCTCACCTTGCTAACCAGGCTTCCATGGGCATCTTACTGAAGTCCATATAGATCATGTCCACCGCTCTGCTCTCATCAATCCTCTTTGTTACTTCTTCAAAAAACTCAATCAAGTTTGTGAGACATGATTTCCCACTCTCAAAGCCTTGTTGACTATCCCTAATCGATCCTTGCCTTTCCAAATACTTGTAAATCCTGTCTCTCAGGATTCCCTCCAATAACATGCCCACCACTGACATCAGGCTCACCGGTCTATCGTTCCCTGGCTTGTTGTTACCACCTTTCTTAAATAGTAGCACCACATTAGCCAGCCTCCAGTCTTCTGGCACCTCACCTGTGACTATCGATCATATAAATATCTCAGCAAGGAGCCCAGCAATCACTTTTCAAGCTTCCGACAGAGTTCTAGAGTACACCTGATCAGGTCCTGGAGTATTATCCACCTTTATGCATTTCAAGGCATCCAGCACTTCCTCCTCTGTAATATGGACATTTTTCAAAATGTCACCGTCTATTTCCCTAAATTCTATGTCTTCCATGACCTTCTCCACAGTAAATACTGATGCAAAATACTTGTTTAGTGTCTCCCCTATCTCCTGCGGCTCCACACAAAGGCTGCCTTGCTGATCTTTGAGTGGCACTATTCGCGCCCAAGTTACCCTTTAGTCCTTAATGTATTTGTAAAATCCCGTTCAATTCTCCTATACCCTATTTGCCAACGCTATCTCTTATCCTCTTTTTGCCCTCCTGATTCCCTATTAAGTATACTCCTACTGTCATAGGGTCATTGAGATATACAGCTTGATAACAGACCCTTCGGTGCAACCTGTCCACGCCGACCAGATGTCCCAACCCAATCTAGTCCCACCTGCCAGCACTCGGCCCATATCCCTCCAAACCCTTCCTATTCATATACCCATCCAAATGCCTCTTAAATGTTGCAATTGTACCAGCCTCCACCACATCCTCTGGCAGCTCATTCCATACACGTACCACCCTCTGCATGAAAAAGTTGCCCCTTTGGTCTCTTTTATATCTTTCCCCTCTCACCCTAAACCTGTGCCCTCTAGTTCTGGACTCCCTGATCCCAAGGAAAAGACTTTGTCTATTTATCCTATCTATGCCCCTCATAATTTTGTAAACCTCTATTCTATTACTGTTCTATTCTGGGTAATCCAAGATGGAGGACAGGAAAAATGTCTGGCTGTAAGAACTGCTCCTTTTTTTTTGAGTATTTTAGGTGCTGGAGGTGATTTCCTCGAATTCCAGGAGCAGCAATTACTGTTTTATATGCTGTTGCATTGTTTTGGAACTTTGGGAAAAAAAAAGTCAAACAACAGCAGTTTTAAAAGGGAGAAGAGCAGACAAAGGAAGCACATCGTGAGTACAGGAGAGAGAGAGAACACCTGCACAGTTACTGCCTTTGCTGTTTTTGAATTCATGTGTCGCTGGACATCAGAGTGCATCTGGGAAAATTACTGTCATGCTGATTCCTTTATTTAAAATATTTTATTTGGAGGCAATTCAAAGAAGGTTCACTATGATGAGGCCTGGAATGGAAGAATTGTCATATGAACAAGGGCTAAACAGATTGGGACTTTGTGGAGTTTTGAAGAATGAGAGGTGATCTCATTGAAACATGTAGGATTCTTAAGGGGCTCAACAAGGTAAATATTGAGAGGATAGAATTCGAGTCATAGAGATTTTCAGCACTGAAACGGACCCTTCGGTCTAACTTATCCATGCTGACCAAATATCCTAAATTGATCTAGTCCCATTTGCCAGCACTTGACCTGTATCCTTCTAAATTTTTCCTATTCATATACCCATCCAGATCTTCCACCACCTCCTCTGGCAGCTCATTCCATATATGTGCCACCCTTTGCGTGAAAAATTTGCCCCTTCGGTGCTTTTTTAAATCTCTCCCCTCTCACCCTAAACCTATGCCCTTTAGTTCTGGACTCCCCCACCTCAAGGAAAAGACCTTGTCTATTTACCCTATCCATACCCCTCATGATTTTATAAACCTCTATAAGGTCACCACTTCATGCGAGATTCAATGATCAGACTGCATAATTTCAGAATAAAGGGGCATAATTTTAAGACTTGAGATGAGGAAGAATTTCTTCTCTGAGGGTTGTAAGTTTTTGGAACTCCTTGCCACAGAGAGCTGTGGGGGCATTGTGTATATTTAAGGCTGATACATTCTTCATCAATACAGGACTCGGGGGTGAAGGGGAAAAGGCTGAAAAGTGGACAAGAATATCAATTTCTACTGAATGGTGGAACAGACTCAAGGGGTGAAATGACCTATTCATGTTCCTATTTCTTATGGTCTATGAAATGAATGTGTTGTGCTCTAGGTGGATTGGTTTGCTCAAATAACAAACAGACATATTGTAAAATTAGTTAATTGTTTGCCTGGTGGTATCACAAGTTAATTCCAAACTAAAATTTGTATTCAGGCAGACTTTCTGGGTGAGATGAAACATTGATATCATTTTCCTGAGTTTTCACAGGGAGGGCAAACATCATCACTATCACCATTGGTACAGTGAAAACTCAAACTGAGTTTTCTGAGAAGAAAAATCCCACTTGAGTGTAGTGTTCTATTGTTATTCATTTACCAGGATAGCAAGGCATGAAGGTGATCCAACAGGTGAGGATGAATATTGATTGAAATTTTATATGGCTGGATATTTTAACATTTCTCAACTTGCATTATGTCTGTTTCAAAGTTAAATATCAGTTCTCTTATTTTCATTAGCTTATTTAACCTTCCTGACAATCACTGTTGAGACTTTCCTGGAACTGCTTTCCAATTTTTATACGTCAACTAGATGGAATAAATTGAAGATTCCATTAAGGAGTGGAGAGGTTATATTGTTGCCAGAAACAGTAGGGAAAGCAGTATTCATAATAGGGAAGTGGAAAAATGTCAAGAAAAGAGAAAGAAAATATGTGATGAAAGAGCAGGGACTCGGTCCTATTGATTACAGCGTCTGTCAGAGATATAGCACAGAAAATAGGTATAGGTTCTTAGTTGTTTCATTTGCAAAATCTGGGAGACAGCAATGTGATTAACAGTGTTCCCGAAATGAGTGAAACAAAAGTCTTTGTGGTAGAGATGGCTAGAGGTATGATCAGTCAAGTTCCTCATTTCTCACTGCTTTTCCATAATCATTATTGAAAAATGAGTTACTGTCATGCAAGGTCAGAATTCCCAAAATCTATGAAAGAGAAGTAAGGTGTTTTTCACTTGTATTTTACCTTGCAATATTTTACAGTGCTTAAATTGTAAGACCTCTCATCTTGAAGTGGTGGTCAGTCTTTGAAATTTCAGCCATGACAACACCGTAAATAAAATGAGGCATTGAATAATATGGTTGATAAGACAGCACATTATTAGCAAGTAGATTGAGTTATAGGGATAGTTTCATGATATGATATGAAAAAACAGGTGTCACTTCTGGAAAATTTGTCAGTGTTATAGTAGTGCTCTAGAATATGATTGCAAAATGTACAACACACCAATTACTTTTCATTTGACACTAAATTTAGACTGGTTTAAGATCTGTACTTAATGTAAGGAGCTGAGTAGAATGAATTGTTTTAACAATTTAGCATAACTATTGAAATGATGTTTTTCACTCTGATCTATACATGCTTACATGTAGAAGTTGGGACGTACGAATAAAGCGGCCAAGGAATTGAACCCGTTGTGGAGATGCCTGGGAGAAATGGAGGTATGTTAGACTCCTACAACTGGTCCTAACTATAATGAACAGAATCATACATAAATTCCACATAAGAAGAAACCTCAAGAGATGGCACCGAGACAAAGAGTTGCAGGCAATTCACTTTTCTCAAGTAAGTTACAAGCCTGAAGCAAATCTTCTCTGAAAACTCTCATCTTCATGTCTCCAATATTGTGGAGCCGGAATATAGGACTCAGACATCATGGACATCTTCAACCTCTCCCTGCAGCAGGCCACTGTCCCTGTCTGTTTCAAGAGGACCAACATCATCCCTGTGCCTAAGAACAGAGTTGAGGAGAAACTTCTTCACCCAGAGAGTGGTGGGTGTACGGAATGCTTTGCCCCAGAATGCAACATGTTTCAATGACTACCACCCAGTGGCCCTAACTTCAGTGGTCATGAAGTGCTTTGAAAGGCTGGTCATAGCATTAATCAACTCCAGCCTCCCCCATTACTCTCAACCCACTCCAATTTGACTATCGGACCAACAGATCCATGTTAGATGCCATATCAATTTCCCATCACTCCTCTCAAGAACATCTTGACACCAAGAACAGCTACATAAGAATCCTGCTCATTGACTCAGTTAAGCCTTCAACACTATTATCTCCTCGAGACTGATTGATTGATTATGAAACTTAGTGATCTCCAACTAAGCCCCACTCTCTGCAACCGGATCCTCAGATTCCTGACCCACAGGCCACAATCAGTGAAGATTGGGGATAATATTTCCTCTTCACTAACGCTCAACATTGGAGCCCCCAGAGGTGCGTACTCAGCCCCTTACTGCACTCACTGTATACAATAGACAATAGATGCAGGAGTAGGCCATTCTGCCTTTCGAGCCAGCACCACCATTCATTATAATCATGGCTGATCATCCTCAATCAGTATCCTGTTCCTGCCTTATCCCCATAACCCTTGATTCCACTAACCTTAAGAGCTCTATCCAACTCTTTCTTGAAAGTATCCAGAGACTTGGCCTCCACAGCCTTCTGGGGCAAAGCATTCCGTACACCCACCACTCTCTGGGTGAAGAAGTTTCTCCTCAACTCTGTTCTAAGTGGCCTACCCCTTATTTGTAAACTGTGTCCTCTGGTTTGGGACTCACCCATCAGCGGAAACATGCTTCCTGCCTCCAGAGTGTCCAATCTTTTAATAATCTTATACGTCTCAATCAGATCCCCTCTCAGCCTTCTAAACTCAAATGTATACAAGCCCAATCGCTCCAATCTTTCAGCATAAGATAGTCCCGCCATTCCGGGAATTGACTTCGTGAACCTACGCTGCACTCCCTCAATAGCCAGAATGTCTTTCCTCAAATTTGGAGACCAAGACTGCGCACAATATTCCAGGTGCGGTCTCACCAGGGCCCTGTACAGCTGCAGAAGGACTTTGCTTCTCTCCTCAATTCCTCATGTTATGATGGCCAGCATGCTATTAGCTTTCTTCACTGCCTGCTGTACCCGCATGCTTGCTTTCATTGACTGATGTACAAGAACACCTAGATCTCGTTGTACTGCTCCTTTACCTAACTTGACTCCATTTAGGTAGTAATCTGCCTTCCTGTTCTTGCCACCAAAGTGGATAACCACACATTTATCCACATTAAACTGCATCTGCCATGCATCCATCTACTCACCTAGCCTGTCCAGGTCACCTTATATTCTCCTAACATCCTCCTCACATTTCACCCTGCCACCCAGCTTTGTGTCATCAGCAAATTTGGTAATATTACTTTTAATACCTTCATCTATATCATTAATGAATGTTGTAAAAAGCTGCGGTCCCAGCACTGATCCCTGCAGCACACCACTGGTCACCGCCTGCCATTCCGAAAGGGAACCGTTTATCACTACTCTTTGTTTCCTGTCAGCCAACCAATTTTCAATCCATGTCAGTATTTTGCCCCTAATACCATGTGCCCTAATTTTGCTCAGTAACCTCCTATGTGGGACTTTATCAAAGGCTTTCTGAAAGTCCAGGTATACTACATCCACTGGATCTCCCTTGTCCATCTTCAGAGTTACATCCTCAAAAAATTCCAGAAGATTAGTCAAGCATGATTTCCCCTTCATAAATCTATGCTGTCTCTGACCTATCCTGTTACTACTATCCAGATGTGTCATAATGTCGTCCTTTATAATTGACTCCAGTATTTTTCCCATCACGGAGGTCAGACTAACTGGTCTATAATTCTCTGTTTTCTCTCTCCCTCCTTTCTTAAAAAGTGGGACAACATTAGCCACCCTACAATCCGCAGGATCTGATCCTGAATCTATAGAACATTGGAAAATGATCACCAATGCATCCGCGATTGCTCGAACCACCTCCTTCAGTACACTGGGATGCAGACCATCAGGTCCCGGGGACTTATCAGCCTTCAGACCTAACAGTCTCTCCAACACCATTTCCTGCCTAATATAAATTCCCTTCAGTTCAGGTCTTTCAGCCACTATTACATCTGGGAGGTTGCTTGTGTCTTCCCAATTCAACTCTTCTGCCATTTCTTTGTTCCCCGTAATAAATTCACCCGTTTCTGTCTTCAAGGGCCCAATTTTAGTCTTAACTATTTTTTTTCTTTTCACATACCTAAAAAAGCCTTTACTATCCTCCTTTTATATTTTTGGCCAGTTTAGCTTCGTAACTTATTTTTTCTTTGCGTATTTTCTTTTTGGTTATCCTCTGTTGTCCTTTAAAAGCTTCCCAGTCCTCCGATTTCCCACTCACACCCATGACTGCATTGCCAAATACCAGACTAATGCCATTTACAAGTTCGTTGAGGACACCACCATAATTGATCAAATCTCAGATGACAACGAAACAGACTACAGACTGGAGGTGGAAGACCTGGAAAAATGGTGCGCTGAGAACAACCTAGCTCTCAATGCCGGCAAAACCAAGGAACTCATTATTGACTTTCAGCAGGACGATACTCATGCCCCCATACACATTAACAGCACAGAGGTGGAATGAGTGGAGAGTGTCAAGCTCTAGGAGTGGTCATCCACAACAAGCTTTCTTGGACTCTTCATGTGATCACACTGGTTACAAAGGCCCAACACCATCTCTTCTTCCTCAGGCAGCTGGCGAATACCCTTGCCAACTTTTATAGGTTTGCCATCAAGAGCATTCTGTCTGGATGTATCACTATCTGGTATGGCAACTGTACCATTCAAGATCAGAGACAGTTACAGAGAGTGGTGAACTTGGCCCGGACAATCACAAAGGCCAACCTCCCATCTGTAGAATCCATCTACCAGGTCCACTGTCAAGGAAAGGCCATCAGCATTCTTGAAGATCCTTTCCACCTTGGCAATGTTTTTCTACAATCTCTACCACTGGGGAGAAGGTACAGAAGCCTGAAGACATGCACCAGCCAGTTTCGAACCAGTTTCTACCTACTGTTGTTAGAATACTGAATGGACTCACAAACTCTTAACATTCGCCTGTAGCTGTGTTTTTATTTTTACGTATTTACTTATTATTTACTTATCTATGCTACTTATCTACGTCAACTGCCTGTATTGCTCGCAAGACTAAGCTTTTCACTGTACCTCTGTACACGTGACAATAAATCAATTCAATTCAATTCAGATTATCCAGATACCTTTCAGCTGATCATCCACCTTACAATTGTCCTCACATTTTTAACAGTCTGCTGTTTAATGATTTGAAGGAAACTTATTGATTAGTGCTCTGATACACAGAACTCAACAAATGGATTGGATTTCAGCAACAAAGTTTTAAAATGGATGTTTATTGGATAGAAATTTAATGGACAAGGAATTAAAGTTATGAGTTTAGCTTTTGAAATGTATGGAGATTGATTGATTGATTGATTGATGGACATTTAACAAATAGGAGTTTCTTTGCTGAATGGTTACTAAGGTATTTAAAGAATGAAGGTTTAATGTCAATGGTTCAATGAATGGAGTGTTATTGGTCAATGTTTGATCATTAGTATCCAGTGAATTGAGACTTAATGATTGATCCTTATCAATGAGAAATGAATTGAGAACATTAAATGGGAATTGTAATGCTTGGAGGCTTATTGCAGGAATGTGTGGTGCTTTCTGTCAACATGGACAACCTCATATTTTGTAAGATTATAATCAATGTATAATCAATCTTTGCAGCCATTTCCTTTAAGACCCTACCATTTTTAGATTGATTTTCCTACTTTTGTTCCTGGTGAGAGTAATTCATTGTTTTGGTTTGTGTTCCTTCCTGCTTTATTTCTCAGTGCCTTTTTTTCCTCACAAATGTTGTCACTAGTTCCTATTTGTAAGTAAAACTTTGTAAGGTTTGACTGGATGAGTTTACCTTTAGCACACCTAATTTAATTCACTTATTTTTCTTGGGGTTTGGTATGAAAAACACTGTGTGTCTGCAATTACATGTGGGTCCAACAGGCAGCAGATTTCTTTCCTTAAAGAATGTTGTGGAACCAAGGTTTTACAACAATGAAGTTGTCATAAACACCATCATCACTGATTTGAATTTAGTTAACCAACTGAATTTAAATTCCTCTGCTGCCATAGTGGGATTTGAACTCCTCTCTGGATTATTTGTCTAGGCCTCTGCATTATTAGACCAGTAATATTAACACTATGCTACTTTAACCGCATATCATTGGAGGTGTGATAGATAAATTATTCTTGATGGAAGCTTACTGGATAGAGATTTAATTAAGAGTAATGGGTAACATCTATCAGATGGTGATTGAATAAATGGAAGACAAATATTTTATGGATATAGTAATAGCAGTAGTTTAAAGAATAGAGGCTTGATTGATGGTTATTTAATAGGTAACGGTATAACGGATAGAGCCTTAATGGCTGATTGCCTGCCCCTTTTCTGTGGTTACGTTCAGGCCCAGGTAACCCTGGAGGAGCACGCAGTTTCTACCAACACCCTCAAGGTTTTCAGGGAGAGGTGGGAACTACGGGTTGTGGAGTGTTCTATTTCACCCTCCGATTCTATTTTAATATGATCCCTGCCTCCCCTTTTTTTGATCACTTACACATTGCCCTTTGATGAGAAGGGCACTGTTTGCCTCTGATCACTCAGGTGTTTTCTTTCTTCCTGCTGGTGGAATACAAATAAAAATTTCTGCACTCGTTGTTCTTCAATGTGTCCTACATCTGGGCAGACATAACATGCTGGGGAATAAATAAGCACTACTGCTGTTTGGCAGTATTGTGGGGGTTTACAAAATAAAATATATCTATAAAATAGATTAGCATCTCAAAGTTGAGGACTGACTGTGAGCTGGCTGGCCATACAACCAGTCTACTGCCAGGGAAGAGGGTGGATATAGCCTTACTGACAGCTTTTTAATTGCAAATCATGACAATTTAACTGTATGGGGAAGCAGGCGACCTCTATAAAGCCTGCCAAGAGGGGGGTGGCAGTAGTATATACTCAGATGACTGCAAGTGGCAATGTGAGCCGTGGATTCTCCAAAGAACAGAAATGTGGCAGGAGCACTGAAACAAATGTCACCCAGAAGGAGAGAGAGCCTGGTGAGGGGAGAAAGGAGGTCAATGCAGTGGGAAAACAACTGATCCAACCCCATCCAAGAAGCCAAAATCAATGGAGAAGGAGGAAACAAAGGAATTGGGAGAATGTAAAAAGGTAGAGAACAACTAAAAAAGGAAGCTACATTGGCCCTCCACAGGCCCTCAGCAAAATGGGAAGAGACAGTTGCATGAAGGATACAAAGATGTGCAGAAGGATGGCCACCAACAGAAAAAGAGACATAACACCACAGGGAGAAAGACAGGAGCACTGGACATCACAAGGGCTCAGTGAAACCCAACCTCCAATCAGGAACCCCGAGATACCCATTGCACCACAGTTCCAGGCAACCAAGGGCAGTGGTGCTCCAAACAAAGAGCAGTCATGACAGCAGCTCTGTCTGACTCAGAACTGGACCTTTCTAGATTTGTCCTCACTCTCATGACTTTGGAGAGAGAAACAGAATTACCATTTTGAGTCTGGTATGATTCTTCTTCGGAACAAAAAATTTGTTTTTTCTGTTAATGACAAAGAGGTAGGAAGAGCATGTGGTGAGTGTGCCCAGAGTGAATGATAAAGGCTAGTAGAAGGGACATAGATCTGTAAAACAGATGTTATCTGTGAAAAGGAGAAAATGTCTCCATCTGTGGTTCTTATGCACTCTGCTGTGAGCAAAGCTAACAAGGCACAGCCAGGGTAAGGTGGAAATGTGAAAAAAAAAAGAGTACAGAGGTCATCCTCTGGAGTTATGGAACTCAATAAAAAGTCACCATTTGTGACTCTTCAGATACTGAAACAGCCCATGTTCAAACGTAACAAGATCCAGATAATATTCAGGCGTGGACTGACAAGTTGCAAATAATAATAGCACCACACAAATGCTAGGCAATGACTGTCACCAATAAGAGATCATCCAACCACCACCCCTTGACCTTCAATGGTGTTACTATCACTGAATCCTCCCCAAATCAATATCCTGTGGGTTACCAATAAGCAGAAAAATACTTGTAAAAATTGACCAGAAACCCACTATATAAATACAATGGCTACAAGAGCAAGTAAGAGGCTAGCAATAAAGTGGTGATTAATTTACCACCTGATGTCCCAAAGCCTGTCCACCATCTACATAGTACAAGTCAGTGAAGGAATACTCCCCATTTGCCTGGATTGATGCAGCACCAACAACACTCCAGATGCTTGACACCATCTAGGATAAAGCAGCCAGCTTAACTGGCACCATATCCGCAAGCATCCACTCCCTCCTCTTACCAATGCTCAGTAAGCGATGCATACTTTCTGCAAGATCACAGAAGAAATTCACTGAAGATCCTTAGTCAGCACATTCCAAACCCACAACAGCTTCAATCTAGAAGGACAGGGACAGTAGATACATGGGTACACCATCACCTGCAAGTTCCCCTCCAAGTCACACACCATCCTGACTTGGAAATATATCACTGCTCCTTCACTGCTGCTAGGTCAAGATCCTGAAATTCCCACCCCAAATGCATTATGGGTCTAGCTACAGCATGTGGACTGCAACAGTTCAAGAAGACAGCTCAACACTACCTTCTCAAGGGTAACTAGGGATGGCAATAACTAGGGATGGCCAGCCAGAGATGCTTATATTCCACGAGTGAATAAAATAAAGCTATCTGGGTTACCTATGTTCCCTCAACAGTTTTTCTTCTCCTTCTCTCCCCTTCTACATTCTAAGTGGCGGCCCTATTTTTACAATTGGGATGGAAGGAACCTGCTCTTAGTTTACCTGTTGAGTTGAAAGACTTGATGATTTGTCTCCTTGTACCATTAGGCCTCGAGTCTACACCCACTGAGATCCTTCTGCCTAGAAGCAGATTCACCCTCCTCAGTTTACAATACTGCAAGGTTTGCGATCAGAGTGGCACAGCACCTTTCGAGTATCATAAGAAGTAGCTTCAGGGGTACCTTCTTTGTCACTACTCCTCCCTGTGTGTTCCTGCTTGCACCATTCTGCTTCTCTGAAAGGTGGGAGTACATGGAGAGAAGGCAAGTTCCCTCGTGCCCCTTTTACCTCACTGTTGAACTGAGAACCCATGGTAGAAAAAGAGTGTGCAGGTTTGAACATCCATTCTGCACTCACTGAAACATCCCATGCGATTTGTCTATCTCAGGGTGGCTGCCCATCTTTCCATGAAGACAATCTGGTGTTCACATGCTGAAGTCACCACAGTAGTGAAGAAATTGGAAAACTCCTCCATCTTGCATCTGCCTCTGGCATCAACTGCCTCTGGCACAGCTGCCTAATGTCCTTGTATATGTATGTGCATTTTGGATAAGATCATCAAATCATCCTCTTTCTGGGGCTGAGCACATATCTGGTTTCTTGGCAAACTTCTGTGCGCCAGCAATATTGGTTTTTCCTTTCAACCACTTATGGAGACATGGACTTACCAGACTATGCCCGAGCCAGATCTAGATAGTGTACCCATTAAGATGAACATCTCTTGGGAGAAGCTTCAGGTAAATGCCTTCCCAGTGCACCCTCAGAGGATTCAAAGGCATTCCCTTCAAAGCTGAAGATGAAAGATGGGTTTAGGCTGTGACCTCTTCTTTCTGGATGTTTCCCAGGTGCTGCTAGTGACTACATATGTGAAGAAAGGGAATTATTTGGAGAAGAGGGACTGAAACCTGGACAGAATAGAAATGAGCATTGGTGGTAACGGAAGTGAAACCTATCGCAAAGGAGCTTAATGAATTAGTTAGTCAGTGGTGTCTAATCATCAGCACAAGTGAACCTGTGGTTCTGCAGCTAGCTCCACTGACTTCTTCTTATAGGGAGTGCGGAGCTGAATGTCTGCTACCCCCTGCCTGTCTTGGCCCTCTTGGCTCAGTAGTGGACCTATTTAGCCTACAATAAGACAAAGAGAGGGTTTCAGAATGATGTAAGTTAACGCAAGAGCAGATGGAAAAAATATATGAGCGGGGAGAAGATGAGGTGTCACTGAGTGTGTAATAAGTGCAAAAGGCATGAATAATGAATAGTTTTACACAATGAAGTGGGTGAGATCCCTTGAGTGGATGTGATGCATGCAATGTTGAGGATTCTAGTCCATCAGCCTCAGTGAGATGTGTGTGCACTGGCAGAATTAGAATGAGTAATGACCCTATTAGTATGAGATAGCATAGAGTGGAATGGTATCACTTAACCTTGTGGACTATAGATGATCACTGACTCATGTTACTGCTGGCTGCCCCTTTTCATGCTGGAAACAGCACTGATCTGTGGTGCTTTCTGTGTCCAGGCTGGCTGGTCAAATGGCATGGCCACTTTCTGCAGTCAGCCAAAGAGAGAAATTATGTTCTTTCTATCACCCGGTATAATAATGGTTTAAGATCCTTTGTCAGGAAGTGGGGAGTTTTCTTCTGTGGTATTTGGTCAGAGTTTGATGGACAGCACAATAGTGTGAGGAGTTGATCCTGGCAAACAGCATTTGAAGGGGTCTCCATCTGGGATTAAATATAACAGCAAACGCTTGCAAGCTGGAAGGTCCCTGAAGTGGTGTGACCTTCCACTTCGATCGCCAAAGGTTCACAGAGTAATGCACTCAACATCATTCTGACATAATTAATGAGGTGAAAAATGGAAGATTGTTCATTGTGTCATGGTGAAAATTATACCATAAAATTCATATACCAGCACTTTTTAACTTTAAATAGAAACAATTCAGCTATAATGTGATCAGCTTAAGGGAAATGTTTAATGGGCAAAGATTTAATGGGTGAGGAAGCCTGTATACATCAATGTTTGAAATATTACATTGGTAAAATGGGAAGGATATACAAATCAAATAGAGTAGCCAAAATGATTAAGTTATTAATTCTACCTTTGATGTTTCAATAGAATCAGCACTTACTTTATTTTAGAAAGATGATAAATAATATTCTTACTATAAACAAATACACTATCACACGACTGCAATAGTTCCTGAAATGTGGCTCAGAGGCACCTGGCATTCTGTAACTGCAGGTAAAGAACAAATATTGTTAATTTTTCTGCTTAAAAATCAGCCCTAAATTTAAGCAATTATGACAATAAAAAGAAAACATATTGAAAAGGTTAACAAATGAACTGGCCTCAGTGTACACCAATTGACCAATATGGTCATAACTAGTCAGCACATAATTTACATAATGCATGGTGCACTTTTGGACCTTATTAGATAACAAAAGAAATTCCCGCAGATAACACTCATTAGAGAAATATGATGTCCTTTGTATGATTCAATCTGAAATGCCAGAAATAATATCCCTGCTTCAAAATAAAGGTTGAACAATATTGATAGGAAATTAGAGGTGCAACAGTAGTTGTATAGAACGTATGCTCCCAGTAGAGATGGGTACTATAATTAAAAAAGGCTGCTGTGATTCATCCATGCATGCGTAATTACATTTGTAACATCACATAGTTTATTGAAAAGAGAACGATAATGTTAGAAAGAAGTCTTTGGGAATACTCTCAAAAGATTTAAATTATGTTTAATGTTCTACACATATATTTATGCATGCAAGGAGCCATGGATCACAAAGAAACAAAGGCATCTCTCTCCATTAAAAAGAGAATTGATTTGGTATTGCTTGACTGTAACCATTCCACGAGCATGTGGCAAGGTGAGGAAATAGGCTTCAATGAACTACCAGACTGGTGTAGGGATTGAACCTATACTGCTGGTTTTATTCTCCACTCCACAGAGACTCAGTGGTTAGGTTTGCTGCCTCATAGCATCAGAGACCTGGGCTCAATTCCAGCCTCAGGCAACTGTCTGTGCGGAGTATGCATATTCCCTCCCTGTCTGTTTGGGTTTCCTCTGGTGCTCTGGTTTCCTATCACATTCGAAACATGTGCAGGTTAGGTGGATTGGCCATGCTAAACTGTGAGCAGTGTCCATGGATGATCCAGGCTAGGTGGATTAGCCATGGGGAAATGTAGGATTGCAGAGATTAGGTGGGGTGCTCTTCAGAAGGTTGGTGTGGATTCGATGGGCCATATTACCAGCTTCCACACTAGTGAGATTCTATGATCTAGACAGCAGAACTACCTAATTTTGCATCCCCCACCCCTCACCTATTTAATGAAACTTTACATTCACATCTACTTTTTCATTTGTTTTTTTACAGAAAGGAAAGAAAAAAGATGGTTAGATGATGTAAGTATCGCCATTAAACTGTGGAAATAATACAAAAACATTATTAACATTTTCAGACCATCAAGTGTTAATTCAGTTTTGCACATTTGAATACAATGCTCCCTTGGAAAGTGTAATCACAGTTATAAAGGGGGACTTTAATTGTCCTAATGTTAGGTTAGCATAGTAATAGCAAAGGACAAATGATACAGGGACTGTGGAAATAAGTATTTTTTGGAGTGTGTTCAGGCAAGTATTTTGGACCTGAGTATTTGCAGTCAAACAAGGAAGGAGGCATCTGGTTCTTGAAAACAATATGAGGTAACTGGATCAAGTGTCATTTGCAGAATGTTAAGGCAACAGTGATTATTATATAATATAGTTTAGGTTAAATATGGAAATAAACAAGGAATAAAATATAATTAATGGGGAAAATCAATTTCTCTGTCAGTGGAAATAGATCAAATAGACTTGAGAATTGGCAGGCAGAACAATTACTGAAGAATGAGCTATCTTTAAAGCAGAAAAAGGAAGGGTGCAAATGAAGTGGAGCAAACTTCGTTTTAACTGGTACCTTTATAAATTCTCAGAAAGTATATATCTCAATTATCACTAAATTTAATCTATTATTCTGTCCAATTATAGTAGTTTTTAAAATTTATTTACCTCAATGTAAATATATCTGTTCCATCAAATGGCCACACAAAATATCAACAGTTCGATTCAATTTCAAGTCAATTTCTCCCCAACTGGTGTCCAAATAGTCAGCTGATGGTGCGAGTGAGAAGACTCTCTCACAGTAAGTTTTATTTAAGACAAAGTTGCATTATTACTTAAGTAATTTAAGATGTAAATAAACTATAACAGTTATGTGCATACACCCTACATTACATTTCTATTACTTAGTGTTTTTTTTAACATTGTTTATGTGGACACTTTGGTTCTCCTGAATATTTGATCAACCAGCACACTCATGGTGCCAGAGGTGCCAATTCATAAAAAGTTTGTTGTAAGTTCCTGTGATGTGGAAAGATAAGACAAATAAAACTAGACCAGCCTAGATTAAATAGAAATTAAGATGAAGCAGATAAAGGATGCATGATAGGTGCTAGTTTCAGAATACAATTGAGATATAGGTTGATTAGTTCAGAGGCAAAGCAAAAAATAAAACAGAATCTAAAGTCTTTCACTTAAACATCTATAACAAAAGGAAACTAAAACAATGCATACTTTATTAGGGACGAAGAAGATTTGTGCATGGAGACAGAGGGCATGACAGGAATTCCAGCATTTCCTCTACAAAGGAAGAAGATGAGATCAAAGTCTGAGAAGAAGTAGTAATTAATGTTGAAATGGGCTAAACATTGATAGACAAGATCTGGTGGTCCTTAAAATTGTGAAGTCACCAGGTCTGGGTGTGTCCAAGGATACTGAGGGAGGTAAGGCTGTAAACTGTGATAGCTCTGACCTTAATTCTCCTTAGATACAGAGATAGTACCAGTGGAATGGAGACCTGCAAATATTATACTTTTGTTTAAAAAAAAGTCGTGAGGTGGGGTTTTCTATACCTTGGTCCATGTAACAAATATCACAGTGTTGGATTCGTATTGAGACAGTTACCTTCAAGTTTATTAACAAATAACCAGACCTCTCAGACTTGCAGATAAATTGTGGGTCTTTTGCTTACTTGGATTACTATTATAATACATACAAAGTTGACTGGCTGACTGACTGACTGATTAGCTAGATGGTTGTTTGCCTATCCAACTGACAAACTGGCTGCTTTCTAACAGTGTTGTGGTTCTGTTCGCCGAGCTGGGAATTTGTGTTGCAGACATTTCGTCCCCTGTCTAGGTGACTTCCTCGGTGCTTGGGAGCCTCCTGTGAAGCGCTTCTGTGTTGTTTCCTCCGGCATTTATAGTGGTTTGTTTCTGCTGCTTCCGGTTGTCAGTTCCAGCTGTCCGCTGCAGTGGCCGGTGTATTGGGTCCAGGTCGATGTGTTTGTTGATAGGGTCTGTGGGTGAGAGCCATGCCTCTAGGAATTCCCTAGCTATTCTCTGTTTGGCTTGTCCTATAATAGTAGTGTTGTCCCAGTCGAACTCATGTTGCTTTGTAAAGGAAATACTGCTTTCTAACAATATAAAGAGTGAAAGTGGAGACCTTCTATATGAGTGTCCCATCATTAACTGTTTCAGTAGCTTTATGAGAGTGTCCCATCATTAGCCTTTCTGAAATCTGTGTAATAAATCAACATAATGGAAGGATGCGTCCAGTAATTAAAGGTCAGTCAATTTAACCACAATCATGAGAAATTTTGTGGAAATGATAATCAGAGGCAAAAGTAACAGCCATTTGGAAAATGTGGATTACGTCATAAAAGCCAGCACAAACATGTTAAGGACAAATCATGTTCAACTAATGAGATTGAACGTCTTGATAATGGTAATGCAGTGCATGTGATTTGTATGAATTTCCAAAAAAAAAATCAATTGGTCGTGCAAGAAACTTATTAGTAATACTGAAAATCTTAGCATACAAGGTCAGGGGAAATATGGATAACCAGTTCACTACATGATGATAGAAAAATCAAAATGCAGCCCTTGAGAAAATTTAAGGTTGGCAATTTTGTTCCAAAATGAGCACATGAACAAGACTCCAGGGTCCAGTAGTGCTTGCTATCTTCTCCATCTTTGGTACTTCATGGGGTACTGAATTTTACAGCTTGGTGACAGTTCCCAATCGACATTAACATGGCTTCCGTAAAAGGTACAATTGAGTGAAGTACAAACATCAGCTGGAACTGGGTTGGATCAGATGGCCTATTTCTCTTTTTCCTTTCCTGTTGAAATGGCCTATTTCTCTGCTGGATAGAAAACCTGGCACACTTGGCGGACCATGTGGATGATAGCTGGAGGTAGGCAGCAATCAGCTCCTGTTTGTTTGCCACTTCCTTTTTATCTATCACAACTGAGACCCACAGTTCCTGTGTGCCATCTGTAAAAATGAAAAAAAAAACTTCATAAAACTGCCTTGATTATGTTGTCACTGTGTCAATGCGAAGTCCTTTTACCATGCCAACTACCGTTGTAAAAATGTGGAATGCTGGGTGGAACACCTACCCATTGGTGTGGCAATGGTGAGAAAGATGAGAAAATATGGAGAATGGAAAAGAAAATCAATTTTGACATCAAGAAAACAATTTACAATATTCCCTTAAGCCTTGAATCGAGCCATTGAATGGTAGCTACCTTATTTCTATGTATATACATTCTATTAAACTTCACCTTGCCTGACGTACGTACCATCCCAATTCTTCTCTTCACTGAGAAACTTAATGGTACAATTTCCTGGTGTGAATTAGTACAGGCAGCTGACAGGCAGGATGCCCATCCTGCCATCATCCAGCTGATTCTTCACAATGTCTCTCTTTGTTCAATGGTCACCATCATCCTCAACTCTTTGTCCACAAACCACCAGCCTCACCACATTGCCATAGTTGCTTTATGTCAAACTCTCTCACCATTTCAGCCCAGACAATGGCAAACACAGCTCTGTGGAGTCCTAATTTATTAAACCTAGAGTCTAATGCCAAAATTGGGAGAGCTACCTCTCTGACAGTCATACTCATGGAATGAGTATACACATACAGCCATACACATAACATCCTCAAACACCATCACCATCTCTGGGTATGTCCTCCATCCCCACTTTGGCTAATGAATTAGCACTCCTCCATTGTTAAAAATCACTTGGATGAAAGGATTCAGAATGTCCTCTAGGTGTGGTACTTCATTATCCACTACCAAGAATAACTCACAAGCACCACTCCTTTCCAAGCTGCTGGACACATCTGCTAGACTGGGTTTAAGTCAGGTGGTGAAGGAACAAACAAGAGTTAAAAATACACTTGATTCATCCTCACCAATCTGTCTGCCAATCTGTCTGTCCACGGCAGTAATAGACAGACTTTGAACAGATCCAGCAACTCAAGATTGGGTATCCAAGAAGCACTGTGGATCATCAGCAGCACAGGAACTGAACTCAAATACAATTTGCAACTTGATGGTCTGGCATATCTCCCACTTTATCACTACACCAAGCGAAGGCATCAACCCTGGTTAAATGAAGAGTGCAGGAAAGCATGGCAGGAGCAGCACCAGAGAAACCTGAAAATGAGGCATCAACCTGGTTAAGATACAAATCAGAAGTACTTATATACAAAACAGCAAAACAAGCAAGAGAAAGCAGAGATAAGTGATTCCACAACCAACAGATCAGACCTAAGCTGTGCACTCCTGCCACACCTAATCTTGATTAGTGGTGAACAATTAACTCATAGGAGGAGGAGTCTCCACAGACATTCCCTCTCCTCAACAATCAGGGAACCTGACCATCAGTGAGAAGTTAAATCTAAAGCCTTCACAAAAACCTGCAGCCGTTAGTGCTAAGGGGATGTTCGATCGTGGCCTTCTCCAGACATCCCCAGCATCTCAAATATCAGTCTACAGCTAATTGGATTTGTTTCATGTGATACCAAGAATCAGCTGGAGACACTGAATACTACAAAGGCTATGGCTCCCGACAATTTTCTAGCAATAGTACTGAAGACTCCAGAACTTGTGTCCCAATTAAGCTGTTCCAGTACGGAAATAACACTGACATCTACCCAACAATGTAGAACATTGAAACAAAACCAAAATTACTGGAGAAACTTGAAGTTACTGGACTCAAAATGTTAACTGCTTTCTTCCCACAAATATTGCCAGACCTGTTGAGTTTCTCAAGGATTTCCTGTTTTTGTTTCAAAACTCCAGCATCCACAGTTCTTACTTTTATTTTAATGTAGAAAACCAATCCAATCAACTACTACCCATCAGTGTAGTCTCATCTCAAGCATCAATAAAGTGATGGAAAGTCATCAACAGTGCTGTCAAACAGCATGTATTAAGCAATATCCTGTGTCCTGATGCTCTGTTTGGATTCTGCCAACATCACTCAACTTCTGACCACATTATAGCCTTAGTTCAAACATGGACAAAAGATATAAATTCTAGAGGTGAGAGTGACTGGCCATGATATCAAACCTGCATTTGTTTGAGTGTGGGATCAAGGAGCCCCAGCAGAGCTAAAGTGCAATTTAGTCAGAGGGAATCTCTCCACTGATTGAAGTCATATCAGGCATGCTGGAAGATAGTTGAGGTTGTTGGAGGTCAGTCATCTCCAACAGGATATTTGTGCAGGAGTTCCACAGATTAATGTCCTTGACCCAACCATCTTCAATGACATTTCCCCAACCATAAGGTCAGAGATAGGTGATAACCGATAACTGCAGAATATTCAGCAACATTTGCGAGTCCTCAGATACTGAAACAGTACACGATCAAATACAGCAAGACCTGGACAATATCCACTGACAAGTATCAAGTCATATTCACACCACGCAAGTGCCTGGCAATAACCATCTCCAACAGGATAGAATATGACCCTTGCTCTTTGACTTTCAATGGCATTACCATCACCAAATTCCCACTATCAAGAATCTCGGGGTTACCATTGACTAGAAACTGAATTAGATGTGCTCGATAAATACAGTGGCTTCAAGAACAGGTCGAAGGCTAAGAGTCATGCAGCAAGTGACTCAGGAGACTGACTCCCCAATGCCTGTCGACCATCTATAAATCACAAATCAGGAGTATGATGGAATACCTGCCACTTGCTTGGATGAGTACATTCAAAGAGCACAAAGAAGCTTGATACCACCCAGGACAAAGCAGTCTTCTTGATTTACTCTCACTGCCAACACTCACTAGCAGCAGTATATATCAGCTGTAAGATGTACTGCAGAAATTTCAAGGCTCTTTGGACTGCACCTTCTAAATCCATGACCAGCAACATCTATGAAGGATAAGCGCAATAGATTCATGGAAACACCACCAACTGCAAGCCCCATTCTAAGTCACTCACCATCCTAACATGGAAATATATCACCATTCCTTCAGTGTTGTCAAAATCCTGGAGGTTCCTTCCCAACAGCATTGAGTTTATAGCAATATAAGAAGGCAGCTCACTGCCACCTTGCCAAGGGCAACTAGGGATGGAAAATAAATGCTGGCCCAGCCAGTGATGCCTACAACCTATAAATGAAAAAAAAATCTGCATGAGGTATATCTTATTGTTCTTAGCTTGCTACCTTAGCACTCATTCACTTTACACTTACTTGGATGCTGTGACCCCTCTTAGTGACTGGCATTACTTTTTAGTGAACAGTATCTTCTTTGCTCAGTTACAGTATGCTAGTATTTGTGGTTTTCCTTGCTTTTTAAAGCAGAGGGAGAAGCAGGCAGCTTGTCATGAGAGGGAGCAATGGACTCACAAGGAGGTTAAGATGTAACTGTACAGCACTGTGCTGAGACAAATTCACACCTGCAGTCTATGCCAGCATTTTACAGGGGCAAACACTGCATATGTTTCAATCAAATGGCCATGTGTGAATTTCAAAGGTAATCAGTCCTTAGTGGAGTAATGGGGAACTGCAGTCTGTCAGAAGGTACCGCCATAGTCAGTCAAATTAACAGCAGGGGATTGGCCAACATCAGTCAGGCACTTGGCCCTATGTCAGTCCAGGAATAAGCATCCTTGCAGCCCAGAGGATGTGTCACAGTCATTCTAGTAGCACCAATATAGGGAAAACTGGTATGTCAGTAGTAGTGCTGCATAGTCAGTGGGTTGAACTCTAATCAGTTGGGGCTCATCTACCAAGTCAGTCATTGGGGTTTCCTCAATAACAGTTTGAGGGCTAGTGACAGTATTCAGGGGAAAGCCACTAATTCAAATCTGGTACGGGCGTCACTACTCTGAGTCACCAAGGGACTGATGACACTGTGGGATCTCACAGTGAATAGGAGGAAACTGGGAACTCCAGAAGGTGAGTGGGAGTGAGATTTCCTCATACAGGTCACAGTAACTCAGACCACTGAATGAAGAGGATGCAGGAGCAACAAGAACATGGGAATTTCCAAAATTATGGATTCCGTGGGTAAAGGAGATACAGCAACAGGGAGAGGCTATGACATAATGTTACTGTTATTAGACTAGTAACTCAAAGACCTAGGTAATGCTTTGGAGAGACGGGTTCAAATCCCACCACAGCAGAAGGTAGAATTGGAGTTTACGTGAAAATTTGGTGTTAAAAATCTAGTGATCACCATGAAAAAGGTCACAACTGAAATAAAAACCCATTTGACTGAATAATGCCCTTTAGCGAACCTGCTCTCTTTATCTAGACTAGCCTAAATGCGACTCAAAACCCACAGTAATGTAGTTAACACATATCTGCCCTCTGAAGTAGTAAGTTACTTAGTTACACTCAGCACATCCACAAAGGCTACGTACAGGCCCTGACAGCATTCTGACAACAGTACAGAAGACTTTTCTCCAGAAATTTCCATGCCCCTAGCTGAGCTGTTTCGGTGGCTCAGTGGTTTGCACTGCTGCCACACAGCGCCAGGGACCCGGGTTCAAGTTCCACCTCGGGCACCTGCCTGTGTGGAGTTTGCAAATTCTCCCCATGTCTACGTGGGTTTCCTCCGGGTGCTCTGGTTCCCTCCCACAATCCAAAGATGTGCAGATCAGGTGGATTGGCTATGCTAAATTGCCCATAGTGCGTCAGTCAGGGGTAGATATAAGATTGGGGAACCGGTCTGGGTGGGTTACTCTTCAGAGGGTCAGTGTGAACTTGTTGGGCCGAAGGGCCTGTTTCCATGCTGTAGGGAATCTAATCTAAAAAAAACAGCTGCAACAATGGCACCTACCTGACAATGTGGAAAGGTCCTTCCATTTCCTTCAGACCAAAAGAGTAGCCATGGGCACCTGCATAGGCCCCAGCTATGCCTGCCTCTTCGTCGGGTATGTGGAACAGTCCATCTTCCACAGCTACACCGGCACAGTTCCCTACCTTTTCCTCCACAAGATCAATAACTGTATCGGCGCCACCTTGTGCTCCCATGAGGAGGTTGAACAGTTCATCAACTTTACAAACACCTTCCACCCTGACCTCAAGTTCATCTGTGGAAAATGCACCATCATGCCTGCAACCCACTTAATAAGCAGCACACCCACAAACCTTCACTGTCTACATCACCAACACAAAACAGCCGTAGTGTACAGTATCTACAAGACACATTGCAGAAATTCACAAAAACTTCTGTGATTGCACCTTCCATGACCACTTTTATCCAACAGAACAAAGGGGCAGATACATGGGCAAACCATCACATGCAAGTTCCTCTCAAAGCAATTCACCATTCCAACTTGGAAATAAACTAATGTTCCTTTTGTGTCGCTCAGTCAAAATCCTGAAACTGTCTCTCGAACATCTTTATTTGTAGTACCTACACATAAAGGATTGCAACGGTTCAAAAGTAGTTCAGATTACTTTCTCAAGGATATCTAGAGATGGTCAATAGATGCTAGCCTGTTCAACAAAGTCCCCATCCCATGAATGAATAGAACAAATTTAAATGAAGGGACTCAAAAGAAACAGGGGGTAGGATGATGCAGAAGTCTTCAGGAGGACAGGACAGCAGCACAAAGGAAACATTAAAGGGGATAACATCCTTCCTGATATCCACATCTGATGAAAGAATTAAATAAAACAGAAATCAACGGTTTAAAGGGTGTTGCCAGGGTTGGAGGGTTTGAGCTATAGGCTGAATAGGCTGAGACTATTTTCCCCAGCATTGGAGGCTGAGGGGTGACCTTATAGAAGTTATTAAAGTTATGAGGGGCATGGATAGAGTGAATAGACAAGGTCTTTCTCCCAGGCTAAGGGAATCCAAAACTAGAGGACATAAGTTTCAGGTCAGAGGGGAAAGATTTAAAAGGAATCATTGGGCCAACATTTTCACACAGAGGGTGGTGCGTGTATAGAATGAGCTGTCAGAGGAAGTGTTGGAGGCTGGTATAATTACAATATTTAAAAGGCATCTGGCTGGGTATATGAATAACAAGGGTTTGAGAGATATGGGCCAAATGCTGGGAAATGGGATTAGATTAATTTAGGATATCTGGTCAGCATGGATGAGTTAGACCAAAGGGTCTGTTTCTGTGCTATACAACTTTATGAATACCTTTATTCATCACTTGGAAGCCTTAGAAGGCTGAATGAAAAGGCAGACGACTGGAGAATTTGGATTATCTACAGCAGCATTCCAAAGACTTGGAGGATGTTAGGTAGTCCTTTAGATATCTCAGTTTGAATCCATTTTCTGCCTTACTCTCCCACACTCTAGCAGCCACCCTACTTCTGTTCTGACCCTATTTTCAGTGGGATTATAAGAGAATCCTCCATCAATGACATGGTGCAGAACATTTTATTGCAAGGAGAGGGGTAAAGAGAGAAAGAAACATATCTGCAGTCATGGTCAATTTGTGAATCAATAATGCAAGAAGAAAGAGTGCTGAAATACTGCAGGCAGAGTTTCAGGACCAAGGTAGGAAATCTGACTGGGAGCCTCAAATCTTAACTTTTTTTTATTATGCTCAGTGTCATGCACTAATAAGTACAGATGGTATAGAAGTTGATAAAAAGAAATATTAAAGGGTTTAATTCTCAGGCAAGGCAGACCCATTCAAAGTAGACAGGTAGAACCTTCGCAGAATTGGCTTTAAGGTCTTTGCAGGAAAGCTAAAAACTGTTGAGGAAGAATACAGTATTAAATAATCTAGCAGCAAAATGGGCATCATAAAGAATCATGAGAGAGGACAAACGTGGTGCTCAGAGCATTAGGTTAAACAAACAGCACTAAAGTGAAGAACAGTTCCGAAATAGCATGAGAAGTTCAGATAGCATGAGAACCAAATACAAGGCAGTGTAAGATAGATTTGAAATGCATATGTGGAAATGCTTGTAGTGTGATTATTAAGGTTGATGACTTGAAAGCATATAGGTTACTACTTGTGACTATGATACAGTAACAATCTCAAATCTAGTTTACATTGATGGAGTGGGAACTATATGTTCATGGCTATGTGGTATTAATTGAAGTTAGGCACAGAAAATAAAAGAGGGGAGTGGCAGTATTAATCAAAACACGATTAAAACATCAGAGGAATGGCATACATGAGTAATCAAAGATATCATCTATATGACTAAAGTTAAAGAATAATACTAGAACTATTACACTGCAGGTTGTATAGCATAGATCACAAAATAGCAGGAAGAGAAGAATAGTAAGTCAAATTCCAAAAAAGTAAAGTCACCATAACCTTATAAGACCATAGGCCTGCTGTCTTTGTTGTGGAGAGACAATTGGCAGTGGTTTAACCAGAGTGTCACCATGCCTCAGAAAAGGGGACAGATGGAGAGGGAGAATCCTTCATGGTAACCTCAGTTGGTGTGGAAACTGAACCTACATTGCTGATGTCACTCTGCATTACAAACTAGCTGTCCAGAATCTGCAGGCCTCATTTTCTCCTTCAAACTAACTGTTCAGCCAACTGAGGTAAACTGAACTATTACTCCGCCCCCCCCCCCATAGAAAAGAACAAGAACTATACATTGGTAACAGGAGATTTAAATTTGCTAATATAGATTAAAGTACAGCCACAGGGTAAAAGGAAAAGAGAAACAGGAATTTCTGAAATCTGTACAGACAATATGTTGTCAAACATTGGGAAGGAAGCAGTGATTAATTGAATTCTCAGGAATAAGGAGCATGTTTCAGTGAGGGAGCATTTACAGGAATGTGATCATATTATCATCAGATTTACAACAGCCTACTCCTATTTCTTAAGTATTGGGTTGATACTATGGAAGCAAACAGAATATGTAAAGTATGGGAGGAAATCTAAAAATTGGGAATAGCAGCAGACTGGATGTGCAATGACTCGCAGCAAATATCAAAGGAATGCAATTGTTCTTGATGTAGTTTGAAGCTTGGCCAGTAGAAGTATGTGTGGCTGAACGTCCAGCACCATAAGTTTAAAGAGCTGGTTGGAAATGAAGCAACATGATCTGGCCTGTACACAATACTCTTAAAGTATCTCAATGAGGCCAGGCTCTGGCTGATTAACCTGGCTGCTAGCAAATCTCCTTTTCTTTTCTCTGATTTACATCAGTTACAAAATTGAAATCAACTTGGCATTTCCTGTTTCAATGTGAATTAAACAGGGACCTGGATTTTATTCCATGTGTTGGTACACAGAATTGAGAAAATTCTAGTTCTGCAAACCCTTCTTCTAAACATGTATGCCTGACTAACAGAGTTTAATTCATGGGTGATAGGTTGCCTGGGAGTCAGGCCAGTCAACCTTAGACCAAGGGCAGGTGATTCAAAGTTCAGATGCAATATGGGCAGATATTAATATATTGAATTTTAACACATCCTTCATCTCTCACACAATTCCCGAAGCCATCTATTTCAAACATTATCTAATCATGTTCCCATCTATGCTTCATGCCAATTCATGCCTCTGTATTCAGCTCCTATTTTCCTTTGTAGGCCCGGTGCCAGTTTATGTCAAGTCTCGCAACCAAAACCCTTAGACATCACCCTTTTCCCTTACATCTGCCACACCAACTCACCCAGTGTCCACCATGGAAAGATTTGAGTGCATGCAGAGATGGAATAAACTAAAGGTTAGAGTTTGTTTTCAGAATTCACTATAATGAAAAACACTCATTCACAGAAACCCATATTATACGTCAATATTCCTTCAATTCTATAGTACCTGATAACAATAAACATTTCTTGCACGTGCATAATCCTATATAACTATGCGCAGCGAAATTCATTATCCCATTTCAAGTAGTCTTTAGTCTCAGGAGTGCT
This sequence comes from Chiloscyllium plagiosum, assembly GCF_037043375.1. NCBI lineage: Eukaryota > Metazoa > Chordata > Chondrichthyes > Orectolobiformes > Hemiscylliidae > Chiloscyllium > Chiloscyllium plagiosum. Next base: position 34,706,179 of record NW_028270172.1, on the reverse strand, counting down.
CAATTAAATAGTGAAATGGCTAGTGCCCAACTGTGATAATGGATAGTTATGAAATCAGTAGCACAGAATTAATCTGGGAGTAAAAGCTTTCATGGATATGTCAATTGCACAGAACTAACCTGGTAATGGAATCTTTCAGATAATGTCCTTTTGATAGGTCTGTCAACAGTACCAAAAAAAATGACATTTAATGCATGTGTACATTTACAGTATTTCATACCAATTTTTAATAATTCAAAAGGACACCTTCTTTCTCTCAAAGGTTTTTTTTATTCAGAGAAGAATATGATGATAGAATTAGAACTCAGCTCAGGTGAAGCATAAATGCCAACATCGATCAGTTGTGACTAATGACCTGTTTCTGTGCTCTAATTCATGCATAATTATTTGCATTAGATAAGGATTACGTTTGCATTTCCTGCAAAGGAAGGCCGCAGACTGGTGACATGATTGCAACCATTCAAAGTTGTAGAAACAAAAATCTTAAGCCTTTACTCCATGAATATGTTATTCTGTGGACGACAGGAGAAATCGTGCGATCTGTGGATGACAGGAGAAATCGTGCGATCTGTGGAGGACAGGAGAAATCGTGCGATCTGTGGACGACAGGAGAAATCGTGCGATCTGTGGACGACAGGAGAAATCGTGCGATCTGTGGACGACAGGAGAAATCATGCGATCTGTGGATGACAGGAGAAATCATGTGCCTAGCCAAGAGGAAAAGAGATGTGTACATAAGATCCAGGCAGCTAAGAACAGAACGGGCCTTGAACGAATATCGGGAGAGTAGGACCAATCTTACGTGAGGAATTAAGCAGGCTAAAAGCAGTCATGAAATAACTTTAGCGAGCAGAATTAAGAAGAATCCCAAGGCCTTTTATTCATATATAAGAAGCAAGAAGGTAACTAAAGAAAGGATTGGTCCACTAAAGGATAAGGAAGGAAGGTTGTGTGTCGAACCTGAGAAAATGGGTGAGATTCTGAATGACTACTTTGCATCAGTGTTCACTGAGGATCGGGAGATGATGAATGTTGAGATTAGAGATAGAAGTTTGTTTACTCTGGATCACGCTGACATAAGGAGGGAAGATGTGTTGGGTAGGCTAAAGGATATTAAGGTGGACAAATCCCCAGAACTGAAAGGGATCTCTTCCAGGTTGCTGAGGGAGGCGAGAGAGGAAATAGCTGGGGTCCTGACAGATATCTTTGTGGCATCCTTAAACACAGGTGAGGTGCCAGAGACTGGAGGGATGCTAATGTTGTTCCCCTGTATAAGAAGTGCAGTACGGATATTCCAGGTAACTACAAACCAGTGAGCCTGACATCAGTGGTGGGAAAGTTGCTGGAGAAGGTACTGAGGGATAAAATCTATTTATATTTGGAAAAGAATGGACTTATCAGTGATAGGCAACATGGTTTTGTGCGGGGGAGATCGTGCCTTACCAACTTAATGGAGAGTTCTTTGAGGAAGTGACCAAGTTGAAGATTAAGGAAGGGCTGTATATGTCATATACATGGACTTTATCAAGGCATTTGATAAGGTTCCCCATGGTAAACTAATGGAGAAAGTGAAGTCACATGGTATGCAGGGTGTTCTAGCTAGGTGGATATAGAACTGATTGAGCAACAGGAGACAGAGAGTAGTAGTTGAAGGGAGTTTCTCAAAATGGAGAAAGGTGACCAGTGGTGTTCCACAGGGATCAGTTGTTGTTTGTGATATTCATAAATGATCTGGAAGAGGGCATTATTAGTCTGATCTGTAAGTTTGTAGATGACACAAAGATTGATGGAGTAGCAGAAAGCATAGGGGACTGTCAAAGAATACCGGAGAATATAGGTAGACTGGAGACTTGGGGGGAGAAGTGGCAGATGGAGTTCAATCCAGGCAAATATGAGGGGATGCATTTTGGGAAGCCTAAATCTAGAGCAAACTATACTATAAACGGAAGAGCCTTGGGAAATGTTGATGAGCAGAGAACTGTGGGAGTTCAGGTCCATTGTATCCTTAAGGTGGTTGCACAGGTGGGTAGAGTGGTCAGGTAGGCATATGGTATGCTTGCCTTCATTGGACGGTGTATTGAGTATCTTTAATATGATTGCAAACCGTGTTTCACCAGAATAAGTTTCTCTACCTGGTTGGGATGTGTCAGTTTGACCACGTTTGGCTCGCACACAATAATCCCACCAAGTATTTGGGGTTTCCACAAATTTGCCAATGTCTAGGATGAGTTCCTGAAAGGGCAAGTGACTGGCTTGGTAGACTGTGTAGTATAGCAAAGCTGCTCTCCAGAGAAAAAGGTCTTTGTGGAACAGCACACTGTGGATACTGGCCAATCCCTCTTCAGTTGGGTTAATTGGTTTAAGTCCATATTTTCTACGACCATTCCAGTTACACCAGGGCTGTAGATTGTTGTTTAAACCTCGAAGATAACGGGTCCCTACTCAAGGAATTCAATGTTAAATTCATAAAACTGGCTGTAAAAAGAACATCGGCGATATTTTAACCAATCCTTAAACCCAAATAAAACTGCTGACGCAATACACAGTTTTTGCTTTCCCTCAAATATTATTGCAGATTTTTTTTTTCTCTGATTAAATTAAGCCAGTGTGAATTTTTTTCTCATCATTGGATCATAATTATTTATGCTGTTAAGCAGAGTTTCCACTTGTTGCTGTCAGTGAGAGTGATGGTGCCTGTAGTTAAACATTTTTTTAAGATGGGAATATATTTCAAGATTTTGTTTAGCATTGGAAAGTTAGCGCACTAACTCCTAAGTTACTAAAATAACCCTAAATTTTAAAGTTGGAACAAATGCTCTGGTTTATCATCTCCAAACAACATTGACATTCTTTATCATCATGGAGGCACAAGAAAGCAGATCATCTGTTAAATGGACTGCAATCTGTAGAGTTTTAAAACTAAATTGTACTTAGAAGGTATGTGGAACATCGACAACTTTCAGTAACTAAGCAAAAGTGAACAATGTGAAAAATGTACAGAAATCTTTCAATAAAATCTAATGAAACAGAACTATGAAATGAAAAATACCCTTGAAATTATGGACTTCATTTATTTAGCATTAACTCTTGAGTTCTATATAAGCTTTTGCAGAGGAATCTAGTACAATAGATTTCTTCTTGTCGGGAAATGTTTCTTGCACAGCTAAGAGTGCCCAGGTTCAATGTCTGCCACAAGAGATCTATCTTTGGAACTGGTACATGAACTGATATCAGATCTCAAGGACAATGAGACAAAAAGAAACATCAGGCAGGGTTCCTGGAACTGACACTTTTTCAGGGACATTCATTAGTACTGTGGGGGAAGAGCGTGTTAGAGTGGCAGGGATCAGGAACCTGAGTGAGGAGACAAGAGTGAGGGAAATGAAAGGTAGAAAACAAAACAGAAAACAAGAGCTAGAGCAAATAGGGCTGGAATATTCCCCTCCCCCAACCTTGTCTCAGTCAAATCCATCGAACTCAGCACCGCCTTCCTAACCTGCAATCTTCTTCCTGACCTCTCCGCCCCCACCCCAGTCTGACCTATCACCCTCACCTTGACCTCTTTCCACCCATCGCATTTCCGACGCCCCTCCCCGAAGTCCCTCCTCCCTGCCTTTTATCTTAGCCTGCTGGACACACTTTCCTCATTCCTGAAGAAGGGCTTATGCCCAAAACGTCGATTCTCTTGTTCCCTGGATGCTGCCTGACCTGCTGCGCTTTTCCAGCAACACATTTTCAGCTCTGATCTCCAGCATTTGCAGACCTCAGTTTCTCCTGGAATATAAACACAAGTGTAAAATGTCCGATAGTCGAAAAGTGCTACATCTAAATGCACAAATCATTAACAATAAGGCAAAAAGAGTTAACAGCACACAAAGTTGTAAATCAGTGCAATATGATTGTTAATACAAAGTCTTGACAGCAGGGTGACTAAGGCTGGGAACTGAACACCTAAGAGTATTCAATCTTTAGGAAGGACACACTATAAAGGAAAAGGAAGTGGTGTTGCATTGTTAGTGAGAAGTAAATTCAATGCAATAGTGAGAAAGAATATTGGGTGCAGAAAATCTAAACATAAAATCAGCCAAGTCAGAACTAGCAACAAGGGATGGAACGTATTGATGGAAGCAGTCTCTAGGTTTCTGAACAGCACCAGTAAGATAGGGGTGAGCATTAAACAGGAAATCAGAGGTGCACACAAGGGTGCAACTGTACAAATTGGTGATTTTAATTTACAAAGAGACAGGGCAAGCCACTGTAGCAATGATATTGTGGCAGATGAATTCTTAGATTGTTGTCAAGTTTTGGTTTAGATCAGTATGTTGAGGACCAATTGGGGAACAGGGTATTCTAGATTTGGTTTGGTGTGATAAGGAGGCAATCATTAATTATCTATTTTGAGAGGTCCTTTGGGAATAAAGTGACCACTATGTGATAGATGTTTTGATTGGGATAGAAAGTGAAGGAATCCAATCAAAAAGGAGGATCCCAAACAAAGGGATCTACGAAGGTGTGAATTTACTGCAATAGACTGCATAGCTAAATTAAAAAGCAGTGAATAGACAATAATTAATAGTTCCAAGAACAGTGTAACATATATATGTATGTATATATATTATATATATATATAGGTGAAAGAACACAAGAGGAAAAGTAATCCTATCATGGCAGACAAAATAGTTAACAATAATATTATAACCAAACGGGAATCATATAAAGTTACCAGAAAAAGTCACAAGCCTGAGAACTGGGATCAGTTTAAAAGTTCAACAAAGGTGGACCACATGGTTGCTGAAGAGGGAAAAAGTAGAGCATGAGAGTGAACTTAAAAGAAGACTCTAAGAGCTTCCGTGGCTATATAAAAAGAAAAAGATTACTGAAGACAAATGCAGACCTCTTACAATCTGAAACAGGAGACTGATAATGGAGAACAAGGAAATGGCAGAACAATTAAACAACTACTTTAGCTGTCTCCACAGAAAACACAAATAACTTCCCAAAAATGCAAGGGAAGCAAGGGTCAATTGGTCATGAGAAATTAAAGGAGATTAGGTTCAAAGAGTTGGAGAAATTAATAAGACTGGAAGTTATTAAATCCTCACAGCTTTATAAATCACTATTCCAGAGTGCAAAAGGAAGTGGTCATTGAAGTAGCAGATGTGTTGGTGGTCACCTTCCAGAGTTATGTAATTTCTGAAACTATCCTTGCTTATTGGAGGGTAGCAAATGTTTAAACTTTTTAAACAGAGGGAAGGAGAAAACTGGCAATTATAGATGGGTTAGCCCAACATGCTGGAGTCTATTATAAAGGATCTGATAATAGGACACTTAGAAAACACCAATGAAATTTCACTACGTCAACATGGATTTATGAAAGAGAAATAGTGTTTGCCAAACCGACTTGAGTTTTTTTTGTAATTAGTAGAATTAGTAAGGATAATCAGTGAATGTGATATATTTGGATTTTCAGAAAGCTTTTGATAAAGTCTTATGTAAGATGTTTGTGTGCAAAATCAAAACACATGGGATTGGTGATAATATACTGGCGTGAGTTGACAATTGGTTAACAGACAGGAGGCTGAATATTCCCAGACATTAAATAACATCAGCAACAGCAAGGCAGTTGGGAAAATATGGAAAGAATTAAGTAATGAGATTACCAACGTCAAAAAAGACCAAATTTTGCACACATGTTTTAACAGCTATAGGAGAATCTTGCTAGTGTGTGGTTCATGCATTAACATAGAATTATTCTTGCCTAATTCATATACAGATTGCTATTTTTCAAGGCAGCAGAGAGAAACTAGATGGTGACAATTCCCAGTACAAAAAACAGAGCAGTTATCTGGTGGCTGCAACTCATTGGCATCTTCTTAAGGCATCCATCTTGGCCAACATTCTCAAACATCTCAGGCCAAGCTCTTTGGGTATTGACCATCTGCACCTTCCATTCATGGAGGCTGGTATTGGTCAAGTACCAGGCTGTTTCCACATTGTAGCTAATCTAATCTAATCATATCATCATGGCACACCTCATACATATTACAGTTCTGTACTTCAATAGTGGACATCGGACCTCACCAACAACGTTTATTGCAATGCTGCTGTCAGGCTGCCCTGTATGTAGGAACACACACCCATCTCATACATTGGAACAGGGTGCATTTCAGGCATATTAGTTTGCTTTCTAAGCACTCACTCAGTCTGTGCCTATTTTGTTGCTTACAGCATCTCTACCTTGAATTATTTTTTTGAACATTGCTGCCTCATTCAGAAATTACAGACTCACAAAACATGTTTTGCCTTGCCTTTTAGTCCATAAAAATCATTCAGTTATCAGTCAAAAAGGTTATGGTCACTGTTTCCCAGGTGATCTTTTACACTGAGGTCATTTATTAAACCTACCTCACTATACATCACCAGATCCCTGGTTGAATACACAATATGTTGTTCTGGAAAATTGCCCTGAATATACTCTATGAATTCTTCCTCATTGCTACCTCTGCCAGTTTGATTTTTCCAATTTACATGAAGATTAAAGTCACTCATGAAGTACACTGCCTTCTTTACATGCCCTCATTATTTTCCCATTTATTCTCTGTCCAACAATACAGTCGCTATTAGAGGCTGATAAATTACTTTCACCAGTGATTTTACCCTTCTTGTTTCTTGCCTCCACCCATATGGATTTTGCATTTGCCGATTAAGATCATTTCTTGATATTCCATCAATCAAAGCTACCATTCCAACCTTTCCTTCTTACCGAACCTTTCGAAAAGTCAGATATCCCTGAATGTTTAGCTTTCAGTTTTGATCTCTTTGTGACTTATCTCTGTAATGGCTATAAGATTATATCTTTAAACTCTACTTGTGTCATTAATTTTGTTCCAAATACTATTGCATTTAAGAGCCACTAATTTTACTTGTTTACCATATTTCCCCTCTTTGACTCTCTGTGCTGATGCTTTTATATGTTCATACATTCCGTCCATTCCCATTCCACTATGGGAATCATTTTCAAAATAGCTGTCCTGTAATATTTCCAAATTCTTTTGTAAACCTACATTTCCAGTCTCCCAAATCTCCCCTCCACCCTATTAACTTAATAGGGTTAAGTTAACCCTAATAACTACAGAGAAGTAGTCCTATGTATTTGATTTTCCAATTCACTGGTCCCAGCACCATTTAAGTGAAACCCGCCACACTGGAACAGCTCCTTTCCACACCAGTACTGGTATAACAACTAAAACTGATTCCACCCACATAATCATTGAGCTGCATATATAATTCCTTGACTTTATTTACCTTGTTCCAGTTTTCTCATCACTCAGGTAGTCAGCAAGGGATTATCATCTTGGAGGTTTTGCTTTGTAATTTAGCTTCTAACTGTTCAAATTCTTTCAGCAGAACCTCCTTTCTCATCCTTTCAGCATCATTATTACTAATGTTGGATGATGACAACTGGATCCCTCAACTTCCATTTCACCTTCTTCTCCAGGTCCAAATTCTGGTACAGAGTAGGCAATACAGCCTTCAAGACCAACGTTCATAGCTGCAGAGATCAGTAATTATTCCCCAAACTATATTGTTGCTTACCACCACTACATTATTATCGAATGGCTCCTTGTAGCATGATAAGGTTGCTCATCCACCCTGTAGTTCCCTCTCTCATTCACGTAGCTTGCAAGAACCTCATAACTGTTGGACAATTGCAGGGGCCAAGGCTCCTTAAAATCTACCTCCCTCGGTCCTCATAGCAGCCTCCCCTGCAGTCACACCAACCTGTCCCATATCATACAACAAACTTGAATTATCTAGTCAATAGGAATAGTGTCATGAGACTGGAGGATCATACATGTTGTCCCTTTGTTCAAGAAGGGGAGTAGAGGCAACCCTGGTAATTACAGACCAATGAACCTTACTTTGGTTGTAGGTAAACTGTTGGAAAAAGGCTATAAGAGTTAGGATTTATAATCATTGAGAGAGGAATAAGTTGATTAGAGATAGTCAACACTGTTTTGTGAAGGGTAGGTCATTGAGATGGTGACCAAACAGGTGGATGAGGGTAAAGCAGGTGATGTGGTGTATATAGATTTCAGTAAGGCGACTGATCAGGTTCCCCATGGTAGGATGTTGTACAAAATACAGAGGCATGAGATTGAGGGTGGTTGAGTTGTTTGGATCAGAAATTGTTTAGCTGAAAGAAGACAGAGGATGGTGTTTGATGGGAAATGTTCATCCTGGAGTTTAGTTACTAGTGGTGTACCACAAGAATCTGTTTTGGGTCCACTGCTGTTTGTCATTTTTATAAATGACCTAGATGAGAGCATAGAAGGATGGGTTAGTAAATTTGCAAAAGACACTAAGGTTGTTAGAGTTGTGGATAGTGCTGAAGGATGTTGCAGGTTACAGAGGGTCATAGATTAGCTGAAGAGCTGGGGTGAAAGGTGGCAAATGAAGTTTAATACAGAAGAGTGTGAGGTGATTCACTTTGGAAGGAGCAACAGGAATAAAGAGTACTGGGCCAATGGTAAGATTCTTGGTAATATAGATGAGCAGAGAGATCTCTGTGTCCACGTACATAGATCCATGAAAGTTGCCACGCAGGTTGATAGGGTTGTTAAGAAGGCATATGATGTGTTCGCTTTTATTGGTAGATGGATTGAGTTTCAGACCACAAGGTCATGCTGCAGCTGTACAAAACTCTGGTACGGCCGCACCTGGAGTATTGCATTCAGTTCTGGTCACTGCATTATAGGAAGGACGTGGACGCTTTAGAAAGGGTTCAGAGGAGATTTACTAAAATGTTGCCTGGTATGGAGGGAAGGTCTTATGAGAAAAGGCTGAGGGACTTGAGGCTGTTTTCATTGGAGAGAAGAAGGTTGAGACATGACTTAATTGAGACATATAAGATCATCAGAGGGTTAGATAAGGTGGACAATGAGAGCCTTTTCCTCAGATGGTGATGGCTAGCACAAGGGGATATAGCTTTAAAATGAGGGGTGATAGATATAGGACAGATTTCAGAGGTAGTTTCTTTACTCAGAGACTGGTAGGGGCATGGAACGCACAACAGTAGTAGACTCACCAACATTAAGGGCATTTAAATGGTCATTGGATAAACATATGAATGAAATAGAATGGTGTAGGATAGATGGGCTTCAGTTTGGTTCCATAGGTCAGCACAACATCGAGTGCCAAAGGGCCTGTACTGCATTGTAATGTTCTCTGTGTGTGACAAAGTGTCCCGGTCTTCCCTATCTCTGATGTGTGCAATGTCCACAGCTCAAACGCCAGTTCCTGAAGCTGCAAATACTTACTGCAGATGTGTTCACTCTGGATTACCTTGGTACCCAGCAGCTTCCACATGCTGCAGCATTTCCTGCCATCATTGTTGTATTTAATTTAATTTATTAATTATTGTAAAATCCTTGCTCTTTATACTGTAAGTACTAATCCTATATTGAACAAGCTATTTTGAAAAGAGAAAAAATATCAGAGACCTAAATACGAAGTGAAAAAACCTTACCCTTTAAAGGCCAGAATAAATATTGACTAATTCCTCTCACCAAACAGATATTTTCCCTGCACTCACATCACACCCTGGTTCTACTGTCACAACATCACTTGACTCAATGCATGTAGGACTCACGTTTCATGCCTTTTACCCTCTTGCACTTATCTCTTACTTTGGAGAGACAACTTGCAGGGAAAGCATTTTGCATCCCAAATTCCCAGATCTACTCACTCTGCCCTTGTCTCACTCAGTTGAAGTCTATACTCTCAATGATCATGCTCCTTACTGACTGTCAATGCATAAAATCTTTTTCTTATATGGAACTGTTGGGAGTCACTTTGGAACTACACTAATCAGCATCTTACTTGCACAAGGGATTTCAGGTATTTAAATGATACTCTGCATAAAGGAGGTGGCAGTTAAGTGTACTTTTGTTCTTTGAGGGAGGGGCTGTACCTGTGATCGACGTGATGTACGTCAAGGGATAATAGCATTTAACTGGCGCTTCAGTTAAACACATCAGTAATCACGATTTGGAATTGCTGATGTTGGACTGGGGTGGACAAAGTTAAAAATCACACAACACTAGGTTATAGTCCAACAGGTTTATTTGGAGACACGAGCTTTTGAAGTGCTGCTTCTTCATCAGGTGGTTGTGGAGCAGGATTATGAGACACAGGATTTATAGCAACAGGACGGCAGTGTCATTAGAATGTATTAAACAAATTTAGATTAAGTCTTTAATTTTTTAGAATGACCATGTTAGCTTCAGTTCTTTCATATGGAAACTTCAGAACTTTTTTAAACTTACATTCTCAAGATATCTTGAACAATAGGTGCCATCTTCGCTCAGATAATGCATCAAAGGTGTGAGGTTAAAGTCTGTCTGTATGCCAGTATACAGACTCTTACACGGATTTATGCAGTTTTTGAGCAAAATAAAATGTAATTCTGCATGTAAAAATTCACCCCACAAAATTATATGTGTGCACATGCAGGGGAGACCAAGTGTGTGTGTGTGTGTATGTGGGGGTGTGAATGTCTGTGAGAGAATGAATAGATGTATGTGTGTGAGCGTAATGTGGTATAAGTCTGCGAGAGGGTGCATGTATGAGTGTGAGTGTGGGTAAGTATGTGTGGGCGTATAAAAGAGAGCTGGTGTATGAGAGAGGGTCTGCGTGAGGTGTATGCGACTGTAGGAGTGTGTGTGTGTGTTTGTGTGTGAAAGAGAGAGAGAGAGAGAGGGTGTATGTGGGTGACATGAACCCAAGGTCCCAGTTGAGGCTATCCCCATGGATACGAACTTGGCTATCAGCCTCTGCTCAGCCACTTTGTATTGTTGCCTGTCCCTAAGTCCGCCTTGAAGGATGGTCACCTGAAGGTCCAAGGCCAAATGTTCCGGATCTCTGAAGTGTTCGCCAACTGGGAGGGCATACGTGAAATGAGATTCCGAACTGTGGAATTGTCTGGGAGTGGAATTAGTATCCACACTGGACAATGTGCCACATAATCCTAGCATGCTGTGCTCCACACAACTGTAACAGGCAAAGAAGGGAAATGATTAACACCAAAGAGCTGGAAGAATGGCAATCTGATGAGGAAGATGACGACACCATGAACCAGGAGAAACATCATTCTCACTATCATAGAGCAGCGCAACAAGCCAGAGAGGACTTAACTGGTTCTTAACGAAAAGATCTGATTTCAATGAAATCAATATTCATATACTGTAAATTTATGACTGTTCAAAAGGCAAGTAGCCTATTTAGTACCAAAAGCAATGGAGCTTTTTTCCTTCTTACTTCACTTTTCCTGCTGTTTTATATAAGTTAATATTAACATCTGATTGAAGGCTTTACAACTTCTGATGCTCCCACATTCAACAATGATAAGATGTAAGGTAAGAGTAGCATTCCTTCAGACAGGTTTCTAACATTATATGATGTTAAGGATGTGGATCTTCTGTAGCTTTATTCTTGTATGTGCAGCTAAAATGACAGTTAATCAGACAAGTAATAACATAAATACCACTATCTTTGCAAATGTGCCACTAATGTACCTCAAAAGACTTTCATTTCCCCTACCTTTCTTCTGTGTTTATAAGTACTCTAGGAGTCTGCAGCTGGGGTGGATGTAAACTGCCTCACTTTGGAGCCTGTCAGCATTGAAGGTGTGGGCAGACCACTCCAAGGTGCCATTCACATCCAAAAGTACCAGACATGCTGATTGTGCACTGGCTAGATGTAGCCTCACCCTCCTCAGCTTGAACTCCATCGGGCTGAGGGTCACAGGCAGGATGGAGGTTGAAGGACTGCAGATCTCTAGAGCATCCTGAGAGGATGTTTCTGAATAGTCTGTGTGTGGTTCCTCCTCCAACTGGGTGCCTATTGGCTTCACCCTTATGAGGAAGAGACATAGAACATACAACATAGAACATTACAGCGCAGTACAGGCCCTTCAGCCCTCGATGTTGCGTCGCCCTGTCATACTAATCTGAAGCCCATCCCACCTACACTATTCCATGTACATCCATATGCCTGTCCAATGACGACTTAAATGCACTTAAAGTTGGCGAATCTACTACCGTTGCAGGCAAAGTATTCCATACCCTTACTATTCTCTGAGCAAAGAAACTACCTCTGACATCCGTCTTATACCTACCTCCCCTCACTTTAAAGTTGTGTCCCCTTGTGCTTGCCGTCCACATACTTGGAAAAAGGCTCTCCCTGACCACCCTATCTAACCGTCTGATTATCTTGTACGTCTCTATTAAGTCACCTCTCAACCTTCTTCTCTCTAATGAGAACAGCCTCAAGGCCCTTAGCCTTTCCTCATAAGACATTCCTTCCATACCAGGCAACATCCTAATAAATCTCCTCTGCACCCTTTCCAAAGCTTCCACATCCTTCTTATAATGCGGTGACCAGAACTATATACAATACTCCAAGTGTGGCCGTACCAGAGCTTTGTACAGCTGCAGCATAACCTCCTGGTTCCGGAACTCAATCCCTCTATTAATAAAGGCCAAATCACTGTATGCCTTCTTAACAACCCTGTCAATCTAGGTGGCAACTTTCAGGGATCTGTGTACATGGACACTGAGATCTCTCTGCTCATCTGCACTCCCAAGAATCTTACCATTAACCCAATACTTTGCATTCCGATTACTCCATCCAAAGTGTATCACCTCACACTTATCCACATTAAACTCCATTTGCCACCTCTCAGCCCAGCTCTACATCCTATCCAAATCTCTCTGCAACCTACTACATCCTTCGTCATTATCCACAACTCCACCGACCTTAGTGTCATCCGCAAATTTACTAACCCACCCTTCTAAGCCCTCATCCACGTCATTTATAAAAATGACAAACAGCAGTGGACCCAACACCGACCCTTGGGGTATGCCGCTAGTAACTGGACACCAAGATGAACATGTTCCATCAACTACAACCCTCTGTTTTCTTTTAGCAAGCCAAATACTGATCCAAACTGCTATGTCTCCCACAATCCCATTCCTCCGCATTTTGTATAATAGCCTACTATGGGGAACCTTATCAAACGTCTTGCTGAAATCCATATACACCACATCAACCGGTTTACTCTCATCTACCTAGAGGACACCTAGAGGAAGGTCGTAGTCCCTTATCTCCTGCTGCCTCACTATTGGTGTTGACTACCAATGGTTAAAGTGATGGAGTCTGCATGCATCTCCACCAGCCAATGAGCATTCTGCTGGACCTGGCTGTGCATGAAAACTCCAACCTGGCCATAGAGATAGCTGACATACGCATGCTGGAGCCAGGATGGTTTGCATTACTCCTCCAAACATTTATCCAGTTTTGTAAGCTTCTCCAACTAAGCTTCTTGTTGATCCTGTAGCTTTTTGTGAATTTTAATGACATTGTTAATAGCTAACACCATAGGGTCCTCTCTGCTTGGGACTGAGCAGTCAATGATTGCCAGCCACCTGTGAAGACATGCCAGTGAAATGCTCACCAAATGTGTTCCTGACACTAATCTAGCTAAAGTACCAATCGAGGTGTCAGTATCTGAGCTGGTGGAGGCTGCAGAAACATTCTTGCCAGTGCTTGCTCTGAGAGGTCTGTGACCTCTTGCTCAGAGGTGGAAGACAAAGTAATAACCTGAGGGGCTGGTCTCTTCATACTGGAGACTATATAAATGTCACCGTGCATAAATAATCCAGAGAGGGAGGGAGTCACGAAATATGGCTGGAGATTAGGCATGTTAAGAATGTATTTGCTGCGGTTGCAATGGGAGAGTAGCGTATTATATAGCAATGAATCTTATTTGATGGCTAGAACATGGAGGTCTCAGCATCCCTTCATGTGTGGTCATAGTTCTCTCCCATTAAGGCAATGTATTTATCCTCTTGGAGGGGTGAATGTGGACACCTCATCACTAGTCTTGGCCCTTTCTGACTTATTGTTGAACATTCTGTCCCAGATTGAGACAAAAAGGAATTGAGTGAGATTGGAGTGGCAGGCACAGCTATTAACATTGATGCAGGAAAGGTGTCCCAAGTGAGTGAGGAGAAAGTGCAGAGGCATACAAGGTTTGTAGTTTGGGGCAATGAGGTAGTTAAGAGCATTTGCGAGAAGATGTTGCGTGAAATAGAGAAAGGGATTGGAGGTATTGAAAGAGTAGACTTAGAGTGAGTGTAAGGTCCCAGAGACATGGTGGTGGAGAAGTTTGCTTTTGTGACGTGCAGAAGGTCACTGAGCTGTCTGCAGCATTGCTGCACATTCCTTGGGGCCATGGACACCACACTGACACATGTGGCAATGATAAATGCTGTTGCTCTAGTCACCTCTGGCAGTTGTGACAAAAGAGGACAATTTTCTTGTGAAATAACCATCTTCCAGGACATCCAGATCCCTGTTGGCAAAGCAAGGTGCGATTGGCTATCTGTGGGGAAATTCTTCACATAATGCAACTGTGACTTGCTTCCCCTGGAAGCCAATGTTTGAACTGGTGCACAGCTGGAATTTGAATAGGTGCCACCAGTAGGAAACACAGAAGGTTCCAGCAACAGTGAGCACTTCTGCTGCTGGTAAATGCAATGTAGAGGGAAAAGCCCCTTGGAGGTGTGGTCCACACATAAGAAAACACACTAGAACTCATAGAAGAACACTCACCATGAACTTCTCCAAAATTAATGCTTAGCCAAATTTTGAGAAAAAGTCAACCAAAGTCAAGGAATGAACAGAGTTTTTTTCTTAGTATAAGCAATGACAAGTGTGATACTGCAGGGATCAGTGCTTGGCCCTTAGCTACTCACAACATGTTTATATCAATGATTTGGATGAGGGAATCAAATGTAATATTTCCAGATATGCTGATGACACAAAACTAGGTAGGATTGAGAGTGGTGGAGAGGATTTAAAGAGCCTGAAGCAATTTAGACAAGTTGAGTGAGTGGGCAAATGCACAGCAAAAACAGTGTAATTTGGATAAGAGTGATGTTGTGCACTTCAATGGTGCATATTATTTAAATAGTAGTAGACTGGGAAGTGTTGGCTTACAAAGGAATCTGGGTATCCTTGTACACTTCCTCAGAAGGCTAAGGAAATTCAGCATGTGCATAATAACTGTTACCAATTCTTTTAGATGCATCATTGCAAGTATCTTATCTGGATGCATCTCCACACTAGAACCTCTAAATTCCTCTGCACCTCAGAATTTTGCTGTATAAATTAGATTAGATTTGATTACTTACAGCGTGGAAACAGGCCCTTCAGCCCAACAAGTCCACACCGACCCTGTGAAGAGTAACCCACCCAGTCCCATTCCCCTACCCGATATTTACCCCTGACTGATGCACCTAATACTATGGACAATTTAGCATGGCCAATTCACCTGACCTGCACATCTTTGGATTGTGGAAGGAAACCAGAGTACCCAGAGGAAACCTACGCAGACACGGGGAGATGTGCAAACTTCACACAGACAGTCACCCGAGGCGGGAATTGAACCCAGGTGTGAGGCAGTAGTGCCGCCCCAAATATTCGCCCGATATTTGCTCACTCATTCAACATAGCCCTGTTTATGTCTACTTTCACTTCTTACTTTCCTACCTACTCTGGTAGGTACCATACTTTCACTTTCCTCATCTAAGTCATTGCTGTAAATTGTCCACTGTTCAGAATGCAGAACAGACCCTGACAGGACTCTTCTTGTCACATCCTGTGGTTACACCCTGCCAATAAGTCAAAGCCATGAATGTATACTTTGTTTCCTGCCAGCTCGCCAATCTTCTATCCACACTAATATGTTACCTCTACACCACGAGCTTTTATTTTCTGCAATAAACTTTGATGCGGACAATTATCAAATGCCTTCTGGAAACCTAAGTACTGTACATCTATTGCTCCCTTTTATCCAAAATCCTGTCTTAGCATTCCTTGTTGTTCTTCTTAATTCTTCCTATCTAATATAGCACTACTTGATTCTTTACTACCATTGAAAACAATTTCATTTTGAGCATTTTGCTCCTCTTTGCTAATTCTATACACTGATATTCATCCCCTAGCAATCTTGTTTTGGCTCTTCCCGACCACTTGAGTAAACTTTCCCGCAAAGTCTTTGGCCCCAGTCCTGTTGAGGTGTAACAATCCCTTCTTCTCAGAACTGGTCTCAGTGCCCCAACAATCTAAAACCTTTCCTCTTGCGCCATGGCTCAGTATTGTTAACTAAAATATAGCCAAATCTTTCAGTCTGGTAAATTTGGACTGGTGAAAATCATTCTACCCTTGGCACCAAGTATCAAAATGGAATACTTTGAGTTCAGGTGTAAGGAGTAAAGATCCTTCTACTCTGCCACGATTCGGACACAATTTGAAGCCATCCTGACTGACTAGAGGTAATAAAAACAAAAAAATACTGGAAAAGCTGGTCAGCAGGTCTGGCAGTGTCTGTGAGGAGAGAAACAATACTCTAACATGTGACTCTTCTTTAGAATTAAAAGGAATTGAAATACCACAATTTTCTCAGTTCCTTTCTGTTCTGAGCAAAGAGTCATACTGCATTTGAAACATGAACTCTGTTTCCCTCTCCACAGGTGCGGGGGGACCCACTGAGTTTCTTAAGAACTGTTTGTTTATAGTTCAGATTTCCAGCATCCACAGTATTTTGGTTTTATTTAATTTGAGTGGCACAGTGGCTAGCACTGCTGCCTCACAGCACTAGTGATCCAAGTTCAATTCCACCCTTGTATTGCCTGTCTATGTGGAGCTTACACATTCTCCCTGTGTCCCTGTGGGTTTCCTCACAGTCCACAGTCATATTAGGTGGATTGGCTATGCTTAATTGCCCATGGTGTCCAAGTTGTGTGGATTACCCATGGGTAATTCAGGGTTACAAGGATTGGATGAGTCTGGGTGAGATGCTCTTCGGAGAGTTGGTTGGACTCAATGAGCCTGCTTCCACGCTGTAGGGATTCGATGACCAGAGAATCATTTTTACACTTATCTAGGTTCTCCAAGTGAGATTTTTGCTCTGTAGCCATATTAGCCACTCAGAACTGGACAGAGTTTATTCACAATGGTTTCATAGAGAACATTCATAACCACTGACACAGAGAGCTTTATATGTTGTGTAAGTACTGGCTATCCAATATGGACACCCTGTTCTATTTTCAGCATGTGACAGAAATACTAACTACTAAATTTGATCCTTGATAATTTGACTCTTGGATACATGACTTGTTTGAATCTTGAAATGGTGCAACTTCTCCTGGTTTCCCATTGCACACTTGTGAAACACTGTAATCAGGAATGAGCAAAAATGTTATAGATGCACGTAAATCAAGTGCTCATACAAAGTTTAAAATCGTCATTTGACATTTTCATGATACTCACCTTATAAACTAAATGCTTTGTTTTTCTTTTGAAGAAGTTAGAAAATCAAACTTGTTCTGTTATGCATTCTTTCTAAACATTGAAACTTGTACTTAATCCAGTGAAGGGGAAGGTGGCAGTCAGTTTTACAATCGGTTTTCTGTTCAAGAGCTTTTTGCTGTTTTTGGATCTTAGATCAGCTAACCATCTCAGTTTTCATTCGTTATAACAGAGTATTTGAAGAAAGGAGAAAGAGAGGGTGGCAGGACAGAAAGAACAGGAGGGATGAGTGGCATTCCGCGATGGAGGTAGGTGAAGAAGAGGGAAGGAAGTTGAAGAAGAGAGAAGGATGGAGAAAAGAGAGAGAAGGAAGGAAGAAGAGCAAATAAGAGGAGGGAGAGTTGAGAGGAGGCAGAGGAAGGGAGGAGAAAAAAAAAGAAAACTTGAGGGAAGGGTAAAGCCCAAGACTGAGGGGACATAAAGAACAAGTTAAAAAGCTTCAGTCTCTTAGATGTTTCATACAGAAAGGAGGTTTCACAAATAAATAGACAAAAACATTTTTCATCACCGCTTGCTTTACAATCAATTAAGTGGTTTTGAAAAACAGTCACTATATTTCAGAAGTTTAGCAGCCAATGAGTATGCAATCACAAAAGAGCAGTTCACATGGAGACAAAGTGAAGTTGTTGCTCAAAGTCATCTAAACAGAGTTCAGACATAAAGTCAGAAGTGTTGAGGGATAGAAATTCATAGGAGAAGAAAGGCAGAGAGAAGCACAAGAGAGAAGGGAGAAAGTGACAAAGATATAGTCATGATGATAGTAAAAAAAAATACAAAGGGTGACAAAGAAATAATTTGCATGTATATGGTACATTCCACACGTGTTTCACATATGACTGCCAAACCTTCCTCCTCCATATTTATGCTCTGCATTAGCCAAAGTCCTGGATGCATAAGTTATGGGTGCTCCTTTCCATTGGGCTACTGATAGCTAATACTACCTCGATGCTGTACCAGATGCTGTACCACATGTCAGTATCAGATCCCGCTTGGGAACATAGTGAGCCAACCTTAGAGGATGATAGCTGTTTCTTCTCTATGCTGAAGGCTATGGCTTAGCTATACGATCATTTCAAAGGCTGACTCTTTTTTTAAGGAGGAGAAAGAGAGGATGGCAGATGCTGGAGATCAGACTCAAGAGTGTGGTGCTGGAAAAGCACAGCAGGTCAGGCAGCATCCGAGGAACAGGAGAATCGACATTTTGGGCATGTCCTTCATCATGAATGAGGCTTGTGGAGTGGGACTGGTGGGTGGGAGGGAGGAGGGGGAGGGGGAGGGGGAGGAGGGGGAGGGGGAGGGGGAGGAGGAGGGTAGCTGACAAAGTGATAGGTAGATAAAGGTGAGGGAGAAGGTGATAGGTCAGAGGGGTGAGTGATGGACAGGTCCGGAGGGCGGTGCCAAGTTGGAGGCTTGGGTTTGGAATACTGTAGGGGGAGGGGAAATGAGGAAACTGTTGAAATCCACACTTACACCATGTGGTTGCAGGGTCCCAAGGCGGAATATGAGGCGTTCTTCCTCCAGATGTCGGGTGGTAATGGTTTGGAGGCGGAGGAGGCCCAGGACCTGCATGTCTTTGACGGAATGGGAGGAGGGAGGTGAAGTATTCAGCCACAGGCCAGTGGGGTTGGTAGATGTGGGTGTCCCAGAGATGTTCTCTGAAACAATCTGCAAGAAGGCATCCTGTCTCCCCGATGCAGGTAGAGGTACAGGTAAATTTCTGTCAGATGTCGAAGGATCCCTTGGGCCCTTGGACAGAGGTGCGGGGAATGGGGTGTGGGCTGGTGGGGGCCGTGGAGCTGACAAGGGAGTTGCGGTGGGAATAGTCTCTCCGGAACGCTGATAGGAGTAGGGAGGGAAATATATGTTTGGTGGTAGAGTCCATTTGGAAGTGGTGGAGGATGATGAGATGTATGCAGAGGTTGGTGGGGTGGAAGGTGAGGACTAGGGGGGTTCTCTCCTTGTTGCATTGGGAGGGGTGGGGTTCAAGAGCGGTGGTGCGTGAAGTGGAGGAGTTGTGTTCGAGGGCATCAACCATGTGAGAAGGGAAGTTGCGATCATGGAAAAAGGAGACCATCTGGGACTTTGAGGTGGAATTGGTCATCCTGGTAACAGACACAGCGGAGGCGGATCAGTTGGGAATAAGGGATGGCATTTTTACAGGAGGTAGGTTGGGAGGAGGTGTAGTCTAGGTAGCTGTGGGAATTGGTGAGCTTGTAGTAGATGTCTGTGGCTTGTTGGTTGCCAGAGATGGTGATGGAGAGGTCCAGGAAGAGGAGGGAGGTGTCCAAGATGGTCCAAGTGAATTTGAGGTTGGGGTGGAAGATGTTGGTAAAGGTGATGAACAGTTCATCCTCCTTGTGGGAGGACAAGACAGTGCTGATATAATCGTCGATGTAGCGGAGGAACGAGGTGGGGGTGGGGTGGGAGGGGGAGTGGTGCCAGTGTAACTGCAGAAGATGGACTGTTCCACATATCCGACACAGGCAGGCATAGCTGGGTCCTATGTGGGTGTCCATGGCTACCCCTTTGGTTTGGAAGAAGTGGGAGGATGGGAAGGAGACGTTGTTGAGGGTGAGGACCAATTCAGTAATAGTTCAGCAGGCCAAATGAAGAACTAAGCTCCAGTGGGAGCTGGGCACCTTTGGTTGCCCTCACTTTGTCCTCTCTGTTGCCAAGTAGGAAAATTGTTATGCTCCATAACAATCTCATCCCAACCCAACAGGACCAGGGGATTTTCGGACACCCACCATAACAAGATATTCTTTCTTGTGCAGAAAGTGAGGATGTTGAAAGGTTTTTTTCTTATGCACATCTACAGAGAACACATTGGGCAGGCCAAGAAGAGAGATCAGGTCCGTCTCCACCCTTACACCCAAAATCTCCTCCATTGCACCTGCCACAGTGCTCCAGTATGTTTGAAGCCTACCACAGGACCAGAGACAATGGGTAAGAGTGCCCATACCAACCTTGCACTTGGGACATTTTGAAGACACCCTTGGTTTAAATTTTGACAAACAATCCAGAGCCAAGTGGAACCTGTGGAGAATCTTCTTACTGCAAATTGATTTTTTTTTGCATTTTCCCAAATATCTTCCCATACCTCAGAGGAGACCTCAACACCTAGCCCTCTCTCCCACACCCTGCAGAATCGATCAAACTCATCTGAGGGGCCACCCCCCTGTTGATAATATAAATTGCTGACAGAAAGTGTACTCTTAGCGCTAAGCACCTTCCTCTCTGTCGGATTTGGAGGGATCAGTCAAAAGTGTAGTCCTTTTTTGACTAAAGCCCCTAACTTGGAAAAAACGAAAGAGGTCCCTGTTAGATAGCTTATATTTCCGTGCTAACTGATCAAAGGACATTGTTGTGTCCCACTCAAATAAATCGCCCATGCAAGGCATACCTCTAGCTGTCCAATGTTTGAATCTTGAATTCATCATCCCTGGTTGAAAACTTGGCATACCCACTGTAGGTGTAAGAAAAAACATTTTGCCAATATTGCCTTCCCTCGGCTGAATTGCCCTCCATGCTTTAACAGTATTGATAATTATTGGGTTATGGCAATATGCCTTAACTGTCTTCATTTTGTCCAAAAACGGCAAGCTAGTAAGGGGGCGAGGTTCTGACATCTAACCATATAGAAAGAGAGTCCCCACGGGCCCATTCACTCATGTAAGATAAAAGCGAGCTTAGTTGATAGTTCTTAATGTCCAGGAGATCCACTCCCCCAGTCTGTGAGGCAATTGCAGTTTAGCTAATTTAATAAGGGGCCACTGACAATGCCAAATAAAAGAACTGAACCAGCCGTCTCCTGCAAGATTATTGAAAATCAGGGGGAGCATCCATATAGGGGGTACAACAAATGGGGGAGAATATTCTTCTTAATAAGCGCTATCCGACCTAACCATGAGACCGGAAGCGCCTCCCATCTTTGAAGGTCTTGTTTGATGTTGTTGAATAATTGAACAAAATTAGTTTAAACAACCGATCAAGAACTGGGGTGATGAATATGCCCAAATATATAAAACCCCCTTGTGATCATTTAAATGGGAATTGAGATTCGCCCTCAAGCACCTTTGTAAAATCACCCATAGGCATAGCCTCTGATTTTGCAAAATTAAACTTGTACCCAGAAAAAGGTGCCAAACTAGCTGATGCATTGTATCAGGAGAGGCACCGAACCTCTGGGTTTGACAAAATAATGAGGACATTGTCTGTGTACAACAAAATCTCATGTAATTTTGACCCCACTTCTGGAGCTGATGTGTTGGGATCCCTATGAATGGCTTCTGCCAATGGCTTAATCACCAATGTAAAAAGCAATCGCAAAGGGGACAGCCCTTTTGGCTGCCCCTAAAAATGCAAAAATTGATCATACCCCATTGGTGATGACCGCAGTGAGAGGGTCACTGTAGAGAACCTTTACCCATCTTATAATGGCTTTGCCCAAATCAATCTATTCGAGAGTATAAAAAGGTACGGCGACTCAACTCAGTCAAATACCTTCTGTGCATCGAGAGAAATCACCATTCCCTCTATTGACTGTTGTTGAAATACATTAAGCAGCTTCCTAACATTATTGGAGGATCTGCAGCCCTTTATGAAGCCTATATGGTTCTCTTTAACAATAAAAAGGTAACACAGCCTCCAGCTGTAAAGCATTGAATCTTAGATAGGACTTTAAAGTCAACATTTAAGAGTGAAATGGGCTTGTAAGAAGCCCATTTCCTGAAGAAGGGCCTGTGCCCGAAACGTCGAATCTCCTGTTCCCTGGATGCTGCCTGACCTGCTGTGCTGTTCCAGCAATAAAGTTTCAACTTTGATCTCCAGCATCTGCAGACCTCACTTTCTCCTTGTAAGAAGCACAGTCCTCCAGGACCTTCCCTTTTTTAAGAATAAGTGAAATATTGGCCTCTTTCAGAGATGGTGGGAGATGATCAAGACTGTATGAGTCATTGAACATGTTGAGCATCAGGCCTGACAATATGCTTATAAATTCCTTATAGA
Source organism: Chiloscyllium plagiosum (assembly GCF_037043375.1). Lineage (NCBI taxonomy): Eukaryota > Metazoa > Chordata > Chondrichthyes > Orectolobiformes > Hemiscylliidae > Chiloscyllium > Chiloscyllium plagiosum. The sequence continues at coordinate 34,683,736 of NW_028270172.1, read as the reverse complement.
ATTCGCTGGGAAGTCCATCAGAACTGGGCGCCTTTCCACTCGGAAGCTGCTTCACAGCCTCCTGTACCTCTTGCTCTGATAAAGGACATTGAGAAAAGAATCTTGTTCAGGAGTCACACCCAGGAGCTCCAGACCCTTGAAAAAGGACTCCATCTTGGCCTGCCCCTCCTCACAAACCTCAGATTGGTATAATTCAGAGTAAAATCTCTGGAATGCTGCATTAATCTTTTTGGAATCACGTGTTAGATTCCCAGACCCTTCCCTAATCGACGTAATGGCTTGAGGGGCACTCCTTTTCCTGGTGAGATATGCTAGGTCTGAAAAATGTGTTGCTGGAAAAGCGCATGCTAGGTACTTGCCTGGCTTGTCACCATGCTCATATAACCTTCGCTTTACGAAAGTAAGCTCCTTCTTTGCTGTCTGCGTGAGCACAGAATGCAATGCAGACTGCAGTGCCGTAATCCTCTGTAGCATGACCGAAGAGGGCTTGTCAAAGTAAGCCTTCTCAGCTGCCTTTAACCGTGCTTCAAGGAGATGTTGCTGCTCACCTTTTCTGCCATTTGCTCCTGGCAGGACAGGAAATAACTAACCTGCTGGCATAGGCTTTGGCAGTTTCCCAAAGAACGGATGGGCTACTAACCGAGCCTGAGTTAATGTCTAGGAATGCCCGAAATTCCCTAGAGAAATACTCCACAAACATATTATCCTTAAGGATAAAGGGGTCCATTCACCAGTGCCTTGGGCCCACTGTAACACCCTTAATCTTAACCATAAGGTACACTGGAGCATGATTGGAGATGGTAATATTACCAATCGTACAAGATGCCACCAAGTCCAGGGTTGCTACGGGAGGCAGAAAAATATTAATCCTGGTGTGACATCTGTGTGGATTGGAAGAAAAATCATAAAATTCCTGCCTGTAGGGTGGAGTCATCTCCAGATGTCCACCAACCCTAACTCCACACACAGATCCACTAATTGTTTAGTTTGTACAGAGGGTATCGGGGGGACTTTGGACAACCTGTCTATTGTGGGATATATAAGACAATTAAAATCTCCCCCTATAATAATATGCTGGGACTTGAGACTGATCAATTTAGAGAACACATCTACCAGAAATTTGAGGGGATGGGCAGGAGGGCAATAATCATTTAAAACACCATATTCTTCCCCGTTTATCAGGGCTTTGAGAAATACAAACCTCCCGTGTGTGTCTTTAACACACTCTACTAACTTAATGGGAGATTCCTCCTTACCAATATAGCTACTTCCCTACTTCTGGTATTAAAAGATTAAACATTATGCCGATCAAAGACATTCTGCTGTAGTTTCAAATGCTCCCTATCATCCAAGTGTGTCTCCTGTAATAAAACAATATCCACCATTTCTTTTCTAACAATTGAGTGTATCTTTTTCCTCTTAATTGGTGAATGACCCCCCTTGATGTTCTACGTACACCATTTAATAAAGTCATTGGCCTTAACCTTCTGCAGTAAAATTTAGATTCCAAAGAGGAGGAGAGGGTGCAAAGAAAGTATACCAAGATGCTGCCTGGACTGGAGGGCTTGTCTTACGAAGAGAGGTTGACTAAGCTCAGACTTTTCTCTCTGGAGAGAAGGAGGAAGAGAGATGAACTGATTGAGGTATACAAGGTAATGAGAGGCATGGATAGAGTCAATAGCCAGAGACTTTTCCCCAGGGCAGGATTGACTGGCATGAAGGGTCATAGTTTTAAGCTATTAGGAGAAAGGTATAGAGGAGACATCAGAGATAGGTTCTTTATGTACAGAGTTGTGAATGCATGGAATGCATTGCCAGCAGTAGTAGTGGAAGCAGAATCATTAGGGACATTTAAGTGACTGTTGGACATGCACTTGGCCAGCAGTGAATTGAGGGATGCATAGGTTAGGTTATTTTATTTTATTTTAGATTAGGAATAATCCTCGGCACAACATCGTGGGCTGAAAGGCCTGTTCTGTGCTGTACTTTTCTATGTTCTAGGAGGAACTCAAATTACAAATCACCAAGCCCTAGTGTCACAAGATCCATCGAACATAAAAACTACATAAACTAAAACCATTACAGTTAACAAACTTACAAAGCTATCAAAGATTATATACAACAAAAACCAAAAAGAAAAGTGCCAATGGTGCTGAATAGGAGAACTCACATGCCCAAAGGGGACATCTACATATCCCAAAGCCGAACTTCCCATCTCACTGCCAATACTGCAGCCCGGGCAGTTAAATACCTGAATTGGGCATAAACTGCCCATAAGTAGGCATCTAGCCATTCCAACCATTTTTCCTCCTCCTAGCTAGAGCCGCACTGAAAACCTTAGAAAATACACCATGAAACAACAATGTGAACAAAGAAATTTTGAAAAAAAAAAAGGTAAGTACCCCACCCATCTTTTGGCATAACTTAAAAATTGAAAGTAAACATCCCAGTTGCTCCCAAGCATAGCTTAGACCAGATTATTACCAAATTTAAAAAAGGAAAAGAAAACCTCACTGGACTTCCTCCTTTTTTAAAAGGAAATGTAGAGACATATCCAAACAACACTACTATTTGTACATACTAAATTGTTCAGATTAAGTTGATCAGTCCACGAAGTCTCTCGCCTATCCCGGTAATTCAGAGATGTACAGATCCAGATAAGGTAATCCGGAGATACCTCAGAGAACTGGATCCCAAGTTCCCTCAGTCTTCTCTTGATGCAGTCATAGGATTTTCGTTTCTAGATCACCGCCACTGAGAAGTCCTGGAAGAACATCATCTTAGACCCCTTGTAAACTAGGATCTTTGGATCCTTCCCCCTGGATTCTGGAAGCTTCCACGATTCTCTCCTTATCTTTATGGCGAAATACCGCACCAAGATAGAAAGAGGACACTGGTCCAGACCTGACCTCCGCACCGTGGCCCAGTGAGCCCTCTCAATCTTCAAGCTTCTCATTCCAGTCTCCAAGTTAAGGAATTTAGGCAACTAGTCCTCAATAAATTCGACCGGCCACTCACCTTCCTTACCACCTGGTAGACCAATGATCCGTATATTTGTTCTACTGCCCCTGTTCTCAAGGTCATCAACCAGGGCCTGGATGCTATCCTTGGAGGAACCGGTATCAGCTTCCACCACTGTGACATTGTGTTCTGCCTCATCCATCTTTTTCTCCAGGTCTTCCAGCTGCCGTTCATGCTTCTGCAGCATGATAGAGATTGGAGCCACCTTCTCCCCTTTCTGGTTACCAGCATCTTGTGAAATTTTGTGTTCTCCTTCACCAGAACCTGGTAAGAAATCAAGTCTGAAGATCCTGCAGGCTGGGCCATGGGCCCGGCCTCAGATGTACCTCCTCCCTTGTTCAGCATGCCTGAATGACAAAAACCAAAGTAAGTTGCTCTCTGACAGTCTCCTGGGTATCCACGACCTTTCCAGAGTCCCAGGATATCAATGGTCCGAGTAAGGCAGGTTAGGACTTCGTCCTGCGGAGCTCTTCAACGTGATCTTCCTAGATCGCTGCCATCTTGAATGCCCCCCTGAAGAGAATTTTAACTATTTGGTCAAAGCTTGGCATTGTTTTGGGGTTTTTTCTGTGGGCTCACCTAGAGTCCCTCTGTTCAGGATATATCCTGAGTGAGACTAAGCAATTGCTTTCACTCAAGCAGTGTTGCCGAAGCTCAATCAGACTGGCAAGGGTGTCCACTGACATCGAAACACCTTGCAACTCATATGCTCCACTCGCCACATGTTCTAATGATAAAGCCAGTTGGAGTGCCTGTTTGAAGTCCGGTTGGGTTTCAGCGAGCAAGCACTTTTGCATAGTTACTTCATTAATCCCAAATACCAAACAGTCTCTGAGCATCTCATTGAGGGGAGGGCAGGGATTAAATCAAAATAGAGTTGGAGGGGGAAATAATGCACTCCACTCCCTGTGGCGCCGACCTCTCCCTGAATAATTCCAGGGTGTCGATGGACACCGTGTGCTCCTTTTCCAGAGACACACGGACTCTAACGTAACTGCGGAAGAGGGGCAGGCAGTCGGCCCTAATAACCCCCTCCACGGCCCGCTGCCTGGACCTATTTATGGCCAGTTTGGCCAGGACCAGGAGCAGACCCACGTGAAAGTCTTCAGACCTGCCCTCTCTCCTCCTCTGTACTTGGTGCCCGAAGATCACGAGCGTGGGACTGAAGTGCAACCAAAAGCAGAGGAGGAGGTTTTTGTGAAAATCAAAAAGGGAGTGCAAACGTCCACACCCAACATATACATCCACAGCACTACAGAACAAGCAGTTGGGCTGGGAGTCCATGAACCACTGCAATCTGTGGTTACAGGGGTCCGATGCATGCAGTGCCCCCTCCACCCCAGATCCCCGAGAGAAAGGGGGGAGGATTCCCGCGTAGAGAGTCCTCCACTGGGGATCCCCACCGCCCGGTGGCAAATGGGCACGCCAAGGCGTGTCCGGGCGGTGGAGGCGGGAGAAGAGGTGGACGGTGTGCAGCAGCAGTCGATACAGGGCCCGCCTTTTTATGTCCTTAAAAAAGGAACAAAACTAAAATTCCGGAGGCGACTCACGTTGTGGGGCACAGGCTCCCGCGGGAAGTACGGGACCTTGGGGCCAATGTGAAATTCCATCGGGGCTGGGGTGAGCGCGGACGGGATCCCACCGCACACCTGAGCATGCTCCAACTGGTGCACTACGATGGGTCCGAGCACCGCCGTTTTAAGGCGTCGGATGACGGTGGCCACGTACTGGATGTCTACCGCTGCCCTGCTCGCTATGTACTGCGGCAGCGTCCAGCCCAGGCCCCACCACCCAGCATGTCCCCGACCCTGGTCACCCTCGCTGCCACGGCCCTGCCCTCCGACAACCACTCGAATCCGCGAGTACAGAGGTGCGGATTCCTGAGCAACGGCTCCATGATGACAGCGGCTACTCCTGCCGGAGGGTAAGCGCAACACAATTCGACCATGTTCCAGACAGTGATCAGGTCCTGGTAAAAGACAGGCAGCATCTTGAGGGCGACCTCCAAACCGTCACGGTCGACGAACAGGAGCTGCGTGTCGTAGTTGAGGTTACGCACCTGGCGGAAAAAATACATCCCCAGGGCGCACCACCCAGGAGGAGGCTCGACGTAAAGGTATCGCCGCAAGGTCTGAAGGCGGAACGTCAAGACCTGGGTGCAAACGCACACCAGCGACTGGCCGCCCTGGGGAGACTCAGGACCTGCGCAGCGACCCAGTGCATCTTTTTGTCCCAGAAGAAGAAGTAGACTAACATTCTCTGGATGTCAGCGACAAAGCTAGGAGGAGGGACCAAAGTGACCAGCCGGTACCACAGCATGGCGGCCACCAGCTGGTTTATGACCAGCACTCGGCTCCTGTAAGATAGCACTCGGAGCAGTCCTGTCCAGCAGCCTAGGCAAGTCGAGACTTTGGCCTCCAGCTCCTGCCAGTTGGCCGGCCAGGATTCCTCAGCCGGGCTGAGGTAGACCTCCAGGTAGAGGAGATGTGGAGTACTCCAGCTGAACCCCCCCGTAACTCCTCCAGCAGAGAGACCACCCGCCACGGACCAACCGGTAGTCCGGAACATTTGGCCCAGTTGATCCTGGCGGAAGACGCTGCCGAGTACACGGCCTGGCACTCGCGCATCCTCCCCAGGTCAGCCGGGTCGGTGAAAGTGAGGAGCACGTCGTCGGCATAGGCCCCGAGAATCACCCCCGTGCCCATGACACGCAGAACCAGCCCCAACAATCTCCTCCGCAAGAGGCGCAGGAAAGGCTCCACGCACAGGGAATACAGCTGGCCGGACAGGGGTCAGCCTTGATGTAATCCTCTCCCGAAGCGAAGGGGTGCCATCAGGGACCTGTTAACTTTAACCAGACACTCTGCGGCGGCGTACAAAAGTTGGATCCGGGCGACGAACTGCATCCTGAACCCAAATGCCCGCAGAGTCCCGAGCAGGTACTCGTGATCGACCCTGTCGAACGCCTTCTCCTGGTCGAGAGACAGGAAGGCGCTCGGCAGACCAGCCCGTCGACAGAAATGGATCAGGTCCCAGATCTGGTGGATGTTGTCCTGTATGTTCCAGCCCGGGACAGTGTAGGACTGGTCCGAGTGAATCATGTGGGCCAGCACGGAAGCCAGGAGAGAAGTCAACACCTTGGCGAAGATTTTTTAGACACTCCCCAAGCTCCTGTGCGTAGTTGCTCCTCAGGACTTCCCAGAATGCCCTGAAGAACTCCAGTCAGCCTGTCCAGCCCCGGGGACTTGCCCCTTGAGAGCCGGTCGAGGGCGCCGGTCAGCTCCTCTAAGGTGACGGGAGCGTCGAGCCTTCCGGCGTTCTCCAGGCTGAGGTGCAGCAGGTCCTCCCACAGAACTCTGCGAGCATCCTCGCTGGACGGATCCGGAGAGAACAGAGCTGTACAATAGTTTCGGACGTGGGCCCTGATTCTCTCCGGATCCGAGACGAGGGACCCATCGTCGGCCAGCAGCACAAGGAGCTGCTGATGGGTGCCACGCCTTTTTTCCAGCGAGTAGAAGAAAGGGGAGCCGCGGTCCAGGTCCTGGAGGAGCTCAGGTATGCGCCCCGAGCACCGACGAGCTGCAGGTCCCAGAGTGCGGCCTTCTTTTCTTTGTACACCCCATGCAGGGTCGGGTCCACGTCAGGCTGACCGAGGCGTGACTCCAGGTCGAGCATCTCCTTCTCCAACTCCTCGATCCGGGATTTCCGCCTCTTTGTCGACCCCCTCGCGTACTCCTGACAGAAAACGCAGACGTGAGCCTTGCCCACGTCCCACCATAGCCTCAGGGAGGGGAAGCTTCCCCGCTTCCTTCTCCAGCCGGCCCAGAAACGACGAAACGAGTCCCGGAACCTTCAGCAGCAGGTTGTTAAAGTGCCAGTACGCGGAGCCGAGCCTGGCGCCGAACGGAAGGAGTTCTGCCCACATCAGGTGATGGTCCGTGCACGACACCTGCCGCATGGAGGCCCTCGGAAAACAGGAGGCGTACGTCCGCGAAACGTACAGGCGGTTGATTCTGGACACTCCGACCCAGGCCTCACGAAGATGAAGGCGATGGAGTCGAGATGGGGATTCTGCCAGATGTCCATCAGGTCGAAGGACTTGACCAAGTCCCCCAACCTCCTCCGACGCCCAACCGTTGCAGGCACCGCCGTGGTTACTGTCCTCGAGGACGCAGTTAAAATCTCCCCCGAGGACGCCGCACTGGCTCTCGTCGATGGAGGCGAGATGAGTGGACACTTCGCCGAAGTAGCTTGCTTGCCTCGGCCTGGCCAGGGGAGCATAGACATTCACCAAGTGAAGCACTGCGCCTTCCAGCCGAACTGTCAGGCTCCCTGACCCTCAAGATCTCCAACAAGATAGCCACCCCGCCAGATCTGCGGGTGAGGTGACTCATGTAGACCCCCCCCCCTTGCCACTCCAGGAGCCAGGTGGCTTTGTCTCCTGGGATGGTGTGGGTTTCTTGCGGGAAGCACACCGCATACCTCCTGTCCCGGAGGACCGAGGGGGTCAGGAATCTGCGCTGTGACTCCCTGCTGCCGTTGATGTTGAGGCTGCCTATAGTTGTCTTCATGTCGGAAGTATTGTGCAACCACCACCAGTACAGTTAAAAACTATGTACATTTACTGGGAGGACAAGGGAGGAGCACAGAAGTCCCTCGCCCTCACCAGGAGTGCCCCCAGGAAGTCCTTGACTCGCTTCCGCTCATTAGCGTCGAGCCCAAGAGCCTGGAGAGCAGTGTGGGCCGACCAGTCAACTCTTTCAAAGGAGCTCCAGGTGTTGAGCGCCAGTTGGGCTCTATCCCGGTGACGCAGAGTTTCCTTGACAAACTCCCGGAGTTCCTCAAGGGGGATGAGGGGCAGATCGGTGGGGGGCACCTGAGACTCAAATATGTTGCTGGAGACAGACTCTGCGTCATCCCCAGTGTCCACCACCGATCCCACACCCTCCTCCAGGAGGTCGCCCTTGGTCACCGACCCCTCCCCCACCGTGAGAGTGGGGGCTGGTCCGGCACCGCCACTGCCACCGCCAACGCCAACTAGCCTCAAACCCCCCGCAACCCCACCCCCAAGGTCACCGGCAGTACCTTCCTCAGTGCACCCCTTCCCAGAATGCCCCGGGTCGTCGGGCAGCAAGGCTCGGGGCCCCGCTCCTCTCCCGACACTGGGACGCCCAGCTCCTCGGGGAAAAGGTCCTCCCTCAGGGCCAAGGCCCCTGGAAAAACAGTCTGGGAGGAAGGAGTGAGGATAACACCTTCCTCCCCTCCACTGCTCGACGACCCAGCAGACAGTTCACTGTTGTCACCCGCACCGCACCTGTGTGGTTTTTAAAGTCATCCCCAGGGGCCGGTGGAATTATGGCGTCAGAAGGTTCTGCTGCAGCCCCAGGGGGTTCGGGCAGGTCAGGCCGCGGTGCGGGACAGGCAAGAGACACTGTGGGCTCATCCCCTGGAGAGGGGCAGCACCATCGGCACATGCCAGGATGTCTTTCCCCTCCAAGGGCTAGCACCTCTTCCCCCGAGAGACAGGGGGGAACTTATGGGCCTTCCCCTCCCCACCCGCATTGGTGGTCATGAGACCCGAGGTCCCTCCCCCCAGCCGGAATACTATTGGCTGGGGGAAGGCAGGGGGTGTGGCCAGGGTGGGGAGGGTCAGCCGTGTCGCTTCCTGCTCTGCCCCTGGTTTATCAGGTGATGGTGGGGATGGGGATGGGGATGGGGATGATGAGGATGGTGAGGGCAGGGGCCCAGTTCTGTCTCCTGGGTTCAGAGACACAGTTGCTGCAGGAGGGAAGGCAGCGGTGGTTTCCCACAGGTTGGTGCAGGGGTGTGGCTGGGCTCGGGCTCAGGGATCCCTGGGCCAGGTGTTGTAGCGCCAGGAGCAGGCATTGAAGTCCCAGGGGTTTCTGTAACGGGGCAGGGGTTGGGTGTGGGGTCAGTGGTTGCAGCAGGGCTGGGATCAGGTACGGTTTGAGGGTCACGATTCCCACGCCGGGGCGTCGCTGGCACTACCCCAGGGGCATTGTCATGCTGGGGTGGGGGCAGGTCATGGGTCTGCTGTGTGGGATGTTGACAGGGTGGTCTCCACGTGGGCAGGCCTGGCACGTTGGGTCTTCTTTACTGCCTTCTGTCCAGCCGTACGCTCATCCCACTCCCTGCCAGAAGTTGAGGCATTGGAAACCTCTGGCTTAGCCCCCGCTGCCGGGGCTTGTGGTGTTGACTTCGGGGGAGGGGGAATGGGTGTGGTGGTGCCACCCTCAGCTGTTGGTGAGCTGGGCAGCCTTCTGGGTGGGGCAGCTTTTTCTTACATGCCCCACCTCGTGGCACAGGTCCATGCACACCGTCCAGAAGAAGCGGTAGGCTGCGCCCTCGGAGGAGGGTAAACGAGCCCTTGGTGACCTCCTCCCGGGCCAGGCAAATGAACACCTGACATTGAAAGGAGTAAATATGCTGGAGGGCAGAGTCCTTGAGACCGAGCAGGAGCGGTTGGACACCCGACCGGATCTCCAAGGTGTTGAGGTGGGGAAGAAGGAGCTCACTGGCAATGAAGGGCGGGACGTTGGAAATCACGAACCTTTGGGCTGTAACCTCCAAAGGGTCGATGGGCAGATGTGTCCTGCCCACAGTGAGCCCCCTCTCCACGGCCAGGTGGACCACCTGCTCGTCTTGAGGAAAAATAAGGCCTTCCCATACATCCTGGCCGCAGTGACGATGGCCAGTAGGCCGACCACACTAGCCATGGCCTTACTGCAAGCCTCGATGGTCATGTTGGGGTGGGGGTAGGCCTTGACCCCCAGGCGTTTAGTTAAGTGCCTGAAGGGGGGTCAGGGTTGCAGCCGGGGTTGGAGCAGCCGAGCCTAAAGCAGCGGCTACTCTGGCGTAGGTGCGGCTGGGCCCTGCGGTCTTTGGGCTCGCCATACGTTTCCTGTCTGTCACTGGTGGAATCAGGCCCCAGGAACCAGGTGTGACAGGAGTCCAGTAGAGGCCCCAGGCAGCAGCAGTGGTGGAGGCAGGTCTCAGGCAACAGTAGCAGTGGAGGAGGTCCTAGGAGGGTTCAAAGGCAAGTCCCAGGCAGCACCAAAGTGAGTCCCAGGTAGGCCACTGGGCGCAGTGGTGGAGGGAGGCCTGTTGGGTTGGGATGGGGTGGGGTGGGGGCCGCCAAGGCAAGTCCCAGGCAGCCCCAAAGCGAGTCCCGGGCAGCAGCAGTGAGTTGGGCCTCTAGCAGCAGCAGTGGTGGAAGTCCTGGGAGGGGCCCAAGATGAGTCCCAGCTAGCAGCAGTGAGGCAGACCCCAGGCAGGTCCGGGTGGGGTCCCAGAGATAGGTAGTGGGAGTGGGCCCTAGGCAGCAGCAACACTCCCTTGACCAGGGTGAGGCTCTGGCAGCAGCCGTAGAGGTAGGCCTCAGGCAGCAGCAGCAGCAGCTGGGGCAGCTGTAGGCAAGGCCGAGGCTGCAGCATCAGACACAGGCCCAGGCCTCAGAACTCTCACCTCCTTCTGCTTCCTCCTTTTCTCTCCTTCTTTCTCTCCTCTCGCACTGGCTGTGGGCCAGCCTGTCCCAGAATCAGTTCCCCCTTCTCCTGAAATAATCAAGAGGAGACTCCTTCCCACACTGGTCCAGCTCCCTCAGAGGAAGCTCTCAGAGTGAGCAGAACCTCTGACAGTCTTTACTTTTTTTTAAAAAAGTGCACGAATCTTTATTCAAATTCCACCACCAGGAAGATAGGAAACCACCCGGGTGGCCAGTGACAAGCACTGCCCTTCACATCAAAGGACAGTGCTGTGTGATCAAAACAGTGAAGGGGAGGGTAGGGACTAAATCAAAATAGAGTTGGAGGGAGAAATGATGCACTCCACTCCCTGCGGCGCCCACCTCTCCCTGAACAACTCCAGGGCGTTGGTGGACACCGCGTGCTCCTTCTCCAAGGACACCCGGGCTCTAACGTAACCGCGGAAGAGGGGCAGGCAGTCGGCCCTAACGACCCCCTCCACGGCCCGCTGCCTGGACCTGTTGATGGCCAGCTTGGCCAGGCCCAGGAGCAGACCCACGAGGAGGTCTTCAGACCTGCCCTCCTTCCTCCGTACCGGGTGCCCAAAGATCAGGAGCGTGGGACTGAAGTGCAGCCAGAAACAGAGAAGGTTTTTAAGGAAATCAAAATGGAGTGCAAACGCCCACACCCAATATATACATGGTCCACGGACTCCACAGCGCCACAGAACAAGCAGTTGGGCTGGGATTCCGTGAACCACCGCAATCTGCGGTTGCAGGGGACTGCTGCGTGCAGCACCCTCCACCCCAGATCCCAGAGAGAAAGGGGGAGGACTCCCGCGTAGAGAGCCCTCCACTGGGGATCCCCACCGCCCGGTGGCAAATGGGCACGCCAAGGCGTGTCCGGACGGTGGATGAGGGAGAAGAGGTGGACGGTGTGCAGCAGCAGTCTGTACAGGGTTCTTCTTTTCACATCCCTAAACAAAACAAAGTTAAAATTTCGGAGGCGGCTCAGTTTGTGGGGCACAGGCTCCCGCGGGAAGTACGGGACCTTGGGGCCAATGTGAAATTCCGTCCGGGCTGGGGTGAGCGCGGATGGGATCCCACCGCACACCTGAGCGTCCTCCAACTGGTGCACTACATCGGGTCCGAGCACCGCTGTTTTAAGGCGTCGGATGGCGGTGGCCACGTACTGGACGTCTACCGCTGCCCTGCCTGCTATGTCCTGCGGAAGCGTCCAGCCCAGGCCCCCGGCACCCAGCACATCCCCAACCCTGGTCACCCTCGCCGCCGCGGCCCTCCCCTCCGACAGCCACTCGAACCTGTGAGTACGGAGGTGCGGATTCCTGAGCAACGGCTCCCTGACGACAGCCGCTACTCCAGCCGGAGGGTAGCCGCGACGCGATTCGACCATGTTCCAGACGGTGATCAGGTTCTGGTAAAAGACAGGCAGCGTCTTGAGGGCGACCTCCAAACCGTCACGGTCGACGAACAGGAGCTACGTGTCGTAGTTGAGGTTACGCACCTGGTGGAAAAAATACGTCGCCAGGGCGCACCACCTAGGAGGAGGCTCGACGTAAAGGTATCGCCGCAAGGTCTGAAGGCGGAACGTCGCGACCTGGGTGCGGACGCACACCAGCGACTGACCGCCCTCCTCAATAGGGAGACTCAGAACCTGCGCGGCGACCCAGTGCATCTTTTTGTCCCAGAAGAAAATCGACCAACGTTCTCTGGATGTCAGCGACAAAGCCAGGAGGAGGGACCAAAGTGACCAGCCGGTACCACAGCATGGCGGCCACCAGCTGGTTTATGACCAGCACTCGACTCCTGTAAGATAGCACTCTGAGCAGTCCTGTCCAGCGGCCTAGGCGAGCCGAGACTTTGGCCTCCAGCTCCTGCCAGTTGGCCGGCCTGGATTCCTCAGCCGGACCGAGGTAGACCTCCAGGTAGAGGAGATTGGTGGTACTCCAGCTGAACCCCCGTAACTCCTCCGGCAGAGAGTCCACCCGCCACGGGCCGATCAGTAGTCCGGAACATTTGGCCCAGTTGATCCTGGCGGAAGACGCCGCCGAGTACACGGCTTGGCACTCGCGCATCCTCCCCAGGTCAGCCGGGTCGGTGAAAGTGAGGAGCACGTCGTCGGCGTAGGCTGAGAGGACCACCCCCGTGCCCGCGCCGCGCAGAACCAGCCCCGAAACCTCTTCCGCAAGAGGCGCAGGAAAGGCTCCACGCACAGGGAATACAGCTGGCCGGACAGGAGGCAGCTTTGACGCACTCCTCTCCCGAAGCGAAGGGGCGCCGTCAGGGACCCGTTAACTTTAACCAGACACTCTGCAGCGGTGTACAAAAGTCGGATCCGGGCGACGAACCGCGTCCCGAACCAGAATGCCCACAGAGTCCCGAGCAGGTACTCGTGATCGACCCTGTCGAACGCCTTCTCCTGGTCAAGAGACAGGAAGGCGCTCGGCAGACCAGCCCGTCGACTGAAATGGATCAGGTCCCGGACCAGGTGGACATTATCGTGTATCCTCTGGCCCGGGACCATGTAGGACTGGTCCGGGTGAATCATGTGGGCCAGCACGGAGTCCAGGTGAGAAGACACACCCTGGCGAAGATTTTGTAATCTGTGCTGAGGAGGGAGACCGGACGCCAGTTCTTTAAAGAACGAAGGTCCCCCTTCTTTGGCAGCAGGACGATGACCGCCCTGCGCCAAGAAAGGGGCAGCTGTCCGGCATTTAGACACTCCCCCAGGACCTGTGCGTAGTTGCTCCCCAGAACGCCCTGAAGAACTCCACAGTCAGCCCGTCCAGCCCCGGGGTTTTGCCCCTCGAGAGCCGGTCGACGGCGCCGGTCAGCTCCTCTAAGGTGACGGGAACGTCGAGCCTTCCGGCGTCCTCCGGGCTGAGCTGCGGCAGGTCCTCCCACAAAACTCTGAGCATCCTCGCTGGACGGATCCGGAGAGAACAGGGCCGTGTAATAGTTTCGGACGTGGGCCCTGATGCCCTCCGGATCCGAGACGAGGGACCCGTCGTCGGCCAGCAGCGCAAGGAGCTGCTGACGAATGCCACGCCTTTTTTCCAGCGAGGGCAGGCGGGGCAGGGGTCCGGTTCCCTCTCCGGGGCCCGGAGACACAGCCGTTGCAGGAGGCGGAGCAGCGGTAGTTCCCCCCAGGTTAGTGCCAGGGCGTGGCTGGGTTGGGCAGGGCTCAGGCTCAGGGGCCCCCGGGCCAGGTGTCACGGCGCCAAGGTCGGGCGTTAAAGCCAGAGGGGTTTCTCTATCGGGGTGGGGGGTGGATGTGGGGTCAGCTGGGTTAGGATCAGGTAAGGGTTCGGGAGTGTGGGGGTCAGGGGTCCCGCGCCGGGGCGACGCTGGCACGGCCGCAGGGGCATTGTCGTGCCGGGGCGGGGCAGGTCATGGGCTAGGTTCCGGGGAAGGGGATAGGGTGGTCTCCCCGTGGGCGGGCCTGACGCGCCACGTCTTTTTCTGCGCCTTCTGGCCGGCCGGACGCTCACCCACTTCCCTGCCAGAGGCTGGAACGTTGCAAGCCCCCGGCTTAGCCTCCGGTGCCGGGGCTGGAGTTGTTGGCTTCAAGGGAGGGGGAGTGGGTGCGGCGGCACCACCGACAGCCATTGGTACGGGCTGGGCATCCTTCTGGGTGGGGCAGTTTTTCTGTACATGCCCCACCTCGCAGCACAGGTGGCACCGCACGCCGTCCAGAAGGCGCGGTAGGCCGCGCCCTCATGGAGGAGGGTGAATGAGCCCTCGGTGACCTCCTCCCGGGCCAGGCAAATGAATACCTGGCACCGGAAGGAGTTTACGTGTCGGAGGGCAGGGTCCTTCAGACCGAGCAGGAGCAGCTGGACACCCGACCGGATTTCCCCCAGGGTGTTGAGGTGGGGGAGAAGGAGCTCGCTGGCAATGAAGGGCGGGACGTTAGAGATCACGACCCTCTGGGCCGTAACCTCCAGAGGGTCGACGGGCAGATGTGTCCCGCCCACAGTGAGCCCCCTCTCCACGGCCAGGTGGACCGCCTGCTCGGTCCTCAGGAAAAATACGGCCTTCCCGTACATGCGGGCCGCAGCGACGATGGCCAGTGGGCCGACCACACTAGCCATGGCCTTGCTGCAGGCCTCGATGGTCATGTTGGGGTGGGGATAGGCCTTGACCCCCAGGCATTTGGTCAGGTGCCTGAAGGGGCTTACGTTAGAGACCGGGGTTGTGGGAGCCGAGCCCAAGGCAGCGGCTACCCCGGCGTAGGTGCGGCTGGGCCCGGCGACTTTGGGGCTCGCCATATTCTGCCGCTTTGTATTTCTGCCCCAGGCAGCGGTGGAGGTGGGCCCCTGGTAGCAGCAGTGGTGGAGGGGCCCGAGGTGAGTCACCAAAGGCAAGTCCCAGGCAGCGACAGCGGAGACCTGTCTCAGGCAACAGCGGTGGCAGAAGCGGACTTCGGGCGAGTCCAAGGTAAGCCCTCGGTCGCAGTGGTGGGGGCAGACCTGTTGGGGAGAGTCCCCGAGGCAAGTCCCAGGCAGCCCCAAAGTAGAGTCCCAGGCAGTAGTGGTGGAGATGGGCCCAAGGCGAGTCCCAGGCAGCAGCAGTGGAGGCAGGCCTCTGGCGAGTCCTGGGAACTTCCCTCGGTTGCAGTGGTGGGGGCAGACCTGTTGGGGAGGGTCCCCAAGGCAAGTCCCAGGCTGTATTGAGGCAGGCCACAAGCAGCAGCAGCCGAGGCAGGTCCGGGCAGGGCCCCAGAGACCTGCAGTGGCGAGGCCTAGGCCGCAGCTCCAAAAGCAGGAGCCAGACCAAAAAGGCTCCTGCCTCTTCTCTTCTCTTCTCTTCTCTTCTCTTCTCTTCTCCTTCTTCTTCTTCTTCCCTTCCTGCATAAGGCAATAGCAGAGGAGAGTCCCAGCACACGGTCGGTCGGTCGGTCCCGCCAGCACGCTGCAGAAGAGTCCCTCCCCTCCAAGAGCCAGTGCCTCTTCCCCAGAGACCGGGGGGATTTATGGGCCTTCCCCTCCCCGCCCGCCTCGGTGGTCATGGGTCCCGGGGTCCCACCCCCCAGCCTTTCCAGGAAGACGAATGGCTGGGGGAAGACAGGGGGCGTGGCCAAGGTGGGGAGGGCCAGCCATGTCACTTCCTGCCCCGCCCCCAGTTTATCAGGTGAGTGAGTGAGTGAGTGAGTGAGTGAGTGAGTGGGTGGCAGGGGCCCGGTTCCCTCTCCGGGGCCCGGAGACACGGCTGCTGCAGGTGGAGGAGCAGCGGTGGTTCCCCCCGGGTTAGTGCCAGGGTGTGGCTGGGTTGGGCAGGGCTCAGGGGCTCCCGGGCCAGGTGTCACGGCGCCAGGGTCAGGCGTTAAAGCCCGAGGGGTTTCTCTATCGGGGTGGGGGGTGGATGTGGGATGAGCTGGGTTAGGATCAGGTAAGGGTTCGGGAGTGTGGGGGTCAGGGTTCCCGCGCCGGGGCGATGCTGGCACGGCCGCAGGGGCATTGTCGTGCCGGGGCGGGGTAGGTCGTGTGCTAGGTTCCGGGGAAGGGGATAGGGTGGTCTCCCCGTGGGCAGGCCTGACGCGTCGTGTTTTCTTCCGCGCCTTCTGGCCTGCCGGACGCTCACCCCCCTCCCTGCCAGAGGTCGGGACATTGCAAGCCCCCGGCTTAGCCTCCGGTGCCGGGGCCTGTGGTGTTGACTTCGGGGGAGGGGGAGTGGGTGCGGCGGCACCACCATCAGCCAACGGCGCGGGCTGGGCGGCCTTCTGGGTGGGGCAGTTTTTTCTTATGTGCCCCACCTTGCGGCACAGGTGGCACCGCACACCGTCCGCCGTCCAGAAGGCGCGATAGGCCGCGCCCTCATGGAGGACGGTGAAAGTGCCCTCGGTGACCTCCTCCCGGGCCAGGCAAATGAACACCTGGCGCCGGAAGGAGAATACGTGTCGGAGGGCAGGGTCCTTCAGACCGAGCAGGAGCGGCTGGACCCCTGACCGGATCTTCCCCAGGGTGGCGAGGTGGGGGAGAAGGAGCTCGCTGGCAATGAAGGGCGGGACGTTAGAGATCACGACCCTCTGGGCCGTAACCTCCAGAGGGTCAACGGGCAGATGGGTCCCGCCCACAGCGAGCCCCCTCTCCACGGCCAGGTGGACCGCCTGCTCGGTCTTCAGGAAGAAGACGGCCTTCCCGTACATCCGGGCCGCAGCGACGATGGCCAGTGGGCCGACTACACTAGCCATGGCCTTGCTGCAGGCCTCGATGGACATATTAGGGTGGGGATAGGCCTTGACCCCCAGGCGTTTGGTCAGGTGCCTGAAGGGGGTTGACGTCGCAGCCGGGGTTGGGACAGCCGAGCCCAAGGCAGCGGCTACCCCGGCGTAGGTGCGGCTGGGCCCCGCGACCTTTGGGCTCGCCATACTCTGCGCCGAATGTTAGGCCCCAGGCAGCAGCAGCGACAGTGGAGGCAGGCCTCGGACTACAGCAGCGGTGGAGGCAGGCCTCAGGCGAGTCTACGGTAGGCCTTCGGTCGCAGTGTGGGGGCAGACCTGTTGGGGAGAGTCCCCAAGGCAAGTCCCAGGCAGTAGTGGTGGAGGAGCCCAAGGAGAGTCTCAGGCAGCGGCAGCAGTGGAGGCAAGCCTCAGGCAAGTCCCAGGTAGGCCCTTGGTCGCAGCAGTAGTGGGGCAGACCTGTTTGGGGAGGGTCCCCAAGGCAAGTCCCAGGCAGCCCCAAAATTGAGTCCCAGGCAGCAGCAGTGGTCCTGGGGAGAGGTCCAAGGCGAGTCCCAGGCAGCGGTGGTGGAGGCGGGCCTCAGACAACAGCAGCAGTGGAGGCAGGCCTCTGGCAAGTCCTGGGCAGGCCCTTGGTCGCAGTGGTGGGGGCAGACCTGTTGGGGAGAGACCCCGAGGCAAGTCCCAGGCAGCCCCAAAATTGAGTCCCAGGCAGCAGCAGTGAAGGTGGGCCTCTAGTAACAGCAGCAGTGGTGGAGGTCCTGGGAAGGGCCCCAAGGCAAGTCCCAGGCAGCAGCAGTGAGGTAGGCCCCAAGCAGCAACAGCTGAGGCAAGTCTGGGCAGGGTCCCAGAGACCAGCAGTGGGAGTGCTGGTCTCTCCTTCTCCTTCTCCTTCTCCTTCCTCTCTCTGTAGGGCAGCTGGTCTCGGGATAGTCACCTTCAAGGAGAGTCCTTGCACATACACTCACAATAGGCAAACACTTAAGTGGCCAGTGACAAACACTGCCCTTCACATCAAAGGACAGTGCTTTGTGATCAAAAACAGTGAAGGGGAGGGTAGGGACTAAATCAAAATAGAGTTGGAGGGAGAAATGATGCACTCCACTCCCTGCGGCGCCCACCTCTCCCTGAACAACCCCAGGGTGTTGGTCGACACCGCATGCTCCTTCTCCAAGGATACCCGGGCTCTAACGTAGACAGTCTTTTCATTTTTTTTTCTTTTTTATTTCCACTTTTTTTTTTTCTTTTCCTTTTTATTTTAACCCCCACACTACCACCTAAGTGCGGTAGTGCTTATTTTATCCCCAGAACCCATGGTGTGTGTGTGCAGGTGTGAGACACAGTGGAAGACACAAAGTGCACCAATCTTTAGACAGTCTTTTCATTTTTTTTTCTCTTTCTTTTTCTTCTTTTTTTTCTTTTTTTTCTTTTTCCCCTTTCTTTTTTAACCCCCACACTACCACCTAAGTGCGGTAGACAGTCTTTTCATTTTTTTTTTCTGGCCCTAACGACCCCCTCCACGGCCCGCTGCCTGGACCTGTTAATGGCCAGTTTGGCCAGGCCCAGGAGCAGACCCACGAGGAGGTCTTCAGACCTGCCTTCCTTCCTCCGTACCGGGTGATCCCCTGTTTATTTTTTATTTCTTTTTCCCCTTTCT
This sequence comes from Chiloscyllium plagiosum, assembly GCF_037043375.1. Lineage (NCBI taxonomy): Eukaryota > Metazoa > Chordata > Chondrichthyes > Orectolobiformes > Hemiscylliidae > Chiloscyllium > Chiloscyllium plagiosum. The sequence continues at coordinate 34,665,373 of NW_028270172.1, read as the reverse complement.
TTTTTAACCCCCACACTACCACCTAAGTGCGGTAGACAGTCTTTTCATTTTTTTTTTAGGAAGATAGGAAAACACCCAGGTGGCCAGTGACAAGCACTGCCCTTCACATCAGAGGGCAGTGACACTTCCCTTTTTTTAATTTTTTTTTTCTTTTTTTTTTACTGTGTTCTCCTGGTTATATATTTTAACCCCCACACTACCACCTAAGTGCGATAGTGCTTATTTTATCCCCAGCACCCATGGTGTGTGTGTGCAGGTGTGAGACGCAGTGGATGACACAAAGTGCATGAATCTTTATTCAAATTCCACCACCAGGAATATAGGAAAACACCCGGGTGGCCAGTGACAAGCACTGCCCTTCACATCAAAGGGCAGTGCTGTGTGATCAAAACATTGAAGGGGAGGGTAGGGACTAAATCAAAATAGAGTTGGAGGGAGAAATGATGCACTCCACTCCCTGCGGCGCCCATCTCTCCCTGAACAACTCCAGGGTGTTGGTGGACACCGCGTGCTCCTTCTCCAAGGACACCCGGGCTCTCCTGTTTATATATTTTTTTTTTCTTCTTTTTCACACTACCACCTAAGTGCGGTAGTGCTTATTTTTTCCCCCAGCACCCATGGTGTGTGTGTGCAGGTGTGAGACACAGTGGAAGACACAAAGTGCACCAAACTTTATTCAATTTCCACCACCAGGAAGATAGAAAAACACCCGGGTGGCCAGTGACAAACACTGCCCTTCACATCAAAGGGCAGTGCTGTGTGATCAAAACAGTGAAGGGGAGGGTAGGGACTAAATCAAAATAGAATTGGAGGGAGAAATGATGCACTCCACTCCCTGCGGCGCCCACCTCTCCCTGAACAACTCCAGGGTGTTGGTGGACATCGCGTGCTCCTTCTCCAAGGACACCCGGGCCCTAACATAACCGCGGAAGAGGGGCAGGCAGTCGGCCCTAACGACCCCCTCCACGGCCCGCTGCCTGGACCTGTTAATGGCCAGTTTGGCCAGGCCCAGGAGCAGACCCACGAGGAGGTCTTCAGACCCTGCCCTCCTTCCTCCGTACCGGGTGATCCCCTGTTTATTTTTTATTTTTTTTTCCCCTTTCTTTTTTAACCCCCACACTACCACCTAAGTGCGGTAGACAGTCTTTTCATTTATTTATTTTTTTACAAATCTTTATTTATTTATTTTTTCTTTTTTTCCCCCCTTTCTTTTTTAACCCCCACACTACCACCTAAGTGCGGTAGACAGTCTTTTCATTTTTTTTTCTTCTTTTTCACACTACCACCTAAGTGCGGTAGACAGTCTTTTCATTTTTTTTTACAAATCTTTATTTATTTATTTATTTATTTATTTTTTCTTTTTTTCCCCCCTTTCTTTTTTAACCCCCACACTACCACCTAAGTGCGGTAGACAGTCTTTTCATTTTTTTTACAAATCTTTATTTATTTATTTATTTATTTTTTCTTTTTTTTCCCCCTTTCTTTTTTAACCCCCACACTACCACCTAAGTGCGGTAGACAGTCTTTTCATTTTTTTTTACAAATCTTTATTTATTTATTTATTTATTTATTTTTTCTTTTTTTCCCCCCTTTCTTTTTTAACCCCCACACTACCACCTAAGTGCGGTAGACAGTCTTTTCATTTTTTTTACAAATCTTTATTTATTTATTTATTTATTTTTTCTTTTTTTTCCCCCTTTCTTTTTTAACCCCCACACTACCACCTAAGTGCGGTAGACAGTCTTTTCATTTTGTTTTTTTTTCTTTTCCCTCCTTCCTCCGTACCGGGTGATCCCCTGTTTATTTTTTCTTTTTTTTTCCCCCTTTCTTTTTTAACCCCCACACTACCACCTAAGTGCGGTAGACAGTCTTTTCATTTTTTTTATTTTTTTTTATTTTATTTTTTTTTAATTCCCCTGTTCTTTTTTCCCCCACACTACCACCTAAGTGCAGTAGTGCTTATTTTTTCCCCAGCACCCATGGTGTGTGTGTGCGCAGGTGTGAGACACAGTGAAAGACACAAAGTGCACCAATCTTTATTCAATTTCCACCACCAGGAAGATAGGAAAACGCCCGAGTGGCCAGTGACAAACACTGCCCTTCACATCAAAGGGCAGTGCTGTGTGATCAAAACAGTGAAGGGGAGGGTAGGGACTAAATCAAAATAGAATTGGAGGGAGAAATGATGCACTCCACTCCCTGCGGCGCCCACCTCTTCCTGAACAACTCCAGGGTGTTGGTGGACACCGCGTGCTCCTTCTCCAAGGACACCCGGGCTCTAACGTAACCGCGGAAGAGGGGCAGGCAGTCGGCCCTAACGACCCCCTCCACGGCCCGCTGCCTGGACCTGTTGATGGCCAGTTTGGCCAGGCCCAGGAGCAGACCCACGAGGAGGTCTTCAGACCTGCCCTCCTTCCTCCGTACCGGGTGCCCAAAGATCAGGAGCGTGGGACTGAAGTGCAGCCAAAAACAGAGGAGAAGGTTTTTAAGGAAATCAAAAAGGGAGTGCAAACGCCCACACCCAATATACACGTGGTCCACGGACTCCACAGCACCACAGAACAAGCAGTTGGGCTGGGAGTCCGTGAACCACCGCAATCTGCGGTTGCAGGGGACTGCTGCGTGCAACACCCTCCACCCCAGATCCCCGAGAGAAAGGGGGAGGACTCCCGCGTAGAGCGCCCTCCACTGGGGATCCCCACCGCCCGGTGGCAAATGGGCACGCCAAGGCGTGTCCGGACGGTGGATGAGGGAGAAGAGGTGGATGGTGTGCAGCAGCAGTCGATACAGGGCTCTTCTTTTTATTTCTTTAAACAAAACAAAATTAAAATTTCGGAGGCGGCTCAGGTTGTGGGGCACAGGCTCCCGCGGGAAGTACGGGACCTTGGGGCCAATGTGAAATTCCGTCCGGGCTGGGGTGAGCGCGGACGGGATCCCACCGCACACCTGAGCGTCCTCCAACTGGTGCACTACGTCGGGTCCGAGCACCGCCGTTTTGAGGCGTCGGATGGCGGTGGCCACGTACTGGACGTCTACCGCTGCCCTGCCTGCTATGTCCTGCGGCAGCGTCCAGCCCAGGCCCCCGGCACCCAGCACGTCCCCGACCCTGGTCACCCTCGCCGCCGCGGCCCTCCCCTCCGACAGCCACTCGAAACCGCGAGTACGGAGGTGCGGATTCCTGAGCAACGGCTCCCTGACGACAGCCGCTACTCCAGCCGGAGGGTAGGCGCGACGCGATTCGACCATGTTCCAGACAGTGATCAGGTCCTGGTAAAAGACAGGCAGCGTCTTGAGGGCGACCTCCAAACCGTCACGGTCGACGAACAGGAGCTGCGTGTCGTAGTTGAGGTTACGCACCTGGCGGAAAAAATACGTCGCCAGGGCGCACCACCTAGGAGGAGGCTCGACGTAAAGGTATACAGTCTTTTCATTTTTTTTTTTTTTTTTTTTTTTTTGCTTATTTTATCCCCAGCACCCATGGTGTGTGTGTGCAGGTGTGAGACACAGTGAAAGACACAAAGTGCACCAATCTTTATTCAATTTCCACCACCAGGAAGATAGGAAAACGCCCGAGTGGCCAGTGACAAACACTGCCCTTCACATCAAAGGGCAGTGCTGTGTGATCAAAACAGTGAAGGGGAGGGTAGGGACTAAATCAAAATAGAATTGGAGGGAGAAATGATGCACTCCACTCCCTGCGGCGCCCACCTCTTCCTGAACAACTCCAGGGTGTTGGTGGACACCGCGTGCTCCTTCTCCAAGGACACCCGGGCTCTAACGTAACCGCGGAAGAGGGGCAGGCAGTCGGCCCTAACGACCCCCTCCACGGCCCGCTGCCTGGACCTGTTGATGGCCAGTTTGGCCAGGCCCAGGAGCAGACCCACGAGGAGGTCTTCAGACCTGCCCTCCTTCCTCCGTACCGGGTGCCCAAAGATCAGGAGCGTGGGACTGAAGTGCAGCCAAAAACAGAGGAGAAGGTTTTTAAGGAAATCAAAAAGGGAGTGCAAACGCCCACACCCAATATACACGTGGTCCACGGACTCCACAGCACCACAGAACAAGCAGTTGGGCTGGGAGTCCGTGAACCACCGCAATCTGCGGTTGCAGGGGACTGCTGCGTGCAACACCCTCCACCCCAGATCCCCGAGAGAAAGGGGGAGGACTCCCGCGTAGAGCGCCCTCCACTGGGGATCCCCACCGCCCGGTGGCAAATGGGCACGCCAAGGCGTGTCCGGACGGTGGATGAGGGAGAAGAGGTGGATGGTGTGCAGCAGCAGTCGATACAGGGCTCTTCTTTTTATTTCTTTAAACAAAACAAAATTAAAATTTCGGAGGCGGCTCAGGTTGTGGGGCACAGGCTCCCGCGGGAAGTACGGGACCTTGGGGCCAATGTGAAATTCCGTCCGGGCTGGGGTGAGCGCGGACGGGATCCCACCGCACACCTGAGCGTCCTCCAACTGGTGCACTACGTCGGGTCCGAGCACCGCCGTTTTGAGGCGTCGGATGGCGGTGGCCACGTACTGGACGTCTACCGCTGCCCTGCCTGCTATGTCCTGCGGCAGCGTCCAGCCCAGGCCCCCGGCACCCAGCACGTCCCCGACCCTGGTCACCCTCGCCGCCGCGGCCCTCCCCTCCGACAGCCACTCGAAACCGCGAGTACGGAGGTGCGGATTCCTGAGCAACGGCTCCCTGACGACAGCCGCTACTCCAGCCGGAGGGTAGGCGCGACGCGATTCGACCATGTTCCAGACAGTGATCAGGTCCTGGTAAAAGACAGGCAGCGTCTTGAGGGCGACCTCCAAACCGTCACGGTCGACGAACAGGAGCTGCGTGTCGTAGTTGAGGTTACGCACCTGGCGGAAAAAATACGTCGCCAGGGCGCACCACCTAGGAGGAGGCTCGACGTAAAGGTATACAGTCTTTTCATTTTTTTTTTTTTTTTTTTTTTTTTTTGCTTATTTTATCCCCAGCACCCATGGTGTGTGTGTGCAGGTGTGAGACACAGTGAAAGACACAAAGTGCACCAATCTTTATTCAATTTCCACCACCAGGAAGATAGGAAAACGCCCGAGTGGCCAGTGACAAACACTGCCCTTCACATCAAAGGGCAGTGCTGTGTGATCAAAACAGTGAAGGGGAGGGTAGGGACTAAATCAAAATAGAATTGGAGGGAGAAATGATGCACTCCACTCCCTGCGGCGCCCACCTCTTCCTGAACAACTCCAGGGTGTTGGTGGACACCGCGTGCTCCTTCTCCAAGGACACCCGGGCTCTAACGTAACCGCGGAAGAGGGGCAGGCAGTCGGCCCTAACGACCCCCTCCACGGCCCGCTGCCTGGACCTGTTGATGGCCAGTTTGGCCAGGCCCAGGAGCAGACCCACGAGGAGGTCTTCAGACCTGCCCTCCTTCCTCCGTACCGGGTGCCCAAAGATCAGGAGCGTGGGACTGAAGTGCAGCCAAAAACAGAGGAGAAGGTTTTTAAGGAAATCAAAAAGGGAGTGCAAACGCCCACACCCAATATACACGTGGTCCACGGACTCCACAGCACCACAGAACAAGCAGTTGGGCTGGGAGTCCGTGAACCACCGCAATCTGCGGTTGCAGGGGACTGCTGCGTGCAACACCCTCCACCCCAGATCCCCGAGAGAAAGGGGGAGGACTCCCGCGTAGAGCGCCCTCCACTGGGGATCCCCACCGCCCGGTGGCAAATGGGCACGCCAAGGCGTGTCCGGACGGTGGATGAGGGAGAAGAGGTGGATGGTGTGCAGCAGCAGTCGATACAGGGCTCTTCTTTTTATTTCTTTAAACAAAACAAAATTAAAATTTCGGAGGCGGCTCAGGTTGTGGGGCACAGGCTCCCGCGGGAAGTACGGGACCTTGGGGCCAATGTGAAATTCCGTCCGGGCTGGGGTGAGCGCGGACGGGATCCCACCGCACACCTGAGCGTCCTCCAACTGGTGCACTACGTCGGGTCCGAGCACCGCCGTTTTGAGGCGTCGGATGGCGGTGGCCACGTACTGGACGTCTACCGCTGCCCTGCCTGCTATGTCCTGCGGCAGCGTCCAGCCCAGGCCCCCGGCACCCAGCACGTCCCCGACCCTGGTCACCCTCGCCGCCGCGGCCCTCCCCTCCGACAGCCACTCGAAACCGCGAGTACGGAGGTGCGGATTCCTGAGCAACGGCTCCCTGACGACAGCCGCTACTCCAGCCGGAGGGTAGGCGCGACGCGATTCGACCATGTTCCAGACAGTGATCAGGTCCTGGTAAAAGACAGGCAGCGTCTTGAGGGCGACCTCCAAACCGTCACGGTCGACGAACAGGAGCTGCGTGTCGTAGTTGAGGTTACGCACCTGGCGGAAAAAATACGTCGCCAGGGCGCACCACCTAGGAGGAGGCTCGACGTAAAGGTATACAGTCTTTTTTTTTTTTTTTTTTTTTTTTTTTTTTCTTTTTTTCTTGCAGGTGTGAGACACAGTGAAAGACACAAAGTGCGCCAATCTTTATTCAATTTCCACCACCAGGAAGATAGGAAAACACCCGGGTGGCCAGTGACAAGCACTGCCCTTCACATCAAAGGGCAGTGCTGTGTGATCAAAACAGTGAAGGGGTGGGTAGGGACTAAATCAAAATAGAGTTGGAGGGAGAAATGATGCACTCCACTCCCTGCGGCGCCCACCTCTCCCTGAACAACTCCAGGGTGTTGGTGGACACCGCGTGCTCCTTCTCCAAGGACACCCGGGCTCTAACGTAACCGCGGAAGAGGGGCAGGCAGTCGGCCCTAACGACCCCCTCCACGGCCCGCTGCCTGGACCTGTTGATGGCCAGTTTGGCCAGGCCCAGGAGCAGACCCACGAGGAGGTCTTCAGACCTGCCCTCCTTCCTCCGTACCGGGTGCCCAAAGATCAGGAGCGTGGGACTGAAGTGCAGCCAAAAACAGAGGAGAAGGTTTTTCAGGAAATCAAAAAGGGAGTGCAAACGCCCACACCCAATATATACATGGTCCACGGACTCCACAGCGCCACAGAACAAGCAGTTGGGCTGGGAGTCCGTGAACCACCGCAATCTGCGGTTGCAGGGGACTGCTGCGTGCAGCACCCTCCACCCCAGATCCCCGAGAGAAAGGGGGAGGACTCCCGCGTAGAGAGCCCTCCACTGGGGATCCCCACCGCCCGGTGGCAAATGGGCACGCCAAGGCGTGTCCGGACGGTGGATGAGGGAGAAGAGGTGGATGGTGTGCAGCAGCAGTCGATACAGGGCCTTTCTCTCCACCTCCCTAAACGAAACAAAGTTAAAATTTCGGAGGCGGCTCAGGTTGTGGGGCACAGGCTCCCGCGGGAAGTACGGGACCTTGGGGCCAATTTGAAATTCCGTCCGGGCTGGGGTGAGCGCGGACGGGATCCCACCGCACACCTGAGCGTCCTCCAACTGGTGCACTACGTCGGGTCCGAGCACCGCCGTTTTGAGGCGTCGGATGGCGGTGGCCACGTACTGGACGTCTACCGCTGCCCTGCCTGCTATGTCCTGCGGCAGCGTCCAGCCCAGGCCCCCGGCACCCAGCACGTCCCCGACCCTGGTCACCCTCGCCGCCGCGGCCCTCCCCTCCGACAGCCACTCGAAACCGCGAGTACGGAGGTGCGGATTCCTGAGCAACGGCTCCCTGACGACAGCCGCTACTCCAGCCGGAGGGTAGGCGCGACGCGATTCGACCATGTTCCAGACAGTGATCAGGTCCTGGTAAAAGACAGGCAGCGTCTTGAGGGCGACCTCCAAACCGTCACGGTCGACGAACAGGAGCTGCGTGTCGTAGTTGAGGTTACGCACCTGGCGGAAAAAATACGTCGCCAGGGCGCACCACCTAGGAGGAGGCTCGACGTAAAGGTATACAGTCTTTTCATATCTGTCAACCAGATCTCCCTGATTGGACTAGATTAACAGCCCCAATCAGGGAACTCATATTCTATGAGGTCCACCTGACTGACCTCCTTCCAATCACATTGACTAATTCCCCAAGGCAACATTTTTATACAGCAATCTGTATCTGTCGATAATAGCTATAACTCATTGTTGCATCTTTTATCATGTGTTTTAATGCTACATTATGAATTTAGTTTTCTTCACAGACTGGTTGAGGCGAAAGCAAAGAACTGTCTTCAGGCTTAGACATCAAATAACATTAATTATTATTCATCAATATTAAATACTGCTGGATATGGTAATTACAGATTTATTGGTCTCTGACTTATAGTCACAGTGGAAGAAGATAGATTAATCTTCTTTATGTGCTCAAGTCCATCATATAGACCGGCCTATTGCAGAATCCCGATTTTTGCTTTTTTAGTATGTATTTTAACTGTCACCACACGTTGGTATTAATACTCAGTGATGTGCAGCTCCATGACATCATGACAAGGTTGTGCCAGGGTCCTGATGCCCTTATACAACATTACATTTCAGCCTCTTACATGGCCCCCAACATCTGCATATTGGACTCTGGAACGAAACTCTCCTTGCCCTTTGGTTGTTGACTGAATGTCGGAACCCTGCTCTTGCTGCTTCCAAGCTTCGAAAACCTGGCCCCAGATAAAAGAATGGGATGAGAGATATGGAATAGAAAGGATGGAATGACAAAGACTGGGGATTTGAAGAAATACTGTCGTAATGAAGATAATTTCACCACAAATACTTTCTCGTTCTCTGCTAGTTATTTTACTTTAGTGTAAAAATAGAAAATGCTGGAAAAACTCAGTAGGTTTGGCAGCATTTCTGGAGAGAAATAGTCAATGTTCTTAAGTCCAGTATAACTCTGAACTGAAAGAAGTTGAAAACAGTGTTCTTTACACCGTTCACAGAGGGAGAGGAAGGGCAAGTTGAACAACTTGTGAGGTAACCTACAGCAGACAACACAAAAATAGTTGCAAGAGGGATGCAAACAGTTTACAGAGAGCTATGGAAGGTAAGTGTGCAACGATTAGGCAAATAGAGTATAATGTGGGAAAATGCGAAGTTAAATAGAGGGTACCTGCAGAAAGCTGCAACACAAAGGGACTGGGGGTACTTATGCATGAAACACAGGAAGCTAGCACACAGGTTTCAGTAAGTAATCAGGAAGGTTAATGGAATACTGGCCCTTATTTCATGGCTCTTATTTTTCTTATAAGACTACAATAACCATACAAGGTGCTGGGGAGACCACATCTGGAGTACTGCAAGCAGTTATGGGTTCCCTTATTTAAGGGAAGATATCATTTAATTGGAGGAATTTCAGAGTGGGTTTACTTAGATAATCCCTAGAATGGAGAGATTGTCTTATGAGCAAAGGCTAAGCAGATTGGAACTCTATTCACTGGAATTTAGAAGAATGAGGGGTAATCTCATTGAAACATTTAGGATTCTAAAGGGGCTTAAATAGGGTAAATGCTGAGAAGACATTTCTCCTCAGAGATGTGTCCAGGACAATAGTCTCAGGATTAAGGAGGTGCCGATTTAAACCTGAGATGAGGAGGAATTTCTTCTCTCAGAAGGTTGTGAATCTTTGAAACTCCTTGTCACAGAGAGCTGTGGGGACACAGTCCTTGTGTATATTTAAGGGGTATGAAGAAAACACAAGAAAGAGATTGAGGAATGTTAGATCAGCCATGATCCTATTGAATGGCTGAGCAAGCTCAAAGATCTGAATGGCCTATTTCTGATCCTATTTCTCATGGTCTTAAAAGACAAAGGCGCTGATAATGTTGTAAAGGAGTGATGGAGGTGTAAACTGGGTGTAAATGTAAATTTGAAAAGGAGAAATTTTGTCGGCTCTGCTGAAAGCAAGGTCGACAAAACAGATCCAAGACACAGCTGGGGGAGGTGGGAATGTATGGAAAATGGAGGATAGATATCACACTTTGAAGTTGTAGAACTCAACATTCTGCCTCTACAGATATTACCAGGCCTGCTGAGTTTCTCCAGCACTTTGTGTTTCCATTTCCGATTTCCAGCATCCACAGCATTTGTTTTTATTTTAACTGGCAGTTTCTCTGGGTTGTTACCTGCTTATCCTCTCTGTTTGCAGAGTCAGGCTACCGTCTCTTCAGAGAAACAATAATGGGAAAAGAGCGTGACATTTCCTGAATTCAAGTTAAATTTCCTATAGTTTGTCCCACAACACTGAAGTAATGAGTTGTACGATCATGAATATTATTAGAATAACAACACCGCCATCTAGTGATTATTGAGATTGCAGGCTCTCTGAACTTACCAAATTACAGAATACAGTACATATTTATACTTCAATAGAACATAGGAATTGCCAGTAAACCAATCTTGTTTGCCATTCAACAACCTGATAGTCAAATCATACAATGGTAAAGGATTGGTAAAAGTAGCATTGAATGATTATAGCAATTGGTCTCTATCAAATAGTCCACAAATGACACAAGGAAAATATCAATTTTTGAGAACTTTGAAAAAACACAGGTCTAGTAATCTGTTGCCCTCAAATATGCTCATTTATTTAAATTATCATATATGCAACAGTGTCATGTCTCACAGTCAGTATGACAGAATGATATTATAATTGTCTCATAGCAGTTGGGAAAAAAGAAGTAATAAATTAACAAAAGGATCTGGATCATTTAAGAGATTGTGGCAAAATTTGGCATATGGTGTTTAACATGGATCAGTGCAAGGTTATTCCTATTGGTCAGAAGAATAGAAAGGCAACTTGTTATCAAAATGGAGAGAAACTTTAGAATGCTTCAATGCAAAAGGATCCCGATATACCTGTGCATGAATCACGGAATTTTGGCATTGATTGTGAAAGGAACAGAGTATAAAAGAAGGCAAGTGATGCTGCAACTGTACAAAGCATTAGTGAGACTGCACCTAGAGTATTGTGTGTAGTTTTGGTCCCTGCACATGAGGAGCATGTAGCTGCACTGGGGAACAGTTCAAAGGAGGTTTACTGAATTGATTGCAGAGATGATGGAGCCTTCAAGATATTTAAGAATTATGTAGATGAACATTTGAAATATGATAACATACAAGGCTGTGGGCCAAATACTGAAAATGGGATTAGAGTAAATGGATGTTTGATGACTAGCACAGACATGATGGGCTGAAGGATCTTTTTCGGTGCTGTTTAATCTCTATGATTCTATGAAGGGTTTGTCTAATGAAGAGAGACTGAGCAATTCAGGCCATTACTCTCAAGAGCTTAGAGGAATGTTAGCTAGAATCAAAGTGGCCAAATCCCAGACAAATTGGAAGGTCTGCCTTTTACAATCTCTTTTGAAAAAAACCAAGGAAAACAGAAGCAGCATCTTCACAGAAGCATTTAGAAAGCAGTGGCAGAATTAGGCAGAGTCAGCATGGATTTATGAAGGGGAAATCATGCTTGACAAACTGTTGTAATTTAATGAAGATGTAACAAGTAGAGTTAACAAGGGGAAGCTGGTTGACGTGGAATATTTGGACTTGCAGAAAGCATTTCACAAAGTCCTGTATAAAAAAATTATTGTACAAGATTAAAGAGCATGGAATACGGGGAAGTGTATTGAGATGGATCGAAACCTGGTTGGTAGAGAGGAAACAAAGAGTAGGAATTAATGGGTATTTTTCAAACTGGCAGGCTGTAATTAATGGGGTGCCAAAGGAGTCAGTGCTGAAATCCCAGCTATTCACAATATATATAAATGATTTGGTTGAGGGAACAAAATGTGACATCGCAAAGTGTGCAGATGATACCAAATTGGGTGGGAAGGTGAATTGTGAAGAGGATACAGAAATCTTTCAGCAAGATCTGGACAGGTTGAATAAGTGGGCAAATCAATGGCAGATGCAGTATAATTTTGATAAATGTGAGGTTATTCATTTTGAAAGCTGAAACAAGGAGACAGTTTACTACCTGAATGACTAAATTGGGAGGGGGAGTATGCAGTAGGACTGGGTGCCCTTGTATATCAGTCACTGAAGGTAGGTATGCAGGTGCAGCAGGCGGCAAAGAAGGCAAATGTTATGTTGGCCTTCACTGTGAGAGGTTTCAAGTAAAGGAGCAGGGATGTGTTGTTGCAGTTATATGGAGCTGAAAAATGTGTTGCTGGAAAAGCGCAGCAGGTCAGGCAGCATCCAAGGAGCAGGAGAATCGACGTTTCGGGCATAAGCCCTTCTGCAGGAAATCTATTGGAATTTAATGATGATGTAACAAGTAGAGTTAACAAGGGGGAGCTGGTTGATGTGGAATATTTGGACTTGCAGAAAGCATTTCACAAAGTCCTGTATAAAAAAAATTATTGTATCCTGAAGAAGGGCTTATGCCTGAAACGTCGATTCTCCTGCTCCTTGGATGCTGCCTGACCTGCTGCACTTTTCCAGCAACACATTTTTCAGCTCTGATCTCCAGCATCTGCAGTCCTCACTTTCTCGCAGTTATACGGAGCCTTGGTGAGGCCTCACCTGGAATATTGTGGGCAGTTTTGTTTTTCTTTTCTGAGGAAGGATGCTCTTGCTCTCAAGGGAGTGCAAGCGAAGGTTTACCAGGATTGGTACCCCTGGTATGGTGGGATTGATACCCCTGGAGCTGTCAGTTCTGTCCTAAAGTCCTCTTGATGTATTAGGAAAGATTCACTAGGTTAGAATTTTTGCTGGATTCCAGACACACGAGGGGGCATCCCGTAAAGCCTTATAAAATTATAACAGGACAAGACATGGTAGCTGCAGAGTGAATGTTCCCGATGGTGGATGTGTCCAGAACCAGGGGTCACAGTCAAGAGGATTCCAGGACAAAACTGACGGCTCCAGGGATATCCTTACTGTGATTCCTGGGTTTTAGAACAGAACTCTAAATCCAGAGAAGGTTCCTAGACAATTATTATCATTAGCTCCCCACACTCCTCTAAGAGCCAGCTCTTATCACAGTTAAGGTAATAAACCCTATATTTTATCTCCTTTAAAGCTTTGCTTAACTGTTTTGTCAAAGTCACTTGATATCTAGTGAAATGGTAACCCATGGAGCATATGAAACTGTTGATATCACTTTCAAGGAATCATAATGGTAAAACTCATTTCAATCCAAAGAATATCCAAATTGTCCAAAATTTTTCAATATTTCCCACATACTCCTTAAATATGAATATATATTATTACAATACCAGCTGATGTTATCGCTATTACAGACATATGCCAGACTGAAATCTGGCTTGACTGATCATGTTATGTTTTGTTTTAACAAAAACAGAGGTATGTAAAACAAAAGAAGATAGAATAAACCATATTATTTACTTACTTCAGAAACCTTGCAGATTTTGAAACACGTGATGGCGTATACAGAGGAACCTTGATTATCCGAAGGAGAAGGGCAGGCAGCATTTCATTCGATTAATTGAATTCCAGATAATTGTATGCCAGATAATGTTGTTTAGTCGAGCATCTACCTTGTGATCTTGCCAGATAATGCAATATTCAGATAATCCAAAACTGGATAATCGAGGTTCCTCTGTAATCCCATTAATCCCAAAACTACCTGTTGTAGGACATTCATCATAAAACATCACTTTATTAATCTCCAAAATAATTCACATAATTAGATTTTTATTTGTGATTGAGCAATGATATGAATTTGAATTTTCGGATTGGACCAGCAATACAATATAACTGACATGCACAGTGGTGTAAAGCAGATGTGCGTGTGTCAGTGCATTTAAAACATATCACTGATGTTTTAGAAGTTCTAGCTCAAGTGATTTACTATCCCCAGCAATGAGCAGATATTTAAAAGTTTGCAAGTTAAATGTAAATAAAAACGCAACTGTCCAGATCTTCTAGGGAGTAGCAATCTCATGTAAGGAATGGTTGGAGAAATTGGATCCAGTGAGGGGGTGGGTGTTGGACATCTATTTTGTGTCATCTGCAAACTTTACAACAATGCCCTCAGTTCCTTAATCCAGATTGTTAATGTATTGCATGAATAGTTATGGTCCCAACACTGACCCCTGCTGAAAGACACTAATCACCAGCTGCCCTCCTGAAAAAGATTCTTTCATCCCCGCTGTCTGCCTTCTGCCAGTCTCCTCTCTATACCTTGACCCTAATGACGTGAGATTTTATCTTGTTTAGCAGCCTCCTGAGCAGCACCTTGTTAAAGATCTTCTGAAAACCCAAATAGATGATGCCCATTGACTCTCCTTTGTACATTACCTCCTCAAATAATTCTTAAAAGATTTGTTGGGCATGACCAAACTGTCAATGAAATCATGTTGACTCAGCCTTATTTTTCCATGCACTTTCCAAGTACTCTGCAATCTTATCCTTAATAATGGACACTAAAATCTTACGAAGGAATGAGGTCAGGCTATTCCTGATGAAGGGCTTATGCTCAAAACATCGATTCTCCTGCTCCTCCGATGCTACCTGACCTGCTGTGCTTTTCCAGCACTACACTCTTGAATCTGAGCTCCAGCATCTGCAGTCCTCGCTTTCTCCTGAGGTCAGGCTAACCAGCCTATATATTCCTGTCTTCCAGTGATTCCTAAAAGATCATCACAAATCTTCCACAATCTCCTCAGTTATATTTTCAGAACTCTGAGGTGCAATCCATTAGATCTGGTTTATTTATCTACTTCAAACCTTTCAGCTTCTCTAGCACTTTCTTCTTAGTGATGCCCACTGCATTCAGCTCTGCCCCTTTGTCTTTCTTGAAGTTCTGGTATTATACTGATGTGTGACATTGTGAAAACTTCTGCATATTACTATTCAGTTTCTCCAGCATTTCTCTGTTCCCTATGACTTCTCCAGCCTCATTTTCCTCAATGTCCACTCTTGCCTCTCTTACCTCCTGCAACTTATTTCATATTACTAGCTAGCTTATTCTCATATTTCATCTCAACAATCCTTATTGCAATTTTCGTTATCCTCTACAGTTTTAAAGGCTTCCCAATACTCTGGCTTCTCACTAACCTTCTCCCCATTGTATGTTTTTTCTTTTACTTTTATGCTATCCCTGATGTCTCTTGTCAGCCATGGTTGCCTCCTCCTCCTCCTACACTATGTTTCTGCTTCCTTGGGATGAATTTCTGCTGTGCTTCCCAAATTACACCCAGAAACTCTTGCCATTGCTGCTCCACTGCCTTTCCTGCTAAGCTCCCCTTCCAACCAACTCTGGCCAACTCCTCCCTCATGTCTTCGTAGTTACATTTATTCAATTGTAATACCATTACATCTGATTTAATCCTGTCTCTCTCAAACTTCAGGGTTAAATTTATTATATCATGGTCACTGTCACATTGGGGCACTTTCACCTTCAGCTCCTAATCAAGCCTGCCTCATTAAATATCACTATATACAGAAGTGACTGTTCCCTCGTGAGCTCTCCAGCAAACTACTCAAAGAAATCTCATAGACATTCCACAAATTCTTTTTCTTGGGATCTGATACTAATCTGATTTTTCCCACCTGCATATTTAAGTTCCTCAGAACTATTGTAATAGTACCTTTCTTCCATGCTTTTCTATCCCCTGATTTACTTTCTTTCCTACCTAAATGCCACCAATGGTTAGCACTGCTGTCTCACGGTACCAAGAACTGGAGTTCGATTCCAGCCTTGGGGAACTATCAGTGTAGAGTTTGCATGTTCTCCCTAAGTCAGCATAGGTTTCTGCTGGGTGCTCCAGTTTCTTCCTTCAATGCAAAGATGTGCAGGTAAAATGAATTGGGCATGTTAAATTGCCATGTCAGTGTCCAGAGATGTGCAGAATAGATGGTTTAGCCATGGTAACTATGGGGATAGAGTGGGCTAGGCTGTGGGGTTGGTTGAATGGTCTTCGCAGACTCAATGGACCAAATTGGCCTCTTTCTGTGCTGTAGAGATTTTATGATATTTTTAGGAGGCCTGTACACAACTCTCATCATGGTCTTTGTCCCTTTGCAGTTTCTCAACTCGACTCACATATATTCTGTGCCTTCCCACTCTGTCAATTTTTGCTTTCAATTTCATTGCATTTCTTACTAACAAGGCAAACCCACTCTCTCTGCCCGTTTGCCTGTCTTTTCACTGGGACGTGTATCCTTGGATAATTAGCTCCTGGTCCCAATCCTTTTGCAGACACATCTGTGATACCCACATCATACCCATTAATTTCAATCTGCGTTGCAGGCTAATTTACCACATTTTGTATTATGCATATTGTTAAGTATAACACTCTCAGTCTTGTGTTGACTGCCCCCCTGCTCATTGTTGTCCTCTTATCTGCTGTGCCTGTAGTTATATTCCATATTCGCTGTCCTATTAGTTGTTCTGGAAACTTTAATATCTGTTGAGCCCTCAACCGCCAACCATTCCCCACCCCACCTCACCAACTCTTTCCGTTATTTTTAATTTTTCCTGAGTAATCATTTAACTTATTTTCATCAGAACCATCTATGTCTCCAATTTGTATGGAGCCTTCAAAGGGTTCTGGATATGGAGGAATTTCCTGGGCAATTCTTTTGGAGTCTGCGATCATGGAGAAACTACAGACTCTCCACATATAACTCTCACCCATTGTTCAGTTTGAACCTCCAAAGATATGAATGTAAGAAAATTTTGTTCACACCTTTTCAGATGTAATATCAAAAGAGCTTGGATAGGTGCAATTGCAAGGGAAAGATTGTGAAGGACAGTTGAAGTTATAAAAGTTGATTAAATAGTCTGAAATGTTAGTGAGTGTGCATGAAAAGGAAATAAGTCAGGGATTTTCAAACCTTTCAAGACAGCTGTGCTATTTGTTGCCTGTAAAAGTCTTTTCCAGAAGGCCTGTGGCCCTCTGTAAGGCAGGATGGTGCATGTAATACACAACTTTTAAGTCTCTTCAAAATGTTTGAAATAAAGTTTGAGATGTAGAAATAGGTCTGAGACATTTTGTAAATATTACTGAATAACTGAGATTGAGCTTGAATCTGATTGGGTTCTCTCTTTTGTCAAGTACAATGGAATTCTCTTAGTCAGGAAAACTTTCAGCAACTTGTGTACAGGAACACAGGCTTTGTTGCACCCCCCTCTTTCCTAATCTATTGTCATTCAGATGATAATAAGCCTTCCTTTTCTTTTTGCTGCCAATGTGAATAACCTTACATTTATCCACATTTCACTTTATCTACCATGCTTTTGCCCACTCAAACTTGGCTAAATCACACCGAAGCATCTCTGCATCCTCCTCACAGTTCACCCACCCACCCCCAATTTTGACTTGGCTGCAAACTTGGAGACATTACATTTAGTTCTCTCATCTAAATCAATATATTGTGAATAGCCAGAGTCCAAGCACTGATCCCTGCGGTACCCCACTAATTACTGGTTGCCACTCCAAAAATTATTTATCCCTACTCTTTGATTCCTGTCTTCCAGACAGCTCTTTATCCATGTCAGTATGCTACCCAATGTGATGTGTTTAATTTGGCATGCTAATATCTTGTGGGACCTTATTGAAAGCCTTCGAAAAGATCAGTAAACCACATCCACTCATTTCCCTTTATCAACTCCCCAACTACAGCAAAATTTGTTTTAACCACCACCTTATGAAGCCACAAAAAATATATACACGAAATAGCAGACATTTACTGTATTATTGCCATTTCCATGATGTCCAAGTAATTAATTGAGGGTGTGAGTAAAAAGGCCTTTTAGCCAGTAAGTTTCATTTCAGGCAAAGTTGCATTGAAATGATTTATGCTGTAAATAAAGTATAACAGTAATGTGCAACCCCTGCATTTATGAAGACATGGAACAAAATATATATTTATTGCTCTGGCATCTTTGTTCTTCATTATAACTTCTCTTGTCTCGGATTGTAAGGGACCTACATTTGTTTCAGTAATCTTTTTCTTTTCATATACATAGAAGCTTCTACAATTCTTTTGTATATTTCTCATAAACTTACTCTTACCCTTAACCAATTTCTTTGTCCTCCTTTGCTGAAATCTTAACTACTTCCAATCATCAGGTCTGCTGCTCTTTTTGAACAATTTGTATGCCCCCTCCTTGGCTCTAATATTATCCCTAATTTCACTTTTAGCCATGTTTAGGATACGTTTCCCATTTTATTTTCCAACCAAATAGGAACAAACATTTGTTGCACTTTCTCCACGTTCTTTGCCATTACCCAACGTCATCCCTTGAGGTAATGTTTCCAAATTATCAGTGCCAGGTAATACCTCCTACAATTGTAATTTCTGTAGGGGATTTTAGCTTTCCTAACATAGACTGGGACTGTCATAGTGTTAAGGGTTTAGATGGAGAGGAATTTGTTAAGTGTGTACAAGACAATTTTCTGATTCAGTACGTGGGTGTACCTACAAGAAAAGTTGCAAAACTTGACCTACTCTTGGGAAATAAGGCAGGGCGGGTGACTGAGGTGTCAGTGGTGAAGCACTTTGGGGCCAGCGGCAATTATTTTAAATCTAATAGAATTATGATGGAAAAGGATAGACCAGATCTAAAAGTTAAAGTTCTAAATTGGAGAAAGGCCAATTTTGATGGTAATAGGCAAGAACTTTCAAAAGCTGACTGGGGGCAGATGTTCACAGGTAAAGGGATGGCTGGAAAATGGGAAGCCTTCAAAAATGAGATAACGAGAATCCAGAGAAAGTATGTTCCTGTTAAGGTGAAAGGAAAGGCTGGTAGGTACAGGGAATGCTGGATGACTAAAGAAATTGAGGGTTTGGCTAAGAAAAAGAAGGAAGCATATGTCAGGTATAGACAGGAAAGATCGAGTGAATCCTTAGAAGAGTATAAAAGAAGTAAGAGTATACTTAAGAGGGAAATCAGGAGGGCAAAAAGGGGACATGAGATAGCTTTGGCAAATAGAATTAAGGAGAATCCAAAGGGTTTTTACAAATATATTAAAGGACAAAAGGGCAACTAGGGAGAGAATAGGGCCCCTCAAAGATCAGGAAGACGGCCTTTGTGTGGAGCCCCAGAAAATGGGGGAGATACTAAATTAGTATTTTACATCAGTATTTAATGTGGAAAAGGATATGGAAGATATAGACTGGAGGGAAATAGATGGTGACATCTTGCAAAATGTCCAGATTACAGAGTAGGAAGTGCTGGATGTCTCAAAATGGATAAAGGTGGATAAATCCCCAGGACCTGATCAGGTGTACCCTAGAACTCTGTGGGAAGCAAGAGAAGTGATTGCTGGGCCTTTTGCTGAGATATCTATATTATTGATAGTCACAGGTGAGGTGCTGGAAGATTGGAGATTGGCTAATGTGGTGCCACTGTTTAAGAAGGGTAGTAAGGACAAGCCAGGGAACTACAGACCAGGTGAGCCTGACATCAATGGTGGGCAAGTTGTTGGAGGAAATCCTGTGGGGCAGGATGTACATGTATTTGGAAAGGCAAGGGCTGATTAGGGATAGTCAATGTGGTTTTGTGTGTGGGAAATCATGGAGTTTAATTCACATAAATGAGAGATACTGCATTTTGGGAAAGCAAATCTTAGCAGGACATATACACTTAATGGTAAGGTCCTATAGAATGTTGCTGAACAGAGAACTTGGAGTGCAGGTTCATAGCTCCTTGAAAGTGGAGTCGCAGGTAGATAGGGTAGTGAAGAAGGCATTTGGTATGCTTTCCTTTATTGGTCAGAGTATTGAGTACAGGAGTTGGGAAGTCATGTTGCGGCTGTACAGGACATTGGTTAGGCCACTGTTGGAATATTGTGTGCAATTCTGGTCTCCTTCCTATCGGAAAGATGTGAAACTTGAAAGGGTTCAGAAAAGATTGACAAGGATATTTCCAGGGTTGAAGGATTTGAGCTATAGGGAGAGGCTGAACAGGCTGGGGTTGTTTTCCCTGGAGCATTGGAGGCTGAGGGGTGACCTTATAGAGGTTTGCAAAATTATGAGGGGCATGGATAGGGTAAATAGGCAAAGTCTTTTCCCTGGGGTCGGGGAGTCCAGAACTAAAGGGCATAGGTTGAGGGTGAGAGGGGAAAGATATAAAAGAGACCCACGGGGCAACTTTTTCACACACAGTGGTACGTGTATGGAATGAGCTGCCAGAGGAAGTGGTGGAGGCTGGGACAATTGTAACATTTAAGAGGCATTTGGATGGGTATATGAATATGAAGGGTTTGGAGGGATATCGGCCAGGTGCTGGCAGGTGGGACTGGATTGGGTTGGGATATGCGGTCGGCATGGATGGGTTAGACCGAAGGGTCTGTTTCCATGCTGTATATCTCTATAACCCAAGCCTCATAATCAACAATCTCACTCACTTTAAAAAAGAATTCTATCATGATCACTCTTCCCCACGGAACCTCACACAGCTGGAATGCCAATTACTCCTCTTATTATATAATATGCAGTCCAGGATGCCCCATTCTCTAGTTGGTTCTACAATTGATCCCAGAAAACCCATTTCAAACATTCCAGCAGGTTCTCCACTATGAAATTGTTACTGATTTGATTCCATATGCAGATTAAATTCACCCCATAATTATACCGGTATCTTTATTGTGTATCTCTAATTTGCCGTTCATGGCCTTCCTCAATATAGACCCTCAAACAGTAGGGGCAATGTGTAATTGTGTTGTTTTCTGCCCCTTGGTGCTTCCAAGCTCAAACCATAGATTCCACTTCATTGCAGATAATATCCTTCTTCATTATTGTATAATTTGATCTTTAACCAGCAATGCTACCCCCAACATCCTTTTCCACTGTACTTTCTAAAAACTGACTGCCCCAGGGTATTCATTTACTCCAGTAACTTCTGCTTGACTTGTTGATCTTGCCAAGGAAGAGATGTACATTGTGAATATTCACCATATCATGGCTTGTGCCATCTTTTGCAGCTTCCTTTCAGCTTATCATTTGTTGCTTCTTATTGCGACACAGCACAGAACTGACTGTTTTGCAAAAGATGGCATTCAGCCTCATTGACAGAACATTCTCAACCCAGTGATTTAGTTCTGCCAAATCAATAACAGTAAGCAGAGATGGTGATGATACTGCAGCTCTTTCTGGCACCCTAATTTTGTACATCCACTTTTCTGCTTCGCAGTTTGACATACACTTCTGAATCTGTAATGTTTAGGAATATGGTTTTGTCAGTCACTCTAAAACAACTAATTTTGCTTCCTGACTGCACATCACTTCAGTTGATTTACTTCAGCTAATGGTATGTCACTGTCACCTGCAAATGGTCAGACATGCTTTATCGACGATTGACAACACTTTTAACTGACTAGATATTCTTTTAAGCTGCCATACATTATAGTTCTCTGTAGGTCACTAGATAGTTTTATCAATTATTAATACTTCTCCTTTTGCTGGTTATATAACTTAGCCTACCACACGACAGTTCTTTTTCACAGATTTATATCGACGCTGAGTTCTTATAAAGTTAAAAATCACACAACACCAGGTTATAGTCCAAAATGTTTAATTGGATGCACACGAGCTTTCGAAGCACCGCTCCTTCCTCAGGTAGGACAACCACCTGATGAAGGAGCGGCACTCCGAAAGCTAGTGTGCTTTCAATTAAACCTGTTGGACTGTAACCTGGTGTTGTGTGATTTTTAACTTTGTACACCCCAGTCCAACAACGGCATCTCCAAATCATGAGTTCTTTTAATCACTTCCTCACATACAGCTTATTCCTTGTTGATCTCTTGCCTGACGAGGATAACAATTGCACAGTCAATCATTGCATTCAAAAATGTACTGTCATGCTTAGTGCTTGACTTTGCAGTGCAGATCAATTCAGTACAATATTTTTTGTATCTTTGGCAATAAATCCTCCAAGCTTTGCTTGACTGGGGCATGTCACACTCTCGAGGTAATGGCAGAGACACGTCCATACTTGTACTTTTACTCACTGCCATAAATTGATAGCCTTGGCCTTGCTATGATGGTAAAGAATATTTACAGATTCACAGGTAAGGAAAATAACTTTATTGAAGAACATTTTTACAGTGGGTTCACCTGGCCATGCAATCAGCAAGATTATGTGGCATCACATTTCATATCCTGTGATGTGCAGCATTTCAGCATATCACAGTCAGGTTCAACTCTTTATACAACAGTTCAGAGAACGTAACATTCATTAACATGAAATTCAGTTGTCTCAAGCACACGAATCACCATGAATTAACAATGGTAAAGTACAATAAAACAACCATTTTGTCATAGTTCCTAATGATATATTCTATAGCTGTAAACAGCCTGAGGAACAACTGTCAGAAACAATATAATTGGCACTAGCAGTAAGTGATGACCTAGTGTTGATGTTGCTATGAGAAAGATTATTCCTTAGCATTCTAGAAAAATTAAAGCAGTCTTCCAGGATATGGGTTGATAAAACAAACAAATAAATTACTTTGAATTTCTTCTCTAAGTGGAAATACCTGAACCTAGGAAGGTGGCAGAGATTTTGGGCAGAACATATTTATGTTGGTTGTCATCCTGTGATCAATCACAGGATTTCTGCAGCAAGTTACAAAAAGTACTCACTTAAGCATGGAGAGTCACAAAGGATGACACTGAAAAATAGATTACAATGTACCTCACAGGGATGTTGGGGGCAACAATAACATACCCATCCTCAGTACAAATAATCACAAGTTCCCACATGAGCATGATAGACAATTCTTTCTTGCCCATCTCCCCCTCATACCCATTTCCATTTCCCCACTCAGATCCCTCCTCCAACACCTTTACTTAATCACCTCAGCCACTACTCTCAGAATTCCCCCTCTCTTTGTTTTCACATTTTTTTAAACCACCCATTTTTCCTCATTGTCTTTCATTCCCTCACTCAGAAATTCTGGACAAACTAAAACAGATGTGGATCTCTTTTCTGCTTCCACAGACCTCTCGGGAAATACTCTCACATATAACCCAGAGCAAGTTGTGGAGAACAGACTGCTGAAGAGGCATATGTCCAGGCTGTGAGAAAGACAGAATTTCTGAGAAAGGACAGGGCTGAAGATC
Organism: Chiloscyllium plagiosum; assembly: GCF_037043375.1. NCBI lineage: Eukaryota > Metazoa > Chordata > Chondrichthyes > Orectolobiformes > Hemiscylliidae > Chiloscyllium > Chiloscyllium plagiosum. The sequence goes on along the minus strand of NW_028270172.1, from coordinate 34,642,422 downwards.
ACTTTGGGCAAAGGAAACAGGGTGATTACTTAATAAGGGAGCCTGTAAGTAAGATGGGCTTTTATGTTGTGATGGAACAGGAGGCAGTGTGTGTTACAATGCTTATCATCCTATCCACCATTATCAACATTCACTCTTTACCACAGATAAACAATGACAGCGGTGTGTATTTTCCAAACTCACAAACCACTACCACCTGGAAGGACAAGGGGAGGGATGCATGGGAACACACCAGCAATTGCAAATTTTCATCCAAGTCACACATCATCCTGAAGTGAAACCATATTGATGTTCCTTCACTGCTATTGAATGAAAATCATGGAACTTCCTTCCTAATAGCACTGTGCTGCACTAGCCAGCGATGCCCACATCCCATGTTTAAGTAAAAGAACATAATCCATTCTCTCCTTTGCTATAACAGTAACTGTTCTGTTAATGTATTGTAAAGGAGAAAGTGAGGTCTGCAGATGCTGGAGATCAGAGCTGAAAATGTGTTGCTGGAAAAGCGCAGCAGGTCAGGCAGCATCCAGGGAACAGGAGAATCGACGTTTCGGGCATAAGCCCTTCTTCAGGGCATTCCTGAAGAAGGGCTTATGCCCGAAACGTCGATTCTCCTGTTCCCTGGATGCTGCCTGACCTGCTGCGCTTTTCCAGCAACACATTTTCAGCTAATGTATTGTAAATCCTTGTTACTGTAACGCATCAATTAAAACTTCTCTTTTACTATAATCCTTGTTACTAAAACCTTCCTAGTCACTGTAACTCCTATTATTGTAACCTTCTGTTACTGCAGCTAATTTCAACTTCTGCAAAACTTCTTTAGTGAAATTCCTTTCATTCTGTTTGTGTCACCTTTCCCTGTTACTGTACAGCTTCTTTCATTGTTTTCCCATTGGCAATTACTTATATTCCTATAACTGCACTTTTACCTTTGACGTCCCCAAAATTCATCTTTGGTCCTATCCTATTTTTCAGCATCAACTGAAAGGTCATCCAGCTCAATCTAACCACTCCATCTATCAACATTTTAACTGCCTCGAAATGTTCATACTGTTTCGATCTAGCACTAGCTAAGTAAACATTTCCTGATCAATTCTGGGAAAACAGAAGCAACATCTTTGCTTGTTGTCACAACTCCGTTCCCTAGTCACATGCCTGGTTCTATTTATCTCCCTGGTCACATCTGAGCTTGAATCAGACTGTTTACAACTTTGGTAGTGTTGTACTAATATATCCTTCTGTTATACATCTGTTCCATTACCAAGACCTTGGTAACAATGTCCAACTGCATCTGTCTTAGCTCATTCGTAGTTGAAACGCTGATCCAAGCCCTTATTAGTTCATGACTTGATTATTACAACATGCTCACAGCCAATCTTCTATTGTTTGTGAATTTAGGTTGCCTAAGTTCTCCTGTGTACTCATCAACCTTGTTGAATTCACCAACATTAGCTCTTGGTCAAGCAACAACACATGCTAGATGTCTCACTCATGCTTTCAAATACATTAAAACCTCTCTCCTTCCTACTTCAGTAACATCCTCCAGCCTTGTTTCCCTCTGATATAGCTGCTCTCATCATTCTGGCTGATTAACCATTCATATCTAATTTCCCCAACCATCATAGCCTGCACTTTGCGCTGCTGAGGCCCACAGTTTTTTACAGTCTTTAATTCAGACTAATTTGCTGGATGAGGAGATATGCTGAACTTCTGACATGTTCTTAACTATTGACAGAGTGTGCAAACATCGTTGATGATGTAACTGAAGTCCCAACGTTTAAAGGATCTACTCTGATGGAAAACTCAACTTAGGGACATTGTGTTAGAGTATTTATTTTCTAGGATGTAAAGCAAATTAGGGAAAGACAATGTAAATATTTGAGGCACAGTGATTTACATGGCTGGATGTTTCAGAATAGCTTAATTTACAGGAGTTTTTCTCAAACATAAAGATTCTCTAATTTCATCACTTTGTTAAATTGAAAGCTCCGTGATAATCATTCTTTTAGTGCAAATCTGATTGAAAATAGCTTTAATTTTTCACAATAGGCCTGTTTAGCAATTCCTATAGGTTAGTGCAGTAGCTACTAAATGGGATGCACTGAACAACTTCATTAAGAGAATGAAGACATTAGAAGTGTCTGACCAGAAACAGTGGGTGAAACCGAATCAATACTAGTTCTTAAAAGGGAAGCAGAAAACTGTCTGCAAAAGAAAAGAACCAATGAGGACATGGTTGGGAAATGGGACTAGGTGTTACAGGGCCAGCCCAGGCACGATTGGCTAAAAGGCCTCCTGGAAAAGGTAAAATTAAAAAACACTAAGAAATTGTGATATTAAATAATTACCTGCCAGTAAGCATGTTTTCCATACCATGTCTTAGTGGGCACATACCTCATGCAGTGTAGCATGCCATATGATCCATCTCAAAACCTTGCCTCTATTGGTCAGGATTTCAAATGTTGCTAAATCATCCATCTGTGGTAAATATATTCTTAATCAGTTTGTTCAAAGATGTTACTACATATCTCTGAAACAAGCTGATTCCTCTGTGGTAATCTAATACTTAAATCAATCCTGCCTGTGGGACAATAGGGTGTTCATCGTGGTTGTTCAACAGTCTAATTCACTAATTATAGAACATGCAGGGGAAGTGCTTGTGCTTCAGTGGTAGTATCACAATCTCTGCACAGTAAGGCCCTGGCTCAAGGTCCACCTAGTGCAGAAGTGTGTAATAACATCTCTAAACAGGTCGATTAGGAAAATGTCTGGAATGTATAAATAATTTCGACCTGGATTCTTTGCACAGCTCATGAAAACCTGGAGACTAGTGTATGAACTGGCCTGGTGGTAGTAGCTAGCCAAGCAGTAGTCTTCACTGATGAGATTTGTGCTTTTAGCTGGTGAAACACCAGCAATTTCCCGGTATACAATGGGGTTTATAATGAGTAAATATATACAAATCGGTTTGTTTCCCAGTGACAGTTCTTGAAAATTAGTTGAAATAATGGGAGGACAGAATCAATGCCCTTGTATTCTCAATTCTAGGAAAGACAAGTGTTATATTTTTCTTGTATTGTACTTTACGATAGTATATAAAGCTGAAATTGCAAGAATGTTCATTTTAATGAACGTCTAGAGAATCTTCGATGTCTAGTCCATGAAATCACTAAAAAGAAAAAAAATCACACTGGTTAATATGTGAGTAATTTGCAATTATTTAAAATACTTACCATCAGAAGTCAGGGCACTATTATAATAAAGGATGAGGCAGCATAATTTGCAACTACAGAACAGATGAATCTTAGGAATAATTCTATGAATGATGTAATGGGAGTTGGTTTCTTAAACAGGTATCATTATTGGAAAAATTGCCAGTGCAACAGTAATGCTCTGAAATGTCCTACAACATGAACAAGAAGATTAGCTATTAATTTCAATCTGATTAGATCTGGCCCAGTTTGAAATGTGTTCCTTGGTGCAAAACACCAAATGGAAATAAGTGTTTTACCATTTAGGATGATTACTGGAACACACGTAACAGTACAAAAATTGGAATAAGCTACTAAGTGGCAGAGAGACTGAATTTGTAAAGGAGATGCCCGTGGAAAAAAGGGGGGACATCTAATTTACCCAGCTTGTCCTGACATGAACAAACCACGTCATGGGCCTTCCTGGCTCCATGGAGAGAGTGGGTGAGCAGGAAAATGTGAGTAGCAGCATTGAAATAGGACACTAATGCTTCCTCTGGGGCATTCAACAAATTGGATTGGCTGCTCACTTCATAGAGCAGCGAACCAACTAAAGTGTTCACAGATCTTAAGGGCAATTGTGCAGCCTTGATTTTGCCACTGAGACTGCAACCCTGGTGCAGAATACATAAACTTCCAGCATTATGTTGAATATTCCCTGAGCTGCTTCAGCAAAGCCCAAATGTTCCAGTGAGACTGCTTAGACCCCACAACAGTTGGCCATTCTGATTAGGCCTGAGGAATCAGGATTCCATCTGCTGTCCTTAGGATAGAGAACACAGAGGCAGTCAATTATGATGACTAATTGCCTCTGGAAGATTGTGCCTTTGGATGCACTGCTGGCAGGAGCAGAATCAGGACTACCATTTCATCCTGATACCAGGGTTCCACAGCCCTTTTTGAAAGCTTCAGTGAAGAGGCTTAGCTAGTATGCACATCATTCATTAGCAATGAGATGGCAGCTTGTTGGAAAATTGCAGACAGCTTGCTGGTGGTTTTCAATGCACCATTAACCCGACACATAGAATCTGTGAATTTCCATTGTTATGTCTTGAATGGAAAAAATAAATCGGAAGATCAAAAATATTAGAGTGGAGGGAAGACTTTTGTGGAAGAGAGACTGATTGTTCAATTATTTAGGAACATGAGTAGGCCATCCAGCCTATTGAGTTTGTTTCATAATTCTAGATCATAGCTGACCATCATCAATATCATTTTCCTCCACTATGTCCATCTCCCTTAATATCACTGATCTCCAATAACATATCAATTAAGCTTCCATAGTCCTCTGGGTTAAAGAATTCCAAAAATTCCTCACTGAGTGAAGAACTTTCTCCTTTTCTCAGTCAACAAAGGCCTGTCCCTTATCCTGAGATGATGTCCACTGGTCCTGGCATCACCAGCCAGAGGAAACATCCCATCTATATTGACCATGTCCTGCCCTATAAGAATTTTATATGTTTGAAAGAAATTACCTCTCATTCTTTGAGATAATAGGTACAGTAGCTTCATCATTTAGAAAACAGGCTTGATTATTCATCACACCATTATCCTTACTTTTAATTATCTACCAAAACAGCTTGGTGATTGGAAGTACAATCAATAGGTTCCAATAATTGGTATCATGAAGTAGATTCAATAACAAATTTACTGATGGATGCAAGCTTATTGGCTAGATATTTAGTGAACAAAGAATTAAGAACAATGCTTTGTAGTTGGCAAAATTTAATCAGTATGAATTCCACTGCTGGAAGATAATGAACAATGGTTTAAAGGATGGAACTACTCAATGAAGGAATATTTATTTACGAAACTTTAATGATTGAGATTTAACCAGTTTGGATTTAATTATGGAGGTTGACTAGGTATATAACAAACCATAAGATTATACTTTAAAAGAAATACGAACAGGAATAGGCTGATTGGCCCCTCAATCTTCCTCCACCTTTTGCTTCCAAGATTATGACTGACCTAACAAATCCACTTTCCTGCCCTTTCCCCATAATCCTTGATACCCCGCTAATCAAGAATCTATCACAGCTTTACAAGGACTCTGCCCCCAAGAGAGAAGAAATTCCTCATCTCAGTCAATTGAGCCCACCCCTTAGTTCTGAGACTATGCCCTCTGGTCCTAGACTCTCTAGAGAGAAAATATCCTCTCAGCATTTACTCTGTCAAGCCCTTTAAGAATCCTATGTTTCAATGAGGTCACCTCTCATTCTTCTAAAATCCAATGAGTAGAGTCCCAATCTGTTTAAACTTTGGGTACATAATTCTTCAACTCGAGTATTTATTTACTTGTGCTTGGCACTTTGTAAGCAGGGTTCTCCCCCCCAGGGGTTCAAAGGTCTCTGAAAGGGGATATGGCTAAGTGTCTTATTAAATGGTGCACCTGGAACATCAAGGGAAGTCATTCGTCTGTTAAAAGGAAAAAAGTGCTTTCTAGCCTTAAGAGGGAAAGGGTTGATATTGCTTTGTTGCAGGAAACCCATCTTGATGATGGGAACACCTGAAGCTACAACAAGGGGGTTATGACCGGGTATTCTTTTCATCCTTTACTACTAAAAGTAGGGGAGTGACAAACTCATACAGAAAAATCTTCCAATCACATCATTAGAGCAGATGAAAGATGAGCAGGGACAGTCTGTGATACTTAAAGCCCTAATACATGGGGAGGAATATGGTATTTTAAATTTCTACTGTCCTCTGGCGCATCCCCTGAAATTTTTGATTAGTGCTTTCTCTTAGTTGAATGCCCTTGGAACACTGCACATTATTATAGGGGGAGATTTTAATGTCTTTTGGATCCAACAGTGGACAGGATGCCTAATGAGCCCCAAAATTATTTCTTCGCAGGCCAAGCAGGTGGCTTAACTTATGCGAGGGGTTGGGGCTGGTGGACATTTGGAGATGTCTTCACCCTACCGGCAGGGACTCCACCTTTTTTTCAAACCCACAACCATCTGATGAAGGTGCAACACTCCAAAAGCTAGTGCTTCCAAATAAACCTGTTGGACCATAACCTGGTGTTATGTGATTTTTAACTTTGACTGAATGAAGGCATTTCTGTTGGAACACCACCTCTAGGTGGAGCAAGAACACAGGCATAAAAGTTCCACCTGGCAGTGCTATGTCTCTGCCAAATGTCAGATGCAGCTGCCTTCCAACCAGAAGGATAATCTATTAAGCCAATCTCCACCCAATCTCTAAATTCAGCCCAGAGGGACACTTCTTTCCTTGCTCACCATGAGGAGTTCATGGCTGAACTGTTCAAACATTGGTGCTATTTTCATGACTATTGCCTCTGTTCCCAGCCTTTAACCCTACTCTCAGATTCTCAGTCCCTGGTTCCCCAGCACAGATGGTAGCTTGGCCATCTGCACATGTATAGGCAGTGTGTCATTATTACTCCTGGAATGTAGTGATGTCATAATACATTTGCAGACTCATTCTGCTCTAACGATATCTGTCTCCAGTAACTGACACCAATTAACCCATATGTACTTGCGTACGGGGCCATTTTGATTGCTGGTGTACATTTGGATCAATTATTCTGTTAATGGACAAAGATTTAACTGATTTCAAGAATTGATGGCTCGAGGATGAGTTAAGAAATTTTAACTGGAAGGATGTCAGATGGAGTTTATTGTTGGGAGATTAATGAGCCAAGTTTAATTGGTGGTTTAAAAGATGGCAGCTTTATTGAGGAATGCTTAATGGACAAAACTTTCAAGGATGGATGTTTAATTTATGAGGCTGCAAGAATAAATTAATTTTGTCACTGCAACATTTAAACTGATTTGGAGATACCGGTGTTGGACTGGGGTATGCAAAGCTGAAAATCACAACACCAGATTATAGTCCAACAGGTTTAATTGAAAGCACACTAGCTTTTGGAGCGTCGCTCCTTCATCAGGTGGTACCACCTGATGAAGGAGCGATGCTCCGAAAGCTAGTGTGCTTCCAATTAAACCTGTTGGACTATAGCCTGGTGTTGTGATTTTAAACATTTAAACTAAATTTTATATTGCAAAAATTGGAAGCATTTACAAAATGAATAAACTATATTAATAGATACAATGTAATTTCTCACCATTCTATTAAGTATCAATATAATCAGTACTTACTATACTTTAAAAAGATGACAAATGACATCCCTAGAGTAAACACATAAATCAAGACTGTAACTGCAATTGTCCCCAAAATTCGATTCATAGGAATCTGACATTCTGTAACTGTAGGTAGAGAATGTTATTATTTGTGAAATTATTCAAATCTTTAACATTTAAATTTTAAAATGTAAAAACTATTCATACAAATATAAATATACTTGAAACTGATGCATCTCCTTTCATTATATGCTTGACAGTACAATAAAATGGCATGTAAATTGCAAGGTACAGAACACACCATGTTACATTAATCAATAATAGAAATTGTGATAGGTAAGTTTCCTTTATTAAGGCTCAAACTAAACTCTGAAATAAAATCCTGGTTTAAAAAAAGAGGTTATTTCTGAAATACCAAAATATATTGCATGATTAGAGCATAGAGGAATTGAAGATCCACACCCCACATAAATAGCAACAGTCTTGGCTGGCCAAGATTCTATACTGAATTGCATGAATTATCTCCCATTGCTGCACCCATAGTATATGTAAAGCAGAGAAATCACACAGGAGGAATGCTGGCTTTTGATAGGACTACCGTGTGCTAGCAATCATTTAGTATCTATCCTAACTGTGATTCTTCCTGGAAACCTGTAAAATTCTACTCAAATGAAAGGCATAAAAGGGAGTTTGGTGGGGAGAGGGTACAAAACATTCACTGAAACGAGCATGGCAGGGCTGGAGCTGGACTGATTGAAGATCCTAGACAAATCAGATAAGAGGCTGAGTTCCCATTATAAATAGGTGGAACCTCCACTGCTCTGAGCACAACGTAGCAGATAAATGGCTTACTTTAAGATATGCAGTTCAAAACCATTTAGAACTCTCAAACACAAATCACCCTCAATGTTGTTGCTGTTCAGAGTATCATCAATACTCACTGTTTTTTTGCCCATTGTAAATTGGTACAGCTGAAATGATCATCGAGAAGATTCCATACACCCAAAAAACAAGACGATGATCTGTGAATTAAATTTGAAAATACAACTCTTATAGAGATTGCTTTTTCAGTTTAGCTCTGAGACAAACCATAATTCCTATAGATTCAACTGGTCACTTTCTCCATCCAGCAGATTAATTTGTATTGGTGCTCAAGAGATGGAATAAAACATTAGTGAGCATCAACTGTTTACCAGAAAATAAAGTTCCTTTTGTTGGGTTCCCAACTTGAGGTGTTTAACAATCACCAATCATTTCCCAGCCTTACTATAAAACACAGTAACAAATTGTCAATGAGAAACTGTTAGGCATCAAATATAAAAACCCAGTCAGTTGGAAGCAATTATAGCAATGGAGTAGTCCCAATGGATTCACTGGAGAATGCCAATTCAAAGGGGAAGATTTCCTACTTTGCCGATCTGCCATAAATTCACACACATCGACTATTCCAGTGACTCAAGTCAGCCAAAGTACAAGATGAAGCCAAAGGTGCAGTGAAACAGGAGTTATATACTATGGAGGAGAATTTCAGGGCAAGTTAGCCATTAACTCTAGAGTGAATACATTTTCAAGAATCCTGCCACAGGGATAAGGATAAAAGTTGAAATTATGCACATAGATGGTTGGGGTACTCCCCTTAGCTGGTGAGGTTCAGTGCCTCTGTGGCACTAGAGAGAGAGATATCTATACCTATATTTCAGACTGCAGCACCTACAGAAACATCTGTAAAAAATGCAAGGAGCTTTCCAGGCCAGTAAGTGCATCCAACATTGATAACTTTATTCATGGCATGGAAGATTGATTGGAAAGTGGATGACAACAGAATTAGGATTTATTTAGAAGCAGTAGTTCAAGGGGCTCAGGGATATCAGGTACAAAACTTCAGAGACTTCAGCCGATTCCATGATCTCCCTTGCTCTCCCACAGATCATCAGTTACCAGTGTCCTGACCTCCTTTTTATATGAGAGTCGTTCATCATTAAGATGGTGCAGAACATTTTGAGAAAAGAAATTGTCAGTAATCACGGTCCATGTGAGAATCAATGATAACAGGAAGGAAAAAAGTTGGAAGCCCTGCTGACAAGTTTTCAGGAATTTAAACAGTAATTAAGGAACAGGACCTCAAAAAGGTAGCAATATTATTCCCAGCGTCATATGCCACTGTGTACAGTAAAATCCCACCATTCACAGTCCACCCTTTGCGAGATTACTTATCTGCCTGATAATTACGGTGTACCTTTTCACCAACTGTAACTCCAGAGTTTTCCTGTACAATAAGAGCTGCAGACAACATTTACACATTGCTCATGCATTAGTTGGACATTTTGCAAAAATCACCAACTGTAATGTTCTCTGGGATCACACCCCTTGAAAAGGATGGACTTTACTGTTTGGGAATAATAAAGAGTTAACTGGGATAAACAGTGCAAGAGGAGATTACTTTAGATTCCTGGGGTATTGTGGCTAGTTCTTAAGCAAGAAGGATCATGGATGGTGGATTTGTTGCATGGGGTAACAAGGAAACGACTAAGATCTTACAAAGAGGGAAACCAGTGTCATTAGGTTTGGTTTGAACTAATTTGGAGGGACATCAGCACCAAGATAAAATATCAGAGGACAAAAACAGTACAGAGAGAACTGGGTGAGACAAAGTGTACTAGACTGAATAGTTTAGAATTAGAAGGGATCAGAAGACTCAAAATTCTTGACTATAAGGAACTCAATGGAAGAGGGAAAAAGGGAAAGACAAGTAGTATTGATTAAATAAACTGTTTTAGCATTGGAAAGGAATGATAAGTAACAGGGGCCAATGACAGAATCTATTTGTTTCAAGTTTAACAAAGGAGCTACGAGGCAGTTGGCATTTATATAAAGCAATTAATATCGCAGTATATTTACATACACACAAACAGAAGTAGTAGGCTATTTGGCCCTTTGAATCATGCATTAAAATCATGGCTGACCTGTTTGTACTTCAATTTCACAGCACTGCTCCCTCACAGCACCAGTGACCGGTGTTAGATTCCACCCTCAAGCAACTGTTTGCACATTTTTCCTACGTCTGTGTGGATTTTCTCTGGGTGTTCTGGTTTTCTCCCACAGTCCAATGATTATGCACGTTAGGTGGATTGGCCATGTTAAATTGTCCATGGTATCCAGCGTTTTGTCGGCTAGGTGGACTAGGCATGATAAACTCGGTTACAGGGATAGGGCAAGGATTATGTTCACAGTGTCTTACAGATGCTGTGAGATCTCCAGAGTTTTCCCAACAATTTTTGTTTCTGTTTCTGAAAATGATGTTTCCTCTAATATTCAGTCCAGAAGGACTAAAATTAGGTGTTGCATTTTTAGAACTGAGATGAGCAGAATTGTTTTCTCTGAGGATTGTGTGAATTTGGAACTCTCTGCTTAAGAGTGTCATTGAATATTTTGGAAACGGAGATAGATTATTGTTTAGCAAAGGAGGCAATTTCCATGTTCAAAATATTTAATGATACTCTCTTCTTAAACAGAGAGTTCCAAGTCACACAATCCTCAGAGAAAACAATTCTGCTATCTCAATCCTAAAAAGGCAACCCCTAATCTTAGTCCTTCTGGACTGAATATCAAAAGAAACATCATTTTTAGAAACACAAACAAAAATAGCTGGGAAAACTCAAGAGATGTGGTGGCATCTGTGAGACACAGTGGGTTTGATGTGAATCATAGAATCCTAGCCCTATCCCTGGAACCCTGAGTTTACCATGGCTAGTCCACCTAGTCTACACAACTCTGGACAGCATGGGCAATTTAACATGGCAATACCACCTAACGTGCACATCTTTGGACTGTGGGAGAAAACCCAGAGCATCCAGAGGAAACCCACAGAGACAAATTGAAATTGCTCAAAAAATTCAGCAGGTCTGTCAGCATCTGTGTAGAGAAAGCAGAGTTAATGTTTCGGGTCCAGAGACTCTTCTTTAAAACTTGAGTTAACGCTGTTTCTCTCTCCGCAGATGTTGCCAGACCTGCTGAGTTTTTCCAGCAATTTAAATTTGTGTTTCTGATTTTCAACATCCACATTTCTTTGGGTTTTTTTGGCTTAACATCATTTTTGTGTCCACTTTGTCAAGACCATTCAGGATCTGATATGCTTCAATCAAATCACCATTCATTCTTCTAAATTCCACTTTTCTATTCAATTCCTTTTGTAATAATGAATACTATTGGGATGCTATCCTATATTATGTGCTGACTGTACACCAACTTTAGAACACATGAATCCCACTACACTTCAAAAATTACACAAACTATCATCAAATAATAATTAGCCTTTTTCAATCTTCCTGCCAAAGTCATGAACTTCACATTTTCCCAAATGTTTGCCCCCTTACTCACCCCATCTGTACTTGCCTGCAACTTCATTGTCTTTTTTAGATTACATTAGCTACAATATGGAAACAGGTCATTCGGCCCAATAAGTCCACACCAACCCTCTGAAGAGTAACCCATCAAGACATATTTCCCTCTAATACACCGAACACTATGGACAATTTATTTTCTCTTACATTTTCTCACTGTATCTTAAACTTGCTACCTTAATTTCCCTCTGAGCCCTAGCAGCAAATATCACAATTGATTTCCACTAAGCTGAGGCCAAAACACTGCAATGGTAATAAGAGGCCACTTTTCTGTATGTGTTTCCTTTATGTCTACTGATGGATTCCAGGCACAAGGTCACTTCATTCTCTTTGCCCTATATGACAGTCTTGTCATCTGCTACTGCACACCCACAATCATCTTCAGCAAGGCCGATGCCTTCATCTGTGTCTTGGCACAGATGCCTGACACGATGGAATCCGTTTTCACCCTTTGACATAGTATACTGTTTTCTTCAATAGACAGAAAGGAGAAAGAGTGCATCTCTATACAGTAATCAGATGGCCACTGAATCTGCTAGCATCCCTCTAGATGTAAGATTGCTGGACACCTCAAAACATATGTTTGCTCTCATGGGATTTACAGGACACCACCAACAGGAGACAAATGTTTCCCATGAGGCATTTGGCTCCGGTGCTCAAAATTCTTTTGCTTATCTGGCTGATCCCTCCTCACATTGAGGCCTATCAAATGTTGCCCATGCATAAGCCAAAGGGTTATGATAATATAATTAAACTAATTCTAATGGTGTGAAGAGGTCATTGTCTAGCTTAGAGTGGTGCTGGAAAAGCGCAGTAGGTCAGGCAGCATCCGTGGAGCAAGAAATCAATGTTTCGGTCAAAAGCCCTTCATCAGGATTTTCCTGCTCCTCGGATGCTGCCTGACCTGCTGAACTTTTCCAGCACTACTCTAATCTATACTCTGATCTTCAGCATCTGCAGTCCTCACTTTTGCCTTGAAGAGGACATTGACCTTGTGAAACTGTATCCAAGTATGCAACAAGTCTCTGTGGTAATCACATCTCAGTAGTCAATTTAGAGGCTCTCTCTTTTATGTTTGTTGGGAAGAGCACTTCCCATCATTATCATGCAACAGAGTGAGCATAGCTCATGCATCAGGGATCAGCACAGCTAATAAAGTTCTTTCAGGGGCTCCCATGCTGATCCTGAAAGCTCATTCACTCTGCAGAAAAGTCAGTATATTATTTAAAATTGAAACAACATTTGCATTAACATCAGATAATGCAGTGATTGACATCTTTCTTCACAATTAAGTGATCACTTTTGTTAACTGTCAGCCTGGGATTGACATCACTGGGATTAAATTCTGCTTTAAGTACAGCATGATTTAGAAGGGGACATTTACAGAATACAGGCAGTATCGAGAATCCGTTCTTACATTTATTTGTACAGAAGCTGTACACAATGCAGGTCAATGTAAAGCAGCTATTCTTACAATGAGTCTTTAAAATTCCAACTCTCTATGGGATTTCATTCACAAATACAAGTGATTGTAACTTGGACATGTGTAAATTTCATGTTGGTAGGCTTAGAATATAAACATGAATACATAATTAGTTGGGGATGTTAACTTCAGTAAGTTAACGCTGATCTTGTTTATATGGATTGGATCTAAACATTACCAGGCAAAATAATGGATACTTTGAAAGAGATGTTTTGGATGCAGAAATGGAGAATGAAGGGCCTACAAACGTAGATTACCCTGGATACTTAAAGATATAAAGATGATAGTGAACCAGAAAAATGAAGTTTATAGCAATGACTTAGCAGAGTTTGTTAGTAAGAATTCCCTGGAAGTTTGAAGCATGTGAAGTGATTTAATTGAAACATATAAAAAATTCTGGGAATGTCACAAGCTGTTTCCCTTTGTGGAGAGTCTAGAAGTAAAAGTCATGGTCTCAGGAAAAAGGCTTGGTCATTTACGACTGAGATGAACACAAGCTTTTTCCATTGAGTTGTGAAGCTTAAGAATTCTCTATTCCAGATGCTGTGTCATTGTCTGTTGATGTCAGCCTTGATTACAGTCAATATTGCATAGGATGCTAGCCCTGGGAGTTACGACTCTATCCTACATGCTTTGATAATTATTTGGAATGATGCCCTTCCTCCCAGGGATGCTGCATATGGTGGACACCACTGGAAATGAAACAGTACTAGACAAGTGACGTACAGCAGACTGGAGTTCAGCTGCGTAGGTTTGGGAAATACAGGGTCAATCAGGCATGTAGGGATATGGTCGCTTGGGTCAATAATGACAGCAGGCAAATCGTGGCTCACATTACAGATGTGTGCACGTGCATGCATGTGGTAGGGGTGGACGAAGAGGGATAACTCAGGCAGAGCCTACATGGAAGCTTTTGCTGAGCAGCCTCTCCAGATGACAGAACTCCACCCATCCCCACAGGTAAATGAGCAGCAGCAGGGAAAAAATAAGTACTTATGTGACCAGCAATTAACTAGTTAAGGACCTCAGTTAGCCTAAGGGTAGATTGCTGGTAAAATAGAGAGGCAGAAATGTAACAAGAATGGCACCCACTTGCCATCCCACCTGGTTTTATGTCAATCCCCCTGCCAACTCCAAAACAGTTCTGGGGTTGACCAGAGTATATTGTCATAAATTTCAGCACACAGGGTTAAGGAGCTCAGTGTAAAATGAATGTGTAGACTGATCTGTAAACAATGTTATGATAGTATTTACATAAAAGACTGGCTTGTTTCTGGATCAGGCTAATTAATTTAGCTTCAATGGGTTCTTGCTGATCTATTTTCCATTTCACCAATGCAAAGAATGTCATAGACTCAGAGATATACAGCATGGAAACAGACCCTTGGGTCCAACACACCCAAACTGTCTAGATATCCTAAATAAATCTAGTCCCATTTGCCAGCATTTGGCTCATTTCCATCTCATTCCTTCGAATTCATGTACCCTTCAAGATGCCTTTTAAATGTTGTAATTGTATCAGCCTCCACCAATTTCTCTTGTTTGATACACACACCACCTTGAGTCAAAACGTTGTCCCTTAGGTTCCTTTTAAATCTTTCCCCTCTCACCTTATACCTATACCCTCTAGTTTTAGACTCCCCCACCCCAGGGAAAGACCCTGTCTATTCACCCTATCCAAGGCTCTCTTGATTTTGCAAACCCAAGAGATCACCCTTCATCCGCCAATGTTCCAGGGAAAATAGCCCCAGGCTATTCAGCCTCTCCCTGAAGCTCAAACACTGGCAATATGCTTGTAAATCTTTTCTGAACCCATTCAAGTTGAACAGCATCCTTCCTACAGCAGGGAGACCAGAATTGAATGCAGTATTCCAATAATGGCCTAACCAGTGTCCTGTACAGCCACAACATGACCTCCCAATTCCTATACTCAAAGCACTGACCAATAAAGGCAAGCATACCAAACGCTTTCTTCACTTTCCAGTCTACTTACGAATCCACTTTCAAGTAACTACGAACCTGCACTCCAAGGTTCTCTTTGTTCAGTAACACTTCCCAGGACCTTTCCATTACGTGTATAAGTCCTCCCTAATTTGCCTTTCCAAAACGCAGCACCTCACATTTATCTAAATTAACTCCAACTGCCACTCCTTGGCCCATCTGATCACGATCCCATTGTACTTGGATGTAACCTTCTTCGCTGTCCAGTACATCTCCACTTTTGGTGTCGTCTGCAAACTTATTAACTATACCTCCTATGTTCACATCCAAATCATTTACATAAATGACAAAAAGCAGTGGACGCCACACCTTGTGGCACACCGCTGGCCACAGGCCTCCAGTCTGAAAAATAATCCTCTACCACCATCCTCTGTCTCCTACCTTTAAGCCAGTTCTACATCTAAATGGCTAGTTCTCCCTGTAGGTAAAAACAATGACTGCAGATGCTGGAAACCAGATTCTGGATTAGTGGTGCTGGAAAAGCACAGCAGTTCAGGCAGCATCCAAGGAGCAGTAAAATCGACGTTTCGGGTAAAAGCCCTTCATCAGGAATAATACCAGGTATTCCTGATGAAGGGTTTTTGCCCGAAACGTCGATTTTACTGCTCCTCGGATGCTGCCTGAACTGCTGGGCTTTTCCAGCACCACTAATCCTAGTTCTCCCTGTACTCCATGTGATCTAACCTTACTGACCAGTCTACCATGAGGAACCTTATCAAACGACTTACGAAGTCCATATAGATCATGTCCATTGCACTGCCCTCATCAAAAAACTCAATTTCCCATGCACAAAGCCCTGTTGACTATCCCTAATCAGCCCCTGCCTTCCATTTACATGTAAATACTGTCCCTCAGGATTATCTCCAACATCTTGCCTACCACTGATGTCAGGCTCACTGGTCTGTAGATCCCTGGCTTTGCTTACCTTCTTTCCTAAAAGTGGCACCATGTTAGCCAACTTCCAGTCTTCCGGCACCTCACCTGTAGCTATCATTGATACCAATATCTAAGGGCCCCAGCAATCTCTTTCCAATCTTCTCAGAGTTCTAGAGTACACCCGATCAGATCCCAGGGACTTATCCAACTTTTAAGACATCCATCACCACCTCCTCTGTAATATGGATATTTTTCAAGATGTCACTATTTATTTCCTTATGTTCTCTATCTTCAATATCCTTCTCCACAGTAAACAGTGATACAAAATACTCAATTAGTTCCTCCCCCATCTCCTGCAGTCCCACACATCGACAGCCTTGTTGATCTTTAAGGGGCCCTATTCCATCCCTTCTTACTGATTTGTCCTTAATTTATTGGTAGAATCCTTTTGGATTCCCTTAACGCTATTTGCCAAAGCTATCTCATGTCCCCTTTTTGCCCTCCCGATTTCCCTCTCAAGTATACTCCGACTGCTTTTATACTCTTCTCGGAATTTATTCAATCCCTGCTGTCCATACCGGGACATATGCTTCTGTCATATTCTTGACCCCAAACCTCAATTTCTCTCGTCATCCAGCACTTCCAACACCTACCAGCCTTGCCTTTCACCCTAACAGGAACGTGCTGTCACTGGATCCTCATTATGTCATTTTTGAAGGCTTCCCATTTTCCAGCCGCCCCTTTACTTGTGAACATCGATCAACTTTTGAAAGTTCTAGCCTAAGTGGCCTTCCTCCAATTTTGAACTTTTAAATCTGGTCTATCCTTTTCCACCCTTATTTTAAAACTACTAAAATTATGGTCACTGGCCCCAAAATGCTCCCCTGCTGACACCTCAGTCACCTGCTCTGCGTTATTTCCCAGAAGTAGGTCAGGTTTTGCACTTCTCTAGCAGGTCTATCCAAATACTGAAGAGGAAGATTTACCTGTACACATTTGACAACTTTCTTCCAATCCAAGTCCTCAACACTGTGGCAGTCCCAGTCTACGTCTGGAAATTTAAAATCCCCTACCATAACCACATATTAATCTTATCGGCAACTGAGACCTCCTTACAAGTTTGTTTCTAAATTTCTTGCTGACTATGGAGGGAGGTCTATAGTACAATTCCAATAAGGTAATCATTCCTCTCATTTCTGAGTTCCACCCAAATAACTTGACTGGACATCCTCCAAGCAATTTCCCCTGTAAGTACAGGTGTAAAGTTATCCCTAACCAAAAACAACATTCCCCTTCCTCTCTTGCCGACCTTTCTATAGTATCTAAATCCTGGAACATTGAGCTGCCAGTCCTGTCCATCACTGAGCCAATCTCTGTAATTGCTATGATATCCCAGTCCCACATTCCCAACCATGCCCTGAATTCATCTGCCTTACCTGTTAGGCCTCTTGCATTGAAGTAAATGCAGTTTAATTTATCAGTCCTACCTTGTTCTCTGCCTTGTTTCTGTCTGCCCTGTTTAACTTGCTCCGTTTCTCAACCACACCAGTCTCAGACTGATCATTTTCCTCACGATCTCTCCCCCTCACAACGGGAGTAATCCAGATATTCTACCCTCGATGACTCACTTTAAAAATTCCTGCCTAACTACCTATACTCTCTCCTCAGAATCTTGTCCTGTTTTCTTCCAATATGTACAACGACCTTCTGCTGGTCCCTCTCTCCTTTGAGAATATCCTGCACCCTCTGAGCTCGCCTTCATCCTGGTACGAGGGAGACAAAACATCTGTGCCACTGACAAAAGAGTCTTCTATCACAATCAATTGCTTGGAACCAGATATACCCCTCGTTATATCAGAGCCAGTGTCAGTACCAAAAACCTGGTCATCAGTGCTACATTCCCGAAAATCCATCACTCCCTACATTCTCCAAAACAGGAATTTCCTTTTCCAACATTTGATGACTTTTCAGTAGAATTAAACTTCAGGAAAAATTACATGATCCATCTGAATAACTGAAACCTTTAGAAGATAGACATTATGAAACTAATCTTTATTTAAGAATGCCAACAGGGTGGATCAATGGTCAATCCCAAGTTCTGCTTCCTGTTGGAATTTCAGTACCAGGATACTCAGGCATTACTTGACTTGGAAAGAAAAATAAAAATCATTAAAATAATACAGAAGAGTTATTGCACCAACTTACGTTTCTTTGTCAAAAATGAACTTTTGAGTCGAACTTCAGCTTGCAGATAAAAAGCCAAAATGTAAATGATTGTTGCAGAAGCAAACAAAACTCCAATGCCTTCAATTAATCTGTATACTACAGGGTACACTGGAAAAGGCCAAAATAAAAGAACATGTGTAATTAAGAGTATACTGATTATATAACAATTCAGGTTACATAAAAATTTGACTTTCAACATGTTTGACCAGTCTTGGCCTGATTCCAACTTTGAAATCTGTAGTTGAGGACTGATCTGGCAATTTAGAGTGATACTTCAGTATGGTGTTCCTTGCACAGTGCTGATTTTCAGAGAAAGTTCTAAACTGGGTCCCATCTGCCTCATTTAAAATAAAGGATCCAATAAATTCAATACTGTGCTTGATTACGTGACAATACTCACTAAAATGCAAAGTATTGCAATTAATTATCGCTAAAATGCTGTGGCACAGTCTAAGCATGTAAAATAATGTTTAATAACTCAGAGTGCTTTCTTTGTCAGAATTGTATAATAAAAATTCAGATAAGAACATAAGAACCAGGAAAAGGCTACCTGGCCCTTCGAGCCCGCTCTGCCACTGACCTTTTTGCAGCCTCAACTCCACTTACCCACCTTCTCACTAGAACCCTTAATTCCTTTGCTGTTCAAAAACTTTCTTAGCATTAAGAACATCCGATGAGGAAGCTTCAACTATTTCACTGGTCAGGGAGTTCCACAGGTTCACAACTCTCTGGGTGAAGATGTTCCCCCGTAATTCAGTCCTAAATCTGCTCCCCTTAATTTTGAGGCTATGCCCTCTTGTTCTATTTCACTCGCCAGTGGATACATCTTCCCTTCATTCTTCTAAATTCAAATTAATATAATCACAGTCTACTCAGTCTCTCCTCATAAACCAACCCTCTCAACTCCGGAATCAACCTAGTGAATCTCCTCCGCACCCTTCCAGTGCCAGCACATCATTTCTCAAGTAAGAAGACTAAAATTGCACACAGTACTCCTGATGTGGCCTCATCAGCATCCTAAACAGTTGCAACATAACCTCCCTGCTTTTCAACTCAATCCCTCTGGCAATAAAGGACAAAGTTCCATTTGCCACCTTAATTATCTGTTGCACCTGCAAACCATCCTTCTGCGATTCATGCACAAGGACACCTAGGTCCCTCTTCACAGCAGCAATGCTGCAATTTTTTACCATTCAAATAATAGTCCTTTTTGCTGTTGCTCCTACCAAAATGATGACTTCATGTTTACCAACATTGTACTCCAGGTGCCAAACCTATGCCCACTCACTTAAACTATCTATATCCCTCTGCAAACTTCCAGCATCTTCTGCACACTTTGTTCTACACTCATCTTCATGTCATCTGCAAGTTTTGAGACAAAACATAAGATCCTCAACACCAAATCATCTATGCAAATTGGAAACAATGGTGGGCACAAGAATGATCCCTGAGGCACACCACTAGTCACTCAGATCATAAAAACACTGATTTATCTCCACGTTTTGCTTACTGTTAGTTAACCAATCCTCTGTCCATGCTAATACATTGCTTGTAACACTGTGTACCTTTATCTTATGCAGCAGCCTTTTGTGCGGCATCTTGTCAAATGCCTTTTGGAAATCTAGATACACCACATTTACTGGGTCCCCATTTTCCACCGTGCTCGCAATGTCTTCATAGAATTCCAGTAAATTAGTTAAACATGACCTGCCTTTCATAAACCCAACCCATGCTGCATCTGCCCAAAGCGGCAATTTCTATTTAGATGTATTGATTTTTCTTTCTTGATGTTAGGTGCAAACATTTTCGCCACTTTAGAAGTTAAGCTAACTGGCCTGTAATTCCCATCTTTTGCCTAGTACTTTTTAAAACAGTGGCGTCACATTTGCTGTATTCCAATCTGCTGGAACTGCCCCAGAGTCCAGTGAATTTTGGAAAGCTACCAAGAGCACATTTGCTATTTCTCATACCATCTCTGCTGGATCCCTGGGATACATTTCATCAGACTGGTCTACCTTTAACTCCATTAGCTAGCCCAACACACCTCTTTCGTGACAGCGATCGTTTCTAGGTCCTCATCTACCTTCGTCTCCTGTCAATTGCAGGCATGTTATTTGTGTCCTCCACTGTGAAGACTTACACAAAATACCTGCTCAGTACCTCAGCTATTTCCTCATTTTCCATTATTAAATCCCCCTTCTCATCCTCTAAAAAGTCCAATGTTTACCACAGCCACTCTTTTTTCTTTTTATATATTTGTAGAAATTGTTGCCATATCTTTAAATTCTGAGCGAGATTACCCTCATAATCTATCTTACTTTAACTTATATCTTTTTGGTGGCTTTCTGTTCACCTTTAAAGTTTTCCTAATCTTCTGGTTTCCCACTGGTCTTTGTCACTTAGTAGGCCTTATCTTTCAATTTGCTTATCTTTCAATTATTTCCTTAGACGTGCATGGCAGATTACCGCTTTTCCCGCAGTCCTTCAATTTCACTGGTATATACTTTTGCTGTATATACTTTATTTTGAAAGTCCTCCATTGTTTCTCAACTGTCCCACCTTAAAGTCTGTTTCCAATCTACTTTAGCCAATTCCTTTCTCATCCTATTGTAGTGTCCTTTGTTTAAGCACAAGATCCTAGTAAGGAGTTAAAAATCAGGTTATAGTCCAACAGGTTTAATTGGAAGCACACTAGCTTTCGGAGCGCGCTCCTTCATCAGGTGATAGTGGAGGACACAATTGTAAGGCACAGAATTTATAGCAAGACTTTACAGTGTGATGTAACTGAAATTATACATCAAAAAAACCTTGATTGCCTATTGAGTCTTTCATCTGTTCAAATACCGATAGTTTCACTTCTTTCATGTGTAAATCACAAAACCATTTTTTGAAAGTTGCATTCTCAGGTTAGCTGTAACAATTGATGTTAGCTAGACAATATGTTAAAGGTTTTAGCCCCCTGTGTTTTCTGTCTATGCCATGATGTTTAGATTGATTCTAATCTAAAAAGTGAGATAACAGAGTTTTACATGAATTCATGTAGTTTTTGAGCAAAGTACAACGTAACTCTGCAAGCCAAATCATGACCCTAGTAATGGATTTTATCTTCTCACTTCCCATCTGTATTCTAAATTCAGCCGTACTGTGATCACTCCTTCCAAGAAGATCCCTAACTATGAGATCATCAATTATGCCCCCCTCATTACACAGGACCAGATCTAGGATAGAATGCTCCCTTCTCAGCTCCATTACATATTGTTCAAGAAAACCGTCACCGATATATTCAAGTACACTTCCTGAAGACTGCCTTGGCTGACCAGGTTCAGTCTAATTGACATGTAGATTAAAATCCCCCATAATTGCGGTACCATTTTTACAGGCATGAGTTATTTCTTTGTTTATTGCCTGTTTCAATGTAATGTTATTCATGGTTACACAAACATGACACAGGAGAACACTTGCAGCTACCTGCTGTTACTATTAAGGTCAACGTGATATTTTATTAGCAATCGATATACACTTCCACAGTTCATTGATAAATACATTAAATAGAATCTTACTGATCTAGTGGCTACCCTCCATTAGCCTGAAAAGTTCAGCGGCACACATGAACACCTGGGGCCAACTTGAAGGCACCACCTCCTACCGCCCCCTCGACCAACCATCACCAAACTATCAACTCCCAGACTGTACACAACCTCATCACCACCCACAGCTTCCAATCTCATAGTTCAGCAACACTGCACCGGCCAGTTCGACGTCCTACCCAAGATCCACAAGCCTGACTCCCACAGCTGATCTATCGTCTCAGCCTGCTCCTGCCCACCAAATGCATCTCTCCATACCTCGATACTGTCATATCCCCCCTGGTCCAGGAACTCCCCACATGCAGTCGGGACACCACCCACATCCTCCACCTCCTCGACAACTTCAGTTTCCCTGATCCCTAATGCCTCATCTTCACCGAGGACATCCAGTCCGCATACACCTCCATCCACCATTACCAGGGCGTTCATGCCCTCCATTTCTTCCTCTCCCGACATCCCCAACAGTACCCTTCCACTGACACTTCTTATTCATTTGGCTGAACTGGTCCTCACCCTTAACGATTTCTCCTTCGAATCCTCCCACTTCCTCCTGACGAAAGGGGTAGCCATAGGCACCCACACGGGCCCCTGCAATGCCTGTCTCTTTGTCAGCTACATGGAACAATCTATCTTCCACAGTTATACTGGTACCACTCCCCATCCTTTTCTCCGCTACACTGATGACTGTATCAGCGCCAATTCATTTTCCCACGAGGAGGTTGAACAGTTCATGAACTTCACCAACACATTCCACTCCGACCTTAAGTTCACCTGGACCATCTCCGATACCTCTCCCCCTTTCCTGGACCTCTCCATCTCCATCAACGGTAACTGACTCAACACTGATATTTTCTACAAACCTACCGACTCCCACAGCTACCTAGATTACAACTCCTCACACCCTGCCTCCTGCAAAACTGCTATCCCTTAATCCCAATTCCTCTGCCACATCTGCTCCCAGGAGGACCAGATGCACCACAGAACACACCAGATTTCCCTCTTCTTTAAAGACTACAATTTCCACTCCCATGTGGTTGATGATGCCCTCCATCTCATCCACTTCCCGCATCTCCACCCTCGAACCCTACCCCTCCAACCACAAGGACAGAACCCGTCTGGTTCTCACCTTCCACCCCACCAACCTCTGTATACATCGCATCATCCTCCACCATTTTGCTGCTTACAAACGGACCCTACCACCAGAGATATATTTTCCACCCCAACCCATTTAACTTTCTGTAAAGACCGTTCCCTCCGCAACTGCCTCGTCAGGTCCATGCCACACAAAAACCAACCCTCCCCTCCTGGCACCTTCCCCTGCCACCGCAGGAATTGCAAACCTGTGCCCACGTCTCCACCTTCACCTCCATCAAAGGCCCCAAGGGAGCCTTCAACATCCATCAAAGGTTCACCTGCAGTTCCACACAAGTCACTTACTGTATCCGTTGCTCCCAGTGCTGTCTCCTCTACATTGGGGAGACAGGATACCTACTCACATAGCGCTTCAGAGAACATCTCTGGGACACTCACACCAACCAACCCCACCACCCCATGGCCGAACACTTTAACTCCACCTCCCACTCTGCCAAGGACATGCTGGTCCTGGACCTCCTCCATCGCCACTCCCTTACTATCCGATGCCTGGAAGAAGAGAGCCTCATCTTTCGCCTCAGGAACCTCTAACCCCATGGCATCAATGTGGATTTTGCACCAGTCTCATTTGCCCTCCCCCCACCTTACCAGAGTTCCAACCATCCAGCTTAGCACCATCCTCATGACCTGTCACATCTGTTTATCTTCTTTCCCACCTATCTGCACCACCCTCCCCTCTGGCCTATCACCGTTAACCCCCACCTCCATTCACCTTCTTTCCCTCCAGTCCCACACCCCCTCCCATTTTTCTCTCCATCCCCCAGCCTCCCAGAGTCATTCCTGATGAAGGGCTTTTGCCCGAAGTATCAATTTTCTTGCTTTTTGGATGCTGCCTGACCTGCTGTGGTTTTCCAACACCACACTCTTGACTCTAAGCTCCAGCATCTGTAATACTCACTTTCACCTGGCAGGAGGTCGCCACCAAATTTATGGGTGACTGCTAAGTAAACAGCTGTTATTGTGCTGCCATCTCATTCTCAAGATCCCCAATAAAGGTTGGGCCAAGCTGCATTGAGCAGGTATGTGACATAGAAAAAAAATGCAACTGCTGGACAGGAAGCCTCTCTGAAAATCACCGAGGTCATATGGGTTGCTCTTCCTGTAGGGCCCCCACAGACAATCCTTTGTGGGCTCCACTACAAACCCACCAACTCCCACAGTTAACTGGACAATGCAGTTCTCTGTAACGACTCCATTCTGTTTGCCCAGTTTGTCATTCTCCATTGTATCAATTCCAATGATGCTACCTTCCACAGGAGGGCATCCAAATTGTCCACATTCTTCGTCAGCCAGAGGATTTTCTTAATATTGTGGTTAACAGTACCCTCAGCCATTTAAAATCATTACCCGCACTTCCACTCTCACCCCTTCTCTTTCCTCTTAGAATACCGATAGGGTCCCTCAGGTGCTCACTTTCCATCCCACCAGCATCCAAATCCAAAGGATCAAAGACTGCTACTTCCCCTCCTTCCAGTGGGATGCCATCACCAGATGCATATTTCCCTTCCTCTCCCCTCCCCTGTCAGTATTCCGCAGGGACTGTTCTCTCTGGTACACCTGGTCCACTCCTCCTCTAGTCTCAACATCTCAGATCCTGCATGAACTAGCTGGCAGGAGTACTTGCAGACACTTTTAGCCTTTCCTTACTACGATGGGAGGTTCCCAGCTGTTTCAAAAAGACCACTATCATCCTGTTGCCAAAGGAAAAATCAGGCAATGTGCCTTACAGACTACTGTCCAATGGCTCTCCCATAATCTATGATTATGAACTCCAGCCTCCCAGATTGCCTTGATCTACTCCAATTTGCTTACTGACACAATAGGTCCATGATAGATGCCATCTTCCTTGCGTTATACTCATCCTTGGAACAATGGATAACAAGAACACCTATGCCAGACTATTTACTGATTTCAGCTCCACCTTCAACACCACAATTCCAATAAAACCCATCTCCAAAGTCTGAGATCTATGCCTGTGCTCCACCATAATCTTCAACACTGGTGCTCAATGAGACCGAGTTCTCAACCCTTTTCTATACTCATTATACACTCAATTGTATGGCCAAATTCAGCTCTAACTTAATTTATAAATTTGCTGATGACACCACTGAAGTGGGTTGGATCTCAAACAATGTCAAGACAGTATACCAAAAAAAGAGATAAGATACAGTTTAGTGGCATGGTGAGAAGACAACAAACTCTCCCTCAATGTCAGTAAAATGAAGGAGTTGGTCATCGACTTCAGGAAGTACAGTGGAGGAACATCCATGCATGTATCAATGGTGCTGAGGTGGAGGTGGTCGAGACCTTCAAGTTCCTAGGAATAAATATCACCAGTGATCCATCCTGGTCCATCCAACTCGGTGTGACAGTCAAAAAAGTACACCAATGTCTCTATTTCCTCAGAGGCTAAGGACATTCAGCATGTCCACAATGACTCTTACCAATTTTTATAGATGTACCATAGAAAGCATCCAAACTAGATGACTGATATAGGAACCGCTCTGCCCAAGACTGCAAGAAATGACAGAGTTGTGAACGCAACCCAGTCCATCACAAAAACCAGCCTTCCTTCCACTAACTCAGTCTACACTTCCTGCTGCCTCAGGAAAGCAGCCAACATAACCAAAGACCCCCTCCACTTTCTACCATGAGACAGAAGATATAAAGGTTTGAAAATGTGTAGCAGACTTAATATCTTTTTTCCCTGCTCTTATCAGATTTGAATGCATTAGAGTTGATCTTTCTTTGCGCCTTCTCCATATTCTACATTCTGTTCTATTACCCTGATGTATCTATGCAAGATATGATGTGTATTCACATGCAAAACAATACTTTTCACTGTATCTCAGTATATGTGACAACAATAAATCAAATTAAATCAAATCCCCACAATACCTTTCCATGCAATCATTGAAAGTGCAACACTTAGCTGTTTACTGCTCTCCTCACTATCCAAGGCTCCAGGCACATACTCCAGGTGAAGCACTTCACTCAATTTAATTTGCTGTAAATGGTATTGACAACGTGGTCTCCATTGAGAAGACAAAATGCAGTCTGGACAACTGATTAACGGAACACCTATGTTCTGTCTGAAGAATTACCTCAAGTTTCAAGTTGCCTGCCACTTCAACACATCATCTTCCTGGTGAACATTTTGTCTTCAATCTGCTGCAATGCTCCAATAAGGCTCAATGCAAGTTTGAAGAACAGCACCCCATTTTCCACTTGGGGACCCTGCAGCCTTCAGGAGTCAATACTGAGTTCAATAATTTTAAGAGTCTGAACACCTTAAAGTCATACAGCACGGAAAATTACCCTTTGGTCCAACCAGTCCATGCTGAACATAATCCTAAACTAAACTAGTCCCACCTGCCTGCTTCTGACCTATATCTCCTCCAAATCTTTCCTATTCATGTATCCTTTAAATGTTGTCTTTTAAACCCGCATCCACCACTTTGTCAGGAAGTTCATTCAACACCTGAACCACACACTTCAAAACAATTTGCCTCATTTTTTTTTAAATCGTTCTCCTCCCACCTAAAAAATATGCCCCCTAGTCTTGAAACCCCCAACCTAGGGAAAAGACAACT
Organism: Chiloscyllium plagiosum; assembly: GCF_037043375.1. Lineage (NCBI taxonomy): Eukaryota > Metazoa > Chordata > Chondrichthyes > Orectolobiformes > Hemiscylliidae > Chiloscyllium > Chiloscyllium plagiosum. The sequence continues at coordinate 34,615,744 of NW_028270172.1, read as the reverse complement.
ACCAATAACTCTATCTATACCTCTCATTATTTTCTAATCTATCACATTGCCTCTCAACCTTCTACGCTCCAGTGAAAAAAGTCCCAATGCCTATCCAGCCTTTCTTTGTAACTCAAACCTTCCATAGCCGGCAACATTCTGGTAGGTCTCTCCTGAATCCAGTCCAGCTTGATAACATCCTTCCTATAACTGGATGACCAAAACTGGACACAGTAAAAGAGGCCTCACCCAATATTTTGTACAACTTCAATGTGACTTCCTAACTCTGCTGAGACAGGACTGAGCAATGAAGGCAAGTGTGCCTTTTTAACCATCCTGTCTCTATGTGATGCAAACTTCAAAGAATTTATCCAAATTAAATTCCATCTGCCACTCCTCACCCATTGACCTAATTGATCAAGATCCCTTTGTGCCTTTGCCCACTCCACACCTGTTCCTGATATCAGTAAACTTTTGTGAAGTTCACCTGACAAAGGAGCAGCGCTCCAAAAGCTTGTGATCTTTTGGCTCAGATAAGCCTGTTGGACTATAACCTGGTGTAATATGACTTCTAACTTTGTCCACCCCAATTCAACACCAGAAACTCACATCATAACTGTTAGGTGTTCCAATGTTCCAAAGGGAAAATCCACATTGTTTGGTGTGGTGGATACCATTCACCCTGACTGTTGCATCTTCCACATATTTCTGAGCAGACTTCACCATAACCAAAGGGCGTCTGTTTGAGTGACGACTATGCCAGATAACCTAACTCATACATTTGGTCAGCTGTGGAAAAAGTGCTGGATCCTGTCATTCTAATAACTAAAACACAGACTTCATCTATCCGAAATAACTCTGCAATTCACCTATGGGCATTTTTATGATTCATTAGGAAAACAAAAAAGAGAAAGTGAGCAGACAGTTGCTTGACATCATGCGGTAGATATTCGACATCTTGAATCAGAGCACAATCCAAGGTACTGAAGCCAGTAACAAGATCATTGTAATTTGGTCTGTTAGCCTCATTCATAGGCCATTGGTGTGCCATATGCATACATGATCTCAGAGGTAGCTTGCTGATCCTGGAATGCATCTAGATCATGAAGTCAACTGAAGGCTGGGAAGTGGAGGTTGAGGATAATGCCAGCATTGAAAATGTTGATGGGTTACAACAGTCCTTTGGTTGCATCTTGAGCCAAAGGTTTATACCTACTACAAAAGCCTTCTCATCCCTGAATAGAGTTCAAGGTCTACCGCAGACAGTAACCAACTGACATTCTGTGACAGTCTTGAAGGAATGTTGCATTATCAGAAGTAATGTCATACATTTGGACTGTTAAAATAAGGCCCTGTCCCTCATTACTTTCTTCTTGCCAATTTTCTTCCTGAAATTCACAGCAGAGCAAAGGAATTAGTTATTTACACAATTGTAAAGTTGTGTAAATAACTAATTTGAAAGTTGCCACCCAGGTAAATAGTGCGGTGAAGAAGGCATATGGCGTACTGGCTTTTATTGGTAGAGGAATTGAGTTCCGGAGTCCTGAGGTCATGTTGCAGTTGTATAAGACTCTGGTGCGGCCACATCTGGAGTATTGTGTGCAGTTTTGGTCGCCATACTATAGGAAGGATGTGGAGGCACTGGAACGGGTGCAGAGGAGGTTTACCAGGATGTTGCCTGGTATGGTAGGAAGATGTTGTGGTTCTGTTCGCTGAGCTGGAAGTTTTTGTTGCAAACGTTTCGTCCCCTGGCCAGGCGACATCATCAGTGCTTGGGAGCCTCCTGCGAAGCGCTTCTTTGATGTTTCCTCCGGTGTTTATAGTGGTCTGTCCCTGCCGCTTCCGGTTATCTGTCCGGCAGGGACAGACCACCATAAACACCGGAGGAAACATCAAAGAAGCACTTCGCAGGAGGCTCCCAAGCACTGATGATATCGCCTAGCCAGGGGACGAAACGTTTGCAACAAAAACTTCCAGCTCGGCGAACAGAACCACAACAACGAGCACCCGAGCTACAAATCTTCGCACAAACTTTAAATGGTAGGAAGATCATATGAGGAAAGGCTGAGGCACTTGGGGCTGTTTTCATTGGAGAAAAGAAGGTTTAGGGGTGACTTGATAGAGGTGTACAAGATGATTAGGGGTTTAGATAGGGTCGACAGTGAGAATCTTTTTCCATGTATGGAGTCAGCTATTACAAGGGGGCATAGCTTTAAATTAAGGGAGGGTAGGTATAGGACAGATGTTAGGGGTAGGTTCTTTACTCAGCGAGTCGTGAGTTCATGGAATGCCCTGCCAGTAGCAGTGATGGACTCTCCCTCATTATGGGCATTTAAGCGGGCATTGGATAGGCATATAGAGGATAGTGGGCTAGTGTAGGTTAGGTGGGCTTGGATCGGCGCAACATCGAGGGCCGAATGGCCTGTACTACGCTGTATTCTTCTATGTTCTATGTAAATGCTGTTGTTTGCCTGCAAATCCACAGAGGGTACATAATGTAGTTTGGAATGTCCTGGAGACTTTATAAGGTGCTGTAAGACTGCAAATTTTGTTTACTTATTTAACAACTGCTGGGACAGAAGTTGTGTTGGAGGGATCATGGTCTTTTCCAGCTTTCAGCCTTCCCATGTTTCTTTCTGATTAGCAATACCAAAATAAAGCTGATGTGCGAACTTAAATACAAACACACACTTACCTGAATTACAGATACAGATCAGGCCTGCAGTCAACAGAAAGGCAAAGCCGAGAATTTGGAAGAACACAAAAACAGCAGTGAGAGTCACCTGTTGCTTGTAAACTAGAAATACAAACAAATAGATCAAAGGCCCACTTCACAAAATATCAAAAAAGTTACACAGTTTGAGAATCTAAATACACAAACTTGTGATGTAATAGAATGCACAGAAAATACAATTGTTACCTTTGTAATTTTTCAGAGCAAAGCAGATTATGAAACCACCTATTGCAAAGGATGTTGTTGTGCTAACCAGAGCCATGACAGAAGCCACGAGAGAGAATTCATGGATAAACAGCATTCCTGAAACAGGAATATAATATCAACCTAGAATTTTATAATAAAAATACAGCTCAAATCATAGAACATAAATCACCACACAACACAACATGGAACCGTCACATACTACCCGAGATTAATCATTGTACCTTACTATCTAAAATATTTTCTTTGCTCTTTTGTTTCTTAGACATAGTGTCATAGAGATGTACAGCATGGAAACAGACCCTTCGGTCCAACCTGTCCATGCCGACCAGATATCCTAACCCAATCTAGTCCCACCTGCCAGCACCCGGCCCACATCCCTCTAAACCCTTCCTATTCATGTACTCATCCAAATGCCTTTTAAATGTGGCAATTGTACCAGCCTCCACCACTTCCTCTGGCAGCTCATTCCATACACGTACCATTCTCTGCATGAAAAAGTTGCCCCTTAGGTCTCCTTTATATCTTTCCCCCTCTCATCCTAAACCTATGCCCTCTAGTTCTGGACTCCTCCACTCCAGGGAAAAGACTTTGTCTATTTACCCTATCCATGCCCCTCATAATTTTGTAAACCTCTATAAGGTCACACCTCAACCCCTGATCTAGATACAAAGAAATATTCTACATTCCTTACTCTGGATACCAAGGATTAACCTGCAATATGTTGGCTTAGGTAGAAGGAAATATCCTAGACTATTAGTCTGAGTTAGACACAATGAATGCACACAAACATATAAAATTATTGAAAAATACAATCAATAACAAATATCAATAAAATAAAAAACACAAATTACAATACAACTACTGTCTACCAACTACTAACCTACCGTATAATACAAAACAAACCCTTACACTGTGTAAAGCAACACCAAAAAAAAAGAAAAGCAAGAAAAAAACCCACAAAATACAGAACAGCTATGCTCGGCACAAAGCCCCCAAAGGAACGGGAGCATTGTATATATACCCGTATTAACTCAGGAGAACCCCTCCAGGGCCCAGGGCTTGACAAATCTGACCAACCTGGTTAGACAAATGCCCTAGTTAGGATAACTGACAAATCTATATCCAAAGTAGGGCTGCCATGTCTTATGAAAATGGTCTGTTATGTGGTGCACCATGTTTGTAAAACAGTCCAAGGGAATGTGCTCCACAATTAATTTCTGCCATCCCAGCAAGCCCAGCGGGTTCTCTGACACACAATTCATCAGAATATTCTTCCGTGCACAGTATGCTCGAATATTAAATAGTTTCTTCCTGTGCCCGCCTAAAGATGGTAAATTTGGTAGACCTAAGAGGAGAGATACCGGGTCTATTTTGACTTCAGTCCTCAATACCCTCCCTATCTCTCCCGCCACAGTGCTTCAATAAACACAAAGCCCGTGGCATGTCCAGAAGCAATGGGTAAGAGTACCTACACTTATTTTACATTTGGGCATATAGAAGATGCCTCTTTTTTAAACTTCACCAGATGGTATGGTGCCAGATGAGCCTTGTGCAGAACATTTAACTGTGTAGTGCATGTCCTATTACAGATTGAGATTTTTCGAGTACTCTCCCATATGTTCTCCCATGTTTCAGAAGAGATCTCCACTCCTAGCTCTTGCTCCCAGACCTCACATAACTGGTTAATATCCTGCCAGGCTCTGCCACCCAGCAGGCGATAGAGGGCACTAACCAAAAGGGTGCTTGTGAAACATAGCAACAACCTCTCTGTATCAGGCTTATAGGGCATAGTGAGAAGCATAGTCTTCTCCTGGATGAAATCCGTAACCTGAAAGAAACGGAAAAGATCTCTGCTGGGCAACCCGTATTTGCAGCTCAGTTGCTCAAAAGGCATCTTAACTCGTTCTCAAACAAGTTTTCCAAACTAGAAACTCCTCTCGCTGTCCATAGTTTGAACCCTGAGTCCATCATCCCTGGTCGGAACCCTGACATGCTAATTATAGGTGTAAGTGGCGAAGTCTTGTATAAACAACCCTCACTCGGACGCATCGCCCTCCATGCCTTGACTGTACTAATACGAATGGGGTTCTGGCAGTGGCCCATAATTGTCCTCATCTTATTCACGAACAACAGGTTAATCAGAAGGCACTTTGCTTGAGAGACCTCAATATCCAGCTTCAATATTGAGTCTGGATCGTTACCTACCCAATCACAGACAAAGGATAGCAAGGAACTCTTGATACCTTCTGATGTCTGGGAAATCAACTCCTCCCCCTCCTTGAGGCAACTGCAATTTAGTAAGTTTGATGAGGGGCCGCCCACGATGCCAGACAAAGGAACCAAACCACCCCATAAGCTTCCGCAGCGTTGACCTGGGAAACATTATAGGGAGCATATGCATAGGATTAAGCAAATGAGGAAGAACATTCATCTTAATGAGAGATATACGGCCCAGCCATGAAATTGGAAGAGCCTCCCATCTCTGGAGATCTCAGTTAATATTGTCGAGCAAGTGAGCAAAGTTAGTCCGAAATAACAGATCAAACTTGGGGGTAATAAAAATGCCTAGGTATCGGAACCCTGCCCGTGACCACTTAAAAGGGAACTTAGGACTACCTTCAACTTCTGGCACATCCTTAAGGTTCCCCAAAGGCATAGCCTCTGATTTTGCAAAGTTAATCTTATATTCTGAAATAGCCCCAAATTAATTGATACATTGTATCAAATGGGGTACGGCGGTCATCGGGTTTGATAAAACAGAAGGACATCATCTGCATAGTGTAATCTTGTGTGCCCTTGATCCCACTTCCAGAGCGGTTATGTGGATGTTCTGACGAATGGCCTCTGCCAGGGGCTCTATCACCAATTAAAACAACAATGGTGAGAGGGGGCAGCCTTGCCGACTACCCCTACCAATCCTAAAATTCCCAGACTTCACTCCGTTGGTGATGACTGCAGCCAGAGGGTGGTGATATAAAACCTCCACCCACCTAGCAAAGACTCCACCCAACCCAAACTGCTCTAAGGCGTAAAAAAGATATGGCCATTACACCTGGTCAAATGCTTTCTCTGCATCTAAGGAAATTACCAACCCCTGAATCGATGGCTTCTGACAAACTTGGACCATATTCAGCAACCTTCTAATATTATTAGGAGGACCTACAGCCTCTTATAAAGCCTGACTGGTCCTCTTTAATACCCTTTCCAATCTCAGCACCAGGATCTTAGACAGAATCTTGAAATCTGAATTTAAAAGAGAAATGGCACAAAGTAATATTTTAATATTTTCATCTGGATACTATCTAGCTGCATTTAGCTTTACGTTAGTTTTGTCGTGGACTTCCCAGCTTCTCTGTCACTGGTTAGATACCACCTATAATCCAGAGTGATCTCATCTGTCACACAGATTTTGATCGAGGGGATATGGAAAAGATACTAATTCTTCCTTGCAAATGATTTTAAAACCAAAGAGATCATGGATTAAAAATCACTGGAACAAGATTTACTTAGATTAGATTACTTACAGTGTGGAAACAGGCCCTCCGGCCCAACAAGTCCACATCGACCCGCCGAAGCGCAACCCACCCAGACCCATTCCCTTACATTTACCCCTTCACCTAACACTACAAGCAATTTAGCATGGCCAATTCACCTAACCCGCACATTTTTGGACTGTGGGAGGAAACCGGAGCACCCAGAGGAAACCCACGCAGACACGGGGAGAATGTGCAAACTCCACACAGTCGCCTGAGGTGGGAATTGAACCCGGGTCTCTGGCACTGTGAGGCAGCAGTGCTAACCACTGTGCCACCGTGCCGCCCATAGAGGGGAGATTAAGAGATTTTCTTCCCTCAGTGTTGCCTGGATCACTCTATGTGAAACTGTAGTGGAAGCTAATTGTGTAAATAGTTTAAAAGCAAGTTGTGCGACCACTCAAAGTTGGGAAACTTACAAAGTTATGAACAAAAAAAAGTAAAGAAAATGACTCAGCGTTGTTGCTCTTTCCAGGAGCCAGTGGAATCATGACTGTCCAAACAGCTTCTATGATTCAATCAAAATTTATCTAAATAATAAGACTCAGATAATGTAAAAAAGTTCCTTGATATATGTGAGCTCCTCTGATGTTTCAGGTGTCATTTCCTGTCCACAGACATCAGGATAGAGGATTGAAAGAGCTGCAATACAAAGCAGTAACTCACAAATGATCAGAATATAATCTTCCGATAATCTTCCTCTTAAAAGTTCATTGCAGCATACAAAAGACTAATCCCAGTAATCCCCATAATGAAAATCCCACCTCTCACCACCCCTCATTTCTTATTTGTGGGTTGTGTTGCACCTTGAGCCTGAAAGTTCAGGTGATGCTCTTCCTGTAGCAATCACAGTGGTGCTACTGACCATAATAGCTTCAGGATATTTATTTATCTGCAGATCTCAGTGGGCAAGACCTCTATCCCCAGGGGGAATGTCCACCACTGGCCTTGCCAGTCCTGTTTGGTTTGTGCATAAGTGGCCCAACTTGTGAATATGTAACACAGGTGTCTCACCAGCAGCCCAACCATTGCTTTGGCTTCTGATGCCTTAACAAGATTGTGCCCAGTATTTCAGATGTGCTTGCTTTAATAGAGACAAACTTAAATTCAGGAAAGTAAGGCACACTTAACCCTACGAAATATCACATTGTATGATTCAAACAGCTCTTAAATTCTCATCATATAACATGTACGCACTCTTGCTGCACATCAGTCCAGAGACTATCCACTGCACAAGAGCGGTCAGTTATCGCTTTGAAGGTACTTTGCATGTGCATGACCAAAAATACCACACATTGAAATAAATAGGTTCTGCATAACAAGATAGAATTTGTTTAAAGCAATTGTTGCATTTAACTCATGAATAACAAATTAGGACCATTACAATACATACCATCAATAGTGAGCAAATGGGACCTCTCTTTTTGGTGCAAAATGCTTCTGATTACACATGTATACAATGCACAGGTGATCAATCGTTGAGTGATAACTTCCAACGTTCTGTTGTCATTCAATATTTTGTGAGTTTCATCACTCTGTAATGCGTTACCTTCTTTAAACCACAGGATTGCAGTTACTCTCCCCCTTTCCACAAGACAATTAAGAACAATGGTATTCAGTTCATGAGAAACATCTTGAATTATCAATGGGTATGACAAAATATCTGTTAAAAGAAAGAATCCAATTAAGGCAATTACTGAAGTTGGTTAGTCCTTAAACAGCATGACAAATATGAGGAACACGATTTCTGTAGCTAGGAAGGTCATGGAAAATGCAGTAGGGAATTGAAAATGTTATTAAAGAACGCCAAGAGAAATTACGAGAAAAATTTGACGGATTACATTAAATTGAATCATAAAACATTTTATAAAATTGAAAGCTACAAAATTTGATAAAATCACAATGCACAATTTAGGTAAGTTAGTTTAGTGATAGGGGCTGCAAATTTGTGAACTGAAAGCACGAGTTAGAGCTACCTGGCAGTCAAACTGGTTCCTTTAAAGGGGGACTTTTTCTGAATGGAAAAAGAACTAGAATCTGAGCTGGAAAAGACAAATGAATGGGACATCGCGGAAGACAGGCAGTCCACGGTTTCCTGTCATTTCATTAACAATATTAGTTAAAGAGGTTGACATCAGGAAAGGTGTTGAGCTTAATTTAATAACAAGGCCCCATTGCTGAGACTGGAAATAGAAGTCTCTGCCATTTGGATTGGGCATTCAGGGAGAACTGTCCATTCATCCAGTCGATTGCCAGGTGGCAACAAGAGTCCAGTCAAGTTTTGGGGGTCACACTATTTCTAAGGGCTGCCAGCAAATCAATCATCTCAGTTAAATTGCTCTTATTGAAGGACTGAGAAAGAAGGCTTGTAAAGGAAGACCTGGGGTTGGAAATTCTCTTCCCTATTGAAGAGACCAGACCATGTGGCCAAACAAATCTGATGGAGATCTCAACCGAAGTCAGAAGCTATAAGATTGTCTGTCAAACTTGGCTACAGTATCACGTGTGAGTTAATGACATCATGCAGCTCACAAGTGAGTCTGCTTAAAGGGTGAGATGGCTTTAAGGGGTATGCCAACCACAGGTTGAGGTATTTCTGATGAAGTTCTAAAGAAGGGCCTTTAAACCCTGAAGTGTTAACTCTGCCTTCTCTCCACAAATGCCGCTAGACCTGAGTTTTCCCCAGCAATTTCTGTTCTTGTTTGTTGAAATTATTTGTTTAGCCCTTCTTGAGATTTTCAAGGACTACATTTTGGTCATCATGTCTCATTTACCATTGTTACCACATTGGTTAGATGATTAAATGATGCAGTCACATAGCAACTTTACGCCTGCATTTGTTTTTTTTTCCCCAAGGGTTTCTTTCTTCAGATAGCGAAGGTAACACAAATAACAAATATTGTCAACGTGGAATCTTTCTACAATGTTTTTGTTAATTTATTATAAATATTCTGTTCTGAAATTAAAATTTCAAGCGCATGGTACAAAATAACTATGGTAAGTTTCACATCTGTAGTTCCTTTTAAAAATCAGTTACAAGCTATTAGGACTGTCCACCATCATTTGCTAGTATTTTGCCAATTTTCCCTCAAATCTTCTGCTTAAAGCGAGTGCTGACAAACCTATCAGGATATTGACTTTCAAAAGTGCAACTGTACAAGGGAAATGTACATTCTAATTTTGCAATATCAAGCTAACGATCAGGTAATGTACAGGTTAGATTAAATTAGATTACATTACAGTGTGGAAACAGGCCCTTCGGCCCAACAAGTCCACACCGACCCGCCGAAGCGCACCCATACCCACCCATACCCCTACAGTTACCCCTTACCTAACACTACGGGCAATTTAGCATGGCCAATTCACCTGACCTGCACATCTTTGGACTGTGGGAGGAAACCGGAGCACCTGGAGGAAACCCACGCAGACACTGGGAGAATGTGCAAACTCCACACAGTCAGTAACGTGACAAATACTTCACATTTCAGCAATTTTCTTTCCAAGCTACTTTATATCCTCACATGATCGTTTATGCTTTTAAGAGACTGAAGTTGGAAATCTTAAGTGCATAAGCACTCTAAGTTTACGAAAGACACAAGCACAAGAGGTAGTAAACACGGTCAAGTCTTAAAGAGATAGCTATCAAATTATTCCTCAGTCTTACACCATAGCTCTGCACAAATCACAGCCATTGAGGTAACGCTTACAATTGATTTCTGTGAAATACAAAAAGATAAGATAAACAAGAAAAACATAAAAACTTGGATAAAAATTCATTACCAACATTGCAACCAACACAGCACACTGATTCACCAGACAGTCATACTCTCTTGAGCCTATTGCTTTTATCATTGCCTCAGATGCAGAAAATGTTACAAACATCTATTTCTGAAAGCAGCTGCACTCCAGATCCAGAGGACTAAAATCAGTCTCTGTAGATCAATGTAGTGGAATCTCCAGCAACAGGTGGCAATGGTAAGGGAGGGCACTGATCAGCAGAGCTTCAGAAGTTCAGCCGAGACCTCCAACTCTACCCTGACCATGACCGGACAAATTTCCCAGAATTCATAGATCGCTGTAGGATGAGAGTCTTTGGAGATATTTCCCTCCCATTCCTGGCTGTGCTAGCTTGCAAATTCTAGCATTTTTCTTTGCTGATCAGAGATGCTGCTGTCTATGCTACTTGTTGATTCAAAAATAAGTCTGGAATCTGATCTCAAAAATGGCTTCCCCTACCCTCTTCTCTGTGGCAACAGTGAATATATTAACCTTATGAACTATGCAGAAATGCTAATTTTTATTTTTGATTCCAACACTTTTTTTTTTAGGTTCTCTGTCAGCCTGGAAGTGATTGACCACTTTACAACATATAAGGGGGAGTATTCATGTTTAAGCCACCTTAACCCATGAGATTGAGACATTTGGAAGCTTCACCAGTGTTTATTAATACATGTGCAAGAGAGACAGGCTTTACCAGTGGGAGAAACTGATCTTACCCAAGTTGAGATTAGAATAGAATAGAATAGAATAGAATCCCTATAGTGTGGAAATAGACTCTTTGGCCCAAGAAGTCCACACCGACCCTCTGGAGAGTAATCCACCCAGACCCATTCTCCTACCCCATATTTATTCCTGACTAATGTACCTAATTGACACATCCCTGAACACTATGGGCAATTTAGCATGGCCAATTCACTTAACCTGCATATCTTTGGATTGTGGGAGGAAACTGAAGCACCCGGAGGAAACCCATGCAGGTACGGGGAGAATGTGCAAACTCCACACAGACATTCGCCCAAGGTTTGAAAAAATACCGGGTCCCTGGTGCTGTGAGGCAACAGAGCTAACCGCTGAGCCACCGTGCCACCCCATTACAGAACATTTCTTTTTTTATTTCATTGGAACAATGTAATACCAATAATTACTAATACATGAGTCCATTCATCCAATCATGGTCAAATTCCATATACGTTTGAACAGTAACTTATTGCCATGGCCTGTGCACAGGATGGAGAAAAGGTAACCGTACAGCCAGTTATGACCCTAATATTTAGATGGGACACAAACTCTTATTGGGCTTCATATCTGTTTATTTCTCCAGTTCAATAGCGTAATGTTTTAGGGTAGCACACGAGCCTCTTCTCACAGGCAAGGATCTATTTGCTCTGTGTCTAGCATCATTCACAGGACATTATCATTTCATCATTGCATGATTCTTTGTAACCGAGATGTGATTATTTGTTTCAACCCTTTCTCCTTTGTCTGTACCTTGTTCTGCAGACATGTCTAACCATGCACACCCTTAATACAGATTAATTCAACCATATTTCTTAACCTACATTACTTAATCCAAGTACTAATCTAAGTCTTTAAAGGTTTATTTTAATTTTTTCCCTTTCACAACCCATGATCTTCAATATTTTCCTGGTACTTCAGGAGACTCTCTTATTCATTGCAAACTCAGACTAAAATTAACTATAAATACTTTTCACCTTCTCAATAAAGCAATCTAATCCTGCCTTTGAGCTGTCAACAATCAAATCACTATGCTCCCAGTCAGACAGGCATTGGAACAGGTCACCATATGTTCTGGGTTTAAAATTACAGTTCCAAAAAAATAATAATTTTGTAACTCAATTGCACAACCTCTGGTCTGTATCATATTCAATTGGAACAGGGTATAATGAGGATGGCATTCCCATACAGAGGCCAGTTAAGACCCTTAAGTTGACTGTATCTTTTGTTATTAAAACTACTGACATTCTAACGACAGTGGGGGATCCCAGACATCAGAACGGAACATTGTCCCTGCAGCCTCATTATGGCTTTTGGACATCCCTCCAAGTATGTGGTGGGCAATGGAAGGACCCCCGTTGATAAGATCTTCTCCTTGCCCTCAATAGCAACTCATCCTCGTCAGGTTTGCCTAAAAGGTCCCACTGAGTCAACAGATCTCAAAAGCCTCTTTCACCAACACCAATTCAAAGTGACCATGGCACCAGCTGGAGCCTGTATTCCCAGCTGGGCTGCTGTGACTTAACAGCTCCTGACCCTCAATGCCTGGCAACTCTTGGAGGTAGGATCTTCGCCCTGAGAGGAATCAATTAAATCTTATCTGGCTTGGCTGTTGTGCTTGATACTGCACTGCTTACTAAAAGCGATGATGCTTTCACTCAATGCCTTCATCTTCCTCCAAAGATGATTGCTGCCACTCTCCAAGCTCCTCAGCATCCATCACACTCCTCTGTCTACAGTAGTAGACAGCACAGCATATCAGGGCTCTGCGGTCGACTGTCTGGGGTTTAGTGATCAGCCTTCTTAGAACAATCCAAAATTGAATCGTCACCTTGAGGAAACCTATCATTTGTTCCACAATGGCTCTGGTTGAAGAGTGAGCTGCATTGCATCTATGCACAGCCTCAAAATCAAAGGCATACAGCACGAAAACAGACTCTTCGGACCAATCCATCCAGGGTGACCAGATATCCCATTCGGACGTGGTCCAATTTGCCAATATTTGGCCCAAGTCCCTCTAAATTCTTTCTTTTCATTTGCCGTCCAGATGCCTTTCAAATGCTGTAATTATACCAACCTCCACCACTTCCTCTGACAGCTCATTCCATACACACACCACCCTCTGTGTGGAAAAGTTACCCCTTAAGACTCTTTTAAATTTTTCCCCTCTCACCTTAAACCTATGCCTTCTAGTTTTGGACTCCCCCAAAACCAAGGAAAAGACCTTGTCTACTTAGGCAAAAGTGAGGACTGCCGATGCAGAGTTTAGATCAGAGTGGTGCCGGAAAAGCACAGCAGGTCAGGCATTTTCTGAGGAGCAGAAAAATCGACATTTCGGGCAAAAGCCCTTCATCAGGAATACAGGACCCTACCTATCCATGGCCCTCATGATTTTATAAACCTCTATAAGGTCACCCATCAGCCTATGACTCTCCAAGGAAAATAGCCCTAGACTATTCAGCCTCTCCCAATAGTTCAAACCCTCCAACCCTGGCAGCATCCTTGTAAATCTTTTCTGAAACCATCCAAGTTCCACAACATCCTTCCTGTAGGAGGGAAATCAGAATTGCATGCAGTATTCCAAAATGGCATAAGTCCATCCTGTACAGGCGCGACATGACCACCCAACTCCTATACTCAATGCACTCACCAATAAAAGCAAGCATACCAAACACCTTCACTATCCTTACCTGACACTCGACTTTCAAAGAACTATGAACCGGCACTCCAAGGTTCTCTTTGTTCAGCAACATACCATTAAGTTTATAATCTTGCCCCGATTTGCCTTTCCAAGATGCAGCACCTTACATTTATCTAAACTCCATCTGCCACTCTTTGACTCATCTGATCAAGACTCCGTTGTACTCTGAGGTCACCTCCTTTGTTGTACACTACACCTCTAATTTTGGTGTCATCTGTAAACATACTAACCATACCTCCTACATTCACATCCAAATCGTCTTGAAAAATGTCCATATTACAAGGGTGATGCTGGACATTTTAAAACACATGAAAGTGGATAAGCTCCCGGGACCAGTTTAGGTGTCCCCTAAAACTCTGAGAGGCTAGGGAAGCGACTGCTGGGCCCCTTGCTGAGATATATGTATCACTGATAGTCACAGATGAGGTGCCAAAAAACTGGAGGTGGACAAATGTGTTGCGAGTACTGAAGAAAAATGGTAAGGAAAAGCCAGGTTCTGTTATACTCTGAGGAGAAAGTGAGGACTGCAGATGCTGGAGATCAGAGCTGAAAATGTGTTGCTGGAAAAGCGCAGCAGGTCAGGCTGCATTCAAGGAGCAGGAGAATCAACATTTCGGGCACGAGACCTTCTTCAGGAATGAGGAAAGTGTGTCCAGTAGACTAAGATAAAAGGTAGGGAGTAGGGACTTGGGGGAGGGATGTTGGAAATGCGATAGGTGGAAGGAGGTTAAGGTGAGGGTGATAGGCCGGAGTGGGGGTGAGGGCGGAGAGATCAGGAAGAAGATTGCAGGTTAGGAAGGTGGTGCTGAGTTCGAGGGTTGGGACTGAGACAAGTGGGGGGAGGGGAAATGAGGAAACTGGAGAAATCTCTGTTCATCCCTTGTGGTTGGAGGGTTCCTAGGCAGAAGATGAAGTGCTCTTCCTCCAGCCGTTGTATTGCTATGGAGGAGTCCAATGGAGGAGTCCAATGACCTGCATGTCCTTGGTGGAGTGGGAGGGGGAGTTGAAGTGTTGGGCCACGGGGTGGTTGGGTTGGTTGGTCCGGGTGTCCCAGAGGTGTTCTCTGAAACGTTCCGCAAGTAGGCGGCCTGTCTTCCCAATATAGAGGAGGCCACATCGGGTGCAGCGGATGCAGTAAATGATGTGTGTGGAGGTGCAGGTGAATTTGTGGCGGATATGGAAGGATCCCTTGGGGCCTTGGAGGGAAGTAAGGGGGGAGGTGTGGGCGCAAGTTTTGCATTTCTTACGGTTGCAGGGGAAGGTGCCGGGAGTGGAGGTTGGGTTGGTGGGGGGTGTGGACCTGACGAGGGAGTCACAGAGGGAGTGGTCTTTTCGGAACGCTGATAGGGGAGGGGAGGGAAATATATCCCTGGTGGTGGGGTCCGTTTGGAGGTGGTGGAAATGACGACGGATGATACAGTGTATATGGAGGTTGATGGGGTGGTAGGTGAGGACCAGTGGGGTTCTGTCCTGGTGGTGATTGGAGGGGCAGGGCTCAAGGGCTGAGGAGATGCGGTGGAGAGCATCGTCGATTACGTCTGGGGTGAAATTGCGGTCTTTGAAGAAGGAGGCCATCTGGGTTGTACGGTATTGGAACTGGTCCTCCTGGAAGCAGATGCGGCAGAGACAAAGGAATTGGGAATATGGGATGGCGTTTTTACAGGGGGCAGGGTGGGAGGAGGTGTAGTCTAGGTAGCTGTGGGAGTCGGTCGGTTTATAGTAAATGTCCGTGTTGATTCAATCACCCGAGATAGAAATGGAGAGGTCTAGGAAGGGGAGGGAGGAGTCTAAGACAGTCCAGGTAAATTTGAGGTCGGGGTGGAAGGTGTTGGTAAAGTGGATGAACTGTTCTACCTCCTCATGGGAGCATGAGGCAGCGCCGATACAGTCATCGATGTAGCGGAGGAAAAGGTGGGGTGTGGTGCCAGTGTAGCTGCGGAAGATGGACTGTTCCACATATCCTACGAAGAGGCAGGCATAGCTGGGGCCCATTGCTACTCCTTTGGTTTGGAGGAAGTGGGAGGATTGGAAAGAGAAGTTGTTCAGGGTGAGGACCAGTTCAGTCAGTCGAAGGAGGGTGTTACAGTGGAAGGGTACTGGTTGGTACGGCGGGAAAGGAAGAAGCGGAGGGCTTTGAGTCCTTCGTGATGGGGAATGGAGGTGTACAGGGACTGGATGTCCATGGTGAAGATAAGGCGTTGGGGACCGGGGAAGCGAAAATCATGGAGGAGGTGGAGGGTGTGGGTGGTGTCCCGAACGTAGGTGGGGAGTTCTTGGACTAAGGGGGACAGGACCGTGTTGAGGTATGCAGAGATGAATTCAGTGGGGCAGGAGCAGGCTGAGACAATGGGTCGGCCGGGGCAGTCAGGTTTGTGGATTTTGGGTAGGAGGTAGAAATGGGCGGTGCGAGGTTGTGGGATTATGAGGTTGGAGGCGGTGGATGTTATACTTTGAGATAACCTTCTTCATTGTCTACTAATATCTGCAAGCTTACTGATATCAAATGATTTATATAAATGATGAAAAGCAGTGGATTTAAAACTGATCCTTGTGGCACAGTGCTGGTCACAGGCCACCAGTCCAAAAGCAACCCTCTACCACCCATCCTTTGCCTCCTACCATCAAGCCAATTTTATATCGTCCCCCTAGATCCCATGTGATCTAACCTTACTAATCGTCTACCATGTGGAACTCTGAACACTTTGCTGAAGTCCATATGAACTAAAATGGACAGGCAGGAGGCTGGAAGAATACAGCAAGCCAGGCGGTATTAAGAGGTGTAGAAGTCAACATTTGGATGTAACCTTTCTTCAGAACTGGGGGTGGGTGCAGAGGTAGCTGCAGAAAAAGGGATTGGGGATAGATGAAGACAGGTAGAGGGTACAACCTGGTTGGTCAATGGGAGGAATGAATCCGACTGGTGGCAGGGAGGAGTGGAAAGGAGGGAGAGCAGCTGGGAAGGGAGTCAGGGGATGGAAATGGAGTTTATTTGAAATTGGACAACTCAATGTTGAGTCCTCTGGACTGTAGGCTGCCTGGGCAGCAGATAAGGTGTTGTTCCTCCAATTTGTGGTGTGGTTCATTATGGCAATGGAGGAAGCCAAGGATGGTCATAATCGGAAAGGAAGTGGGAAGGGGAATTAAAATGGGTGGTCGGACCCTGCAGGCCCGGCTGCATGCTCAGCGAACCTCTCCTTAAGTTCATCTTCGATCTCCCCCATGTAGAGAAGACCACATCCGGAGCATCTGATGCAGTGAACTAGTTTGGAAGAGAGGCAGGTGAACCTCGCCTCACCTGGAAGGACTGTTTGGGGCCCTGGATGGAGGTGAGAGGGATCGTGTGCTGGCAAGTTTTACATCTTTTCCAGTTGCAGGGTATGGTACCTGAGGGGGGTTGATGGGGAAAGTGGCGCAATCCAAAGATTGTCGAAGGGAACAGTCCTTGCGGAAGGCAGAGAGGGGTATGGAGAGGAAGATGTTCTTGGTGGTGGGGTCTAGTTGGAGTGGGTGGAAGCATTTAATGATGATGCATTGAATGCAGTCTTCGATGTAACGACAGAAGTGTTGGGGCACAGTGCCTGCGTAGGTACTGAAGAGGGACTGTTCAATATAGCCAACAAAGAGGCAGGTGTCCCATCCCTGGCCACCCTTTTCATAGAAACGTAAAATCCCTAGTGTCGAAACAGGCCTGCAGTCCAATAAATCCACACCAACCCTCCAAAGAGTAACCTACCCAGACCACTTCCCTACCCCTATTACCCTATACTTACTCCCAACTAATGTACCCAATCCACACATACCTGAACACTACGAGCAATTTTGCATGGGCCATTCTCCTAATTTGCACATCTTTAGATTGCAGGAAGAAACCAGAGCACCCGGATGAAAGCCACGCAGACATGGGGAGAATGTTCAAACTTCACACAGACATTCGCCAAACGTTGGAATCGAACCTGGATCCCTGGTACTGTGAGGCAGCAGTGCTAACCACTGAGCCACCATGCTGCCCTTTGATTTGGAGGAAATGGGAGGAATTAAAGGAAAAGTTGTTGAAGATAAGAACTAGTCCAGTGAGGCGGAGGAAGGTATTGGTGGAGGCGGACTGGATGGATCTGTTGGAGAGGAAGAAGCGGAGAGCCTGGAGGCAGTGTTTCTGGGGGATGGAGAGGCATAGGGCTGACGGGTGGTGACCAAGTAGAGGAGAAAAGTTGGATGCGGGACAAGAGTCCTCAGAGGAAATCATTGATGTGGTGGCGGAAGGGTACGGATGTGAGCCCTTTCCTGAGGCCAGACTGTTCAGCCTCAGAGAGTCCAAGGTCGGAGGGGATAGTAAATATGTGGCAAGCCTTAGGAGTGGGGATTTAGTGGGGGGGAATCTAAAGTAGCTGATGGAGTGAGGGGGTGGAAGAATGATGGCATGTAATGGGTGGGGGTTGGATGTAGTGTGCTGGGTGTGAATGAGTGTGGGAGAGAAAGGAGATTTTGGGGGGGGGGGGTTGGACTGAGAGGGTGGAAAGGGGTGTGACAGGGATGAGGTGAAGAGGGAGAGCTGGTGTGCTGGCTGGCACCTCTCCCTCTTCACCCCTTCCCACACCTCCATTCCACTCTCCCATCCATACCGTCCCAAACTCTTCTCTCCCCCACCTACTGCCCTCCACAACACGACGGCCAACGCTCACCCACCCTTCACCCTCTCCTTCTTCAGCCCCTTCAGGACCCCCCCCCAAAAAAATACCCCACTGTTGAGCCTTGCCATATATTCACTAACTCTCCTGATCTTGAACTCTGAAGCTGAATGGTCTATCCTCAGAAAAAGGGCTCACATTTGTACCCCTCTGCCACCACCTCAACAAATTCCAGTTCTGTCAAGACACGGAGCTCTTCCTCCATGGCGTGTGTGCCTTCTTCATTGAAGACAGCTCCCTACCTCCCTCAGAGGACCCTTTCTCCTGCCTCCAACCTTCCTCCACCACTTGGTCACGACCCGCTGGCCTTGTACCCCTTCCCAGACCTCTTCATTAGACTGTCCATTGACATCAGCCATCTCAATTTCTCCACCCCCATCACCCACTCCAACTTCACTCCCTTCGAACATGCAGCACTCCACTCAGTCTGCAATAATCCCTGGTTCACCATCAAACCTGACAAAGGCTGCACAGTGGCAGTAAGGAGAACGGATCTCTGTGTGGCAGAGGCCGAATAACAACACTCCGACACCACGCCCTACCTCCCCCTTACCCACGACCCCACCATGACCCATCAGGCCAAATCACTTGCACTGTCCGTGCCCTCATTGCCTCTGGTAATCTCCTCTCCATTGTCCGCCAGTCCCGCACTGCTCGGTTCTACCTCTCCCCAAGATCCACAAGCCCAACTACCCCGACTAATCCATCGTCTTGGCATGCTCCTCCCCCTCTGAAATCATCTTGTTTTACCTCTACTCTATCCTCTTTCTCCTTAGTTCAAGCACTTCCCATCTACACCTGCGACACCAATCGCACCCTCCATCTCTTCAGCAACTTCCTGCTCCCTGGCCCCCGGCCCCCAGAATTTTATCTTCACTATGAACGCGCAGTCCTTATAAAACGTCCATACCCCAAATAGGATGGCCTCCAGGCCCTCTGCTTCTTCCTCTCCAACAGACCCATCCAGTCCCCCTCCACCTCGCTGAACTGGTCCTCACCCTAAACAACATTAACTCCTCCTAGTTCCTCCAAATCAAGGGGGTGGCCACGGGCATCTGGATGGGGTCCAGCTACGCTTGCCTCTTTGTTGGCTGTATCGAACAGACCCGCTTCTCTACCTACACAGACACTCTGCCCCAACTCTTATTCCTGATGAAGGGCTTTTGCCCGAAACGTCGATTTCGAAGCTCCTTGGATGCTGCCTGAACTGCTGTGCTCTTCCAGCACCACTAATCCAGAATCTGGGTTCCAGCATCTGCAGTCATTGATTTTACCCAACTCTTCCACTGTTACATTGATGACTGCATCGCTGCATCCAGGCTGAACTGGAGCAGTTCATTGACTTCACTTACAACTTCCACCCAGCCCTCAAATTCACTTAGTCTGTCTCGGAAAACCTCTCTCCCCCTTTCTTGGCCTCACCATTTCCATCTCCGGCGACAATGTTCCAGATGGACGTTTACTGCAAAACCACAGACTCCCATAATCACCTGGACTACACCCCCTCCCACCCAGTATCCTGCAAGAACTCCAACCAAGTTTCCAGTTCCTCTGCCTCGGCTCAGACGAGGAGACATTCCACTCATGAGCATCCTAGGTGTTCACCTATTTCAAACAATGTGTTTTTCCTCCCTCTGTCATTCAGACAGCCCTTTGCTACACCACCTCTATTTCCCATCCAACTGCTCTAAACCCTCCCACCAACGCAATAAAGACAGAGTCCCCCTTGTCCCCACCTACCACCCCACCAGTCTCCCATCATTCTTAAACACTTCCGCCAACTTCAACTAGACTCCACCACCAAGAATATCTTCCCCTTCCCACCCCTTTCTGCCTTCCGCAAGGAACGTTACCTTTGACAATCCTTGGTTTATGCCAATCTCCCCACCAACCCTCCCAGAACCCCCAGGTACTTTCCTCTGCAACCGAAAAAGATGCAAAACCTACCAGCACACCAACCCCTTCACCTCCATCCAGGGCCCCAAACGTTCCTTCCAGGTTAGACAGAGAATTACCTGCCTCGTTTCCGAACTAGTTCACTGCATCAGGTGCTCCCGATGTGGTCTTGTCTACACCAGAGAGACCGAATGTGAACTTCTCCAAGCATTGCAGCTGGGCCTGCAGGGGCCGAATGGACATCCCAGAGACCACCCATTTTAATTTCCTTACCACTCCCTTTTTGATATGACTATCCTTGGCCTCCTCCATCGCCACAATGAACCAAACCGCAAATTGAAGGAACGACAGCTCATCTCCCGTCTGGGCAGCCTACAGCCCATAGGGCTCTATATTGAGTTCTCTAATTTGAAATAACCTCTCTTCCCAGCCCCTCCCCTTCCCTTCCACTCCTCCCTGCCACTAACTGGATTCATTCCTCCCACTGATCAACCAGGTTGTACCCTCTGCCTGTCTTCATCTATCCCTACTTCACTACCATGCCCCCTCCACCCCCTTTCATCTGCAGCTCCCCCAAAACCAGCTCCAGTTCTGAAGGGTTACACTGGAAACGTCAACTTCTTCATCTCCTGATGCTGCCTGGCTTGCTGTGTTCTTCCAGCTCCCTGCCTGTTTTGGATTCCACCTTATGCAATTTTTTTTGTCTCTATCAAAATCCACATGAAATCTACAGTTCTGCCTTAAACAATCTTTGTCACCTCAAAAATCAACTTACTAAGACACAATTTCCCACACACAAAGCCATGTTGACTATCTCTAATCAGTCCTTGCCATTCCAAATGCATGTAAACCCTGCCCCTGAGCCTCCTCCAACAACTTGGCTGCCACTGACATAAGGTACTCCAGTCTGTAGTTCCCTGGTCTTTACTTACACCTTTCTTAAACAATGGCACCACATTAGCCTACCTCCAATCTTCCAGCACTATAACTGTGGCTGTTGATGATACATGTAGCTCAGGAAGGGGCCCAATAATCTCTTCCCTAGCTTCCCACAATGTTCTGGGAAAATCTTGGTCAGGTCGCAGGGATTTATCTAACTTTATGTGTTTTAAAGACCTCCAATGAGTCACTGAGCATACAGCATGGAAAAAAACCCTGCAATCCAACTCGTCCAGGCCAACCAGATATCCTAAACTGATCTAGTCCTCTGGTCACCAAGCATTCCCTACACCAGCCTCACCCTTCACCCCAACAAGAACATATTGTGTCTGAACTCGTTATCTCATTTTTAAAGGCCTCCCACAATCAACTTTTGAAAGTTCCTGTCTGATACCTTACAAATTTGCCTCAC
Organism: Chiloscyllium plagiosum; assembly: GCF_037043375.1. Classification (NCBI taxonomy): domain Eukaryota; kingdom Metazoa; phylum Chordata; class Chondrichthyes; order Orectolobiformes; family Hemiscylliidae; genus Chiloscyllium; species Chiloscyllium plagiosum. The sequence continues at coordinate 34,594,143 of NW_028270172.1, read as the reverse complement.
TCCAATTTAGAACTTTAATGTTTTGATCAGTTCTATCCAGTCAATAATGATTTTAAAACTCAGAATTATGATCACTGCTCCCACACAGTCACTTACCCTTCCTAATTTCCCAACAGAAGGTCAAGTACTGCTCTTTCTCCAGTAGGTACATCCATATACTGAATAAGAACGTTTTCTCGAACAGTTAAATTTCCATTCCCATTCAAGTCCTTGACATTATCATAGTCCCAGATGAAGTTAAAATCCCCTCTGTTACAACCCTATTATTCTCACAGATTTCGGAGATCTCCTTACATATTTGCTTTTCAATTTCCCACTAATTTTGAGGTGGGTGGGCGGCCCGCTATAATACAATCCCAACAAGATGATCGTCCCTTCCCTATTCCTCAGTTCCACCCATATACTTGCTGGACAATCCACCAGGAATATCCTGTGGGCGGCACGGTGGTTAGCACTGCTGCCTCACAGCGCCAGAGACCCGGGTTCAATTCCCGACTCAGGCGACTGACTGTGTGGAGTTTGCACATTCTCCCCATGTCTGCGTGGGTTTCCTCCGGGTGCTCCGGTTTCCTCCCACAGTCCAAAAGATGTGCGGGTCAGGTGAATTGGCCATGCTAAATTGTCCATAGTGTTAGGTTAAAGGGGTAAATGTAGGGGTATGGGTGGGTTGCGCTTCGGCGGGTCGGTGTGGACTTGTTGGGCCGAAGGGCCTGTTTCCACACTGTAAGTAATCTAATCTAATCTAATCCTCCTTAAAGTACAGCCAAAATGTAATCCTTAAGCAAAAATGCCATTCCCCCTCCTTTCTTGCCCCACTCTCTTTCTTTCCTTTAGTATCCACACTTTAGAACATTAAGCTGCTAGTTCTGTCCATCACTGAACCATGTTTCAGAAATACCCATTATATGTCAGTCCCATGTTCCCACCATGTCCTAAGTTCATCTGACCCCACCCCACACCCCAAAAGGTATTCAAAACAGCATATCTGTTTGATATGGGGATAGTGCAGGAGTCGTCTGTGGCTATCTGGTTATTTCTCCTACCATTCCTAGCAGTAAACCAGCTATTTGAAAGTATCTGTGGTTTTTTTCTACCTTCCTGAAACTGCAATCCATTACACCCCCCTGCTTTTTTTGAAATCCTTATTGCCTCCAACTGTAGTATCACCCAATCTATGCAGTCCGAAAGAATCTGCAACCAAAACCCGCAACCATACACACTTCTGGATGTAGGTTTGCTTGCTGAGCTGGAAGGTTCATTTTCAGACGTTTTGTAACCATATCAGGTAACATCTTCAGTGAGTCTCTGAATGAAGCCTCCGAGAGAGACAGACAAAAAGAGACAGAGAGAGACACAGAGGCATAGTCAGAAATTAACATACATTAGTTCAAATTTTTGAGATGAAGCTCTCAACGTATATTATGGTACCTGTCAAGTCTGACAGCAGCTGATGTTAGCGCATGCACAGAATGAAGCGTGCAAAATAACTGTCACTGGAATTGCGCTATTGTGACGACAGGTAAACATTCTCAAAAATATCAGTGATTAATTCTTCAGTGACATTACAGCCAAATGGTGCTGCCAAATCATGCTTTATATAAGAACTACCTGTATAAACATAAGAGAAAAATGCCCTCACCTTGCTCCACTGTTATAGATTTACAAAAGAAATATAAAACTCAAATCTTAGCAGTCTTAAAATCAAACACTTAGCTGATCAGGCTCAAAAATCAAAAAGGTCATCCTCTTCTCCTGTACTTTGTGACTTTTAAGAAAAAAATCACTAATACCCCTGCAGCTGCGCATACAGCTTGAATATTAGACATTCCATGTTAACGAATCTGCACTGCTTGTTTGTTATTCCAATGAAACCCTATATCCAGAGTCCTTGTGCAATTTCTCAGTCTGACAGCTGTGAAACTATACTTGTTAGCTGCTTCATTAAAAAGCCAATCTCTGAGCTTTATGCAATTTCTCAGACTCCAATAATTCTCGTTCCTCCTTTATAAAGTACCTTTCTTCAAAAAAGTTCCAAAAACAACGCAAAACCTGAGGGGAAAAGAACAACAATTACTTTCCAAGGAAGAGAGAAAGTCCAGCTGAGTACTGAAAAAAAAAACCAAGAGCAGATCTTTCAGCTATGATCTTGTTCAGGGGTTCTGTAACAGGGTTATCAGCCACGGGTGGACAGGATAGCTTTATGGTCAGCAGCCACCCTTGTATTTGACCACCGGAATGAAGCAGGAACAGTAACGTTGACAAATATACAGGCATCATCGCAGCCTCGTGGTTCCTCATGCAGACTTCTCAGATGAGGTTACAATGATCACAGGTGATTTGGACACTAATAGGAAGAAGCTCCCTTTGGTCAATGAAGTCAGCTGCATTATGATATGGCACACTTAATTATTATAGTCTTTAGCACCTCAGACCTGAGAGAAATTGACAAGGCCTGTGGCCCAGGTTATAGCACTGATCACCTCACAGGGAAACAAGATGATCTTGCACAAACTACGTGGACAACAGCCTTGTTAACGTGTGGGCTGAGGATTAAGAGAACCCACATAGTTCACTAGTGGATCCTTGGAAGCAGCAAACTGACTAAACTGACTAAAAAGTAAGTGTTGTTGTCACTTTGATGAACTTGGGATAGGATGGCAACCCACCCCTGCACATCACAAAATCATGCTCAAACTGGAGACGGTTCACTATGGGCAGTTCCAACGATGCTACAATGGGGAGCATCAGAAACAAAAGTGTTCCTTAGTAATGCGATTGGTCAGCTGTTGCAGCATACACAAATGAGACTTTGCTATCTTCCTTGATACAATAGGTATCAAGAGGCCTCTGAAAAGGAGGGGTTGGGAATGCCTCTACGGCATTCTTGAAACACTAGAATCTATTCAGATGTATGCTACACAAACCATGACACACAAATTCGATCTATAACTGGGGTAGAATTACTGACACCTTGTCCCTCCATCATTAGATCACTCCAAACAATTGCAGTATTTCTGACAAAATCATGTTCAGACTCACTTACAGTTCAATGAGAGAAAAGGAGCTCCAAATCCTTGTATTCTTGGTGTAATTAGAACAAAGAAAATTTACAGCTCAGGAACAGGTGGGGTGGTAAGGACAAGCCAGGGAACTATAGACCAGTGAGCCTGACGTCAGTGTGGACAGTTGTTGGAGGGAATCCTGAGGGACAGGATGTACATGTATTTGGAAAGGCAAGGACTGATTAGGGTTAGTCAACATGGCTTTGTGCATGGGAAATCATGTCTCACAAACTTGATTGAGTTTTTTGAAGAAGTAACAAAGAGGATTGATGAGGGCAGAGCAATAGATGTGATATATATGGACTTCAGTAAAGCGTTCGACAAGGTTCCCCATGGGAGACTGGTTAGCAAGGTTAGATCTCATGGAATACAGGGAGAACTAGCCATTTGGATACAAAACTGGCTCAAAGGTAGAAGACAGAGGGTGGTGGTGGAGGGTTGTTTTCCAGACTGGAGGCCTGTGACCAGTGGAGTACCACAAGGATCGGTGCTAAGTCCTCTACTTTTTGTCATTGATATAAATGATTTGGATGCGAGCATAAGAGGTATGGTTAGTAAGTTTGCAGATGACACCAAAATTGGAGGGGTAGTGGACAGCGAAGAGGGTTACCTGATTACAACAGGATCTTGACCAGATGGGCAAATGGGCTGAGAAGTGGCAGATGGAGTTTAATTCAGATAAATGCGAGTTGCTGCATTTTGGGAAAGCAAATCTTAGCAGGACTTATACACTTAATGGTAAGGCCCTAGGGAGTATTGCTGAACAAAGAGACCTTGGAGTGCAGGTTCATAGCTCCTTGAAAGTGGAGTCGCAGGTAGATAGGATAGTGAAGAAAGCGTTTGGTATACTTTCTTGTATTGGTCAGAGTACTGAGTACAGGAGTTGGGAGGTCATGTTGCAGCTGTACAGGACATTGGTTAGGCCATTGTTGGAATATTGCGTGCAATTCTGGTCTCCAGAAACATAAGGGTTCAGAAAAGATTTACAAGGATGTTGCCAGGATTGGAGGATTTGAACTATAGGGAGAGGTTGAATATTCTCTGGCTGTTTTCCCTGGAGCAACAGAGGCTGAGGGGTGACCTTATAGAGGTTTACAAAATTATGAGGGGAATGGATAGGATAAATAGACAAAGTCTTTTCCCTGGGGTCAGGGAGTCCAGAACTAGAGGGCATAGGTTAAGGGTGAGAGGGGAAATCATATAAAAGAGACCTAAGGGGCAACATTTTTCACACAGAGGGTGGTACGTGTATGGAATGAGCTGCCAGAGGAAGTGGTGGAGGCTGGTACGATTGCCACATTTAAAAGGCATTTGGATGAGTATATGAATAGGAAGGGTTTAGAGGGATGTGGGCCGGGTGCTGACAGGTGGGACTAGATTGGGTTAGGATATCTGGTCGGCATGGACAGGTTGGACCGAAGGGTCTGTTTCCATGCTGTACATCTCTATGACTCTATATGCTGTAGGTATGACACCGATGCAGCATGATACCATACAGCAACATGTGCACCTCTTCACTGTACAGTCCAGACAACAATAACAATGACCTGGCTTTCTGTCTGCATTAAAAGGCAGAGATGCAGACAGTATCCAATTTATGCAAAATGAGTGAGCTAAGAATGTAACCAAAGAACACAGAAATCATGATTTGGAGATGGCAGTGTTGGACTGGGGTGTACAAAGTTAAAAATCACACAACACCAGGTTATAGTCCAACAGGTTTGATTGGAAGCACTGCTCCTTCATCAGGTGGTTGTGGAGCTGGACCAGAAGACACAGAATTGATAGCAAAAGGATTACAGTGTCACAGGGTGGCCACAACCATCTGATGAAGGAGCAGTGCTCTGAAAAATAGTGCTTCCAATTAAACCTGTCGGACTATAACCTGGTGTTGTGTGATTTTTAACACAGAAATCATGTTCTCAGGCACAAGATCGGTGACTCCCAATGACACTGCAATGTACAGTGATTTGGAGGTGCCAATATTGGACTGGCGTGGACAAAGTTAAAATGCACAACAGCAGATTATATTCCAACAGGTTTATTTGGAAGCACTTGCTTTCAAGGCACTGCCTCTTCATCAGGTGGTTGTGGAGCAGGACCAGAAGACACAGAATTGATAGCAAAAGGGTTACAGTGTCATGAAGTGTAATGATATATTAAACAGATTTAGATTAAGTCTTGCATCTTTTAGAATAGGATATGCTGGTTTAGGCTCTTTAATATGTAAATTTGAAAACTCCTTTTCAGTTACACTCTCAAGGTGGCTTCAGTTTATCTGACAATAGGTGTTATCTTAGCTCAGATAATGTATTAAAAGTGTGAACTTAAAATCTGCCCCAGTGTTGGGTCAGTTTTATTTCTAAAATGGGACTTTCAGGATCCTACATGGATTTGGGCAGTTTTTGAGCAAAATAAGATGTAATTCTGTAATTACAGATCCGCTCCATAAATTTATGTGTGCATGTGCAAGAGAGACAGAGTGGGTGTGTATATGTGGCTATTAGTTCTGTGAAAGTGTGTGTGAGAGAGAGTGTGAGTGTGTATGTAAGCTTGGTCAATTATGTGTAAGTGTGATGGGATATAAGCCTGTGAGAGGGTGTTAGTGCAGGGGGTGCATGTGTGTGCACATGAGAAAGCTTGTGTATGATAGAGGGTCTGCATGAGTGTGTATGAGTATGTAGGTTGTGTATACGTACGCATGTGTGTGCGTGTGAGACAGCGTATCGTGCAGTGGAGTCACCTGTAGTGGGAATGAACCCAAAGTCCCGGTTGAGGCCATCCCAATGGGTATGAAATTTGGCTATCACTTTGCGTTGTTGCTTGCCCCAAAGTCCACCTTGGAGGATGGTCACCCAAAGGTCAGAGGCCAAATGTCCTGGACTGCTAAACTATCTCCCGACTGGGAGGGAACGCTTCTGTCTGGTGATATTTGCCGTGTCCATTCATTTGTTGCCACTGTGTCTGTTTGGTCTCGCCAATGTACCACGCCTCAGGGCATCTCTGCCTGCAGTACATGAGATAGACAATGTTGGCAGAGACACATGACGACCTGCCGCTTACATGGTGGGAGGTATCCCATGTGTAATGGTGGTATCAGTGTTGACACGGACACGTTTTGCTGTGGCGGCCATGACAGGGTTAGACAGTGTCGTGGTCGATGTTGTCCTGAAGGCTTGATTTGGAGGTGCCTGAAGGCTGGGCGGTTTGCTGCAAGCAATAATCTGTTTGAGGTGTGGTGGTTGTTTAAAGGTAAGAAGTGGAGACATGGGGAAGGATTTGGCGAGTTGCTCATCCTCATCGATAACATGTAGCAGACCATGAAGAACATGACGTAGTCTTTCGGTTCCCGGGAGATACTGTATAACAAAGGGTACCCTATCTGTTGCAGCCAGTGTCTGACTCCTGAGGTGTTCATTGCGGTTTCTTGATGTGGCACATCAGAATTGGCAGTCAATGAGATTAGCATCGTACCCTGTTCTTATGAGGGCATCCTTGAACACTTTCAGGCGTCTGTCATGTGATAGTGTACCCTTCGTTGTCAACTGGGACCTTCGGTTCATGTCACACTGCAGGTGACTCCACCGCACTATACACTCTCTCGCTCGCACACAAGCGTATGCGTGCACGCACACACACGCCCAGACCCTCTCTCATACACAAGCTCTTTCTCACGCGCACCTGCACACCCACAGGCTTATACCCCATCACATTCTCACATTTTTGACCAAGCTTACACACACATACATACACTCACATTTTTAAAAATGATGTGTTGAACTAAATTACAAGTTAGTCTGAAATGCCATTATGAAGATATGGTGAGGAGAAAGTGAGGACTGCAGATGCTGGAGATCAGAGCTGAAAATGTGGTGTGAAGATATAGTGAGGCTGTTATTTTGCTGATGCTGACTTCTGTGTAGCAGCCATGAAACCTGCTCTAAAGATTGGGAAATACTGGACAAAATGGAAACCTGTAGATGATACCAGCGACGTGCAGCTGCCAGCTAACAATGCTGCTTTTAAATCAGGAATTGACACCATCTAATTTCACACCGGCAACTTGAAAAATTACAACTTGCATATAAGTAAGGCACGATCAGGTCATAATGAGATGTTAACACATACAAATACAGTCATTATTGTTTACCAGCAAGATTCTTACCTAACTTATTCCCACCACTCAAACCTTATTTTTCCCTTAACGTCAGGAGTCTCTTTTTTGTTATTGGAGCCAATAACAAAAAAGAGACTCCTGACCACTGCCCATATTCTTGACACAGGAAAATTTCCACCCAATGAGTCAGCATGTTACTTAAGCTTCAGTCCTGCAGACATGGCTGCAAAAATCAGAGCGCAGAAGAGGCCAAAGTTACACTAAATCTACACTAGCCCCACAGCCTTGAATGTTTTGATATTTTAAGTGATTATCCAAGTATTTTTTAAAGGATGTGAGCTTACCTGCATTGACTACCCTCCCAGGCAATGTAATCCAGACCCCACCACTTTCTGGATGCAAAACATTTTCTCTTCTGAATCTATTGCCTTTCATGTTAAAATTAAGCCTCCTTATCATTGACCCGTCAACTGAGGGGAATAGCTGCTTTCTATTCACCCTGTATATGCCCATTATAATGTGGTACAACTCTATTAGGTTCCCTCCTCAACTTTCTCAGGTCTATAGAAAACAACCCATGCTTAATCAACCCTCCTTCATAGCTAAAGTACTCCATCTCAGGGAATACCCCAGTGAATATTCTCTGCATCTCTTCCAGTGCAATCATATACTTCCTATAGTGTGGAGACTAGAACACCCTTGTCCTGTTACTTATCAGGGTTAAACTCCATCCATCACTGATCTGCCTATGTGACCAATGTCTGTATCTTACTGCATACCCAAAACCCTATTCAACACGATCATTCAACCATTCATTTGCATCTACATTGCTCATATAAAGGGACCTGGCATCGATCCCTGTGATATGCCAGTGGACAGTGGCCTCACACAAACAGCTTTCTATCCCAACCCAGTTTCCCGCAATTAAACCAATTTTGGATCCAACTTGCCAAGTTACCTGTGCTATTATCTTCTTTATCAGTCTCCTCTGTGAGAACTTGTCACAGGGTTTGCTGAAATCCATATAAACTACATCAATTATGCTACCTTCTGCTAGATACTTGGTCACCTCTTTCAAAAACTGATATCAGATTTGTTAAATATGACCTCCCTCTGACAAAACCATGATGACAATCCCTTGTGTCTCTAAATGGAAATTAATTCCAGACTTCAGAATGTCTCCAATATAATTTCCCTGCACAGATGTGAGACTGACTGGCTTGTAATTCCCTGGTTTCTCTTTACAAGAAGGATGATAAAGAATGGAACCACATTATTGCCCTCCAGTGCTCTGGCACCTCCCCATGGCCAGAAAAGAATTAAAAACTTGGGTCAGGCCCCTGTGATTTCCTCCCTTGTCTCCTATGGCAGTCTTGGATACAACTCATCCAGACCTAGGGATCTGTTCACTTTTAACCCCAACTAAACCTCCTCACTTAGATTAACCTCGATTTGTAGGTGCCAGTGTTGTACTGGGGTGTACAAAGGTTAAAAAAAAAATCACACAACACATTATAGTCCAACTTCATCAGGTGGTGAAGGAGCCGCTGAAGGAGCAACACTCCGAATGCTAGTGTTTCCAAATAAACCTGTTGGACTATAACCTGGTGTTGTGTGATTTTTACCTCGATATTAACCTCAGTCTAGGACCAATGTTTTCTAGGCTGAATTGCTCGTGTGACTGAAAACTGTGGGTCTAATTCTTAGTGCATGCAAATGCAGGCATTTTCTTTCTTGATGTAGGCATTCCGATAACACCAATCTTTTTAAGAGACTGCTACAAGCTAAGGAGTGGGAAGCTCTATTTACCCTGCTAATTCAACTCTTGCTACACTCTGTGCACTGGTGGTTTTGACAGTTTCGTCTGCATTAGAAATATGGATTATTTTCAAATAGAATTATAGAATTGATAGTCCTATGGAGTAAAATCAATTGTTAGCAGCATTTTCAGACCTTTCATAAGTAATATACTAAAGTGCAATTTTATTTAACGATAGTCAAAAGACAAATGGTGACGAATGAAGAACCAGGTTAAAAGCGACAGACAAAGTGAGCCTGAAAAAGTCGAAAATGATAAGTAATAAAAAGTAGAGTAAAAATCAGCAGCCCTTACCATGTACTTCCAAGACGTTATATATCACTTTACTGGCGTTGAACACATTTTTGTATTTTATGAATAGTTCATACACTCCAGCATCAGATAAATCTACTTTCAAGAACTCAATAGAAGTGTTCTCTTTGTTGTATTTCACTCGTCGTTGAAAAAATGTATTTACTTTAGAGCGGTTTAATCGAACATTGTGGCGTGCAACGACAGAGATCTCAGCACGACCAGCAAACGACCAATCCACTGAAGTTAGGTCGGAAACAGATCCACCTCTGTATCCATACAATATGACTGAGGAAAATCTTGTAGCAATATAACGCTCATATGCAAAGCTGGATGTGAAAACCTGCAAATAAACTACAGAAAAACGTGAGTGTCTTCAGTGAATTACAATTAAATATTATATTACAATGATTTGTTTAATGCATCTATTATGGTAGAGTACTTGATCATATGGACAGAAAGAACATATAATTTACCCTCCAAAATAATCATAATGAAATTAGTCTGAGCAGATGAATGCAAAACACAGGGTAAGAACCAGTTACACAGTGGTAATCATCCTATATTTATCAAGAAAAACATGCGCACCAAATCATGTCATGCATGTACCAGAGTTCCGACAGCCACATCACGTACATAGTTGAAAGTGGACAACCACAACGCACCCTTCTCCTTACACCCTCTAAGTATCTGCTGCAACAAAAATAGAAGTTGCAGGAAAAATCAGCAGGTCAGGCAACATCTGTGAGAGAAATCAGAGTTAATGTTTTGGATCCTGTGACCCTTTCTCAGAACCCTGAGGATGCAGATCTGAGGAAGAGTCACCGGACCTGATACTCTGATTTCTCTTCACAGATGTTGCCAGACCTGCTGAGCTTTGCCAGCAGCTTCTGTTTTTGTTTCTGATTTCCAGCATCTGCTGTTCTTACAGTTTTTATTAAGCATCATTGCACCTCCCTTAAAGTTCAAGCAGTTATCTAACATCTTTAATTGAGAATGGGAGGTTACACAAGATAACTACTGGAACATACACAATCACATTATGTACCCACCACAAATGAGTGGTCATATAGTATATCCATTTGAAAATGAATAATCATAGCTACTCAAGAATGACCAAATGGATAATTGCATAATAAACCTACCTGAGAATGGGAAGTGACAAAAATATCTAGGTAGGAATATTTGATCACAAATCTTACCTACTCAAAACTGGTCGTTACCTAGCACAAAGGAAAATGGTTGTGGTTGTTGGAGGTCAGTCTTCTGTGATTAGATCATAAATGACCATTTATTATTCTGTGACCTCAACTCTAAACATCATGCAAGCATTCCTGAGAGTCGCTTCTTCGGCTCAAGCATCTCTAGCGGCTTCATCAATGATCTTCCTATCACTGGTATTGTCAGATATGGGAGTGTTCAGTGATGATTGTACAATTTTTAGTACTATTTATGAATCCTCAGATACTGAAGCAGTCCAAAGTCTAAATGTAACAAGACCTGTATAACATGCAGCTTTGGACTGAAAAGTAGAAAGTATAATTTGCAACACACAAACAGCAGGTAATGACCATTTATGTCAAGGGGCAACGGTTAGAAATTCTAACCATTATCTCTTGACATACAATGGCATTATCATCACTATCAACACCTAGGAGTTACCATGGATCAGCAGTTTGCAAATGCATGACCACAACCATCCAGAAGGACAAGAGCAACACATACATGGAAATGTTACCATGTGAAAATTCCCCTCAAAGCCACTCACTATCCTGTTTAGGAAAAATATCACCAAGTCCTCACTGTCACCGATTAACGAGCAAAAAATGAAGGGAAGGCATAAAAGGGTCAATTCTGGATTAGCAAGGTATAATGAGTAACATGCCAAAAGGATTAGCATTGATGCCTCAAAAATTTACAATCCACATGAATATTGAGTCATCTCTCATAGAACAGGGTCCTTCAGCCCAACTCATCCATGATGACCAGGTTTCCTGAACTGAATCAGTCCCATTTGGCTGCAGTTGGCCCATATCCGTTTAAGTCTTTCCTATTCATGTACCTGTCCAATAGTCTTTGAAAACGTTGTCGTGAAACCGGCCTTTACTACTTCCTCTAGCAGCTCGTTCCATATAAACACCATCCTGCATGAAAATATTACCTCTCAGGTCCCTTTTAAATCTTTCCCCTCTCACCATAAACCTACACTCTCTATTTTAGACTCTCCGACCCTGGGGAAAAACGATGTTTGATAACAGGAACAAATATGTATTTGCTAAATTTCTTATGTCACAAAGATAGGTGGGAACACAAGTTTTGAAGGGTCTGCAAAAGGATAACAGGTTACGTGAATGGTCAAAACAAAATGGCAGCCCGAAATATAATGTGGGCAAGTATGAATTTGTCCATTCCGACAGAAGAATACAAAAGTAGCATATTATTTAAATGAACAGAGACTGCAAAACCCAAGAGGGATCTGTGAATCCCGGCATGTGAATCACAAAACATTAGCATTGATGCAGTACAGAAAGTGATTAAGTTGGCAAATGCAATATTGTTGTTTATTGCAAGATGAATGGTATACAAGAATGGGAATGTTTTGCTACAGTTGTAGTGTTGGTGAAACCACACATGAAATAGTGCATTTAAGAAACAATATAAATGCATTGGAATTCTTCCGGTTCCGGGGCAGTGACTCTAACCTATAGGAGGCTCAGGTTCAAGCTCCACCTACTCCAAAGGTATGTCATAACATCCCTGAACAGGTTAATGAAAAATAAATAGAAAAATGCATTAGAAGCAGTTCAATAAAGATTGGGAAAATTTATGTAGCCTTGCTGTCTGAGCTGGAAGGTTCAATTTCAGACGTTTCGTTACCATACTAGGTAACATCATCAGGGAGCCTCCGGATGAAGCAGTAGTGGCATGGCCCACTTTCTATTTATGTATTTAGGTTTCCTTGGGTAGGTGACGTCATTTCTTGTGATGATGTCATTTCCTGTTCTTTTTCTCATGGAGTGGTAAATTGGATCCAAGTCAACGTGTTTATTGATAGAGTTCCAGTTGCACTGCCATGCTTCTAGGAATTCTCGTGCGTGTCCCTGTTTGGCTTGTCTGAGGATGGACATGTTGTCCCAGTCGAAGTGGTGTCCTTCCTTATCTGCATGTGAGGATACTAGTGAGAGAGGGTCACTGAAAGACAACCAACTCAGAAGAAACCCAGCAAACTATCAGACAGGTAATCACACTAACATTAAGTAGGAAAAAGGAAGGAAACACACTCCATACACCAGAAAGAAAAGCACCAGAAAGACTAAAAAAAGATAAAAACATTGCTATCCTACCTGCAGACAAAGAACGCTTGACAATCATTTCAAATCAAAGAGACTACATTGAAAAAGCAAACGCACTACTTGCAGATACCAAAATGTACCAACAGGTGGCGATAGACACGACCCTACAACTAGAGAACCGAATCAAAGCCACACTCAAAAGACTTCAGAAATCTGGAGAAATAAATAAGACAGACTTCCAAAAAATGAAACCAGATAGATCCAACACACCACACTTCTACGGATTACCCAAAATTCACAAACCAGGAGCTGCCCTCAGACCCATAGTCTCGCTACCTGGAACACCAACTTACAGACCGGAAAAAGAGCTACACCAAAGACTAAAACACCTAGTAGAAGACCCACGCCACTCCATCCACGAATTCCTGAAGGCCAAAGATAGCAAGATAGAAGAGGATGAAATAATGGTGTCCTTTGACGTAACAACCCTGTTCATATCCATCAACCTGGCCAAGGACCACTGACTATGCCATTAGAAGATCCAAAGACACATACACCAAACACCATCAACTTCATCAGCAAGGACAGTATTGTCAAGCTAGTGGACCTATGCCTTACCACTCACTTCACCTTCAGCAACAAAACTGACAGACAAACCTATGGAACACCCATGGGATCTCAGATATCAGAGTTCTTAGCAGAGACTCAAACAAACAGCTCTGCCAATCATCCAATCTGGAGCTTGGGGAGGAAGAGGAAGAGGAAGGGAGGGAAATTTCTAAAAGTAGGAGGGGACAGGTGGATTTAGTTCCAAAGCTAGATTAGGTGTCAGATCTCACAGTGGGAGGACACTTTGGTGACAGTGATCACAACTGCCTCACATTTACAATAGCCTTGGAGAGAGAAAGGAGCAGTTACTGAGGGAAGATATTTAATTGGGGAAAAGGAAATTTTGACACTATCAGACAGGAGTTGGGAAGTACAGACTGGGAGCAATTGTTCCACTGAAAGAGCACAGCAGACGTGGAGACTATTTAAGGAACAGTTGTTGTGAGTGATGCATGAATTTGTTCCTCTGAGACAGGTAAGAAGGGGTAAGATTAAGGAACCTTGGATGATAAGAACAGAGGAGCTTCTCATCAAAAGGAAGAAGGCAGCTTACATAAGGTGGAGGAAGCAAGGATCTAGCATAGCTTTAGAGGATTACAGCTTGCTAGAAAGGAGCTCAGAAATGGACTGGGGAGAACCAGGAGGAGGCATGAAAAAGGCTTGGAAAGAAGGATTAGGGAGAACCCAAAGGAATTTTATTCATACGTGAGGAATAAGAGAATGATCAGGGAGAAGATAGGGCCGATCAGGGATAGCGTAGGGAACTTGTGCGTGGAGTCTGAGCAGATAGGGGAAGCCCTAAATGAGTCATTTGCTTCGGTTTTCACCAAGGAAAGGGACCTTGTTGTGAATGAAAACTTAGAGGAGCTGGGATACAGGCTTGACCAGATCAAGATTGATGAAGTTGATGTGCTGGAAATTTTAGAAAACATTAAGATTTATAAGTCCCCAGAGCCAGACCAGATTTATCCTTGGCTGCTCCGGGAAGTGAGAAAGGAGGCTGCTAAGCCGCTGGTGAGGATATTTGCCGCCTCACTCTTCACAGGAGTCATACCGGAAGATTGGAGGAGGCAAATGTTGTTCCTCTTTTCAAGAAGGGTAATAGGGAAATCCCTGGCAATTACAGACCAGTCAGTCTTACGTCTGTGCTCAGCAAAGTTTTGGAAAGAATTCTGAGGGATAGGATTTATGACTATTTGGCAAAGCATAGTGTGATTAAAGGCAGTCAGCATGGCTTTGTAAGGGCAGGTCATGCCTCAAAAATCTTATTGAGTTCTTTGAGGAGGTGACGAGACAGGTCGATGACGGTAGAGCAGTAGATGTGGTGTATATGGGCTTCAGCAAGGCCTTTGATAAGGTTCCCCATGGTAGGTTCATTCATAAGGTCAGCAAGTATGGGAGACAGAGAGATTTGGCTATCTGGATTCAGAATTGGCTGGCTGACAGAAGGCAGAGAGTGGTTGTAGATAGAAAGTATTCTGCCTGGAGGTCAGTGTTGAGTGGGGTCCGTCAGGGCTCTGTTCTTGGGCCTCTGCTTTTTGTAGTTTTTATAAATGACTTGGATGAAGAGGTTGAGGGGTGGGTTTGTAAATTTGCAATTGACACAAATGTTGGGGGTGCCGTCAATAGTATAAAGGGCTACTGCAGGCTGCAGCACAACATGGACAGGATGCAGAGCTGGGCTGAGAAATGGCAGATGGAGTTCAACCTGGATAAATGCGAAGTGATACATTTTGGAAGGTCGAACTCAAAAGCTGAATATAGGATTAAAGACAGGATTCTTGGCAATGTGGAGGAACAGAGGGATCTGGGTGTGCAAGTACATGGGTCTCTCAAAGTTGCCACCCAAGTGGATAGGGTTGTTAAGAAAGCATATGGCGTTTTGGCTTTCATTAACAGGGGGATCGAATTTAAGAGCCACGAGCTCTACAAGTCCCTGGTGAGACCACACTTGGAATATTGTGTCCAGTTCTGGTCGCCCTACTATAGGAAAGATACAGAGGCTTTGGAGAGGATGCGAAGTAGGTTTACCAGGATGCTGCCTGGACTGGAGGGCTTGCCTTATGAAGAATGATTGAATAAGCTTAGACTTTTCTCTCTGGAGAAAAGGAGGAAGAGAGGATACCTGATCTGGGTATACAAGATAATGAGTGAAATAGATAATGTCAATAGCCAGAGACTTTTTCCCCGTTCAGGATTGAGGAGTACAAGGAGTCATAGTTTGAAGATATTAGGAGGAAGGTATAAAGATGTCAGAGGTAGGTTCTTTACGCAGAGAGCTGTGAATGCACAGAATGCGTTGCCAGTTGTGGTGGTGGAAGCAGAGTCATTATGGATATTTAAGTGACTGCTGGACATGCACATGGATAGCAGTGAGTTGAGGGGTGTGTAGGTTAAGTTATTATATTTTACATTAGGATTAAATCTCGGCACAACATCATGGGCCAAAGGGCCTGTTCTGTGCCACCACCACCACAACTGGCAACGCATTCTGTGCATTCACAGCTCTCTGCGTAAAGAACCTACCTCTGACATCTTTATACCTTCCTCCTAATATCTTCAAACTATGACTCCTCGCACGCCTCAATCCTGTCCTGGGAAAAAATCTCTGTGCTGTTTTGTGCTGTACTTTTCTATCTATGTTCTATTAGGCAGGGGGTGAAGTCTCAAGTAAGTGAGTGCGTCACCAGAGAGGGAGTCCCAGCAATCTCAGAATCTGCTGGAAGCACCCCAACACTCTAACTGTTGTTGCTCAGCAAGATGATTGGGTTGTGGAGGAGGCAATGGGATCTTTAATTCACTGCTGGGCTCTTCCTCTCAGGGGGATAGGGCAGTACCAGTAATATTCAGCTATGGATATAGCTGAGAAATTCTAAGGGTAAAAAGACCCTCTTGGGAGTTATCTACAGGGCCCCAAACAGTAGTCTGGATGTCAGATGTAAGTTGAATCATAAGCTGAAATTGGCCTGTCGCAAAGATGTTACTACAGTTGTTATGGGGGATTTCAACATGCAGGTAGACTGGGAGAATCAGGATGGTATTGGATCTCAAGAAAGAGACTTTGTGGAGTGCCTCCGAGATGGATTCTCAGAACTCCCTGCTGGAGCCTACCAGGGAGAAGGCAAATCTGGATCTGGTATTGTGCAATGAACCAGAATTGATCAGGGACCTCGAAGTGAAGGAGCCATTGGGAAGTAGTGACCATAATACAATAAGCTTCAATCTGCAATATGAGAGGGAGAGGGTACAATCGGAAGTGACAATATTTCTGTTGAATAAAGGGAACTATGGAGCTCTGAGGGAGGAACTGGCCAAAGTTCAATGGTGCAATACCTTAGCAGGGATGACAGTGAAGAACAATGGCAGATATTTCTGTGTATAATGCAGAAGGTGCAGGATCAGTTTATTCCAAAAAGGAAGAAAGATCCTGGGAGGAGGCATGAGTGGCCATGGCTGACGAGGGAAGTTAAGAAACATATAAAGTTAAAAGAGAAAAAGTATAACACAGCAAAGATAAGTGGGAAAACAGAGGACTGGGAAGCTTTTAAAGAACAGCACAGGATTACTAAGAAGGAAATACGCAGAGAAAAAATTAGGTTCAAAGGTAAACTGGCCAAAAATATAAAGGAGGATAGTAAAAGCTTTTTTAGGTATGTGAAAGGCAAAAAAATGGTTAAGACTAAAATTGGGCCCTTGAAGACAGAAACGGGAATATATTACGGGGAACAAAGAAATGGCAGAAGAATTGAATTGGTACTTCAGATCTGTGTTCACTGGGGAAGACACAAGCAACCTCCCTGAGGTAACAGTGGCTGAGGGACCGGAACTTAAGGGAATTTATATTTGCCAGGAATTGGTGTTGGAGAGACTGTTAGGTCTGAAGGTTGATAAGTCACCGGGGCCTGATGGTCTACATCCCAGGGTACTGAAGGACGTGGCTCGAGAAATCGTGGATGCGTTGATGATTATTTTCCAGAGTTCGCTAGATTCGGGATCAGTTCCTGCGGATTGGAGGGTGGCTAATGTAAAACCACTTTTTAAGAAAGGTGGGAGAGAGAAAGCAGGAAATTATAGACCAGTTAGTCTGACTTCAGTGATGGGAAAGATGCTGGCGTCTATTATAAAGGATGAAATTATGACACATCTGGATAATAGTAACAGGACAGGTCAGAGTCAGCATGGATTTATGAAGGGGAAATCATGCTTGACTAATCTGGAATTTTTTGAGGATGTAACTCTGAAGATGGACGAGGGAGATCCAGTAGATGTAATGTACCTGGACTTTCAGAAAGCTTTTGATAAAGTCCCACATAGGAGGTTAGTGAGCAAAATTAGGGCGCATGGTATTGGTGGCAAAATACTAACTTGGATTGAAAGTTGGTTGGCTGACAGGAAACAAAGAGTAGTGATAAACGGCTCCATTTCGGAATGGCAGGCAGTGACCAGTGGGGTACTGCAGGGATCAGTGCTGGGAATGCAGCTTTTTGCAATGGTATTAGTAATAACATGAGCAAATTTGCTGATGATACTAAGCTGGGTGGCAGGGTGAAATGTGAGGAGGATGTTAGGAGATTACAGGATGACCTGGACAGGTTAGCTGAGTGGTCAGATACATGGCAGATACAGTTTAATATGGATAAATGTATGGTTATCCACTTTGTTGGCAAGAACAGGAAGGCAGATTACTACCTAAATGGAATCAATTTAGGTAAAGGGGCAGTACAAAGAGATCTGGGTGTTCTTGTACACCAGTCAATGAAGGTAAGCATGCAGGTACAGCAGGTAGTGAAGAAGGCTAATAGCATGCTGGCCTTCATAACAAGAGGGATTGAGTAGAGAAGCAAAGAGGTTCTTCTGCAGCTGTACAGGGCCCTGGTGAGACCACACCTGGAGTATTGTGTCCAATTCTGGTCTCCAAATTTGAGGAGAGACATTCTGGCTATTGAGGGAGTGCAGTGTCGGTTCACAAGGTCAATTCCTGGAATGGCGGGACTACCTTACACTGAAAGACTGAAGCGACTGGGCTTGTATACCCTTGAGTTTAGAAGACTGAGACGGGATCTGATTGAGACATAAGATTATTAAAGAATTGGACACTCTGGAGGCAGGAAACATGTTTCCAATGATTGATGAGTGCGGAACCAGAGGACACAGCTTAAAAATACGAGGTAGACCATTTAGGAGAGAGATGAGGAGAAACTTCTTAACCCAGAGAGTGGTGGCTGTGTGGAATGCTCTGCCCCAGAGGGCAGTGGAGGCCCAGTCTCTGGATTCATTTAAGAAGAGTTGGATAGAGCTCTCAAGGATAGTGGAATCAAGGGTTATGGAGATAAGGCAGGAACTGGATACTGATTAAAGATGCTGAAAATGTGTTGCTGGAAAAGCGCAGCAGGTCAGGCAGCATCCAGGGAACAGGAGAATAGACGTTTCGGGCATAAGCCCTTCTTCAGGAATGTGGAAAGTTTGTCCAGCAGGCTAAGATAAAAGGTAGGGAGGAGGGACTTGGGGGAGGGGCGTCGGAAATGTGATAGGTGGAAAGAGGTCAAGGTGAGGGTGATAGGTCAGACTGGGGTGGGGGCAGAGAGGTCGGGAAGAAGATTGCAGATTAGGAAGGCGGTGCTGAATTCGATGGATTAGACTGAGACAAGGTGGGGGGGGAGGGGAAATGAGGAAACTGGTGAAATCCGAGTTCATCCCTTGTGGTTAGAGGGTTCCTAGGCGGAAGATGAGGCGCTCTTCCTCCAACCGTCGTTTTCTTGTGGTCTGGCGATGGAGGAATCCAAAGACCTGCATATCCTTGGTGGAGTGGGAGGGGGAATTGAAGTGTTGAGCCACAGGGTGGTTGGGTTGGTTGGTTGATTAACGATGATCAGCCATGATCATATTGAATGGTGGTGCAGGCTCGAAGGGCAGAATGGCCTACTCCTGCACCTATTGTCTATTGTCGATGCAGAGCAGAGGAAATGCACCTATATATTATATTCAAAAAGAATGGGTACCCAATGAACACAGTCCACCGATTTCTCAGCAACAGACCCAAACAAGCAGATAAGACGCATCCAGAAACCTTAGCTACTCTCCCCTACATCAAAGACATTTCAGAAATGACTGCCGAACTACTCAGACCCTTTGGAATCATGGTAGCCCACAAACCCACCAACACACTAAAACAGCAGCTAATGAACTTGAAAGACCCTATACAGACAAGAAAAAATAATGTCATTTACAAAATACTGTGCAAGAACTGTACCAAATGCTACATTGGACAAACAGTCAGAAACTAGCCACCAGAATACATGAACATCAACTTGCCACAAAACGACATGACCCTCTCTCATTAGAATCCTTACATACAGATAAAGAAGGACACCATTTTGACTCAGACAACATATCCATCCGAGGACAAGCCAAACAGAGACATGCACAAGAATTCAGAGAAGCATGGCATTCCAACCCGGAACTGTATCAATAGACACGTTGACTAGGATCCAATTTACCACCCGCTGAGGAAAAAGAAGAAAATGACATCACCAACCGAAGGAAACCCAAACCTATAAATAGAAAGCAGGAAACATCAGCAGTGCTTCTTCTGGAGGCTCACTGAAAATGTTACCTAGTATTGATGAAACACCTGAAAATGAACCTTCCAACTCAGCACGTAAACCTACGTCCAGAACTATAACCTGAGCTTCCAATCCTCTCAAAAGTAACTAGTTAACAGGATGTGCATATTGCTGGTTAAAGCCAGCATTTGTTTCCCATCTCTAATTGACCACATGGCATTTAAGAGTCAACTACATCACTGTGGGTTTTGAATGACCGGGCCAGTCTCGGTAAGGATGGCAAATTTCCTTCCTTAAAAGACAGGAGTAAACAAGATTGCTTTTTTACAACAAGGTGGGTTTCTAAATTGGCAGTCCAATGACATATCTCTACACCATCACCTCCCTGTAACATATTGAAATGTAAGAGATCCTCAGAACTTGTTAGATAGTCCACTTTGTACAAAAGACTAGAAACAGGGGACACAGTTCAAATATAAAAGGGGTCTCTCATTTATGTTTGAAATAAGGAAATGTTTTTGTTTTCCTCAGAGGGTTGTTAGTCTTTGGAACTCTATCTCACAGAAAGCAGCAGGGACCTGTCACTGAACACCTTTAAAGTCAAAAATCTATCACTCTCTGGTTAACAAATAAGTCTAAATTTACTGGTGGTAGGTATTGTGGGGTTGAGGCCACAAATCGGATCTTCCATGATCTTAATAAATGGCAAAGACGTTTAAGAGGCCAAATAACTTAATTCTGTTCCTAATCTATATGCAGACTCAATTTAGTGAGCATTGCTTATGCCCCATGCTGCGCCAGCTATTATCTCATGAAAATAATACTCAGTCAGTAGAATGAAAGGGCATAAAGAGCAAGGTCAGCTCTTGCATTGGTACTGATCTGCCGTTAAGTAAATGTTGCTGTCAGAGAGGAGACACTTAAATTATTGGCAGCTTGCATTGGCTGACAGTACTATAACTGGCAGGGCAACTGAGCCACAGAAACTCATGTATTAAAAGACATATTCAGGATAGAGGGTCCCTGAAGGAGTAACAGTAAGGTAACCAACAAACCAGTCCCATTCACAAATGCAATGCAGAGGCAATGGCTGAAGGGCAGGAGACCCAAAGAAAATCCCAAGTGGGACATGGGATCATCTTTTCTGACATGTTGAAGCAGCAGTGTGCCTCACATGATAAATGGTTACCAAGGTCTGAACCATTTTGAAGGCAAAACTTAATCTCATGGAATAGGTGGATACGTAATGCACAAAGCAACAAAAGTGACATTCATTTTTCTTGAAGCCTCTCCTGCAAGGCTTACGAAACTCATCTTTATAAGTAAAAACCAAAAGAACTGCAAATGATATAAATCAGCAACAAAAACAGAAATTTCTGGAAGAGATCAGCAGGTCTGTCAGCATCGGTCGACATATATCAGATTGAAAAGTGTGGTGCTGGAAAAGCACAGCAGGTCAGGCAGCATCTGGTGAGCAGAAGAATCAACAGTTCAGGCATAAGCCCTTCATCTAACTTTTTGGGGGGGGGAGAAAGTAGGACACATCAAGAGGGCGGTGCCAAGTTGAAGGGCTGCTTCTGGGATGAGGTAGGGGGAGGGGAAGAGGAAACTGGTGAAATCAATGTTGATGCCACGTGGTTGGAAGTTCACGTCCAGTGACCCTTCCTCATTTATTCTGAGGAAGGGTCACAGGACCTGAAACAATAACTGATTTCCACCTCCCCTCCCCCACCCCCCAACAGATGCTGCCAGACCTGCTGAGTTTTTCCAGCAATTTCTGCTTTTGCTTCACCTTTATAAGTACCTGACCCCCCCCCACCTTAACATCTTTTAACATCAGATTCCAATCCCACCTTACCACTTGCCATTCCCAAAGCAACTCACCACTCAGTGGATATCCAAAGCACCAGCAACTCTAGAACCCATGACATGTCTGAAAGGCCCTCCACCCCTGGACAAGCAATCTAGCGTAACCCTCAAGTGCTAGCAGTCCCAAAACCAGGCTGCCCAGCTCACATATCTTTTGGGGGTTGTTGACAGCATATGGGAGTGGCAAGAGAAAGTATGGGGCAAGGACAAGACAGTGGGGGCAGGAGAGGAGAGTATGAGACTGTGAAGGTAACAAGATTAGAGTTGTGCTGGAAAAGTACAGCAGGTCCAAAGGAACAGGAAAATCAACATTTCAGGCAAGAGGCCTTCATCAGGATGAAGTCGATTTTCCTGCTCCTCAGATCCTACCGGACCTGCTGTGCTTTTCCAGCACCACTCTAATCTTGACTGTAATCTACAGCATCTGCAGTCCTCACTTTCGCCTAGTGAAGGTAACAAGACCAAGGAACTGAGAGAGAGGGGAAAGCAAAAGACAGCAAGACAGAGAGGTATAGAATGAAAGAGAAGGGAAAAAGAGTGTGTGTGAAATGTGGTGGTAGTGAGTGTTTAAGGGTGCATCAAGAAGAAAACTTTTATATCAAAAAAAGTGAATTTTTGCAACTCTTACTCAAAAGGCAATGGAAACAAAGGCAGTGATAGCTGGATTCCTGATAAGCAAGGGATTGAAAGATAGTTGGGGGATAGGCCAGGATGTAGAGTAATGATCTCATAAATTTGTGGAGCATAGTCAAGGGGCCAACTGGCCTACTTTTGCTCCTAATTCACACACTCCTCCTCCTCATCACCTCTCACAGGCTACCTATACATCCTTCCCCTATGGATTCTCCTACCAATTGCTTACTCCCCACACTAACTCTACTTTCCTCTCACATACTACTTCTCCCTTTCACAATTTCTCATGCATTCCTCCCCTTCTCAATCTCTCAAATTTGACCATCTTTGTCCCAAAAAATTACAATGCGGAAAATGTCTTACTTCCTTAAAATGTCCAGAGCATCAATTTTTCTTCTAAGTATATTTGAAAATAACTTCAAGGAGTTTGCAGCAATAACAAAGGAATTGATTGTTGATTTCTTGGATAAGAAGAAATGCTGGTCCAGAAGATTTGGTGGCCCTTAGTTTGAAAACAGAGCTCAGAGGAAAGAAGCTAAAACTCAAAACCATGCAGCTGATAGACAAACTACAGAAGTTGTATAGGGATGTATAAAGAATGCACATTTACAAGATGCCATGTCATGCAGGAAGAGCTAAAAAGGTTTTTTAAAAGATAAAGACAGGATTAAAATAACATTTTGAACTACAGAATTCAGTGTTACTGCTTCCATTTTGTCAAAGCCAACCAGTGTTGAACAAGAATTACTAAACAAGTCTGATTTAAGAAAAAAACCTCTATGGGGAATCTATACTATCAAGATTGTCACAAACCTAGCCAAGGAGCTTCTGCCTTCAGGTTATAACTGTCTCCAGGGCATCAAAATGGAGTAGAAAAATACTGCTACAGGTGACCTGAGGACCAAATTCTGTGAAATGCTCACTGCATCACATAACATTTGTTTATCTACAACTCTATGTAACCTCTAATAACAGGTTTTTTCTGTCACTTCATGTCCGAGTAAATTCTGATTCCTGCTAAAGTAAAACTACAAGTTTAATGTTCTTTGTTCGTTTGGAAATTTGATCATTTCGATTCATCATTTCCCACGGGGTTCAACTCCTTTCCTGTGTGCCTTCACTCTTACTTGTCACACATTCCTTTTTCTACTTTCAGAAGATCCTTCATTTTTCCGAGATTCTTCCTTCCTTACACATCTCAATCTCTCCCCTCTCCCAAGATGGGCTTTCCCTTTATTCCCCTCTCTTTTTCACACTCAGTATCAAACACACTTTTCCACTTTCCTTTGAGATTCCACTAACATACTCACTAATCCACAACAACGCTTTCAACCACATTCTTCTCCTACCAACGTTCCAATTCTCCACCTGCATTTAAAAGACGCACACGCGGCTTCCCGCCCCCACAGAACCCCGCGCACACGCGGCTTCCCGCCCCCACAGAACCCCGCGCACACGCGGCTTCCCGCCCCCACAGAACCCCGCGCACACGCGGCTTCCCGCCCCCACAGAACCCCGCGCACACGCGGCTTCCCGCCCCCACAGAACCCCGCGCACACGCGGCTTCCCGCCCCCACAGAACCCCGCGCACACGCGGCCTCCCGCCCCCACAGAACCCCGCGCACACGCGGCTTCCCGCCCCCACAGAACCCCGCGCACACGCGGCTTCCCGCCCCCACAGAACCCCGCGCACACGCGGCCTCCCGCCCCCACAGAACCCCGCGCACACGCGGCCTCCCGCCCCCACAGAACCCCGCGCACACGCGGCTTCCCGCCCCCACAGAACCCCGCGCACACGCGGCTTCCCGCCCCCACAGAACCCCGCGCACACGCGGCCTCCCGCCCCCACAGAACCCCGCGCACACGCGGCTTCCCGCCCCCACAGAACCCCGCGCACACGCGGCTTCCCGCCCCCACAGAACCCCGCGCACACGCGGCCTCCCGCCCCCACAGAACCCCGCGCACACGCGGCCTCCCGCCCCCACAGAACCCCGCGCACACGCGGCTTCCCGCCCCCACAGAACCCCGCGCACACGCGGCTTCCCGCCCCCACAGAACCCCGCGCACACGCGGCCTCCCGCCCCCACAGAACCCCGCGCACACGCGGCCTCCCGCCCCCACAGAACCCCGCGCGTTCTAGACAGCTGATAGTGTCATTTTTTTTGTGGCTTGACTTGGGCGAAGGGTCGGGCAGATAAGTTCGTTTCTTTCATATGTCTTAGGATGTAGGGTTGCAAGATGGAAGTTTATATGGGAATTTCAGTTTTAATTAGTATGCTGATAGTTCATAATTGTTTACCTGCAATTAAAGTCTATTTACTTTCAAAAAAAATAGTAATTACTGTTAGGTACAGAAACTTGGTCTATGCTTTCAGTCAACCTTAAATTGGGAATACTGTATTCTTTTATAAATATTTAACTTTTCTGATGGTGGGGAACAATGGAATTTGATTTCCAGTTCACTTCAAAAAAGAGGTGTAAGAATTAAAAATCAAGTGGCTAAGAATATCTTTTCATTTTTTTCTTGATAAAAGGTGTGATATACACATAGTTTTCTTGCATTTGGATTTAAAATAGGGGCAGATTAATTTTATCCACATCTGTAAAGGTTCTTTGAAAGGTCAGAAAATCAATTTGGAACAGTGACCTAAATACATAAATAACCTCTGCAGTGTTAATAGATAATATGTTTATAATGTTGGGTTTTTGACAGGCATAGTAAACACATTAAGGTGATTAGTTCTCACATCAGTACAGAAAGTTTAAAGTTTTAGTTCAGAAGAATGCAGAGTTCAGTTGAGAAGGTAGGACAGTTCCTCCTGGTAGAAAAAAGAAGTCAGTTCAAGAGGAACTAGTCACCTCATAGCAAGTGCTTTCTTGCCTACGAACCTCCCAAGCAAGGAAAATTCATTTAGAAGTCTTCAAGTTGTTAGAACTGAACATATTCAGCCAATCAGATTGAGAATTTCATGCCACTGAACTCAGAAAGGAATAGTAATATAATTGTCTCAATTATCCAAGGTAAATAAATTGCAATGCATTTATTAAGTAGAGATTTAAAACATTGGGATGGGTGTGTTATTTCTCAGAGGTTGAGTATTAGTAATAAATAGTGTTAGTTAACAGTTTACAACTTTGTTCTGTTTGTATTAAGGTCTTTCTAACTGTCTAAATGCGGGGGTGCTAAAGGCATTGTGCAGATTTGCGACTTCAACCGTTTCCATCAGGAATCTGGACATGACACCTGGTTTGCCATTAGTCCCTCTGGATCGTCCAATCACATCGTGATGTAGTTGAAGTCTCTGGCCAGAATGACAGGCCTGGATGTGGTCAGCATCAATGGGAGCTGGTTCAAGACCAGCTATTCATTCTTTCACACTGAGCATCCATGTTAATTAGTTCCAGGAAACATTTCAGTAAATAATGTTTGCTACGAGAAGGTGTCCACACACCACCTCCTTAACTTCAGAGATGGTGAAGTTGGTTCTTCACAGCAAAATACCCAGACTGGAAGAATGGCAATTGCAACCCCAGATGGCTTTGTGTGTGGGAAATCATATCTCTGTAACTTGATTAGGTTTTTCAAACAGGCAACAAAGAGGATTCATGAGGGCTAAGCGGTGCTCATGATCTATATGGACTTCAGTAATGCGTTCAACAAGATTCCTAATGGTGGACTGCTCGGCAAGATTAATCATCTGGAATACAGGGAGAATAATTATTTGGATACATAGTTGAGAGTGTGTTGCTGGAAAAGCACAGCAGGTCAGGCAGCATCTGAGGCCTGACCTCCAGCAAGACACTCTCAACTCTGATCTCCAGCATCTGCAGACCTCACTGTCTCCTATTTGGATACATAACTGACTCAAAGGTAGGAGATAGAGGGTGGTGGTGAAGGGTTGCTTCTTAGATTGGAGGTCATTGACAAGTGGTGTTCCACAAGGATCGGTGCTCGGGCCACTGCTTTCCCTTATTTATATAAATGATTTGGATGTGAACATACGAGGTATGGTTAGTAAGTTTGCAGGTGACACCAAAGTTGGAGATATAGTGGACAGGGAAGAAGGTTACCTCACAGTACAATGGGATCTTGATCCGGTAGGCTATTAGGCCAAGGAGTGGCAGATAGAGTTTAATTTAAATAAATGTGAGGTGCTCTGTTTTGGACTTATAACACTCCTGAACAAAGAGTCTGGATTGCAGATTCATAGTTCATTGAAAGTAGAGTCATAAGTTGATAGGATAGTGAAAAATTTATTTGGAATGCTTGCCTTTACTGGTCAGTGCATTGAGTATAGGAGTTGGGATGTCATGTAACTACAGGACACTGGTTAGGCCACTTTTGGAATACTGCATTCAGTTCTGGTCTCCCTGCTATAGGAAGGATGTTGCAAAACTTGAAAGGGTTCAGAAAAGATTTACAAAGATGTTGCCAGAGTTGGAGGGTTTGACCTATAGGGGGAGGCTAATAGGCTGGTTTTTCCCTCGAGCATTGGAGGCTGAATGGTGACCTTATAGAAGTTTGCAACAACTGTAACACTTAAAAGGCATCTGGATGGGTATATGAGTAGGAAGAGTTTAGAGGGATACGATCTAAATGCCTGTAAATCGGGCAAGATTTATTTAGGATATCTGGTTGGCATGGACAAGGTGGACTGAAGGAGCTGTTTACATGCTGTACAATTCTATGACTCTGACCACATTGAAGACGCATGGGTCTATATGCTCAACCATTTTCTGTGCTGCTGAGATACAGTATCTCACACTCCTGCAGAAACAGAAGGTCAGGTTTAAAAATGGCTAGGTGAGCTAACATGGAAACACATTGCATAGTAGATTTAACACTACGCCCGTTAATACTGGCAATTTTAAAACACATTTTGAGAGGTTATTAAGTAATGCGTATAGACAAACTGTTGAACACCTTCTGCACTGAGGTGCTCATCCTGTTCCTCCCTGGGGAGATTGCCCTGATTCAGTGTCATCAGTGTAAGAATGTGGCTGGAAATGTTCGGCTCAGAATCTGACAGAGGGATTGTTGTGCTCTCCTCTTGATTTGAAGTATCAGTACTTCTGGTTGCCCAGACCTGTGGTGTGGTGGGTACCCTTGGTTACCAATGGCTGGAGGTTGAACTTCACCAGTCCCTTCCCAAAGTCTGCTGTTTCTGGGTTGGGGGAATGCCTGCTTTCCTTTTCCCCCGTGGTGCCATTCCTCCACATCTTCATTATCAGAGAAGTTGCTGGTGTGTCTCCATCGTGCAACTCATATTTACATTTTGGTTCTCACTGGTCTCCAGTCCTCCCAGGCTCCTTCATTTCTTCCTCTTGCATTGACTCCGTCTGATCAGGTAGAGTGTGAGTCAGTTGCTGTGCTTCCGTGCTGGCTACTTTTCCTCCTCTCCGGCCAGTCCGCACTTCTGGGTGCCTCTTGTATCAGGTTTTTTTGTAGAGTGTGGCACCTTACTGTACTTTGGACGTGCACAGCTTCCATTGCTAATTTTGGCCAATGAGCATATATGGCATCCCTCTATCTTGGCCAGGCCTTGTATAGGTAACCTGCTTTCACACACAGGGCTTTTGGAACCCTTAGTCAGGTGGCCCTCTTGTTTGCAGTTTCTGCAGAATGTCGTTATGCAGTCTATTGCTATGTGCTCTGACCTCCTGCAGATACGACACATTCAAGCCTGTCCCACGAATGTCAGGTAACCTTGGCTCACTTTAAACCCAAAGCTGGAGGACAGGTGGAAGACATTCCACTCGTGTCCACCTTCTGGGTCACCTTGACCTGTCGCTTGCTGGTTCAATTCTGAAGGGATCCACTACATCAGTACTGCCTTCAAAAGACACGAGGGACACATTTTTACACAGAGAGTGGTTCATATGTGAAATGAATATCCAGAGGAAGTGGTGGATGCAGGTACAGTTACAGCATTTAAAAGACATTTGGATAAGTACATGAATAGGAAATGTTCGGAGGAATGTGGGCCAGAAGCAGGCAGGTGGGACTAGTTTATTTTGAGATTAGGGTTGGTATGGACTGGTTGGACCGAAAGGTCTTTTTACCAAGCAGTATAATGATGTAGCTTTCCTTTTTCTTCTCTTGAATAATAAATTTTTGTTCCGTTGTTAAAGCCCTTGTGTAACCTTGTATGAATATGTTTCAGAGACAAACCACCATGGTAACCAACCGCAAAAATAAAGCATGATCTCACTAGCTAAGTTTCATTCTGGATCTGACCTGTCCACTTTCACCAGCAGCCAGGATCATACTGTTAATAATTATATGTGTAAGTGGCTTACTGAGCAGTTATCTTTTTTAATGACTTGGTAAGTGCTCATGACTGTCAATAAACTCTTGTGGGACTGAAAATTATAAGTATGAAATTTCATTCCATCAAATTGTGAATTGATTCAGGAGATTTTATAACAAGAAAAATTTCAAAATTGTCTTATGTTTCCTTTTCTCTTCATTCCTCTCCCTTGATGTAATCTTTCTTTTCCTTTCTTTTGATACCTGATTCGACATTGACTTCCAACAACCCCCTTCAATTAAATCTTTTTCCACTTTTTAATTCGATAAATCTCATTGGTTAAAGACAGATCCTTTTGAATATGATGCGCTGGATTTAACTTTTACAGCAGGACTCTGATATCAGTACCATCTGTGGGACCCAGCCCTGTTCTGAAGGGGAAGACATCACTAGTATACTTTCTGTGATTCCTGCCTTAATTGCTTGCAGGGCATGCATCAAAATCAATTAGGAGTGGCAAGCAGTAAAAGGAAGTCAGATGATGAAATACAGGTTTTATTTGAAGGGATTTTGTATTAAAATCGTATGGCAAGAAGAAACAAAGAGCACAAATTCTGGTCTCCCTCCTATTGGAAGGATGTTGTGAAACTTTAAAGGTTCAGAAAAGATTTACAAGGATGTTGCCAGGGTTGGAGGATTTGAGCTAGAGGGAGAGGTTGAATAGGCTGGGGCTGAGTCCAGAACTAGAGTGCAGAGGTTTAGGGTGAGAAGAGAAAGATATAAAAGATACCTAAGGGGCAACTTTTTCACACAGAGGGTGGTACGTGTATGGAATGGGCTGCCAGAGGAAGTGGTGGAGGCTAGTACAATTGCAACATTTAAAAGGCATCTGGATGGGTATATGAATCAGAAGGGATTGGAGGGATATCGTCCGTGCTGGCAAAAATAAAGCATGATCTCGCTAGCTAAGGTTCATTCTGGATCTGACCTGTCCACTTTCACCAGCAGCCAGGATCATAATACTAATAATTAGAAGTGTAATGGCTTACTGAGCAGTTTTTTAATGAATTGGTAAATGCTCACAACTAGATTAGGTTGGGATATCTGGTCGGCATGGACAAGTTGGACCAAAGCGTCTGTTTCTGTGCTGGACTTCTCTATGACTCTATAAGAGACAGAGGTCTGGCATTTGCGTCAAGGAATCACTGAAATTAATTGGGGATGCTACTGTCATTGTGAAAGTAGCAGTGGTGAAAGATCATGTAGGTCTGATTAGATCTGTCAAAGCAAGTGGGCAGCTGCAGTACTGTGAGGAGGACCTTGGTGGGATACTATATGTCAAACAAAGAAGAACACACTGCTTGGGGGGAATATTTCGGATCTTGGATTGTTGGAAGGGGGGTTGGAGTTAAAAGGGCAGGTGCTGCCTAACATTGATTTGCACAATTCGCAGGGAAGGCACATTAAGTATTGTTGCAATGTGGACCAAAATATCAGAGAAGAAATGGTCCCTTCAGAGTGTCATACTCAAGAGGCCTGGCAAAGCTTTCAGATGCATCGTGACTGGTCACTTACACAGATAACCACCAGAAGGCATTTGATAAGGTTTCACATCAAGGATTATTTCAGAAAGCAAACATTGATATGGAAAAAAGATTGATTAGTACACAGGAAACCATATTCACAAATTGATCATTTTCCATATGATAAAATGTAATGAGTGGTGTGCCACAAAGATCTCAATTCTTTACAATTTATAATATTATTTGGATGAAGGGACAGAAAGTGTAGTTGTTTAATTTGCTGATGGCACCAAGATAGGTAGGAGAATAGGTTGTGAAGAGGACATAAATAGTCTAAAAATTGATATGGGTGGGTTAGGTGAGTGAGAAATATAAGAAAATGTGTAATTATCCATTTTGACAAGGAAAATACAATGCACTTGTATGTTTAAATTGCAAACGGTTAGTACAACAATTAGGAAAGCTGATTGCATGTTATCGTTTATTTTGAGGGGAACTGAACACAAAAGTACAAAAGGTAGAGCTTTAGTTTCAATTATTGCAAGCCATTGGTAAGACCACATCTGGAGTACTACGCACAGTATTGTTCTCCTTATGGAACATTAGAACAATTAAAGTTGACAACATGGGTTGTTTTAGAAGGAAAAATTGGACAGGCGTTCTGGTGTTTAGAGGAATAGTAGCAGACTCAATTGAAGTATATAAGATCCTGAGGGGTCTTGACAGGGTGGATGTAGAAAGAGTGGCTCCTCTTGAATTAAAGATGACTGTTTAAATGAAAGTCATTGTCTTAAGACAAATGAAGATGTTTTCTCAGTCAGTTGACTGTCTTTGGAACTCTCTTCCTCAAAAGACTGTGGAATACTTCTAATTTTTTTTAAAGCAGATCACCAAGGGGCTGAAAGGTTTTATTAGGGGTTAGCTGGAATGTGGGCCTTACAAGTTTAACCTACCTGTCCTAAACCCAATGGGGAAGAAAAAAGTCCTTCCATTATCACTGCAGGGGTCTGCAGTGTCACTTCCTGAAGTTAGTTACTATTCTCTAAGGACTTGACCTTAACAAAGGTAACCAACCATCTGACCAATGGAATGCTGCAACAATCTAAATGAGTGGTTGATTGAGATTCAAGCCTGTGTCCATTTATAAGTAACTTTCTCAGTAGATGTAATGTTTAGTATTGCTAAGTCAACCCTTTTTGGTTATCCAATGCCTGGAAGACCCAGGTCAACAAGAGTCAAGGGTGGTCTTCTTGATTAAGCAGCAAAACCGTTATATAAGTTGCAAATGGAATAGTGGTGATTTCTCTGTACTAGTAGTTTCCTCTACATCGGAGAGACCTACCACAAGCTTGGGGACCAGTGCAGGGAACATCTGTGATCCACACGCTTCAATCAACTCCACCTTCAAGTTGCCAGCCATTTCAACTCCCCCTCCCACTCCTCCAAATGACTCGTTCATCCGAGGCCTCCTCCACCATCAAACTAAGGCCATGTGTAAACCGGAGAAAGAACACCTCATCCTTTGCCTCAGGAGCTTACAACCTTATGACCTCAACAAAAAAGTCACCAGCTTCCCAATCTCACCCCTCACCTCATCCCAATTCCAGCCCTCCTTCACCACTCCACCCCCCCGACCTAACCCAACCTGTCCATCTTCCATCCCACTTTATGTTCCACTCTTCCCACTGACCAATCTCATTCATCTACCTGCATCCATCTATCACCATCCCACCTACCTTTCCCCAGCCTCTCTACTTATTTCTCAGCTCCCTTCCCTGTCCCCAATCATGAAGAAGGGTCCTGCTCAAAATGTCGAATCCCCTACTCTTCTGATGTTGTTTGACCTGCTGT
The DNA here is from genome assembly GCF_037043375.1 of Chiloscyllium plagiosum. NCBI lineage: Eukaryota > Metazoa > Chordata > Chondrichthyes > Orectolobiformes > Hemiscylliidae > Chiloscyllium > Chiloscyllium plagiosum. The sequence goes on along the minus strand of NW_028270172.1, from coordinate 34,562,262 downwards.
GCCTTTTTCAGCTCCACATTTTATCAACTGACTTTCCAGCATCTGTAGTCCTCACTATCTCCTAGTAATTGACCTTCCCAGACTAATATTTAGTGAGGAGAAAGTGAGGACTGCAGATGCTGGAGATCAGAGCTTAGAAATGTGTTGCTGGAAAAGTGCAGCAGGTCAGGCAGCATCAAAGGAACAGGAGAATCGACGTTTCGGGCATAAGCCCTTCTTCAGGCTTATGCCCGAAACGTCAATTCTCCTGTTCCTTTGATGCTGCATGACCTGCTGCACTTTTCCAGCAACACATTTTTAAGCTAATATTTAGTGAGGTGGGGTTGAAGCTCACTATGACAAATGATGAAATTTCATATCAGTAATACGAGGAATAAAAACCTAATTAATGGCAATAATGCAACCATGTTATTTTTGTAAAACTTCATCTGGCACTAATATCCTTTAGAGAAGGAAATCTGCCATCTTATCTGATCTGACCGACATGTAACTCCAGACCCACAGCAATGTTGTATACTTTTAGTATCCTGATCTTTGGGCTCAGAAGACTACATTTAATACTCATCTGCACTAGAAATGTCTCAACCATGTTTTAAACCAGGCTGATTCAAAATATTTAACTGATATTTATCTCAATGGTCACCTCATGAATTTCAAGCTATAAACTAGGGAAAGTATCACCAAATATCCAAAGAGTTAGTCATTGGAAATACAGGAAACACTGTCTACAGCCAACAGTGGAACTATGTGGTTCAGGAGACACAGCATCTAAGATTAAAAGGTTTGCTACAAGCAAGTTCCGAAATTGGAGATGCCGTACAGTAGAAACCTGTGCATACTTCACAATCAAGAATTCTCACTCTTTAGTAGGAAGGCATGCCTCTACTGAAATCTTTTGTTCCAAATGACAGAATGAGTTAAACCATATATCATTAAGGAATAATTGATTAAGGAACAACCAGTCAAATGAGAGCTGAGATTTCATAGGGATCACTGACATATGGCAGAACCCAAACAAGATACAGAATTTTCTGAAATTAATTGTTCTATTTTAAGAAAATTGTTTCATGCTGCCAATGAGATTAAAACCTGGTGAGTTTGTGAGGATGGCACTATTTTAAAAATGCTATCAACACTGAGAAATGTTCAGAATTAGAGCAGCAAGGTTTGCAAGAATAAACAAGCAGTGAGATAGCAAATGAACAGCATGCCCTATTGAAGCTAAATGACAAACCTGGAATATTTGTCTCAGAGTGAAACACAGCTTGTTGAACAAAGAGCTATGACAGATTCAAATCTAATGCTAGATCTTGAAGTGAACATGATTACAAAGGGATCTTTCTAAGATTACAAAGGGACATTGATCAAATTGGTCAATGAATTGGAAAATGGCAGATGGAGTTCAATCTGGGTAAATGTGAGGTATTGCATTTTGGTACAACAAACAGGGAATATATGGCTTTTAGAATTAATGGAAGGGCCTTGGATAGTGTTGTAGAACAGAACCTACGAGTTCAAGTACATCATTCTTTGACATTTGTGACACAAAAAGACAGGGTGGTTAAAAAGGTGTGAGCACGCATGGCTTCATTGCTCAGTCCTTTGAGTACAGGAATTTGAGGTTGTACAGAATATTGTGTGGGGTCTCTTCTGGAGTACTATCTGTAGTTAAGGCTGCCCAGTTATAGAAAGGATATTATTAAGCTCGAGAGAGTTCAGAAGAGATTTGCCAGGATGTTACCAGGTTTGGAAGGTTTGAGCTATAAAGAAAGGCTGGATAAGCTAGGACTTTTTTTCACTGGGTGTACAAGGTTGCAAGGCAACCTTATAGAAGTTTTTAAAATCATTTAGACAGGGTTAATGGTAGTTGTCTTTTCACTTGGATTGGGGATTTCAAGACATGGGGGCAATTTTTTTTTACACAGAGGGTGGTTCACATGCGGAATGAACTTCCTGAGTAAGTGGTGGACGTTGGCACAATTACAACATTTAAAATTCTTTTGGATAAGTATATAAATGGGAAAAGTTTGGAGGGATATAGGCCAGGGGCAGGCAGGTGGGATTAGTTTAGTTTGTGACTATGTTTGGCAGGGACTGTTTGAACTAAACGTTCTGTTTCCATGCTGTATGATTCTGACTCTATAATTATGACAGAGATCGTTCCAAGCCAGAACCAACCCTCAAATAGCAGAACTGAGGAGGTCAACAAGAGGGTTAATGAGAACACCCAAACCAATCAACATTCAAAGTAAAATATTTACGTGCTTCAACACAAATCTACAGGCAGAATGAAAATAAAAATCTCCTCACACAAATTGAAAATGCAGTGCAGAAAACTCCGTGAAAGCCACCAATGAGAAAGGATGGCCAGTGTCCATTGCTTGATGATACTTCAATGAAGAAACTGACTTTTTTGAAGTTTTAGAATACTGCAAAGATGAACGGTGTTTCACAGGAAAAACCGACTGCACATAGAAAATACAAAAGATTAAACACCTTCTGAATAATGCAAAGAAGAAATTACCTATTCAGAACATTTACCTTGAAGGAAATCCAAGAAATATATGGCCCTCCAATTTAAAGAGAACTGGAAACATCAGATTGCCAGAAAAAGAATCAATATCAATGATCTTCCTACCAGCAAACCACCCATCTTCCAAGTCCGAAAATAACACATTTTGGGAGAATAGTGAAACCTCCAGATTAACTGAGTTTGTAGAGAGCCTTAGGAGGGATACAGTAGAGGTAATTTTTAATATTATGCATTTATCTATATAATTACAATGACATAAGAAAGCTTGCGTACATAAATCTGGGAAGGTTATTACTGAGGGTTGCTGTGAACACTACCCACTATGATAATATTGTATGGACTTGCAGGCAGAACAGCCTGGGATCAAAAGACCCTTCTGGAAATGGTTTGCCCCACCACACAAACTTAAGCACACCCATTATTGCCTGCATTGAAAAAGGATGGTGGCAACAAGCCTCATTGTGATCAATAGCTCACACAGTGTAGTAAACTGACATGCCCAAAGAGCACAGCCATCTGAATTTCAGTCTTTATGGGCACAGGATATACATTACATTACGCAAACTGAAGTTCTAGTTCTGTCTGCTCCTAGAATCTTATTTCGAAACTCTAAAACATAGCATTGGGTTTCAGTGCATTGGACCCTTTAACCATTGGTGAAATGAAACAGGGTTGCTCATGGGATAGGAGTGGCTGGAAGTATACGACAGCCAAGTTCCTACATGTGATTGCTTCCCAGCGGCTCTTTCTGTAAAATGGGTGACATGATTTGATGACAGAATCAATGCCATTAACCAAAACGGCATTTTGAATCAATTAAAAATTACTCTTAGTCCAAGGAAAGACTATCACTAAACTTTTATTTCTATTTTACCTCACAACAGTATATAGAGCTCAAATTGTAGGAACATTCATCTTGATTGAAGTCTTGTAAGCCTTTGGTTTTTAGCCCATGATGTCACTATAAATAACATACATAAAACATTAATTAATACACAAGTAACCTAAACTTTTCTCTAAACTTCTTGGCATCAGATTTGAGAGAACTACTGTTACCTTAATAAAGACTGTTTGTTGAAACAGTACATCACTAGCAAGTAGACTGACTAGATTGTTGAATTTTAGAGATAATTCTATGATTGATGTGATGGGAGAGAATTGGTGCTTTAAACAAGCATGAATTACTGGACATTTTTTTTCACTTTTACATCAATGTTCTAAAATGTTTACAAGATGTGTTGAACACAGATCAACAACTAATTTCAATTGGTGCAGTTTGAAATATGTGCCTTGATATAAGGACAGTGAAATGGTTTACCGTAGCGCCTTGACTTACGAACTTAATCCATTCCGGGACCCAGTTTGTGAACCGAAAAGTTCGTGAACTGAATCAATTTTTCCCATTGTTCGGATAGCGTAAGAATGCTTGGACGGCTGTTCACAGCGTACGCGCCAAAGCCAAACTGAATGAGATCACGCGGGGCCCGAGAGCTTTTGCGTTCGACAAGTGCGTAGCAAAGCAGAACAATGAAACCACGTGGTTGCACACGGGCTTTTTGCCTTTGTTTGTACCTTGAATTTCGTACGTACGTTGAAGCAAAATTTTACGTACAATCCTGTTCGTAAACCGATTTGTACGTGAACGGGGTCGTTCGTATGTCGAGGCGCTACTGTATAAGGTAGCTATGATGTGGGGTTGCCGGTCTTGGACTAGGGTGGACAAAGTTCACTTTACATGACGAAGGAGCAGCACTCTAAAAGCTTGTGATTTCAAATAAACCTGTTGGACTGTAACCTGGTGTAGTGTGACTTCTGACTTTCTACAATATAAGGTAACATTGGTACAAATGCAAAGATGCAGAAATCAAAATGTGCAGTTATGTTGGAAAGACTTGATTGAGGAGACAAATGGGAGAGAGGCTAAAAGGGAAGTCTGACTTAACATTTCCCAAATTTATGAACAGACACGACTGGATTATCCTGACTTCTGGAGATGGGAAATGGGCACAACGGAATCAAGGCAGTTAGATAATTGTTAACCTTTATATAAAAAGTTTCTGAATTCTCCACATTTATGTCTCAAACAGAAAAAGTAAAATTTTAATTTGAAACTTCTGATTATTGTGAGAAAAGGATGGTTCAGAATCTACATTTAGGGGCTAATTGGTTGGATCCAAGAGAAGAAGTTCACTGATGGGTGCAGTCTCATTGGATAGACATTTAATGGACAGATAATTAGTGATAAGTTTAGTTTTGGAAAATTATTGTTACTATTTGGTAAGGATTTAACTGATGAAAGATTAATGATCAGTGGTTGGAAAGATGGGCAGTTAATGTCAATGATTCAATGAATATTTAATGATTAGTATCTAATAGTTGAGGTTCAATGATATATGCTGACTGCTAAATAACAAATTTAGTACATCCCTGCTTTTACATTCAAGTCCTCTCAAAATAAATGCCATCATTGCATTTGCTTTCCTAACTACTAACTCAACCTGCAAGTTTACCTTGAGAGAATCCTGGGCTAGAACTCCCAAGTCTCTTTGCACTTCAAATTTCTGAGTTTTCTCCCCGTTTATGAAATAGCCAATGCCTCTATTCTAGCTATCAAAGTGCATGACCTCACACTTTCCAACACTGTACTCCATCTGCCACTATGCCCACTCTCCTAACCTGTTCAAATCCTTCTGCAGCCACCCCACCTCCTCAACACTACCTGTCCCTCTACCTATCTTTGTTTCATCTGCAAACGTACCTAGAATGCCCTCAGTTATTTCATGTGGATCGTTAATGTATAAAGTAAAAAGTTGTGGTCCCAACACAGACTTGCGGAACACCACTTGTCACCAGCTGCCATCCTGAGAAGGACTCTTTTATTCTCACTCTCTGCTTTCTGCCAGACAATCAAGCTTCTAGCCATGTTAGCACCTTGCCTCTAACACCACTGGTCCATATCTTACTCAGTAGTCTTCTATGCGGCACCTTGTCAAAGGCCTTGTTGAAGTCCAAGTAGATGACATTCATCGGCTCTCCTTGGTCTAACCTGCTTGTTACTTCCTCAAAGAATTCAAGCAGACTTGTCAGGCATGACCTCCCTTAATGAACCCATGCTGACTTTGCCCTACTTTACATGCTTTCTCTTTTGCTTTTATGCTATCCCTGACTTCCCGTGTCAGCTCCTCCCTGATCTTGGTTTCTTTTTCCTTGGGATGAATCTTTGCTGTGTCTCCTGAATTATTCCCAGAAACTCCTGCCATTGCTGTTCCACTGTCTTTCCTGCTGAGCTCTTCTCCCAGTCAATTCGACCAAGCTCCTTCCTCATGACTATGTGGTTGCCTTTATTCAGTTGTAATACCATTAACTCTGATTCTACCTTCTCCCTCTCAAACCGGAGAGTAAATTACCACCGTTCCTTCACAGTCATTGCATCAAAATCCTAGAATTCCCTCCCTACCAGCATTTGTGGGTCAACCCAGAAAGTGCACTCCAGTGATTCACCATCACCATCAAGTAGGGATGGGCTATCAAATGTTGGCCAGCCAGCGACACCCAAGTCCCACAACTGAATTTTAAAAATTCAATCATATTATTGACTGCCTGTGAAGGGTTCCTTCATCTTAAGCTCCCTCATCAGGTCTGTCTCATTCGACAACACTAAATCCAGTATTGCCCTGTTCCCTAATGGGCTCCACCACAAGCTGCTCAAAAAGCCATCTCAGACATTCTACAAATTTCTTTGCTTACAATCCACTACCAATCTCATTTTCCCAGTGTACGTGCATATTGAAATCCCCCAAGATCACTGTAACTTTGCCTTTCCTACAAATCTTTTCTACCTCCTGGATTATCTTACGCCCAGCTCCTGAGTACTAGCTTGAGGCCTGAACCAACTGTTTATTTTCTTGCGTGGTTCTTCAGTTCTAACCACACAAATTCTACACCATCTGACCCTACTTCATTTCTCACTACTGATTTACAGTAGCACCTCGACATGCGAACGACCCCGTTCACGAACAAATCGGTTTACAAACAGGATTGTTAAGTAAAATTTTGCTTCAACGTACGTATGAAATTCAAGGTACGAACAAAGGTACGAACGCAAAAAGCCGGTGTGCGACCACGTGGTTTCATTGTTCTGCTTTGCTACGCACTTGTCGAATGCAAAGCTCTCGGGCCCCGCGTGATCTCATTCAGTTCGGCTTTGGCGTGTGCGCTGTGAACAGCCGTCCAAGCATTCTTACGCTATCCGAACAATGGGAAAAATTGATTCAGTTCGTGAATTTTTCGGTTCGCAAACTGGGTCCTGGAATGGATTAAGTTCGTAAATTGAGGCACTACTGTAATTTCATTTCTTACTAATAAGGCAACCCCATGCCCTCTGCTCACCTGCCTATCTTTTTGACTGGAGGTATATCCTTGAAAATTCAGCTTCTAATCCTGATCCCTTTTCAGCCACATCTCTGTCATGCCCACCACATCATACTTACCAATTTCGATCTGTGCCACAATCTCATTTAACTTATTCCTTATCCTGTGTGCATTCAGATATAATACCTTCATTCCTGTACTAATCGTCCCTCTTCTCATTGTCGTTCATTCCTCCAATGTGCTAGAAATTTGATTGCTAAGCTTTTCCATACACTCTGTCCTATTTGTCTCTGTGCTGGAGATTTTAATAACTTCTCCTGAGTTCTGCACTCTTACCTCCTCCTTTAATTTGGGTTTTCTAATTTCCCCTCTAACTGAGCACTCCCCAAATTCAACCCCCCTTGCACCTTGAACCCAAACCCATTTCTTCCACACCAATCTTTGAACCATGCTTTTACCTGCTTAATCTTATTGACCTTATGCCAATTAACTCATAGCTCAGGTAGTAATCCAGAGATTACTACCTTTTTAGTTCTGCTTTTTAAATTTAATTCCTAGCTGTCCATACTCCCTTTGCAGATCCACTGCTCTAGTTTTATCTATGTCACTGGTACCTATGTGGACCATGACCACTGGATCTTTACCCTCCCAACTCCAAGTTCCTCTGCAGATGAGATATCCAGAACCCAAGCACCAGGTAGGCAACATAACCTTCGGGATTTTCAATCCTGGTCCCAAAGAACACTGTCTATTTCTCTAACTATACAATCCCTAATTACAACAAAATTTATCTTTTCTCCCTCCAACTTGAATGGCTCCCTAAACCACCGTGCTGAGTCTGTCGGCTCATCCTCCCTGCAGTCCCCATTTGCATCCATACAGGTAGCAAAGCTCTTGGACCTGTTGGACAAGGACAGGGGCTGAGGCTCCTGCAACTCTACCTCTTGAATCCTCTAACTGCCTCACCCATAGCCACACACCCCTTTCCCTGACCACTGACTGAATTTGATTTAGTTAGTCTAAGGGGTGAGACTATCTCCTGGAAAACAGCATCCAGATAACTCTTCCACTCTTTAATGCATCACAATATTTGAAGCTCAAACTCCAGTTCATCAACTCTGAGCCGAAGTTCCCAGCAACAACATTTACTACAGACATGGTCACTGGGAACCAGCTTCCACATCATGCAGAAACAACACATCACCTGACCCTTCATTCTTAATTTATTTCATTAATTTTGAATTTTTAAAAAATTTTAACTGTTATTGTATCTCTGTCCATGTAAGTTGTAACCAATAAATTAACAAGATTCAATTTAACGCAGATTCAAATTTAGCAGACTCCTTATTAGCCAATCAAATCACAACCCTCCTATCTCATCACTTTTCAATTTCTCCTTAGAATCTCTTACCTTCCCAGGCTGCTCTCCACTTACTCCTGCTCAACTCCAGTCCCGAAGTAGTCTGGGAATCAGGAGTCACAGTCAAAGCATACAGGATAAACCATTTAGGACTGAGATAAAGAGAAAATTCTTCACTTAGAGAGTGGTAAACCTGTGGAATTTGTTAGCACAGAAAGCAGTAGAGGCCAAAACACTATGTTGTTGAGGATTTGGATGTAACACTTGGGGCTAAAGAGTTCAAAGGATAGAGGGGGAAAGGAGGAACGGGAGTTGGATGATCAGACAAAGTCATAATAAATGGCAGAGGAGGCTCAAGGGGGCAAATGGCGTACTTCTGTTCGATTTTCTACAATTATGTTATGACATTAGGACTACTTGCATTCAAACAGCACAGGCAGCTAGAGCTAAGCAATCCCACAACTAATAGATTGCAACTAAGGTCAAATGTCCTGCTACATCCACTCTTAAATATTGGTGGACAGTTAAATAACTTGCTGGAGTAGGCTCCACAATACCTTCCATCCTCAATGATGGAAGAGCCCAACAGATCAGTACAAAAGATAAGGCAGAAGCATTCACAAAATCATCAGCCAGAAGTGCCGAGTGGATGATACATCTCAGCCTCTTCCAGAGCTCTCCACCATCACAGACACCAGTCTTAACCCAATTTAACTCACTCCATGTGATATCAAGAAGTAGTTGGAGGCTTTGGATACTGCAAAATGTATGGGCCCTGACAATATTCCAGCAATGGCACTGAAGACTTGTGCTCTACAACATGCCTCATCCTTACCTAAGCTGTTCCAGTACAGCTACTGCACTGGCATCTACCCGACAATGTGGAAAGTTGTTCTGGTATATCCTGCATACAAAAAGCAGGACAAATCCAGCTTGGCCAATGACTGCCTTGTTAGTCTATTCTTGATCATCAGCAAAGTGATGGAAAGTGTCATTAACAGTGCTATCAAATAATACCTGCTCACTAATGCCCAGTTTGGGTTCCGGCAGAGTTTCATAACAGGCTTAATTCAAACATGGACAAAAAAGCTGAGTTCCAGAGGTATGGTGAGAGTGACAGCTCTTGACATCAAGGCCGAATGTGACTCAGAGTGGCATTAAGGAACCCTGGCAAAATCAGAGCCAATGGGAATCGAGGAAAACTTGCTGCTGGCTGGAGTTCTATCTGGCACAAAGGATGATGGTTGTGGTGGTTGATAGTCAGTCATCTTAGATCCAGGTCTTCTCTGCACGAGTACCTCAGGGAAGTGTCCTCGGCCCAACCACCTTCAACTGCTTCACCAATGATCTTCCCTCCATCATCGTGGGGATGTTTGTTGATGATTGCAGGATGTTCAGCTCCATTGCCATTTCGCAGATACTGAAGCAGTCCACGTCCAAATGCAACATAATCTGGACATAACCAGGGTTGGGTTGAAATATAGAAAATTAGTGCTACACAAATGCGAGGCAATGATCATATCTAATAAGAGAGAATCTAACCTTAGTCAGAAGACAGAAGGAAAATATTAGCTTTCGAGAAACTACATAACTATTACCCGAAACATGCTTTCTGTAGACTTAATAAAGTCACATTGCATATTTGGCTATATCACCTTTCTTTTCATCTGTTTCCAGTTAGATGAGTATGGTTAATTGAGAATGCCCTTTGACATTCCAGTGGTGTTATCATCACTGAATCCCCACCTCTTAACATCCTGGGGTTAACCATTCACCAGGAATGGTTACTGAACTGGACTCCCTAAAGAAATAGTGTAGCTACAAGAGCAGGTCAGAGTTTAGGAATACTACAGTGGGTAATTCACCTCCCGACTCCCCAAAGCTTGTCCACCATATAGAAGGCACAAGTCAAGAGTGTGACAGAACACTGCCCACTTGCCTGGATGAGTGCAGCTCCAACAATACTCAAGAAGCTTCTCAACATCCGGGAGAAAATAGCTTGCTTGATTGGCATCACATCCATAAACATTTCATTCATTCCAACATGGACATTCAGTAGGAGCTGTGTACACAGTCTACAACTATTTTACAAAAGTGGTAAGGAAAAGCCAGGGAACTATAGACCTGACATCAGTGGTGGAAGGGATCCAGAGGTATAGTATTTCAATATATTTGGAAAGGCAAAGACTGATTATGGACAGTCAACGTGACTTTGTACGTGGGAAATCATATCTCACTAACCTAATTGAGTTTTTTGAAGAAGTCATAAAGAGGCTTGATGAAGGCAGAGCGGTGGACTTCAATAAGGTGTTCAACAAGGTTCCTCATGGTGGACTGGTTAGCAAGGTTAAATCAAATGGAAAACAAGTAGAACTAGCCATTTGGATCCAGAACTGGCATTAAGGTAGGAGACAGAGGGTACTGGTGGTGGAGACTGGAGGCCTGTGACCACTGGTGTGCCACAGGGATTAGTGCTTAGTCCACTGCTGTTTCTCATTTATATAAATAGTTTGGATGTAAACATAGGAGATATGGTTAGTACATTTGCAGATGACACCAAAATTGCTGGTGTAGCTCAGAGTACAATGGGACATGGATCAGATGGGCTGGCGGACAGAGTGGCAGACGGCAGTTTAATTTTGATAAATGTGAGGTGCTGCATTTTGGAAAATTAAATCAGGGCAGGACCTTTACACTTAATGGTAAGGTCCTGGGGAGTGTAGCTGAACAGAGACCTGGGATTGCAGGTTCATAGTTCCTTGCAAATATAGTAGCAGGTAGACAGGATAGTGAAGGCGACATTTGGTATGCTTGCCTTTATTTGTCATTGCATTGAGTATAGAAGTTGGGAGGTCATGTTGTTGCTATACAGGACATTGGTTAATCCATTTTTGGAATACTGCATGCAAGTCTGGTCTCCCTACTAATAGGAAGGATGTTGTGAAACTTGAAAGGATTCAGAAAAGATTTACAAGCATGGTGCCAGTGTTGGAGAGTTCAAACTGTCGGAAAGGCTGAATAGGCTGGGGCTATTTTCCCTGGTGTTTCAGAGGCCGAGTGGTGACCTTCTAGAAGTTTATAAAATCATGGCGGGTATGGATGGGGCAATAGACAAGGTCTTTTCCCCAGTTTAGTGGAATCTAAAACTAGAGGGCATAAGTTTAAGATGAGAGGTGAAAGAGGGACCTGAGGGGCAAACCTTTCATTTACAGTATTGCGTGTATGGAATGAGCTGTCAGAGGAAGTGGCGTAGGCTTGGATAATTAAAATGTTTATAAGGCATCCCGATGAGTATATGAACAGGAAGGGTTTAGAAGGATATGGGCCAAATGCTGGCAAATGGGACTAGATTAATTTAGGATATTTGGTTAGCATGGATAAGTTAAGCCAAAGGGTCTGTTTCCATGCTGTACAGCTCTATAATTTTATGACTCTAACATATACTGCAAAAATTCAAAGATCCTTAACAGCATCTTTCAAGTCCACAACCACTACCATTTATAAGGACAAACGCAGCATCCCGATTTTAAATATACTCGCTGTTCTTTCGATATCACTGGGTTAAAATCCTGGAATTCCCTCGCAAACTACATTGTGAGTCCATTTACAGCACACAGGCTTCAAGGTGGAAACTCACCACTACATTCTCAACAGCAACTCGTGATGGGCAATAAAATGCTGGCCCAGCCAGCAGTGCCCACATCCTACTAACCACTAAAAAAAATGTCATCACACTTCTTCTGAGCTGGTGATGCTTCTCCTGCTAAAGCATTCCATTCCCTAAAGAGGACTCCAAGACATTTCTCTCCTTTGCATTTCTGCTTTTCATCCTAATGACCCACAGACCCCTACACTCACTCTATCCAAGATCAGCTAGCCTGGTCGCAGAAAATCTATAAAATGGATCTTCTCAACATGGACAGTCTTCAAACTTTAATAAATAATCATGTTTGCAAGGTTTGTGAAGGTTTGTAGCTCAGGTTGAGGTTTAGGGTGTAGGTTTGCTCGCTGAGCTGTAGGTTTGATATCCAGACGTTTCATTACCTGGCTAGGTAACATCATCAGTGGCGACCTCCAAGTGAAGCGAAGCTGTTGTCTCCTGCTTTCTATTTATATCTTTCTCCTGGATGGGGTTCCTGGGGTTTGGTGGTGATGTCATCTCCTGTTCATTTTCTGAGGGGTTGATAGATGGCATCTAGATCTATGTGCTTGTTTATGGCGTGCCAGGCCTCTAGGAATTTTCTGGCATGTCTTTGCTTAGCCTGTCCCAGGATAGATGTGTTGTCCCAGTCGAAATGGTGGTTTTTTTCATCCGTGTGTAGGGCTACAAGGGAGAGGGGGTCGTGTCTTTTTGTGGCTAGCTGGTGTTCATGTATCCTGGTGGCTAACTTTCTTCCTGTTTGTCCTTCAAGAAGTCCTTCAAGTATTCAAGAAGAACGGATACCCAAAAAATACAGTGCGCAGATTCCTCAAGAACAAACCATGACAAGCAGACAAAACACAGCCAGAAACCCTAACCACCTTACCATATATCAAAGAAGTTTCAGAAATGACAGCCAGACTACTGAGACCCCTCGGAGTCCTAGTAGCACACAAACCCACCAACACTCTCAAACAAAAACTAACAAACTTAAAAGACCCAGTACAACCCATGGACACCAATGTCATCTATAAAATTCCATGCAAGGACTGCCACAAACACTACGTAGGACAAACAGGAAGAAAGTTAGCCACCAGGATACATGAACACCAGCTAGCCACAAAAAGACATGACCCCCTCTCCCTCGTAGCCCTATACACGGATGAAAAAAAACATCATTTCGACTGGGACAACACATCTATCCTGGGACATGCTAAGCAAAGACATGCCAGAGAATTCCTAGAGGCCTGGCACTCCAACCACAACGCCATAAACAAGCACATAGATCTAGATGCAATCTATCAACCCCTCAGAAAACGAACAGGAAATGACATCACCACAAACCCCAGGAACCCCTTCCAGGAGAAAGATATAAATAGAAAGCAGGAGCTTCGCTTCACTTGGAGGTCGCCACTGATGATGTTACCTAGCCAGGTAATGAAATGTCTGGATATCAAACCTACAGCTCAGCGAGCAAACCTACACCCTAAATAATCATGTTTTATATATAAGTATTAGTATGAAAATGGTGAGGGGGAACATGATGTGATTAAAGATCAATAATCTACATATCAGAGTACTTAAGCAAGTGGCCTGAGAAATGGTAGATACTGATAGTTATCTTTCAAAATATTATAGACTCTGGAACAGTTCCTATGGATTGGAGGGTAGCTAATGTAACCCCTCTATTTTAAAAAATAGAAAAATTCAGGAATTAAAAATTGGTTAGCCTGACATTGGTTGAAAAGCTAGAGACCTTGAAAACATGGACAAGATCTGAAAAAATCAGTACTGTTTATGAAAGAGAATTTATGCTTAGCAAATGTACTGGAATTTTTGAAGAACGTAACTAGTAGAGTTGACAAGAAGAAATCAGTGGATGTGGGTTACGTAGACTTTCGGAAGGCTTTCAATAAGATCCCACATAAGAAATTAGCATGTAGCGCACAGAGTTGTAGGTAATATACTGACATAGATGAGGAATTGGTTGGCAGATGGGTAACAAAAATTAGGAATAAATGGAAATTTTGAGTGCAGCCAGTAACCAGTGAGGTATCAAAGTGGTCAGTATTAGGACCCCAGCTATTCACAATATGTATTAATGATTTTGAAGAGGGAACTAAATGTGTATCCCTAAGTTGCAGTTGGCACAAAGAAGGATGCAGAGATGCTTCAGTGTGATTTGTATACATTGAGTGAATGGACAAATGCATGGCTGATATGGATAAATGTTAGGGTATCTACTATGTTAGCATAAACTGGAAAGTGGATTATTATCTGATTGGCAATAGATTGGGAAAGGTACAGTGATAAGTGGCTGTTCGTGCAGATCACTGAAAGCAAGCATACAGGTACAGCAAATAGTGAAGGTGGCAAATGGTGCTTTGGCCTTCATAGTGAGAATATTTGTGTAAGGAGCAGGAATGTCTTCCTGCAAATGTACAGGGCCTTAGTGTGACCACACATGGAGCATCATGTGCACTTTTGGTCTCCTTATCCAAAGCAGGATCTTCTGGTTATGGAGATAGTGCAACAAGTCTGACACATAGGAGGGTAAGAATGACTTGTGAAGAGACACTGGATTGGTTAGGACTATATTTAGAAGCATGAGAAGGATTTAATATGATCCTTTAAAATTTGAACAGGACAAAACAGGATAAAGGATGTTTCCAATAACCAGGGAGTCCAGAATCAGGTGCCACAGTTTAATAAAATGGGAGGCGCCATTTAGGACTGACATGAGGAAAGATTTCTTCACCCAGAGAGTGGTGAGTCTGTGGAATTCCCTGCCACAGAAAGCTTTTGAGACAAAACACTGAATGTTTTCAAAATGGAGTTAGGTACAGTTTTTAAGACTAACAGGATAAAAGGGTATGGGGAGGAAGCAAGGACAGGCTACAACTGAGTTGCATGATCAGTCATGATTATGTTGAATGACACAGCAGGTTTGAAGGGCCTACTCTGTGTCTATTTTCTATGTTTCTAAATAACCATGATGGTTTAAACTGGTTTAATGAAGGAATTTGAACTATTAGAATTAATTGCTGGAAAAAGTTGAACTTTGGTGGTTTAACTGATGGAAGCTTTCTTCATTGGAAAAATTACAGGGTAACGAGTAAATGGACAAAATATTTAATGGATGAAAAGTATACATGAATTAATTTTCTTACTGAAAACACAGTGGATTTTATATTAGAAAAAGGGAGCTTATACAAATTGAATAGAATTGTAACAGTGAGAATAAAATACTGAACATATGCATTAGAATTCCTCATTCTATTATTGATAATATCAAACAAATCAGCACTTACTGGACTTGAAAAAGATGACAAATGGTATCCCTACAGCAAACACATAAATTACCACTATAACCATGATAGTTCCTAAAAGGTGTCAGTCAGGAATCTGGCAATCTGTAACTATTGATAGAAAATGAATACTGTTTATCAAATTATTGAAGATTTGGCATTAATCTGAAAAAGCTAGTATATAAGTTCAGTATGTAATGCAGAAGGCAAGTACAATGTTATACTTCATTTCAAAGGGAATTAAGCATAAAAATAGAGAAGTCTTGTTAAACTATAAAAGGAACTTAGTCAGACCACACAGAATACTGTGAATAGTTTTAGTCTCCTTCTCCAAGGAAAGACTTATTGACATTAGACACAGTCCAGAGAAGGTTCACTAGGGTGATCACGGGCATCGAGAGATTTTGTTATGAGGAGAGGTCGAGTAGGTTGGCTCTGTACTTATTGTAATTTGGAAGAATGAGAGGTGACCCTATAGAAGCAAATAAAATTCTTAGGGGATTTGACAGGATAAATGTAGGAAGGTTGTTTCCCTTGAGGGAGAGTCTAGAACCAGAGGACACAATCTCAGTGTAAGGAGATTTATGACAGAGAAGAGGAGAAATTTCCCCTCTCAGAGGAAAGTAAATCTGTGAAATTCTTTACAGCAGAGGGCTGTAAGGGCTTGGCTGTTAAGTATATTCAAGGCTGAGAAAAACAAGTTGTTAAATCAGTAAGGGAATCAAGGGTTATGGGCAAAAGACAGGAAAGTGGATTTAAGGATTATGAGATCAGCTATGATCAGCAGAACAGATTCGATGGGCTGGAGAGCTTATCTTTGCTTCTACACCTTATGGTCTCTCTTCATAATTTAGTTTGCCTGTTACATTGTGGTCTCAAATTTAAATAATTATTCATATATAAAATAAAATCATTGGAAAAAATAACAAAGACATGCCCTGTCGACAGTTTACTGTGTGCTTTTTAGTCAGTACAATCATAATTGGTCTATAATATACATGAAGCTGGCTAATTGATGCTAATAGAAATTATCATTCATAACACATACTATACAATAGAATATCCTTTGTATAATGGAGAGTAAAACACCAGGAACTAATACCTGTTTTGACCAAGGATCTTTCTGAAACACCACATGCAGCAAATTTGGAACTAAGGAATCATGGGCCATATTAAAGCCAATTACTTTTATTTTCTGACTCTGTGGTGGTAGTGCAAATTGTCTGCCATCATTCCATCCAAAAGAAAGTGGAGACAAATCACATAGACATAGGTGTTAGCAGTGTCTTGCTACTTTCCCAAACTGGTTCTTCACATGGAGCCTGTGAAAAAACTAACCAAATGTGAAGGCATGAAGGGGACAGTTGGGAAAACATATGCCTGAAACAAGTACAATGGGAATGAATTTCCCGTCAGCACAGCACTGTCAGAACTTTATCAGCAAATGTGTGGAGGACTGCATACCAAGGAAGTCAATCCGGGTGTTCTCCAACAGGAAACCCTGGATGAATCAGGACAAACAGAACTTGCAAAAAACCAGGCATGAGGCCTTCAGATCAAGACCCACTCAAATTTAAGGAATCCAAGTATGACCTTCGCAGAGCCATTAAGACAGCCAAGGACCAATACCAATCCAAACTAGAGACCTAGATATACACCTGGCGACTATGGCAAGGACTGAATGACATCACAGGTTCTAAAAAGAGACAGTGCAAGATAGCAGGCGATGACATATCCCTCCCAGATGGTCTCAATTCTTTCTATGCTCGCTTTCAGCAGAATTTCAGGGAGAGGTAACACCTACTCCAACAAGTCCTGATGAACCTATCCCAACATTCACTGCATCAGAGGTCAGATCAGTTTTCCTTCGTATGAATCCAAGGAAAGTGATGGGATCAGATGGAGTACCAGGCCGTGCACTCAGAGCATGCACAGATCAACTGGCAGAGGCCTTCTCGGACATCTTCAACCTCTCCCTGCAGCAGGCCACTGTCACTGCCAGTTTCAAGTGGGCCAACATCATCCCTGTGCCTAAGAAGGCTCATGCAGCATGTCTCAACAACTGCTGCCCAGTGCCCCTAACTTCGATGGCCATGAAGTACTTTGAAAAGCTGGCCATGGCATTAATCAACTCCAGTCTCCCCTCTACTCTTGACTCACTCCAATTTGCCTATCCGACCAACAGATCCACGTAAGATGCCATATCACTTGCCCTTCACTCCTCCCTAGAACATCTTGATACCAAGAATAGCTATGTAAGAATCCTACTCATTGACTACAGTTTAGCCTTCAACACTATTATCCCCTCAAGACTGATAACTAAACTTAGTGGTCTCAAATTAAGCCCTATTCTCTGCAACTGGATCCTCAGTTTCCTAATACACAGGTCACAATCAGTGAAGATTGGGGACAATATTTCATCCTCACTAACACTCAACAGTGGAGCCCTCGAGGAGTGCGTACTCAGCCCTCTGCTGTACTCACTGTATACCCATGACTGCGTCGCCAAATACCAGACGAATGCAATTTCTAAGTTCAGTGATGACATCACCATAGTTGGTCAAATCTCAGATGGTGACGAAACAGAATACAGACAGGGGTGGTACACCTGGAAAAATGGTACACTGAGAACATTCTAGCTCTCAATGCCAGCAAAACCAAGGAACTCATTGTTGACTTTCAGTGGAATGTTACTCATGACCTCTCCACATTAGCAGCACAGAGGTGGATCGAGTGGAGAATGTCAAGCTCCTGGGAGTGGTCATCCACAACAAGGTTTCTTGGACCTTCATGTGATCGCACTGGTTACAAACAAGGACTGCAGATGCATTCAGCAATCAACCCCACCGCCCTGTGGCCCAACATTCACCAATCAATCCCACCGCCCTGTGGCCCAACATTCACCAATCAACCCCACCGCCCTGTGGCCCAACATTTCAACTCCCCTTCCCACTCTGCTGAGGACATGCAGGTCCTGGGCCTCCTCCACCACCGCTCCCTCACCACCCGACGCCTGAAGGAAGAATGCCTCATCTTCCGTCTCAGAACACTTCAACTCCATGTTATCAATGTGGATTTTACCAATTTCCTCATTTCCCCTCCCCCACCTTACCCCAGTTCCAACCTTCCAACTTAGCACCACCCTCATGAACTGTCCTACCTGCCTATCTTCCTTTCCACCTATCCACTCCATCCTCGTCTCTGACCTATCACCTCCATCCTCACCCCCATTCACCTATTGTACTCTATGCTACTTTCTCCCCACCCCCACCCCCTTCTCATTTATCTCTTCACTCTGCAGGCACCCTGCCTCTATTCCTGATGAAGGGCTTTTGCCCGAAACGTTGATTTTCCTGCTCCTTGGATGCTGCCTGACCTGCTGTGCTTTTCCAGCACCACTCTAATCTAGGCACTGGTTACAATGGCCAACGATGTCTCTTCTTCCTCAGGAAGCTGAGAAAATTTGGCATGACAGCAAATACTCTTGCCAACTTTTATAGATGCACCATCGAGAGCATTGTGTCTGGATGTATCGCTAGCTGGTATGGTAACTGTACCATTCAAGATCAGAGATGGTTACAGAGAATGGTGAACTCGGCCCGGACAATCACAAAAGCCAACCTTCCATCTATAGAATCCATCTACCAGGCCCGCTGTCAAGGAATGGGCGCCAGAACTCTCAAAGATCCATCCCACCCTGGCAATGCTTTTCTACAACCTTGACCATTGGGGAGAAGATACAGAAGTCTGAACGAATGAACACACACACACACACACCAGTTTTGAAACAGTTTCTACCCTACTGCTGTTAGAATACTGAACGGACTCTCACACTCTTAGCAATTGCCTCCACCTGCATTTTTGTTTTTGCTGCGGTTTACCTATTATTTATCTATCTATGCTATTTAACTTTGTGATCTGCCTGTATTGCTCACAAGACAAAACTTTTCACTGTGCCTCGGTACATGTGACAATAAATTCAACTCAATTCCACTCAAAGTCAACATTGTGAATCACAATTTTCTCAGGACTGCTTTGTTAAAAGTAGAAAATCCACAAAAACGGTTAATATAGAACATAGAACAGTGCAGGCCTTTTATCCTACTCTAAGATCAGACTAACCTACATTGTACTTTCTTCCATGTGTATATTCAAGAGTCACTTAAATGTCCCTAACGTATCTGACTCTACTACCTGCTGGCAGTGCATTCCACACACCCACCACTCTGAGTAAAGAACATACCTCTGACATCTCCCCTCAATCTTTTTCTAATTACCTTAAAATTATGAACCCTCATGATGGACATTTCCATCATGGGAAAAAGTCTCTGTCTATTCATTCTATCTACGCCTCTCAACATCTTGTATACCTCTATCAAGTCACTGCTCATCCTTCTTCGCTTCAATGAGAAAAACCCTAGTTCCTTCAATCTTTCTTCATAAGACACACCCTCCAGTCCAGGCAGCATCCTGGTAAATCTCCTCTGCACCTTCGCTAAAGCTTCCACTTTGTTCCTATAATGAGATGATCAGAACTGAACACAATATTCCAAATGTGGTCTAATCAGGACTCTAAAGCCTTGCATTGTTCCGTTAATGTCTTGCCCGGCAATATTTATTTTATTCCACTTGGACAAGATCCAATTTGAAATCAGAGAAGTTAGTCATCTTACACTAAAGTTGTGCTTTAACAACTATCCTAAAGCTGGTGACATTAAGATCAATAGATCACATAAGCTGCCCCATTGAGACATGCTCCAATTATTACATTTCATTCCCCAGAATTAGATCTGACATTGGTTCCTTCCTTGTAAGGATAGCAAGGCACTGGAAAGTTCCCTTAAGCACGTTTCATTCTCCTCTATGCCTTTATGATGTTACTCTCCCAATCTATAATAAGATAATTAAAATCTCTTCTGATTATTACTCTTAGGTTCTTGCAGCTTTCAGTAACCTGACTGTAGGATGTACCTTCTAGTGAAGGTACAAAAACTTGAGCCATTCTTGGGAAATAAGGCAGGGCAGGTGATTGAGGTGTCAGTGGGGGAGCACTTTGGAGCCAGTGACCATAATTCTATTAGCTTTAAAATAGTGGTGTAAAAGGACAGATAGGATCTAAAAGTTGAAGTTCTAAATTGGAGGAAGGCCAATTTTGATGGTAGTAGGCAAGATTTCAAAAGCTGACTTGGGGCAGATGTTCGCAGGTAAAGGGACGGATGGAAAACAGAGAACCTTAAAAAATGAGATAATGAGAATCCAGAGAGTGTATCCCTGTGAGGGTGAAAGGATGACTAGACAAATTGAGGTTTTGGTTAAGAAAAAGAATGAAGTATATGATAGGTATAGACAGGAGAGATCGAGTGAATACTTAGAGTATAAAGCCAGTAGGAGTATACTTAAGAGGGAAATCAGGAGGGCAAAAATGGGACATGAGATAGCTTTGGCAAATAGAGTTAAGGAGAATCCAAAGCATTTTTATAATACATTAAGGACAAAAGGGTAACTAGGGAGAGAATAGGGCCCCTCAAAGATCAGCATGGCAGCCTACGTGTGGAACCATAGGAGATGGGGGCGGGGGGAGATACTAAGTGAGTACATTGCCTCTGTTTACTGTGGAGAAGAACATGGAAGATATAGGATTTGGGGAAATAGATGGTGAAATCTTGAAAAATGTTTGTATGACAGAGATGATGGTGCTCGATATCTTGAAACATATAAAATTGGATAAATCTCCAAGACCTGATCAGGTGTACCCCAGGACTCTACAGAAAGCTAGGGAAGTTATTGCTGGGCCTCTTGCTGAGATATTTGTATCATCGATAGTCACAGGCGAGGTGCCGGAAGACTGGAGGGTGGCTAACGTGGTACCACTATTTAAGAAAGGTGGTAAGGAAAAGCCAAGGAACAATAGACCAGTGAGCCTGACATTGCTGGTGGGCAGGTTGCTGGAAGGAATCCTGAGGGACAGGATGTAAATGTATTTGGAAAGGCAAGGACTGATTATGGAGAGTCAGTATGGCTTTGTGCGTAGGAAATTATGTTTCATGAACTTGATTGAGCTTTTTGAAGAAGTAACAAAAAAGGATTGATGAGGGCAGAACGGTAGACATGATCTATATGGACTTCAGTAAGGCGTTCGACAAGGCTCCTTGTGGGAGATTGGTTAGCAAGTTAGATCTCATGGAATACAGGGAGAACTAGCCATTTGGATACAAAACTGGCTCGAAGGTAGAAGGGGGTAGTGGTGGAGGGTTGCTTTTCAGACTGGAGGCCTGTGACCATTGGTGTGCAACAAGGATTGGTACTGGGTCCACCACTTTTCGTCAATTATAGAAATGATTTGTATGTAAATATAGGAGGTATAGCTACTAAGTTTGCAGATGACACCAAAATTGGAGGTGTAGTGGACAGCGAAGAAGGATACCTCAGATTACAATGGGGTTTTAATCAGATGGGCCAATGGGCTGAGGAGTGGCAGATGGAGTTTAATTGAGACAAATGTGAGGTCCTGCATTTTGGAAAAGCAAATCAGAGCAGGACCTATACACTTCATGATAAGGTCCTAGGCAATGTTGCTGAACAAAGAGACCTTGGATTGCAGGTTCATAGTTCCTTGAAAATAGAGTCACAGGTAGATAGGATAGTGAAGAAGGCATTTAGTATGCTTGCCTTTATTGGTCAGCATTGAGTATATGAGTTGGGAGGTCATGTTGCGGCTATACAGGACATTGGTTAGGTCACTTTTGGAATATTGCGAGCAATTCTGGTCTCCTTCCTATAGGAAAGATGTCATGAAACTTGAAAGGGTTCAGAAAAGACTTACAAGGATGTAACCAGGGTTGGAGGATTTGAGCTATAAGGAAGAGGCTGAATAGGCTTGGGCTGTTTTCTCTGGAGTGTCGGAGGCTGAGTGGTGACATTCAGAGATTTATAAAATCATGACAGGCATGGATATGATAGACAGACAAGGTCTTTTCCCTGGGGTGGGGGAAGTCCAGAAGTAGAGGGCATAGGTTCAAGGTAAGAGGAGAAAGATATAAAAGAGACCAATGGGGCAACTTTTTCACGCAAAAGCTGGTGAGTGTTTGGAATGAGCTGCCAGAGGAAGTGGTGGAGGCTGGTACAATTACAGCATTTAAAAAGGCATCTGGATGGGTATATGAATAGGAAGGGTTTGAAGGGATATGGTCCAAGTGCTGGCAAATGGGACTAGATTAGGTTAGGATATCTGGTTGGCAAGGACAAGTTGGACCGAAGGGTCTGTTTCTTGGCAGCACATCTCTATGACTCTATAAAAGGCCTAGTTATCAAAAAGGTATGTGTCTACAAAGAAGAAAGAAAAGATGTAAGGCTCAAAGTTTCTTGATAACAAAAGACATGAAGATTAAAATGAGATAGAATAATGAAGCAACTGACAAATATTTAGAGAGGTTTACAGCTTAAAAGAAATCTTTGGAATTTGAAAAGAGTAAGGTTTGATCCAAAGGTGTGCTTCCATTGGTGGGAGAGTCTGGAACTAAAATTCATAACAACAGAATAGAAGCTGGACATTCACAACTGAGATGAGGAAACATTTCTTCATTCAGAGAATTGAGAATCTTCAGATTTTCCTATCCCACGGGGTTGTAGATGCTCAAACACTGAATATATTCAGAACTAAGAGTGATACATTTTTGGGAACCAAATGATAGGAGACAGTGTCGGAATGAAGGTCGGCCTTGACCTTTTGAATGGTGCAGCATGCTGGGCCTAAATAGCATCCTGTTCCTTTTATTTTTAAGTATGTGGTTGGTAACATAGGAGTGAATTGAATTCAAGAAGAAAATACCAGAAGATATCTAAAAGGAGTTAAAAGGAGAAAGAGAGAGTTCAAAACAGATTAGTGACTTGTCTAAAGGATTGTCCAATGGGAGTATGCAAAATTAAGTTGAGTGTAACACGATTGTGGCTTTAAGAGGTGGGTTTTTTCCTGGTTTCTGAGAGAGAACGATTGGGGGTCAGGTGCCGAGCAGTGCATGAGAAGATGAGACATTCGGGTTTTCTTTTAAAAGTTGGAACAACAGAAGTTGCCTGAGTGGGTGTGCTCAAGCTGTCACAGATCAAAGATTTTCTAGTTAGCTTTCAGCAGTTGCTGTTGGGGTCTTGAAGTGGAAGCTATTTCTCCTTTTCTCAATTACAGCCAAAAGCTCTTCCTAGACTGCTGCATTGCATATGAGAACTTGCCTTTTTTCCCAAGGGTGTGTTTATGAGATGTTACTATATTGGAAGTTTATCAGTAATCGTCATTGTATCTATTATTCTGTTAAGTTTTCCAACAGTTAAGTTATTTAAAGTTCTTCTTTCTTTTATTGTCTTTTACCTGTAGTGTTTGAATAAACTGTGTTTCGCTCAACATAGACTAGTTGAATTGCATCTGGAACACATTTGCCTTTTAACAAAGGTAGGGTCTAGGCTATCTTCTTAAAATATATGGAGGGGATCTGGTCTGCTCCACAACACTAGAATTATAAATATAAGAAGGAGATTGAAAAAGAACAGTTGCACCTGCAAACAAGACTCTGATATATATTCATGAGAGATTGGCTTGTCTCTGGATATGACTGATTCTGCTGGCTTCATTTTGATCCTAGCTTGCTCATCACTTTTTTTTCCCCTACAGCATCAAAGCTAACACTAGAATTTCCATTTGAGAATTTCCTACTTTAGTTTTTGATGCATTTCCAGAAGAATTAAATATTGCATTTGTTATTCCACAGAATATTCCAAACTAAGGGCTAGGACCTAAGTGCAAACTTGAATCAAATTTATGAAATTACCAACAAATAGAAGTTAAAACAAGAGGACACTTGAAGGAACTATTCTGACATGATCATCAGGGTGTGGCAAAGCCAAAGGTCCTGAAATAACTCAACAAAGACTGGTATCCCATTACCAAACCACCATGCATTTGGATGTACATAACAAGTGACACTGACTCAGCTAGCTCAGAACCGGCTGTTAGAATGAATAGAACCCCTGAACTCCTGTCTTTTTTTTCCTGTATTTTTTATTAAACAGTACAAAATGCAGTTAACAATAAACAAAGCAGCAGTTCACAAAAAATATATATACAGGGGAAAGGGCAGCAAAGCCAAACCCCACCATTCAACCAGTTTTCAGGGAGATGAGGACAAACCTCAAATCTCACTTCCATTCATCACAAAGATAACAGTAACAAACACAAGACAGTGCAATCAAATGAAAAACTGTGTAGAAACACAGACCCAATATAGCTATTTAAAAAGACGCCTGACACCCATCCACACCACACACTAATCAGACCGTCCTTGGCTAGCCTTCTTGCAGGACAGTCATCAGCCTTCCACCCATCAGGGTGTCTCCTGCCACCCTGCATACTGACCGACCCTCGCCGGGCCTTCTTTCCTCCAGGGCGGTCGTTGACCAGCCAGCTCCCAGTCACCCTGCGTACTGATCAGACTATCCCGGGCCA
Organism: Chiloscyllium plagiosum; assembly: GCF_037043375.1. Classification (NCBI taxonomy): domain Eukaryota; kingdom Metazoa; phylum Chordata; class Chondrichthyes; order Orectolobiformes; family Hemiscylliidae; genus Chiloscyllium; species Chiloscyllium plagiosum. Next base: position 34,537,560 of record NW_028270172.1, on the reverse strand, counting down.
CTTTCCTACAAGCTGGTTGTTGAAAATTCCTTTTTTTAAAAAAAAAGTATTGGTTTATACCCAATCCAAGTTTTGTTTTAGATTAAATTAGATTCCCTACAGTGTGGAAACAGACCCTTCAGCCCAACAAGTCCATATTGACCCTCCGAAGTGTAGCCCTCCCAGACCTATTTCCCTCTGACGAGTGCACCTAACACTGTGGGCAATTTAGCATGGCTAAATCACCTAATCTGCACATTTTTGGACCATGGGAAGAAACCGGAGCACCCAGTGAAAACCCACACAGACATGGGGAGAATGTGCAAACTCCACAAAGTCGGTCACCTGGGTCTCTGGCGCTGTGAGGTAGCAGTGCTAACCACTGAACCACTGTGCTGCCCTCAAAACTCGTTTTTTTTTTATCCTGCTTATTTTTAAAATTTTATTTTATTAAACAATACACAGTTTACAAAACAGTTAACATTAACAGGATTCCTGAAGAAGGGCTCATGCCCGAAATGTCGATTCTCCTGCTCCTTGGATGCTGCCTGACCTGCTGCGCTTTTCCAGCAACACATTTTCAGCAGTTAACATTAACAGCTGTATACAGAGAAACAGCAATCTTACGAGGGAGAGGAGTGGCAAAGCCAGGCCCCAAACCCTACTGTTTTCAGGAAATGAGGACAAACTTCAAATCCCAGTTTCAGTTATCACAAAACAGTAACAAGTACATATAAGACAGTCCAGTTACATAAAAAAGTGCATAAAGTACACACCAGTTATGTAAAAAACAGTGCAAGCCACCAGCACCGTTCACCTTCCAGCTACTAAGGCATCCCGCCCCTAAGCCCTTTCTGGCTCTCAGTCCGCCCCATGTCCCAGTTCTCGGTCAACCCTGACACACCTTCCAGCCACCTCAAGGACAGACCATCCTGCTTCCCTAACCCCCCCAGGATGACAGCAGTCAGGACGGCCTACCCATCTTTCGGCTTCCCTAACCGCCCTTCGCACCATCCAGCCACCTCGAGGATAGCCCGTTCCGGTACCTGCCCGAGGTGACAGCTCTGAAGACGGCCTATCTGCTTCTGGCTTTTGGTCTGCCCCTATGTACCATTGGGTTCTCGCCCACCTCAATGCGCCACCTGACCTGTGGACACCTTCCGGCTATCTCTAGGTCAGCCCGTCCTCTTCCCTGGGATGACAGCATGCAGGGCAGCCCACAAGCCTTCCAGATCTTGGCTTGCCAATATGCATCTTCTGGCTTTCGGCTGCTCTGACACCTTTCAACCACCTCTAGGACAGCCCGTCCCGATTACCCCTTCTCAAGACAACAGCGCTCAGAACGGCCTACCCACCTTCCAGCTCTCGGGGCAACCGGCATCGGGGTGGCCTACCCATCCTCCAGCTTTCAGGGCAGCCTTCCCACCTTCAAGTTCACAGGATGGCCTACCCACTTTCCGGCTCTCAGGGAGACAGCTTTCAGGATGACCTATGAGCCTCCCAGCTCACAGAGAGGCTTGCTAGATCCAGGGACAGAAGACAGTGCAGGCGATAACCCCAACAAGCAACAAGACAGCCAATTACCAACAAATAGACGTTTCTGGTACACAGAGTCCATTACCTTAAACAGTCCTCTTCAAAATGTAGAGTCCATTCCCAGGATCAGAGTCCACTCCAGTGTACAAAGTGCCCTATCAGAAATCGACTAGGACTGCCATAGTGTTAAAGGTTTAGATGGAGAGGAATCTTTTAAGTGTGTACAAGACAATTTTCTGTTTCAGTATGTAGATGTACCTACTAGAGAAGGTGCAAAACTTGAACTATTCTTAGGAAATAAGGCAGGGCAGGTGACTGAGGTGTCAGTGGGGGGAGCACTTTGGGGCCAGCAACCATAATTCTATTTGTTTTAAAATAGTGAAGGAAAAGGATAGACCAGATCTAAAAGCTGAAGTTCTAAATTGGAGAAAGGCCAATTTTGACGGTATTAGGCAAGAACTTTCGAAAAGCTGACTGGAGGTAGATGTTCGCAGGTAAAGGGACAGCTGGAAAATGGGATGCCTACAGAAATGAGATAACAAGAATCCAGAGAAAGTATATTCCTGTCAGGGTGAAAGGGAAGGCTGGTAGGTATAGGGAATACTGGATGACTAAAGAAAGTGAGGGTTTGGTTAAGAAAAAGAAGGAAGCATATGTCAGGTATAGACAGGATAGATTGAGTGAATCCTTAGAAGAGTATAAAGAAAGGAGGAGTATACTTAAGAGGAAAATCAGGAGGGCAAAACGGGGACATGAGATAGTGTTGGCAAATAGAATTAAGGAGAATCCAAAGGGTTTTTACAAATATATTAAAGGACAAAAGGGTAACTAGGGAGAGAACAGGGCCCCTCAAAGATCAGCAAGGCGGCCTTTGTGTGGAGCCACAGAAAATGGGGGAGATACTAAATGAATATTTTGCAGCAGTATTTATTTTGGAAAAGGATATGGAAGATATAGACTGTAGGGAAATGGATGGTGACATTTTGAAAAATGTCCAGATTACAGAGGAGGAAGTGCTGGATGTCTTGAAACAGTTAAAGATGGATAAATCCCCAGGACCTGATCAGGTGTACCTGAGAACTCTGTGGGAAGCTAGAGAAGTGATTGCTGGGCCTCTTGCGGAGATATTTGTATCATCGATAGTCACAGGTGAGGTGCCGGAAGACTGAAGGTTGGCAAACATGTGCCACTGTTTAAGAAGAGCGGTGAAGACAAGCCAGGGAACTATAGACCGGTGAGCCTGACATCGGTGGTGGGAATCCTGAGGGGACAGGATGGACATGTACATGGAAAGGCAAGGACTGATTCGGGATAGTCAACATGGCTTTGTGGGTGGGAAATCATGTCTCACAAACTTGATTGAGTTTTTTGAACAAGTAACAAAGAAGATTGATGAGGGCAGAGCAGTAGATGTGATCTATATGGACTTCAGTAAGGCATTCAACAAGATTCCCCATGGGAAACTGATTAGCAAGGTTAGATCTCACTGAATACAGGGAGAACTAGCCACTTGGATACAGAACTGGCTCAAAAGTAGAAGACAGAGTGTGGTGGTGGAGGGTTGTTTTTCAGACTGGAGGCCTGTGACCAGTGGAGTGCCACAAGGATCGGTGCTGGGCCCTCTACTTTTTGTCATTTACATAAATGATTTGCATGGGAGCATGAGGTACAGTTAATAAGTTTGCAGATGACACCAAAATTGGAGGTGAAGTGGACAGCAAAGAGGGTTACCACAGATTACAACAAGATCTGGACCAGATGGGCCAATGGGCTGAGAAGTGGCAGATGGAGTTTAATTCAGATAAATGTGAGGTGCTGTATTTTGGGAAAGCAAATCTTAGCAGGACTTATACACTTAATGGTAAGGTCCTAGGGAGTGTTGCTGAACAAAGACACCTTGGAATGCAGGTTCATAGCTCCTTGAAAATGGAGTCACAGGTAGATAGGATAGTGAAGAAGGAGTTTGGTATGCTTTCCTTTATTGGTCAGAGTATTGAGTACAGGAGTCGGGAGGTCATGTTGCAGCTGTACAGGACATTGGTTAGGCCACTGTTGGAATATTGTGTGCAATTCTGGTCTCCTTCCTATCGGAAAGATGTTGTTAAACTTGAAAGGGTTCAGAAAAGATTGACGAGGATCTGAGCTACAGGGAGAGGCTGAACAGGCTGGGGCTGTTTTCCCTGGAGTGTCGGAGGCCGAGGGGTGATCTTATAGAGGAGCATGGATAGGATAAATAGACAAAGTCTTTTCCCTGGGGTTGTGGAGTCCAGAACTAGACAGAATAGGTTTAGGGCGAGAGGGGAAAGATATAAAAGAGACCTAAGGGGCAACTTTTTCACGCAGATGGTGGTACGTGTATGGAATGAGCTGCCAGAGGATGTGGTGGAGGCTGGTACAATTGCAACATTTAAGAGGCATTTTGATGGGTATATGAATAGGAAGGGTTTGGAGGGATATGGGCCGGGTGCTGGCAGGTGGGACTAGATTGGGTTGGGATATCTGGTCAGCATGGACGGGTTGGACTGAAGGGTCTGTTTCCATGCTGTACATCTCTATGACTCTGTGACTCTAAATGGAGTCCGCTCCAAACTGCAGAGTCCATTACTAAAAACAGAGTCCACAACCGAGGGCAGAGTCCAATGCTGAAGGCAGCAAATGCACACCCCACAGCATACAGGTGTTCAGTCTCCGTAGACTCCTGGCTGATCCATAGAGAACCAGGCCCACTCACAGGAACACAGTACATGATAAAGGCGTAGTTAATTCACAGGAATTTGGTCCACTCCCAAAGGTAGGATCTGCTCCCGACGTCCAGGATGCAGCAAGTGCTCATCTCCCAGCACACACACAGGTGTTCAGCCTTTACAGAGGCCCAGACCAAGGACCAGGCCTTCCGTCAGGAACAGCTCATCTGTTAAGATGTATTTTCTCACAAAGGCTCAGTCCAAACACCAAAAAAAAAGCGAGGACACATGCAAAAACAATGAAAACTAGAGAGTGCAAAGGCTAAGCCCTGTAAATTTACTGCTGACTTATGCACCTAACAGTATGGGCAATTTAGCACACATAATCCACCTAAATCTGCACATCTTGGATTGTGGGAGGAAATCCACAGACATAGGGAGCACGTGCAAACTCTGCACAGACAGTCACCCGAGGCTGGAATCGAACCTGGGTGTCTGGCATTGTGAGGCAGCAATGCAAACTACTGAACACCATGCCACCCTCAAAATTCCTGTTTTTTTTTTCTCTTTTAATTAAATTAGATTCCCTACAGTGTGGAAAACAGGCCATTTGGCCCAACAAGGCTACAGCAACCCTCCGAAGAGTAACCCATCCAAACCCATTTCCTTCTGACCAATGCACCTAACATTATGGGCAATTTAGCATGGCCAACTCATCTGACCAGCACTGTTGGAGGAAACCCACCCCCAGAGGAAATCCACACAGACATGGGGAGAATGTGCAAACTCCACGCAGACAGCTACTCGAGGCTGGAATTGAACCTGGGTCCCTGGCGCTGTGAGGCAGCAGTGCTAACCACTGAGCCACTGTGCCACCCTCAAAACTCCTATTTACATCTGGCAGTCAGGTCTCCCTCACTGGTCCAGGTAAACAGCCCCAATCATGGAACCCATTCCATGAGGTCCTCCTGGGCGATCTGGTTCCATTCACTACATCCCTCTCCTTTTAAGAAATGGAATCTAGACCTGTTCTTTTTTTTTGTAGCTTCTCCTGATGTGTTTTTACACCAGGTGCAGTTCCTCTGACTGTCTCAGATACTGATGATTTAGAGATGCCGGTGTTGGACTGGGGTGTACAAAGTTAAAACTCACAACACCAGGTTATAGTCCAACAGGTTTAATTGGAAGCACACTAACAGCGCTCCAAAAGCTAGTATGCTTCCAATTAAACCTGTTGGACCATAGCCTGGTGTTGTGTGATTTTTAACCTCAGATACTGATGGTGTGTATCAGACCGTAGCCTCTCTCTTGGGCAAAATTCATCATCATCTTCAGGCGGTAACGACATTGAGGCTGCGACATCTGCTGTGTCCATCTCATCCTCAGGGATTTCTTTGACGTGAGATGGAGGGGGAGAAGCGGTGTTTTGACAGTCTTGCCAGATGTTACGAGGAGCTTGGTATGTTTGCTTCTGCCCTGTTTGTGAGATTGCAGTTTTCATGTGGTACACATGCTTGTTTAGGACTGCCTCTCCGACAAACTTTGTATATCATAGGACCTGACCTCAGGTTGACCAGGTCTCTTACACATGCAGGGCCCTTCCCGTGGTTGGCACCAAACATCGTCCAAAGAAAATTGCCTCTTTCGCTGACAGGAGTCTTGTGTTTGATAACTGGCAATAGGTCTGGGAGTATTTGATTTAATCTGGTGCGGAGTCTTCTCCCCATTACCAACTCTGCTGGATCTGACCCTGTAGTTGTGAGAGGGGTGGTCCATTAATTAAACAGGAACTGGGAATGTTTGGTATCGAGCGAAGCTGTAGGCTGTTTCTACCAGACCACTGGATGATGAATGATGTGGAGCTGTCCTAATATGCTGAATGCCACACAATTTTAGGCAATACTCTAATTCCCTGCTGGTAATTGATGACTTGTTGTCTATGACTAACACCACTGGGAGTCCACGTATTGTAAAAGATGTTTACAAATTTTCAATCGCCATCCCCATGTTTGACAAATGAACAACCACTGAATTGGCATTCAGCTGACTAAAAGCAGAACCTGTATTGTTGATGTGTATCCAAATTCAGGGTTTACCCAGCCATTCCCACAAATGTTGTCAGTAATTTTTGTTCTTCTTGGCACTCTGAGCACTGCCCCACCAACACGGCTATGTTGGTATCCAACCTTAGTGACGGTGGCACAGTGGTTAGCACTGCTGCCTCACAGCGCCTGAGACCCAGGTTCAATTCCCGCCTCAGGCGACTGACTGTGTGGAGTTTGCACGTTCTCCTCGTGTCTGCGTGGGTTTCCTCCGGGTGCTCCGGTTTCCTCCCACAGTCCAAAAATGTGCAGGTCAGGTGAATTAGCCATGCTAAATTGCCCGTAGTGTTAGGTAAGGGGTAAATGTAGGGGTATGGGTGGGTTGCGCTTCAGCGGGTCGGTGTGGACTTGTTGGGCCGAAGGGCCTGTTTCCACACTGTAATCTAATCTAATCTTAGTCACTGAATATAACCTTTCGCCAACATCCTCATTTTGGAAATCCCTGTATAAGCCTGGTGGGGTTCAGTCAGTAACTGGCATTGGCCTTTTCTCAGAACAATCAATGAGGCTCCCTATAATCACCATAGAGGACGGCAGGTTATCTGGTCTAAACAGGTCCAGAAGATTTCAATTCTGGTTGTGATAGCCCTTTTGTTTTCCCCATCACCACCAGTTGTTTTAGTTTTGCCGGGACTGGATCTTTTTGTGTCCACAGTTTGATATTGTCAGCAGTGACCAGAAGTATACCCAGAAAGTTTAAAATCAGAACAGTGAGCCAGCAGGAGATGGCTCAAGTCATCCACACTTGTCACTTGGCCTCCCAGATGCTGTTCCAACTTGTAATTGTACACACTCAAAATAAGAGCTCACCATGAAATGCAACCTGAAATTATGGGTAGGACACCTCTGTCCTCTTTAAGCAAGGGTTTGTGGTCTGTTATCATCACAAATTTAAAACCATAAAGGTATTGGTGGAAATTTCTCACACCAAAAATGTCTGCCAAACCTTCACTCTCTATCTGGGTGTATCTTTGTTTGTTTTCAGCTAAAGTCCAGGAAGCATACGCAATTGGGCATTCCTCTCCATTGGGCCATTTCAATACTGTACGGGAGGCATCACTTGTCAGCACCACACCTTGCCTGGGATCGTAGTATGCCAACACCTTGGACAACAGCTGCTTTTTCAATTCCTTAAAGGCCATATCTTGGCTACAAGACCATATCCAAGCAAATCCTTTTTCAATAGCAGATATAAGGGTGCCAAGATGCAGGCCTTGTATGAATTTTCTGTAATAAATGACCAACTCAAGGAAACACCTCAGCCCTAGTACAGATGTGGGAGCCAGGACACCTTTGATCACCCTCACAATATCTTCCAAAGGGTGTAGTCCAGTCTTGTTGACTCTCACCAAATAGGTTACTTGGGGCATTTGGAACATATTTTGCCCTGGTAAGGCAGACACCCACCTTGGAGAAACATTTAAGCACTCTGAAGTTCTCCAAGTGCTCTTTATTAGTCTTCCCAGTTATTAGCATATCATCCAGATAAATAGCTACCTGGAGTGGACCTTGTAAAATGTTCTCCATTATCCGTGGAATGATAATCACAGGCTGATTATACCTCAAAAGGCAGTCTTGTCTATTGATAAAATCCTTATGGAATTAATTGCATATTTCTGGGGATCCTCACCTAATTGCAATTGCAAGTATGAATGGCTCACGTCCATCTTAGTGAACAACAGCACCTCCACCACCACCAGAAGAATTATAAGAAGAAGAAGCTGGAACCGCAGTTATACCCTTAATCAAAGGTTCCCCGATGTAGGTTCTCAGCCTGGTCAAGGTCTTGCACAAACTTAAAGGTTGGAGTTCAGAGTGAATTTTGGTAAAGACTGGTTCCACAATCATTGATACAGCCACACCAGTATCAACCTCCATTAGAACTGGGTGATCATTTAACCAGACATTTACTTTGATTGATTCTAATCTGGATGTTGCTACACAATTTAACTGTTCAAAACCAGCTGTACGTGGAATTTTGTAGGATGTGTACTTTCCTGGGTCCTGGCCTTTGAGTTCTCTTACTCAATTCAGGTCTCAAGGGACACTTCTGCTATTTCAAGTCTGCATGCTGACAGCAATTACAGTGGCTTGCTGGTCCAAATTCTGAAGAAAATTTTAACTGTTTGGCCAAGGCTTGGCTTTGTTTTGGGATTTTGCTCCAGGCTGACCTAGAGTCCCTCTGTTCAGGCTATGTCCTGAGGGAGACTATGCAATTGCCTTCACTCAAGTGGTGTTCACTTGAGTTGAACTGACAAGGATGTCCACATCCACCGGAATACCCTGCAACTTGAACTTCACTTGCTGCATTTTCCAATTACAAGGCCAATTGTATTGCTTGTTTGAAGTTCAGCTGAGCTTCAGCTTGTAGGTATTTTTGCATACATACATCATTAAGCCCATTTACCAAATCGTCTCCAATATGTGACTTTGGGTTAAACAAAGCCACATGCCTCTGCCAGTTGCCTTAACCTCGTGAAAAGTCCCGGTATGGATTCACCTGGTTCTTGAACTGTAGAGTAAAACTGCTTGCATCCCAGAATTAGAGGTGATCTGGGGGTACAACATTCTTTAGCTAAATCTACCAACTCGAATACCTGGTGCCTCAGTGAAAGTTAGGCTCCTAATTACCAACCGAAACTACGGATCCACAAGTTGTCAGAAGAATTATCTTTTTTTTGTTTGCCTCAATATTATTTGCCCGGAAATGACCCATTCTTTAAACATACAGGGCCCAGTATTCAATGGCAGGTTCAAATATGTCAAGCTTCCCTAATTGCAGCATGATGCCAGAAATGCTTACTCAAAGACAACTGTTGAGAGTGCATATCTTCAGAGGTATGTTTTTATCTCGTTGCCATTGAAATAACTCCATGAAGGCCAGTATCCTGTAAACAAGTTACCCTTTATTGACACGTGCATAGTAGTCAGTTCTGATAATAATGGGATCGTTCAATTTTCATGTTATCTCACCTCTATAAGAAAATTGTGCAATATCCATGCCAGTAAAACTAATGTCACCAGAATCGCATTATAGCCAATACAGAAAAGGAAAGTTTGCGTTCCAAAGATAACAGATTAAATTTTTCAATTGCATTAAAGCAGATTTGTGTTGAAGAGACATGCATTATAGCCAAACCGACTATACATGACTGACCCAGCTAGCTCAGAGCCAGCTCCTAGAACGAACAGAATCCCTGACACTCCTGTTTATATCTGTCAGCCAAAGTGGTCCCTATTTGGGCTGTTAATCTGGACCAGTCAGGAAACTCATTCTATGAGGTCCACCTGACTGATCTTGTTCCAATCACTGCAGATTCCATATTGGTGCATTATAGGTAGCTTCACAACAGAATGAAAACATCTAACTCATTCCAAGACCGAGGACTAATTAACTGGCTACATTGAAGATCACCATAGTTGACGCCAACATGAAAGTACCATCAAAAACTAAAAGGAACTGTGAGATAGTCACCTCATTTCTCTCACTCACCATAGGTTAAATTCTTGATTCACAGACTATAGTCAGAATGGAACAAATTTTCCACCCAGATATTCCTGAAAATCTGTCCTGTCCGTTCTTATTTGTCAATGAGCATGCCCATGTTTGGATTTAAGGGGGGGGGGGGGTTAGTAATAGCTTAGTTAGTGTTTAATAATCCATTTTGTCACATGTTAGAAAATGAGACGGTTATGTATGTTAACTTTTCCATTGAAACCTGAGGTGAGGTTTTTTTATCTTAGATAGTCATCACAGGTGGGCGTTTCAGAGAATCCTACAGTGTGGAAACAGGACCTTAGGCCCAACGAGTCCATACCAACCCCCTGAAGACCTTACTCTTCCATGTTTACCTCTGACTAATGCACCTAACCTAAACATCCCTCAACACTATGGACAATTTAGCATGGCCAATTCACCTAACCTGCACATCTTTGGATTGTAGGAGAAAACCCACGCAGTCACAGGGAGAATGATTAGATTAGATTCCCTACAGTGTGGAAACAGGCCCTTCGGCCCAACAAGTCCACACCGACCCTCCGAAGAACAATCCACCCAAACCCATTCCCCTACATTAACCTCTGACTAATGCACCTAACACTACTGGCAATTTAGCATGGCCAATTCACCTAATCTGCATATCTTTGGACTGTGGGAGGTAACCGGAGCACCTGGAGGAAACCCATGCAGACACAGGGAGAACAATAAACTCCACACTGACAGTTGCCCGAGACGGTAATTGAACCCAGGTTCCTGGCAGCAGTGCCAGCCACTGAGCCACTGTGCCTAGTGATTAAACATCAATATTTCTTATCTGTGACAGGTCATGGAATAACAGGGCATATAAATCATCAGAAATCACCAAACAAGAAATGAAGCTAGAAGCAAAAGTACCAAAGGAATTCCTCAGCTTGGAAGAAATGAAGGAAAAAAAATCTTTGGTTCAAGAAAAGAAATCTTAAAAACCTTTCTAAGACCTGCATGAAATGTCTGATTATTTTAAATAAACAAATAATTACAGGGATTACTATTGTGTTGTTAATATTGGATATATTAGTTATAGATACAATAATTAATTTTACAATATATTACATTCCTCCCCTCTACTTTCCCATAATGTCTCCATTCAGTGCCCATTTCCCCACTCAAACCTTCATCCTACCAAAAACAATTCCCCATTATTTCTCACCTCCCTCTCTGCTCTCTTACTATATCTCCACTTAATTTTCTGCACAGTTTCTTGTCCTTTTTCAATCAGCCTCTCTCTCACATTCAAACCCCATTCCCTTCTCAGTCCTCCTTAATTCCCTCAACACACCTCTCTCCTCAACCGCCCAACCTTCCACTCTTTCCTTATATGCCAGCAACTCTCATCTTGAGCCCTACTCAGGTGAGGTAATGAACAAACCAGCGGTTGCCTAGTTCACTCAGCATGGGAGCCACAGAAGTTTATGATAAAGGAAGGAAGCAGTGAGGTAAGTGGATTTGGGAAACATGACTAGCAGGATGGAAAACAGCCTCAGGCCAGAACATTTCCAGCAATGCTCAAGGGCAGCCTTGAATATCGGATGTCCTCAAGTCCTAGCATGGAAAAGGGATTTGTTGGAGATTTTAAGGGCGAGATGACCCGCAATATATGATTCAGAATCACAATGTTATGTGGTAGATGCATCCTTTATCTTCACTTTACCTTTTATATAGGATTGCCAGTTTTCATGGGCAGGATGTTGGGAATAAAGTGCCCTGCGCTGTGGGGTCTTCTACCAGAAACCTGTCGAATTCCTTTTTGTGGATGACAAGCTACAGGTGGTGGGAGTGATGCAGGTCTTCTCTGCCATCCTGGGTCATGCTCCTCTCCGAACTCCAGGATCTCAATGGCCAACTAGACATCATTCATGGTGACTTGCCTCTTCAGCATCTTGCTGCATGGGCTTCATCATGACCAATGGGTGCATTTTCCCGCTGTAAGGTAATGCCATGACCATTAGATTTGCTAAACTGGGCAAATCTGAAGACGAGTCATACTGGACATGAAACATTAAGTTTATTTCCTTCTTGACAAATGCTGATCGACTTATTGAGTTTCTCTAGCATTTTCTGTGTTTGTTTCTCCCACTAAAGATTCTTCTCTCAACTGACATTAAAACAGATGACAACATCATTCACACGTTTCTGTTTGCTGCAACTTGTGTATATATTCAGAGGCTACATCACATGCTTTTGATGTCTTGATGACCTTATAAGATACTATAAAGCTACAAATTGTTAAACTTTTCTTTACAATTGTTGGGACTGCAAAGACTTAGACTGCAGTCTCATCCAGCCTTCAAACTTTTGTGTGTATCAGAAATGTGGGCTGCTGTGTAAACATAAGAGCAAAAAACCTACCTGGATCTAAGATACAGAAGAGGGCTGCAATCGACAGAATGATAAAGGTGAGCATTTGGAATAACATAAAAACAGCAGGAAGTTGTGTGTGCTGCTTGTGAAGTAGAAATACAAGTGTATGGGATACATCTCAGATTATTGAAAATCAGAGATAAGAGTGTTTTTAAGTGCACAAAATTTTCATATAATAGAATCCAGAGAAGGTGCATTTGTTACCTCTGTATTTCCGCAAGGCAGAAAAGACTAAGACATTTTCTCCAATGAAATTGTTGTTGTGCTAACCACAGCCATAACAGATGCTATGAGAGGGTCTTCATAGAGTAAAATTAACTCTGAAACAGGAAGCCAAAAAATTAGCCCATTTCAATATAAATCATGGAAATTATAGGTTACAAACAAGGTAACAAAAAACCTGCAGGAACGACCTGAAATTCCTCAAACCAGTTTTTTTACTTGAAATATTCTTTCTACCCTTTTATTCTTTTATTTTAGGATTTGATCTGGTTACATTTGAATTTTCAACATTGGTGTTGTTCTGGGTACATGTGGATATTCTGCATTCTTTAAGCATAGATGGAAGGAACTAATCTAATGTGTTGTATGAGTATAATAGAATGTCTATTTTGTGTGGCTGAAGGAAAACAAAATGGCTTAGATATTCTGATCAGCAGAGTCATTTCAGAGTTGAAAAGGGTGGTGCTGAAAAGCACAGCAGATTAGGTAGAATCCAAGGAACAGAAGAGTCGACATTTTGGGCATAAGCATTCCTGATGAAGGGCTTATGCCCAAAATGTCGACTCTCCTGCTCCTCAGATGCTGCCTGACCTGCTATGTTTTTTCAGCGCCACCCTTTTCAACTCTGATTCTCCAGCATCTGCAGTCCTCATTTTCTCAAAGAGTCATTTCAACAGTGTAGTAAAATTCAGAGACTGTAATGGAAACACTTTGTTGCATTGTTACAGCTGTGATTCTACAGACTGTTTTTATAGATAGGTGGTAAAAGATGAACCAGGATTGTATGCAACGTTGGCCCACTAAAGACTAAAAATGGAATATTAAGAGCCCTGAAGATGGGTTATACCCGAAACATTGACTTCTCCACTCGCTGATGCAGCCTGGCTTGCTGTGTTCTTCCAGTCTCCTACTTGTCTATTTTTAATGAAGAAATGGCAGACATGTTAAATAATTACTTTGCCTCAGTATTTACAGAAAAAACGTTCCAAGGAAATTAATATTGGATTGGGAACAGGGATTGAATAAGTAAAACATGGGAATGAGGAAATTAATGAAATTGAGAGTGACCAATCCCTGGGACCAGACAATTTCCATTCGAAGCTGTTAAAGGAAGTAGGGGTTCACATTGTAGACATTCTAACTATAATCTTTCAGAGTTCCCCAGATACAGGAGTCATTCCTCTGGCTTAGAAAATTGCACATATTTTTTAAAAAAGGGCGAAAGAGAAGAACCAAGAATTACAGACAAGTTAGTCTCACATCTGTGGTGAGAAAATCAAGGATGAGATCAAATTAGATTCCTTACAGTATGGAAACAGCCCCTTCGGCCGAGAACGTCCATACTGACCCTCCAAAGAGTAACCCACCCAGACCCATTCCCCTACCCTATATTTACCCCTGACTAATGTACCTCATACTGTACTATGGGCAATTTAGCATGACCAATTCACCAAACCTGCACATCTTTGGATTGTGGGAGGAAACCGGAGTACCCAGAAGAAACTACACAGATAGGGAGAGAATGTGCAAACTCCACACAGACACCCAAGCCATGAATTGAAGCCGGGTCCCTGGGACTGTGAGGCAGCAGTGCTAGCCACTGAGCCACCCTAACTGAACACCTCAGATTTTCAATTGATCATGCAGAGAACGCATGGATTCATGACAGGTAAGTCATGCCTGACAAACCTCAGAGTATTTTTTGAAGCTGTGCCTAAGGGAATGAACAGGAGAATGTCTATGGATAGTTTATATGGACTTCCAAAAAGCATTTGAGAGATTTCCACGTAAGAGATGGTTAACTAAGGTAGAAGTCCATGGAGTTGAGTGGAAATTACAGACATGACTGAAAGATTGGTTGAGTAGCAGGTGACATAAGGTGGAATAAAGGCTAAGTCCTCAAATAGGCAAAACATGCATGACCAGTGGTGTCCCACAGGTTCTGTGTTGGACTTCAATTATTCACATATTTATTAAATGATTTGGACAATGGCATTGAAAGTCACATATCCAAATCGGTGTCATCAGTCAGACAGTATTGTAGGCAGTGTAGATGATAGCATAAAATTACAAAGGGCTATTGACAGACTAAATGAATTGTTAAAGCTGTGGCAGATGGAGTTCACTGCAAGTAAGTGTTATGGACCAGACCAAGACCCCTCAAAACATGTCAAGGAGATAGCCTAGACCCTGACCTTTCCTTATTTTAAAGGCAAGTGCCAGGCATAGACTTGTCGATGCAATTTGATTGGTCAAAATATCAGGCTCGAAGCAAAACATTTTATTCATATACTATCACCTAATGTGACATGCAAAATAAGAGATTAATGGCTGTCACACTGCTTCTCAGGATAAAATAATTATATCTCCAGACACAACTGCCTCTCTTTTCTTCCAGTTGTGCTGGTTCAATATAGAAACAAACATAAATCCACAAAAGTGGACTTAACCCTTTAGAAACATACACTTACTCCCTGTTATTTGGTATTAGTGGATTAGTGTAATCAAGAGGGTTGCCCCAGATCCCATTTCTTTTACCCTCTGACTGGTCCAATTTGATTATCGAGCATGAAGAACCGCACAAAAAAGGAGTATTTGTATGTTTTTGTTATCCATCGGACTTTTGTGACCTTATACCCCATGGATGATGAGGATTTAGTGTAAGCACTACTGATTTGCATTGGTCTTAAAATTGAACCTTCAGTAATCTTCCACCTATACTGCACATGTACATCAACACAGAGGGTACACATTACAGAGTCCACTCAACTTGTCCATTCAAAGAATCCTTATGTGCAGGTGACTGCACAAACAAAACAAGGGCACCACATACTGAAATGAACTGGCTATGCATGACAAAATAAAACAGAGGAACTATTGCATGTAACTCAAAAATGAATTAGGATCACACAAAACATACCATCATTGATGAGCAAACGTGACTTCTCTTTCTGGCTGATCCCGTTCCTCATCACACAAGTATACAGCTCGCAATTGATTTGTTGTTGAATGTTAAATGATCAGTATTCTGTTGCCATCTGACAGTTTATAAATTTCATTACTTTGAATTGGATTACCTTCTTTCAACCACCAAACTGCAGTTACACCCCCACTTTCCACATGACAATTAAGATAAACAGTACTCAGATCATCATCAACATGCTGAATTTATTATTGGCTGATTCAAAACTTCTGTTTCAAAGAGAAAAATCTGTTGAAGGCAATGACAGTGCTGTGCATGTTTATCTTGTAACAACATGAAAAATATCAGAAGCAAAATTCAATTAATAACCAGGAATGGAAATCACAGGACATATTTGCAAAGATAAATTATGGGAGATAAACAAAGGCTAGATTTCCAGCTTGGATTGAATGCTACATCAATACATAAACAAAAAAACTACAAAGTTTGAGAATCCTGAAAAATGGACAGAGGAAAAGTGGTGACAATCAACCCATACTCATTGCTTCTGATATAGGCAACATGTAAACACCATGCAAGTACATGGTTGCATGCTTAAGCAAGGAAACAAAATTATGAGAGGTTAGTGCAAATTAAAGTCAGCTTGGACATCATAAAGACTTCTAAACGATGTGGTGGATTTTTGCTGGAGCAGGTGCTAAAAAAAGAGACACTGATATAGAATATGGAAATTTGAAAAGATGTAATCGATTTCTGGGGGTCTAACAGGCAGTGTCAGTCATAGGTTCATATTTGTATTTCCCAGATGCAATGGTCATCATCACGAGTAGGATGGGCAAGACTCAGGCTTTGGGAAGTGTAAGGCTGAAACTGTTAAAGATGATAGTATATGTGCACACACCCAAAATTCCTCTTCACATCCTACTGCCCTTTCATCTCACAATCTCTTCTGATGTAAAGCAGAAGTCTGTCACAATGTCTGAAATTTGAAACCACTTACTATTTTGAAAAGAAAACATAATCAGTAGGCTATTGAAGCAAAAACAGAAATTGCCAGAAAAGCTCAGCAGGTCTGGCAGCAGACTTCCTCAGAACTCAGCAGGCTCTTGAGCTTGTTAAAGAAGCAATTAACTACAATTTTACATCACCCACCACTTCAGTAGTCACATGAGAAAAACATGGGAAGCAATTCACACCAGAAAAAGATGGCACAAGAGTTGATACAAAGGCCTTCAAATGAGACTGTGGATACTTGCAGCAGTACAGTCTGCTGCTGTGGTTAGCCATGTTATTCTTAGCTGAAAATGTGTTGCTGGAAAAGCGCAGCAGGTCAGGCAGCATCCAAGGAACAGGAGAATCGACGTTTCGGGCATAAGCCCTTCTTCAGGAATGAGGAAAGTGTATCCAGCAGGCTAAGATAAAAGGTAGGGAGGAGGGACTTGGGGGAGGGGCGTTGGAAATGCGATAGGTGGAGGGAGGTCAAGGTGAGGGTGATAGGCCCAAGTGGGGTGGGGGCGGAGAGGTCAGGAAGAAGATTGCAGGTTAGGAAGGCGGTGCTGAGTTCGAGGGATTTGACTGAGACAAGGTGGGGGGAGGGGAAATGAGGAAACTGGAGAAATCTGAGTTCATCCCTTGTGGTTGGAGGGTTCCCAGGCAGAAGATGAGGAGCTCTTCCTCCAACCGTCGTGTTGCCATGGTCTGGCGATGGAGGAGTCCAAGGACCTGCATGTCCTTGGTGGAGTGGGAGGGGGATTAAAGTGTTGGGCTACGGGGTGGTTGGGTTGGTTGGTCCGGGTGTCCCAGAGGTGTTCTCTGAAACGTTCCGCAAGTAGGCGGCCTGTCTCCCCAATATAGACTTTATTCTTAGACTTTATTCAATTTTTATAGACTGACGTTACGAAGTAGAAGAGAGTGAGAGGAAAGGAAGCCTGGTGGCTGGATTGCCTTGGAGGATGAGAAACTGAAACCCACTCTTCTCATTAAAAATGAGCACTGTGGATGAAGGTCTTCAATGAAAAGGAAATGAGGAGAAGACAAAATGCTAGCTGTCCAGGAACAAGTGAGTTAAGTGAGTGCCCTGCTGCTGCACCATGCTCAAAACAAGACAAACAACAGCAAATAGCCAGTCCACTGTAGGAGAAAACACTATTCTACACAGTCTATTGGCTTTGGCTTTCAGAGCTTCACACATCATGTCTCTTGAGGCAGACAGTGATCTCCTTTTGTGAATTGCTGGCTAAGGAGAGCAGTTCAACTTGCAATGATAGCAAATCTATGCCTACCATTCTCAATGTCTGGCCTCGAAAGTCTTTGCATCAAGGTCATTCCAGGCACAAGCCTCAAGATGTAAACCTTGAGCTTTGGCTCATTACTGCATTAAAAGGTAGTCACAGATGCAATGATTAGCCAAGCTAATTGCTTCATCCCATTTACCTCTGATTATATCAGTCAAGCTAAAAAATCCAGGTGTTTCATATGTATTGCTAGATTCCCCAACAGTCAAAGTTTGGCATATTACACTCACATGGCTCTCAAGACTCCATCTAACCAGCCAGAGACATTTGTCAATCAGAAGATACTTTCTTCCAATGTTCAACTTAGGCATGACTGACACCAAAGGACCACACAGGTGTGTGCCAAATCTCTTGGGTAGTCATAACTCTTACATCTTTAGGCACTACCAGATGTTCTATCCATCAAGACCATTGGAGGGCTAGCTTCTTGGTGTGAAGGAATACCTATTAAATGTATTGCCTCATGATTGTGGTGAGAAATCTGTCTCCAGAGGCTAAGATCCATTACAATGAGAACCACACATCGACCAAATCCATTATTGAGCTGATCACTGTTTGGTTCATTCAAATAAGGTGGTGATGCTTGGATGATGGAGGCAGCTGTATCCAGGTCATGCATCAGCAATCATAGGGGCTATTGTGATGCAGAGGTAGAGTCTCTAGACCAGGAGGGCCAGGTTCAAGTCCCAGCTGTAGATCTAGCCATAAAAAATGTGGACTTTCCCGCAGAATGTGGCAAGTTAGGTGGTGCAACAATCTACATTTTGCAGTACAGGATTTGTGCTGAGCACTGATTGAAAGTGGGTTTACTTCACCCAGTGACAGGCTCATTATTCAGTCAGAAGGGAAAGGAGGAAAGCAGCTGCCTTAGATGAGCCCAAGAGTCCAGTAAGGTGAGCAACTTGTTGCACAGGAAGAGCCTGTGAAGGGAAGGCAACAGCAGGGAGACAGATAGAGGAGAAGGCTGTACATCTCTCCACCCTGGAGGCTCCCTGCCTTCAGTCCTGATGAAGGGCTTTTGCCCGAAACATTGATTTTCCTGGTCATCGAATGCTGCCTGACTGGCTGTGCTTTTCCAGCACCACTCTAATCTAGACTTTGATTTCCAGCATCTACAGTCCTCACTTTTACCTTCTTGCTAACAGTCTCTAACTAGACAAGGCAGACGTAGAGATGACAGAGCTCTTCAAGTGTTCCCGATCATTCAGTATGATCATAAATGGTGATCTATCCCAATTCTACCGTCTTGAAGATTAACCAAGACCTTTAGAAGCCAAACATCTGTTGATCTGAATTAAATATATCTAAGAACAGAGTGTACAAATGCTTATCAACTCACTATAGTTTCATGTTCACATTCTCATAGAATCCCTACACAGTGTGGAAACAGGTCCTTCGGCCACACAAGTCCACGTCGACCCTCCAAAGAGTAACCCACCAAAACCCATTCCCCCTACCCTATGTTTACCTCTAACTAATGCACCTAACCTACTCATTCCAGAAAACTATGGGGCAATTTAGCATGGCCAATTCACCTAAGCTGCACATCTTTGGAATGTGGGAGGAAACCCACGCAGACACTGGGAGAATGTGCAAACTCCACACTGACAGTTGTCAGAGGCTGGAATTGAACTCAGGCCCCTAGTGCTTTGAGAAAGCAGTGCTAACCACTGAGCCACCATGCCAACTGGTGGCTCAGTTCTCCTCTTGCATTGCTCTTTTAATCTCTGCCTTTTTCTCATACTCCCTCTTCTCTCTCCCACTCCTTTTCTCTCAAGCTCCCTCTCACTAACTCACTTTTCTCTCCCATTTCTCCATTCTCTCTCATACTAGAATAAAACATTAGGGAAAGGAATACATAGGTGTGTGGTTGAAATAAGTATTAGAACATAGAACAATACAGTGCAGAACAGGCCCTTCGGCCCTCCATGTTGCGCCAACCTGTGAACTATTCTCAGCTCAAGTATTCTCTTTACAAATGAAGGAAGCTTAAAGATCTAATTAAATGATTTGCAGATGTATATTCTCCTTGAAGGATGTGACACAACATCCATCAGAGACATGGCTGCAAGATGTTTGGGAATGAAACACAATGAGGAAAATTGTAAAGGGCCGAAGCTTCAGTAAAGTACTTCAATGATGAGTAAATGTAATGAGGTGAGTAGGCAATGAAGACAGTTTTGGTACAATAAATAAATAGAAATACATTTAAGACTGTTGCTAAGCTTACGTATGGGACCCCCAGTAGCAGCTGTGAAGCTGCAAATTTGTAAATGTTGAAATGAGATAAACCTGTGAGAAAGTGGTGGAGTGGTTTATTGTGTGATATAAATTTTCAAATAGGTCAGGTAAGCAGACAAGCACTTGTCAAAAAATTTGGAAATCCAGCATTGACTAATGTGGCATTAGGTCCTGTATTCAACAAGAAGCAGGCCATGTTAGATTTAGTAATGAGCCATTAGCTAGATTTAGTTGATTCCCTAATATGTGAACACTAATCGAATATCAATTGCAACAAAAAATGTAGAATTTGAAAGGGAGGAAAGCAAGTTTGCCACTAAGATTCTACATTTAGGCAGGGTTGACTTCATTGTAATTACACAGAGACTGCCCATAGTAAGCACAGAGATTCTGTTAAGTTGAAATACACTAGAGTAATCTTTGGCAGCTGTTAAAAAATAATGCGATACAGAACAAGTTTATACTTGTAGAATTACAACAGTGCAGATCGTGGGCATTTGTTCCATTGAGTCTGCACAACCCTCTGAAGAGCATCTGATCCAAAGCCACATCCCAAACCCGTAAGTCCACAATTACCATTGCTAATCCACAGTCTGCACCTCCCTGTATACACTGGGGCAATTTAATATACATGGCTAATTCACCTAACCTACAGATCTTCAGAATTAAGAGGGGAAACCTGAGCACCCTGCAGAAACCCACACAGTCATAGGGAGAACATGCAAATTCCATCCAGATAGTCACCCCAAGGCTGGAATCGAACCCAGGACACTTTCACTGTGAGGCAGCACTGCTGGCCACTGAGCCACCATGCAAGAACTCAAGTAGGCAAAACAAAACAAACAAACAAACAGTCATGAAAAATTAAAGAATCAAGAGAAAACTTAAAACTTGAAGAATACAGTGCAACCCTTATGAATGGGAGATACCAAGAACAGCTAAAGTAACAAAACAGATAGTAAAGTGCTATTAAAAAAAACATATGGAAAGCCTGCAGGGATATCAAACCTGGAGTCTCAATGAAAACGTGCAATGGCAATAACAGTTAATAAAAATAAGGAAACGACAATATATTGAACAATTACTTTGCATCACTACTTTCAGTCAAGGAAGAACATATGAACATACAAACTAATTACAATCAGGAATAGACTATTTGGCTCCTTGAGTTTGCTTCACCATTAAATAGAATTGTAATTCGTTTGGTTGTGGTTTCAACTCCACATCTCCCTTCCAATTGGAAGCTTTAAATCCTCTTATTCATCAAAAGTCTTGACACTACTGCTTTGAAAATAATCAAAAAATCTGCCTCCGTGTATCACTGGAGAGTTATGACCCTCAAAATATTTCCCCTCATCATTTAAAAAGAAACTTCCTCACCTTTTAAAACTCTGCATCTTACTTCCATTCTCTGCCACAAGAGAAAATATTCCTTCAGAAACTACCTTGTCAAGACCCCAAATACATTTCAATAAGATCACCTTTTAGACTTTAATATCCAATGGATAAACTACCAGCCTGTCCAACTTTTACTTCATATAATACACCCCTCATCCAGGAATCAGTCAAGTGAATCTTCTCAGAACTCTTTCAAAGCATTCAAATATATGTTTTTATTAAGGAGACCAAAATTATGCACAATTCTTCAGATATAGTTCCACCAATACCCTATACAACTGTAGGGGAACATCCTTGTTGTATCCCACTTCCCACTGCATACCACTGGTGTAGTTAATCTACAATGTCATCATGGAGAGAGTTCCAGGATTTTGACCCAGAAGGACAACAATATATTTCCAAGTCAGGATGGTGAGTGGCTTGGAGAGTAACATGCAGGTAGTGATGTTACCACGAACGTGAAGCACTTGTCTTCTAGATATTAATGGTTATGGGTTTGGAAAATGCCTTGGTGAATTTCTACAATGCATTTTATAGATGGTGGACACTGCTGCTGTTGCATATTGGTAGAGAAGGGAGTGAAAGGTAGTGGATGTGGTGCCAATCAAATGGGCTGTTTTATCTTGGATAGTTTCAAACAAATATTGTTGGAGGTGTACTTACCAGGAAAGTGACGAATATTCCATCACATTATTGACCTATACCTTCGAGATGGTGGACAGACTGTGCAGTGTCAGAAGGCAAGTTACTCACTGAAGAATTCCTAGCCTTTCATCTGTTCTTGTAGCCACAATAGTTATGTGGCCAGTCCACATTACGTTCAACATAGACTGGGATAAGTAGATGAGTGGGAAAATGCTAGTATCTCGTGGCAAGGAAGTCACGGTTGCAGACTTGGAAAAATCTTAGGGTAGTCAGGCAAAATCAAAATGGCTTGACCAAGATGAAATCATATGCGATAAACTTACTGGCAGTTCAGGGAGCAACAAATAATATAGATAATGGGGAATTGATGGATGTACAGTACCTGGGGTTCCATAAAGCTTTTGATAAAGTACTACACCAAAAGTTGTCAGAGCAAAATAAGATTAATATGGGTTGAGGAAAGGTTAATTAAAAAGAAATGAAGAGTAGACATGATGTTAGATAAGCAAGTTACAATAAGTGAAATTCCACAAAGTTGAGCATTGGGGCTTCAACAATTTACATCCCATATTAGTAACATGGGCGGAAAACAAGAAGTCACTAAATTTGCAGATGACACAAACTTAGATGGAAATGCAAGTTGTGTAGTGCATAAGGAGTATGCAAAGAACTAATAACTGGTTACGTTAGCAGGCAAAAAAAAAGTTAGCAGCTGGAGTATAATTGGGAAAATATAAACATGTCCACTCTGGGAGGAAGACCAGAAAAACAGCATTTTCTCTAAATGGAGAAAAAAAATGGCAGAAGTAGTCAGTGGCATCTGGAAATCCTGGTATGTGAATCTCTAATTAGCCTTAAGGTACAGGAAGTGATTCAGAAGGCAAATGCAATGTTGTTGCTCATTGCAAGGGCAATGGAATACAAGCATATTTTTAAAGTATATTTTGCAAAACCTTTTTGCTACAGTTCAATGGAAACCACCAAATATTGACAGTAGGGGATTCAGCAATGGTAATATCATTGAATGTCAAGGGATAATACTTAGATTCTCTTTTGTTGGGGATGGTTATTGCCAGACACGAGTGTGGTGCTACTGTTACTTGCCACTTCTCAACCCAAACCTGCATATGAGCAAGATCTTTCTGCATTTGGACATGGTCTGCTTCAGAGTCAGAGGAGTTGCTAACAGTAAACACTGTGCCAGTGAACATTTCTATTTCTTACTTTATGATTGACAGAAGATCATTTATGAAACATCTGAAGACAGCTGGGCCTATGACACAAGCCAGAGGAACTCCTGCACAGACATTCTGAACCAAGACATCTGACCTCTAACAACCACAAGCGTGACTGCAACTAGTGGAAGAGTCTCATTTGACTCAAGCTTTCCTTGATGTCACACGTGGGCAAATGTGGTCTTGGTGTCAACAGCAGTCAATTTCACCTTACCTGTGGAATTCAGCTCTTCTGTCAATGTTTGAACAAACGGCATAATGAATTCAAGAGCTTAATAGCTCTGGGAGAACCAAGTTGAGTAGATTATTGCTGAGCAAGTGATGCTTGGTCATAGCTTTGATGACTGCTTCTACCACTTTATTGAAGATCGAAAGTAGACTGGTGGGACAGTAAAAAGCTGGTTAGATTTGTTCTGCTTGTGGGTATACTGTAAATATTCAGGGAATGTTCTACATTGCCAGGTGAATGCCAGTATCATAACTATAATGGAATAGCTTTCTTCAGGACACTACAACTTCTGGTTTTTTAGATTCATTTTTAGTGGGATGTGGACATCACTATCTGGCCAGCATTTAGTGCCCATCCCTATTTGCCCTTAAGATGGTGGTGAGCTGCCTTCTTGAACGGCTGCAGTCCAGCTGCTGTGGGTTGACCCACAATGCCACTCGGGAATGAATTCCAGGATTCTGACCCAGCAATGAAGGAATGGTGATATATTTCCAAGTCAGGTTGGCGAGTGGCTTGGACGGGAAGTTGCAGGTGGTGGTGTTCCTGTATATCTGCTGCCCATGTCCTTCTATTCTGAAGCAGTCATGAGTTTGGAAGGTGCTGTCTGAGGATAATTGGTGAATTTCTGCAGTGTATCTTGTAGATAGTCTCCACTGTTGCTACTGACCATCGGTGGTGGAGGGAATGGATGCAGTGCCAATCAAACAGGGTGCTATGTTCTAGATGGTGTCAAGCTTCTTCAGTGCTGTTGGGGCTGCACTCATCCAGGCAAGTGGTGATCCATCACACTCTTGACTTGTGTCTTTTACATGGTGTACAGGCTTTTGGGAGTCAGGTGAACTACTTGCCGCAGTATTCCTAGCCATAAGACCATAAGACATAGGAGCGGAAGTAAGGCCATTCGGCCCATCGAGTCCACTCCGCCATTCAATCATGGCTGATGGGCATTTCACCTCCATTTACCCACATTCTCCCCGTAGCCCTTAATTCCTTGTGACACCAAGAATTTATCAATTTCTGCCTTGAAGACATTTAGCGTCCCAGCCTCCACTGCACTCTGTGGCAATGAATTCCACAGGCCCACCACACTCCGGCTGAAGAAATGTCTCCGCATTTCTGTTCTGAATTTACCCCCTCTAATTCTAAGGCTGTGTCCACGGGTCCTAGTCTCCTCGCCTAACGGAAACAATTTCCTAGCGTCCACCCTCTCCAAGCCATGTATTATCTTGTAAGTTTCTATTAGATCTCCCCTTAATCTTCTAAACTCCAATGAATACAATCCCAGGATCCTCAGCCGTTCCTCGTATGTTAGACCTACCATTCCAGGGATCATCCGTGTGAATCTCCGCTGGACATGCTCCAGTGCCAGTATGTCCTTCCTGAGGTGTGGGGACCAAAACTGGACACAGTACTCCAAATGGGGCCTAACCAGGGCTTTATAAAGTCTCAGGAGCACAACAGTGCTTTTATATTCCAACCCTCTTGAGATAATTGACAACATTGCATTCGCTTTCTTAATCATGGACTCAACCTGCATGTTTACCTTTAGAGAATCCTCAACTAGCACTCCCAGATCCCTCTGTACTTTGGCTTTGCGAATTTTCTCACCGTTTAGAAAGTAATCCATGCTTCTATTCTTTTTTCCAAAGTGCAAGACCTCGCATTTGCTCACATTGAATTCCATCAACCATTTCCTGGACCACTCCTCCAAACTGTCTAGATCCTTCTGCAGCCTCCCCACTTCCTCAGTATTACCTGCCTGTCCACCTAACTTTGTATCATCGGCAAACTTCGCTAGAATGCCCCCAGTCCCTTCATCCAGATCATTAATATATAATGTGAACAGCTGCGGCCCCAACACTGAACCCTGTGGGACACCGCTTGTCACCGGCTGCCATTCCGAAAAAGAACCTTTTATCCCAACTCTCCGCTTCTGTCAGACAGCCAATCCTCAATCCATACCAGTAGCTCACCTCGAACACCATGGGCCCCCACCTTGCTCAGCAGCCTCCCGTGTGGCACCTTATCAAAGGCCTTTTGGAAGTCTAGGTAGACCACATCCACTGGGTTTCCCCAGTCTAACCTACTTGTCACCTCTTCAAAGAACTCCAACAGGTTTGTCAGGCACGACCTCCCCTTACTAAATGCATGTTGACTTGTTCTAATCCGACCCTGCTCTTCCAAGAATTTAGAAACCTCATCCTTAATGATGAATTCTAGAATTTTACCAACAACTGAGGTTAGGCTAATTGGCCTATAATTTTCCATCTTTTGCCTTGATCCTTTCTTGAACAAGGGGGTTACAACAGCCATCTTCCAATCATCCGGGACTTTCCCTGACTCCAGTGACTTTTGAAAGATCTCAACCAACGCCTCCGCTATTTCCTCAGCCACCTCCCTCAGAACTTTAGGATGTAACCCATCAGGGCCAGGAGATTTATCAATTTTAAGACCTTTTAGCTTTTCTAGCACTTTCTCTTTTGTAATGGCAACCATACTCAACTCAACCCCCTGACTCCCTTTAATTGTTGGGATATTACTCATGTCTTCCACTGTGAAGACTAACGCAAAGTACTTATTAAGTTCTCTTGCTATTTCCTTATCTCCTAACACTAGGCTTCCAGCATCAGTTTGAAGTGGCCCAATGTCTACTCTTGCCTGTCGTTTGTTTCTTATGTATTGAAAGAAACTTTTACTATCATTTCTAATATTACTGGCTGGCCTACCTTCATATTTGATCCTCTCCTTCCTTATTTCTCTCTTTGTTATCCTCAGTTTGTTTTTGTAGCCTTCCCAATCTTCTGATTTCCCAGTGCTCTTGGCCACTTTATAGGCTCTCACTTTTTCTTTGATAGATTTCCTGACTTCCTTTGTCAGCCATGGCTGTCTAATCCCTCCCCGGATAATCTTTCTCTTCTTGGGGATGAACCTCTGTACAGTGTCCTCAATTTTACCCACAAACTCCTGCCATTTTTGCTCTACTGTCTTCCCTGCTAGGCTCTGCTTCCAGTCTATTTTCGTCAGTTCCTCTCTCATGCCCTCATAATTACCTTTATTTAACTGTAACACATCCGATTTTGCCTTCTCTCTTTCAAACTGCAGACTGAACTCTACCATATTATGATCGCTGCTTCCTAAGTGTTCCCTTACTTTAAGATTTTTTATAAAGTCTGGTTCATTACATAGCACTAGGTCCAGAATAGCCTGCTCCCTTGTGGGCTCCATGACAAGCTGTTCCAAAAAGCCATCCTGTAAGCATTCCATGAATTCCCTTTCTTTGGATCCACTGGCAACATTATTTACCCAGTCCACCTGCATATTGAAGTCTCCGATGATCACTGTGACCTTGCCTTTCTGACATGCCTTCTCTATTTCCCGGTACATGTTGCGCCCCTGGTCCTGACCACTGTTAGGAGGTCTGTACATAACTCCCACTATGGTTTTTTTTGTCTTTGTGGTTCCTCAATTCCACCCACACAGACTCCACATCATCCGACGCTATGTCATTCAGCACCATAGATTTAATTTTGTTCTTAACTAACAAGGCAACCCCGCCCCCTCTGCCCACCTCCCTGTCTTTTCGACATGCATATGCCTACGCATTTGTAGCCACTGCGTTTATGTGGTGAGTCCAATTAAGTATCTGACCAATGATAACTCCACGATGTTGGTAATGGAAGATTCTGTGATGGTAACAACATTGAATGTCAAGGGGCAGTGGCTAGATTGTCTCTTGTTGGAGAGTCAGAGCCAGGTATTTGTGTGGCACAAATGTTACTTGCCACTTGTCAGCCCAAACCTGGATATTGTCCAGAATTTGTTGCATTTGAACACAGGCTGCTTCAGTGTCTGAGGAGTTATGAATGGTGCTACACAGGGTGCAATCATCGAAGCACATCTTTGCTGACCTTAAAATTGAGAGAAGCTCATTGATGAAGCTACTGAAGATGGTTGGTGCTCAGACACTATCCTGAGGAACTCCTACAAAGATGTCCTGGAGCTGAGATGACTGACCTCCAACAACCACAATCACCTTCCTTGGTGTCAGGTATGACTCGAACCACCAGAGAGAGTTTGCTCTTGATACCCATTGAATTCAGTTTTGTTAGGGCTCCTGAATGCTAGATACCAGCTTGATCAGTAGTACTGCTGCCAAGCCACTGTTGGTGGTGGACATTGAAATCCCCCACCGGGCACATTTTGTGCCATTGCCATCCTCAGTACTTCCTCCAAGTGTTGTTCTTCATGTAGGAGCACCGATTCATCAGCTGAGGGATGGCAGCATGTCATAATCAGCAGAAGGTTTCCTTGCCTATGTTTAAGCTGGAGCCACAACACTTCATGAGGTCCAGAGTTAATGTTAAGGACTCCCAGAGCAACCCCCTCCCAACTGTATACCACTGCGGCATCTCTGCTAGGTCTGACTGACCTGCCGGTGAGACAGGGCATATTCAGGGATGGCGATGGTGGTGTCTGGGACATAGTCATACTCACTGAATCATTTAGTTACAAACAAAGTTCCAGTACCAAAGTCAATACCAGGTGATCCGTCCGGTTTCACTTTTTCAAGATTTTGTAACAATTAATACAACTAAATGGCTTGCTAGGCCATTTCAGAGGGCCACAGAGTCAACGACATTCCTATTACGCTCGGGTGACGTAGAACATAGAACAATATAGTGCAGAACAGGCCTTTCAGCTCTCAATGTTGCGCCAACCTGTGAACTATTCTCAGCTTGTCCCCTTATGCTATCCCATCATCCATGTGCTTATCCAAGGATTGTTTAAATCTCCATAATGGGGCCAAGTTGACTACATTGGCAGGTCGGGCATTCCACGCCCTTACCACACCCTGAGTAAAGAACCTATCTCCGACATCTGTCTTAAATCTATCACCCCTCAATTTGTAGTTATGTCCCTCGTACAAACTGACGTCATCATCCTAGGAAAAAGCCTTTCATTGTCTACCCTATCTAATCCTCTGATCATCTTGAATGTCTGTATCAAATCCCCTCTTAGCTTTCTTCTTTCCAATGAGAACAGACCCAAGTCTCTCAGCCTTTCCTCATAAGGCCTTCCCGCCAGACCAGGCAACATCCTGGGAAATCTCCTCTGCACCTTTTCCAATGCTTCCACATCCTTCCTGAAATATGGCAACCAGAACTGTACACAATATTCCAAGTGCAGCCGCACTAGCGTTTTGCATTGTTGCAGAATAATATTGCAGCTCCGGAACTCAATCCCTCGACCAATCAAACCTAACACACCATATGCCTTCTTAACAGCACTATCAACCTGGGTGGCAACTTCCAGGGAATCTACGTACATGGCCTCCAACATCCCTCTGCACATCCACACTACCAACAATCTTTCCATTGACCTAGTACTCTGCCTTCCTGTTATTCTTCCCAAAGTGCATCCCCTCACGTTTAGCTGCATTGAACTCCATTTGCCACCTCTTAGCCCAAAGGTGAGGCCACACCAGGTGAGGATGTAGATTTCCTTCCCTGAAAGGCATTAGTGAACCTGATGGATTTTCCAACAATTGACCGTGGTTTCATAATCAAATGCTTAAATCCAGACTTTTTTTTTAAAATATAAAGTGAACTCCAATTCCACCATCTGTCATGGCAGGATTCGAACCTGGGTCCCTAGAACATTATCTGGGTCTCTGGATTAATAGTCTCGAAATAATACCATTGATCCATTGCCTTCCCATGGAGCACAATTCTTTGGTATTATTGCCAAAATCTTCACAGGACCTATAACTTTGGAATAGCCAGTGGCTCCTGACATTACTTGATATAACATTGAGTGAACTGAATTGGCTGAAGACTGCTACCTGTGATGCTCGGGATCTCAGGTGATATCTGAGATCATCCACTCTGCACTTGTAGATGAAGTTTATTACAATCCCTTCAGATTTATCTTTTGCACTGATCGGCTGGGTTCTAGCATCACTGAGAACATGGATATTTGTGGGATATTTCCTCCTCTAGTCATTTATTTAATTCTCCACCACCATTCAAAACTAGATATGGCAGAACTGCACAGAACAGAACTAATCAATTGGCTATAGGATTGTCATGCTCTGTTTGTTACCACTTGTGCTTTTTGACACTCAGGTAGTCCTGTTTCGTCACTTCAACAGTTTTACAACTCATTTTTAAGATGCTTATCACTGCTCCTGGCATGCTCTCCTGCATTGTTCCTTGAACAAGCATTAATCCTGCAGTTTGATTGCAATGGAAGGCGCGGGGGGGGGGGGGTAGGGTGTGTGGAGGTGGGCAGCATGTGGGGTAGCAATGTTTCAGACTGCGTTGGAGTACAAATGTTCAGCTGATAGTCCACAGTACTTCACTGAAAATGTTGGAAGCCTAACCCCTTGAGCGTGATAGTATTGCCAGATAGCACAATGGAGGGAATGTAAAGTTGCAACTCATCTCCACAAAGACTGTAGTGGTCACTCCTACTGATATTGTCATGGACAGATGCATCTGTAGCAGGCAGCTTGGTGAGGATGAAATCACTTATATTATCCCCTCTTCATGGGTCCCTCACCACCTGCCACAGACCCAACCTCGCAATAATATCCGAGCTGCTGCTGAGGCACTTTTGGTTGCGGATACTGAAATCCCCTATCCAGGTGATATTCTGTGCCATTGCCACCTTTAGTGTTTTACCCACCTCTGACCTGATGTGATGAGACTTCAGGTGTCCAGAGTCAAGGTTGAAGACTCCCAGACCAACTCCCTCCCTCCTGTGAACTATATTGCCCACGTGGACAAGCTGTGTTTCTCCTACTGGTAAGACATATCCAGCAATAGCAATGGCAGTATCTGGGACATTGTCCCTCAGATGAGTCAAGTAGCAACCTGATGTGATCATAATCAGCATTCATGTCTGACAGACAGTTTCCCACTTTTGGCACTAAAGGAAGACTGAGCAGTGTTTATTGGCCTCTTTTTGCTATTGCTGTTTTTCTCGTGCCCATGTCAATGCCAGGTAGACCAGTTTCATTTCTTTGTTGAGTACTTCATAATACTGTTATAACTGAGTGGCGTGCTCAACCATTTCAGAGGGTAGTTGAGCCATACTGCTGAGGATCTGGAGTCATGTTTAGGCCAGACCAGATTAGAATGGCAGATTTAGAACAACAGTGAGATATTTGTCAACCTGATGCATTTGTTCCAAAAATTGGCAGTGATGCCATGGTTATCATTAGACTCTTAATTTCAGACATTTATTGATTTCAAGTTCCACCATCTGCTGTGGTGATTTTGGACCTGGGTTGCCAAAACAGTAGCTGAGTTTCTGGATCAACAGTCTAGCAATAATACTACTAGGCCATCACCAGGCTGCTGCTCTTTAATTCCCAATCCCTGACAGTATATTACCACCAATTCTATATGCTTTTATTTTGCACAATAACCTCTTATCAAGACCTTTTAAAAAATTCAAATACATCAAGTCCGCTGGTCCACCCTCCAGTAGGTTTTTTCAAAACAATTTCCCTTTCAGAAATCCAGGGTCACCTCTGCATAATGCCATTCAAGTTTCTCAGTGTCCACTCATTACATTCTTTACAAATGACTCCAGTATTTTCTGTACGATTGATGTCAGCTAGCTACACTAATTCCTGGCTTTTCTCCATCAGTCCTTTTAAATTTTTCACCCTACGATCTGCTGAGACAGTTCCAGAACTTCAGAATTGTGGAAAATGACAACCAATGTATCTAATATTTCCATGGCCACCTCTATTACTACCCTAGGATGTACATTATCAGGTTTTATACAGTTCCAGCATAACCCCCCTGCTGTTAAAGTCTACCCCTCAGCTCATAACAGCAAACTTCCCATATGCCTTCTTAATCACTGTCTACCCATTTTGCTACTTTAAAAAAGGACTGGTGGACATACACATCAAGGTCCTTCTGATCCTCAGTACTTCCCAGAGTCCTTCCATTAATCATCTATTCCCTTGCCTTGTTTGCGCTGCCCAAGTGCATCTCCTCTCACTAATTCAAACTGAATTCCATTTACCACTGATCAGCCCATCAAACCAATTCATCTCCTGAAATCTCCACAATTTACCATCCCATCGATTTCACATCATCCACAAAATTACTGATCAGCTTTCCTACTTTCACATCTAAAATCAATTATATCAACTACAAACAGCAAGAGGCCCAACACTGAACCCTGTGGAATCCCACTGGACACAGGTTTCCAGTCACAATAACACTCCTTGATCATCACCTTCTCCAACCTGTTACTCAACCAATTCTGTATTCAATTTGCCAAATTTGCTTCATTCCCATGGGCTCTTATTTTTGCTACCAGTCTGCCTTACAGGACCTAATCAAAACCCTTGCCAAAGTCCAAGTAGACTACATCTTTCTGGGCTGAATTCTAAACTGGTCCACACTCTCAGGTTTGCTACATTTGAGAAACTTAAATTTGATAAGAGTGGTTAACTGCTGCAATGCATACAATCAGTCCTTAAAATAGGAGAAAATGCTGGAAAATCTCAGCAGGTCTGGCAGCATCTGTAAGGAGAGAAAAGAGCTGACATTTCAAGTCTAACTGACCATTTGTCAGCTTTGACAAAGGGTCAATTAGACTCGAAACATCAGCTCTTTTCTCTCCTAACAGATGCTGCCAGACCTGCTGAGATTTTCAGCATTTTCTCTTTTGGTTTCAGATTCCAGCATCCGCAGTAATTTGCTTTCATCTTAAATAACAACTATTGCCTATCCAGTATCATGTCTATCAATGAAGTCACCCAGTTTATTAAAGCTACATCATCCCTCATACCTTCATTGTTATCTTTGTTTATATTTAGGACCCAAGTCTGGATTGGACGACTTCTCTTCCTGTCCCAATGAAAAAAATTCAACCATGTTATGTCTTGGAGGGTCTCTCCCAGCAAGACTAAATCAATCAATTCTCATTGCATCAAACAAAATCTGAGATAGCCTCTTCCCAAGTTGGCTCTTCAATATCCAAAATGTTGTACATGCTCCAGAAATTAATTATTGCTCATGTGGTTTGCGCTGTCAACATCTGGATTTTTAAAAAAATCAATGATCAACACAACATCCTTGGTGCACTCAATTCGGTTTTATGTCACTCCCAACCTCATTCAGTTTGGAGGCCTACCAGCAACACTCTAATGTCTTCTGCCTTTTGGTGCTTCTTAGCTCGACTCAGACTAATTTTACATCTAGAGGTGGCACAGTGGCTCAGGTGGTTAGCACTGCTGTTTCAGTGCCAGGGACCTGTGCTCGATTCCCGTCTTGGGCGACTGTATGGAGTTTGTACATTCTCCCTGTGTCTACATGGGTTTGCTCTGGTTTCCTTCCAGAGTCCAAGATGTGCAGGTTAGGTGAGCTGGCTATGCTAAAATTGCCCATAGTGTTCAGGGATGTGTAGGCTCGTTGCATTAGTCAGGGGTAAATGTCGAGGAATGGGTCTGGGTGGATTACTCTTTGCAGAATCAGTGTGGGCTTGTTGGGCCAAATGGCCCATTTCAACACTGCAGGTAACCTATCAATTTCTTGTGCTATTATCCTTTAACACTGCAGCCCCCATTTCATCTTTCATTAACACCAGCACACCCTCTTTTCCATTTTGCCTGTCCTTCAAGATTGAATACCATTGGATTTTCAGTTCCCACAATCACAATTGTTTTGACATCATCACATCACATCAGTCTCTCTATCCCTGTATTTGCAACAGAGGGAAATAATTCATTCAATAAAAGCTCAAAACGGCCTCAATAGTTACTAACTAATAACTCCATTTGAATAATCAACAGACGCCAAGCTTATAGCTTAAAGTTGAAATTATTAACTTGGCTGTGCTAAAGCTAAACAAGGTAATCCAATTAATGCTTATAATTTATATTAAATCAATTTTGATTCTAGCCCCCACTCTCCCAGACAGAGTTAAAGCATAAATTAAAGAAAAATAGAAAAGATGTAACTTGCCAGTTAACTTCAGCAGTCTCCACAATATCACAGGCACCTAGAATTCTTATCTTGCTTGATTTCTAAAGGCACTAGTTGATGCAAAACATTTCTCAGAAACTTTGAGGAATATTCACTTATAACCAAGATTCTGTACTCTCAACTTTCAATACGTTTATAATGGGAGGATAAGCAGAGAGCTATCAGATCTCCTTTCTATAGCTTTGGCAACCACAATGCTTTTGACAAAACAATTCTAACTCGGTTTTTTTTGAAAATAAAAAGAATCTTGGACAGTTGCAGCAGGACTTCCCTACTGAGATGCCAACCCCTGAAATAAGGGCCAAAATTTCATTAGTTTTCCTATTCACCTGCTGCACCTCTGTGCTAGTTTTCTATGTTTTGTGCACAAACAACCCCAAGTCCCTTTGTGTTGCAGCTTTCCCCATTTAAATTACACTCTTCTTTTGATCTTCTTTCTAAAATGAATGATTTCATATTTTCTCACATTCCACTGCATGATAACTTTTTGCTTACTGACTTAACCAATGATTATCTGTGGGAACTGTTTGTATCTCTATCGAGACTCACCTTTCCACCTTTTGTCGTCTCTTTTGTAGAAAAAGAGCACATGCGAGGGAGAATGATCCTGTTTGCAGGATCTCAACCATTTTTCTACCTATGTCTACCAAGATAGATCATGACCTCTGGTCTACCCTTTATGAATCCTGAAGCCACTCAGTGACATCCTTGGCCCTATCACCTGGAAGGCAACATACCATCCTGGAATCACATCTACAACTACAGAAACGTTTACCCACAGTCTCCAATCACTATTGTTCTCACTCTATCCCCAGCCCCAATGCAGCTGAGTCATAACTGTTGCAATAGACTAAAGTCATGTTCCATGTCCTTGTGAAACAATCTCCCCCTGCAGTATTCACCAACTGCTTAGCCTACAGATTTTCCAGTGTTTTTAGCTGCTCCTCACATCTAAAAAAGGTGCATTTGCAGTAGCTGCAGCTGGAAACACTTCCAGCATACAAGGATACTGGAAAGAAGGATAGAAGAGAGCAAAAAAAAAGGTTCCTAGCAACACTTGAGACACAGGGAGACAGAGCAAAAAAAAGTTAATTTAGAAAGGCAGTGTGCAAATTTATTTCAGAGAAGCTAGTCATTCACAGAGAAAAGACTGATTAAAACAGGGGTGCTACATAGTCTCCAAAACAGTTAGAGTAGAAGAAAGGTCATCTTTGTATCTGGCTGCAAATGTTGTTAAAGTAAGGACTGCATTATCCATATGACTACATTCTTCCAAACTCGAAGAAGTTATCCTAAATGAGGGACGAGATCAAGCTCTTGCTGGATAATGAAATTCAGGAACAGAGGCTCATAGCTGGAACCCATCTATTGTTAGATGCAAATACTGCCAAAAAAAAGCTTGGTCACAATAATTGTGCATAGACTGTCACAAAGTCAATGTGGTTAACAAGGGTGGATTCCTATCCGATTCTACAATTAGGAGCCTCCGTTAAGAGGATTGGACAAGCATGGTTTGTTACAATAATTGACTTGTCAAAAGGATACGGTATTGATGAGTTCCATTGACTGATACAGCCAAAGAAATATCAACTTTTGTCACCATGGATGGACTTTACCAATCTAAATTGTTATGATTTCAGCTATTGTTATTACTGGACAAGTCAGACCTTCAACTCTAATGTGAGTTGATAGATTTTGCTTAATTTAACAGTGATCATTCATGAAAACATAGGCACACAAGGCTCATTTTAATTAACAATAACAATTTTATTTCATAAAAAGAAAGTAAAACAAAAACAAAGCGATCTCAGTTTAACAGTTTCAAAAACCTTAAATACCTCGCAAAATAAAGACTCATCTATCCATTTTAAAATGCTGTTGCTGGAGTATCCAATAGAGAAATTTCCCTCTATATCAAATGTTAGATTTGACTTGTTTCTCCCACAATGAAAATACACAAAACTGGAAGTTTAGACTTTCATAATCTCAATAATCTGATTTCTAACCAACCATTCTTGGTCTAGACATTCACTGGCTAAACTTTTACACCAAGGTAACTGAACTCAACCTGAATCACCCGAGACATTTTCTTGGGGAAAATTAAATTTGTTCCTGACCGCAGTCAGATCTGCTCTAAATATCAATTTTCAAAGCTAAAATTAACCTTTGATTATTTCAAAGTAAAAGTGAGCCTTCAATGTTCACAGGAGAAAGTGAGGTCTGCAGATGCTGGAGATCAGAGCTGGAAATGTGTTGCTGGAAAAGCGCAGCAGGTCAGGCAGCATCCAGGGAACAGGAGAATCGACGTTTCGGGCATAAGCCCTTCTTCAGGAATGAGGAAAGTTTGTCCAGCAGGCTAAGATAAAAGGTAGGGAGGAGGGACTTGGGGGAGGGGTGTCAGAAATGTGATAGGTGGAAAGAGGTCAAGGTGAGGGTGATAGGTCAGACTGGGGTGGGGGCGGAGAGGTCGGGAAGAAGATCTCAGGTTAGGAAGGCGGTGCTGAATTTGATGGATTTGACTGAGACAGGGTGGGGGGAGGGGAAATGAGGAAACTGGTGAAATCCGAGTTCATCCCTTGTGGTTGGAGGGTTCCTAGCCGGAAGATGCGGAACATTCCATCTTCCGCAACTACACTGGCCCCACCCCCCACCTTTTCCTCCGCTACATCGATGACTGTATCGGCGCCGCCTCGTGCTCCCACGAGGAAGTTGAACAGTTCATCCACTTCACCAACACCTTCCACCCCGACCTCAAATTCACCTGGACAGTCTCAGATTCCTCCCTCCCCTTCCTCGACCTTTCTATTTCTATGTCAGGCGACCGAATCAACACGGACATCTACTACAAACCGACCGACTCCCACAGCTACCTGGACTACACCTCCTCCCATCCTGCCCCCTGTAAAAACGCCATCCCATTCTCCCAATTCCTTCGACTCCGCCGCATCTGCTCCCAGGAGGACCAGTTCCAAAAACACACAACCCAGATGGCCTCCTTCTTCAAGGACCGCAATTTCCCCCCAGACGTAATCGACGATGCTCTCCACCGCATCTCTTCCACTTCCCGCTCCTCCGCCCTTGAACCCCGCCCCTCCAACCGCCACCAGGACAGAACCCCACTGGCCCTCACCTACCACCCCACCAATCACCATGTACAGCGCATCATCCGCCGTCATTTCCGCTACCTCCAAACGGACCCCACCACCAAGGATATATTTCCCTCCCCTCCCCTATCAGCATTCCGTAAAGACCACTCCCTCCGTGACTCCCTCATCAGATCCACACCCAACAACCCAACCTCCACTCCCGGCACCTTCCCCTGCAACCGCAGGAGGTGCAAGACTTGCGCCCACACCTCCCCCCTCACCTCCCTCCAAGGCCCCAAAGGAAACTTCCATATCCGCCACAGATTCACCTGCACCTCCACACATATCATCTATTGCATCCTCTGCACCCGATGTGGCCTCCTCTATATTGGGGAGACAGGCCGCCTACTTGCGGAGCGTTTCAGAGAACACCTCTGGGACACCCGGACCAACCAACCCAACCACCCTGTACCTCAACATTTCAATTCCCCCTCCCACTCCACCAAGGATATGCAGGTCTTTGGACTCCTCCATCGTCAGAC
The DNA here is from genome assembly GCF_037043375.1 of Chiloscyllium plagiosum. Taxonomy (NCBI): domain Eukaryota; kingdom Metazoa; phylum Chordata; class Chondrichthyes; order Orectolobiformes; family Hemiscylliidae; genus Chiloscyllium; species Chiloscyllium plagiosum. Next base: position 34,500,532 of record NW_028270172.1, on the reverse strand, counting down.
CACAACAAAACGACGGTTGGAGGAAGAACGCCTCATCTTCCGGCTAGGAACCCTCCAACCACAAGGGATGAACTCGGATTTCACCAGTTTCCTCATTTCCCCTCCCCCCACCCTGTCTCAGTCAAATCCATCAAATTCAGCACCGCCTTCCTAACCTGAGATCTTCTTCCCGACCTCTCCGCCCCCACCCCAGTCTGACCTATCACCCTCACCTTGACCTCTTTCCACCTATCACATTTCCGACGCCCCTCCCCCAAGTCCCTCCTCCCTACCTTTTATCTTAGCCTGCTGGACAAACTTTTCTCATTCCTGAAGAAGGGCTTATGCCCGAAACGTCGATTCTCCTGTTCCCTGGATGCTGCCTGACCTGCTGCGCTTTTCCAGCAACACATTTCCAGCTTCAATGTTCACATCCTTGTTGTAAATTCCACAATATCAAAACTCTCCCATTAACATTTCAGAAGGTTTGCAGTCATCTGTTCTGACATGCTAAATTAGGTTACTCTTCAAGTAAGGACACACTGATTTAGTTTCCTTTTAAAACACTTCACAAATGCATCCAATACGAATATGCTACTAGTTTGAAATAAAAGTTAATTTCACATCACAAAATATTATTCCAATAATAAAAAGTTACTGAAGCCAGAGTATTGATAAACATGAGTGACAAAATTATGATGAAATGACTGCAAACCAAATTTTATTTTTATGAGATTGCCAAACCATTGCAAGAGGTAAGCTTCAGAAAGCCAGGCTAGGGACACATTTTCTACATCTTCAGACCAATTCAGCATCTGCACTAAGCAGTTATCACCTTGATAATTCACAGTGGAAGGTGTGAATCAAAGAGGTATGAACTCACTCAAAAGTTCTGAAGTGTTAGATTCACAACACTGACTGTTTCTCTCCTCCCGATACTGCCAGACCTACTGAGTTTCTCCAGCATGAACTCATCACAAGCTAACAGACATCCATATCAGAGGTCCAAATAGAAATGGAACAGGTACTACTGTAACAAATAACGTGACAACCAAACTCACGTAAGGAGCATTACCAAATAAACAGCCAATAATACGTACACGTATCATTAAAAGACCAGGTCCGTTAAAGTAGAGGGTGACACAATAGTGCGCACGTCTGCCTCACAGCGCCAGAAACTTGCATTCAATTTCAGTCTCAAGCGACTGTCTGTGCAGAGTTTGTACATTCTCCCTGCGTGGGTTTCGTTCAGGTTCTCCAGTTTCCTCTCAGTCCAAAGACGTGCAAGTTAGGTGGATTAGCTAATGCTAAATGGCCCATAACGTCCAGAGTTATTATGCAGGCTAGGTGAATTAGTCATGGGAAATTAAAGGTTACAGGAATAGGGTTGGAGGGTTTGGGATGCTCTTCAGAGGTACAGCCTCGGCTTAATAGGTCTTAATGGCCTGCTTCCACACTATAGGAATTCTATGATTCCATGACTTGTGTATAATACATGCATAGAAAGAACTGCTAATGCACAAGAATAGTTGCGTATAGTGGGCAATTTAGGTAACAACTTTTTTGGATGAAAAGGAGGTAAGGCAATAATTTACTAACGTATAAAACTATTCTAATCTTAATCTTAAAAAAAAGTATTCATCTGGGCCGTATTAATGTGACACTGACTTAGAATACCCATCCTGAACCTAACGTTAATGAAAAGATTACCAGCGCAGACATTGTAGCACCGGATGTAAGGTAAAACTGGCACAACATCTTCACCTCCTATCTCTGCTTACATACTCCATCTCTCATTCTCTCCCACAAATCCCATCTCTTTCTGCACACCACTTACCTCTCCAAAAACATTCTTTCTGACGGATTCTCCCCCCTTTCTTTCTCGCAATTTTTCTCTACAGTCCCCTCTCCATTTTTGCCCTCCTTTAACACATGTTCCAACTCACCCTCACTGAACCAAACCACACTGATGAACATTTCCAGCCACATTATACTCCGTCCAACCGTCGCTTTCTAACACATGCCACGTGCCAGGTCTGAATGCTCTTTGGTGGGTGGGCTCTGCCTGTGAGATCCTTTATGCACGCCCGGACTCTCAGCCGCACCGCACGCTGCCCTCAAAGCGGCTGCGGGGGGGACGAGACTGTCACACACCTCCTTCTGGAATGTGCCTATGCAGAAGTCTGGAGAGGAATGCAGTAGTGTTTGTCGAGGTTTGTCCCGAGCAGCGCCGTGATGCGGGACTCCGTGTTCTACGGACTGTTCCCCGGGACGCACACCGAGATGAACATCAACTGTGCCTGGAGGTGAAGGACACTCTCTGGGCGGTCCGAAACCTGTTGATCTTCCAGCTGAAGGAGTTGACCCTGACTGAGTGTTGCAGACTGGCACATTGCAAGGTCCAGGACTACGTGTTGAGGGACGCGCAGAAACTTGGGGCAGCTGCCGCCAAGGCACGGTGGGGAAAGACCACCGTGTAACATCTGCCTGCCTAAAGAAGAACAGGGGGCCCACGCAGTTATTTGGGCTCTGCTGACGCCTCAGCTAAAAATGTAATCATACAGACCTGCAAATAGGAATGATTACTCTGTTTCGGTATGCAAACAAATGAAATGTTTACATATGTATGGCATGTCCAACTGTACAGACCATTAAAGTATTTTATGAATAAAGTATATTTTTGAAATAAAAAAACTATTTGTGGGCGGGTCCTCAGTGCGTGGCGGAAGACGCACGAGACACTAATCACCGGGTCAGAGGAACACGTTTCCATGGAATCAGGCTCCAGTGGGGCGAAGCCTCGTGAGAGGGCTGTCAGTTAAATGGGCGGGAACCGCGTGAGGTGCACACCCACCGGCAATTGTGGGTGGAGCCTTGAGGGCTGGCGCTTCTCCATGATCAAGGCTCTTGTGTTGGGAATCCCGGTTGTGGACGAGCTGGTTGACAAAACCTTTCAATTGATTTGTTCCTGCTCAATGGTCACTTCGTGTTGTACCCATGGCGATGAGAGGGAGAAAGCGGAGCTCGAATTTAAAATTCGGCCCGACGGTTGACACTGTGGAAGGTGGTTTTTAACTTAGCCACAGCCGGTGAGCAACAGGTGTCATCTCGAACTCAATTTCAAAATGCTGTGGACACTGACTGGGTTGATAAGGATTCCTGAGACTGAGTTGTAGAAACAGCTACAAAAGGAAAAAAGGATCAATGCTGTATCTAATTTCAGGGTGGGCAATTTGCAGATGCGGCAGCATTTCAATGATAGTGACCATAATTGAGTAAGCATTAAGATTACCGGCTCGAAGGGCAGAATGGCCTACTCCTGTACCTATTGTCTATTGATTGAAACATTCTTTAGGGGCCTGAAAGGAAGACCTGCTGGATGTTTCCCCTCTTGGGAGACTCTGGGACCCGGGGTCATAGTTTCAGAATTAAAGGCACCAATTTACGACTGCAAACAGGAGGAATTTCATCTGAGGGTAGACAGCCTTTGGACGTCCTTGCCACAGACAGCTTTGGGAGCGGAGTCCTTCTGGATTTTAAAAAGCTGGGATAGATTCTGGGAAAAGATCAGGAAAGTGGATGTGAATTTCAGATTAGTCATGATACTATTGAATGGTGCAGCAGGCCTGAAGGTTGAATAGCTTATTCCAGTTCTTACGTCCTATGGTCTTGTATTAAGTTCTGAGGTGGATAGGGAGCAACCTTTCCCTTTACTATAGGGGTCAACAACAAGGGGACACAGTTTTAAAGTAAGGAGTGACAGGTTGATTGGATTGAAGAAAACCTTGTTTAACTAGATGGTTGCAAGTTTCTGAAAATCACTGTCTGAAAGAGTGGCAAAAAAATGGAATGCTTTCGACATTTACGAGCTATTTAATGAGCACTTGAAATGCCAAGGCATAGAGGCTTACAGGCGAGTGCCAGAAAATGGGATTATAGTATGTAGTTGCTTGATGACTAGTTCAGACACGATAGTTCAAAGTGTTTCCTTCTGTATTCTACAAACGTTACACCTCTGTTTGAAGGACAGCAATTTGTCTCAAACCTTGACTTCAAATACAGGCAGAAAAATATAGTTGGATGAAGCAGACTGAGAAAATATTATCAGGGAAGGTGAGTGGTTAAGCAGGGCAGATTATTGAAGCGGATATTGCATTCTACTCCAAACAAATTTATTCCAGTCAAAAAGGACTCAGAAGGATGAACCACCTGTGGTTAATAAAGGTGGTCAATGAGATTGCATAATCAAAAAAGGCACAGAAAACAGTGAAAACCAATATCAAGCCAAAGGACTGGGACTTTATTTTAAGAACCAACAGAGGACTAAAAAGCTGAGTAAAATGGGAGAAAATTGATTCTAAAAGTAAATTGCCAAGAACTACACAAAAAAAGTGAGCAAAAATAGTGAAGGAAGTTATGACTGAGGAATTGATAATTGGAAACAGGGAAATGACATAATTTAAACCAATATTTTGCATTAATCTTTGCGGTGAAAGACACTATAAGAATCCCAAAGACATAAAAAAAATCAAAGTGCTCATGGGAGGAAAGGTATCACTAAGGACAGAGTATTTCACAAACTAATCACACTGAGACAGACAAGGTACCAGGATCTAATGGCTTGCATCTAAGGGGTTTTAAAGGAAGTGTCTGCAAAAGTGGTTGAGGTATTGGTCAATGTATTCAAGATCTCACTGGATTTCTGAAGGGATGTCAGTGGATTGGAAACGTGCCAATATGACACCCTTGTTGAAGGAGAGAGGGAGAAAGAAAGCAGGAAACTATTGGCCAGTTAGCTAACAACTGTCTTTGGGAACATGCCATAGAGTGTTTTTTTTTAAAAGCGGAACATTTAGAAAAGGTTAACACAATCTGAGTCAACATGGCTTTGTGAAAGGGAAATCATGTTTGCCAAATTTGCCAGGTCTTTGAGGATATCACAAAGTTGATAAAGAGGAATTGGAAGATGCAGTATTTTGTTTCCAAAAGGCATTTGATAAGGTGCCTTCTGGATATACTAGGTCATGGTCAGAGTGTGGTGCTGGAAAAGCGCAGCAGGTCAAGCAGCAAATGAGGAGCAGGAGAATCGAAATTTCGGGCACAAGCTTTTCATCAGGAATAATGTTTGTGGGCCAGGGTGGCTGAGAGGTAAATGGAAGGTCAGTGGGGCTCGGGGTAGCTGAGAATGCAATAGGTAGATGAAGGTGGGTGGGATGATAGGCCAGAAAGGAGGGTTGATCGGATTGATGGGAAAGACAATGGACAGCTCAAGAGGACGGTGCTGAGTTGGAGGCTTGGGACTGGAATAAGGTGGGGGAAGGAGAGATGAGAAAACAGGTGAAATCCACATTAATCCCATGTCATTGCAGGGTCCCCAGGTGAAAGATGAAGGGGTCTTCCTCCAGGCATTCAGTGGTTAGAGTTTGGTGATGTAGGAAGCATGTCCTTGGTGTATGGAGGGGGAGTTGAAGTGTTCAGCCATGGGGCAGTCAGGTTGGTTGGTGTGAGTGTCCCAGAGATGTTCTCTGAAACGACCCACAAGTTGGCGTTCTGTCTCTTCCCCAATGCAGAGGAGCCCACATCGGTGCAAAGGATGCAGTAGATGACATCTGTGGAAGTACAGGTGAATTTCTGTCTGATGTGGATCCTTTGGGACCTTGAGGAGGGGGGGGGAGAGAATGGGCGCAGGTTTTACACTTGTTGCGGTGGCAGGGGAAGGTGACAGGAGTGGGATAAGGGCTGGTTTAGGGTCTGACGAGGAAGTCATGGAGGGAATGGTCTCTCAAAAAGGTTAATGGGGTGGGAGGGAAATATATCCCTCATGGTGGGGTCTTTTTGTCGGTGATGGAAGATGATGCGACGTATACAGAGGTTGATGGGTTGGAAGACAAGGGGGTTTATGTCCTTGTTAAGTTGGGAGGGGTGGGGTTCAAAGGCGGCGGTGTGGGAAATGGAGGAGATGCATTGGAGGGCATCACTGACCATCTGGGATTTTATGGTGGAATTGGTCATCCTGGGAACAGATGAGGCAGAGGAATTGGGAGTAAGGGATGGTGTTTCTACAGGAGGCAGGGTGTGAGGAGGTGTAGTCAAGGTAGCTGTGGGGTTGTAGTAGGTGTCTGTGGTTAGTTGGTCGCCAGAAATACCTTTACCGCCACTAATGTCATCTACTGTATCTGTTGCACCAATGTGGTCTCCTCTACATCAGTGAGACAGGATGCCAACTTGTGGATCAATCAACCAACCAATCAACCCCACTGCCCTGTGGCTGAATACTTCAACTCCCCCTCCCACTCCACCAAGGACATGCAGGTCCAGGGCCACCTCCATCATCAACCATCTGACACCTGGAGGAAGAACACCTCATTCCTCTACCTTGGGATCCTGTAACCACATTGGATTAATGTAGATTTCACCAATTTCCTCATTTTCCCCTCCTCCCATTTTATCCCAGTCCCAAGCCTCCAACTTGGCACCGTCCTCTTGACCGGTCCATCGTCTTTCCCATTTATCCACTCCACCCTCCTCTCTGCCTATCATCTTCCCACCCACCTTCATCTACCTATTGCATCTTCAGCTACCTTCCCCCTAGCGCCACCCCCTCCCATTTATCTCTGAGCACCTCACCCACAAGTCTCATTCCTGATGAAGGGCTTATGCCCAAAATGTTGATTATCCTCAGATGCTGCCTGACCTGCTGCACTTTTCCAGCACCACACTCTTGACTCTGTGTTTTCCAGCATCTGCAGTCCTCACTTTTCATTGTAGGTTAGATTAGATTACTTAGTGTGGAAACAGGCCCTTCAGCCCAACAAGTCCACACTGACCCGCCAAAGCACAACCCACCCATTTCCCCTACATTTACCCCTTCACCTAACAATACGGGCATTTAGCATGGCCAATTCACCTAAACTGCACATTTTTGGACTGTGGGAGGAAACTGGAGCACCCAGAGACACAGCGAGAATGTGCAAAATCCATACAGATCATTGCCTGAGGTGGGAATTGAACCCAGGTCTCTGGCGCTGTGAGGCAGCAGTGCTAACCACTGTGCCACCGTGCCAGTTCTGGTACATGATAGCAACCCACAGTCTTGGAGGCAATGTATTAGATTAGATTGAGAATTGGGTAATAAGCAGAAGACAGAGTCAGAATTATTGGATTACAAAATCATCACAATGAAGTGCCACAGGATCAGTCTAAGGGCCTACATTATTTACCACCTATTAGTAATGTCTTGACCAAGGGACAGAGTAAAATGAATCCAAATGTGCTGATGGTACAAAAATAGGCCTACAACATGTGGTATGACCACATAAAAAACATTTAAAGGGATACAGATAGGTTGAGTGAGTGGCTAAATTCTGGCACTTAATGTAAGAAAATTTGAAGGCCTGCATTTTAGTAGGAAGATTCAAAAGGCAGGGTATTTTTTTTTAAGATAGAGACTCTAGGAAGTGCAGATGAATTTGAGTTTTCTAGCACATGAAACACAAAGGTTAGCATGCAGGTGCTGCAAGCAATTGAGAAGGCAAATGGAATTTTGATTTCCATTGCAGGAAGGATGGAGTTTAAAAATAGGGAAATTGTATTACAACTGTACAGGGTGTTAGTGAAGCTATACTTGGGGAACTGCATACAGTTTTGATCCCCATTGACGTTCCCTCTAAGTCCTATGGCTGTGCACACATCTGCTCCAATGTTCCACGCACAGCGATTGGCTTCAGCACATCAACTGCGTGGACTTCCTGTTGCTGAAGTTGCTGTCATGCACAGGCTTCAGAGGCCTGTACTGCTGGTAATAAAATTAGATGGAAATACTGGTCTCCATAGGCATTGGTAGCAGTTCAAAAGAGAATCATTGGGCTGACTCCTGGGATGGAGGCATTTGATTTAAGATGTAGGAGCAGAAGTAGGCCATTTAGTCCATAAAGTCTTCTCTGCCATTCAATGAGATCATGGCTGATCAGATAATCTTCAACTCCACTTTCCTACCTTTTCCCCATAACCCTTAGTTCCTTTATTGATTTGAAATCTGTCTATCTCTTGAATATATTTAATGACCGCCTCAATAGCCCTCCCTGATAAAGGATTCTAGATTCACTACCATCTGAGAGAAAAAAATCCTCTCCTCTGAAATGTGAGAGCTCTTATTCTGAGATTACGCCCTCTGGTCCTAGATTCTTCCACAAGAGGAAATAACCTTTCCGCATCTATCCTGTCATGTCTACTAAGAATCTTATATATTTCAATACGATTGTTCCCCATTCTCTATATTCTCAACAAGTACAGACCCAATCTCCTCTACTGTGCTATAGTCCCTCCATACCTCATATCAGCCTACTGATTATATTTCTGGGCTGTTTCCAATGTCAGTGCATCTTTCCTTACTTAAGGTGCCTAAAACTGTTCACAAAATTCCATTAACTTTAAACATTACCATCCCAATTCAAACTTGGCCACCTTCTGTCTTGCTGTCCACTATCTGAGAAGTTGTTCAAAATTCAGCCGCCAAATCCCATTCAGCCATCATTGCTGTACTCAATGATTAACATTAGTTCTTAGTCAAGCAAAACCCAAATATTAAAAATTCTGTGTCTTGTTTTAAAGTCCCTCATGGCCTCACACCTCTTAGTTTAGAAATATAGTCTAGTCTCCTTAATTCCTGTACAACCATTCTGGCCTTTTGAGTATCCTGGTTTTTAACTGCTTCACTATTGGCTGTTAATTCAGCTCCCAAGGCTTAATATTCTGCATTTACCTTCTTGTACCTCTCTCTTTCCCTTTACACTCCTCAAAGCTTACTTTTTTTGATAAAGTTTTCTTATTAAATGCTCTTAATATCATCTTGTGTGACCTGTACCTTGTATTATTTTAGGAAAACCTGTGTACTTTTATACTCCATTTTCTTTGTAATAATAGCCAATAGGCTGGCTGCCTTCCCTATTACCCACTGAACTTGGATGCTAGCTTTTTGTGATGCACGAGGACCCCCAAATTCCTTTGTCCTGCAGTTTTCTGCATTATTTCTTCAATTAAATAATATTCAGCTCTTCAGTTCTTCTTGTCAAAGTGCATAACCTAACTTTTCCATATTTTATTCCATCTATCAAGTTTTTTGGCCACTTGCTTAACTTCCTCTGCAGACTGTCATCCACACTGTACTTTCCCAGCTGCTCCTCTACTCTTTCCTGGTGCACCATTTTTATTTCTTCAGCCTCATTCTCTGAGGGGCTTATGTATATTTTTGCTTCTCTATTCCTTTTTATGAATGGGGCTCTCTGACTTCTAAATGTTTGAGTTAGGAATGCTTGTAGTTACAAATGTAATCCCATGCAAAAATGTAATTTTAAATATTAATGTATGAGCATTTCCTCATATTTAGGAATGGCTATTTTACATTGTCTTGCATTGCATGCCTACTTGTGTATAAGGAGAAAGTGAGGACTGCAGATGCTGGAGATCAGAGCTGAAAATGTGTTGCTGGAAAAGCGCAGCAGGTCAGGCAGCATCCAAGGAGCAGGAGAATCGACATTTCGGGCATAAGCCCTTCAGAAAGGAAGAAGGAGCAGCGCTCTGAAAGCTCGCGCTTCCAAATAAACTTGTTGGACTATAACCTGGTGTTGTGATTTTTAACTTTATACATTGAGCTAATTTATTAAACCTGCCTTATTACACATCACCAGATCCAAAATAGCCTGGTCCCTGGATGGATTCAGCACATGTTTTTCTCGATAACTGTCCAGAATACACTCCATGAATTCTTCCTCATTATCAATGACTATTAACTTCAGACATTACCAGCCCAATTCAGATTAGGCTGTCTTCTGTCTAGCCATCCATTCTCTTAGAAGTTGTCCAAAGCTCAGCCACAAATCCCATTTAGCCATCATTGCTATGATCAATGATTAATATTAGTTCTCAGTCAAGCAATCCCCAAACATTAAAGATTCTGTGTCTTGTTTTTTTAAAGTCCCTCATGACCTCATGCCTCCTCACCTCAGAAATATACTCTAGTCTCCTTAATTCCTGTACATCCATTCTGGTCTTTTGAGTATCCTGGTTTTTAATTGCTTCACTATTGGCACTACTGTTACTTCAGCTCCCAACGCTTAAAGTTCTGCATTTACCTTCTTGTATGTCTCTTTCCTCCTTTACACTCCTCAAAGCTTTCTTTTTTTTTTGACAAAGTTTTTTATTAAATGTTATAATATCATCTTGTATATTTCAATATCAAACTATGTTTAATAACCTGTTTTCTTGGCTTGGTACATTTGATTATTATACAGGGGCCACGGTGGCACAGTGGTTAGCACTGCTATCTCACAGCGCCAGAGACCCAGGTTCAATTCCCGGCTCAGGCGACTAACTGTGTGGAGTTTGCACGTTCTCCCCATGTCTGCGTGGGTTTGCTCCGGTTTCCTCCCACAGTCCAAAGATGTGCAGGTCAGGTGAATTGGCCATGCTAAATTGCCCGTAGTGTGAGGTAAGTAAGGAGTAAATGTAGGGGTATGGGTGGGTTGCGCTTCGGTGGGTCGGTGTGGACTTGTTGGGCCGAAGGGCCTGTTTCCACACTGTAATGTAATCTAAATCTAAAATATGTTGTTGCTATGAAGCCCCTCTCTCATTCTGACGCTTTTATCTCCATGTTCCTGTTCTGACAATACAATGGCTTTAAGAGGTGTATTTCGTCCTTTTTTTTATGAAGAAAAGTTGAAACAGATATCAAATGGTCTCCTTAAAGCAAACAAAGTAAACAGTTTGTGAGGCCTTAGGTTTTTTTAAAGCTGGAACATTAGAAGCTGTCTGAAAAGGTGGGCTCCAATTCCAACACGATCAGGATTCTTAGTTTTGGCTTTCTACCATTGCTGGATCTTGAAGCTGAATGTGGGAACTGATTTCTCTCTTTTACAGATAAAAGCTGTGGTTCTTTTCCTGCTGCTAGAATTGCATGTGAGTCAAGATATTTTACTGAATTTACCTTTAACAAGGGTGTGATTATGGGATGTTACTATATTGGAATACTTAATTAGTAGTTTTTTTTATATATAATTTTAAGCATTTCAAAATCGTTGAGCAAATTCTTTTGTTTTGCCTTTTTTTAAAATGTAAAAATAAAGTGTCCCTATGTCTGCTTGGGTTTCTTTCAGGACTGTCAGTTTCCTCCCACAGTCCAAATATGTGCAGGTTAGGTGGATTGGCCATGCTAAATTGCCCCATAAATGTCCAGGATTGTGTAGGCTAGGTGGATTAGCTGTGGGAAATGCAGGGTTACAGGTATAGAGTTGGGGGCGGGCCTGGGTGGGATGCTCTTTGGAGGGTTGGTGTGGACTCAATGGACTGATTCCAGTCAATTAATATGACCAATGGATTGCATCTGAAATCCAATCCCTTACACCTGCCTTGAAATTAAGAAAAAGTGAGGGTCTACGCTATCTATTTAATATATTTTGAGAGCTTTGGTCTGATCCTTAACACTGTAATGCTCTTTTCTTCTAACCATTTTGGTGACTAATCCTTCCTTATCTATATTACTGTAACACTTCTGACTTTGTTAAAGTAATGCTTTCTCTATTACTGTACTATCCCTACATTGCTGTTACCATAATCCTATCCTCACTACTGAGGTCTTCTGAGAAACTCTATGTACCTCTTATGTACCATTCTGTTACAAACACATTCAGGATCAGAATTCATTTTGAGTTTTAGCACCTGGACTTGAGCTTTGCATGATGGGAATATGTATCAGCAGCGAGTGTGCAGAAGGCACTATCTAAATTAACTTTATTACAATGTTTTTCTTGTGATACATTCTCCTCCCAACTCCGTGCCTTGCCAATATATATGTTTACCTCTGTCATTATTCCATTTATAAACCAAGAAACTGCAACTTTGCAAGAATCCCTTTCGGCTGTTCTTGAGCACAACTTGCAGTCTGATTAAATGCAATTAGGATCCCGAAACAATTTTAACAGCAGCCACACACATTGCAGAAGACAGCTGCAAGACATAACAGGATTGATTAATGACAATCAATAAAGCCGTGTTTTTAAAAAAAAGCTAAATTGGATCAGAGGATTATCAAGGAAATTTCCAGACTGAATTGCTTCTTTCTCATCTCTCCTTACCTAACAACTACCTATAGAAAGCTATCACCATCTCTAATATGTTGTCTGTACACTGTTCACTCCTATGTAAGAAGGTGCAATGTTCAAACCTCATGCCAGACAAGCATCAAGGAATGGAGGCAGAATCACTTGGTGCTCTCTCAGGAGAGGGCATGAGTTCCAGACATTCTCTAGAGAGAGGAGACAAGAGAATACAGCAATCCCACGGAATCAGAAAGACCAAATTTAAAGCAAAATACTGTGGTTGCTGGAGATCAGAAATAAAAACGATGAATACACTCAACATGTCTAGCAGCATTTAGGGAAACAGAAAATCAGTTAACATTTTTGAGTTCAATTTGAACAGTTTTCTCATCACTCTCCATTTTTATCATGGTCAGCAGCACCAGACAGTTTCAAGAAGACAGACAAAAACTGCAGATGACAGTGGCAACTGCAAAGATACTGCCAGCATTCTAAGACAGTTTTTGAGTTTAGGAGATTGGAGATCCACAGTCCTTAGGGAAGAGGGTCGATGCACCAATCTGTCTAGTCTAGAATGCTGAATGCTGTACTATCATAATCTAGTCTGTTGGCATGGTTGCTTGTTCAAACTATGCACACAAGTCATACTCTGCATTCCTTTTGCACCTTCCCTGTATTCTGTCCCACTCTCTTTATTCATTAACTTTATTACCCATTGCAGAACATTTAATGACCATAATCTGCCAAATTTGACCAAACATGATATTGAAAAGTACCACATGTAATAAGTCATACAATATATATTATAAGGTACCATGAAATGCTATAGATTGTAAATATGCCACCAGTAATATATTGTGAAATAACACAAGAGCTGTCAAGTCACTCACATAATAAAGGCTGTAATTATATTTAAAGACTATAATGTACCTGCAAAACAATGGCTGTAATATACCACCATTGATACATTGAAAAGTAACAGATTGCAGAGTGTATACCACCGACCACCACACAACCATTGAAACCTTTGTCAAAGGCAAATTGAAAATAAATGGTAATTTCAAACATAAATCAGGCTGAAATAGATTCAAATGAAATAATGTCCCACTGATTTGCTCAACTGGGATCCGAACAGTCAGTGAGTGATAGTTAAACGGAGATTCCAAACAATTTGGTTTTAATAAGAGCTGGGAGTTCAGTACGTCAGATAACTCACTATACGAAGCAAAATGATGGAATTTAGTATGCGCACCTAGCAGTGTAAATCTTTTCATAACCAATTTCATGTTCGATGTCTGGCAGATCAACAGCAAACTGAAGACTATTTCATGTATTTACATACGAAGGCAATTGTAGTTCCACAGTTGAATTTTGCATTGTTAGCCTATTGGATGGTGAGTTCTATACTTCATTGGAGCTTTGTGCGACTACTTAAGTCTCCACTGGAGTGTTCAAGACTGCAAAAAATATGGGACACTAATGTTGGTCTATATTTACTGAATTGGCTCTGCTGTCTGTGGTTTCTGGCATGTTTGTACTCATCAGGATCCCAGCTTTGCCTAATGAGCCCACACTGTCTGTGATACATCCATGCCTCTGGCTATTGCCTTGTCTGTCTCTGCATTTGGAATTAGGGTACACTATGGTGTTTTTGTTTATCACAGTAACATGTAGGGTAGCTGAAGATGTCCAATGGGCCTGACTTTCTACACAACCTTTACTTGAAATACGTGACTGAAAGCTGGTTTCTGTGATTTGTACTTACTTACAACAAAAAAGATCGCAACAATGTTTTAACCTTACACTCTATATGAGAGACAATCACAACCTTGGAATGATCCTTGGTACAAAAGAAAAGTACTGCAGATGATTAAGGAAGTAATAGCAATTCATCATCTAATCAAGCAGTCAGCATGGCTTCATGAAAGGGAAATCAAGGTTGCCTAATTTAATGGATTTTTTTTCAAGATCAGTAGATGTGTTCTGCTTGGAGTTCCAGAGAGCGTTTGACAATGTCCTTTACAAAGGTTAAGTTATAGAGGGTCTTGGAGATAGTATATTGGTACAGAGAGAAAACTGGCTACTGGGGAGGATTTGAGCCACAGGAGAAGCTGAATAGGCTGCGGCTATTTTCCCTGGAGTGTTTGAAGGCTGAGGAGTGACTTTGTAGAGGTTTATAACATCATGAGTGGCATAGATAGGATATCTGATCACAATGGACAAGTTGGACTGAAGGCTCTATTTCCATGCTGTACAAATCTATGACTCTATGGCAGGCAACAGTGAGTGGGGATAAGATGTTCTTTTTCAGGTCTCTAACTAGAGGAGTTCCACAAGTATCAGTACTGGTACCACACCAATGTATGTATGTTTGCAATAGACAATTTTGACTTGGGGGAAAAAGAAAGCAGATGTACTGTAGCCAAATTTATAGACAACACAAAAATAGGTGGAAAGGATTGCAAGAGGGATACAACATTTACAGAGATACATTGATAGTGGGCAAAATTCAAATGGAGTATAATGTGGGATGATCTGAAGTAGTTCATTTTGTAAGGGAAAACAGAAGAACAGATTATTAATTAAATGGTGAGGGGGAACTGCAGAAACACAAAGGGACTTGAGGATACCTGTGCATGAAATATAAAACGAGCACACAAGTGCAGCAGATAATCAGGAAAGTAAATGGAATGTTGGTCCTTATTTCAAGAAGCTTGGAGTATAAGGGTAGGGAAGTCCTACTGCAACTGTAAAAGGTGCTGGTGTGACCATATCTGGAGTACTCTGAGCAGCGTTGGTCCCCTTATTATTTATGGTTCATAAAAGGCTCAACAAGGTTAATGTTGAGAGAATACAGTAAGAGTCAAAGAGATGTAGAGCACGGAGACAGACTGTTCGGTCTAACTCATCCATGCCGAACAGGTATCCTAAATTAATCAAGTCCCATTTGCTCGCACTTGGCCTACTTCCCTCTAAATCCTTCCTATTTATATATCCATCCAGATCCTCCACCACTTCCTCTGGCAGCTCATTCCATACATGGACCACACTTTGCATGAAAAATTTGCCCATTAGATTCTTTTTAAATCTTTCCTGTTTTACCCTAAACCTATGCCCTCTAGTTCTGAACTCCCCCACCCCAGGGAAAAGACCTTGTCTATTTACCCTATCCATGCCCCTCATGATTTTAAACCTCTATAAGGTCACCACTTCATGGGAGATTCAAGGATCAGACTGCATAATTTCAGAATAAAGGGGCATCATTTTAAGGCTTGAGATGAGGAAGAATTTCTTCTGAGGGTTGTAAGTTTTTGGAACTCCTTGCCACAGAGAAGCCTAACTCCTTGTGGTAGCAGAATCCTTGTGTATATTTAAGGCTGATTACATTCTTCATCAGTAGAGGACTCGAGGGTTAAGGGGAAAATGCTGAAAAGTGGACAAGAATATAGAATCAGCCATGTTGCTACTGAATGGTGAAAAAGACTCAAGGGGCCAAATGACATATTTATGTTCCTGTTTCTTATGGTCTGCGAGATGAATGTGTTATGCTCTAGGTGTACTGGTTTCCTTAAATAACAAACAGAAATATTGTTAAATTAGTTAATTGCCTGGGGTATCACCAATTAATTCCAAGCTAAAATTTGTATTCAGGCAGATTTTCTGGATGAGATGAAACGTTGGTGTAGCTTTGCTGAGTTTTCACAGGGTGGGAAAACATCATCACTATCACCATCGGTTCAGCGAAAACTCAAACAATCCCACTTGAGTGTAGTGTTCTATTGTGTTATTTATTTACCAGGATAGCAAGACATGAAAGATAATCCAACAGGTGAGGATGAATACTGACTGAAAGTTTGTATGGCTGGATATTTTAGCATTTCTCAACTTGCAATATGTCTGTTTCAAAGTTAAATATCAGTTCGCTAATTTTCATTCGCGCATTTAACCTTCCTGGCGATCACTGTTGAGACTTTCCTGGAACTGCTTTTCAATTTTTATAGGTCAACTAGATGGAATAAATTGAAGATTTCATTTAAGGAGTGGGGAGGTTATAATTGTAACCAGAAACAGTAGGGAAAGCAGAATTCATAATGGTTTTAGAAAAGAAAAAGACAATATCTTATGAAAGAGCAGAGAACTGGGTCCTATTGATTACAGCATCTATCAGAGATATAGCACTGAAAATAGGTGTAGGTTCTCGGTTGTTTCATTTGCAAAATCTGGAAGACAACAATGTGATTAACAGTGAAACAGACATGAGTGAAACAAAAAAGTCTTTGTGGTAGAGTTGGCTAGAGGTATGGTCAGTCAAGTTCCTAATTTCTCACAGCTTTTCCATGATCATTATTGAAAAGTGAGTTGCTGTGATATGAGTTCAGAATTTCCAATTCTATGAAAGAGGTGTTTTTCACTCGTACTTTACCTTGTGATATTTTACAGGCCTTAAATTGTAGGACCTCTCATCTTGAAGTGGTGGTCAATCTTTGAAATTTTGGCCATGACAACACTGTAAGTAAAATGAGACATTGGTTGATAAGACAGCACATTATTAGCAAGTAGACCAAGTAGATTGATGAGTTATAGGGATAGTTACATGATATGATGTGAAAGAAACAGGTGTCACTTCTGGAAAGTTTGTCAGTGTTACAGCAGTGCTCTAGAATATTACTGCAAAATGTACAACAAACCAATGACTTCTCATTTGACCTTAAATTTGGACTGGTTTAAAATCTGCACTTAACGTAAGGAGCTGAGTAAAATGAAGTGTTTTAACAATTTAGCATAACTATTGAAATAGAAGTTTTTTACTCTGATCTGTACATGTCTTACATGTAGACATTGGAACATGCTAATAAAGTAGCCAAGGAACTGAACCTATCATGGAGATGCCTGGGAGAAATGGAGATGTGTTGAACTCCTACAGCTGGTCCTGACTATAGTGGACGGGTAGTATTTTGAAAGTTTCCATGAAGAAGCTGGCGGAATCATACATGAATTTCCCCATACGAAGAAACCTCAAGATATGGCATTTAGACGAAGAGTTGCAGGCAATTCATTTTTTTCTCAAATAAGCTACAAGCCTGAAGCGAATAGTTTCCGAAAACACTCATCTTCATGTCTCCAATATTGTGTAGCATGAATATTTTTGTATATAAGACTCAAATTGTCCAGATACCTATAAGCTTGATCATCCACCATCCTCACATTTTTAACTGTCTGCCGTTTAGTGATTGAAGGAAACTTATTGATTAGTGTTCTGATACACAGAACTCAACAAATGGAAGAGATTTCAGCAACAAAATTTTAATAATGGATGCTTATTAGATAGAAATTTAATGCACAGAGAATTAAAGGCAAGAGTTTAGCTTTTGAAATGTAATGAGGTTGATTGATGGACATTTAACATTGAGTTTTATTGATGAATGGTTCATGAGATATTTAAAGAATAGAGCTTTAATGTCAGTGGTTCAATTAATGGAGTGTTATTGGTCAATGTTTAAGATTGCTGTCCAGTGAATTGAGATTGAATGATGGATCCCAGTCAATGGAAAATGAATTGAGAAAATTAAGTGGGAACAGTAATGCTTGTAGAGGTTTTGTAGGAATGTGTGGTGCTTTCTGTCAACATGGACAACTTCTTAACTTTTAAGATTATAATCAATTTATATTTTATCTTTGCAGCCATTTCCTTTAAGACCCTACAGTCTTTAGTCAGATTGATTTTTCCTAGCGAGAGAGATTGTTTTGTCTTGTGTTCTTTCCTGCTTCATTTCTGTGCCTTTTTTCCCAAAATGTTGTCATTAGTTCCTATTTGTAAGTAAGACTTTGCAGGGTTTGACCGCTCAACACTACCTTCTCAAGGGTAACTAGGGATGGCAATAAATGCTGGCCAGCCAGAGATGCTCATGTTCTACGAGTGGATAAAATAAAGCTGAGCTACCGATGCTCTCTAGTATCTTTTTCTTCTTCCTCTCTCCCTTTCTACATTCTAAGTGGCGGCCCTACTTCTGCAGTTGGGATGGAAGGAGCCTGCTCTGTAGTTTACCTGTTGAGTTGAAAGACTTGGTCAGTTGTCTCCTTGTACCTTTAGGCCTCGAGAGTTCACACCCACTGAGATCCTTCTGACTAGAAGCAGATTCACCCTTCTCGGCTTACAATACTGCAGTGTTTGCGATCAGAGTGGCACAGCACCTTTGGAGTATCATAAGTAGTAGCTTCAGGGGTACCTTCTTTGTCACTGCTCTTCCCTATGTGTGCCTGCTTGCACTATTCTGCTTCTCTGAGAGGTGGGAGTACATGGAGAGAAGGCAAGGTCCCTCATGCCCATTTTACCTCACTGCTGACACTGAGAATCCATGGTAGAAAAAGAGCATGCAGGTTTGTGTATTCGACACTCACTGGATTGGTCTATCTCGGGATGGCTGCCACTCTTTCCATGAAGACAGTCTGGCATTCATCTTCTTTCTGGGGCTGAGCAGTTAACTGTTTTTTTTAGCAAATTTCTGTGTGTCAGCCTTATGGGCTGTTCCTTCCTCAACCACTAATGGAGACATTTGAGGTTTGGACTCACCAGACTATGCCCAAGTCTGATCTAGATAGTTTACCCATTAAGATGAACATCTCTTGGTAGAGGCTGCAGGTAAATGCCTTCCCAATGCATCTTCAGGGATTCAATGGCTTCCCCTTCAAAGCTGAAGGTGAAAGATGTGGGGTTCAGGCTGTGACCTCTTCTTTCTGGAGGTTCCCCAGGTTCTGCTCGTGACTACATATATGAAGAAGGGGAACTAGTTGGAAAAGAGGGATTGAAATTTGCACAGAATACAAATGAGCACTGGTGGCAATGCAAGTGAAATATACTGCAAAGGAGCTTAATGAATTAGTTAGTCAGTGGTGTCTAATCATCAGCACAAGTGGATCTGTGGTTCTGCAGCTAGCTCCACTGACTACTTCTCGTAGGGAGTGAGGAGCTTAATGCCTACCTGTCTTGACCCTCTTGGCTCAGCTGTAGGCCTATTTAGCCTGCAATAAGACGAAGAGAGGGTTTCAGAATGATGTAAGAGAACGCAAGAGCAAATGGAGAAAATATATGAGCAGGGGAGAAGATGAGGTGCCCCCACGGAGAGCTAATAAATGCAAAAGGGATGAATAATGAGTAATTTTTAAAAATGAAGTGGATGAGATCCCTTGAGTGGATGTGATGCATGCAATGTTGAGGATTCTAGTCCATCAGCCTTGGTGAGATGTGTGTGTACTGGCAGAATTAGATTGAGTAATGACCCTATTAGTATGAGGTAGCATAGAATGGAATGGTATCACTTAACCTTGTGGACTATAGGTGATCACTGACTCATGTTACTGCTGGCTCCCTTTTCATGCTGGAGACAGCAGTGATCCGTGGTGCTCTCTCTGTCCAAGCTGGCTGGTCTGATGGCATGACCACTTTCTGTAGTCCAGCTAAAGAGAGGAATTACTTTCTTTCTATCACCCTGTATAACAATGGTTTAAGATACTTTGTCAGGAAGTGGGGAGTTTTCAACTATGATATTTGGTCAGTTTGGAGGACAGCACAACAACATGAGGGTTCAATCCTGGGCTTACAACATTTGAAGTGGTGCCCATTTGGGCTTAAATACAACAGCAGAGGAAGGTCCCTGAAGTGGTGAGAATTTCCACCTCGCTTGCCAAAGGTTCACAGAGTAATTCACTCAACATCATTCTGACATAGTTAATGATGTGAAAAATGACAGATTGCTCATTGTGTCATGGTGAAAATTATACTGTGAAATTCACTCTCACCACCACTTTTTAACTATAAATAGGAACAATTCAGCCATTATGTGATCAGCTTAAAGGATGGAAATGTTTAATGGGCAAAGATTTGAATGGGTGAGGAAGTGTGTCTACATCCATGCTTAAAATATTACATTGGTAAAATGGGAAGGATGTACAAATTGAATAGAAGAGCCAAAATGATTAAGTAACTAATAATGTTTCAGTAAAATCAGCACTTACTGTATTTAAAAAAGATGATAAATAATAGCCCTACTACAAACAAATAAACTATCACAGCGACTGCAATAGTTCCTGAAACGTGGCTCAGAGGAACCTGGCATTCTGTAACTGTAGGTAAAGAACAAATATTGTTAATTTTTGTGTTTTAAAATCAGTCCTAAGTTACAGCAATTATGACAATAAAAGGGAAACCTATTGAGAAGGCTAACAAATGAACTGCCCTTAGTGTACACCAGTTGACCAATATGGTCATAACTAGTCAGTACATAATTTACATGAGGCATGGTGCACTTTTGAACCTTATTAGATAACAGAAATTACCACATAACACTCATTCGAGAAATATGATGTCCTTTGCATGATTCAATCTGAAATGCCAGAAATAACACGCCTGCTTCAAAACAAAGGTTGAACATTGCTGATAGGAAATTAGAGGTGCAAAAACTAGACAATATTTGTATAGAATATGTGCTCCCAATTTAAATGCATACCATTGTTTTAAAAAAAAGCTACTGTGAGCCATCCATGCATATGCAATTATACTTGTAACATCACATCCTTTGTTGAAAAGAAAAAGATGTGTTAGAAAAAAGTCTTTGGGAATACTCTCAAAATGTTTAAATTGTTTATTGTTCCACACATATATTCATGCATGCAAGGAGCCATGGATCACAAAGAAACAAAGGCACCTCTCTCCATTAAAAAGAGAACTGGTTTGGTATTGCTTGACTGTAACCATTCCACAAGCATGTGGCAAGGTAAGGAAACAGGCATCAATGAACTACCACAGTGGTGTAGGGATTGAACCTACACTGCTGGTTTTATTCTCCACTCCACTGTAGTCATCTAGGACAGCGCAAAGGCTCAATGGTTAGGATTACTGCCAAAGCATCAGAGACCTGGGTTCAATTCCAGCCTTGGGCAACTGTCTGTGTGGAGTATGCACATTCTCTCCTTGTCTGTTTGAGTTTCCTCTGGTGCTCTCATTTCACGTTTGAAACATGTGCAGGTTACGTGGATTGGCCATGCTAAATTGCGAATAGTGTCCAGGGATGGTGCAGGCTAGATGGATGAATCATGGGAAATGTAGGATTGCAGAGATTTGGTGGGATGCTCTGCAGAAGGTCGGTGTGGACTCAATGAACCATATTGCCGGCTTCCATGCGAGAGGGATTCTGTGATCTAAACAGCAGAACTAACCAATTCCACATTACCCCGTTTCCCCTCACCTATTTAATGAAATTTTAAATTCACATCTATTTTTTCATTTTTTTTAAACAGAAATATCACCATTCATCACTGGAAATAATACAAAAACATTATTAACATTTTCAGACCATCAAGTTTTGCACATGCTAGTACAATGCTCCCTTGGAAAGTGCAATCAAAATGATAAAGGGGGACTTTAATTGTCCTAAAGTTGTTAGCATAGTAAAAGCAAAGGGCAAGCAGGTTGGGGGGGGGGGGGGGGGGGGGTAGAAATAAGTATTTTTTGAAGTGTGTTTGGGCAAGTATTTTGGATCAGAATATTTGCAATCAAACAAGGAAGGAGGCATCTGGTTCTTGAAAGCAATATGAGGTAACTGGATCAAATATCATTTGCAGAATGTTCAGGTAACAGTGATTATGATATAATATAGTTTAGGTTAAATATGGAAATAAACAAGGAATAAAATATAATTAATGGGGAAAGATCAATTTTGCTGTCGGTGAAAATAGATCAAATAGACCTGAGAATTGGCAGGTAGAACAATTACTGAGGAATGAGCTATCTTTAAAGCAGAAAAAGGAAGGGTGCAAATGAAGTGGAGTAAACTTTGTTTTAACTGGCACCTTTATAAATGCTCAAAGTATATATCAAAAATATCACTAAATTTAATATTATTCTGTCCAATGGTATTATTTCTAGACTATTAATCCAGAGACCCAGATAATGTTCTGGGGACCCAGGTTCGATCCTGCCATGACAGATGGTGGAATTGGAGTTCACTTTATATTTTAAAAAAAAGTCTGGATTTAAGCATTTGATTATGAAACCATGGTCAATTGTTGGAAAACCCATGAGGTTCACTAATGCCTTTCAGGGAAGGAAATCTACATCCTCACCTGGTGTGGCCTCACCTTTGGGCTGAGAGGTGGCAAATGGAGTTCAATGCAGCTAAATGTGAGAGGATGCACTTTGGGAAGAATAACAGGAAGGCAGAGCACTGGGTCAATGGAAAGATTGTTGGGAGTGTGGATGTGCAGAGGGATATTAGAGGCCATGTGCATAGATCCCTGAAAGTTGCCACCCAGGTTGATAGTGCTGTTAAGAAGGCATACGGTGTGTTAGGTTTCATTGGTAGAGGGATTGAGTTCCAGAGCTGCAATATCATTCTGCAACAATGCAAAACGCTAATGCAGCCGCACTTGGAATATTGTGTACAGTTTTGGCCGCCAAATTTCGGGAAGAATGTGGAAGCATTGGAAAAGGTGCAGAGAAGATTTCCCAGGATGTTGCCTGGTCTGGAGGGAAGGTCTTATGAGGAAAGGCTGAGGGACTTGGGTCTGCTTTCATTGGAAAGAAGAAAACTAAGAGGGGATTTGATAGAGACATTCAAGATGATCAGAGGATTAGATAGGGTAGACAATGAAAGGCTTTTTCCTAGGATGATGATGTCAGTTTGTACGAGGGACATAAATCTATCACCCCTGAATTTGTAGTTAAGACAAATGTCCGAGGCAGGTTCTTTACTCAGGGAGTGGTAAGGGCGTGGAATGCCCGACCTGCCAAAGTCGTCAACTCAGCCAATTCTTGGATAAGCACATGGATGATGATGGGATAGCACAGGGATACAAGCTGAGAATAGTTCACAGGTCGGTGCAACATTGAGGACTGAAAAACCTGTTCTGCGCTGTATTGTTCTACGTACTATGTAATTACTATAGTTTTTAATTTATTTACCTCTGCGTAAATATACTTGTTCCATCAAATGGCCACATAAAATATTACCAGTTTAATTTAATTTAGTGAATTTCTCCCCAACTGATGTCCAAATACACAGCTGATGGTGCAAGTGAGAAGACTCTTTACCAGTAAGTTTTATTTAAGTCAAAGTTGTATTATTATTTAAATAATTTAGGTGTAAATAAACTATAACAGTTATGTGTATACATCCTACGTTACATTTCTATTACTTAGAGTCATAGAGATGTACAGCATGGAAACAGACCCTTCGGTCCAACCTGTCCATGCTGACCAGATATCCCAACCCAATCTAGTTCCACCTGCCAGCACCTGGCCCATATCCCTCCAAACCCTTCCTATTCATATATCCATCCAAATGCTTCTTAAATGTTGCAATTGTACCAGCCTCCACCGCATCCTCTGGCAGCTCATTCCATACACATACCACCCTCTGCGTGAAAACATTGCCACTTAGGTCTCTTTTATATCTTTCCTCTCTCACCCTAAACCTATGCGCTCTAGTTCTGGACTCCCCAACCCCAGGGAAAAGACTTTGTCTATTTATCTTATCCATGCCCCTCATAATTTTGTAAACCTCTATAAGGTCACCCCTCAGCCTCCAATGCTCCAGGGAAAACAGCCCCAGCCCATTCAGCCTCTCCCTATAGCTCAAATCCTCCAACCCTAGGAACATCCTTGTAAATCTTTTCTGAACCCTTTCAAGTTTCAGTGTTTTTTTTTACATTGTTTATGTGAACATTTTGGTTATCCTGAATATTTGATCAACCAGCACACTTCTGGTCCCAGAGGTGCCAGTCCATAAAACATTTGCTGTAAATTCCAACAATGTGGAAAGATAACACAAATAAAGGTGGACCAGCCTGGAGTAAATAGAAATTAAGAAGCAGCAGCTAAAGGATGTATGATAGGTGCTAGTTTCAAAATACAATTGAGAAACAGGTTGATTTAGTTCAGAGGCAAAGCAAAAAATCCAAAAAACAATCCAAAGTCTTTCACTGGAATATCAATGCGAAAAGGAAACTAAAACAATGTATACTTTATTAGGGACCAAGAAGGCTTGTGCATGGAGACAGAGGGCATGACAGAAATACCAGCCAATGCCTTTACAAAGGAAGATGATGAGATCAAAGTCAGAGAAGTATTAGTAATTAATGCTGGATGGGCTAAAAATTGATAGACAAGGTCTGGTGGTCCTTAAAACTGTGAGGTCGTCAGGTCTGGGTGTATCCAAGGACACTAAGGGAGGTAAGGCTGTAAACTGTGATAGCTCTGGCTTTAATCTTCCTTAGATACAGAGATAGTACCAGTGGAATGGAGACCTGCAAGTATTATACTTTTTCTTAAAAAAAAAACCAGAAGTGGTGAGGTGTGGTTCTCTATACCTTCATCTATGTAACAAATATCACAATGTTGGATTCTTACTGAGACAGTTATCTTCAAGTTAATTAGCAACTAACCAGACCTCTGAGACATGCATATAAACTATGGGTCATTTGCTTACTTGGATTACTATTATAATACATACAAAATTGGCTGGCTGACTGACTGATTAGCTAGATGGTTGTCTGCCTTTCCAACTGACAAACTGGCTGCTTTCTAACGGTATAGACAGTGAAAATGGAGACCTTCTGTATGAGAGTGTCCCATCATTAGCTGTTTCAGTATCTTTTGAGAGTGTCCCATCATTAGCCTTTCTGAAATCTGTGTAATAAATTTACATAATGTAGGGATGTGTCCAGTAATTAAAGATCAGTCAATTTAACCACAATCACGAGAAACTTTGTGGAAATGATAATTGGAGACAAAAATAACAGCTATTTGGAAAATGTGGATTACGTCATAAAAGCCAACACAAACATGTTAAGGACAAATCACGTTTAAATAAAGGGATTGAACTTCTTGATGATAGTAATGTAGTGTATGTGACTTGTATGAATTTCCAAAAACAATTTTCAATTGGTCACGCAAGAAACTTATTGGTAAAATTGAAAACCTTAGCATACAAGGTCAAGGGCAGTATGGATAAGTTCACCACAGGATAGAAAAATCAAAATGTAGCCCTTGAGAAAATTTAAGGTTAGCAATTTTTTTTCCGAAAAGAGCACATGAACAAGAAAATTAATTTTGCTATCTTCTCCATCTTTGTTACTTCATGGGGTACCAAATTTTATAGCTGAGTTACAGTTTCTAATCCTCAGTAATATGGCTTCTGAGGTCTGAACAGCCTCTTGCAGTCCCATCCAACAGATAGTGTGCATCTGGTGTACTGATACTTTTGCTCCAACCTGACTTGGTTGGTCATTCATCCACCCCGCTCCCCAATGGGAGACAGGAAATTGGGAAAGGTTCAATTGAGTAAAGTACAAACATCAGCTGGAACTGGGTTGGATCAGCTGGCCTATTTCTATTTTCCCTTTCCTTTTGAGATGGCCTATTTCTCTGCTGGATTGAAAACCTGGCACACGTGGCAGACCATGTGGATGATAGCTGGAGGTAGGCAATAATTAGCTCCTGTTTGTTTGCCACCTCCTTTTTATCTCACACAGCTGAGACCTACAGTTCTTGTGTACCATCTGTAAAACTAAAACAAAATACTCCACAAAACTGCCTTGATTATGTTGCTGCTGTGTCAATGCGAAGTCCTTTTTACTATTCCAGCTGTCATTTGAAAAAATGTGGAATGATGGGTGGAACTTCTACTCATTTCCACACCAATGGTGAAAAAGATGAGAAACATGGATAATAGAAAAAAAATCTTAACAACAACAGAACTATTTACAATATTAGCTTAAGCCTTGAATGCTGACTTCAGAATCTAGCTATTGAATGGCAGCTATGTGCAGCCTGAAAAGTCCTAATTTATTAAACGTGGGGGCTAATGCCAAAATTAGGAGAGCTATCTCACTGACTACACAGGCAGTAGCCTGACAGTCATACTGATGGAATCATACCATACACACAACATCCTCAAACACCATCACCATCTCTGGGTATGTCCTATATCTCAACCCCACTTTGGCGAATGAATTAGCACTCCTCCATGTTAAAAAATCACTCCGATGAAATGATTCAGAATGTACTCTTGATGGGGTACTTCACTGTCCACTACTTAAAGTATTTCACAAGTGCTACTCCTTACCAAGCTTCTAGACTGGGTCTAAGTCAGGTGGTGAAGGAACAAACAAGAGTTAAAAATACACTTGATTCATCCTCACCAATCTGTCTGCCATACATGCATCTGTTCATGGCAGTATAGACAGACTTTGAACACATCTAGCAACTAAAGATTGGGTATCCAAGAAGCACAGTGGATCATCAGCAGTACGTGAATTGAATTTAAGCATAATCTGCAACTTCATGGTCTGGCATATCACCCACTCTATCAGTACCATCAAGTGAAGGGATCAACCCTGGTTCAATGAAAAGTGCAGGAAAGTATGCCAGGAGCAGCACCAGACAAACCTAAAAATGATGTGCCAATCTGGTTCAGCTACAAAACAGAACTACTGATATACAAGACAGCAAAATGAGCAATCAATACACAGATAATTATTCCACAACCAATAGATCAGACCTAAGTTATGCATTCCTGTCGCATCTAGTCTTGATTGGTGGTGAACAATTAACTCACTGGAGGAGAAGTCTCCACAGACGTTCCCTTTCCTCAATAATCGGGGAACCCAGCACATCAGTGCCAAGATAAATCTAAAGCCTTCACAAAAATCTGCAGCCAATTAGTGCCAAGGGGATGTTCGATCATGGCCTTCTCCAGAGATCCCCAACATCACAAATGCCACTCTTCAGCTAAATAGATTTGTTTCATGTGATATCAAGAACCAGCAGGAGACACTTAATACTACAAAGGCTTCGGGCCCCGAACATTTTCCAGCAATAGTACTGAAGACTTGTGCTGCAGAACTTCTTGTGTCCCAATCAAGCTGTTCCACTACAGAAACAACACAAATATCTACCCAACAATGTAGAAAATTGAAACAAAAACAAATTACTGGAAAAACTCAGTTCTGATGAAATTTACTGGATGCAAATATTAACACTGCTTTCTTCCCACAGAGAATACAAGACCTGTTGAGTTTCTCAAGCAATCCCTGTTTTTGTTTGAAACCTCCAGCACCCACAGTTCTTACTTTTATTTTAGTGTAGAAAATTGCTGAGAAACCAATCGTTTCAGAGAACACCTCTGGGACACCCGGACCAACCAACCCAACCACCCTGTAGCTCAACATTTCAATTCCCCCTCCCACTCCATCAAGGATATGCAGGTCTTTGGACTCCTCCATCGTCAGACCACAACAAAACGACGGTTGGAGGAAGAACGCCTCATCTTCCGGCTAGGAACCCTCCAACCACAAGGGTTGAACTCGGATTTCACCAGTTTCCTCATTTCCCCTCCCCCCACCCTGTCTCAGTCAAATCCATCAAATTCAGCATCGCCTTCCTAACCTGCAATCTTCTTCCCGACCTCTCCGCCCCCACCCCAGTCTGACCTATCACCCTCACCTTGACCTCTTTCCACCTATCACATTCCCGACGCCCCTCCCCCAAGTCACTCCTCCCTACCTTTTATCTTAGCCTGCTGGACAAACTTTCCTCATTCCTGAAGAAGGGCTTATGCCCGAAACGTCGACTCTCCTATTCCCTGGATGCTGCCTGACCTGCTGCGCTTTTCCAGCAACACATTTCCAGCTCTGATCTCCAGCATCTGCAGACCTCACTTTCTCCTCAGAGAAACCAATCCAACCAACTACTCCTCATCACTGTAGTCTCATCACAATCATCAATAAAGTGATGGAAAGTGCCATCAACAGTGCTGTTCAGCAGTACGTATTTAGCAATATCCTGCTCACTGATGCTCGTTTGGGTTCTGCCAAGATCACTCAACTTCTGAACTCATTATAGCCTTAGTTCAAACACGGACAAAAGATATGAACTCTAGAGGCGAGAGAGTGACGGGCCTTGACATCAAACCTGCATTTGTCTGAGTGTGGGATCAAGGAGCCCGAGCAGAGCTAGATTGCAATTTAGTGAGGAGGAAACTCTCCACTAATTGAAGTCATATCAGGCATGCTGGAAGATAGTTGAGGTTGTTGAAGATAGTTGAAGTTGCAGATTGTGTTTAAGTTCAATTCACATACTTCTTGGATACCCAATCTTGAGTTGCGAGATCTGTTCAAAGTCTGTCAGTCATCTCCAACACACCATTTATGCAGGAGTTCCACAGATTAATATCATTGGCCCAACCATCTTCAACTGCTTCATCAATGACATTTCTCCAATAATAAGGTCAGAAGTAGGTGATAACTAATAACTGCACAATATTCAGCAACATTTGTGAGTCCTCAGACACTGAAACAGTACATGATCAAATGCAGCAAGGCCTGGACAATATCTAGGTATCAAGCCACATTCACGCACACAAGTGCCTGGCAATCTCCAACAAGATAGAATATGACCATCGTCCCTTGACTTTCAATGGCATTACCATCACCAAATTCTTACTAACAAGATCCTCGGGGTTACCATTAACTAGAAACTGAATTATACTTGCTCGATAAATACAGTGGCTACAGGAACCGGTCGAAGGCTAAGAGTCATGCAGCAAGTGACTCAGGAGACTGACTCCCCAATGCCTGTCCACCATCTATAAATCACAAGTCAGGAGTATGATGGAATACCTGCCACTTGCTTGGATGAGTGCAGTTCCAAGAGCACAAAGAAGTTTGACACCACCCAGGACAAAGCAGTCTTCTTGATTTACTCTCATTGCCAACACTCACTAGCAGTAGTATATACCAGCTATAAGATGTCCTGCAGAAATTTCAAGGCTCTTTGGATAGCACCTTCTAAATCCATGACCAACAACATCTATAAAGGATAAGTGCAGTAGATTCATGGAAACACCACCAACTGCAAGCTCCCTTCTAAGTCACTCACCATCCTAACTTGGAAATATATCGCCATTCCTTCAATGTTGTTATGTAAAAGTCCTGGCGCTTTCTTCCTAACAGCATTGAGTCTATAGCAATGGATTGCAGTGGTACAAGAAGGCAGCTCACCGCCACCTTATCAAGGGCAACTAGGAATGGAAAATAAATACTGGCCCAGCCAGTGATGTCCACAACCTATGAATTAAATAAAATCTGCATGAGGTATACCTTATGGTTCTTAGCTTATTAACTTAGCACTCATTCACTTTACACTTACTTGGATGCTGCGACCCTCTTAGTGGCTTGTATTACATTTTTGTGAACAGAATCTTCTTTGCTCAGCTACAGTAT
Organism: Chiloscyllium plagiosum; assembly: GCF_037043375.1. Classification (NCBI taxonomy): domain Eukaryota; kingdom Metazoa; phylum Chordata; class Chondrichthyes; order Orectolobiformes; family Hemiscylliidae; genus Chiloscyllium; species Chiloscyllium plagiosum. Next base: position 34,471,184 of record NW_028270172.1, on the reverse strand, counting down.
GCTAGTATTTGTGGTTTACCTTGCTTTTTAAAACACAGAGAAGCAGGCAGCTTGTAATGAGAGGGAGCAATGAACTCACAAGGGGGTTAACATTAACTGTACAGCACAGTGCTAAGACTGATTCAGACCTGCAGCCTATGCCAGCAGTTTACAGGGGCAAACAGTGCATATGTTTCAAACAAATGGCCATGTGTGAAATTCAAAAGTAACTGGTCCTTAGTGGAGTAATGGAGAACTGCAATCAGTTAGAAGGTATGACCATGTCAGTCAAATTAACAGCAAGGGGTTGGCCTATGTCAGTCTGGAGATAATAACCCTTGCAGCCCAGTGAATGTGTCACAGACATTCTAGCCACACTGATACAGGGAAAACTGGTAGGTCAGTAAAAGTGCTGCATAGACAACAGTCAGTGGGTTGAACTCTAATCAGTTCAACGACCAAGTCAGTCATTGGGGTTTCCTCAATAACAGTTAGAGAGGTGCTGACAGTGTTCAAGGGAAAGCCAATAATTGAAATCTGGGGATAGGTTTCACTACTCAGAGTCACTGAGGAACTGATAACAGTAACAGGCAGTAATTATAGATAGTAACGTGGGATCTCACAGTGAATAGGAAGAAACTGGGAACTCCAGAAGGTGATTGGGAGTGAGGTTTCCTCATACAGATCACAACTCAGACCACTAAATGGAGAGGATGCAGGAGCAACATGAACATGGGAATTTCCAAAATGATGGATTCCATGGGTAAAGTAGATACAGCAACAGGGAGAGTAGATACAGCAACATAATGTTACTGTCATTGGACTAATAACTCAAAGACTCTGGAGAGGCAGGTTCAAATCCCACCATAGCAGAAGGTAGAATTGGAGTTTACATGAAAATCTGGTGTTAAAAATCTAATGATCACCATGAAAAAGGTCACAACTGAAATAAAAATCCATCTGACTGAATAATGTCCTTTAGAGAAACTGCTGTCCTTATCTAAAATGGCCTACATGTGACTCAAAACCCACAGCAATGTAGTTAACACATATCTGCCCTCTGAAATAGCAAGTCACTTAGTTAGACTCAGCACATCACAAAGCTTATGTACAGGCCCTGACAGCATTCTGACAACAGTACAGAAGACTTTATCTCCAGAATTTTCCGTACCCCTGGCTAAGCTGTTTTAGTGCAGCAGCAACAATGGCACCTACCTGACAATATGGAAAGGTCCTCCCACTTCCTTCAGACCAAAGAGGTAGCCATGGGCACCTGCATGGGCCCTATCTGTACCTGCCTCTTCAACAGGTACATGGAACAGTCCATCTTCCATAGTGACACTGGCACCATTCTTCACCTTTTCCTGCACTAAATCGACTGTATATAGCGCCATCTTGTGCTCCCATGAGGAGGGTGAACAGTTCATCAACTTCACGAACACTTTCCATCCTGACTTTAAGTTCAGGTGGACCATCTTGGATACCTCACTGCCCTTCCTGGAATTCTCCATCTCCAGCGACCAACTCAACATGGACATTTAGTTCAAACCCACCAACTACTATGGCTACCTGGACTACTCCCCCTCGCCCTAAAATGCTATCCCTTAATACCAATTCCTTCACTGCAACTGCTCCTAGGAGGACCAATTCCACTCCAGAACCTCTCACTTCTACTTCAAGGACTGCAACTTCCCCTCCCATTTGGTCAACAATGCCCTCCAGCACATCTCCACTTCCTGCACCTTCACCCTTGAACACCATCCCTCCAATTGCAACAAGGACAAAACCCCACCTGGTCTTCACCTTCCACCCTATCAACCTCCAGATACAACACATCAACCAGCGCCATTTCCGCCACCTACACTCAGACCCCAACACCAGAGATATATTTCCCTCCCCACCCTTTCAGCATGCCATGACTCCCTCAATAGGTCCATGCCCCCCACCAACCACCCTTAACTCCCGGCACCTTCCCTTGCCACCGCAAAAGGTGTAAAACCTGCACCTACACCTCCCCAACGTCTCCATCCAACGCCCCAAAGGATCCTTCCACACCCCCCAGAGATTTTCCTGCTCCTCCAAACATCTCATCTACTGTGTCTGTTGCTCTCTCTCTCTGGTCTCCCATACATTGGGGAGACAGGATGCCAATTGCAGAACATTTCAGATAACATCTCTGGGACATACGCATTAATCAACCCCACTGCCGTGTGGCCAAAGACTTCAACTCCCCCTCCCACTCCACCAAGGACAGGCTGTGCTTTTCCAGCACCGCACTTTTTGACTCTGATCTCTACCATCTGCAGTCCTGACTTTCTCGTAAAATTGGAAGTTATGCAGATACGTCCTGTACACAAAAGAACCACCGCGCCATCAGTCTACTCTGAATCGTCAGTAAAGCGATCGAAGATGTCATCAACAGTACAATCAAGCAGCAATTGCATCGCAATGATATGCTCATTGTCAATTGAGGTTGGGTTCTGTCAAGGCCACTTACCTCTTGACCTCATTACAGCCTTGGTTCAAAAATGAACAAAAGAGCTGATTCCAGAGGTGAACTGAGAGTGACTGCTCTTGACATCAAGACTGAATTTGATCAAGTGTGGCATCAAGGACCCTAAGCAAAACTAGTCAATGGCAATCTGTGGAAAACTCTCCAGTGATTTGAGTCATACCTGGTACCAAGGAAGTGGTTGCAGTTGTTTCTGGGACAAGTTTTCAGGAGTTCCTCAGACTATTATCTTAGTCCAATCATCTTCATCTACTTCAGCAATGACCGTCCCCCCATCATCTGCGGTAATGTGGTAATTTCCCCATCATGCCTGCAATCCACTTAATGAGCAGCGCACCAACAAACATTCACTCTCTCCACCACCAACACACAGCAGTAGCAGTGTGCACTGTCTACATGACACATTGCAGAAATTCACAAAAGCTTCTGTGATAGCACGTTTCAAAACCATGACCACTTTCATCAGACAGAACAAAGGGACTGATACATGGCAAACCATCACGTGCAAGTTCCTCTCAAAGCCATTCACCATCCCAACTTGGAAATATACCAATGTTCCTTTTGTATCACTTAGTCAAAATCCAAAAACTAACTTTTTTGTAGTACGTACACTTAATGGACTGCAATGGTTCAAAAGGCAGTTCAGATCACTTACTCAAGGGGAGATAGGGATGGTCAATAGATGCCTGCCTATCCAACAAAGCCCCCAACCCATGAATGAATACCACAAATTTATAAAGAACAATAGAAACAGGGGGTCAGATTATACAGAAGTCTTCAGGGGAACAGGACAGCAGCACAAAAGAAAACATTAAAGGGGGAACATCCTTATTGGCATCCACATCTGACGAAAGTTTATATTATCATCAATACTTACTGTTTTCTTGTCCTCTGTGAATTGGGAGGGCTGAAATAAGCATAGAGAAGATTCCATATGCCAGAAAAATGTATTGATGATCTGTGAATTAAATTTGAAAATTAATGTAGGTCAGTGGGGAGTGTAAACACAACCTGATGCCCATCTTAATCTTGGCAATTCACTTGCTATTTTAATTCGACACTGGCATAAAACAGAATTCCAGTGATTTTGACTGCTCGCTTTCTCCATCCTAGCATTATTATGTTCTGATATCAATGAAAATGAATAAAATATTTGTGCCACTCAGAACATTTACCGCCGCAGAAACAGGAATGTAAAGTTCACCAATTGTGATTCAGTAGAAGGGATGCAGATACAATAACTGGGAACATAGTGGGTGGCACGATGGCACAGTAGTTAGCACTGCTGCCTCACAGCACCAGAGACCCGAGTTCAATTCCCACCTCAGGCGACTGACTGTGTGGAGTTTGCACATTCTCCCCATGTCTGCGTGGGTTTCCTCCGGGTGCTCTGGTTTCCTCCCATAGTCCATGCTAAATTGGCCATGCTAAATTGCCCGTAGTCTTAGGTGAGGGGGTAAATGTAGGGGAATGGGTCTGGATGTGTTGCGCTTCAGCGGGTCACTGTAGAATTGTTGGGCCGAAGGGTCTGTTTCCACACTGTAAGTAATCTAATCTAATCTAATATCCCCTAAACTCTCCATTCGATCTGTCAGCATATCACCACTCATTGGGTCAGAGATACACAGAGTGAAATACATAGTTTCAATGATAATGGTTGCTACAATAGTCACCCAATGTTGAAATAATCAAACAGAGGTATGCACTGAGGCAATATGTGCAGGAATAAGCATAGCTACAGGAAGACAGTCCCATAACAGAGAGACATCCAGGAGAGGTTCTATATTTTGATAGGGCAAATTAGGGCAGGACTCATACATTTAATTGCAAGTCCTTGGGAGTGTTGCCGAACAAAGAAACTTTGGAGTGCAGGCTCACAGCTCCTTCATGGCAGATAGATAGGGTTGCAAAGAAGGTGTTTGATACATTTGTCTTTATTGGTCAGTACATTGATTATAGGAGTTGGGAGGTCATGCTGTGGCTGTACAGGACGTTGCTTCGGCCAGTTTTGAAATACCGCGTTCAATTCTGATCTCCCTGCAATAGGAAAGATGTTGTGAAACTTGAAAGGGTTCAGAAAGGGTTTAAAGGCTATTGCCAGGGTTGGAGGGTTTGAGCTATAGGAAAAGGCTGAATACGCTGAGACTATTTTCCCTGAAGCGTCAGAGGCTGAGGGGTGACCTTATAGAGGTTTTTAAAATCATGAGGGGCATAGATGGAGTGAATAGACAAGGTCTTTCTCCCAGGCTAATGGAGTCCAAAACTAGAGGGCATAAGCTTAAGGTGAGAGGGGAAGGATTTAAAAGGGATCATCAGCGCAACATTTTCATGCAGAGGGTGCTGCCTATATAGAATAAGCCACCAGAGGAAGTGTTGGAGGCTGGTATAATTACAATTATTTAAAAGGCATCTGGATGGGTATATGAATAGTAAGGGTTTGAGAGATATGGGCCAAATGCTGGCAAATGAGATTAGATTAATTTAGGATATCTGGTCAGCATGGATGATTGGACCGAAGGGTCTGTTTCCATGCTATACAATTTTATTAACACCTTTATTCATCACTTGGAAGAGTTGGAAGGCTGAATGAAAAAGGTGGATGACTAGAGAATTAGGATTATCTACAGCAGCATTCCAAACATTTGGAGGATACTGGGTAGCCCTTTCGAGATCTCAGTTTGAATCCATTTTCTGCCTTACTTTCCCACAGTCCAGCAGCCACCCTACTTCTGTTCTGACCCTATTTTCGGTGGGGTTGTAAGAGAATCCTCCATCACTGACATGGTGCAGAATATTTTATTGCAGGGAGAGGAGTAAACAGAGAAAGAAACAGGTCTGCAATCATGGTCAATTTGTGAATCAATAACGCAAGAAGAAAGAGTGCTGAAATACTGCAGGCAGAGTTTCAGGAGCCAGGTCGGAAATCTGACTGGGAGCCTCAAATCATAACTTTTTTTTATTATGCTCAGTGTCATGCACTAATAAGTACAGATGGTACTGAAGTTAATAGAGAGAAATAATACAGGATCTAATTCTCAGGCACGGCAGACCCATTCAAAGTAGACAGGTAGAATCTTCGCAGAACTGGCTTTAAGGTCTTTGCAGGAAAGCTAAAAACTGTCATGGAAGAATACAGTATTAAATAATCTAACAGCAAAATGGGCATCATAAAGAATCATGAGAGAGGACAAACGTGGTGCTCAGTGCATTAGGTTAAACAAACATTACTGAAGTGAAAAGCAGTTTACAAATAGAAGAGATAGCATGAGAAGCAAATACAAGGCAATTTAAGATAGGTTTGAAATGCATATGTGGAAATGCTTGTAGTGTGTTAAGGTTGATGACTTGAAAGCATATAGGTTACTACTTGTGACTTTGATACAGTGACAACCAAATCTAGCTTACATAGATGGAATGCGAACTATATATTCATGGCTACATAGTATTAATTGAAGTTAGGGACAGAAAATAAAAGAGGGGATTGCAATATTGATCAAAACACTATTAAAACATCAGAGGAATGGCATACATGAGTAATCAAAGATATAGTCTATGTGACTAAAGTTAAAGAATAGCACTAGAACTATTACACTGCAGGTTGTACAGTATAGGTCACAAAATAGCAGAAAGAGAAGAATCATTAGTCAAATTCCAAAAAGGTAAAATCACCATAATTTTATCAGAGCAAAGGCCTGCTATCTTGTTATAGAGAGACAATTGGTGGTGGTTTAACCAGAGTGTCACCATGCCTCAGAAAAGGACACAGATTGAGAGGCAGAATCCTTCATAGTAACCTCAGTTGGTGTGGAAACTGCACCTACACTGCTGATGTCACTCTGCATTACAAACTAGCTGTCCAGCATCTGCAGTCCTCATTTTCTCCTTCAAACTCGCTGTCCAGTCAACTGAGGTAAACTGAACTATTACTCCCTCCCACCCCACCCCCATAGAAAAGAACATGATCTATACATTCATAACAGGAGATCTAAATTTGCGAAATATCGATTAAAGTACAGCCACCGGATAAAAGGAAAAGAGAAGCAGGAATTTCTAAAATTTGTACAGACAATATGTTGTCAAACTGGGGAAAGAAGTAGTGATTAATTTAATTCTCAGGAAGGAATGAGCATGTTTCAGTGAGAGAGCATTTACAGGAATGTGATCGTATTATCAAAATATTTACAACAGCCATACAGAATGACAAGGTACTATCAAATCTATGAGTATTTAACTAGAGGAGGATTACCTTCAGTGAAGTGAAAAATGTTCTTGCCCAAGCGTAGTTGGCTAAAGGCTTAGCTGGTAAATCAATAACTGAACAATGATTGGGAGCTGGGGAGAACCAAAGTCCATGAATAGTGAGGGAGGCTGAAGTGCTGTGTAGAGATTAGAGTGGTGCTGGAAGGCAGCATCTGAGGAGCAGAAAATCAGTTCCTGATGAAGGGCTTTTGCCTAAACATCGATTTTCCTGCTCCTCGGATGCTGCCTGACCTGCTGTGCGCTTCTAGCACCACTCTAATCTTGACTCTGATCTCCAGCAACTGCAGTCCTCACTTTTGCCCTGAAGTACTGTGTAGCCTTTTCCTATTGATATTATGGTTGATATTATGGAAGAAAATGGAATAAGTGAAGTATGGGAGGAAATCTAAAAATTGGGAAAAGCAGCAGACTGGGTGTGCAATGACTCGCAGCAAACATCAAAGGAATGCAACAGAATTGTTCTTGATGTAGTTTGAAGCTTGGCCAGTAGGAGTATGTGTGGCTGAACATCCAGCACCTTAAGTTTAAAGAGCTGGTTGGAAATGAAGCAACATGATCTGGCCTGTACACAATACTCTTAAAGTATCTCAATGAGGCCAGGAATGACTCAGGAACTGGCTGATTAACCTGGCTGATAACAAATCTTCTCTTTTCTCTGATTTACATCAGTTAGAAAATTGAAATTAACTCAGCATTTCCTATTTCAATCTGAATTAAACAGGGACCTGGATTTTATTCCGTGTGTTGGTACACAGAATTGAGAAAAGCTGGCTCTGGAAACCCTCCTTCTAAACATGTATGCCTGACTAACAGATTTTAATTCATGGGTGGTAGGTTGTCTGGGAGTCAAAACAGTCAATCTGATACCAAGGACAGATGATGCAATGTTCAGAGGCAATATGGGCAGATTTAATATATTGAATTTTAACACATCCTTCATCTCTCACGCAACTCCCTATGCCATCTATTTCAAACATTATCTAATCATGTTCCCATCTATCCCCATAACACCTCATACCCTCCATGTCAATTCATGCCTCTGTATTCAGCTCCTATTTTCCTTTGCCAGTTTATGTCAAGTCTTGCAACCAACGCTCTTAGACATCACCCTTTTCCCTTACATCTGCCACACCAGTGTCCACCATGGGAAGATTTGAGCGTATGTAGAGATGAAATAAAGGTTGGAGTTTGTAATCAGAACTCACTATAATGAAAAACACTCATTCACAGAAATCCATATTATACATCAATATTCCTTCAGTAATATAGTACCTGATAACAGTAAACATTTCTTGCACATGCATAATCCTATATAACTGCAAGCAGTGAAATTCATAATCCTGTTTGAAGTAGTCTTTAGCCTCTGAAGTGCTCATTCAAATGGTGAAATGGCTAGTGCCCAATTGTGATAATGGATAGTTATGAAATCAGTAGCACAGAATTAATCTGGTCATAGAAGCTTTCAGGGATACATCGGTTGCACCGAACTAACCTGGTAATGGAATCTTTCAGATATATGTCCTTTTGATAGGTGTGTTAACAGTACCAAAAAAAAGGCATTTAATTCATGTGTACAATTACAGTATTTCATACCAACTTTTAATAATTCAAATGGACGAACTGAATTGGAGTCACACATCAGACGCATTAGGTAGAGGATGGCACGAAATAGATGTTAGTAAACCCATTTAGGTTTTGCAATAAAAATATTGCTTTCACTAGATTTTAATTCCAATTTTTTATTGAATTAATTTTCCACAATGTGCCTTGGTGGAATTCAACCTCAGGTCCCCAGTCACTAATTACAGTCCTTAATATTTATTTCTCATTTTGAAATTGTGTACCCTGGCCCTAGACTCCCTAACCAGGGAAAACATCTGATCTGTACCCACTCAATCCCTTCCAGTACTTCATGGGTTTCACGTGAGGTCACTTTGCATACTTCAAAACTCGAGAGATTGCAGACTCAGTTTCCCAAATCTCTTTTCATAGTTCAGTCTCATCATCCAAAAATAACTTAGATAAACCTTGATTGCACTCTCTCTATGGCAATGATATTCTTTCCATGGTACAGGAGCAAATCTAAACATACTACTCTCGGTGCAGGTATAAACAAGGTTCTATTCAGTGGATACAAGACTTCACCATCCATGTAATCAAATCTTCATGCGATAATGACAAACGCACCTTTAGCTTTCCTAATTACTTGTTGCACCTACGTGTCAGTCTTCAGTGACCTACTGACAAGGGCACTTGGGTTCCTTTGTGTATAAACACCTTCTAATTTCTTAACATTTAAAAAATATTTCACACGTCTGTTCCTCCCACTAGATGGTTAACCCCACATTTTTTGAAAGACGTATTCCATTTGTCATATTCTTACCCACTTATTAATTCCGAACAAATCTTCTTGACATTAGAGTCATAGAGATGTACAGCATGGAAACAGACCCTTCGGTCCAACCCGTCCTTGCCGACCAGATAGCCCAACCCAATCTAGTCCCACCTGCCAGCACCTGGCCCATATCCCTCCAAACCATTCCTATTCATATACCCATCCAAATGCCTCTTAAATGTTGCAATTGTACCAGCCTCCACCACTTCCTCAGGTAGCTCATTCCATACACATACCACCCTGTGTGTGACAACGTTGCCCCTTAGGTCTCTTTTATATCTTTCCCCTCTCACCCTAAACCTATGCCCTCGAGTTCTGGACTCCCTGACCCCAGGGAAAAGACTTTGTCGATTTATCCTATCCATGCCCCTCATAATTTTGTAAACCTCTATAAAGGTCACCCCTCAGCCTCCAAAGCTCCAGGGAAAACAGCCCCAGCCTGCGCAGCCTCTCCCTACAGCTCAAATCCTCCAACCCTGGCAACATCCTTGTAAATCTTTTTTGAACCCTTCAAGTGTATAAGTCCTGCTAAGATTTGCTTTCCCAAAATGCAGCACCTCTCATTTATGCAGCACCTCTCATCTGCAAACTTACTAACTGTACCTCTTACGCTCGCATCCAAATCATTTATGTAAATGACAAAAGTAGAGGACCCAGCACCGATCCTTGTGGCACTGCACTGGTCACAGGCCTCTAGTCTGAAAAACAACCCTCCACCACCACCCTCTGTCTTCTACCTTTGAGCCAGTTCTGTATCCAAATGGCTAGTTCTCCCTGTATTCCATGAGATCTAACCTTGCTAATCAGTCTCCCATGGGGAGCCTGGTCGAACACCTTACTGAAGTCCATATAGATCACATGTACTGCTCCGCCCTCATCAATCTTCTTTGTTCCTTCTTCAAAAAACTCAATCAAGTTTGTGAGACATGATTTCCCACACACAAAGCCATGTTGACTATCCCTAATCAGTCCTTGCCTTTCCAAATACATGTTCATCCTGTCCCTCAGAATTCCCTCGAACAACTTGCCCACCACTGAGGTCAGGCTCACCGGTCTACAGTTCCCTGGCTTGTCTTTACCGCCCTTCTTAAACAGTGGCACCACGTTTGCCAACCTCCAGTCTTCCGGCACCTCACCTGAGACTATCGATGATACAAATATCTCCGCAAGAGGCCCAGCAATCACTTCTCTAGCTTCCCACAGAGTTCTCGGGTACACCTGATCAGGTCCTGGGGATTTATCCACCTTTAATCGTTTCAAGACATCCAACACTTCCTCCTCTGGACATTTTGCAAGATGTCACCATATATTTCCCTACAGTCTATATCTTCCATATCCTTTTCCATAGTAAATACTGATGCAAAATATTCATTTAGTATCTCCCCCATTTTCTGTGGCTCCACACAAAGGCCGCCTTGCTGATCTTTGAGGGGCCCTATTCTCTCCCTAGTTACCCTTTTGTCCTTAATATATTTGTAAAAACCCTTTGGATTCTCCTTAATTCTATTTGCCAACACTATCTCATGTCCCCTTTTTGCCCTCCTGATTTCCCTCTTGCGTATACTCCTACTTCCTTTATACTCTTCTAAGGATTCACTCGATGTATCCTGTCCATACCCGACATATGCTTCCTTCGTTTTCTTAACCAAACCCTCAATTTCTTTAGTCATCCAGCATTTCCTATACCCACCAGCCTTTCCTTTCACCCTGACAGGAATATACTTTCTCTAGATTCTTGTTATCTCACATGATAGCTTCCTTAAAGCACACATTCTCACCTAGCTTTGCAACATCTGTGAACTGAGAAACATTGCATCTGGTCACCGTATCCAAAAGCTTGTGATAGACTGTGAACAACTGTGGTGCAAGGACTTATTCTTGCAGTACCCAATTAGCCACAGTCTACTAATGTGAAATAACCTATTTATTTCTATTCACTGTTTCTGTCTGTAAGCCAGTCCTTCATCTGTGTCAGTATATTTAGGAATGGTCAATCCCATTTCTGATCTCACCAGAATTTCATGAACAGGATACTCAGGCCTTTCATCTCAGTTGATGAGAGAGAGAGAGAGAGAGAGTGAGAGAGAGAGAGAGAATATAAAGAAAAAACTAATTACAAATGAAATATTGTCATTCAAACTCACTCTTTTTTATCAAAAAGGAATATTTCAATCGGTTTTCAGGTCGTAGATACAAGTAGACAATATAAACAATTGTTACTAAGATGAGAAAAAATCCAACACCTTCGATAATTCTGTACGGTTCGGGATAAACTGGAAAAGAAAACAAGAATGCGTGAAATTACGAGTATATCAAGTAGACTTACAACTGAATATTAATTATTATTTGAGAAAATCCTATCTTCTTGATTAACTTCAAGTTTCAACTTGTTTCAGCGTCAGATACTACAAACCTGCGTATACATAAAAACGGCAAACACTGACCAAATACTTAACTACACCAGCAACTATCCCAAAACACACAAACGAAGCTGTATCAGAACACTATTCCAACGAGCCACCACACACTGCAGCACAGACAAACTTCGGAAAACATATAAATAGAGTAATGCACTCTGTCCCACTGCTATTTGTGAAATACAGTTAACCTCTCTTATTTACACCACTGAGATTCAAATTATTGAAATTGCTTGGCAGCTACAGAACTGGTTTAGGTGAGAAATTTAATTAGCTGATTTCACTTTACTCCAGCAGTGAGTTGGAGGAGTCCTACCCCAATCTGTAAGGAAAAAATTATAAACTGAAAAATGCACTCCCTTTATCATCAAACTCTCAGTAATCACTTTGTCCCACTGCACTCTTTGCACTGCAGTTAACACTTAGAGACTTTCTTTTGCAGACTCAAGCAATATAACTCTACCCATAACCACCTTCGCTTCCCCAGCAACCAAATTAATGCTAACAGGGCCCTTACCCATTTCTTCCATATTTGAGGTTAATGATTTCGACTAATGCTAATCCTTGCAATACTGTTGACCTCCATTTCATCTCAAAGTCACAGAAAACACGAATGTTTGTACTAAGTATCGCATCATAACATATTTATCCATTAATTGTGGAATTTGATATTGATTGGCATTTTAAAATGGTAACAATCAAAAGTTGCAAATATTTTTCTGTAATATGTTTTTGTTTGAAGACACATATTCATAAATTGCATCATTAGACGTATTGGATAATTAAATTTAATTGAAAGCAGAGGTGACAATTTAATAATTTCCCAGAGAATCAGTGTAATGTTTATGGAGTATCACATTGAAGGTCATCCTCAGTTATATGTTCAGATTCTGGGCTTGCAAATAGGACTAGATTATGGTTGGCTTGGATATCTGGTTGGCTTGGACGGGTTGGACTGAAGGGTCTGTTTCTGTGCTGTATATCTCTATCACTTAGGGTGTAGGTTTGCTCGCTGAGCTGTAGGTTTGATATCCAGACGTTTCATTACCTGGCTAGGTAACATCATCAGTGGCGACCTCCAAGTGAAACGAAGCTGTTGTCTCCTGCTTTCTATTTATATGTTGTCCTGGATGGGGTTCCTGGGGTTTGTGGTGATGTCATTTCCTGTTCGTTTTCTGAGGGGTTGATAGATGGTATCTAGATCTATGTGTATTTGTTCATGGCATTGAGGTTGGAGTGCCAGGCCTCGAGGAATTCTCTGGCATGTCTTTGCTTAGCCTGTCCAGGATAGATGTGTTGTCCCAGTTGAAATGGTAAGTTTTTTTCATCTGTGTGTAGGGCTATGAGGGAGAGAGGGTCGTGTCTTTTTGTGGCTAGCTGGTGTTCGTGTATCCTGGTGGCTAACTTTCTTCCTGTTTGCCCTACGTAATGTTTGTGGCAGTCCTTGCATGGAATTTTGTAGATGCCGTTGGTTTTGTGCATGGGTTGTACTGGGTCTTTTAAGTTTGTTAGTTTTTGTTTGAGAGTGTTGGTGGGTTTTTGTGCTACTAGGATTCCAAGGGGTCTTAGTAGTCTGGCTGTCATTTCTGAGACTTCTTTCATGTATGGTAAGGTGGTTAGGGTTTCTGGCTGTGTTAGGTCTGCTTTTCGTGGTTTGTTCATGGGGAATCTGCGGACTATATTTTTTGAGTATCTGTTCTTCTCGAATACAACTCACTGCTGGAGAAAAGTGAAATCAGCTAATTAAATTTCTCACCTAAACCAGTTCTGTAGCTGCCAAGCAATTTCAATAATTTGAATCTCAGTGGTGTAAATAAGAGAGGTTAACTGTACTTCACAAATAGCATGGGACAGAGTGCATTACTGAGAATTTAGTGAGCATTGAAGATGGAGGGAGGTGCTTTCGTTTTATTTTCCTAATTTTTATCTGCCTTTGTTACCCTCCAGGAGTCCAGGAATTGAAAAGCTATACAAAATACAAGGTATTAGAGAGTGACATCACAAAACTGCAATCTCATTAATCACTAATCTTCTGTTACAGCAAAGAGTAAAAAGTAAGCTTAATTTATGGTTGATTAGCTTGGCCTTATGTAGTGTACATCTTGTGGCATGCAGGAAACAATGGACACTTCATATGACTTAACTAAACACATGAAGGAAGTGTCATCAGCTGCAAATCCAGCTTGAGCTCTGGATTTGGAACTCAAGCAGCAGTTGGAGTCACTACAATGCATTTGTGAGGTTGAGAACCACATAGATAGTCAATTCAAAAACTGGTTACACTACAGATTAGATGCATGCAGTCATAGAGATGTCCAGCATGGAAACAGACCCTTTGGTCCAACCCTTCCATGCCGACCAGATATCCCAACCCAATCTAGTCCCACCTGCCAGCACCCAACTCATATCACTCCCAATCCTTCCTATACCTCATATACCCATCCAGATGCCTTTTAAATGTTGCAATTGTACCAGCCTCCACCCTTTGGGCAGCTCATTCCTCTGTGTGAAAAAGTTGCCCCTTAGGTCTCTTTTATATCTTTCCCCTCTCACCCTAAACCTATGCCCTCTAGTTCTGGACTCCCCCATCCGAGGGAAAATACCTTGTCTTTTTATACTATCCACGCCCCTCATAATTTTGTAAACCTCTATAAGGTCACCCCTCAGCCGCCGACGCTCCAGGTAAAACAGCCCCAGCCTGTTCAGCCTCTCCCTATAGCTCAAATCCTCCAACCCTGGAAACATCCTTGTAAATCTTTTCTGAATCCTTTCAGGTTTCACACCATCTTCCCGATAGGAAGGAGACCAGAATTGCACGCAATATTCCAACAGTGGCCCAACCAATGTCCTGTACAGCTGCAACATGACCTCCCAACTCCTGTACTCAGTACTCTGACCAATACAAGAAAGTATACCAAATGCCTTCTTCACTATCCTATCTACCTGCGACTCCACTTTCAAGGAGCTATGAACCTGCACTCCAAGGTCTCTTTGTTCAGCAACTCTCCCTAAGACCTTACCATTAAGTGTATAAGTCCTGCTAAGATTTGCTTTCCCAAAATGCAGCACCTCACATTTATCTGAATTAAACTCCATATGCCACTTTTCAGCCCATTGGCCCATCTGTTCAAGATCCTGTTGTAATCTGAGGTAACCTTCTTCGCTGTCCACTACATCTCCAATTATGGTGTCATCTACAAACTTACTAACTATATCTCATATGCTCGCATCCAAATCATTTATAAAAGTAGAGGACCCAGCACCGATCCTTGTGGCACTCCACTGGTCACAGGCCTCCAATCTGAAAGCAATCCTCCATCACCACCCTCTGTCTTCTACCTTTGATCCAGTTCTGTATTACTAAATGGTTACTGCTTCCTGTATTCCGTGAGATCTAACCTTGCTAATCAGTCTCCCATGGGAGCCTTGTTGAATGCCTTACTGAAGTTCATATTGATCACATCTACCGCTCTGCCCTCATCAATCCTCTTTGTTAATTCTTCAAAAATCGCAATCAAGTTTGGGAGACATGATTTCCCATGCACAAAGCCATGTTGACTATCCCTAATCAGTCCTTGTCTTTCCAAATACATGTACATCCTGTCCCACAGGATTCCCTCTAACAACTTGCCCACCACTGACTTCAGGCTCACTGGTCGATAGTTCCCTGGCTTATCCTTACCACCCTTCTTAAAGTGGCACCACATTAGCTAACCTCCAGTCTTCCAGCATCTCACCTGTTGAGGATACAAATATCTCAGCAAGAGGCTCAGCAATCACTTCCCTAGCTTCGCACAGAGTTCTAGGGTACACCTGATCAGGTCCTGGGGATTTATCTACCTTTATGCCTTTCAAGACATCCAACACTTCCTCCTCTGTATTATAGACATTTTTCAAGGTGTCACCATCTATTTCCTTACATTCTATATCTTCCATAGCCTTTTCCATAGTAAATACTGTTGCAAAATAATCTTTTAATATCTCCCTCATTTTCTGCAGCTCCACACAAAGGCCACCTTGCTGATCTTTGAGGGGCCCTAATCTCTCTCTAGTTACCCTTTTGTCCTTAATATATTTGTAAAAGCCCTTTGGATCCTCCTTAATTCTATTTGCCAAAGCTATCTCATGTCCCCTTTATGCCCTCCTGATTTCCTTCTTAAGTATGCTCCTACTTCCTTTATACTCTTCTAAGGATTCACTCAATCGATCCTGTCTATACCTGACATATGCTCCCTTCTTTTTCTTAATCAAACCGTCAATTTCTTTAGTCATCCAGCATTCCCTATACCTACCAGCCTTTCCTTTCACTCTAACAGGAATATACTTTCTCTGGCTTCTCGTTATTTCATTTCTGAAGGCTTCCCATTTTCTAACCATCACTTTACCCGTGAACATCTGCCCCCAATCTGCCCCTCATACCGTTAAAATTGGCCTTTTTCCAATTTAGAACTTCAAATTTTAGATCTGGTCTCTCCTTTTCGAACACTATTTCAAATCTAATTGAATTGATCATCAAATACGCAATGAGCGAACACCAGTCAGTTCAAGGGAACCAGACAGGTAGTACAGGAGACCCCTGAGCTACTGCTGAATAATAAATTTTCTGTTCTGGGTAATGGTGAGAATTATGGCTCCTCAGAAGAGTGCAGCAAGCACTGTGGTACCAATGATGGGCCAGATATAAAGGAGGAAAATATGAACAGGAGAAGAGCAATAGTGACAGGGGTTTATTCGTTATAGGATCAGGTAGCCATTTCTGTAGCTGGAAACATGACTCCAGAAAGTTATGTTGCCTTCCCAGGGTGCCAGGTGCAAGGATGTCAAATAGCAGCTGTAGGACATTCATCTGGGGGAAGGTGATCAGCAGGAATTTGTGGTCCTGATGATACAGGCAGGAAAGGAGATGCAGACTTGCAGTTAGAATTAAGCAGCTAGGTAAAACATTGGCAAGCAAGAGTTCAAAAGTAGTAATCTCTAGATTACTCAAAGCACTAGTGAGTACAGAATTAAGTAATTAAGACAAATTAATACCTGGCTAGAAAGTTGTTTCAAGAGGGATGGCTTCAAATTCTTTGGATACTAGGTACTAGTAACAACAGACGTTTAAGAAAATAACTCATGGCTAATAACAAAGATATATCCTCGTGGGAAAGAAGGATTCTAGGAAGGGGATAAACCAACCATGCCGAACCAAATAAGTTGAAGATAGCATCAAATTGAAAGAAAGCCATACAATACGGGCAAAATTAGTGGTACGACAGTGGTAAAGATTTAACATCCAACAAAAGACACCTCAAAAATAAAGGAGAAAAACTTTGAGGGTTAGGTTGCAATAATATCAAGATGGACAGAAAGAGTTTCTTTAAATATATAAAAAGAACGAAGCCAAGGTGAACATAGGCCATTTACAGAGTGAGGCTTGGGAAACAATAATGAGGAATTAGAGGAGTTGAATAAATATTATGCAGTCTTCACTAACAGGATTATAAAAATATTACATATTCAAGGGGCATGGAAATAATACAGAAAAAGAATGAGGGAAACTAATGAATTTAATGACTTAATGACTGATTAAGTCCTTGGACCTGATGGGAAGCATCCTAGGATTTTAAAGAAAAATAGCGATAGAGATGGTGGATACACTGTTGGTAGTCTTCCAAGACTCCTTAGATTCTGGAAAAATGCCAGAGGACTGGAAAAAAGTCAATGTAATGCCTTTATTCAAAAAGGGAAGGAAACAAAAAACAGCTAACTGCAAATTATATAGCTTAACATATGTTAATTAGATAATATTAGAGTCTATGAAAAGGATTAATGGCAGATCAATCAAAAATACTTAGTATAATCAGGCAGAGTCAACATGGCTTCACAGAAGGGGAAATCATGCCTGACAAATTTATTACAATTCTCTGGGAAGGTAACAAGCATAATAGATAAAGGGGGAGCATTACAAGTAATATACTTAGATTTCCAGAAGGCATTTCATGTTAGGCTACGAATCAGATAACAACCCATATTCACATGGAGAGAAGATTGCTTAACTGATACAAAACAGAGAGTTAAGATAAGCGTGGCAACCTGTAACTTGTGGTGTGTCTCAGAGAACAGTACTGGAAGTACAGTTATTTACAATACTCATTAATAACTTGGATGTTAAAACCGAATGGACTGTAGCCAGGTTTGCAGATGACAAAAATAGTTGGGAATGTGGGATGGCACAAGGATTCCACAAAGGGAGTAGACACTTTAAACGAGTGGCTAAAAACTTGACAAATGAAATATAATATGGAAAAAAGTGAAGTTATACACATTGGCAACAATAATACAGGAGTTAAATATACAAGGCAACCTCCGTATCTGCAGGTCCAGTTTCCACGGTTTTAGTTACCCGCGGTTTACCATGGTCCGAACATATTCTCGGGAATATTCAGGAACCAGGGACTGCTGGAAAGGTATGTTTCACATTTAAATGAATGGGTTCACTCCTATCCGCGGTTTCGGGATGTAGGTCTTGGAACGTATCCACTGTGGGTAAAGGGGAACTATTGTACAATAAAGTTTGTTTTTACTGGCATCTTATGAACAGGCACTCCCAATAAACTGGCAAAAAGTATATATCACAAATACCGGAAGTTTACTGTATTATCACGATCTACCATGATGTCAAGTAATCAATGAGAAGGCTCTCTGCTGCTAAGTTTATTTAAGCAAAGCTGCATTATCATTTAAATGATTTATGTTGTAAATAAAGTATAACAGTGATGTGTACACCCTCTGTGTTATGTTTCTAATATTTACTGTGTGTTTCTATTTGATTGTGTGGACCTCTTGATCAACTGGAATATTTCATCAACCGGCACATTCCTAGTCTCATAGGTGTAGGTTAATAAAATGTTTGCTGTATTTTAATTGGAGAAAGACTGCAGAAAGCTGCAGCAGAGAGATTGGAAGTTATTTTGCATAAATCACAAAAAGCTAATAAACAAGTTCAGCAAGTAATAGGGAAAGCAAATGGTATATTGATCTTTACTTCAAGGGGAATGAAATATAAAAATAGAGAATTTTTGTTAAAACTATACATGGCATTAGTTAGATCGCACCTGGAACACTGAACAGTTTTAGGGCCCATATCTAAGAGAAAATAAATTGGCATTGGAGGCAGTCCAGACAAGGTTCTGTGGGAAATTAACCTTCACAACTTTAGATTAGATTAGATTACTTACAGTGTGGAAACAGACCCTTCGGCCCAACAAGTCCACACCGACCCGCCGAAGCGTAACCCACCCACACCCCAACATTTACCCCTTACCTAACACTACGGGCAATTTAGCACGGCCAATTCACCTGACCTGCACATCTTTTGGACTGTGGGAGGAAACCGGAGCACCCGGAGGAAACCCACGCAGACACGGGGAGAACGTGCAAACTCCACACAGTCAGTCGCCTGAGGCGATTTTAATACTGTTCATAGATTGAAAAAAGCAGCAATAACTCTTGTCTGGAAGAAACAGTTAAGGGACGAGGACAAAGTGTTATCCAGGATTTGAAAACAATTAGTTATGTCTGGGAGAAGGAGGATTCAAAGCTACATCAACAAAACTATTTTAACAATTACTTATTAAATGACTGCCATATGCCATAAGGACAAATGATTGCCCTGTCGAAGAATTTCACAGGAAAGCTGTGTCTTCAAATAGACAAGCCAATACTAAATGGAACAGAGTGTAAGGAACTTCTTCTGATAAGAAGGCAAGCTGCAGACTTGATAGTGTGAGAGGAATTGTCATTACAGTGGATGAAAGAATCTAAAGAAGCTAGCGCAGCATGATGGATCAGTGGTTAGCACTGCCGCTTCACAGCGCCAAGGACTCGGGTTTGATTCCACCCTTGGGCGACCGTCTCTGTGGAGTCTGCACGTTCCCATGTGTCTGCGTGGCTTTTCTCTGGGTGTTCTGGTTTCCTCCCACAATCCAAAGATGTGCAAGTTAGGTGGACTGGCCATGTTAAATTGCCCATGATGTCCAGGGATGTGCAGACTAAATAGATTAATAATGGGAAATGTAGGGTTAGATAGTGGGGTGAGTGTCTTTGGAGAGTCAGTGTGGACTCGATGGGCTGAATGACCTGCTTCCACACTATAGGGATTCTAAAGGATGATCAATAATGCCAAACCACAAAACTTGAAGGTTGGAAAATTGTCTAAGAATTCAACTTCAGGATTCCTCAGAAGCAAAATTCCAGAGAATATCACCGCACAAGGATGGAACTTTAATCGATAGAAGAAAAGTTGAGGCATGAGGCTTAACACGGGTCTTATTTTGGTTGATATTTGCAACAGTTTAAATAATTGTTTCAGTATTTGATTGTCTGTGAGATTTCTTAATTAGTGGCCAAAATAAAGGTCGCTTGTGGTAATTCACCCACGAGGGTAACAGTTCACTAGGTTGATCCCAAGTATGAAGGGATTGTCTTGTGATGACAGATTGAGTAGATTGAGTTTAAACTCACTTGAGTTTAGAAACATGAGGCAACCTGATCGAAACATAGAAAATTCTTCAGAAGCTTGACAAGGTAAATGTGGAGACTCCCTTGTGTAAGAGGCTAGGATCAGGGCATAATCTCAAAAGTAGGGGGTTGCCTAGCTAGGATAGACATGAGAAGGCAGTCATAGTAGTCAATCCATGAAATTCTTTACCACAGAGGGCTGTAAAAGCTGGGATGTGACACAAGAACAAGGCTTTCAGCCCTCCAAGTCTACACCGATCCAGATTCTCCATCTAAACCTATCACCCATTTGTGAAGGATCTGTGTCACTCTGCTCCCTACCCATTCATGTATCTGTCTAGATACATCTTAAATGATGCTACCATGCCTGCCTCTACAACCTTGGCTGGCAATGCATTCCAGGCACCCACCACCCTCTGCGTAAAGAAATTTCCACGCATTTCTCCCTTAAACCTTTCTCCTCTAACCTTGAACTCATGACCCCTAATAATTAAGTCCCCCACTCTGGGATAAAGCTTCTTGCTGTCCACCCTATCTATACCTCTCATGATATTGTAGACCTCAAATCAGATCCCCCCCCAACCTCAGTTTTTCTAATGAAAATACTCCTAATCTACTCAACCTCTCTTCACAGCTATCACCCTCCGTACCAGGCCACATTCTCGTGAATCTCCTCGGCACCCACTCCAAAGCATCCCCATCATTCTGGTAATGCGGCAACCAGAACTGTACACAGTATTCCAAATGTGGCGGAACCAAAATCCTATACAACTGTAACATGACTCTTGTGCTCAATACCCCGATGAAGGAAAGCATGCCACATGCCTTCTTGACCGCTCTATCGACCTGAATTGCCACCTTCAGGGTTCGGTGGACCTGAACACCCAGATCTCTCTGTATATCAATTTTCCCCAGGGCTTATCCATTTACCACAGAGTTTACTCTTGAATTGGATTTTCCAAAATGGCATCACCTCACATTTGCCTGGATTGAACTTCCATTTCTCCACCCAACTCTCCAATCTATCTATGTTCTGCTGCATTCTGACCATCCCCTTCACTATCTGCTACTCCACAAATTTTAGTGTCATCTGTAAATTTGCTATACCTTCCTCCAGTGGTCCCAACACAGATCCCTGTGGAACACCACTGGTCATAGTTCTCCATTTTGAGAAACTCCCTTCCACTGCTAATCTCTGTCTCCTGCTTTTCCAGCCAGCTCTCTATTATTCTAGCTGCTATACCCTGGACCCCATGTAACTTCATTTTCTCCATCAGCCTACCATGGGGAACCTTATCAAACACCTTGTTAAAGTCCATGTGTATGGCATCTGCAGCCCTTCCCTCATTGATCAACTTTGTCACTTCCTCAAAGAATTCTATTCAGTTGGTAAGACATGACCTTCCCTGCTCAAAACCGTGTTGCCTATCACTGATAAGCCAATTTTCTTCTAAATGTAAATAGGTCCTATCCCTCAGTATCTTCTCCAACAGCTTCCCTACCTCTGATGTTAGGCTTACTGATCGACAATTACCTGGATTATCCCTTCTTAAACAGGGGGACAACATTAGCAATTCTCCAGTCCTCTGGGACCTCACCCGTGTTCAAAGATGCTGCAAAGATATCTGTTAAGCTCCCAGCTATTTCCTCTCTCGCTTCCCTCAGTAACCAGGGGTAGATCCCATCTGGACCTGGGGACTTGTCTACTTTAATGCCTTTCAGAATACTCAACACTTTCTATCTCTTTATTCTGGCTTGACCTAGAGTAATGAAACATCTGTCCCTAACCTCAAAATCCATCATGTCCGTCTCCTCGGTGAACACTGATTCAAAGTACTCATTAAGAATCTCACCCATTTTCTCTGACTCAAATGTCCTTGAGTGGGCCAACCCTTTCTCCAGTTTCTCTCTTGCTCCTTATATATGAATAAAAGGCTTTGGGATTTTCCTTAACCCTGTTTGCTAAAGATATTTCATGGCCCCAGCCCTCTAATTCCTCATTTCAGATTGGTCCTACTTTCCTGATATGCTTTCAAAGCTTAGTCTGTTTTCAGTCGCCTACACCTTATGTATTCTTTCTTTTTCCTCTTAACTAGCCTCACAATTTCACCTGTCATCCATGGTTCCCTAATCTTGTCATCTCTGTCCCTCATTTTCACAGGGACTTGTCTGTCTTGCACTCTCATCAACCTCCCTTTAAAAGCTTCCCATATATCAAATGTGGATTTACCCTCAAAGCTGCTCCCAATCCACATTCCCCAGCTCCTGTCAAATTTTGCTACAGTTGGTCTTCCCCCAATTTAGCACCCCTCATTTAAGACGACTCGTCTTTGTCCATGAGTATTCTAAAACTTACGGAATTGCAATCAGTATTCTCAAAGTAATCCCCTACTGAAACTTCAACTACCTGGCCGGGCTCACTTCCCAACACCAGGTACAGTATGGCCCCTTCCCAAGTAGGAAGTACATACAGCTGTATAAAATCGTCCAGGATGCTCCTTACAAATTCTGCTCCATCCAAACCTCTAACACTAAGTGAATCCCAGTCAATGCTGGAAAAGTTAAAATCTCCTATCACCACCACCCTGTTGCTCCTACACATTTCCATAATATGTTTACATATTTGTACTACTATCTCACGCTTGCTGTTGGGAGGCCAACATTGTTACCGCAACCTTCCTATTTCTGAGCTCTGCCCATATTGCCTCATCGCTTGAGTCCTCCATAGAGCCTTCCTTTGGCATAGCTGTTATGTCTTTTCTGATCAGTAATGCAACTCCTCCACCCCTTTTATCCCTCCTCTTTCCTGCCTACAGCATCTATATCCTGGGATATTTAGTGCCAGTCATGCTCCTTCTCAGTAATAGCAATAACATCATACTCCCAGGTACTAATCCAAGCCCCAAGTTCATTTGCCTTACCTACTATACTTCTCGCATCAAAACAAATGCGCCTCAGACCACCTGTCCCTTTGCGTTCATCATCTGCTCGCTGCCTAATTTTCTCGTTAGTCACGCTAACTTCATTATCTAGTTCCTTACACGCTTTAGTTACTACCTCCTTATTATCTACTAACCTCCTCATTTGGTTCTCATTCTCTGCCACATTAGTTTAAACTCTCCCCAACAGCGTTAGCAAAAGCGCCCTCTAGGACATTGAGGCCCTACTTTTTAACTTGACTCCTAACTCCCTAAATGCCTCCAGAAGGACCTCATCCCATTTTTATGTATAGCACTGGTGCTTATATGCACCACGACAACTGGCTGTTCACCCTCCCCCTTCAGAATGTTCTGCAGCCGATCTGAGACATCCCTGACCCATGCATCTGGGAGGCAATATACCATTCGAGAGTCATATTTTTGACCACAGAACCACCAATCTATTCCCCTTACAATTGAATCCGCCATGACTATATCCTTTCCACTCTTTTACCCGCCCTTCTGTACAGCAGGGCTGTGAACCTGGTTACTACTGTCTTCCTCTGGTGAGCCCTCTCCTCCAACAGTTATCCAAAACAGTATACCTGTTTTGGAGGAAGGTTACCACAGGGGACACCACTGCCTTCCTGCTCCTTGTTTGCCTTTTAGTTAGCCATTCCCTTCTTCCCTCAGCAATTCAAATCTACGGTGTGACCAATTCACCGAACGTGCTATCCACGACTTCTTCAGCATCGGGGATGCTCCAAGGTGAATCATCAGCAGCTCCAGAGGTGTCATGTAATCTAACAAGAGCTGCAGCTGGACACACTTGCTACATGTGAAGGAATCAGGGACTTCGGCCACGTCCCTGAGCTCCCACATTGAGCAAGAGGAGCATAACACGGGTTTGAGATCTGCCATTTTTACTCTCAAGCTTAACTTAGTCCAACTATAATATCAAATAATAGATAAATGAAAAAAATAGATTTTTTTTACCAACCACGCGATAAAAAAGAAATAGAAAATCCTTACCTTATCAACAAACTTTTCTTTTGGTTCGAGGAGGAGGGTGGGTGGGAGACACTACACATGTCGTGTCTCGGTTTAAGCTGCTGCCCAAATATATCAGTTCACTCACCTTCCCAGCACGCAATTCAACCGCTCCCACTCAGCTCCTCGCTTTCACCGCTCCTGCTGCTGCTGAAAATGGAGGCTGCTGATTCTCAAGGTTAGTCCTGTTAGACGGAAACTTACTTTCCTGGCAGCCCCCTGGTCCTCGCTCTCATTGTTCCCGCTGCTGCTCCAAAATGGAGGCCGCTGACACTCAAGCTAAGTCCTCTTTGAGGGAAACTTACCTTTCTGGCAGACCCCAGTCCTCGCTCTCACTGATCCCACTGCTGCTGCAAAATGGAGCATATACAAGCCTGAGAGAAGACCAATTTTCAATCAGTAAGGAAATAAGGATTATGTGTAAAAAGCCAGAGATGAAGAATATGAGATCTGCCATGATCCCAATGTATGGCAGAGCAGACTTGATGGCCTGAATGGCCTACTTTTGCTTTCGTGTCTGATGATCTTGTAACTGTCTCTGGGGTTGATGGTACCTGTACAAGCCAGACACTTTGCACATGGACAGAGTTGGGACAGAGTTTTTTATAGGTATTTTGCTAGTACCACTGGGCAGGTTTTAAACTAATGCCAAATGGCTATAGGAAAGGAAAGAATATTTGAGGTAATACCAGAGTGCAAAAAGTATCTGAGAGACACAGACAGTACAAAAATAGAGAATAGCATAAATCAATAGGTGGGGTCATACTGAAGGAGAAGTTTAAACATTTTAAATCAGACATTTGCGAATGCATGAAGTATAGTTGTTAAGATTAGTAAGTCACAGGCACAGATTACCATGTGGAATTATGGTATTGTGCTAATAACAGACACTTGGCTGAAGGAAGGGCAGGACTAGGTGTTAAATATTCCTGGCTACATGTAGTTCAAGATAAGAAAGGAAGAAAATGGGTGGTTTGGTTGAGGTTTGCCTATGTATGCAGAGAGTGCACTATGTACTTGAGGATGGCCTCAGTACCTAGAAAACAGCTACATAAGTGCAAATTATTGTGTTTCCCCATTAGACAAGAATGTAGGCTGCAGGGTAAGTGGTCTCTTTCAGTCTTCAGACTTCCAATTTTATATATGCTGAATGAAATAGAAATGTGGTTTGTGTATTAACTTTAATGCAAATTAAACACTTACCTGAATCAATCATACAGAATATGGCTGCAATGAACATAAAGAAAAAGGACAGCATTTGGAACAACATAAAAACAGCAGTGAGCTCCACGTGTCGCTTGCGAACTACAAATAAAAACAAATGAATGTGAGATTGATTTCATATAACATTAATAAGTTGATGAGCTTTAGGAATGCTTTTACATTCAGAAGCATGTGAAGTAATAGAATGCACAAAAAATTCACTTATTACCTCTGTAAAGCCTCAGGGCACAGAAGATTATAGGACAGCATGCAGCAAATGATGTAAATGTGCTAACCAAAGCCATGACAGATGTAACGAGGGATAACTTGTGAATAAACATCCATCCTAAAATAGAAAACTGATATTAATCTATTTGGACATAAATCATTGAATAATTTGCCAGAGCCTAATGTAATATAAGCCAAAAGACGCAGCTCTAAGACACTTCATTTCATTTTGCTGTTTAAAATATTTTCCTTGCCCTTTTATTTAATTGCTTATTATCATATCTGATACACCACATCATATTTCCTTCCAATTGTTCCACACAATCCTATTCCTCCCATCAATTCCTTTCCAGCCTTCATGGTATCACTATCTCCAGAAAGAGAAAATTGTTATTCACTTCTCTCCTTTCTCTGTTTTCTCTTTCCACCAACTCCCCCATAATTATTGATGGTCACATATCTGTCAAATGCTTCAACCCTCTACACACCACACATCTGTCAAATAAATCCACCAACAGACTTATTCCTTAAGATGACCAATCAAAACTTCAGAAAGACTAAAGCAAGGTATTATTATTTTTCACTGTGTAATCTATACACATGGTAATATTCCACCATGTGTTGGCAGAAAAGAATATTCCAGTCCATTGATCTGAGTATCTACTGAGTAAAAGGAAATATTCTGCAGTGCATTAATCTGTGTACGTGAGAATATTCTACAATGTGCTGGTCTAGTTACAAGGGAATGTCTGCAGTATGTTGGACTGGGGCAAATGGATTGTCCTACAAGGTGTTAATGTGAATGCAAAGAAATATTCGAGCATCTTAGTCTAAGTACCATCTGGCCACAGGCCTGTTATGTTACATTGGTTTGCACTCGATATTCTCTCAAACTCACCTTGAGTTTGGAAATGATCTTTACTAACTACCACACTGAGATTCTGATGGAGGAAGTAGAAAAAATGAAAAATTTGCAAATTACTCAATAAGCTGAGTTCTCAGATTCAAAATCGTCAAGATCTGGAACAAACTATTTAAGACAGTACTGGAAATTGATTGCATTATTAATTTACAAGCAAGTTGGACATGTACTTGACATCAAGAAACTCATAGGATTCTGGACAAAAAGCAAGAACATTAAATTCTTTACGACAGCCAATGGAAGCATGATGATCAAACAGCCTCTGATTATCCATTATTCTATTAGTATCTACTTGAATAATGGCAAGACTTGAGGATGTAAGAAAAACCTCTTGTTATCTATTGGCTGCTGTGATTTTTTTTCCATCTGTGTTTTCCTTTACAAATATCAGGCTAAAAAGATGAAAAGTGCAGCTACATGAAGGAAAATTGTAAACCACCAAACACTATTATTTTATATAAATGACCAGAATATAATTTCCAAAATAAAGACTCTCTATTGCTTAAAATCTAATTTACATACAAGAGGCTAACAGCTGATATATTCAGTTTCATAATTCAGGAGAGGGTATCATGAACTTCAGGGTTAGAACACTGAAGTACAGTAGACATTTTTAACTGGAGATTCCGAACTGTGTTTGTTTAATGTAAAGAGGAATGACACAGCCAAAAATTGCTGCAAATGTGAATTAAAGCCTATGTGGAAAGGGAGTCTGATGGAATTTCACACTTACGGATGTGAATGGAATTTTAAAGAACAGCATTTCAAAGGGGAAAATGCAAGTTATATCAAATTGGAAAGCAGTCTCTTGTGATTACAAAAATAGAGGGGATGACAAATCATTCCTCAACAGCAAACCATCCCCTATGGATTTTGAACCAAACTGCAGACATATTTTGTGATTTTCCCTTTAAAGCAAACATAAGGACAAGTTTCAAGTGCCAGCTTCAACTCCACTGGACTGTATTAGCAAATTTATATGCTCCCTTGTGCATCAGTCTGTGTTTGAACATTAGAATGCCCTGAAGGTCACAGTCAAAGACTATCCCTTACTCCCCCAATGTTACAAATAAAGACTCTCTCTCACTCTATATGCTAGAAATTAGCTCGTTAGCAATCTAATTAGATCAGGCAGCATCTGTGGAGAGAAAGCAGAGTTAATCTTTTGGGTTCAGAATGAGTTCTGAAGAAGGGTCCCATTAGAAATTCCATGCTGAGTGCTGCAAACCGGTGTATTGAAGGATTCAGGACAAAACAACTTCCATCAGCCCACAAAACAGAGAATCTCAAAATTTAACTGTTCTATTAACTCAAAGTCAACAGTAAGAACAAGGAATAAAAAACCCAAAGAAGTGTGGATGATGGAAATCAGAAACAAAATCAGAAAATGCTGGAAAAACTCAGCAATCGAGGCAATATCTGTGGAGAGAAAGCAGAGTTAATCTTTTGGGTTCAGAATGAGTTCTGAAGAAGGGTCACTGGACCCAAAATGTTAACTGCTTTCTCTCCACAGATGCTGCCTGATCTACTGATTTTTTTCCCAGCAATTTATGATTTTATTTGTAATAAGAACTGGAAGCAGGGGGGGCAATTCAGCATCCCCAATTCCTGCTCCACCATTTTATGCAATCATTGTTGATCTCATCTCAGCATCAACTCCACTTCCCTGCTTGCTCCTCCTAACCCTTTAACACACGGCTAACTAATAATCTAAATCCTCCTAAAATTTATTCAGTGTCCTGGCATCTACTGCACTCTAGAGTCGTGAATGCCACAAATGCAAAATCCTTTGAGAGAAGTAATCCCTCATCAGTGTTTTAAATCTGCCACTCCTTAGCCTAAGTCTATGACCTCTTGTTGAGGATGACCCCACAAGAGGAAACATCCACTCTAAGTCTATTTTATCAATCCCACTTAGCACTTTATATATCTCAATTAGACCTCTTCTCATCAGGTAGAGGCGTAAACTGCTCAATCTCTCCTTATTAGACAAACTTTTTATCTCCCAAATTAATCTAATGAATCTTCCCTGAACTTCCTCCAGTGCAATTACATCCTTCTTCAAATAAAGGGTCCAAAACTGTGGACAGTACTCCAGATGCTGTCTCAATAACTTGTACAATTGTGACACCACTTCCCTACTTTCATACTCCATTCCCTTTGCAATAAATGTCATAATTCCATTTTCCTTCCTTATTACATGCTGTATCTGCATACTAGCTTTCTGTAATTCATGTACGAAGACACTCAGATCCTTTTATAGTGAAAGACTCTGAAGTTTCTCTCCATTTAGATATGTTGCATTTTTATTCTTCTATCCAAAATGAACGTCCCAATTATCCATGTTAAAGTTCAAATTTCAACCCATTCATCTAACCTATCCATATCCATTTGTAAATTTCTTATTTCTTCATTGTAACTTACTTTCC
Source organism: Chiloscyllium plagiosum (assembly GCF_037043375.1). Classification (NCBI taxonomy): domain Eukaryota; kingdom Metazoa; phylum Chordata; class Chondrichthyes; order Orectolobiformes; family Hemiscylliidae; genus Chiloscyllium; species Chiloscyllium plagiosum. The sequence continues at coordinate 34,442,366 of NW_028270172.1, read as the reverse complement.
CACCTATGTTAGTGTCATCTGAAAATTTTGCTTCATTATATTCCATCCCTGCATCCAAGTCATTAACGTAGTTTGGAACTATTTGGGGCCTGAACACTGAATCCTGAGGCATCCCACTAGTTATAGCTTGCTAACCAGAAAGAAAAATTATCCTGACTCTCTGCTTTCTCTTGGTTAGCTAATCCTCTATCCTGCTAATATGTAACACCCAGTGAGATCTTACTTTGTGTATTAACCTTTCACGTGACATCTTATCAAATACCCTCAGAAGTCCAGATATACTACATCTACAGGAGCCCCATTATTTACTTCGCTTGTGACATCTTTGAAGAATTTTGGCAAATTAGGTGATCTACTATTCATAAAACCATGCTGACCCGAATAGACTGCTTTTTGACTTTACAGATGTTGTGTTATTATTTCCTTCATAACGGATTTCAACAATTTTCAAAACACATATGTTGAACTAACTGGTCTACAGCTTCTTACCTTCTGCCTCTCTCCTTTTTTGAATAAGAGCACTTCATTTGCATTTTTACAATCTACTGAAACCCTTCAAAAATCCAGGGAATTTTGAAATATTACAACTAATGCATCTACTATCTCTGCTGCCTCAAGGACCCTAAGACCCGAAGATGTAGGTCCTGGGGACTTGTGTGTCATTATTCACAATAGTTTGTACAGTACTTTTTCCCCAGTGATAGCAATTGTTAAGTTGCTTCTTTTCTATAGCTCTGCAATATCTAAAACTATTGGGATAGGTTCAATGTCCTCCTCTGTGAGAACGAAGGCAAAATGTTGATTTCATTTTTCCTGCTATTTCCATAATCCCCAATATCAACTCCCAATCTCATTTTCGAACGGACCAACATTTACTTTAGCCACTGTCTTCCTTCTACATACTTATACCATCTTTTGCTATCTTATTACATTTTGTGCTCATCTTCCTTTATAATTAACCTTTGTTCTTTTTATTATCTTTTAATTCACCTTTTTTGTCTTTAATAGTCTCCCAATCCTCCAGCCTGCCATTGACCTTCATTTTTGTCCTTGTGTTATCTTCAACTTCCTTGCTCAGCCACGGTTGTTTTCTCCCTCTCACAATCCTTCTCCCTCTCTGGAATATATTTTAGTTGGGAGGAATTGAATATCTCCTTTCATATCTGCCATTGTTCATCAACTGTCCTACCTTCTAGACTTTCCATCCTGCAAAATGTGGTGGCATAGGTTTGGATGGCCAAACAGCCTGTTCTTGTATTCTTCTTTGTTCAGTCCACGAGGGTCAAATCTGTCTTCATGCCGATGTAATTACCTTTGTTAAACACCAGAATATGATCTGACACTCTACGTTCTCATCTTCAAACTTAATTTGAAATCCCAGCATGCTGTGATCACTCTTCCTTTATAATGAGATAACTGATTTTTCACATCCCATTTTGCAATATTAATCCAAAATAGTTCACACCCAGATTGGTTCACCAACAAGTTGCTTCATGAAATAATCTCTAATATTTTCTATGAACTCTCCCTCACTTCAATTTAATTAATCAATCTATATGCATTTTAAAATCATCCACAATTATTGTCATACCTTTCTTACAAGCCTCCAGTATTTTCTGTTTTATAGTGTGTCTTACTGTAGAACTACAGTTCAGGGACCTATAGGTTACACCCATGAGGAACTTCTTTCCTTTGCTATTTCATATTTCTGCAGATGAATACTGGGGTCCCCAATAAAATTAAATTTTCCTCGTATTTACTGTATAGGATGAGACTTCATTTAACATCTATCATAGCAGTATTCAACTTTCCAAAATTCTAGCATACGAAAACAAAAGAATTACAAAACATGGACGCCATGCTACCCGACGAACAACATTAAATATTTCATGTTAGCAAACCCATCCTAATATCAGTGTGTTGCTTTAGAATAAGAAGTATTTATTCTTAGGAAAGAATGGAAAACTAGCTCTTAGATAAAGGTGTCAAGGGAACAAAGGTCATCCAACATTATTAGTGGCTGTACCAGAGGCACACAGGTTAAGATAATTGGTTGACAGAGCATATGTTACCCATCCCAGAAATATAATAACAACAATAAGTTTCAGTGTGGAGAGGAGTTCTGTTTTCGGGTAGTTCTCATCGAGCAGATTTTGTCGTCAGTGGTTCTTATCAGGCAGTCCCCAAAGAGCAGTATTCATCGAGCAGAGCTGACTAGGCAGATGGAAGATGGACCAGAATGAGAGGAGGAAGACCAAAGGAAAAACTGCCTAACAACAAGACTGAACATTCCACACCAATCTGTTTATCCTCTGCCATCACTGATCCATCCCTAATCGTCGTGTGTTATGACGAGACCCTCTCAAAATATTTTAAGGTAGCCTCGACACTAATCTTTTTTATTTTAAAGGTAGATGTGAAGTACATGCTTCAGATGTGATGGACTGTTCAAACTACTCAATGTTAGCAGAACACAATTTATTTAAACACAGATTTATTTGGAAGCTCAAGCTTTTGGAGCGCTGCTCCTTCATCAACCCCCTGAAGCTCCGAAAGCTAGTACTTCCAAATAAACCCATTGGACTATCACATGGTATTGTGTGATTTTTAACTTTGTACACCCCAGTCCAACACCGGCACCTTCAAATCATTTTTAAATGACATCACCAACCCCAGGAAACCCAAACATAAAAATAGAAACCGGGCTACACCACCATCCGGAAGCTTACCACTGCTATCCTAACTGTTGTGTACATACTGCCACAAGCAAAGGTTGAGGAAGCTCTGGATGTGCTGTACTCCACCACTAACACCATGGAGACAGAACACCCCACGGCCCTGTTTATTGTGACTGGTGTCTTCAATCAAGCCAATCTAAGAAAGGTGTTGCCCAAGTACCATCAGAACATTACCTGTCCCACCATGGGCCTGAACATTTTAGACCACTGTTACACCACTGTGAAGGATGCCTATAGCTCCATTCCCCACCCTCATTTCAGGAATGCCAACCACAATGCTATGCTTCTTCTCCCAGCTTACAGGCAAAAGTTCAAGTAGGAGACACCCTTGCTGATACAGGTCCAGTGCTATGCGGAGGAGGCAGAGGATCAACTCCGTTGCTGTCTGGAATCGGCTGATTGGGCCATGTTCAAACAGTCCACAGGTACCTTGGACGAGTATACCATCATCATCACAGACTTTATCAGCAAGTGTGTGGAGGACTTCATACCGAGGAAGTCAATCCGGGTGCTCCCCAACAGGAAACTCTGGATGAATCAGGACATACAAAAACCAGGCATGAGGCCTAAGATCACGAGACCCATTTAAATATAAGGAATCCAAGTATGACCTTTGCAGAGCCATTAAGACAGCCAAGGACTAATACCGATCCAAACTCGAGACCCAGCTAGACAGTCGACGACAATGGCAAGGACTGAATGACCATCACAGGTTCTAAAAAGAGACAGTGCAAGATAGCAGGCAATGACATATCCCTCTCATTGTCTTCTATGCTCGCATTGAGCAGAATTTCAGCGGAGAGGTAACACCTATTCCAACAAATCCTGACCAACTTATATCAACAGCGACTGCATCAGAGGTCAGATCAGTTTTCTTTCATGTGAATCCAAGGAAAGCAATGGGTCCAGATGGAGTACCAGGCCATGCACTGAGCATGCACAGATCAACTGGCAGAGGTCTTCTTGGACATCTTCAACCTTTCCCTGCAGCAGGCCACTGTCCCTGCCTTTTTCAAGAAGGCCAACATTATCCCTGTGTCTAAGGCAGCTCATGCGGCATATCTCATTGACTACTGTTCAGTGGCCCTAACTTTGGTGTCCATGATGTGCTTTGAAAGGCTGGTCATGGCATTACTCAACTCCAGCATCCCCACTACTCTTGACCCACTCCAATTTGCCTATTGGACCAACAGATCCACATCAGATGCCATATCACTTGCCCTCCACTCCTTCCTAGAACATCTTGACACCAAGAACAGCTACATAAGAATCCTGCTCATTGACTACAGATCAGCCTTCAACACTATTATCCCCTCAAGACTGATTATGAAACTTAGTGATCTCTGACTAAGCCCCATTCTCTGCAAATAGATCTTCCATTTCCTGACCCACAGGCTACTATCAGTGAAGATTGGAGACAATATTTCATTCCTCACTAATACTGGAGCCTCCTAAGGGTGCATACTCAGCCCTCTACTGTACTCACTGTATACCCATGACTGCATCGCCAAATACCAGACTAATGCCATTTACAGGTTCGCTGTTGACACCACCATAGTTGGTTGAATCTCAGATGGTGATTAAAAAGATCACAGATGGGAAGTGGAATACGTGGAAAAATGGTGCACTGAGAACAACCTAATTCTCAATGCCGGCAAAACGATTATTGACTTTTGGTGGGATGTTATTCATGACCCCCCACACGTTAACAGCACAGAGGTGGAATAAGTGGAGAGTGTCAAGCTCCTGGGAGTGGTCATCTACAAAAAGCTTTCTTGGATTCTTCATGTGGACGCAATGGTTACAAAGGCCCAACAATGGCTCTTCTTCCTCAGGCAGCTGAGGAAATTAGGCTTGATGGCAAATACCCTTGCCAACTTTTATTGGCGCGCCATCAAGAGCATTCTGTCTGGCTGTATAACTGCCTGGTCTGGCAACTGTACCATTCAAGATCAGAGACAGTTACAGAGAATGGTGAACTCAGCCTGGACAGTCACAAAGCCCAACCTGCCATCTAAAGAATCCATCTATCAGGCCCACTGTCAAGGAAAGGCTGCCAGCATTCTCAAAGATCCACCCCACCACAGCAATATTTTTCTACAACCTCTACTATCAGGGAAAAGGTAGAGAAGCCTGAAGACACGCACCAGCCGGTTTCATAACAGTTTCTATCCTACTGTTGTTAGAATACTGAATGGACTCACAAACTCTTAACATTTGACTATAGCTGTGTTTTTGTTTTTGCCGCTGTTTACCTATTATTTACTATCTATGATACTTGACTATGTGATCTGTCTGTATTGCTTGTAAGACAAAGTTTTTCACTGTGCCTCGTACACGTGACAATAAATTCAATTCAATTCACCTGAAGATGTTATCCAGTATGGTGACGAAATGTCTGAAAATGAACCTTCCAGCTCAGTGAGCAAACCAACATCCAGAACTTCAATCTGAGCTACAAATCATCTCAAAACACGATGTTAGCATCATCACATATGCTTGTGGACTTCCTTCATCTAAATAAAGGATGTACCGAAACTGCTGCCTCTTAACAAAAGCATTAACCCAGCAGGAAATTACTTACAAATTGTTAAATGCACACATTAGGTACCTGTGATCGTAATCCCCTAAAATGAATAGTACCCAGACTGATTCTACAAGACCAGTAACCTCTACAGCAATGACTGTATACATTCAACATCCAAACTTAACGAGTCCTCAGAGATTGATCGGTATAACATAATTTTCATTTTATGTTTTGTATTCACATGGATGATCTTTTTGGATATCTAATCTCAATAAAGAAGGGGAGCCAGTTTATCTCTCCTCCCTGGGTTCTTGACAGTTTAACTGTATCCCACCTGGACCATAATGAATTGGGCAGCCTTGCTCAGAGTCTGGTTGTAAGAAAGCCAATAACATTTCCAATTACTTGGCTTTCACTCATTCTTGCAACATGGCTTAAAAAGTCATTAATCCATCGCTGTAAGATCCACTTAAACAAACAAGGATATCATGACATGTGACTGCACTGGCCTTGAAATCTCCATCATGTAATCAATATTCCCTTGAAGCTCTGTGTGTGCGCAGCCACGCAAAAATTGACAAGTTATCAATCGCACAAAGAGTTCAAAACTGTCTCTTTAGAGATATTACACATGTGCATAATTAAAACAAAAATACTGTACCACATGTTTAAAAAAAAGGACACATAACAAAAATTGAACAGTAAATGTGAATTAAGACCGTTATAAAACATACCATCAATAACGAGCAAATGGGAGTTGTCTTTCTGGCTGACCTTGTTTCTAATCACACAAGTATAGAGCTTACAATTCATTAAGTGTTGGATGTTAATTATCAGTGTCCTGTTATGATTCGACATTTCGTAAATTTCATCATTTTGAAGTGCGCCACCTTCTTGAAGCCACCAGATTGCATTTACTTCTCCATACTTCACAAAGCAATTAAGATGAACAACTCTCAATTCATGAATTATATCGAAAATGATCAATGGCTGTGGCAAAATTTCTGTTGAAATAGAAAAATCACATCAGGGTGATCCATGAACTTGTTTTGTTTGATTTTAAACTGTATTATGACAAATATGAGAAGCAGAATTCAATTAATAAACAAGAAGGTTATTGAAAGTACACCTAAAATTGACAACGTTGACATAGGTGACAAAGGGAAGTTACAAGAATACATTGATAGGTGACATAAATTGAATCTGGAAACATTCTATTAGAATACAGCCCAAGAATTTTAATAATCCTGGAAAATGGATGCATGGGTCTCGTTGCACAATAAGCTCTGAAGGCAGCACATACAACACAGTGGCATAATGGATTGTCATTGAATTTGTAATCCAGACACCAGTGTAATGCTACAGCAACAGGGATACATTTTCACCACAGCAAATGGCAAAACAGAACTCAATAAATCTCTAATTAAAAGCCAGTATAACAGTAACTGTGAAATTACTGTTAGGGAAAAAAAATCTGGTTCATAATGTCTTAAATGCCATCCTCACTTGGTCAAGCCTGCACACGACCCCATATCTGCAACAATGTGGTTGCCCAGACCATATGATGTAGGAACAGAAGTAGGCCATGCAATCTACCATTCAATAAAATCATGACAAATCTGATAATCTTCAACTCTATTTTATTGCCTTTTCCCAATAACCTCAATTCCCTTAATAATTAGTAATCTGTCTCTCCCAGCCCTGAACATACTTATCGGTCAAGCTTCAACAGGCCACTGCGACAAAGAATTCCCCAGATTCATAGCTTCTAAAAGAAAGAATTTCTCATCTTCTGTCTAAACTGGTGACTCCTGACTCTGAGATTATATCCTCTGGTCCTAGACTTACCCACAAGGGGAAACAACCTCAAATTAATTTACCCTGCCAAGCCCCCTAAGAATCATGTTTCCATAAGGTCGCTTCTCATATTCGAAACTTCAGTGAGCACAAGCCCATCCTATTCAACCTCTCCTTCCACATTCAGGATCAAAATACTGAAACTTTTCTGGACTGCCTCCAGTACATCCTTTCTTAGATGAGGGGACCAAAATGTTCAGATTCCATATGTGTTCTGACCAATGTGTAGTGAAAGTAAGACCCACCAATTTTTCATTCTGGCCATTCCTTTTAAATAAAGGCCAATATTCCAGTTGAATTCCTTATTATCCATTGAACTTAGCTAGCTTTTTGTGATTCATGCATTAGAACCCTAAATCTCTCAGCTGAAGGGTATGTGTGGTAATAGATGAAAATAACAATTGTACATACAGTCCTTCTAATCATACAAAGTTCTGCGATTTTTGAGATTTGTAGTTCAGGTTGTAGTTCAGATTGTAGATTTTCTCAATAATATATATTTAATAATATATTTGTTCTCAGACATTTCATCGTCATGCTAGGTGACATCATCAGTGAGCCTCCATTGAAGCACTAGTGTTCTGCTATGCTTTCAATTTGTGTGTTTTGGTCTGTTAAGGTGGGTGGTATCATTTCTGGTTCTTTTTCCTCAAGAGGTTGGTAAATGGGGTCCAAATCAATGTATGTATTGATGGAGTTCCAGTTTAAATGCCAAGCCTCTAGGAATACCAGTGCGTGTCTTTGTTTAGCCTGTCCTAGGATGGATGCATTGTCCCAGTCGAAGTGGTGTCCTTCTTTGCCTGTATGTAAGGATACTACTGATAGTTGGTCATGTCTTTTGATGGCTACTTGGCGCGCATGTACCCTGCTGGGTAGTTTCCTGTCTGTCTGTCCAATGTAATGTTTGTTGCAGTCCTTTCAGGGTATTTTGTACATGACATTTGTTTTGCTGCTTGTTGGTCCAGGGTCCTTTAAGTTCATCAGCAGCTGTTTTAGTGTTTTGGTAGCTTTGTGGGCTACCGTGGTGCTAAGGGTCTAAGTAGTCCGATCATCATCTCTGAGATGTCTTTGCTGTATGTTAGTGTGGCTAGTCTCAGAGTGTGTTGTGTCTTCTTGTTTAGGTTTGTTGTTTAAGAATCAGTGGACTGTTCTTCTCGGGTATCAGTTGTTCTTGAATATGTTGTATAGGTATTTGTCTTCTGCTGCTCATAATTCCTGGATGCTGCCATGTGTTGTGGCTTGTTTCAATAATATCCTGATGCAGCTCCGTTTGTGGGTGTTGGGATGGTTGTTCTTGTAGTTGAGTATCTGGTCTCTGTGTGTTGCTTTCCTATAGATGATGATCTGCAGTTCTCCATTAACTGTTCATTCCAGTATGACATCTAGGAAGGGGAGACTGTTGTTGTTCTCTTCCTCTTGGGCGAAATGTATGCCAGTAAGGATGTTGGTAATGATATTGTAGGTTTCTTCTAATTTGTTCTATTTTGTGATAACAAAGATGTCATCCACATTGCAGACCCAAAGCTTGGGGGTTGGATCGTGAGGACGGCTGTTCATTCTAATTTCTGTATAACCGCTTCTGCTAAGAATCCTGATATTAGTGATCCCATGGGTGTCCCGTTGATTTGTTTGTCGATCTTAACGTTGAAGGTGATGTGAATAGGGAGGCACAGGTCTGGCACAGGTAGTGAGGCACACTAGCTTGAGGATGCTCTCCTTGCTGATGGAGTTTGTGCCATCTGGTATTTGAGTCCTTGATACGCCTAGTAATGAGGTCAGTGTTTCTTTGGCCAGGCTTATGTTAATTGATGTGAATAGTGCTATTACATCGAAGGAGACCATGTGTTTGTCCACTTCTACCTTGGTGTCTTTGATGATGTTCAATAGTTCTTGGGTGGAGTGGATGGGGTGGTGTGAGCTTCTACTAGGTATTTCAGTTTAGGATGCAGTTCCTTTGCTAGTCTGTATGTCGGTGTGCTGGAAAGTGAGACTATGTGTCGGAGTTGTGGTGGGGGGGGGTAGCTGGTTTGTGTACCTTGGGTAATCCGAAGAAATGGGGTGTGTTGGATCCATCAGGTTTCATTCTTTGGAGATCTGTCTTTTTCATTTTCCCTGTTTTGTGGAGTTTCTTCAGTGCGGCTGTGATATGGTTTTCTAGCTGTGGAGTTGGGTCCGTCGCCAACTGTTGGTGGGTGTCAGTATCTGTGAGTAGTGAGTTCGCCTTTTCAACATACTGTGTCCTGTTTCCGATGACAGTCATGTACCCTTTGTCTGCCGGTAGGACCACAATATTTCTGTCTTTTCTAAGTTCTTCCAGGGCTTTCCTTTTCTGTGTGTTGAGGATGTTCCCTGGTTTCCTCCTGCTAAATGTTGGTGCTATTGTCTGTCTGATGGCCTGTTGGGTTTCTTCTATAAGTCTGTTGTCTTTCAGGATTGATTCCAGTCCTGCTAGGAAGTCCTTTTTGTACACATACCTGTAGTTGTGGTACATCCTTCGTACTAGGATGGCTTTTCCATGTCTGTGAGTGGTCAGTCCAATAGGTTCTTTATCCAAGCTTCTGAATTGTCTGTGTTATTCTTTTGTGCAAGCTTGTCCAGTTTATCTTTTAGAGTTAGTTTTCTCTTTGTCTTGGTCTGCTGTTGTTTAATGCAAACTGCTTGGTCTAACTCTTCTACTTGTCCCTTCCTGGTCAGTCACGTTGGTTACAATCTCGCACAAAAGAATAACACAGATAATTCAGAAGCTTGGATAAAGAACCTGTCAGACTGACCTCTCACAGACATGGAAAAAGCCATCCTAGTACAAGGAATGAACTACAACTCAGGGACACGAACAAAGAGGATTTCCTAGCAGAAGTGGAATCAACCCTGAAAGACAATGGACTTACAGAAGAAACCCAGCAGGCCATCAGACAAATAGTAACACCAACACTACGCAGGAAGAAAAAAGGGAATACCTTCAACACATGGAAAAGAAAAATCCTAGAAGGACTCAGAAAAGACAGAAATATTGTAATCCTACCAGCAGACAAAGAGCATATGACCATCATTCTGAACAGGACACAGTACATTGAAATAGCGAACTCACTAATCACAGATACAGACACCCACCAACAGGTGGCAATGGACCCGACTCCACAGCTAGAAAACCATATCACTTCCACACTAAAGAAACTCCACAAAACAGGCAAAATTAACAAGACAGATCTCCAAAGATGGATCCAACATACCTCATTTCTACAGATTACCTATGGTCCATAAACCAGCCCCCCCAGCGCTCCTCCCTCCCCCCCCCCCCCGACCCATAGTCTCACTTCCCAGCAGACCGACAGACAGATGAGCAAAGGAACGTCATCCTAAACTGAAATACCTAGTAGAAGATTCACGCCACTCCATCCACTCCATCCAAGAATTCTTGAACATCATCAAAAACACCAAGACAGAAAAGGATAAAGTCATGGTCTCATTCGATGTAATAGCCTTATACACATCAATTAACATAAGCCTGGGCAAAGAAACACCGGCCTCACTACTAGACAAACCAAGAACACAAACACCAGATAGCACCAACTCCATCAGCAAGGAGAGCATCCTCAAGCTAGTGTGCCTCACTACTTGTGCCAGACCTGTGCCTAACTACCCACATCACTTTCAACAAAACCGACAAACAAATCAATGGGACACCCATGGGATCACTAATATCAGGATTCTTAGCAGAAGCAGTTATGCAGAGATTAGAATGAACAGCCGTCCCCATGATCCAACCCCTAAGCTTTGGTCTGCGATGTGGATGAAACCTTTGACATCACGAAATAGAACAAGAAAAAGAAACCTACAATATCATTAACAACATCCTTACTGGCATAAATTTCACCAAAGAGGAAAAGAACAACAACAGACTCCACTTCCGAGACGTCATACTGGAACGACAGTTAATGGAGAATTGCAGACCAGCGTCAACAGAAAAGCAACACACAGAGACCAGATACTCAACTACAAGAGCAATCATTCCAACACCCACAAATGGAGCTGCATCAGGATATTATAGAAACAAGCCACAACACACTGCAGCACCCAGGGATTAGGAGCAGCAGAAGACAAATTATCTATACAACATATTCAAGAGCAACTGATACCCGACAAGCACAGTCCACTGATTCTTAAACAACAAACCTAAACAAGACACAACACACCCAGAGACTAGCCACACTACCATAAATCAAAGACATCTCAGAGATGACAAAACTACTCCGACCTGTTAGTATCATGGTAGCCCACAAACCTATCAACACAGTAAAACAGCTACTGATGAGCCTAAAGGACCCAGTACCAAAAAGCAGCAAAACAAATGTCATGTACAAAATTCCCTGCAAGGACTATAACAAACAGTACATCGGACAGATAGGCAGGAAACTAGCCAGCAGAATACACGAACACCACCTAGCCACCAAAAGACATGACCAACTATCACTAGTATCCTTACACACAGACAAAGAAGGACACCACTTCAACTGGGACAATACATCCATCCCTAGGACAGGCTAAACAAGACACGCATGGGAATTTCTGGAGACCTGGCATTCAAACCAGAACTTGATCAATACATACATTGATTTGGACCCAATTTACCAACCTCTGAGAAAAAGAACCAGAAATGATATCACCCACCTTAACAGACAAGACACACAAATTGAAAGCATGGCAAAACACCAGTGCTTCAATGGAGACTCACTGATGATGTTACCTAGCATGGTGACGAAATGTCTAAGAAAACAATCTACCAGCTCAGCGAACAAATCTACAATGCAAAGTTCTGCTAACATCTGGGGCATGTACCAATACTAGGAGAGCTGTCCCACAGACGAGTCAAGCAACAGTCTAACTCAGTTGTTCTAATGGAATCATACATTACATTAAGTATTGCTGACACTATCATCAATGTCCATGAGATGAAAGCACAATGGTATACAGTTAGGAGGCTCTGAGTGTTCTCAACTTTGACACTGGACTCCATGAAAAATTTCAAGGCATCAAGACAAACAAGGCAAGGAATCCTCTTGTTGATAACCAACTATAATACCCCATTCTCAGCTGATGGGTTAATTCTTTTCTATGGCGAATGCCATTTGGAGGATGCACTGAACGTGACAAAACATTGAGTATACTCTGGATGGAGGATTCCAACATTGATTGCTAAGCTTGTTTTGGTAAAACTATGACTGAGCAAGGTGGCTGAATCCTACAGGTTTATAGCTGCAGTCCTCACTTTCACTATTGCAATTACATCTACTGATGATAGCATTAACAGGAAGAAAGACTGCAGAATTCCTTTGGAAACTAAGTTCAGTTTCCACACTAAGAATACAATCCACTCTACCGTATCACACAGAATGGATAAATCTCAAACAGATCTTGCAATTCAAGATCGGGCATCAATCAGACTTTGTGGGCCACCAGAATCAGCAAAATTGTATACAATCACAATCTATAATCTTAAGGCTCAGCATTTCCTCACTCTACCATTACCACAATGGGAAAGGATAAACTTGCTTCAATGAAGAGTTCATGCAAACATGCCAAGTGAAGCACCAGGCATTCCTAAAAAGTGAATCTGGTCAAGCTACTTTACAGGACTACCTGCATGCAAAGCAATATCAACAGTATGAGATAGGCAGAACTAAACAATCCTACAAATAACATATCAAATTTAAGTTTTTCAGTCCTGCCAAATCCAGTTATAAATGGTGATGGAAGTGACAACATGATACTCAATGGGAGAGGAACACATTACGTCAATATAAGGACAAAGCTAAACCATTTGCAAGCATCTTCAGCCGGAAGTACCATGAAGATAATCCATCTCAGCCACCTTGAGAAGTCTCCAGTATCACAGATGCCAATTCAACCAATTTGATTTGTTCCTCATGAGATCCAGAAACAGCTGAAGGCACTGCTTCTGCAAAGGTAATAGGTACTGACAACATTTTAGATATAGAACTGAAGTCTTGTGTTTCAGAACTATTTACATTGCTGGCCAAGGCACACTACTGCAGTTTCAAAATCAAAAATTCCTCGGTATTTCCTGTTCACAGAAAACAGCACAAATTCAACATTAGTCAATTAACACTCCATCAGTCTATTGTCAAAGTGATGGAAAAATTTGACAACAGTGCTTTAAATTGTCATTGAATTTGGGTTCTACCAGGGCCATCAGCTCCTGACCTCATTGCAGCCTTGTTACAAACATGGACAGAATAGCTAAAAATTACGAAAGGAAGAGAATGTGGCTGCCCTTCATATTAGTGTGGAATCACGAAGCCCAAGCAAAACAGAGAACAATAGGAATGAGGGGCAAAACTTTCAGCAGGTTGGAGTCATACCCAGCATAAAGAAAGATGGCTGCAGTTGATGGAGGTAAATCATCTTAGCCACAGGATACCACGATAAGGGTTTCTCAGGTTAGATATTTTCTGATCAACATTAAGTTCAAACAGCATTTATACAAATTCATGTCATTTCAGCTAAATGACCAGCAAGCCAACTGGCATTATAATTGTTAAAGTCTTTGCTGACTTGAATTTTACAGCTCAGAGAGGCCAAAAACGGGTCAGAGAAATGAGATCCTGAACAGCAGAGGTGATGTTATTAGAAATCTCTTAGAGATCCAGGCTGGGGTTATGCCTTGAATTGCTCAAAAGCCAATGAAAAGAAAACTTCAGAGGCAGGTTGTGGAGGTGTCAGAGAGGTAGATAACATAAAGGGCTTATGGAGACGAGGTTTGGAACTGCTCAGACCTTTGAGTACAGGAGTTGAGGTGTCACATTCAGCTTGTGAGGTCTCTTCTGGACTACCATGTCTCATTCTGGTTGCCCTGCTATCAAAAGGATATCATTAAATTGGAGAGGATTCAGAAAAGAGTTATCAGGATGTGGCCAGGAATAGAGGGTCTGACTTATAAGGAGAGACTGGATAATCTGGGATTTCTTTCACTGTAACATTGGAAGTTGAGAGGTGACCTTATCAAGATTTATAAAGTCATGAGGGACATAGATAAGGTGAATAGCAACGGTCTTTTCCCAAGGAAGGGGGAGTTCAAAACTAGGAGGGATATTTTTAAGGTGAGAGGGGAAAGACTTAAAATGGACATGACGGGCAACATTTTTACACAGACAGTGGTTCATATTTGGAATGAATTGCCAGAGGAGGTGATAGATGCAAGTACAGTTACAACATTTAAAAGACATTTGGATAAGTACATAAACAGGAAAGGATTAAAGGGACATGGACCAAGCACTGGCAGGTGGGACTAGTTTAATTTGGGAACATGGTCGATATGGACTTGTTGGACCGAAGGGTCAGTTTTTGTGCTATAATAAATGAGTTGATCTAGTAATTTGTTTTCGGGGTCTAATTAACTGGAGACAACAGCATTCAATGAAAGCATAGAAAATTGCTAAAATGAGATAGGTTCTCAGAATTAGCTGAGCAACAAACTTTAGTGTGGAGAAAACAATGACTCTTTACTAAGTGCTTGTAATTTGTATTACATTGGCGAGACAAAAGGTAAAGTTGGTGACTGCAGTACAGAACATCTAGACTCAATCCATAGGAACTGAAAATGTGTTGCTGGAAAAGTGCAGCAGGTCAGGCAGCATCCAAGGAGCAGGAGAATCGACGTTTCGGGCATAAGCCCTTCTTCAGGAATTCCATTTTCAGCTCTGATCTCCAGCATCTGCAGTCCTCACTTTCTCCTCAATCCATAGGAACCCAACCTTCCAGTTATTGCTATTTCAATAATCCACCTGTCCCGGCCTGCTGCAATGTTTCAATGAATAGTGCATAACCTCAAGGGACAACACCTCATTTTACATTTAAACACTTTACAGCCTTAAATGTTGAATTCCACAATGACAAAACTAACTGCATGATGTCTGTCTTCCATTTTTCTTACATTCTTTCCCTCTAAGTTCACCCCACTCAACTTGTCTTGATTGTATGTTGTTAATTTGCTCTCAGTCTAGAGGACTTATTTTTCCCTTTCACATCTTAATTTATTGCCATTTTAAATATTGGCTGCATATAGAATACTGCATACAGTTCTGGTTGCCACATCACCAAAATGATGTGGACGCTTTGGAGAGGGTGCAGAGAAGATTTATGAGGATGTTGCCTGGTATGGAAGGTGCTAGCCATGAAGAGAGGTTGAGTAGGTTAGGATTGTTTGCACCACACTCTCAACTCTGATCTCCAGCATCTGCAGTCCTCACTTTCGCCTTATACACTTAATGTATAAGTGTACACATTATGGTAAGGTCCTGGGGAGTGTTGCTGAACAAAGAGACCTTAGAGTGCAGGTTCATGGTGCCTTGAAAGTAGAGTTGCAGGTAGATAGGATAGTGAAGAAGGTGTTTGGTACGCTTACCTTTATTGATCAGAGTATTGAGTATAGGAGTTGGGAGGTCATGTTGCAACTGTACAGGACATTGGTTAAGCTACTTTTGGAATATTGCGTGCAATTCTGGTCTCCTTCTTATCGGAAGGATGTTGTGAAACTTGAAAGAGTTCAGAAAAGATTTTCAGGGTTGGAGGATTTGAGTTATAGGGAGAGGCTGAATAGTCTGGAGCTGTTTTCCCTGGAGTGTCTGAGGCTGAGGGGTGACCTTATAGAGATTTATAAAATCATGAGGGGCATGGATAGGATAAATAGACAAAGTGTTTTCCCTGGGGTGGGGAGTCCAGAATTGGAGGGCATAGGTTTAGGGTGAGAGGGGAAAGATACAAAAGGAACCTAAAGGGCAACATTTTCACACAGAGGGTGGTACGTGTATGGAATGAGCTGCCAGAGGAAGTGGTAAAGGCTGGTACAATTTCTGCATTTAAAAGGCATCTGGACGGGCATATCAATAGGAAAGGTTTCGAGGAATATGGGCCAAGTACTGCCAAATGGGACTAGATTAGGTTAGGATACCTGGTTGGCATGGATGAGTTGGACCGAAGGGTCTGTTTCCGTGCTGTAAATCATTATGACTCTCACTCAAATAGCTTTATCATCAAAACACATTTGTATCTCTTAGCCAGCATTTTATTTCTTACATTATGTTTGTGCCAAGGCTTTCTTGTTGGGTTTGCTGTTTGGGAAGAATACCTGAACTCTACTGTACAACAATAACACAGTCCTGATTGAGAAGATCAAAATAGTGATTGATCACATATTTATTTTCACATTTTTAAATGGGCCTATGTTATTGCAGCCCACTGCTGCCATAATCACCTTTGCCTGCACATCAAGGGTCCAAAAGTTTGGGATTACATGGAATTTTCCCCCTCTCAACTTTTGCAATCTTTCATTGAAGCATGAAGCAGTAAGTACTGAATATTTCATGAGGCTTTCCAGCGATATAAATGCATAATTGTGTAGTCTACGACTGAATATTGGAAGTTGTGTTATTCTCTTACCCCTATCAGTGACTCATAAGTTTTGGACAAGTTTCCTGACTTATACCAGCTGGTAAAATGAAGCATTCCATAGGAGAGTGCAATATTTGAGGAGTGAGTCTGTGAAGCTATAGGGATGCCATTCCAGGATCTACTGGGGCACCCTTCCAAGGGTTCTAGAACTCCAAGATGCTGACAAAGTTTCCCTCACACCCAAAAAGACTCATGCTTTCTTACAGAAGCAAGAGAATTACAGACATATTCATTTGGGGTTAAAACTAGTGCTTTTCCAGCTAGATTACTGACGTGACTGGCCCATGAACAGAACAATTACTCACATTCTTGGATCGGACACTCTTTAAACTGGCCTCATTAAGAAACCTTTCCTCATTCCAAGGATCATTTAGTCCTTTATTGCTACAAATAATGGAATGAGAAATTGCATTTACTTGTTTAGCCACCTCCTGAATATTATATCTGCATCATTTGTTGGAAACATTTGCCTAGTTAGATCATAAGTGGATATTTTGCTGTAGACATAGAGCTGTACCTCTTGGCTTAATTCTGCGAAGGTAAAGTTCTCATAACTCTAAACTTGGCATGACAGTCAGAACTAAGGGAAAAACTTGCATCAGCTTTTGAAATATTGATTGAACGCACACATCTCATAGAAAATTCATAGGGCGATGAGATAGCCTAGCGGTATCATCACTAACCTATTAATCCAGAGACCCAGGAAATGTTCTGTGGATTTGGGTTTGAATACTGCCATCCTAGCAGATAGTTGAACTTGAATTCAATAATAATCTAGAAATAATATTTAATGATGACCATGAAGCCATTGCTGATTGTCAGGAAAACATACACCTGGTTTACTAATGTCCTTTAAGTAAGGAAATTGCCATCCTTACCTGGTCTGACCTACATCTGACTCCAGACTCACAGCAATGTGGTTGACTCTTACCTGCCCTCTAGGCAATAAATCCTGATCCAACCAACGATGCCCACATCCAATGAATGAATTTTAAAAATGCATCTGGGAAATGCACAGCAAGTAATTTAAATTAAAAGGCCACACAAATTGCAGAAAACACATGGAAATTCAATATCAAAGTTTATAACAAACGTAAAGCTCGGAAAATTGTACTACACATATGAACAGAAACTAGTTGTCCTTACCCTGAACTTCTAGGAAATGACGTAATATTAAACCTGGTACAAATTCAAATTGACGTATAATATGCAACTCATAAGTACCATGGTCATTCAAATCTAAATTGAAAATCTCCAGAGATCCATTCAATTCACTGTATTTCAGTCGGTGTCCAAAAAATTCATATATTTTAATTTTTGATGATGATAATTCATGAGACAGCACTGTAGTGAAATAGGACCGGGATAAACTGAGCCAATAAACAAGTTTTGGCTCTGAAAGTAATTCAATGTTCCATCCACTTAGAGAAACAGAAGAATATCTGGTGGCAACATGGTAATATGTTCTGGAAAGGTTTGCTTGTGCCTGCAAATGAACTGTAGAAAATAATGAATTACTTCAGCACATTTTAGTGAAATGACTTTATATTACAGGTATCCCCCCACTATCCAAAAGCTGAAATCTATCATAAGCCAAAATGGCGTAAAGCAAACAAGCATTAATTTGTACAGGAAAAATTTTGCCTTTCTTTGTAAAAGCGAAAATCCTCTTCAGATTTCTTTCAGTTTGCGAAAACAGATACTAATGTAGGTCTCTTGTAAAAGAGAACTTTCGAAATGCAGGGGATACCAGTAATGCATTAAGAAGAAAAAATAAAATATGCGATTCCTGGGCAAAGGAAACAGAAAAATAATTACATTGAATCTGTAATTTAAAATGCTATAAATACTCTAATCCAGGAAGGTGATGGTGAAATATGGGGCAGGATTCAGTTACATTGAGTGTAAGATGGAAGCCAATCAGACAAAACTCTTGCAGAAAATCTCATTAGGTTTAGACCAAATATGGATACACATACCTTGGATTCACTTGAGAATAGGTGGCTTTCTCCACCTGGGTATGGGCAATCTTATAACATACACACTTCAGTATGGGTAATCACGTAAGATATCACTGGCAAATGGGAGGTAACATAATGTATGCACCTAGGAATGAAAGGCTACATAGGCACCCAAGAAGGGGAGGCCATTATAACTCATGCAACTGAGAATGGAAAACCATTTAATGCATACACTTAGAATGGGAGGTCATAGAATTCACTCACAGAAAAATGTGAGGCTATATGGCACATGCACTCAAGAAAAAGAAGAGGCCACATAATATAGGCACTTGAGAGAGGAAGGCCACATAATGCACTCACCCACAACTGGAAGACCATGTAATGTATCCACCCAGTCGAGGGAGGCCTCATAATGCACATTTCTGAGACTGGGAGACCATATAAATCATGCACCTGAGAATGGGACGCCATATAAACATGCACCAGAGAGTGAAAGGCCATAAAAGTAATGCACCAAAGAGTGGGCAATAGCATGACCATTAAAGCTTGAACAGTCATACTCCTCTTTTTCACTGCTCTCTCTCTCTCTCTTTTCCCCATCACCTCATAAGAACATAATGAGTAGGAACAAGACTAGAGTTGAAAAATGTGGTGCTGGATAAACACAGCAGGCCAGGCAGCATCCGAGGAGTAGGAGAATCAATGTTTCGGGCATAAGCCCTTCTTCAGGAATGAGGCTGGTGTGCCAAGCGGGCTGAGATAATGGGTAGGGGGGAGGGAATTTGGGGGAGGGGCGCTGGGCACTTTCTCCTAGGAACAAGACTAGGCCATCCAACTCTTCAAGCTTTCTCAATTTTTGAACACGACCCTGGCTGATCTTCCACTTCAGATTCCCCTTCTATTCAAAACTATATCAATCTCTGTCTTGAATACATTTAATGATTAAGATTCCTTACCCTCTCTACAATTTTACGCTCACTCTATGCTTTTACTCTTTCCCCATTCCTCACAATCCCTCTTACTTCTTTTTATTCAATTTATACGTTCATTCTTCCACCTCTTCCCCCTCAAGCCTGTCTCCTGCTTTCTCCCCCTTTCCCTAAACACAATCCCTCTCATCTCGCACTTAGACTTCATAGCCTCACTAATAATATGGCAGCGGAGTTGCAGGGCTTTCTTGCAACGGCAGAGGCAATAATGCTGGGATGAACAGCATGGTCCCCTCCAACACAGGGTCTCCCAGTGAGCAGGTCACAGGCTGAGTCCCCCAGTCCAGACTCATAGGCCAGACTGAGGCTCCAGGTCTGCAGCTAGGCCCAGTCACCTGAAGGCACAGAAGCATCAGCGAAAGGGACAGCGGAGGACCCCAATGACCAACAGCAGTACCTGGAGGGCTGTTGGATGGAGATCAGGAGGTACAGACACTATGCACCCCAGGTCCATGGCTCCACCTCGGATGTGGCAGTTGCAACTGCGATAGCAACGGAGGCCCCTAACCAAGACTCCAGAGCCCATTACAGAAATCCAGAAGCTGATTCAAAGACCCTGGCTGATGTCAAGCACCAACTGGAGGAGCAGCGGAGGAGGAACAAGAACAAAAGATGAACTACACTGCACTAAAATCTTGCATCGTGTTCAGTGTTTCAAGATGGTGCTGGAGCATGGCAACAGTTTGTGTACAATACGCAAACAGACACTTTCCACTGTATATTTATATACGTGATAATAAATCTGAATCCAAATCTAGTTAAACATTAAGCAAAAAAAATAGTTTTGCGTGTTGTCGAAACACGTACAAGGTGTTCTGCAATGATGTGCGTTTCACTAACATTGATTCGCTGTAACGCAATTGACAAATTGGGATCACTGTTTCTAAACGGTGAACGTGTATTGGCTGTAATACTTTTACATCACCAATACTTTAAGTGCTGTCTCTAAAGTGCAATTTTCATGGGGTTGCACAAGAATGAAACCATTGCATTATATAAGAACTACCTGTATTCATTATACAAATTCTTGGACGATAAGACTAAACTGAATTAATTTCAATGCAGATTTAATTGTGAGACTGTCATTATGAGATATGATTGCAAGGTAGTCAGCACTAAACATTTCCTGTAAAAAACATTAATCTGATTGTAACAAGACACAAAAGCTAAAAGCAATGCCACTTACAAGTCACTTAATGACATATCTGTAAGTTCCAAGTGGCAACAAGCCCAGACATAAAGACAGTCTCACCTCGGAAATCATGAAGTTTCATTAATAATTCATTGTGGAATAGGTACTGACTAAAATGTAAAGCTACAAAGTATGCACAAGTGAGAGAAGTGCTATTTCTGGAATGTTAATGCCTCTATGGAATCTGACATCATTTTGCTTAGGTCACCTGGTAATTGCTGCTACTTGTCAGCTAAGAAAGATACAAAACATCAAGCAAGCTGCCAACTGAGATTCCATCTTGAACTGTTGAACAATCTGGAGAAAACTGCTCTCATGGCAGTGTGAGAGATAAAGAGATGCATTTTGAAACAGCTAGTGGTCTGTTATGAAGCAAGTGAGCAGCTAAAGTTGCCATGCATTAGAACCAGAAGTCAGGAATCTTCATCTCCCAAAATCTACTTTCCTGCTGAATATACCTAACAAGAAATATTAACTACAGAAGCTATCACATGTGCTGAATCTGATTTCAGTTATAGGATGACAGAAGAGCCACAGATACAGTCAAGTAGATGGGTTTACTCCAGGAAAGGTAGAAGTAGGCAAGTAGTGCAGGAGTCTCCTGTGGCTATCCCCATCTCAAACAAATATGCTGTTTTAGAAAATGAAGTTAAAAATCACACAACACCAAGTTCTAGTCCAACAGGTTTAATTGGAAGCACATTCGCTTTCGGAGCATCGCTCCTTCATCAAGCGAAGGAGCATCGCTCCGAAAGCTAATGTGCTTCCAATTAAACCTGTTGGACTATAACCTGGTGTTGTGTGATTTTAAACTTTGTACACCCCAGTCCAACACCAGCATCTCCAAATCATTAGAAAAAGAAGGGGATGATGGACTGTGAGGAGAATTAGCACAAACAGCCAAGTTTCTGGTACTGAGAATAGCTCTAATGTAATACAGGGTATCTCAGGTTCCAAGCGACTGATTGTGATAGGGAACTCTCTGGTCAGAGGCAGACAGACATTTCTGCAGCCAGCAGCGAAAAATCAGAATGGTGTTTTGCCTCCCTGATGCTACGATCAAGGATATCTCAGAGGGGGTGCAGAGTATTCTCAAAGGGGAGAGGGACCAGCAGGAGGTCGTTGTACACATTGGAACTAATGACACAGGAAGGGAAAAGGATGAGTTTTTGAAGGGAGAAGATAGAAAGTTAGGCAGGAATTTAAAAAGTAGGTCCTCCAGGTTAGCATTATCTGGATTACTCCCAGTGCTATGTGCCAGTGACAGTAGAAATAGGAGGATAGAGCAAATGAATGTGTGGCTGAGGAGCTGGTGCAGGGGAGAAAGGTTCACATTTTTGGATCATTGGAAACTCTTCTGGGCTAAAAGTAACCTCTACAAGGAGGATGGATTGCACCTGAAATGGAAGGGGACTAATATACTGGCAGGGAGATTTGCTAGAGCTGCTCGGGAGGATTTAAAGTTGTAGGTAAATAGTGAGGAAAGAGATCAATCTTAGACTGGTACAGTGGGGAAAAGGAGTGAGTCAAACAGTCATGGCAGGAGGAACAAAGCATAGAACAAGGTAGGACTGATAAATTAAACTGCATTTCTTTCAATAGAAGAGGCCTATCAGGGAAGGCAGATGAACTCAGGCATGGTTAGAAATATGGGACTGGGATTCCATAACAATTACAGACATGTGACTCAGTGATGGATAGGACTGGCAGCTTGGAAAAGGTCTCCCCCTCCCACTCTGCCGAGGACATACAGGTCGTGGGCCTCCTCCATCGCCGCTCCCTCACCGCCCGATGCCTGGAGGAAGAATGCCTCATCTTTCACCTCGGAATACTTCCACCAAGGCTTCAATGTGGACTTCACCAGTTTCCTCATTTCCCCTCCCCCACTTAACCCCAGTTCCAAATTTCCAGCTCAGCACCGTCCTCATGACCTGCCAATCTCCCTTTATAACATAGCTGCTCAATCCTCCCCTCTGATCTATCACCTTCATCCCCACCTCCATCCACTCATTGTACTCTTTGCTACCTTCTCCCCACCCTCAATTACCTCTCCATCCTGGAGGCTCCCTGCCTCCATTCCTGATGAAGGGCTTTCGCCTGAAATGTCGATTTTCCTGCTCCTCGGATGCTGCCTGACCTGCTGTGCTTTTCCAGCACCACTCTAATCTAAACCAAAGGACTGGCAGCTTAAATGTTCCAGGATACAAATGCTATAGGGAGGTTAGAAAGGGGGTCAAGAGAGGAGGGGGAAGTAGTATTTTTGATAAGGGATAGCATTACTGTACTTAGAGAGGATATTCTTGTGATTACATCCAGGAAAGTTATTTGGGTGAAACTGAGAAATAAGAAAGGGATGATCCCTTTATTGAGATTGTATTATAGACCCCCCAATAGTCAGCGGGAAATTGACAAACAAATTTGTAAGGAGATTTCAATTATCTGTGAGAATAAAAAGCTGGTTATGGTAGGTGATGTTAATTTTCCAAACATAGACTGGGACTGCATAGTGTTAAGGGTTTAGATGGAGAGGAATATATTAAGTGTGTACAAGAAAATTTTCTGATTCAGTGTGTGGATATACCTACTAGAGAAGCAGCAAAACTTGAGGAATAAGGCAGGGCAGGTGACTGAGGTATCAATGGGGGAGCACTTTGGGGCCAGTGAGCATAATTCTATAAGTTTCAAAATAGTAAAGGATCAACCGGATCTAAAAATTGAAGTTCTAAATTGGAGAAAGGCCAATTTTGACAGTATTAGACAAGAACTTTCAAAAGTTGATTGGGGACCGATGTTCGCAGGTAAAGGGACAGCTGGAAAACGGGAAGCCTTCAGAAATGAGATAACAAGAGTTCCAGAGACAGTATATTTCTGTTATGGTGAAAGAAAGGTTTATAGATGTAAGAAATGCTGGATAGCTAGAGAAGTTGAGGTTTTGGTTAAGAAAAAGAAGGAAGCATATGTCAGGTATAGACAGGATAGATTGAGTGAAGTCTTAGAAGAGTATAAAGGCAGTAGGAGTATACTTAAAAGGGAAATCAGGAGGGCAGAAAAGGGACATGAGATAGCTTTGGCAAATAGGGTTAAGGAGAATTCAAAGGGATTTTATAAATGTATTAAGGACAAAAGGGTAACTAGGGAGAAAATAGAACCCCTTAAAGATCAGCAAGGCAGCCTATGTGTGGAACCACAGGAGATGGGGAGATATTAACGAGTATTTTGCATCACCATGGAACATCTTTAAAAATGTCCACATTACAAAGGTGGTGGTGCTGGATGTTTAAAAATGCACAAAGGTGGATAAATCTCCAGGACCTGATCAGGTGTACCCTAGACCTCTATGGAAAACTAGGGAAGTGATTGCTGGGTCCCTTGCTGAGATATTTGTGTCATCAATAGTCACAGATGAGGTGCCGGAAGACTGAAAATTGACTAATGTCGTGCCAATGTTTAAGAAAGATGGTAAGGAAGAGCCAGGGATCGATAGACCGGTAAGCCTGACATTGGTGGTGGGCAAGTGTTCGGAGGTAATCCTGAGGGAGAGGATTTACATTCCATTTGGAAAGGCAAGGACTGATTAGGGACATCTACTACACCAACTCCCACAGCTACCTGGACTACACCTCCTCCCACCCTGCCTCCTGTGAGTACACTGTCCCTTATTCCCAATTCCTCCAGCTCTGCCGCATCTGTTCCCAGGAGGACCAATTCTACCATGGAACATCTCAGATGGCCTCCTTCTTCAAAGACCGCAATTTCCCCTCCCACATAGTCGATGCCCTCCAGTGCATCACATCCACTTC
This sequence comes from Chiloscyllium plagiosum, assembly GCF_037043375.1. NCBI lineage: Eukaryota > Metazoa > Chordata > Chondrichthyes > Orectolobiformes > Hemiscylliidae > Chiloscyllium > Chiloscyllium plagiosum. Next base: position 34,417,834 of record NW_028270172.1, on the reverse strand, counting down.
CCACACCTCTGCCATTGAACTACACCCTTCCAATCACAACAAGGACAGAACCCTGCCGGTCCTCACCTTCCACCCCACCACCAACCTTCGAATACATTGCATCATCCTCCGCCACTTCCGCCACCAACAAACAGACCCCACCACCAGGGATATATTTCCCTCCCCATCCCTCTCTCTGTGGCAAAGAGACTATTCCCCCCACGACTCCCTTGTTTTTTTTTAGATTGCTTACAGTGTGGAAACAGGCCCTTCGGCCCAACAAGTCCACACCGACCCACCGAAGCTCAACCCACCTAGACCCATTCCCCTGCATTTACCCCTTCACCTAACACTACAGGCAATTTAGCATGGCCAATTCACATAACCTGCACATTTTTGGACTGTGGGAGGAAACTGGAGCACCCTGAGGAAACCCACGCAGACACAGGGAGAATATGCAAACTCCACACAGTCAGTCGCCTGAGGCGGGAATTGAACCCGGGTCTCTGGCGCTGTGAGGCAGCAGTGCTAACCACTGTGCCACCGTGCCGTTATGTCCATGACCCCTACCAACCCACTGTCACCTTCCTCTGCCACCCCAGAAGTGCAAAATCTGCACCCCCACCTTCCCCCTTACCTCCGTCCAAAGCAGCAAAGGATCCAATCACATTCGACAGAGATTTACCTGAACTTCCACACACATCATCTACTGTGTCCGTTGCTCCTGATGTGGTCTCCTCTACATTCGGGAGACAGGACGCCAACATGGGGAACATTTCAGAGAATATCTCTGGCACACACGCACCAAACAATCCCACTGCCCTGTGGCCAAACACTTTAACTCCCCCTCCCACTCCACCAAGGACATGTAAATCCTGGGCCTCCTACACCGTCAAAACCTAATCACCCGACGCCTGGAGGAAGAACACTTCATCTTCCAGTCACATGAGATCAATGTGGATTTCATCAGTTTTCTTAATTCCCCTCCCCCCACCTTAGCCCAGATCCAACCTTCCAACTCCGCACCGCACTCTTGACCTGTCCATCTTCCTTCCTACCTATCCACTCTACCCTCCTGTCTGACCTATCACCTTCACCCCCAACTTCATCTACCTATCGCATTCCCAGCTACTTCCCCCCAGCACCACCCCTCTCCCATTTATCTCTCAGCCCCCTTGGGCTACGTGCCAACAAGCTTAAAAGTAGAAGACAGAGGGTGGTGGTGGAAGGTTGCTTTTCAGACTGGAGGCCCCTGACCAGTGTTGTGCCTCAAAGATCGGTGCTGGGTCCACTGCTTTTTTCATTTGTATCAATAATTTGGATGTGAACATAAGGGGCGGCACAGTGGCTCAGTGGTTAGCACTGCTGCCTCACAGCACTAGGGACACGGGTTCAATTCCTAGCTCGGGCAACTGTCTGTGTGGAATTTGCACATTCTCCCCGTGTCTGCGTGGGTTTCCTCTGGGTGCTCCAGCTTCCTCCCATAGTCCAAAGATGTGCAGGTCAGGTGAATTGGCCTTGCTAAATTGTCCATAGTGGATTAGTCATGGGTAAATGTAGGGGAATGGGTGGGTTGCTTTTCGGAGGGTCGGTGTGGACTTGTTGGGCCGAAGGGCCCGTTTCCACACTGTAGGAAATCTAATCTAATCTAAAATGAGAGGTATAATTAGTAAGTTTGCAGATAACCCCAAAATTGGAGCTGTAGTGAACAGTAAAGAAGGTTACCTCAAAGTACAATGGGATCTTGATCAAATGGGCCAATGGGCAGATAGAGTTTAATTTAGATAAATATGAGGTTCTGTATTTTGGAAAGGCAAATCAGAGCAAGACTTATACACTTAATGGTAAGGTTCTAGGGTGTGTTGCTAAACAAAGGGACCTTGGAGTGCAGATTCATAGTTTCTTGAAAGTGGAGTCTCAGGTGGATAGGAGAGTGAAGAAGGCATTTGCTCTTTCCGTTATTGGATACAGCATTGAGTATAGAAGTTGGGAGGTCATGTTGTGGCTGTACAGGACACTGGTTAGGCCACTTTTAAAATACAGTAGAACCTCGATTATCCAAACGAGGCGGGCAGGGAGTATGTTGTTCGTACATTTGATCATTCAGATAACTGTAAACAAGCGGTAATTTATGAATGCTGGTCATCCGAACATTTCGCAGTTATCCTGCAATGCACGCCATAATGCCATTTAACCAATAACTGATCTATTGTAAACATGCGGTAATTTGAGTGTCAGTTATCAAACATTTCTCGGTTATCTGGCAATGCATGCCATAATGCCATTTAACTAATAACTGAATGCTGAGTTGCCTAATGCCATTTTTACAGGAACTTGAGATCTTTTTCGGATAATCTAAAATTCGGATAATTGATGTTTAGATAATCGCGGTTCTACTGTATTGTATGTAATTCTGGTCTCCAAGGATGTTGTGAAACTTGGAAGAGTTCAGAAAAAATTTACAAGGATGTTGCCAGGTTGGAGAGTTTGAGGTTCAGAGAGAGGCTGAATAGACTGGGGCTGTTTTCCCTGGAGTGTCTGAGGCTGAGAGGTGACCTTATAGAGGCCTATAAAATCACAAAGAGCATGGATAGGGTAAATAGACAAGATCTTTTCTTTGGAGTGGGAGAGTGCAGAACTAGAGGGCATAGGTTTAGGGTGAGAGGGGAAACATCTAAAAGGGACCTAAGGGGCAACGTTTTCACACAGAGAGTGGTGCATGAAATTTTTGAAGAAGTAACAAAGAGGATTGATGAGGGCAGAGCAGTGGACATGATATGTATAGACTTTAGTAAGGCGTTCAACAAGATTCCTCATGGTAGACTGGTTAGTAAGGTTAGGTCTCATGGAATACAGAAAGAATTATGGAATGGGTTGCCAGAGTAAGAGGTGGAGGCTGGTACAATTACAACATTTTAAAGGTATCTGGATGGGTATATTAATAGGAAGGGTTGAGAGGGATATGGGCCAAGTGCTGGCAAATGGGACTAGATTAGGTTAGGATATCTCATCAGCATGGACAAGTTGGACCAAAGGGTCTGTTTCCATGCTGTAAATCTCTAAGACTCCATGTGTTAAACTTTCCATTCCCAGATATTACCATTGACCAGATACTGCACTTGACCAAATTCTGTGGCAGGTAACTCAACTCCTGTTTTCCCCTATTTGTCTCTCATCTACAACTCAGGTGTATACTGGAATACTCTCCACTTGCCTGGATCAGTGCAGTTTCAACAAAACTCAAGAGGTTGAGCATTAAGACAATACAGCAGATGTAGCCTCCACCTTCAACATTCACATCCTTCGCCTCCAGTGCACAATGGCAGCAGTATGTACAATCTACAAGATGTACCACACCTTCCTTTGAAAGCATCTTCCAAACTTGTGACTTCTAACATCTAGAAGAACAAGGGCAGCAGACTTAAAAGAACACCAACCCTTTCAAGTTCCTCTCCAAGCCACATACTATCCTGACTTGGAACTGATCATTCACAATCACTGGGTCAAAATCCTGAAACTGTCTTCCAAAAAGTACTGTTGATGGCCCTACCCCTCAAGGACTGCAACAGTTCCCAAAGGCAGCTTCCTACCACCTTTTCCAGTGGGGATCAACAATGAATTCTGAGCAAACATTGAACAGTTAAAGCAAAAGGAACTGAAGAAATGGGCCCAACAGCGTTCCACGGAGATTTATTTTTACCTGTTATGAATATTCTCTTGCCTTATATGTACTTGTCTTAATTTTGGTATCAGTAATTTTTCAGCCTATAATTTTACGCAGAATCTTACCAGGCTGTAAGCAATGTGGGCTGTGGGGAATTGAGAGAATTGGGTGAGAAGTTTGGCAAAGTCTATCTCAATTTCAAGATCACATAGTTACATCTTGTGCACATTTCTCAAGCAGCAGGGAGATTCTTGGTGGGGAGTAGTGAATTTCCAACTGATGCTCAAAACTTGTTAAATGTCTTGTGAACAGCCCAACTTGACATGGATTGCAATCTTACTGAACTCTGGACTTTAACTAGTGAAAGGAAAAACCTGACATGGAATCCAAAGCAGGTTCATGGAAGGTTCAACTTGCTGCCTTCTCAGAGCGATCTCCATCTTGCTTGTGACCAAACTGCAGAGCAGGATATTATCCATCAGTTCTAGCTACAAATATCCTTTCACAATGGGGACATTGGGAATCCACTTTCAGAGAGCCATCACCTCTATCCTGGCATCCAATGCACTGGTACTATGCCGCACAGGTTGGATTCTAGCTGGCAGTGTATGGGTACAGGTATTTCAAACAGACGGGAACCTATTCAATAGCATGGAACCCACTATCTACCAGGTTGCATCTTTGTCCTCAAAATGATTCATATGGTGCCTACCAGCATTCCCGCATTATATCTGCTTTGCCTTTCTGTGCCTTCCATTGGCAATTGGTACACCTGCACAACTTGGCTGGTAACCATGCATGCATCTTGTAGTAAGTCAGTTTGCCATGTCATGTCTGCAGCGATGTCAATGAGGCAGCCATCAGTCAGGGGTCCTCACATTGTTAATCAGGGTAACCTCCCATTCCATTCTCTGGCTTTGGACACAGTCAGGCCTCTGGTCAGGATAGCACAGACTTAATATGCTTCTTTGCTCCACAGAGCAGGTTATGGTCAGTTCTTCATCTCCACATGGTCCGGTCTGTGGGATGGTTGATGTGGCACCATCTGGAAAATGTTTTGCCACCAACCAAGGACCTGTGGAAATTACAGCTATTACTAGCAAGTCAGGTCATTTGAGGGGTTGGGCCACGATTGTCCTCTATTTGCAGACATTAAGGAGAATGGGGATTGGGGAAAGGGGCAACAGATAGGCAGCTATAGATGCATAAAACCAGTGGGTGATGGTCTAAGGAAGTGCAAAGTCCGAGAGGTTGACAGAATGGATACCTAGAAAGAACAGGGTGATGTTCAGGATCTCTGCAGCATCTGAAAGCCACTGGCAGAGGACCATTCATTATTGTGCCAAACATGAAGCAAGTGGATAGCATGCAATTTTGAGGAGATGAATTGCAAAGATACTCATAATGGCAAGGTAAGTGAACCAACCTGTGAGAGAGGGGCCTGAAATCATTCACAGGTTAAGAACTAAAGCCTCCAAGAGTTGATATATTGGCAAAACAAGGTCCCTATTCCCTGGTCAAACTTCAGAATTGACAGTCTTTTTGTTTTGTACCTCCATGTCACCATCAGGTACCTTCTTCAGATGTACATCCCTGAGCACACAGCAAGCCGAACAATAAGCAATGTTGAAGGCAAGGGAAAGGTTATGGTATCAGAGTGAGCCCTTGCCAAACAAACACATTGCTACTCCTGCTCCAATATATGTGTTTGTTGTTCCTTGTTAATGGCCAATGAGTTATTCCGCAAGCACAGCAGTGTCTGGAGCCTTAATAGATATGGAGAATCATATGAACAGTGGAAGCGAAGGTTCTGCCTGACGAGAATCTGTCTACCTCTGTCTTAAAAATATTAAACAATCCTATCTCCACTTCCTTCTGATGCAGAGTTCCAAAGTTGCATAAACCTTAGAGAAATTATTTCTTATCTCTATTCTGAAAGGGTGAGGTCTAAATTTAAAACTCTACGCCCTAGTCTGGACTACACTGCAAAAGGAAATATTCTTTCTATCTTTGATGCATATTGTGTGATTTATATATTTTCATATCATGTATTTAAAAATTGGACATTTGAATTTTGAAACATATGATTTATTAAACTTTGTGTCTGAAGAGTGATGATTAACTTGAATGCATTTCTATTGCCACAGTAATGTCTTTTAAAACATTGTGAAGGAGTAGCTTTCAGAACTAATGGGATTTTATTTACTTTGGCAGAGTTTACAACCAAGCAGGTTAAACAATTGCACATCAAGGTTTCGGTTATATAATTCAAGATTTTTTGGCTTAAGGAAAATATCCATAGATTAAAACTTTTTTCCGTTTTGCAATAATTCTGCACAAATCCTTATATTAAGATGGATGTACACATCAGTGCTCCTGAGAAGGAAAGAATACAGTACAATGAGATTACCTTAGGGTAAAGGATTGAATGACAGTTCCAGACCAATAGTTTTGGATAAAGCATCAAAGAGGTTTTTGAAGCCAAGAGCATTTAAACTCAGCTGTATGAAAGTTCCAGGTAATAGGTATCAGATTTTCCAATTAATTTAAGCTCATTGAGGGGTTAGGAAGAGTAATTTTTCTTTGGTGTTAGTACAATACAAAAGTTGGTTTTGTGTTCTGTCAAGGGATAAATTTGGGATTTGTAAAGGAATGATTTGGTATTAAATAGGATTATATTTCTATCATGTGTTTCAAAATCTTTAAAGGCTTATTATGTATAAACAGCTTAATCTATTCAATTTTATCTTAGAGTCATAAATAGAGTCATACAGCATGCAAACAGTAAGCTTTGATCCAATTTGTCCACACCAATCATGTTCCCAAACTAAACTAGTCCCACCTGCTTATGTCTGGCCCACATCCCTTCAAACCTTTCCGATTAATGTTTTATCCAAATGGTCTTTTGAACATTGTGACTATACCTACATCCACCATCTTCTCTGGCAGTTCATTCCACACACTAACCACTCTTTGTGTGAAAAAGTTGCCTCTCGTCTTTTTTAAATCTTTTTCCTCTCACTTGAAAAACATGCCCCACAGTTTTGAACTCCACCACCCTAGGGAGAAAACCTTATCTATTCCCCTCATGATTTTATAAACTTCTTTAAAGTCACCCCTCAACCTCCTATACTCCTGTGAAAGAAGTCCCAGTCTATCCAGCTTCTCATTATAACCTGAATTCTCCATTCCAAGCAATATCCTTGTATATCTTTTCTGAACCTTTTCCAGTTTAATAATATCATTCATATAACAGAGTAATCAGAACTGCAGAGTACTCCAGAGGAGATCTCAATCGGACATTCCAACTCCAATAATCAAAAGGTCTGAGTGATGAAGGCAAGCATGTGAAATACCTTTTATTTCTCTTGCTTAATAAACTTCAGTTTTGTTTTAAAATTCAAATCTACAAAACTGCATTCTTATGTTTCAGTGAGAGACCACTTTATTAAAAGATGATCTTTAAAGCCAGATTTCATTCTGGGATCTGACTTATCCAGTAATACCAAATGTCCCCCATGTCAAAAACATTCAGGATCTTACACGCTTCAATCAAGAGACCCTTCACTCTTGTAAACTCCAATGGAAACAAGCTCAACCTGTACAACTTAACCTCATAAGATAACCGGCTCATTCTAGATATTAATCTAGCCCTAACCCTAATGTCCTCTGAACCATCTAATGAATTTACATCGTTTCTTAAAAGAAGACCAAAATTGCATACAATATTCAAGGTGTGGTCTTACCAATGCCCTGTATAACCAAATCATAAAATCCTTTTATTTTCAATTCCTCATGTAATAAAAGATTGGCCTTCTTGATTATGTGCTGCATCGGCATACAAACTTTTTTTGACTCATGTACCAGAACACACAAATCTCTCTGCACTTCAAATTCTGCAATCGGTTCTTCATCATTTATGTAATACTCTGCTTTTTCATTTTTCCTGCAGTGAACAACTTCACATTTTCCCACATTATACTCCATCTGCCAGGATTTTTTTCCCACTCACTCAAGTTATCTATATCTGTCTATAACTTCCTTATGTTATTTTCACAATATACTTTCCTCTTAGTTTGGTGTCAACTGAGAACTTAGCTACCATGCCTTTGTTCATATCATTTAAGTAATTGGTGTAAGTTGTAAAAAAAGCTCAGGCTGCAGGACTTCATTGATCATATCCCGCTGATCAGACAATGACACATCTATGTATATTTTGTTTTCTACCACCCAGCCAATTTTCTATCTGCGTTAACACATTACTTCCTACATCATGAGCTTTCATTTTTCATAATCTTTAATATGGCATCTTATAAAATTCCTTCTCGAAGTCTAAATATAATAAGTCTACAGGTTAAAGAGGGCAACAGAAACAATATTCATATAGCAAAATATGGGGAAAAGACATGAGGATTGCCTAAGTCATAGTGCTTATTTAGAAAGCAGGTGCCAGCATGATAGAGCTGGAAATGTGTTGCTGGAAAAGCGCAGCAGGTCAGGCAGCATCCAGGGAACAGGAGAATCGACGTTTCGGGCATAAGCCCTTCTTCAGGAATGAGGAAAGTTTGTCCAGCAGGCTAAGATAAAAGTTAGGGAGGAGGGACTTGGGGGAGGGGCGTCGGAAATGTGATAGGTGGAAAGAGGTCAAGGTGAGGGTGATAGGTCAGACTGGGGTGGGGGCGGAGAGGTCGGGAAGAAGATCTCAGGTTAGGAAGGCGGTGCTGAATTTGATGGATTTGACTGAGACAGGGTAGGGGGAGGGGAAATGAGGAAACTGGTGAAATCCGAGTTCATCCCTTGTGGTTTGAGGGTTCCTAGGCGGAAGATGAGGCGTTCTTCCTCCAACCGTCGTTTTGTTGTGGTCTGACAATGGAGGAGTCCAAAGACCTGCATATCCTTGGTGGAGTGGGAGGGGGAATTGAAATGGTGAGCTACAGGGTGGTTGGGTTGGTTGGTCCGGGTGTCCCAGAGATGTTCTCTGAAACGCTCCGCAAGTAGCCGGCCTGTCTCCCCAATATAGAGGAGGCCACATCGGGTGCAGAGGATGCAATAGATGATATGTGTGGAGGTGCAGGTGAATCTGTGGCGGATATGGAACATGATAGACCAAACTCCTTCTGCAGCATGACTATTCTGTCATTCTATAAAAGTAACAGCACAGCTAAAGATTGAGAAGGTCCTCTCAAGCAACTGGATATAACCTAACACTAACTATTTTCCCAGATTGGTAGGGGGCTCTTGTGGTGCTGTGGTAGTGTTCCTACCTCGCAGCTAGGAGACTTGGGTTCAAATTCCACCAGCTCAGGAGATGTCACAGCATCTCTGAACAGGTTGATTAAAACACGTTTTCCCAAATTGGTATGCCAGAGGAAGCTCCCGTTAATTTGAACATTCTAGCCTCCATGCTGCAACAGAATCTCCAAATACACAACTGTTTCATAAACAGTCATTGTGTTCTGTGTAGTTGGCAGGATGGCAAGTCTCAAGCAGTAAAGGATGTAATGGAACTTCCAGCAGCAGTTGATAACGACATGCAGTTGAGTGGGCTTTCTATAGTGGAAAGAGTGTCTTTTTCAGAAAGAGACCTCAAAGAAATGGAGAGACAGACAAAGGATTTCCCCAACCACTTGTAAACTACAGGCTTAATTCTATGCAAATTCTCTCCTTCATAGTTTAACCTTAATTCCTCTTCATGTTTGTAAAGACCTGATGTTAGTAGAGTAAAAAAATCCTTGCTCATGATCTTTAGGCCATCTTGCTTGTTAAAATCTCCCATTATATAATTAATGGGTTAAACAGGCAGGTTGACTTCAACATAGGCACATGCGAGCTCCTCTATTTTGGATCAAATAAGAATGGAATAGTATACTTTCTAAAAGGTGAATAGGTAGAAACAATCGAGATTCAAAGAGACTTTGTGCCCGATACACAGATCATAAAGATGTAATAAATGATTGAGGAAATTAATTAAAGGTCTAATGCAATGCTAATCTTTACATCTGGAGGATTAGAATACAAGAGGGTAGCAGTCAAGCTTCAACTACACAACACCAGAGTACTATGAACAGCAAAGATTTTGAAGGTAGTGCAGCATACATGAACCAGAATGCTATCTGACTTCAAGGGTTAAATTACAAGAAAATATTATAGCAAAGTGTGGTTCTATTGCCTGAAATTAAAAATAGAGGTGATTTGACTGAGGTTATCAAGATATTAAAGGAAACAAAGTATTTCTGCTGCTTGGGAGATGAGTACTTGGAGGAATTGTCTAAAATTGTTAAAGCTCGACATTTCTGGGTACACTTCGACAAAAAAAATGTCAGAAGTTTGAAGTTTTTTCCACAAATTGCAGTTGTTGCTCCATTATAAATTTTAAAACTGAGATTACACATCACCTCTCTCACACTCCTCCCGCTCCACTGTCAAACTTCCACTCTCCTTCATCACACTCTCTAACTTCTATCAAGCTACCTCTGCCTGCTGTAACATTTTTCTCTCAAACACCAAAAAGAATCTCAACTCTTGAAAAAACTCTTCCATTAGAAATCTCTGTTGGTCTGTTTATTCTATCCATCTGTGAAATATTCCCAAATCAACCTCTACATTGGCCATCTCCTGGAGCTACATCCAATTCAGGGCTATGGGGGGTAATAACATTTGTCAGCGCACAATAATAAAAATCAGTTGGCAGAGGGCCAACTTCAATGGGGCAAGAACAGAACTGGGTAGGATAGATTAGAATGAGGGGTCAGTGGGAAATACTTTAATTGAATAGTGGGCGACTTTCAAAGCTGAAACGATGCAAGTTCAGTCACAGCATATTCCCTCAATAAAAAGTAGCTCTCTACAGCATTGAAACAGGTCCTTCGGCCCAACAAGTCCACACTGCCCCTCTGGAGTAGCCCACCCAGACCCATTCCCCGAGCCCATACATACCCCTGACTAATGCACCTAACACTATGGGCATTTTAGCATGGTCAATTCACCTGACCTGCACATACACTTGCTTTTCCAGATATACAGTAGTGATCTGCTAATGATATGGAGAGGAAAACTTCACACTTGCAGATGATAATGTACAAAGTAATGAGAAGCATAGTTAGGATAGGCAGAAAAAAACACTTCTTGGTGGAAGGATCAATTACCAGGATTCAAGGTAAGAGAAGATGTTTTAGAGGAATGTGATGATTTTATTTCACAGAGGGCAGTGGAAACTCATTGCCTGTAAGAGGTGATTGAAAGAGTTCATGGTTGAGAAATATAAAATTATGAGAGGATATAAAGTCATGAGAGGCATAGGTGGGGTGGCCAGGAAGAAAGTTTTACCCTTGACAAATGGGATTAATGACCAGGGGACATGGAGTTAGAGTAAAGAACATTTCATTCGTATTTAGATTGGCACTTGTAATGCCAAAGGACACAAGGTGTTGGCAAATAAAATTAGAATACTTAAGTAGTTTCTTAATGGTGCAGTCATGCTTGGCCTAAGAGATTTATTCTATGCTATAGATATCTCTGATTTTAATGGTAGTAGAAGCAGAGCCCCTCATGATTAGATTAGATTCCCGACAGTATGGAAACAGGCCCTTCGGCCCAACAAGTCCATATCGACCCTCCAAAGAGTAACCCACCCAGACCCGTTCCCCATATTTATCCCTGACTGTGGGCAATTTAGCATGACCAATTCATCTAACCTGCAGATCTTTGGATTGTGGGACAGACACGAGGAGAATGTGCAAATTCCACACAGTCAGATACCTAAGGCAGGAACTGAACCTGCTGTGAGGTAACAGTGTTACCATTGAGCTACCGTGCCGCCCCAACATGATTAGATTCTCTACAGCATGGAAACAGGTCCTTCAGCCCAACAAGTCCACACTGCCCCTCTGAAGAGTAGCCCACCCAGACCCATTCCCCGACCCTATACATACCCCTGACTAATGGGCATTTTAGCATGGTCAATTCACCTGACCTGCACATCTTCGTGATTGTGGGAGGAAACCAGAGCACCTGGAGGAAACCCACGCAGACACAGGGAGAACATGCGACAGTTGCCTGAGGCGGGAATCGAATACAGGTCCCTAGTGCTGTGAGGCAGAAGTGCTAACCACTGAGCTACTGTGCCATCCCATGATATTTAAGAAATGTTTGGATGGGCATTCTGTGATATTAAGGCACACAAGGCTATGGGCCAAGTGCTGGAAAATGGAATTAGATAAATTAGGTGGTTGTTTTTGACCAATGCAGATTCAATACGCTGGAGGACCTCTGTGCTATGAGTCTATTACAAGAAACATGGAAGAATTGTAAATTGTGATAACAGGGCAGAATTTCAGTGGAATACAGAAAAGAAGTAGAGTGGGCGGAGAGGTTACAGATGAGCTTTGATGCAGAGAACACCAGGAGACAATGCAGAGGAAATTCAGCTTTGAGCCAAGTGCTGAAAATATGGTATCAGAGTCGACAAGTGCTGGATGACCAGCACAGACATGATGAGCTGAAAGGCCTCTTTTCATGCTCTATAACTATATGAGGAGTGAGAGGTGACGTATTTTGGGAGGAAAATTAATGAAAAACAACCTAAAATACAAGTCTAAAGGGGCGCAGGAGCAAAAGGACCTGAATATATATGTGCACAGATCACTGAAGGTGGCAAAACAGGTGAAGACATTTGTTAAAAGAGCATATAGAATTGTCAGCTTTATTAAAAGGAGCTGAAATAGCTCCACAGAAGCCAGTATTCCATCACCAAGTCACCCTTTATTCATACATGAATAGACCTTGACGATAGTCCTGCCTCATCCAGAGTCAGGCACCACAGTGTCAATATCTCTGACACTCAATCTTTGTATGTCAACCAGGACTCCCTGATTGGACCAGATTAACAGCCCCATCCAGGGAACTTGTATTCTATGAGGTACAGCTGGCTGGCCTCATTATGATTCCTCCCCTTCTAAGCCCATGGGCTTTGGCCAACCCCTTTTCTTTGAAAGCTTCCTGGGGCATTTTAGCACTGGGTCAGGTTCCTCCCATTGATTGTCTGACACAGGCAGCATCAAATGCATGTGAGCTCACCTCTTGCACAAGACGCGCCTTGGTAAACTTTCACTTCATTCTGGCAGCAAAGGCAGTTACATCTATCATATCCACCTCAGATTCAGAGGACTTGACAGAGGACTTGATGAGGAGATTGAATCTGTGGATCTGTGACCAACACTTCTGAAACTGTGTAGCAAAAGATGCGTGCAGTTTTTCTATTGCCATCCCAGTATTTGGCGAACGGGCCCAATGCATATCAAACTACTTTGAGCGGGAGTCTACAATGATTAAAAACACTGATCCTATGAAAGAACCAGGCCATTCCCACAGATGTGTGGAGCTGCTAGTAGTAATTTTTACCCTTGTTGCCACTGGCACTAATTCAGTTTAGGGAGCCTGGTCAGCTCGAATGAATCGGGCCAAAGGGCGTCATTCTACACTATATGACTTGATGATTCTGGGCACTGCCCACCAACGTGGCTATGTCTGTTTCCAAGACTGGTCACCGGACATAACTTCTTGCCAAAAATCTTCATTTTCAAGATCTTTGGATGACCTTGGTGGAGTTCAGCCAGCATTTGAAGGCGACCTTTCCTTGAGATAATCATTCTCGCTTCCCAAATAATATACCATGAGCTCGTCTCTCCATGACCAAACAGGTTGTAATTCCAGTCATGACTGCCCTTTGGTTTCCCCCAATACTACCAAATATTTTAGTTTGGAAAGGACAGGATCTTTCTGCATCCAATATCTGATATTGTTAGCTGTGACTGAGAGCACATCCAGAAATTTTTCCATTGGGGTTACTGCTGGTGGTGTATCTGCTAATGGGAGGCTGCTCAATGCAACCACATTTACTATTTCTAGTGATCTAGTTTATAATTATAAGCACTTAGTATTAGTGCTCACTGCTGGCCCAAAGCTACGACAGCACTGACTTCTCTTTCAACAGACCAAGAAGGGGTTTGTGGTTCATCAACATCACAAATTTTCATCCATTAAGGTACTGATGGAACTTTTTGATGCAAAATATGACCATCAATCCTTTTTCTATTTGGGCAAATTTATGCTCTGCATTAGCCAAAGTCCTGGAAAGAATAAGCCATTGGATGTTCATCTCCGGTGGATCACCTATGAAGTAATACCACCCTGATGGTATTGACATCGCATGTCAATACCAGATCTTTCTTGGGATCATAGTGTGCCAACACCTTAGAGGATGATAGCTGTGTCTTTACTTTATTGAAAGCTAGGCTTGTCAATGAGACCATTTCCAAAGCTGACTCTTTTTAAGAGTTGATGCAAAGGTACCAAGATTGATGCTAAGTTTTGTATGAACTTTCCATAATAATTTAACAGACCAAGAAATCACCTAAACTCCTGGATAGACACAGGAACTGGGAACACCTTTGATTGCCCTCAGTTTATTTTCCAACAGGTGTAACCCGGTCTTGACAACTCTGTACCCCAAGTAGGTCACTTAGGGCAACATGGAAAGGCATTTTTCCTTTCTTAGGCCTACACCTGCCTTGGAAAAATGCCTTAGGACTATATCCAAGTTGTCTTAGTGTTTCTTATTAGTTTTTCCTGTTATCAGGACATTATTGAAGTAAATAGCAACATGAGATAGACCTTGTAAAATGTCCACTGATAAACTGAACAGGCTAATAATATTTTAAATGGCAATTCTGTAATCAGTACAAGCCCTAATGGATATTAATTCTAGGACTCCTGGTCTAAACACAATTGCAAGTAAACGTGGCTTATGTCCACCTTCATGAAGGATAGCCCTGCCAGCTTTGCATACAAGTCCTCTATATGAGAGATTGGGTATTCATCCAGTTGCGAAAAAGACTTTACCATTTGTTTAACATCCCTACAAAGGCAAATTGATGCATCGGACTTCAAAATTGGTTCAACTAGTGCTGCCCATTCCTTGAACTGGACTGGTTTGATGATTCCTTCGTTTTCCAGCCTTCCAATTTCTGCTTCTAGTTGTTCCCACAAGGAAATCATGCAAAGTGGCTTTGTCTCCCTGACAGTATTTAGACCTTTCTGGAAGATGTCCAGATATTTAATTAGTACGTCACTCAGGCAGCCATTTTCTAACTGAAAATGTTGAGCCAATGTAGGTGAATCTTTTGCAACCTATTTCATCCCATCAAGCTTGGTCCCAAACCCTTTATTGCAATCACTGGTAAACGAACCAGCTGCCTTTCATAAGAGACCAGAATCAAAGTTGTACCCTTAATCTGTAAAGGCTCCCTGGTATAGGTTTCATCTAACTGAGGGCTTGTGCAAATGTAAGGGCCAGAGTCAAAAGTTAATTTTATTGAAAATTGATTCTATGATCACTGATATGGCCACACCAAAACTGACATCCATTACAACTGGATGACCGTTTAACCTAATGTTTATCTTGATTGGTTCTCATGTAGATATTGTTAACCAACTTACCTGTTCCAAATGTAAGTGGACTTTCAATGTACTCTCCTGGACACCCTCCTGATGCTGGCCAATGAATTGTCTTACTCAATTTAATGGGAGTCTTTTGTTATCTTGAGACCGCTTACCAGCAATAACTGCAACGACTTGCTGGCCAAGATCCAGAATAAATTTTAATCATTTGACGGAGACTTAGCTTTGTTTTGATGAATGGCTGTGGGCTGACACGGAGTCACCTGATAAGGATAGGTCCTGAGTGAGGCTCTCAATTGCCTGCACTCAAGTGGTAATCCTCAAGCTCAGCTGAATTTGCAAGGATGTCCACCTCCGTCAGAATATCTTGCAACTCAAATGCTCCAGTTACCACATTTTCCAATGATAAAGCCACTTGTTTCGGGTGATCTTCAGCTAGCAGATATTTTTGCATAGCTACATCATTTATCCTGCATACAAGATGGTCTCTAAGCATTTTAGTAAGGGTTAAATCAAATTCACAGGCTTTTGCCAGTCTTAACCTATTCAAAAACCCCAATACAAATCTCTCTACTTCTTGAATTGTCAAATAAAAGAGGTAGCATCTCAGAATTACAGGAAGGTATGATGTAAGAAAACGTTTACTCCAATTCAAAGACTATTGTGAGCAAGTTTCTTTGGAATTGTACTTCCTCTCCTCGCCACAGAAATAACTCTACACTGGCCTCTATCCCATCACCAAGTCACCCTTCATTTTCACATGAAAAGTCCTTAACTATAGTACTGCCTCATACAGAATCAGGCATCAGAATGTCAGTATCCCTGAAACTCAACCTTTTTTATGTCAGCCAGTGCTCCTTAATTGGACCAGATTAACAGCCCTAACCAGAAAGTTATATTCCAGCTGACTGATCATCTTACAATCACTACGGTATAAAAGCAAGGAAATGATGCTGAATTTGTTAGATGTAGGATGGGTATTGTGTTTAATTCTGGGTGCCACAATATAAGAAGGATAAGGACACATTAGATGCTGTTTCAAAGTGGTTTACATAAATGGAGCAGGGGTGAGGAACTTCAGTTAAGAGGATAGATTGAAGAATTTGAGACTGTTCTCTTTATCAAGGAATAGGCTAAGAGATGATCTGACAGTTTTTCAAAATTATGAGCTCGGCACACAGAATCGAAGGGAGAAACTATTAAAAGGGACAAAAAGGGCACAGATTCAAAGTGCTTTTCAGGAGCAAAGGTAAAACTTTTTTACACGCAAGTCCAGGTAGTTCTTCTCTAATGCATTTATTGCATTCTTGTGCAACCCCATATTATAGAAAAATCATGCTTTAGAAATAGCACTTAAAGTGTTGGCGATGTAATCATATTACACCCAACACATTTTAAAAGTTTGTGCTTTAGAAACAGTGCCCCCAATTCATCAATTGCATTACAGCGAATTTGTGTTAACAAAACACATTGTGGCAGGATTACCTGCTATGGAATGCACTCTTACATTCAAGGCTGAGATAAATAAATCACGAAGGAAATCAAGGGTATAAAGAAAAGGCAGGTAAGTGAAGCTGAGGATTATCAATTCAGATATGAGTGGTAGAGCAGACTCAATGAGCCAAATGGCCTATTTCTGCTTCTAAATCATAGTGTCTCATTGAAGTGTACAGGCAGGTTTAACTGAGACATTCACAGAGCATTGGATGATTATTTGTATATAAGTAGTGTACAAGAATATGAGGAGAAAGTAAGTGATTGGCACTGATGCTGGTTTGAAGAGCCAGCGCAGGCATGATGAGCCAAAATTGCCTTCATATGTACCACCACACTTCTGTGATTAAGTTTGCTCTGGGGAGGGGGATTTCCTGAGGATGCAGACCCTCTGACCTTTAGAAGGCCAACAGCCCTTCAGATAAGGTGAGCCCTGCTCACGTAGAGAGAACATCTGGAAGACACAAAATGGTGACACTCTTAGAAGCATCTATGAAATCAAACAAGTATTGTGAGCTGAAGACAGTATCACACTTGAAACAAAGGAGAAACCCCTCCGCTTAATCTTTTCGTGATCTTTCTGCAGCCTTTTCTACCCATGGCCTCATGACTGAGGGAATGGGCCTCCAGCTTTGATAGCCACCTGACCTACTAACCCAGCTGTAGGCCAGCTCTCAAAGAACTGCACAGCTTTGTACCCATGGGGAGACAATGCCTAGAGGTAGAGTCATCTTTAAATCTCATTAGTTTCTTAATTGATAATTAATGACTCCCAGACTTGACTGCATGGATAGTCACTTCCATTGTTAGCCCACATCCGGCTGGGCCACCAGCAGGAAGAAACGTGTTGGTCCACCAACACAGTTTAGCCTTGCCTACTTTCCCCCATGTTTCCATTTCAAAAGTCACCTCTGTGAGTCTAGTAAAGATTCCACACTCCCTCCTCCCTCTTTCCCAGACTCCTCTCTTCCTGAAGAAGGGCTTATGCCTGAAACGTCGATTCTCCTGTTCCCTGGATGCTGCCTGACCTGCTGCGCTTTTCCAGCAACACATTTTCAGCTCCTCTCTTCCACTCCCTCTCTAACCATCTACCCTTCTCTCCACTCACATGGTTCTTTCACACTCTTTTCCCCTCACTCTCAATTCAATTCCCCTTCAGCCCCCACACACCCTATCCTTCCAATCTCTTTTCTCCTCTCCCAAATTCACTCACTGTCTCTTTCATCCAAGTTGCTTGTACTCGCACCTTCCTACTCAGCTACATTAGCTCGTTATAACAGGCTGAGAGGAGCCCACTGCCATGGCGTCATATCAGCAATGAAGGTCTATGACAGCCCTCTAGTCCAACAGCCTATGTGGCCAATGATGTTGCTGGAACGCCTAAACTGCTGGCCCTCTGATTGACCATCAGAGACTTAATGGTAGACTTTTTTTTCCTCTGGGTGCTCCGATTTCCTCCCACAGTCCAAAAATGTGCAGCTTAGGTGAATTGGCCATACTAAATTGCCCATAGCATTAGGTGAAGGAGTAAATGTAGGGGAATGGGTCTGGGTGGGTTGCGCTTCGGCGGGTCGGTGTGGACTTGTTGGGCTGAAGGGCCTGTTTCCACAATGTAAAGTAATCTAAATTGAGCAAAGCTAGTAATTAATTAGTTTCTGGAGGGTCTAAGATGCAAACAATAGTAATTTCCTCCAAATAGTAATGACAAAGTTGCGCTTGTATTCACCATCAATGATCTCATCACTCTTATCAACTTCTGTCCCTTCTCCTACACTCTGTTTCTCATCCTTCCCATTCTTAACCCACCTCTGTACTTTTAGGTTTACCTCTCTCCCTTCTCTGTCCTACTTCCTTTCTCCTCACCCCACGTCTTCACTAGCTGGCTCGTTCTTTTTACCGTCCTCTCCCACCTCCCCTTCACTCACCTTTACTGATCCAGGCGAAACCGATGAACATTTCCAGCCACATGGTCTTGCCGTCGACGCTCTATTTCCCCCGTTCGGAAGGAAATCACAGCCGTTTTCTCTCCTTCCCGCCCAAATCCGCGCGCTCCCGTCACCATCGGTTCAGTGCCTGGGGAAAGGGGCGGGGCCTGTGCTAGGTTTGAGCCGTTGCTGCGGGGAAGGCGGTTGGAGCGCGCGGGCCTTGGTCCTGGTGGGAGGCAATAAGTAACCGCAGGATTGAGGTGGCAATGGTGGTTGTGCTCTCATGGTGCTCACTCCGAGTCTGTGGAACTGCTAGGCAAGCAAATGCATGTCTCTCGGGGAAAAAAAACTTTCTGGCATTCACAATTTCTGTGCGAACTACATCAGTGTCTGATTAAGAGGTGAAAGACATTAGCAGTTTTATTGGTATGGTATTCTATAAAGTGTGTTTGTAGATGTAAGATTTGATTAAAAAGTACACTGAATGTTTATTTATATGTTGTGGAAGTTGAACCTGTAACAGCAGCAGACGGTAATTGTTTAATTTAAAGACCATAAGACATAAGAGTGGAAGTAAGGCAATTCGGTCCATCGACTCCTCTCCACCATTCAATCATGGCCGATGGGCATTTCAACTCCACTTACTCGCACTGTCATGTAGCCCTTAATTCCTTGCAAGATCAAGAATTTATCAATCTCAGCCTTGAAGACATTTAACGTCCTGGCCTCCACTGTGCTCATTGGCGAATTCCATTGGCCCACCATTTTCTGGCTGAAGAAATGTCTCCTCATTTCCATCCCTTCTTCAGGAATGTTCACTAACAGGCATTGATGTGTTCTATCAACCATGATTGTATTAAATAGCAGAACAGGCTTTATGGGCATTCCTGAAGATGGGCTTATGCCCGAAACGTCGATTCTCCTGTTCCTTGGATGCTGCCTGACCTGCTGCGCTTTTCCAGCAACACATTTTCAGCTCTGATCTCCAGCATCTGCAGCCCTCACTTTCTCCTTTATGGGCATAGTGTCAAAATTGGGAGAGCTGACTCTGTCACTAGTCAAGCAACAACATGATATAATCCTACTCGGATTTTACATTTCCCAGACAACACAGTCATGTTCCATTAGTATATCCTGTCCCATCAGCAGGCTACAGCCAGCAAAGGGGGTTGTACAGTGGTATAGATTCAGGAGGGAGTTGGCCTTCAACATTTACTCTGGATCTCATGAAGTCTCATAGAATCAGGTGAAACATGGCAAGGAAACTGGGTTACTCTAAACTCAGCTGATGACTCGGTACTCTTCCATCTTGAACAGACTTTGAGGTGATAAGACTGCAGGATGCTTCAATGCCCATTGAGAAGAATTGCTTGGCAGCATCACTACTAATTGAGCTAAAGGTCATAGCTATTAAAATGGTCTGTGGCAGATAGTGTAGGAGCCAACATGAAAAGCATTCTGGATCTCACATTCACCAAGCTACCCACCAGACATCCTTCTGTAAAGGAGATTAGTGAACCAAGTATGTTGTTATGGTGTTTGAGGAAAGTTTCATGGTTGCATGATTTTTCACTTTTTTGAATTTGTTGAATTCAGATTCCACCAGCATTAGTGAGAGTGACCACACCACATTTCTTGCAGAGTAAAAGTCCCAAGTTTATATTGAGGATGGTTACTATCATTTGTGTGACATATCCACCAGGCTAAATGGGATAGATTTTGAACACCAGCTCAGGTGTTGTGGGCTATCAGCAACAGCAAAATTGTACTCAACCACAATCTGCAAGCCCATAATCTGGCATATCCCCAACTCTATTATCACCATCTAGCCAGGGATCAACTCTGTTTCAGAGACATTTTATTGCTGCATTTAACCATGACTGGCATACAGAGTCCTGGCAAAACTAGAGTCAGTGGGAGTCAAGGAAAACACTCCATTGTTTTGAGTAATACTTAGCACAAAGGAAGATGATTGTGATTGTTGAGCATATTCCCTGGAGCATTGGAAGCCGAGTGGATGATCTTACATAGGTTAATAAAATCTTCAGGAGCACAGGTAGGGTAAACAGACAAGGTATTTTCCCTGGAGTGGGCGAGTCCAGAACTGGAGGACATGACTGTAAGGTGACAGGAGAAAGATTTAAAAGGGACCTAAGTGGCAACTTTTTCACATAGAGGATGGTGCTTGCATGGAATGAGCTGTCAGAGGAAGTGGTGGAGGCTGGTACAATTACAGCATTTAAAAGGTATCTGGATGGGTTTATGAATAGGAAGGGTTTGGAGGGATGTGGGCCAAGTGCTGGCAAATAGAACTAGATTAATTTAGGATATCTGATTGGCATGGACATGTTGGACCGAAGAGTCTGTTTCCGTGCTGTCTATCTCTACGGCTCTATTTGCCATTTCAGCTAAAGGGGATCAGTACAGGATGGTTTCTCTAAAATATCCAATTATCAGTTCTATTTGGCTCACCACTGAAATTGTTTTCCTGGAAATATTATTTTCTAATGCTGTGTCTTGCTAATGTGGTTATACATTTTTCTTGCTTAATTTTTTTTATTTTGCTATAATAGCAGTTCTGTTGTCCTTTATTGCTGTTCTGGAGGGGTTCACCATGTTTCCCATGGAGGAATCCTTCCTTTCATGGCTCCAATTGAGAATTCTTGTCCTTTGTTGATAAAACGGAGTATTGCAACATTTTCATGACTTCACCATGAATCCTTCTGACTATGTCTTTAATAAACAGCTTTTTTAATCACTATTTTATGGAATAATTCATGTTCCTCATTGTAAATAAATTATTCTTACTTTTATTGCAACTCTTATAAAGGGTCTCCCATCTTCACTGCAGCCTGATTAAATTCTCCCACTTGCTTCCTAGTTAGAACAGGTTAGCTTAGTTTTTTAATATGCCCAACATTATTGTTTTAATTACTGTCTTTGTAATGTCCCTAGATCTGCAACCTCAGATTAATATTTTCTTTCATGGCACTTTACTTCAAATTCTGTAGCCATGCCTTGTAGTGCTGATTGCTAAGCTAGCAATACTTGATTGGAGCTTAGTGGCCTGGTTAATGAAAAAAAATAGAAAAGTAATATTTAGATGTTTGGAAGAGAGGCTGCTCTATCACAAAAATTGTGAATGAAAAATATTAAGCTTCCATTTTCAGCAAATTTTGGAAAAGGTGGTCAAACATCTTAGGTAAATGTAGGGGAATGGGTGGGTTACGCTTCGCCGGGTCGGTGTGGACTTGTTGGGCCGAAGGGCCTGTTTCCACACTAAGTAATCTAATCTAATCTGTAAGTAATTAAGTTTTAAACTTTCATTTTACCAGCCTGGTTCACGACACTGCTTCAAGTTGTCTTCTGACCCACCAAGGGTTTTAAACTTTATTCACAGAGTCGCCAATATCTGTTCATTCATTGCTGTTCATTCCATTTTAGGACCACTCCCACAGATCATCACCTCACAGTATAGCCTGTATCTGCTTTGAAGTTACTAATTTTCTTTCTCCGGGTAGTTGCTAACTCATCAGTTGGAGTTCATCTTTTAACGGAAATAATTTTCCACTCTGCTTGAGTATTCTTACTTGTTAAAGAATGCCACAAGGATTTCTTCTATGAGGTCCTTAAAACTTCAGGTCTTCCCTGCTGCTGTGTGGTATAACCCGGTGACGTAGGATTGAGTCTGCAAGTCTTGAATTGCTGGTCGCCATGTAGTGTGAGTAGTCAAATCAAATTCATCCCCATGCCTACCCTACACTGTATGATCTGCTGCTTATCAAAAATGTTGCCATTATTCTCTTTTAGTGTCATAAACTACAGGACCTGCTTGGTATAATGTGGTAGAGGACAACACCAAGGAGAGGAGATGCACTGGAGTAGGAAAACCCTGCATCTATCAAAGATTGCTGGCAAATAGTGGGGGTGATCCATTGCAGACAGGGAGGCTGGACAGACAACTGGGCATACACGATGAAAGTGATGAAATGTGAAGCAGTCAACCTGTGATGATTCTTAATGTGACTCCTTTTAATTTTCACTACAGGTCACTTGCATCCAAATATCAAACAATAGATATAGTAGGATTCTGAAAACTCTGCTCTGGATACAAAGAATCCAGTGCCTCAGAGGATGCACCATCATCTGCTCATCATCCAACACCAACAGCACAGTTCTCCCCTCAAAGTCCTTGTGAAATTCATGTTGGGAGCATAATCCGGTGAGGGCATACAGCCCTAGAGGACTGCTGGAACCAGGTGTCTGTTGAGTCTTATCCTGATGATACATCTCTGGGTGTGGCGAAAAGATTAGATTAGATTAGATTCCCTACGGTGTGGAATCAGGCCCTTTGGCCCAACAAATCCACACCGACCCTCCGAAGAGTAACCCACCCAGACTCATTTCCCTCTGACTAATGCACCTAATACTATGGGCAATTTAGTGTGGCCAATTCACCTGGCCTGCACATCTTTGGACAGTCACCCAAGGCTGGAATCGAACCTGGGACCCTGGTGCTGTGAAGTAGCATTACTAACCACTGAGCCACCATGCCACCCACCACCCATCAGAAACCTACCAGACATGCAGGTGTTAAGGGGAAGTATTTGGATAGTCCAGGGATTATGATCACAGATATACTGGAGTCCATGAGTTCTCCCATGTCTCAGGCATTTCAGCACATGATTTCATCTGTGATGAGAATAGTGACTGTAGTGGGGAAGCCTGTTTGAGCATTCAGTCTAAATGTCTCAAACATATATTCTATTGCTTTAACCATGGGCTTAGTGCAGCAGTGAAAAAGAGATCAGAAGCCTTTCTTCTTCGGGACATGGGGAGATGCCTTTTCACATGTAAATGGATAAGCAGTGTGTGCCAGCTGCCTCAGAACCCTCTTTAGATTAACAGCCTCTTGTCTTCCCCTCTGCGTTGATCCTAATAGCACTCAAGGCCAAAGCACTGCACCTATTCCAAGACAGGATAACTCCTATAGACTGCATCCCTTAAGGACTGTCAACTCCAGAGGACACAACCATAATTTTCTATGGCAATGGGACAGCGTCAAAAGCAGACTGACTCTGCATTAGCTAGAGATGGCAGACTTGCACTTAGGTTTTCTTATTTTGCTGTTACAACTAAGAAGGTACAAGCACACGGATGGTATGATGATGAGACATGTTTTGCACTTGTTAATATATCCATAAGGCATTATTATTTAAAACTTCATTATTGAAAATTTTTGATAATCTGACATAGTATGGGAAGTAGCAGTCATTTGCAATCTCGTGTTTGATACGTCTTGATAGTGGAAATAGGGATATTACAGTATTACTGAAAGAGATTTGTTATATTTACATTCAATCTCTCTTCTGTGGAATATAGCTCAGAATGACTATCTGTGTTTCCCCTTCACCCTAACCAATATCTATTGACTCTACATTATTGTCAGGGTATAGAACATAGAACATTTCAGCGCAGTACAAACCCTGCAGCCCTCAATGTTGCATCGACCTGTGGAACCAAATAGAAGCCCATCTATCCTACACTATTCCACTTTCATCCATATGTTTATCCAGTGACCATTTAAATGCCCTTAACGTTGGCGAGTCTACTATTGTTGCACACAGTGCATTTCAAGCCCCACTACTCTCTGAGTAAAGAACCTACCTCTGACACGTGTTCTATATCTAATCACCCCTCAATTTAAAGCTATGTCCCCTCATGCTAGCCGTCACCTTCCGAGGAAAAAGGCTCTCAATGTTGACCCTACCTAACCCTCTGATTATCTTGTATGTCTCAATTAAGTTACCTCTCACCCATCTCTCTGATGAAAACAGCCTCAAGTCCCTCAGCCTTTCTTCATAAGACCTTCCCTCCTTAACAGGCAACATCCGAGTAAAACTCCTCCGAACCCTTTCCAAAGCTTCCACAGCCTTCCAGAACTGTACGCAATACTCCATGTGCAGCCACACCAGAGTTTTGTACATCTGTAGCATGACCTCGTGGGTCCAAACTCAATATCTCTACCAATAAAAGCTAACACACCGTATGCCTTCTTGACAACCCTGTCAACCTGGAGAGCAACTTTCAGGGATCAATGTACATGGACACCGACATCTCTCTGCTCATCCACACAACCAAGAATCTTACCATTAGCCCAGTACTCTTTTTATTCCTGTTACTCCTTCCAAAGTGAATCACCTCACACTTTTCCACATCAGTGGGCGGCATGGTGGCACAGTGGTTAGCACTGCTGCCTCACAGCGCCAGAGACCCGGGTTCAATTCCTGCCTCAGGCAACTGACTGTGTGGAGTTTGCACATTCTCCCTGTGTCTGCATGGGTTCCATCCGGGTGCTCCGGTTTCCTCCCACAGTCCAAAAATGTGCAGGTTATGTGAATTGGCCATGCTAAATTGCCCGTAGTGTTAGGTGAAGGGGTAAATGTTGGCGAATGGGTCTGGGTGAGTTGCGCTTTGGCGGGTCGGTGTGGACTTGTTGGGCCGAAGGGCCTGTTTCTACACTGTAAGTAATCTAATCTAATCCGATCTAAACTCGATTTGCTACCTGTCAGCCTACCACTGCAGGTTATCTATGTCTCTCTGTAACGTACAACATCCTTCAGCACTATCCACAACTCCACTGACCTTAGTATCATCTATAAATGTACTAACCCATCCTTCTACGGCCTTCTAGGTCATTTATAAAAATGCCAAACAGTAGTGGATCCAAAATAGATCCTTGCCGTACTCTGCTAATAACTGAACTCCACCACCCTCTATCTTCTTTCAGCTGTCTTCTGATCCAAACCACTAAATCACCCTCAATCCCATGCCTCCATATTTAGTGCAAAAGCATACCATGGGGAACCTTATCAAACGTCTTACTGAAATCCATATACACCACATCAATCGCTTTACCCTTTTCCAACTATTTAGTCACCAGCTTGACTTGGATCATGACTACCCTTCATAAAACCATGTTGACTATCCCTAATCAACATATTCCTCTCTATATGATTATAAAACCTATGTCTTATAACCTTTTCCAACACTTTACCCACAACCAAAGTAAGGCTCACTGATCTGTAACTACCAAGGTTGTCTCTACTCCCCTTCTTGAACAAGGGGACAACATTTGCTATCCTTCAGTCTTCTGGCACAAAGGTCAAAGCCAAAACTCTGCAATCTTCTTGTGGCTTCCCAGAGAATCCTAAGATAAATCCCATCCAGCGTAGGGGACTTGCGTACTTTCACACTTTCCAGAATTGCTCACACCTTCTCCTTGCAAATGTCAATTCCATCTAGTCTAGTAGCCTGTATCTCAGTATTCTTCCCGACAATATTGTCTTTTTCCAGTGTGAATACTGACGAAAAATATTCATTTAGCACTTTTCCTATCTCCTTGGACTCCACGCACAACTGCCCACTACTATCCTTGATCGGCCCTAATCTTTCTCTCGTCATTCATTTATTCCTGATATACCTATAGAAAGCTTGAGGGTTTTCTTTGATTCTATCTCTTCATGTCCCCTCCTGGCACTTCTGAGCTCTCTCTTTAGGGCTTTCTTTGCTGTCTTGTAACTCTCAATCACCTAACTGAGCCTTCACATCTCATCCAAATATAAGCCTTTTTCTTCCTCTTGACAAGAGATTCAACTTCCTTAGTAAACCACGGCTCCCTCGCTCGACCATTTCTCTCTGCGTGACAGGTACACACACTTATCAAGAACATGCAGTAGCTGTAACTTGAACAAGTACTACAATTTAATTGTGCCCATCCCCTGCAGTTTCCTTCCCCATCCAATGCATCCTAAATCTTACCTAATCGCCTCATAATTGACTTTGCCCCAGCTATAACTTTTGCCCTGTGGTTTATACATATCCCTTTCCATTGCTAAAGTAAACATAACTGAATTGTGGTCACTATCACCAAAGTGCTCACCTGCCTCCAAATCTAACGTGGGTGGCACGGTGGCACAGTGGTTAGCACTGCTGCTTCACAATTCCCGCCTCAGGCGACTGACTGTGTGGAGTTTGCACATTCTCCCCGTGTCTACGTGAGTTTCTTCCGGGTGCTCCGGTTTCCTCCCACAGTCCAAAAATGTGCAGGTTAGGTGAATTGGCCATGCTAAATTACGACACATCTGGATAGTAGTAACAGGATAGGTCAGAGTCAGCATGGATTTGTGAAGGGGAAATCATGCTTGACTAATCTTCTGGAGTTTTTTGAGGATGTAACTCTGAAGATGGACGAGGGAGATCCAGTGGATGTAGTATACCTGGACTTTCAGAAAGCTTTTGATAAAGTCCCACATAGGAGGTTAGTGAGCAAAATTAGGGCGCATGGTATTGGGGGCAAAGTACTAACTTGGATTGACGGTTGGTTGGCTGACAGGAAACAAAGAGTAGTGATAAACGGCTCCATTTCGGAATGGCAGGCAGTGACCAGTGGGGTACCACAGGGATCAGTGCTGGGAACACAGCTTTTTACAATATATGTTAATGATATAGAAGATGGTATTAATAATAACATTAACAAATTTGCTGATGATACTAAGCTGGGTGGCAGGATGAAATGTGAGAAGGATATTAGGAGATTACAGGGTGACCTGGACAAGTTAGGTGAGTGGGCAGATGCATGGCAGATGCAGTTTAATGTGGATAAATGTATGGTTATCCACTTTGGTGGCAAGAACAGGAAGGCAGATTACTACCTAAATGGAATCAATTTAGGTAAAGGGGCAGTACAAAGAGATCTGGGTGTTCTTGTACACCAGTCAATGAAGGTAAGCATGCAGGTACAGCAGGCAGTGAAGAAGGCTAATAACATGCTGGCCTTCATAACAAGAGGCATTGAGTATAGAAGCAAAGAGGTTCTCCTGTGGCTGTACAGGACCCTGGTGAGACCACACCTGGAGTACTGTGTGCAGTTCTGGTCTCCAAATTTGAGGAAAGACATTCTGGCTATTGAGGGATTGTAGCGTAAAAGGTCAATTCCTGGAATGGCGGGACTACCTTACGCTGAAAAACTGGAGCGACTGGGCTTGTATACCCTTGAGTTTAGAAGACTGAGACGGGATCTGATTGAGACATATAAGATTATTAAAGAATTGGACACTCTGGAGGCAGAAAACATGTTTCCACTGATGGGTGAGTGCCGAACAGAGGACACAGCTTAAAAATACGGGGTAGACCATTTAGGACAGAATCGAGGAGAAACTTCTTCACCCAGAGAGTGGTAGCTGTGTGGAATGCTCTGCCCCAGAGAACAGTGGAGGCCCAGTCTCTGGATTCACTTAAGAAAGAGTTGGATAGAGCTCTCAAGGATTGTGGAATCAAGGGTTATGGAGACAAGGCAGGAACAGGATACTAATTAAGGATGATCAGCAATGATAATATTGAATGGTGGTGCAGGCTCGAAGGGCAGAATGGCCTACTCCTGCACCTATTGTCTAAATTGTCTGTAGTGGGCCGAAGGGCCTTTTTCCACACTAAGTAATCTAATCTAATCTAACATCTAGCCAGGTTCATTACTCAGTACCAAATCCAATGTGTCATCGCCCCTTGTTGGCTTGTCTACATGCTGTGTCAGAAAGCCATCCTGTATACATTGGACAAAACCTGACCCATCTAAAATACTCAAACTATAGTATTCCCAGTCAGTATTTGGAAAGTTAAAGCACCCCGTAACAACTACCATGTTACCCTCACTCCTATCCAGAATTAATTTTGGGCTATTCTTTCCTCTAATTCTCTGGAACTATTCAGAGGCCTTAGAAAACTCCCAACAGGGTGAACCTGCAACAACCATTCCTGTCCCTGTCCTACCCATGTTTCCAAAATGGCCACAATATCTAAGTCGTAGATACCAACCCATGCTGCAATTTCGCCCACCTTATTCTGGATGATCCTGGCATTGAAGTAGACACACTTCATATCACCTTCCTGCTTGCTGGAGAACTCTTGCAACCTTGAAACCATATTTCTGACCTCACTACTCACAACCTCCTGGACACTGGAACTACAATTTGGGTTCCCATCCCCCTGCCTAATTCATTTAAACTCTCCTGAAGAGCATTAGCAAACTCCACCCACACCCTCCCCAAGATATTGGTATGCCCCTGATGCACATGTAGACCATTCTGATTCTAGAGGTCCCACCTTCCCCAGAATGAGCCCCAATTATCCGGGTATCTGAAACCACCCCTGTAGCCACGTGTTCAACTCCTCTCTCTCTATTCCTTGCCTCGCTAGCATGTGGCACAGGCAACAAAGCAGGTTTCATAACACTGTTTGTTCTAGCTCCCTGAATTTCTGCCTTAAATCCCCATCCCTTTTCCTATCTATGTCGTTAGTACCTATGTGGTCCACGGCTTGGGCCTGCTCCCCCTCGCCCTCAAGTATCCTGAAAACATGATCCAAGACCTCACAAACTCTGGCACCTGGGAGGCAATACGCCAACTGTAAGTCTCCCTTGTTCCCACAGAAGCACCTTCCTCTTCCCTAACTATGGAATCCCCGATGACTAATGCTCTGCTCACCTCCCCCCTTCCTTCTGAGCAATACTGACAGACTCTGTGCCAAAGACCTGTCACCCATGACTTACCCCTGGTAAGTCATGTCGTCACCCCAACCCCCCCAAGCCAGCAATATCCAAAACGTTATTCTTGTTACTAAGGGAAATGGTCACAAAGGTTCCCTGAACTGTCTGCCAGTTCCCTTTCCGCTTCCTGACTGTAACCTATCTGCCTTTTTCTTGTACCTGAGGTGTGACTGTAATAACCTCCTCTCAGTAACCCCCTCTGCCTCCTGAATGATCTGAAGTTCATCCAGCTCCAGTTCCCTAATGCAGTTTTTGAGGAGGTGGAGTTGGGTGCACTTTACACAGATGAGGTCAGCAGGGAAACTAGTGGTGACCCTTACCTTCTACATTCTGCAGGAGGAGCATCCAACTACCCTAACCATCATCTCGACTGTTGTAAATTCCCAAAGAGTCTGTAGAAACGAATTTAAAATAAACTAGTTACCTTACCAATCCAGTGCATCGAACCTTTTTTTTGTTAAAGCAGGAGGATGGTTGGCAGACACTACCTAAGTAGTGCTTCGGGTAAGCAACCACCCAAATATATTACTTCACTTACTCAGCAGTCCCGAGTCTGCTCCTGCTCAGCATGTGCTCCGCCTATTCACGAGGTAAGTTTATATAAATTTACCTTCCCGGCTGGCCCCTTGGCCTCGCTGTTGCTCCTCCCGCTGCTGCTACTGGCAAACAGGTATAACTGAAACAGGTGCAGTTTCATTCATTGCAAAGATGGTGCTGGATCATAATAATTGGGCAAGATAGGTTCCACATGTATGTTTACATGTCCCAAAGGCATCCTTGGTACTAGCAAACATAAGTAGGCTTGTATGAGAAAGCTCTGCTCCCCATTTTGTGTTTGGTGATAGATGATGTAGGCAGTCAATCCATGTGACATTTCCATTTGGAAATAAAAATAGTCTGACTCAAGATTGGAATATAGACAGACTCTAACTTCACATCTTTAATTCACCTTATTTTTATAAAACCTTAAGAAGCTCTGGGATTTACATATTAATGAATCAAAACCTGCAACTCATTCTAAAAGATGAAAGACTTTACAGCAATCATAGTTTGTCCAATTTATCGTATCAGTTGCATGATACTATGATCTTGTGCTTTAAGTTGTGTCTTATAATCCTGCCCCACTATCAATGTTAGAGAATAAATCTTATGCCGAATAATTCATAATAAAATCGCTGGGAGTCAAGACCTTGAGTACTTAACAAACTTTATTCATGACCAGGGGAAGCACATCTTCCTTCAGAGAAGTCCAATGTAGTCCAAAGAAGTACAGAGTGTTACAAGTTATATAGTATATCATAAGCCCACTGACCATTAATTACACAAGCTAGGGACAGTTGTAAGGCAAATGGTCAGTTCATACAGCTGCTACATATATTGCACAGACCTACATTTATCAAGGTCTACACAACTGAATGTTATACTGCCGGTTTAAACTAGACATAAACAAATAAGCAGCATAATGGACAATGCATCATCTATGAAGCAGAACTGTGTCTAAGGGGCCAGAGGAACTGAGATAGCTTGCAGCTGCAAGGTGATTTTGGCAAAACACATTCCTCAGCTGAGTTTCTAAAAGTACTTTGTTAGCAGTCTACATTTTACTGCAAATATTGCTTTGTGACAAAATGGCTTCCACACACATTTCTATTAGGGAATAAAATCTTGTCAAATTTTCTTCCTCAAGCCACCTGACGAAGGAGCAGCTCTCTGAAAGCTAGTACTTCCAAATAAACCTGCTGGACCATAACCTGGTTGTGTGATTTTTAACTGTGAGAAATATGACTCTCTGACACTGTAACTGTCTCAACTATATAATCTGATTGTTGTAACTGTCTGCTTATTCTGCGAACCAGCACTCTCGGGTTGAACCACAGAACCCCAACATTGACAGCACCAACCCCACCATGTAGGTCCTTCATTCAGCTTTACTTTCCACTGGAATTGCTTTTCATTCAAGTTGCCATACAACGACCATGCCCAAGTGCTGTGACCTTTTCTCTCCCATGCACCTCTCTGAAGCAGAGCATCATCCTTTGTGTTCCCTTCCTTCCCCACTTTGCACCTCTGCACCAGCTCTCCATCGTGAAACGCAACAAATTAGAAGAAACACAAAAACAGCATCCTTACTGGTATAAAGTTCACCAAAGAGGACAAGAAGAATGACAGACTCCCCTTCCTAGATGTCATAGTAGAATGAAAAGCCAATGGAGAGCTGCAGACCAGCATCTACGGAAAAGCCACACACATTGACCAGATATTCAACTACAGGAGCAATCATCAAACACCCACAAACTGAGCTGCATCAGG
Source organism: Chiloscyllium plagiosum (assembly GCF_037043375.1). NCBI lineage: Eukaryota > Metazoa > Chordata > Chondrichthyes > Orectolobiformes > Hemiscylliidae > Chiloscyllium > Chiloscyllium plagiosum. Next base: position 34,386,402 of record NW_028270172.1, on the reverse strand, counting down.
ATATTAGTTAAACAAGCCACAACACACTGCAGCACCCAGGAATTATGAGAACACCTACTCAACAGACGTAAACAAGAAGACACAACATGTCCAGAGACTCTAGGCACCCTGACATATAGTAAAGACATCTCGGAGATGATGACCAGACTACTGCGGCTGCTAGGCTTCATAGTAGCCTGCAGACCTACACCACACAAATGAATTTAAAGGACCTCGTACCAACAACCAGCAGAACGAACATTATATTCAAAATACCTTGCAAGGAATGCAACAAACATTACATTGGACAGATGGGCAGGAAACTAGCCACAAGGATACATGAGCATCAGCTAGCTACCAAAAGACATGACCAACTATCACTATTATCTGTACACACTACTTCACCTGCGATAATATATCCATCCTGGGACAGGCTAAACAATGACATGAATGGGAATTCCGAGAGGCCTGGCATTCGAACTGGGACTCCAATAACAAATATATCGATTTGGACCCCATTTACCAACCTCTCAGAAAATGTCTTTTAAAAAGAACCCACAACAGATCAAGACACACAAATAGCAAGTGGGACTGAACAGTAGTACTTAATCAGCGGCTCACTGATTGTTACGTAGCATGATGATGAAATGTCTGAGAACAAAAATATCAGCTCAGTGAATAAATTTACAATTGGAGCTACAAATCTTCTCTAAAATTGCAAACTAGTAATAGCCATAACATAAAAATCTATTACAGTATGCAACCACTACAGACTGGAATGAGGCCTGACACTGCAAACATGCCACTGACGTAACTTGTATCTCAACCTGTCATTGTTTAATCAAACATTTCACAGCCTGCCTAATTTAGTCACACCACATACCATATTTCACACTGTAGCTATGTCATTGTTGGCTCTTGAGGTGCAGTGGTTGTGCCTTACTTCTAAGTCAGGAAGTCCAGGTTCAAGTACCACTTGTTCCAGAGGTGTGTAATAACAACTCTGAACAGGTTGATTACAAAAATATCTACATCATTAATTAGCCCATAAATCTGTACACATGTAACTATGATCATGATTAGCATCTCCCATGAATGAGATCCAATAGCACCTTCATAATAATTTTTTAAAATCTTGTTTCTGCCTGTGTGTATTTCGTGTAATGCAGTGAAGACATTTTACAAGAGTTGGCACGTATGTGTGAATGAAAGATGGAATTTGCTTTGGAGGTTCCTAGTTTAGGTTGTAAATTTGCTCTCTGAGCTGGTAGGTTTGGTCTCAGATATTTCTTCACCATGCTTGGTAACATCATCAGTGAGCTTCCAGTGAAACACTAGTGTTCTGTCCGGTTTTCTATTGATGTGTCTTGGTCATTTCCATTTCTTTTTCTTCGAGGTTGATAAATGAGGTCCAAATCCTTGTGTTAATTGATGGATTTCCAGTTTGAATGCCAGGCCTTGAGGAATTACTGTGTGTGTCTTTGTTTTGCCAGTCCTAGGATGGATGTATTGTCCTAGTCGACGTAGAAGAATCAAAATTGGCATTGGGTATTAATATTACTATCTGTAATGAAGTGAAGCCTCACTAAAAGATGTGCAGGTTAGGTGAATTGGTCATGCTAAATTGCCCGTAGGGTTAGGTGCATTACTTAGTGGGGAGTGGGTCTGGGTGGATAACTCTTCAGAGGTTCGGAGTCGACTCGTTGAGCTGAAGGACCTGTTTCCACACTGTAGGGAAGCTAATCAAAATAGATTACATTCAATTCAGAAACTAAACAGTGAAATGTAATTATATATAAACTCCCTTCCAACAGGAGTTGTTATGTTTTAAATGATCCAAGGAAGATGGATTTTTAAGATCTTTATACCCTTAGCTCACAAGCTATGATGCAGTGATGATGTCATAAGCATGTTTCTTCTAACACATACTGATCAAGAGACATAACAATCACCACTGCACAAATGCTCATCTGCAAAGCTGTAAGCAAGCGAAGGAGCTTGGAATGACTTTTCAAAAACATTCACTCCTGCTTTGAAAAATTTCCAAGAACTTAGTAGTTATATTCTTAGAGATATACAGCACGGAAACAAGCCCTTTGTCTCAACTTGTCCATACCAACCAGGTTTCCTAAACTGAACAAGTCCTGCATGCTTGCTTTGGCCCATATCTAAATCTTCCACAGACATGTACCTGTCCAAATGTCTTTTAAATGTTGTAATTGTACCTGCCCCTACCACTTCCTGTTGATCTTTTTCCATATTTGCACCACTCTGTGTAAAAACGTTGCCCTTCACGTCCCTTTTAAATCTTTCCCCTCTCACCTTAAACTTATGCCCTCTAGTATTGGACTCCTCTGCCCTAAGGAAAAGACCTTAGCTATGTACCTCATCTCTTCCCCTCGTGACTTTTTAAGGTCATCCCTCAGCTTCCTCTGCTTCAGTATAAAAGTCCCACAATATCAAGCCTTTCCTTATAACTCAAACCTTCCAGTCTCAGTAACATCCTTGTAAATCTTTTCTGCACCCTTTCCAGTTTAATAATGTCCTTCCTATAGCAGGGCGACCAGAATTGTATGTAGCACACCAGATGTAGCCTTACCAATGTCTTGTAAATGCATTTAGAAGAAGGTGCACATATCTAATGCATGTTACATCAAAAACGACTTCTGTAACTGGCGACATAACAATTATAGGATTCTGCCAAATATCTTGTTCTGTTTAGCTAAAGTGTTTTACTTTTTATTGACATTTATTTGTAACTTGGAGAAAGTGCAGACTGCAGATGCTGGTGAAGTGAAAAGGTGGGTTGAGGTTTTCCTTCTCGTCACCAGATTGGCAGATCAGCTATTGTAGACGCTCTGGTATGAAAAACTAAACTGTCATCTTGTGCTGTGAGCAGCATATTTGTTCTGTGCTTCAGTCTAATTGACTTTAACATTGTGTTACTGTAACAAAGGTAAGTTTTATTCAATTTATTATACTTGTAGATTTAGATCTAAAACTATGAATTACATTATGAACTAAGTTTATCATTCACTAAAACAAGATCACTTTCCAGGACTTCTTATTTAAATAATTGTTTATTTTTTTCCAATGATACACTTGATGACTAAAACAGTGACTAAAAGTACTTAGAACTGATGGAACAATCAGAATGCAAATACTCCAAATGCACATGTACAAAACTGCAAGCACAAAGAGGTGGCTGGTTAAAGAGAACAAGCTGAAAGAATTCATCTGTATTTAATAAACAATCACATGCACCATCATTTGTAAATTTACTACCACAATAATATGTGATATCAATCCCAGTAAGGAACATATTGCTGCACTTGGAGTCCCCCACTTCCCATTCATTTGGTTCTGCTAGTTAGAGAACATCGAATTTAGCACACATGTCCACACTTACACCAATAGTTGTGGAATTGCAATGTTGTAGCAGTATGGATGAAAACTAAAATACCCCCAAAGAAACATGCACCAATAAATTTGTGAATACCACAGGAGTTCATTCCTACAGACTGTCCTGTGTGGAATGTACATTTAATAGGAGCTTTCATAAACCTATAGTTTAAATACACAAATTAAATGCCTTGAGCACCAGAATGTGATTTTTAAAAAACCAGTCCTGCCCATTCTCAAGGGTGATTATCAGAGGAAGGTGAGCATTTGAAAGATTTATTCTGAGGAATTTTAAAAAGTAGTATTCAAATAATGCAAGTGATACAAAAAGTAATATTTAATACAATATTTTACAGCATTGAATATTCAATAAGAAAAAAACTTGTAACAACGAACAAATTAAATGTTCATAAAGCAACAATGTTAGGAAAACGAAAGATCTGAAAATTCAATTCAAATTATCTTGGCTTGAATTGAGTTTTCAATGAATCAAAACAAAAAACAGAAGGGGAAGCAAAACATATGGACATCCAGGTAAGCTCCCCAGAGCCAAGGTAATTTTTGTCCATTAAATTAGTCACAACTAAACCAAACAATTAAGTAAATACTGAGCACATGTGGGTGAAGTTGAAAGAGGACATCAACTAGATTGAGGTTGCCTTATTTTTAGAAATAATTCTTCCAAAATGTAAGGATTCCTTTTTTCTCCTCAGGTTTACAGGAGTCACAAATGGAAGTGGTGGGGGAGCTCAGTGCAAGAGGAATAAGTATTCCAAAGGATGGAAGTGATTAAGGAAAATCTGAAATTAAAACAAAACATGGAGCTATCCATTGATTCTCCTAAAGCTGCAGTAGTCTGAGGCGGTTTAAGAAACATGTACTTAAAAACTCTATAACTGAATTTATTGCATCTTGGCTAAAATGAATCAATCTAGTTTTACACACACCTCTCTGTACCAGTTATAAATAGCAATGCTTTTTTTTAATGGAAGTCATTCTCAAAACAAAACCATGAACCTCCCACCTGCGTTTAACTGATAGGAAAATAAAGAGTCCTTGCTGTGTGTTGAAAGGATAAATCAGAGAAGCCAAAACAGAAAACCTATTCTGAAGGGTCACCTGTCCCAAAACATTAATTCCGATTTCTCTCCACAAATGCAGCCACCCCTGCTGACCTATTCCAGCAATTTCTGTTTTTATTATTTCTGATTTCCAGCATCAGCAGTTCTTTTAAGTTTTGAATCTTCAGAGCTCTATTAATGGCAAATGCTTGACTTGTAGTTCAGATTATGAATTAAAAATCACATAAACAACCCTGGTTAGAGGTTAATATAAATTAGAATCATGGTCACACAAAGGTCCAGGCCTCTTTGGTTGGTTGATAAATAACTTGCATCACAAGGAATGGCAACATTCCATGGGCTAGCCTTCATCTGTCAAACGTGAAAAAAGGGATGAAATATGAAATCATTCTTTGGTCAGAGTAGCAGGACTGGATTTTCACCATATCAGCTGTGTTTGGTTTATTCATAGAGGATGGGATCCACAATCTTATCTTGCTGGCCTGACAAGGTAAAGTACCAAAGGAACACAGTAGTACGCAATGTTCCTCATTACAACAATTTAATAATAGCACTCATTTTCCTTCAGTAATGCACAGCAAGTGCATATTCCTTACATGTATTTATTTCTGCTAAGATGTAAACACTAAGAATGGCATGTGAAAAATCAATCAATTGTTAGCAGTAGCAGACAATGCAAGAACCCTTGGAGGTCAAATATTCTCTCCTCAATTTACTCTCTACTCTAAAGAAAATATTCTCTACTTCCCATCCCTCCTCGAATAAAAATAATTAATTGGGCCAAAACGCTGCTTCTGAAAAGTTGCATTCCAGTGTGCTTCAGCTTCTTTAAGGGTATATTTTGCACACATTATGACATGGAGAAACAGAAGGACACCAAAACTAAGGGTCACTAATAGATCCGATTCAGGACAAACATATTTACCCACAGAGCAATTGGAATGTAGAACTCCTTTGAGTGGTTGCAATAAATAGCGTAAATGTATTGAAGGGCAACCAGATGATGCATACTTAAAGATAATAGAACAATGTTGTAGGCCTGGGTGAAGAATGGTGAAAGATGTTTAACGTTGAGCATCAACATGATCATGGATAAGTAGGGCCAAATGACCTGCAGTTGCGCTGTACACTCTATACAGTGGTAAACTGAAGGCATCTTTAGTGATCTCTTGTTCTGAGGTCCCAGATAGCAGTCATCTTGAAGGTAAAAGAGATCAATTTAGAGAACAACTGATGGAACTTGACAACTGTGTTTTTTCAGTTCCAGAGCTTACATGAGTAGGCAATGTTAAATGATATAATATTCAAAGATTATAAACATGACAATTTTAACACAATTTAAAAAAAAAATTTTGCATTACTAGTCATTAATTTCTTTAGCAGAAATTCTGTTTAACACTGATGTTTATTCTTAATGCAGGCCACACAATAGTTCATTCCTTAGAACACAACTTCCTTGTAGAGGTAAGCTAATGCATCCATCTCACATCATAGCTAGAGTGAAATGCTATACATGTTAAGTAATGCTTTACAGGGTGTAAACATTCAGGCAAATTTAATATCATGCTGATGATCACAGTTCTGCTTATCGTTTTGGTCTATTACTCCAGATAGAATATTCCAGTTACACATAGCACCTCTTTCATTCTGAGCTGCACAAATAAATGTTTACCAGGCAATTATAAAAAGTCATCAAGACATACAGCACGGAAACAGGCCCTTCAACCCAACTCAACCATGATAACCAAATTTCCTAAACTGAACTAGTCCCATTTGCCTGTGTTTGGCCCATATCCCTCTAAACCTTTCCTATCAATGTACGTCCCAATGTCTTTTAAAGTTGTAATCTTTACCTCTTCCTCTGGCAGCTTGTTCCTTTTTTTTATTTTGCTTTAAAAAACAAAATATTAGATTTCATTTCAATACCATAAACATAATAAAATACATTCATGCAATCTGCTGTACTTCATATTTTAACCCTCAATGAGAAATTATTTCTGCCTTAAAAGTGATTTATTAACTACAAACATTAGACATAACCAAATACAAATTGCCTGCTAAACATGTTTCCAGTTCCAGGATTAGTACATCATTCTTATAAATATGGCAATATCTCAAGTGTCAAACTGGGTCAATTCCTGTCAGACCAAAATCTGGAGTTCACAGTCAGTCAACCCATTCACTTCCATGATCTTGTCCAATTGCTCCAGATACCGACTCTGATCTTGCATGAAATAAGGTATTTGGGCATTCTGCAATAAGGCAATAACCTTTAGCCGGTCTACGTCTTCATAAGACACCTGAAAGAAAGAGAAAATAGAAACATAGTTCAACTTTTGTATTAGTTGCTGGCATTCACTTTTTCTTGTATGTGGTTAGGGGGCTGTTTCAAATAAATACTTCAGAATAGAATAGAATGAAAAGGTAAGGAAGTATTGTTGCAACTATACCAAACATTGGTGAGACCACACCTGGATTACTGTGCACAGTTTTGGTCACCTTATTTAAGAAAGATGTCGTGGCATTGGAGGTGGTTCAGAGGAGGTTCACTAATTTAATCCCAGAAATGAGGGGTTTTTTTGTATGAAGAGAGATTGAACAGTTTAGGCTCGTACTCTCTGGAATTTACGAGAATGAGGGGAGATCAAATTGAGGTATTCAAGATGATGAAAGGTCTGGATAAAATAGACGTGGAGTGTATACTTCCTCTTGCTTCCTTCTCTATGACTCTATGGTACCTTGTGACCTGCTGAAAGTCATCATGCTGTAGCCAGTCAACTATGAGGAGCAGAGCTGGTCTAACTAAAGAGCAAAGCCACAAAAAGCAACATAACAATGAGGCATAAGCTGATCATTCCTGCAAACCCAATCAACCTCCAGGCCCTTTTGCATTTTCACTGCAGCAGACACCCAAGGAGCTTAAAGAGAAGCCTGCAGCAACAATGGAAAGAAAGGAAAATCACAAGTGGCTCACAGTGTAGTGCTGATTATCTGAAGCTTCTTGATGAAACCTGTTTTTCACCATCAGCAACTGAATCATCACATGAAGTTGTGACTCGTTCCATTGGCCGCCTCCTTTACTATCAAGATCAAGAAATGAAGGTCTGGAACCTTTACACTGATCTTGGCTCTTTGCCTCCCACTATGTTCATGTTTCTTCGCCAAGCATAAGGAGAAACACTGTCAGTTTTCTTGCAAAAAATAGCACAAGTAGCTACTGCCATCCCATAGTCCAGAGTGTTGTCATAAGCATCCCAGGCAGGACTCCCACTCTTATGCAGAATCTTGCACAATCAGAGCAACTTCTAGCCCATAAAGAGCTCCACACCAACCTGATCTGTCTGCACTTTGCAGATTGAATGCTGCACTTTAACATAGCGTATTGATAATTGATTATTTTTCTATAGCAATGAACACCCATGCTCCTGCTGATATTAGCAAGACATCTTCAAAAACAATAAATTTTCATTACCAGTATCTTGCTCCCTGCTTCATCATCCATGCCCTTTGTTACTTCTAGAAGTCTACCTTCCATTAATTGAAGTAATTCAAAACTCATGTCTGCATCCTAATATATGTCCAGCCCTTTCACAACACCCATATACTTGCTGAGCTACATTCACTTGATTCCAAAATTCTCATTTGTTTTCAAATTCTTCTGCAGCAATGTCCTCCCTACTATAATTCTCTCTCAATCAAAAAAAATCTTTCCTTAAAATTTTATACCTATGTTAAACTTTTGGAGGAGTAGATAAGAATTTTGTAGAACTTTTCCTGGGAGATTGGCACAAAGTTCAGAATCTGTATATGCAAGCTCAAAACTTTAAAAATGGATAATGTCAAAGTTGCTTATATTTAATAGTCTTGCTAAGTGGGTGGTACACTTGTGGACAGGACTTGTCTGGAAACAGAAACACAATGTTCTATTTATAAAATATTTTTATTTTGCCTGGAAACATGCTGGAAGCAGGACTGAGTGGGAAACTTTAAAGAAAAATTGAATAGATATTTGGGGAAGTTCAGAATTCTGACAACATGAGTTCAAATCTCACTGTGGCAAATGATGAAATGGTGAAACTTAATTTAATGAAAAATCTTGAATTAAAAAAAAGTGATTGAATAGTGATTATAACCCTCTGGGCAATTCTAGATGAGCAATAAATGCTGGCTGAGCCAGTGTTACCCATATCACATATATGAATTGCTTTTAAAAGTGAATGATTAAAGGACAAGGGACTGTTTATTGGATCAACCTGATGGATGGAATAGTTTCTGGTTGTGTACTGGTTATACTCCTGTTGAGACAGAAGGACTGAGACTAAAGACCTCATGGCCCTTTTTCATTGAATATATTCTCACATTTTATTAAGATGAAACTGAATTTTATTCAGGCTCAAATGCCCAATTTGCAGAATTAAAGTGGAAACAATATGTATCCTGTTGTTGTTAAAGTTCACAATATAACCAACCTTTGTTCTCTGGTGAATTTTAAGGAATAAAGAAATTGGGCACCAAGTACCGAAATCAGGTGCTTCCAGGTGACGTGCACAGAATTAAGTACAGACCTCTAGAGTCACAGAGATGTACAGATTGGAATCAGACCCTTTGGTCCAACTCGTCCACGCCAACCAGATATCCCAACCCAATCTAGTCCAACCTGCCAGCACCCAGCCCATATCCCTCCAAACCCTTCCTATTCATATACCCATCCAAATGCCTCTTGATGTTGCAATTGTACCAGCCTCCACCACATTCTCTGGCAGCTGATTCCATACATGTACCACCCTCTGCGTGAAAAAGTTGCCCCTTCGGTCTCTTTTATATCGTTCCTCTCTCACCCTAAACCTATGCCCTCTAGTTCTGGACTCCCCAACCCCAGGGAAGAAACTTTGCCTATTTATCCTATCCATGCCCCTCATAATTTATAAGGTCTATAAGGTCACCCCTCAGCCTCCAACGCTCCAGGGAAAACAGCCCCAGCCTGTTCGCTAGTTCTCCCTGTATTCCATGAGATCTAACCTTGCTAATCAGTCTCCCAGGGGGAACCTTGTCGAACACCTTACTGAAGTCCATATAGATCACATCTACATCCTGCCTCAGGCGACTGACTGTGTGGAGTTTGCACATTCTCCCAGTGTCTGCTTGGGTTTCCTCCGGGTGCTCCGGTTTCCTCCCACAGTCCAAAGATTTGCAGGTTAGGTGAATTGGCCAAGCTAAATTGCCCGTAGTGTTAGGCGAAGGGGTAAATGTAGGGGAATGGGTGTGGGTGGGTTTCGCTTCGGTGGGTTTGTGTGGACTTGTTGGGCCGAAGGGCCTGTTTCCACATGTAAGTAATCTAATCTACTGCTCTGCCCTCATCAATCTTCTTTGTTACTTCTTCAAAAAACTCAAATCAAGTTTGTGAGATATGATTTCCCATGCACAAAGCCATGTTGACTATCCCTAATCAATCCTTGCCTTTCCAAATACATGTACATCCTGTCCCTCAGGATTCCCTCCAACAACTTGCCCACCACTGATGTCAGGCTCACCAATCTATAGTTCACTGGTTTGACTTTACCGCCCTTCTTAAACAGTGGCACCAGGTTAGCCAACCTCCAGTCTTCTGGCACCTCACCTGTGACTATCGATGATACAAATATCTCAGCAAGAGGCCCAGCAATCCACTTCCCTAGCTTCCCACAGAGTTCTCAGGTACAACTAATCAGGTCCTGGGGATTTATCCGCCTTTAACCATTTCAAGACATCCAGCACTTCCTCCTCTGTAATCTGGACATTTTTCAAAATGTCACCATCTATTTCCCTACAGTCTATATCTTCCATATTCTTTTCCAAAATAAATACTGCTGCAAAATATTCATTTAGTATCTCCCCCATTTTCTGTGGCTCCACACAAAGGCTGCTTTGCTGATCTTTGAGGCCCTATTCCCTCCCTAGTTACCCTTTTGTCCTTAATATATTTGTAAAAACCCTTTGGATTCTCCTTAATTCTATTTGCCAACACTATCTCATGTCCCCTTTTTTCCGTCCCGATTTCCCTCTTAAGTATACTCCTACTTCCGTTAAACTCTTCTAAGGATTCACTCGATCTATGCTTCCTTCTTTTTCTTAACTAAACCCTCAATTTCTTTAGTCATCCAGCATTCCCTATACCTACCAGCCTTCCCTTTCACCCTGACAGGACTATACTTTCTCAGGATTCTTGTTATCTCATTTCTGAAGGCTTCCCATTTTCCAGCCGTCCCTTTACCTGCGAACATCCACCTCCAATCAGCTTTCAAAAGTTCTTGCCTAATACCGTCAAAATTGGCCTTTCTCCAATTTAGAACTTCAACTTTTAGATCTGGTCTATCCTTTTCCATCATGATTTTAAAACGAATAGAATTATGGTCGCTGGCCCGAAAGTGCTCCCCCATTGACACCTCAGTCACCTGCCCTGCCTTATTTCCCAAGAGTAGGTCAAGTTTTGCACCTTCTCTTGTAGATACATCCACATACTGAATCAGAAAATTGTCTTGTAATGCTTAAGAAATTCCTCTCCATCTAAACCTTTAATACTATGGCAGTCCCAGTCGATGTTTGGAAAGTTAAAATCCCCCACCATAACTACTCTATTATCCTGACAAGTTTGTTTCTCAATTTCCCTCTGACTATTTAGGGGGTCTATAATACAATCCCAATAAGGTGATCATCCCTTTCTTATTTCTCAGTTCCACCCAAATAACTTCCCTGGATGTATTTACTCTATTAACAATGTACCTCAAGGAAACTTGAGACTACTTTGTATTTTCTTGTTGGCACATTTATGTAATTAATAATGTCAAGTTGTACTGTATATAAACTTAGCGATTCAAAAGTTTAAAAAATAATTTGTATGCGTTATTGGGATGTTGTTCAGAAGATTTTAATTTGGCATACCTCCAAATGTGTACCTCCATATGTAACTTTGAGAAAGAAGACCTGCATTTATAGCTAGGGTGCATTTGCACATTTGGGCTGCAATGAGTCTGGTATTAGCTTACTTAGTAGATGCCTAGACTGCAATACTGAGTAGTAGAATGACCTGAGGATTCAAGTTGATTACAACCTCTGGTCAAATGGAATACAAGGCAAGATTGTTGTAGGAAACCTTGGAGAACTCTTCTCATTGTCAAAAATTTGCAAATATGTAAATAGACATACGTGTTTAGGCTAAATATTGCAAAGGATGCCTGCAAAAAATGTCTAAAAATATTGATACTGCAAGGGGTAGTATTTGTGATATGACAGTTGCTGGGAGGCTTATGGGAATAGGGGGTGAAGGGAGTGTACATCAAAAAAAAAGTATTATACCATGCTTTAACTTGTCAAATGTCAATTTTTATTGTTCAATAAACGTTAATATTTGACATTGTAATTAATGATTGTCCTTTCTATCAATAAGATTTTCCTCAACAAGAACTTTCTTACTCTGGGTTTAGCGCACAGACCAAATCGCTACGTTTGACTAACCAGGGTGAAACTTTGTCTAGTCATTCAGTTTTTTTGATACCTTTCCAAACAAGAATGGCAGTTATGCACCATTTTACACTGTGGCTGTATGATTTATAATATCACATATGTATTTGCTCAGACTGGCTTCATGGTGGGCATTCAGTCATTTACACAGTGAACTGTACATGTGGCATGTTCAAGAGATTTTCAATTTGGACACCATGTTCTAATTTAGCATTCAATCAAAATGCTAACTGCTAAAATTGATACTTAGGAATTTGACTGATAACTGGTTTGAATTTGGAATGGTGCAACTTCTGTCAGTTTTCCATCGCATACTTATGGACCACTGATATCAGAATGAACAAAATCACTACAGATGTTTGAATATCAAGTGTCTGAATATAATGTAAAGTTGTTGTTATATCCATGACACTGGTCTTTAGTAGTTTAATATCTCTAGGTTTTTTTAAAATCAAGTCATAAAATTAAACAAGGCAACTTAAAATCAATCATGAAAATATGGATTTGGAAGCTTTTTATAGTCCTGCTTTATATTCCAGAGTTTGCTGCTATTTTGAGAGTCTGAGCTTGGCAAAGAATGAGCTAAAGAGATGATAGCTCGATGGACTCCTAGGAAAGGTCCAGGGCTACCTTATCAGTTTTAGTTAGTTAACCATTTCAGTTGTTTATATTTGTATCAATTGAGAATGGGCTGAAAGTACTATGAATGGTTGTATCAAGAACAGAAAAGATAGTATCAACAGCAGTAAATTAGTCCATCAATTCAACTGACCTTTCCCAATGCTGTTAAAAGCTGAAAGTCAATGTTACCTCTGTGTCTCAGAATTTTAAGAATGCCATCCAAATAGACTTGGTCTTTGCTGAAACAACCTATAAGACAAAAGTGAATATTTCTCCTTAATCATTTTTCAATGATCAAGAATAACTTCTTTGTTATATCTGTCATTAGGGTTGGGAGGAAGGAGAATAAAGAAACAAAGAAACAGTGTGTGGGGGAAAGAGGTGCATATTATTGAAGGTTTTCATCTTGCACTCATCAAAATTTGCTGTAATTAAATATTGGGCAGTAACATGCTCCAAATAAATGCCAATGACCACCTCCAACAAGAAACAATCCACAGCCCTTTGACATTTATTGGTGTTACCATGACTGAATCCCCCAGAAGCAACATACTTGGGGTTACCATTGACCAGAAACTTAATTGCATGTTAGAGACAAAGCATACTGCAGCAAGTAACTCAAATCCTGATTAGCCAAAGCTTGTCTACCACCTACTCGTCACAGGTCAGGAATGAGATGGAATACTCCCCACTTGTCTGAATGTGTGCAGCTCCAAAAACACTCAAGAAGTTTGTCACCATCCAGGACAAAGCAACCCAATTGACTGGTACCACATCCACAAGCATCCATTCCCTCCACCACAGATGCTTAGCAGTTTGTGCTATCTACAAAACGCACTGTAGAAATTCACAAAATATCCTTAGAAAGCACCTTCAAAACCCAAGACCACTTCCATCCAGAATGACAAGGGCAGCAGTTACATGGAAATATGGCCACCTACAAGTTCCCCTCCAAACCATTCATCTTCTGACTTGGAAAATCTGCTAGTACTGTTTTCCTGGATGCTTTACAGATTATAACAGCTGGACATTTTTTGTATTTTTCTACAGTTTCCCACCTGATTGACAAGCTGGCTGCCCATGAGGTAGGAAATGCAGCAAATGGATACATCCAAGGACCAAAGAGCAGGTAATATAGCAGAGAAAATAAAAGATTATGTGCAAAGGCAGATCCTGATCAGACTGATGGGTAGGGGAATAGATACTTTGAGAAGTCAAAGGGATAGAATGGAGGAAAAACCATGAAGATACGGGAGGTCATAAGAGAGTCAGAAATCATGAAGCTAGAAGTAGCTACACTTGGTGGCTTGGATATGGGAGGAACATTCTCACTCAAGGCTCACAAGTAATGCTATTAAGGAACTTAACATATGGATACTGCCCATCATATCTCCAAGAAGGTTTCTAAAAATAAAGTAAAAATGGAGGCACATCACCTCAATAAAATCAGTAGCTGATATCCACATCCTGACAGTGTATAATCAAACACTTCCTGTTGCACATCCATTAAAATTGGAAGTAGGTAGATTTGTCGGAACTTAGTGTAAGGCTGGTCTTAGCCAGGAGAGTACTCTTCAGCACTGTTGAGTTCTTGCTAGGAATTCAGCTTCGGTTTTTGTCTAGATTTCTACTCATTACCAACAAGCACATGTACAGTGAAGATGGACTGTGAATCAACCTACAAATTGTATGTGATGGATATCAAGCCAGTGGATGCTGAAACATCACTGCCTTACTACCTGCAGGGAATTAGAAATCATCTATATAATGCTAGATAATTCTGGTTATTTTTCTCCCTTCTCTTTTTTGTGAAGGAATGAATAATTTTCTGGGATCCAGTTCCATATACACTGTCAACTTGCTGATTGCTTGTCTCAACACAAGCCAATAAACAATGATGTGGAATTCTATCTCTGATAACATCAAGGCTAAGTCCAATGCTATCCTCTTTAATGTCCATATGTGTCTGCAAAAGGTCCCTGGACAGTAGAACAAGAACAATGGCAAATCCTATTTGACATCAGGGTTTCACAGCTGAGATCTGCAAATGTCAGCACAGATCAGGATCAAATTTGGGGCCTTCCTGGTCTACATTGTTCAGATACCCATTTATCTCTTGGAGATAAACGTATCATTAAATACTGAAGGCTAAGCGTACGCTAAGTAGGTGCATAAGGGAGAAAAACAATAGAAGAATATGATGGTAGAATGAGAACTCGGCTCAGATGAAGCATAAATACCAACATCAACCAGTTGTGACCAATGACCTGTTTCTGTGCTATAATTCACATAAAATTATTTGCATTAGATAAGGATCACCTTTGAATTTCCTGCAAAAGGAAGGCTGAAGACTGGTTACATGATTGCAAACAGTCAAAGTTGTAGAAACAAAAATCTCAAGCTTTTACTCCATGAGTATGATTGCTAACCATGTTTCACCAGAATAAGTTTCTCTACCTGGTTGGGATGTGTCAGTTTGACCACGTTTGGCTCGTACACAATAATCCCACCGAGTATTTGGGTTTTCCACAAATTTGCCAATGTCGAGGAAGAGTTCCCGAAAGGACATGTGGCTGGCTTGGTAGACTGTGTAGTATAGCAAAGCTGCTCTCCAGAGAAAAGGGTCTTTGTGGAACAGCACACTGTGGATACTGGCCAATCCCTCTTCAGTTGGGTTAATTGGTTTAAGTCCATATTTTTTACGACCATTCCAGTTACACCAGGGCTGTAGATTGTTGTTTAAACCTCGAAGATAATGGGTCCCTGCACAAGGAATTCAATGTTAATTTCACAAAACTGACTGTAAAAGGAACATAGTCGATATATTAACCAATCCTTAGACCCAAATAAAGTTGTCGACACAATACACTGTTTTTGCATTCCCATAAATGCTACTGCAGATTGGTTTAATTTAAAGAGAAAAAAACTGTTTCTTTTCTCTCATCACTGGATCAAAACTTTTTATGCTGTTAAGCAGAAGTTTGCCCAAGTTTCCATTTGTTGCTGTCAGTGAGTGTGGTGGCGCCTGTAGTTAAACATTTTTTCCCCAAATCATTCACTAATATCACATGCTCAGTCTACCTCAATTATTAAAAATAATTTTGAAGTGATAGGTTTGTTACAAATGTGTACCTATCAAGGAAATATTACTCTCAAGATATATCTTCAGAGAAAACTTGTGCACTACTGTATTCGAAGGTCTATTGCTGAAATTTTGAAATGACTGGAGAAATTCTTGGAAATAAATTGATGTGCCATCCTTTATAGATATTATCATTTCTCCACTCAATTCTGATGAACCAATTCAAACATAATTGTGTTAAACAGTGTTCAAATCATATTCTCAGAATAACAGAAGAAGCATATTGATTTTTTTTTTAAATTAAAGCCACAACAGAGAAAAACTATTTGAAAGCTTAATATTTGAACCAGTCTTTTAAGGAACATTGCAGCACAGAAAATCTACTTGGTTTGTCTGCATTGCTCTGTCAGGAATATCAGCACCCTGCTGTCCACTGAATTAGTGAAAGTGAATGCTCCATAGATATTTACATCTACCAAAGTTTTCTTACATTAACACAAGGAGACAGATACCACATTGTATCTGTCAGCACAAAGAGGACAAGATTAGTGACATTTTAGGCTGCTTTCAACTGAGATGGAGATATCACCCAAGAATGACAGCCCAGTGTGTGGATACATCATGAGTTGGAAGACAGAAAAGTAAAATGGAATCCAAATGATAAAAATTGGTGTCTAAGTTGGAGAAACTTTGATCCTCTTTGTAAGAAATCAATCAGAAAGCTGATGATGATGATGATGCTTGTGTTCAGGTCTCAAGAGTGGTGCCGTAATTCCTGTGAGCAGCTCAGGGGTCATGATTCTGAAGAGCAATGAACTGGGATTACAACCACCCAGACATAACTTTCACAAAATGCATGCAAATCTGTGATAGCAGTCTGCAGGTTCACCATAAATACCTTTATGTCAGCCCTGTTTTCTAATATATGTTCACAGATATACACTGTGGTGGATCGAAGATGGGAATATATTTCAAGATTTTGTTTAGTATTGGAAAGTTAGTGCACAAACTCTCAACTTACTAAAATAGTCTTGAATTTTAAAGTTGGAACAAATGCTCTGGTTTATCACCTCAAGGCAACATTGACTCCCCTATTGATTTCAGCATTGACTCCCCTATTTTGAGTCTCAGTTCTGAAACATCAATGAAGATTCTCACACCTATCTCATGTCTCAGCATCCCTTCCAGCCAGTGCTCTCGAGCAGTGGAAACATTGATGGTCAGAGTTGGGCGTCCATTCACTATCGTCATGGAGGCACGAGAAAGCAGATCATCTGTTAAATGGACTGCAATCTGTAGAGTTCAAAAACTAAATTGTACTTAGAATGTATATGGAACATCAACAACTTGCAGTAACTAAGGAAAAGTGAATAATGTGAAAAATATACAGAAATCTTCCAATGAAATCTAATGAAACAAAACTATGAAATGAAAAGTACCCTTGAACTCATGGACTTCATTTACTCAGCATTAACTCTTGAGTTTCATATAAGCATTTTCAGAGGAATCTAGTACAATAGATTTCTTCTTGTAGGGAAATGATTCATGCACAGCTAAGAGTGCCCAGGTTCAACGCCTGCCACAAGAGATCTATCTTTGGAACTGGTAAATGAACTGATATCAGATCTCAAGAACAGTGAGACAAAAAGAAACATCAGGTAGGGTTCCTGGAACTGACACGTTTTCAGGGACATTCACTAGTACTGTGGGGGAAGAGGGTGTTAGAATGGCAGGGATCACGAACCTGAGTGGGGAGACAAGAGTGAGGGGAATGAAAGGTAGAAAACAAAACAGAAACAAGAGCTAGAGCAAACAGGGCTGGAATATAAATACAAGTGTAAAATGTCAAATAATCGAAACGTACTACATCTAAATGCACAATCATTCAATATAAGGCAAGAGAGTTAACAGCACACAAAGTTGTAAATCAGTACAATATGATTGTGAATACAAAGTCATGACAGCAGGTGACTAAGGCTGGGAACTGAATACAGTAAATTCAGTGCAATAGTGAGAAAGAATATTAGGTGCAGAAAATCTAAACATAAAATCAGTTGAGTCAGAACTCCCAACAAGGGATGGAACGTATTGATGGAAGCAGTCTAAGGCTTTCCAGTAAGGAAAGTGGCGCCAGTAAGGAAGGGGTTTGCATTAAATAGGAAATCAGAGATGCACACAAGGGTGCAACTGTAAAAATTGATGATTTTAATTTACAAACGAACAGGGCAAGCCATTTTAGCAATAATATTGTGGCAGATGAATTCCTAGATTGTTGTGAAGTCTTGGGGACCAACTGGGGAACAGAGTATTCTAGATTTGGTTTTGTGAGATAAGCAGGCATTAATTAATTTTTTTTTGAGAGGTTCATTAGGAATACAGTGACCACTACATGATAGACATTTTCATTGGGATAGAAAGTGAAGGGGTCCAATTTAAAATAAGGATCCCAAACAGATCTATGAAGGTGTGAATTTACTGCAATAGACTACATAGCTAAATTAAAAGGCAGTGGATAGACAATAATTAATAGTTCCAAGAACAGCGTAACATATATGTGTGTGTGTATATATAGGTGAAAGAACACAAGAGGAAAAGTAATCCTATCATGGCAGACAAAATAGTTAACAATAATATTATAACCAAAGGGGAATCATATAAAGCTACTAGAAAAAGTCACAAGCCTGAGAACTGGGATCAGTTTAAAAGGTCAACAAAGGTGAACCACATGGTTGCTGAAGAGGGAAAAAGTAGAGCATGAGAGTGAACTTAAAAGAAGACTACAAGAGCTTCTGTGGCTGTATAAAAAGAGAAAGATTACTGAAGACAAATGCAGACCTCTTTCAATCTGAAACAGGAGACTGATAATGGAGATCAAGGAAATGGCAGAACAATTAAACAACTACTTCAGCTGTCTTCACAGAAAACACACATAACGTCCCAAAAATGCAAGAGAAGCAAGGGTCAATTGGTCACGAGGAATTAAAAGAGATTAGGTTAAAAGAGTTGGAGAAATTAATGAGACTGGAAGTTGTTAAATCCCCAGGGCTTTATAAATCACTATTCCAGAGTGCAAAAGGAGGTTGTCATTAAAATAGCAGATGTGTTGGTGGTGACCTTCCAGAGGTATGTAATTTCTGGAACCATCCTTGCAGATTGGAGAGTGGCAAATGCAAGGCCACCTTTTAAATAGAGGGAAGGAGAAAACTGGGAATTGTGGATTGATTCGCCCAACATGCTGGAGTCTATTATAAAGGATCTGGAATAACAGGACACTTAGTGTAATTCCATTGGTGTTTTCTAAGTCAACATGGATTTATGAAAGAGAAATAGCGTTTGCCAAACTGACTTGAGTTTTTTTTTTTGAGTAATTACTGGAATTAATAATGACAATCAGTGAATGTGATATATTTGGATTTTCAGAAAACTTTTGAAAAAGTCTGATTGAAGATGTTTGTGTGCAAAATCAAAACACATGGGATTGGTAATAATATACTGGCAGAAGTTAGCAGACAGGAGACTAAATTTTCCCAAACACTAAATAACATGAGCAACAGCAAGGCAGTTGGTAAATTTAGGAAGACATAAATAATGAGATTACCAATGTCAAAAAAGGCCAAATTTTGCACACACGTTTTTAACGGCTACAGGAGAATCTTGCTAGTGTGTGGTTGATGGGTCTGTTTGCATGCAGTAACATAGAATTAATCTTGTATAATTGATATGCAGGTTGCTATTTTTCAAGGCAGCAGAGAGAAACTAGGTGGTGACAATTCCCAGCTCAAAAACCAGGGCAGTTACCTGGTGGCTGCAACTATTCTGCATCTTCTTAAGGCATCTATCTTGGCCAGCATTCACAAACATCCCAAGCCAAGCTCGTTGAGTATTGACCATCTGCACTTTCCATTCATGGAGGCTGGTATTTGTCAAGTACCAGCCTCATATCATCATCGCACATCTCATACATATTACAGTTCTGTACTTCAATAGTGGACATCGGACCTCACCAACAAAGTTTATTGTAATGCTGTTGTCAGGCTGCCCTGTTTGTAGGAATGCACACCCATCTCATATGTTGGAACAGGGTGCATTTCAGACATATTAGATTGCTTTCTGAGCACTCACTCAGTCTGTGCCTACTTTGTTGCTGACAGCATCTCTACCTTGAATTACTTTTTTGAACATTGCTGCCTCATTCAGAAATTACAGACTCACAAAACATGTTTGCCTTGCTGTTTAGTCTAGATAAATCCTTCAGTTATCAGTCAAAGAGGTTATGGTCACTGTTTTCCAGGTGACCTTTTACACTGGGGTCATTTATTAAACCTGCCCAGATCTCTGGTTGAATAAAAAATATATTGTTCTGGAAAACTGCTCCGAATATACTCTCTGAATTCTTCCTCATTGCTACCTCTGCCAGTTTGATTTTTCCAATTTACATGAAGATTAAAGTCACCCATGAAGTATCGTGCCTTTTTACATGCCCTCACCATTTTCTAATTTATTTGCTGTCCAACAATATAGTCACTATTAGAGGCCGCTAGATTACTTTCAACAGTGTGATTTTACCCTTCTTATTTCTTGCCTCCACCAATATGGATTTTGCATTTTCCAATCAAGATCATTTCTTGATATCGTACCTATTCCATCTTATACTAACAAAGCTACCATTCCAACCTTTCCTTCTTCCCGAACCTTTCGAAAAGTCACATATCCCTGAATATTTAGCTTCCAGCTTTGAGCTCTTTGTGACATATCTCTGTAATGGCTATAAGATTATGCCCTTTAAATTCTGAGTCATTAACTTTGTTCCAGATACTACTGCATTTAAGAGTCACTAATTTTACTTGTTTACTATATTTCCCCTCTTTGAGCCTCTGTGCTGATGCTTTTCTATGTTCATACATTCTGTCCATTCCCATTCCACAATGGGGATCATTTTCGAAATAGCTGTCCTGTAATATTTCCAAATCCTTTTGTAAACCTAAATTTCCCATCTCCCAAACCTCCCCTCCACCCTATTAACTTAAAGGCTTCTCTAGAGTCCTACGTATTTGATTTGCCAGCTCACTGGTCCCAGCACAACTTAAGTGAAACCCACCACACTGGAACAGCTCCCTTCCACATCAGTACTGGTACAACAACTAAAACTGATTCCACCTACATAATCATTGAGCCACATATATAATTCCTTGACTTTATTTACTCTGTTCCAGTTTTCCCATCGCTCAGGAAATTAGCCAGGCATTATCATCTTGGAGGTTCTGCTTTGTAACTTAGCTCCTAACTATTCAAATTCTTTCAGCAGAACCTCCTTTCTCAAATTTTCAACATTATTACTAATGTTGGATGATGACATCTGCATCTCTCAACTTCCATTCCACCAGGTCCAAATTCTGGTACTGAGTAGGCAATACAGTCTTCAAGATTAGAGTAGTGCTGGAAAAGCAAAACAGGTCAGGCATCATCTGAGAAGCAGGAAAATCAACGTTTCAGGCAAAAGCCCTTCATTAGGAATACAGCCTTCAAGGCTAGCCTTCATGGCTGCAGAAATCAGTAATTATTCCCCTAACTATATTGGTGCTTACCACTTCTACATTATTATTGAATGGCACCTTGTCACATGACAAGATTGCACATCCACTCTGTAGTTCCCATTCTCATAGCTTGCAAGAACCTCATAACTGTTGGACAATTGCAGGGGCCAAAGCTCCTTAAAAAAAAACTACCTCTGTCCTCATAGCAGCCTCCCCTGCAGTCATACCAACCTGTCCCACATCACACAACAAATTTAAATTATCTAGTCTACAGGAATATTGACAGGAGACTGGAGGATCGTAAATGTTGTCTGTTTGTTCAAGGGGAGTAGAGATGACCCTGGTAATTATAGACCAGTGAGCCTTACTTCAGTTGTGGGTAAAGTGTTGGAAAAGGTTGTAAGAGATAGGATTGATGATCATCGAGAGAGGAATAAGTTGATTCGAGATAGTCAGCACGGTTTTGAGAAGGGTAGGTTGTGCCTCACAAACCTTACTGAGTTCTTTGAGATGGTGACCAAACAGATGGATGAGGGTAAAGTGGTTGATGTGGTGTATATGGATTTCAGTAAGGTATTTCATAAGGTTCCCCATGGTAAGCTACTGCACAAAATATGGAGGCATGGGATTGAGGGGGATTTAGAGATTTGGACCAGAAGTTGGCTAGCTGAAAGAAGGCAGAGGATGGTGGTTGATGTGAAATGTTCATCCTGAAGTTCAGTTATTAGTGGTGTACCACAAGGATCTGTTTTGGGGCCACTACCGTTTGTCATTTTTATAAATGACCGAGATGAAGGCATAGAAGGATGGGTTAGTAAATTTGCAGATGACACGAAGGTCAGTGGAGTTGTGGATAGTGCTGAAGGATGTTGCAGGTTAGAAGGACATTGATAAGCTGCACAGCAGAGCTGAGAGGTGGCAAATGAAGTTTAATGCAGAAAAATGTGAGGTGAATCACTTTGGAAGGAGTAACAGGAATAAAAAGGCTACTGGGCTAATGATAAGATTCTTGGTGGTGTAGATGAGCAGAGAGATCTCGGTGTCCATGCACATCGATCCCTGAAAGTTGCCACCCAGGTTGACAAGGTTGTCAAGAAGGCATATGGTATATTCACTTTTATTGGTAGAGGGATTGAATTTGGAGCCACGAGGTCATGCTGCAGGTGTACAAAACTCTGGCATGGCCACACTTGGGAGTACTGTGCAGTTCTGGTCACCGCATTATCGGAAGCTTTGGAAAGGATTCAGAGGAATTTTGCTCGGATGTTGCCAGGTCAGGAGAGAAGATCTTATGAGGAAAGGTTGAGGGACTTGAGGTTGTTTTCGTTAGAGAGAAGAAGATTGAGAGGTAACTTAATTGAGACATATAAGATAATCAGAAGGTTCGATAGGGTAGACAGTGAGAGCTTTTTTCCTCGGATGGTGATGGCTAGCATGAGGGGACATAGATTTAAATTGAGGCGTAATAGATATAGAACAGATTAGATTAGATTTAAGATTAGATTCCCTACAGTGTGGAAACAGGCCCTTCTGCCAAACAAGTCCACACCGACCCTCCGAAAAGCAATCCACCCAGACCCATTCCCCTACATTCGCCCCTGACTAATGCACCTAACACTACAGGCAACTTAGCATGGCCAATTCACCTAACCTGCACATCTTTGGACTGTGGGAGGAAACCGGAGCACCCAAAGGTACCCATGCAGACAATGGGAGAATGTGCAAACTCCACACAGACAGTTGCCCGAGGCGGGAATTGAACCCGGGTCCCTGGCGCTGTGAAGCAGCTGTGCTAACCACTGAGCCACCATGCCACCAATGTCAGAGGTAGTTTCTTTATTCAGAGAGTAGTAGGGGTGTGGAACGCACTGCCTGCAATAGTAGTGGTGTCACCAATTTGAAGGGCATTTAAATGGTCATTGGATGAAAATGGAATTGTGTAGGATAGATGGGCTTCAGATTGGTTCCACAGGTCGGCACAACATCAAGGGCCGACAGTCCTGTACTGCGCTGTAATGTTCTCTGTGTGCGACCAACTGTCCCGGTCTTCCCTATCTCTGATGTGTGCAATGTCCACAGCTCAAACTCCAGTTCCTGAAGCTGTAAATACTTTCTGCAGAGGTGTTCACTCTCGATTACCTTAGTATCCAGCAGCTTCCACATGCTGCAGCATTTCCTGCCATCACCATTGTATTTTATTTAATTTATTAATTATTGTAAAATCCTTGCTCTTTATACTGTAAATACTAATCCAATATTGAACAAACTATTTTGAAAAGAGAAAAAAAGATCAGAGACCTAAACACTAAGTGAAAAGACCTTACTTACCCTTTAAATGCCAGAATAAATATTGTCTAATTCCTCTCACCAAACAGATATTTACCCTGCACTGACATTACATCATGGTTCTAATGTCACCACATCGATTGACTCAGTGCATGTAGGATTCACGATTCATGCCTTTTACCCTCTCTCACTCACCTCTTGATTTGGAGAGACTACTTACAGTGAGCTTTACTGAAAGCTCAGTACCCCAAATTCCCAGATGTGCTCACTCTGCCCTTATCTCACTCAGTTGAAATCTGTACTCTCAATGATCATGCTCCTTACTGACTGTCAATGCATAAAATCTTTTTCTTATATGGAACTGTTGGGAGTCACTTTGGAGCTACACTAATCAGCATCTTACTTGCACAAGGGATTTCAGGTATTTAAATAATAACTGCCACCTCCTTTATGCAGAGTAAGTGTACTTTTCTTCTTTGAGGGAAGGGGTTGTACCTATGATTGATGTGATGTTTTTCTGGGGACAATTGCACTAACCAGGCACTTTGGTTAAACACATCAGTAATCACAATTCGGAGGTGCCAGTGTTAGACTGGGGTGGACAAAGTTAAAAATGACAACATCAGGTTATAGTCCAACAGGTTCCCAGACAGGGAACACTTCAGCAGTCCAGGACATTCAGCCTCGGACCTTCAGCTGACCATCCCTCAAGGTGGACTTTGGGACAGGCAACAACGCAAAGTAGCCGAGCAGAGGCTGATAGCCAAGTTCAGTATCCATGGGAATGGCCTCAACCGGGACCTTGGGTTCTTGAGACACTGCAGGTGACCCTACTGCACTATATACTCTCTTTCACATAAACACACACACACTCACGCAGACCCTCTCTCATATGCTCAGACAGAGACAATCCACACTCACCCTCTCTCAGACATATACCACATTACACTCACACAAATACATCTGCACACTCTCTCACAAACATTCACACCCCCACATTCACACACACACTCTGTCTGCTCTGCATGCACATACATAAAAGTTTGTGGGGTGAATTTGTACTTGCAGAATTACATTTTATTTTGCTCAAAAAACTGCATAAATCCATATAAGATTCTGTACACTGGGACACAGGCAGACCTTACCCCATCAATGCATTTTCTGAGCTGAGATGGCACCTATTGTTAAAAATATCTTGAGAAAGTAATTTTAAAAAAGTTCTGGGATTTACATACAAAGAACCAAAACTAACATGGTCATTCTAAAAAATGAAAGACTTAATCTAAATTTGTTTAATATTAAATTCCATGACACTGCAATCCTGTTGCTATAAATCCTGTATCTTATGATTCTGTTCCACCACCATCTGACGAAGAAGCAACGCTTCGAAAGCCGCTGCCTCCAAATAAACCTGTTGGACTATAACCTGGTGTTGTGTGATTTTTGTCAGTAATCACACAATTCTTCACCTGGTCCTTGTGCAGTCGCTGGCTTTGATGAATAAAAATCACAGCCTCAACCAACCTTGATCATGTCATTAGTCACATGCTAATCATAGTAATATCTGTGAGGATCCAAGTTAGAGCTTAAAAATATGTTGCTGGAAGAAGGCTTATGCCCGAAACGTCGATTCTCCTAAGCCTTTGATGCTGCCTGACCTGCTGCGCTTTTCCAGCAATACATTTTTAAGCTCTGATCTCCAGCATCTGCAGTCCTCACTTTCTCCTAGAGGATCCAAGTTACCCAGGTAACCTTAAAGAGTCACCCGAGGTCCACAGTTTCCAAAGACATTCCTAAATTTATCATTAACTGCATAAAATGTAGCAGAGCTGATTTCCTATCAGCTTGAACTGGAACTAAATCAATATGCTCTTTTACTCAATGCTGCCTTCTTGGTTGATATGGGGTTGAGGTGGTGTTAAGGTTTCATTTAAGCTAGTGCATTTACAATCTCCAACTATACTTCCATGAAATGGCTTGTGATGTATACATCAAAATAAGGCCTAAGTTAAAAAGTCCACATAGAGGCATCCCATGGCACTACTTGTCAGAGCCTTTCATGTCCCAGTGTGTCAAGGACTTTGGTGATCTAATTTATGTCTGCTGTGAGTGATGACTACTCATGTTATTAAACGTTTTGTTTCTGACATTTCCTTTCTGGAGCTGTTACCAAAGGATACAGCCACAGCAGGTGTTATTGTCACTGTGGGCAATGCACAAAGGCCCAGAGAAGTTGAGGAGGAACAAACATGCCAGCAGCCGCCAAACAGCCTCCACATTGAGATCTCTCCTCAGGATGTAGAGGGAGTACAAAAGGCCCAGAGTCTTATGTCCTCAATGTCAATTTCTCCAAATAAGGGTGGTGCAGTGCTGTCACTAAGTGAGGAGATCCCAGGAACTGTCAGAGATTAGGAATATCTGCTTTAGCAGGACATGTGATCTGAAAGGGTCTCAATGACCATCCTTTCCCAGTGGTTGTCAAGGTGATAGCTACACTTACTGTGTCTGTGACTGGCTACTTCCAACTCTCCATTTGGAACCTGTATAGCTCTCTCAACACACAAACACATGAAAGGTTATTATCAATGCAATTTAACATCAAGCCACTTCATCTCCTTTTTCCTGTAACAAGGTCAGTGTTACAGCCAAGGCAGTAGATTTCATCAACATAGCTAGTTTCTCCCAAGTACAGTCCATTTTAGACTAACTTTAATCATAGAAAGATTTTCCATTAGGTCAATGTCCAAATCAGCTGCAATCTTCGCAACCACATCTTACAAGTTTGCATTAGATACCCTAGAAGATGCCACAATCAAGGATAACTCTCATGTTCCTGCTTCATTTCAAGGGCTGGATGCCTTACATGAATGTTGGTGGCAGACAAGACTGCTCTGAGACCATGAGGTAACCTGCAAGCATAGACACATTGCAGCCCATTCTTTCACCAGGGGCATTGGGGAGCAGATGACAGGCATACATGAGATAAGATTCCAAACTGTGGAATCATCTGGGAGTGGAATTGGTATCCACGCTGGACAGTGTGCCACATAATCCTAGCATGAGTGCTCCACACAACTATAACAGGCAAAGAAGGGAAGTGATGAACACTGAAGAGCTGGGAGAATGGTAATCTTATGAAAATGACAACACCACTAACCAGGAGAAACATCATTCTCACTATCATAGAGCAGTGCAACAAGCCAAAAAGAACTTAACTGGTTCTTAACCAATAGATCTGATTTCAGTGAAATCAGTATTCATATACTGTAAATTTATGACTGTTCAAAAGGCAAGTAGCCCATTTAGTATCAAAAGCAATGAAAAGTGTTTTCCTTCTTACTTCAACTTTTCCTGCTGTTTTATATAAGTTAATATTAACATCTGATTGAAGGCTTTACTACTTCTGATGCTCCCACATTCAACAATGATAAGATGTAAGATAAGAGTAGCATTCTTTCACAGGTTTCTAACATTATATGATGTTAAGGATGCGGATCTTCTGTAGCTTCATTCTTGTACGTGCAGCTAAAATGACAGTTAATCAGACAAGTAATAACATAAATACCACTATCTTTGCAAATGTGCCACTAATGTATCCTCAGAAGACTTTCATTTTCCCTGCCTTTCTTCTGTGTTTATGAGTTGTCTAGGAGTCTGCAGCTGGGGTGGATGTAGACTGCCTCACTTTGGAGCCTGTCAGCATTGAAAGGTGTGGGCAGACCACTCCAAGGTGCCATTCACATCCAGAAGTACCAGACATGCTGATTGTGCACTGGCCAGATGTAGCCTCACCCTCCTCAGCTTGAACTCCATCGGGCTGAGGGTCACAGGCAGGATGGAGGTTGAAGGACTGCAGATCTCTGGAGCATCCTGAGAGGATGTTTCTGGATAGCATGTGTGTGGTTCCTCCTCCAGCTGGGTGACTATTGGCATCACCCTTATGAGGAAGGGACACCTCGAGGAAGGTCGTAGTCCCATGTCTCTTGCTGTCTCACCATTGATATGGACTACCAATGGTTAAAGTGATGGAGTCTGCATGCATCTCCACCAGCCAATGAGCATTCTGCTGGACCTGGCTGTGCATGAAAACTCCAACCTGGCCATAGAGATAGCTGACATACGCATGCTGGAGCCAGGATGGTTTGCATTGCTACTCTAAACATTTATCCAGTTTTGTAAGCTTCTCCAACTAAGCTTCTTGTTGATCCTGTAGCTTTTTGTGAATTTTAATGACGTTGTTAATAGCTAACACCATAGGGTCCTCTCTGCTTGGGACTGAGCAATCAATCATTGCCAGCCACCTGTGAAGACGTGCCAGTGAAATGCTCACCAAATGTATTCCTGACACTAATCTAGATAAAGTACCAATCGAGGTGTCAGTATCTGAGCTGGTGGAGGCTGCAGGAAACATTCTTGCCAGTGCTTGCTCTGAGAGGTCTGTGACCTCTTCCTCAGAGGTGGAAGACAGAGGGACTGGTCTCTCCATACTGGAGACTATATAAATGCCACCATGCATAAATAATCCAGAAAGGAAGGGAGTCACAAAATAGGACTGGAGATTAGGCAAGTTGAGAATGTATTTGCCGCGGTTGCAATGGGAGAGTAGCGTATTATATAGCAATGAATCTTATTTGATGGCTGGAACATGGAGGTCTCAGCATCCCTGCATGTGTGGCCATGGTTCTCTCCCATTAAGGCAAGGTATTTATCCTCTTGGAGGGGTGAACGTGGACACCTCATCACTAGGCTTGGCCCTTTCTGACTTATTGTGGACCATTCTGTCCCGGATTGAAACAAAAAGAGGGAGTGAGTGAGATTGGAGTAGCTGGCACAGCTATTAACATTGATGCGGGAAAGGTGTCCCAAGTGAGTGAGAAGGAAGTGCAGAGGCATACAAGGTTTGTAATGAGGTGGTTAAGAGCATTTGCGAGAAGATGTTGCATGAAAGGAGGTATTGCAAGAGCAGAATTAGAGTGAGTGTAAGGTCCCAGAGAGATGGTGGTGGTGGTGAAGTTTTTGTGAAGTGCAGAAGGTCACTGAGCTGTCTGCAGCATTGCTGCACATTTCTTGGGGCCATGGACACCACACTGACACATGTGGCAATGATAAAGGCTGTTGCTCTAGTCACCTCCGGCAGTTCTGACAAAAGAGGACCATCTTCTTGTGAAATAACCATCTACCAGGACATCCAGATCCCTGTTGGCAAAGCAAGGTGCTATTGGCTATCTGTGGGGAAATTCTTCACATAATGCAACTCTGACTGGCTCCTCCTGAAAACCAAATGTTTGAACTGGTGCACAGCTGGAATTTAAATAGTTGCCAGCAGCAGCAAACACAGAAGGTTCCAGCAACAGTGAGCACTTCTGCTGCTGGTGAATGCAAGGTAGAGGGAAAAGCCCCTTGGAGGTGTGGTCCATACATAAGGGGTGAGCAACATAAAACTGCACTAGAAAACTCACTAGAGCTCATCGAGAGACACCCACTGTGAAATTAATGCTTAGCCGAATTTTGAGATAAAGTCAACCAAAGTCAAGGAATGAAGAGTTTTTTCCTTAGTACAAGTGTGATACTGCAGGGATCAGTGCTTGGCTCTTTGATATAAACATGTTGTGAGTAGCTGAGAATTGGATGAGGAAATCAAATGTAATATTTCCGGATATGCTGATGACACAAAACTAGGTAGGATTGAGAGTGGTGGTGGGGATTTAAAAAGCCTACAGCAATTTAGACAAGTTGAGTGAGTGGGCAAATGAACAGCAGAAACAGAATGATGTGGATAAGAGTGATGTTGTCTATTTCAATGGCTGCATATTATTTAAATAGTAGTAGACTGGGAAGTGTTGATGTACAAAGGGATCTGGGTATTCCTGTACACTTTCTCAGAAGGCTAAGAAAATTCAGCATGTCCATAATGATTCTTACAATTTTTATAGATGCATCATTGAAAGCATCCTATCTGGATGCATCACAGCTTGGTAATGGCAACTGCTCTGCCCATGAATACAAGAAATTAGAGAGACTTGTGAACACAGCCCAGTACGTCATGAAAATGAGCCTTCCATCGTCTTCTGCTACACTTCCCACTTCCTCAGGAAAGTAGCCAATATAATCAAAGACCACTCTAACCCCGGTTAGTCTCTCTTCCATTTGGCAAAAAATACAAAAGTTTGAAAACATGTACCAACAGATTCAAGAACAGCTTCTTCCCCACTATCATCAGATTTATGAACAGACCCTTCATACATTCGCATTCATCTTTCTCTACACCTTCTCTGTAGCTGCAACACCATATTCTGCAATCTACTCTATTACCCTGTGTGGTGTAAAATTATGTCCCAATACATGTGTGAATCATAATGTAACACATGTATTGGGCCAAGCAGTGGAATGTGGTGAAACAGTTAAAAATTATGTCCCAATACATGTGTGAATCTAACCGGAATGGAGGTGTTGCTTAGTCCCGTGTGAATCTTATTACACACCTCCCCGTGTGAATCTTCTTATCTGTATGTAACCAGAATGGAATGTGTTTTTTAGCCTTGCTCTGCTGTTCACATGAATGTTTATATCTGGAAAAGAGTATATCAGCTGGAAAAGTCTCCAGTTCGGTGAGTCTGCTCCGGGGTTACGTTTAACCGCCGAGCGTGGGTTGTTGGCAACCGCTCTACGAGAACTGACGGCTCCCAGTTCTGGTAACATGTAGAGTGAGTATAAGCCAGACCCGTTGTAAGTGTGAGACCTGGTTGTGGCGACGCTGCGGGGAATAAAATGCTCATATTCTAGCAGACTCGCCTCTTGGTCGTTTGTTCTGTGTCAGACTACTCTCCTACGAACCTGACCTTGAGAATTTTTTAAAACACCCTGTTTACATATGTAAGATTTGGCTGGTTAGCACACAAAACAATATTCTTCACTGTATCTTGTACATGTGACAATAATGAATCAAATCAAATTTAAAAATGGAGGTGCAGGAAGCAGTTAGGAAAACAAATGGTATGTCAGTGTTCATTGCAAGAGGACTTGAGTAGGGCATGAGAAAGTCTTACTGCAGCCAAGCAGAACCTTGGTGAGACCACATCTGGAGTATGGTGTGCAGTTTTTCATAGAAGGAGTGCAGCAAAGGTTCACCAGATTGATTCCTGTGATAGATGGTTTGTTTCTGAAAACAGATTAGGAGTTTAGAAGAAATGAGAAGGGTCTCAAACTTTCTTTAGAGCTGGATGATATTTCCCCTGGCCAGGAAATCCAAAACAACAGTTACAATTTCATGATACGTTTGAGCCATTTTGGACTGGAAGGAGAAATTTCTTCATTCACCTGGTGGCGAACATGCAGAACTTTCTGCCACCAAAGGAATTGGAGGCCAAAATACTAAAAATATTTAATAGATAAATACATTTCTAGAGGTTAGGGGTGTCAAGGAGTATGAGTGAGCGAGCAGAAGTATGGTATTAAGATAGAGAATTAGCCATGATCAAAATGAATGACAATGAATGCCCTGTTCCTACATCTATTTTCTATGTTTATAATAGTCCTGTATCAATGACATTGCACTTCAGATACAATACCCATTACTGCTTACTTAATCCATTCCTCGACAACACTATTTTCAGTTTACAGTTTTTGGTCCGTACAGAAAAACAACATTCACACAAATTAGCATTGCATAACTATATCTATAAATGTCAGCCCTTGATCTTGTTGCTTACATCACCAAGGCAGTCTTCCCTTTCCATGTATTTCTTCACATAAAACCAGATGCGGCTCTTGGTGAGCAGGTTTCCCCCTGTTGCTTGTTCAAACTTCTCATAGCTGCCATATTTCTTCAGCGCCATTTTCATAATTTTTATTGCCTATTGAAGAAAGAAGATTCTTTGACATAGATTTGTCAAAAATGGAACAGAATATGCAAGAAAATGGTTTCTTCTCCCTCAGAGACAAAATGTCAAAATCTTACAGTTACCTGGTAAATGAAGCATGCATACCGACAAGAAAGCATTTCACGGAGTTTCAATTTTTTAACTCAACAATTACCACTTTATGCCCAAGCTAGGCAATAACAATGTAGACTGAAGGCTGTAAAAACAAAGTTGATACATTAACCACCCTCTTTCATTTCTGCACGACATTCAAAAATGTTTCAGTTTTGAATTGCAATTATTGTTTGAATATCGGGAAACACAATCAACTTGTTTTCATCAAGATCCTACAAACAGGAATGAGATAAATAACCAGTTGGCAGCCCTTTGGCAACATTGATTAATGAGCAACCCAAGGAGATGCAAAGTGTGATATAAATAAAAGCTATTTCATTAGAGAGATTTCAAATTTTTCATATTTTATGCACTTTAAGTCACTACATAATAATTTCTAAGGGGCCCTAATGGATTGCTTGCAGCCAAAAGAGGATATTTATAATGGGAAAACCATATCTTATTTTTCCATCTTTTTCACTGTAGATTCTAATAGGAAAAGTGCTATTTCAAAAATTAAGGATTGTGAAATGAAATATTATGTTTTTTGAAGCAAGCTACCTACCAATGCTCACTGCAAGTGCTTTTTACACTGCTGCTTGCTAAAGCAGCAGGGGAGGTTACTTTGGGTGGGATTGGTGCCAGGAGGTTTGCACTAAAAGGAGATTTGTCTGGCAACAAGTAGCTAATTGGTCTGTGGAATAATAACAAGGTTTTGACAACAAAGGCTTTCTGCTGGCCAATCACCATATGATTTGTTCTCAGGTAGGTGAACAGTTATAGATGTGAATAAAATGGGTAGAACCTTTCTGACCTCTGGGAACAGAGGTGTTGTCCTTTTCTCTGCAATATAATATATCTAAAGCCTGAAGAATACCCATTTCCATCACCAATTGCTGAAAGCTGTTGGTTTAACCAAAAAGTCAGAGACTTTACAAGTTGTGAACCAGTCAGTCTGTACTTTGTGCAAGCAAGTGAAAGTACCTGAAGAAAAGTGATTGAGATGCAACAAGTCCTGGCAATTTCAGTGAATTCAGACAGAGACCATTAACTACCTTATTAGTTTTTCCCTCCAACCATACCAGCCAGCAACACTTCCTCTGGCAGCTCATTCCACACACGCACAACTCTGTGTTAAAATCTTTCCTCTTTCACTCTAAACCGATGCTCTCTAGTTCTAGACTCCCCGACACCAGGGAAAAGACTTTGCTTATTTACCCTATCCATGCCCCTCATGATTTTGTAAACCTCTATAAGGTCACCCCTCAGCCTCCAATGCTCCAGGGAAAACAGCCCCAGCCTGTTCAGCCTCTCCCTATAGCTCACATCCTCCAACCCTGGCATCATCCTTGTAATACTTTTCTGAACCCTTTCAAGTTTCACAACATCTTTCCGATAGGAAGGAGACCAGTAATGCACGCAATATACAGTTGCCTAACCAATGTCCTGTATGGCTGCAACATGACCTCCCAACTCCTGTACTCAATACTCTGACCAATAAAGGAAAGCATACCAAATGCCTTCTTCACTATTCTATCTACCTGCTACTCCACTTTCAAGGACCTATGAACCTGCACTCCAAGGTGTCTTTGTTCAGCACATTCCCCAGGACCCTACCATTAAGAGTATAAGTCCTGCCCTGATTTGCTTTTCCAAATACCTTGCTGAACTTTGAGAGGCCCTATTCTATCCCTAGTTACCCTTTGTCATTAATGTATTTATAAAATCCCTTTGAATGCTCCTTAACCCTACTTGCCAAAGTTATCTCATGTCCCCTTTCTGCCCTACTCTTCAGTATATTCCTACTGCCTTTATACTCTAAGGATTCACTTGATCTTTGCTGTCCATATCTGACATATGCTTCCTTCTTTTTCTTAACCAAAACCTAAATTTCTCTCATCATCCAGCATTCCCTACACCTACCAGCCTTTCACCCTAACAGGAATATACTGTCTCTGGACTCTTTTTATCTCATTTTTGAAGGCTTCCCATTTTCCAGCTGTTCCCTTACCTGCGAACATCTTTCTCCCCCCCCACCCCCCCAGCCAACTTTTGAAAATTCTTGCCTAATAATGTCAAAATTGGCTTCCTCCAATTTAGAACTTCAACCTTTAGATCCAGTCTATCCTTTTCTATCATTATATTAAAATTAATAGAATTATGGTTGCTGGCCCCAAAATGCTCCCCCACTGACACCTCAGTGCCCTGCCTTATTTCCCAAGAGTAGGTCAAGTTTTGTACTTCTCTAGTAGGTACACATACAGTTTATGCCAAAAGGCCTGTAGGACTCTTTGACTCTAAAGTATAGTAATGTCATTCAATCACTGCTATCAACATGGCAACAGTCATTAGGTCAAATCCCAACTATAAAACTGAACACTGGCATTTTGTAGACTGGCACCAGAGAAATCAAGTTACCATAAAATTGTACAAACATAGTGTTCTTTAATGGAAGGGAGCCTGCCAGACAAATTTGGTTTAGACTATACAGGATTCCAGTTACCTCCCAAAATAGGTGGTTGGTGGACAGTGAAGACAATTATCTCAGTGTACAACAGAACCTTGATAAGATGGGCCAATGGATGGCAGGTGGAGTTTCATTGTGAGATAAATGGGAGGCATTTTGGTAAGGCAAACCAGGGTAATACGTATACAGTTATTGGGCCCTGGGAAGTGTTGCTGAACAAAGAGACCTAGGGGTGCAGGTGCTTAACTCCTTGAAAGTGGAGTCACAGGTAGACAGGGTTGTGAAGGTGGTGTTTGGCACACTTGGCTTCATTAGTCAAGAGTTGAGACATTGGTGAGGCCACTTCCAGAATACTGAATACAATTCCTGTCATCCTTTTATAGGAAAGATGTTGTTAAACTTGAGAGGGTTCAGAAAAGATTGACAAGGATGTTGCCAGGACTGGAGGGTTTGATCTGTAGGGAGAGGCTTAAGAGGCTAGATAGGCTGGGGTTATTTTCTCTGGAGCATTAGATGTTGAAGGGCGACGTTAGAAAGTTTTAGAGAATTATAGGAGGCTTAGATTGGGTGAATGGCAAAGGTCTTTATTCTAGGGCGGAGGAGTCCAATACTCGAGGGTGTAGGTTTAAGCTAAGAGAAGATTTAAAAAGGACCTGAGGGGCATCTTTTTCATGCAAGGGTAGTGCATGTGTGGAACGAGCTGCCAGAAGCGGGGGAAGCAAATATTGTTAGAACATTTAAAAGGCTTCTGGTTGGGTACATGGATAACAAGATTTTTTGAGAGATATAGGCTAAATGCTGGCAAATGGGACTAGATAAGATTGGGGATGTCTGGCTAGTGCAGACAAGTTAGACCAAAGGGTCTATTTTCATGCTATGTGACTATGTATTTAAACTTTAAAAAATTCAGTTGTGAAAGTAACATTACATTTTAATTAAGTAATTAGTAAATCCTGCTGGCTCTGTCCATACCCAAGAATAACTGTTTAGAGTCACAGGCTCACTCAAGAGGAGGTTCTGCGAATTAGAATTTATATGGGAGCTTTTCCAAACATAGTGAGGTGAAACTGAACAGCATTTGTCAGAACAGCCCCATCTAGTGATGATTAGTGAGCAGGAAAACAGTAGTCATTTTGAACTTGATCATATCTAATTACAGGTTTCAGTACAATTACTGCAATAGAAAAAAATATGAATTGCTAGATAGCAATAAAGCTCAATCTTGATTGCAATGTGCTAGGTAGTCAATATACAATCATGAAGCAATTAATCCATCTCTATCAGGTAGTTCACAAAGGAAAATCACAGCTTTGGCAACTATAGGTCTAGTCACCTGTTCCAGTTTAATTTAAGAAAATACTATATTTAATGTTGTATTCTAATAAGTTGTTTTCTGAATCTAATTTGCATTTAAAGACAAAACTATTCCTTAGACCTCTAAAGAAAAATAAAACTAAATCTCTGATTTTTTAAAAAACTTACAGCTTTGTTTGTTAATTCTTAATTCTTAATTCCCTTGAACTGAGTGACTTGCAAAGGCCATTTCAAAGGATAGTTAAAAATCAACCATTTTTCAGTGGATCGAGATTCACATATAGGCCAGACCAGGTAAGGACAACAGATTGTCTTCCCTAAAAGGACTTAAATGAACCAGGTAGTTTTTTTTGACAATTGACAATTGTTTAATGGTCACTATTAAGATAGACCTTTTTTTGAAAAAAAGAAATCCAGGTTTTATTGAATTAAAATTTCACCATCTATCATGGTGGGCTTCAAATCCATATCCCCAGAGCATTGCTGAGTGCACTGCAGTACCATACAGTGACATTTCCATTATGCATGTCTCTCCGTTTAAGCCTTCTATGTTTTGTGTAGCAATAAACAGTATTTTTCTTGCCAATATGTATGAAAATATTCCTTTAAAAAGATCTGTGCAATGAGTTAACACCTCATGGAATGCTTGTTTTGTGTCAAGTCTAATGCAGAATCAGAAGGAAAAAGAATTTGGATAACACTGGTTTCACTGCAATGTCGTTAATATGTATTCATTCTCACGTTTCATTTCTATGTGATTTCCTTTGCTCATTCTCTTCACTAATCTCTATTCTTAAGATGCCCCTTAAAAGCTACATCCATCATGGAATGGTTACAGCACCAAAAAAGTGCATCACTCTGTGCGTGTGTTGGCTCCTTGCAAGAGCAGTTCAGCTAGTTCCCTTTTACTGTAGCCATGAAAACGTTCCTTCTTCAGGCATTTATCAATTCCATGTTCCCAGGTTAAAATTAAAATCAAAGTTCCCTTTAAACCTTGGAATTCTTAAGGAAGGAGACCAGAACTGTACACAGTACTTGCGTTGTGATCTAAAGTGTATTGCAAGCCTTCCATAATTTATACCATAATAAAAAGGACATGCATATGCATTCCTAATTATTTACTGTAGTTGCTTGCTAACTTTCTAATTTAAGTGCAAGATATCCAGCTCCCGTTGTACTACATCATTCTCTTACCATTTAAATATTTTGCTTTTCTATTCTCACCACTAAAATGGGCAACCTTACATTATAGGTTCCTACACTATACAGCATCCATTAACTTTTTAGCCACTGACTTACAGTCATAGTGTTGTACAACACTGAAACAGACCCTTTCGTCCAACTCATCCATGCCGACCAGGTTTACTAAACTAGACTGGTTCCAATTTCCTGGATTTAGCCCATATTCCTCCAAACCTTTTGTTTATTCGTTACCTGTCCAAGTATCTTTTAAATGTTGTAACTGTACCTGCATCTATCACTTCCTCTGGTAGTTCATTCCACATACGTACCATCCTGTGGGGAAAATGCTACCCGTTAGGGTCTCTTAAATTTTCTCTCTTACTTTAAACCTATACCCTATAGTTTTGGACTCTTTACCCTGGAAAAAAGACCTTGGCTACTCACACTGTCCATAAACCTCTAGAAGATCACCGCTCAGCCTCTGATGCTCCAATTAAAATAGCCCCAGTATATTCAGCCTCTCCCAAACCCTCCAACTATGGCAATATGCTTGTAAACTTTTTCTGGATCCTTTCAGGTTTCACAACATCTTACATATAGCAGCGAGACCAGAATTGAACACAGTATTCCAAAAGTGGCCTAACCAATATCCTTTACCTCCCAACTCATATTCAATGCACTGACCAATAAAGGAAAACATACCAGTTTGGCGCAACATCGAGGGCCGAAGGGCCTGTTCTGTGCTATATTGTTCTATGTTCTATACCAAATGCTCCTTCACCTGCAACTCCATTTTCAAGAACTATGAACCTGCACTCCAAGGACTCTTTATTCAGCAACACTCCACAGGACCTTACCGTTAGTGTACAAGTCCTGCTCTAATTTGCTTTTCCAAAATACAGCACCTCACATTTATCTAAATTAAACACCATCTGCCACTTCTTGCCCATCTGATCAAGGTCCCATTGTACTGAGAGATAATCTTCTTCATTGTCCATAATAGCACCTATTTTAGTGTCATCTACAAAATTATTAACCACACTTCTTATATTCATATCCAAATCATTTACATAAATAACAAAAAGGTGTGGACCCAGCACCAATTCTTGTGGCACCTTGCTAGTCACAGGACTCCAGTCCAAAAAACAACCTTCCGCCACCACTCTGTCTCCCATCTTCAAGCCAATTTTATATCCAAACGGCTAGCTCTCCCTGGATTCCATGTGATTTAATCTTGCTAACCAGTCTACAATCAAAATCTTGTTGAATGCATTGTTGAAGTCCACAGAGACAATGTCAACCAAAAAAAATGCATGCAATTTTTCTATCATTATCCCAGTGTTACATGAATGAAATCTGCACACTTCCAGCCATTTTGACTAGGCATTCACGATGACGAGGAACATTGAGCTCATGAAAGGAGCTGTGTAGTCGACAAGTAACCAAGTGCAGGTTTGCCCAGCTATTCCCACAAATGGGGGAGCTACTGGCAATTATATTTGTCCTTATTGGCAGTCTGGGCATTGCCCCTGAGCGCAGCTATGTCTGCATCCAATCCTGGCCACGATATAATTTCTTGTCAACATGTTCATTTTGGAAATGCCTGGATGACCCTGGTGAAGTTCAGCCAATATTTGGCAGCGAGCTTTGCTTGGGACAATCACTCATTCCCCATAATAAAATGCCAGCCTCTACTGTGATCTGGTCTCTCGGGTGCAAAAATGTTTTGATTCTGGTTGTGACAGTCCTTTGGTTTCCCTCATCACCACCAGGTATTTCAGTTTTTCCAAGATCGGATCTTCCTGCATCGAAAGTCTGACATTGTCAGCTGTGACTGGAAATGTGTCCAGAAAACTTAACAAAGTATGAACTCTCCCAGTGGTGGTACCACCTTTGATGTATTTGCCAGTGAGTGGTGGCTGAATGCATCTGCATTCACTACTTGGCCTCCCTGACAATGTTCCAACTTATAATTATACAAACTTAGAGTTATAGCACACTGCCAAGTTTGGCCTGAAGCTATGGGCAGCATAGTTTTGTCCTCTGAGTGGCTGTAGCTGGGGTTTATGGTCCATTATTATTACAAATTTATGTCCATTGGTGCAACATCCCAACTCCAGATATGACTGCCAAACCTTCCTTCTCTATCTGAGTGTATTTTTGGTCTGCATTAGCCAAAGTCCAAGATGCACATGCTATTAGATATTTCTCTCCACTGGACTGCCCATGAGCTAATGCTACCCGAAGCCGTATGGAAGGCATTCCATGTCAATACCAAATCTCGCTTGGGATCATAGTGTGCCAACACCTCAGAGGAGGACATCTGTTTCATCTTCCCTGAAAGCTGTGGCTTGGCTAGGCAACCATTTCCAAGGCTGACCCTTTTTAAAGAGTTGATGTAAAGGTGCCAGGATGGAGGCCAGGTTATGTATGAACCTTCTGTAATAATTCACCAGCCCAAACAAAGACTGAAACTCTGGTATGAACAAAGAAGCCGAGGCCCTCACTTTATCTTCTGAGTGTACCCTGGTCTTGTTGACGCAATAGCAGAAGTAGATCATTTGGCGTGCCTGGAAAGCCTATTTTCTTTTCCTTTCTAAGGCATACAGTAGCCTGGAAATGTCTATGGGCAATGTCTAAGTTCCCTAAATTCTCCTTTTTGGTCTTTCTTGTTATTAGCATGTCATCTAGATAAGTGGTGACCTCGGGTAGACCTTGCAAAATCTCCATCGTCCACTGAAAAACTGCACAGGCTGATGATATCCCAATGGCAGTGAGGCTATGCAATTGCCTTCACCCAAGTTGTGTATCCCAAACACAGTCAGAGTGTCAAGGGTGTCCACTTCCATCGGAACACTCTGCAACTCTTTGTTGGCTACGTAGAACAGTCCATCTTCCATAATCACACTGGCACCACTCCCCACCTCTTTCTCCGCTACATTGATGACTGCATTGGTGCCACCTCATGCTCTCGAGAGGAGGTTGAGCAATTCATCAACTACACCAACACATTCCACCCTGACCTTAAATTTATCTGGACCATCTCTGACACCTACCTCCCTTTCCTGGACCTCTCCATCTCCATTAATGACGACCGACTTGACACCAACATTTTTTTCACAAACCACCGACTCCCACAGCTACCTGGATTACACCTCTTCCCACCCTACCTCCTGCAAAAATGCCATCCCATATTCCCAATTCCTCCGCCTCCGCCGTATCTGCTCCCAGGAGGACCAGTTCCACCACAGAACACACCAGATGGCCTCCTTCTTTAGAGACCGCAATTTCCCTTCCCACGTGGTTAAAGATGCCCTCCAACGCATCTCGTCCACATCCCACACCTCCGCCCTCAGACCCCACCCCTCCAACCGTAACAAGGACAGAACGCCCCTGGTGCTCACCTTCCACCCTACCAACCTTCGCATAAACCAAATCATCCGCCGACATTTCCGCCACCTCCAAACGGACCCCACCACCAGGGATATATTTCCCTCCCCACCCCTTTCCGCAAAGACCATTCCCTCCGTGACTACTTGGTCAGGTCCACGCCTCCCTACAACCCACCCTCCCATCCTGGCACCTTCCCCTGCCACCGCAGGCATTGCAAAACCTGCGCCCACACCTCCTCCCTTACCTCCATCCAAGGCCCTAAAGGAGCCTTCCACATTCATCAAAGTTTTACCTGCACACCCACCAATATCATTTATTGTATCCGTTTCTCCCGATGCAGACTCCTCTACATTGGGGAGACTGGACGCCTCCTAGCAGAGCGCTTTAGGGAACATCTCCGGGACACCCGCACCAATCAACCACACCGCCCTGTGGCCCAACATTTCAACTCCCCCTCCCACTCTGCCGAGGACTTGGAGGTCCTGGGCCTCCTTCACCACCGCTCCCTCACCACCAGATGCCTGGAGAAAGAACGCCTCATCTTCTGCCTCGGAACACTTCAACCCCAGGGCATCAATGTGGACTTCAACAGTTTCCTTATTTCCCCTACACCCACCTCATCCCAGTTCCAAACTTCCAGCTCAGCACAGTCCCCATGACTTGTCTTACCTGCCTATCTTCTTTTCCACCTATCCACTCCACCCCCCCGACCTATCACCTTCATCCCCTCCCCCACTCACCTACTGTACTCTATGCTACTTTCTCCCCCCCCCCACCCTTCTCTCATTTATCTCTCCACCCTTCAGCCTCTCTGCCTGTATTCCTGATGAAAGGCTTTTGCCTGAAACGTCGATTTTACTGCTTCTCGGATGCTGCCTGAACTGCTGTGCTTTTCCAGTACTGTTCTAATCTATACTCTGGTTTCCAGCACCTGCAGTCAATGTTTTTACCCTCTGCAACTCATATGCTCCGCTTGCCGCACTTCTCAATTTATAAAGCCAGCTGGAGTGCCTGTTTGATGGGCTTCAGCTAGTCAATGCTTTTGCATGGTTACATCATTAATCCCACATACAATGGTCTCTCAGAATCTCATTAAGGGTTAAACCAAAATCACATATCTCTGTCAGTCACCTTAACCTT
Organism: Chiloscyllium plagiosum; assembly: GCF_037043375.1. Lineage (NCBI taxonomy): Eukaryota > Metazoa > Chordata > Chondrichthyes > Orectolobiformes > Hemiscylliidae > Chiloscyllium > Chiloscyllium plagiosum. Next base: position 34,345,450 of record NW_028270172.1, on the reverse strand, counting down.
GTCAAAGATCCGGATACAGACTCCGTGGTTCTCAAACTGCCGAGTAAAACTGATAGTACCTGAGAATTAGAGGTGGTTTGTGGTTGTAATATTCCTTAACTAAATCCTTCATCTCTTCAAAGGTTTTAGAATCTAGTACTTCGGGGAAAACTAGGCTCCTAATAACCAAAAAAGCTGCAGTTCCATAAGCCGTCAGGAGAATTACTCATTGACTTTGGGGCAGACGAAACGCATTGTCCCAGAAAAAATAATGCATTCTTTCCACACACTTGGGCACAGTCTTCAACAGCAGAATCAAATGAGTCAAGCTTCCCAAATATCAATGCATGAAGCCAGAAATGCTTACCCCCAATCAAAGACGACTGTTGAGTAAATTTCTTCAGGAGTTTGCTTTTCTCTCGTTGCCACTAAAATAACTCCAGACAGGCCTGTCACCACATCACCTGTTACTTAGACATGGAGAATCCTTGACACTGATCCAGCTCTTAGAGTAAGCAGGATGTCTAATACTCCTATTCTTCTCTGTCAGCCAGGGCTCCTTGATTGGGGCTATTAATCTGGTCCAATCAAGGAACTCATCTTCAAATGGCATCCACCTGGCTGACCTCATTATAATCACTATAGTATCATGAGCAAAATTTGCTACAATACAATTGGTCACTTCATCACCATCATTAATATGGATTGTAAATAGTTGAAGCCCCAGTATTGATTCCTGTCATCTTGCACTATTTATATACTACCTCCAACATCATGAACTCTTATTTTCTGCACGAATCTTATTTGGCACATTACTGAATGTCTTTGAAAGATTCATATACAATACATCTACTAGTTCCCTTTTAACTACTCTACTTGCTATATACTCAAAAATATACTAGTTAATTTGTCAAACACAATTTGTCTTTGACAAAACCATGTTGACAATACTTGATTGTATTATGATTTTCTAAATTTCCTGCTGCTACTACCTCCTTAATAATTGTAGCATTTTCCCAATGATTGATATTAGACTAACTGACTTATACTTTCCAGCTTTCTAATTCTTTCTAGAGATGCTACATTTGCAACTTTCCAATTCACTGGGGCCTATCTGAATCTGGAGAATTTTGAAAGATTACCACCACTACATCCACGATTTCTTTCGTCACTTTCCAGGTTATATGCTATCAGGTTTTTTTTCCACTAGTAATCATAATTGTTTTAAATTCATATTTCCTTGTTGTCCCTCTTGTATTTTTTTTTACTATTATTGAGATGCTTTCATACTTTCTATTCTGAAGATAGAAACAATTTTTCACTTTCATATAATACAAGTCCAGGTTCCATTCTAAAAATTTGAGTATATCATCTAAGCTGACACTCCAGCACAGTACTGAAGGTGTGCTGCATCATTGGAAGTGCAGTTCTTCAGATGAAATGCTGAACTGAACCTCCGGATGTGTACAGATTAGCTACTATGCTCATTTCATTACAACGGTGATCAAATTTCAGAAGTACTTCATTGCTTGTAAAGCCCTTTTAGGTCAATATAGAAGGAACAATAAAAATAAGCTCATTATACTTCAAAGAGGAAATCTCTTCTTTGTAAGAGATAGAATTTCATGAGATATTGTTCCTAATTTTTAACCACTGCTACCAAATGCTCTGACTCATTGTAGTAGTTCAAAAGCTTACAGAGACTGCAATCATTCATCAGAACACAAACAGCAAAATGTCCTTGATGCTAAAACCGTGTACAAATCAGATTTAATAAAGGCAAAAGCAAAGGATACTGCTTTTCAAATACAGCTTTATCACCAGATGAACTCAACGTGACTGTACCTGTGGAAGAAATTTATCTGAAGCGATACTATGTCTTGCTAACACATTGGGCAAAGCAGGATTAGCATATTCAAACTGTGGATTGTAGGTGAACTCAGATTTGAAGAACTTGATCTTCTCCTTTTCTACATTTGATGGTTTAACAGCAGTCAGGATGCAGAGTCTACGAGTGTTGCTTTCACCGTCTCTCCCTTGTCCAACCGATAAACTGGACCTCTGCAGGCTTGAAAAGTAAAGTCTTTTTATCTTACCCTTTGGCCTTTGGGACAGACCGATTCCACTTCCCACTACTGATATGCCAAGTGGAAATTTTGAATCACTTGCAACCAAGTTACCCATGAGTAATGCAGTATGCCCACTTCCAAGACACCAGTCCTTGTCAACCATTGGCACAGAGGAGCTAGGGGTCCGGCGTTCCTTGTACCGCAATACAGCTGAAGGCTTGGCAGATTTTCGGTGCTTTTTGTGATGGCTGGATGATAACCGTTTCTTCTCTCCCTTTGCTGGCAACAAGACATTGTAACCATTGTTTCCTGTAAATATTTCCTTCAAAATGCTGACAGAGACTTGCTGGAGATCTGCTTGGCTTGTGTCACATTTTTCAGAGGGATTCAAAAGAACTGATTTTTTGGCTAATTCCAATTCTGGCCAACGAAGTTTTTCTGCAGAGATTGGAAAACAGAAAGGGTCAATGTAACTTTGCATGAATCGGCCCTCATTTGTGGACTATTTCCATATATGTTCCCTGTAATTAGCAAGAGTAAACATCTCAGTGATAAACTGACAGGAATGCAACAGGGAATAGGCAAGCAGGATAATGCCAAGTTTCTCTTTAACTACAATTGCACAGAATAATAAATTGTTTAAAACAAGCTAAAAGCACACATATTGACTATCTCCCCATGTACAATTGTCTTCAGTGCAGAGGTTGGTTCAGTTGAGCCCAGCTGTTCCAGAATCATGGTACATAGCATTCCTTGGAGACCAACATTGCAATAGAGTAGAGTTGGGGTGGGAAAGGAACCAGGACCTTCCCTTTATCTCATTAGCTGTTGTACAAGTTTAAACGATAATTAGTGTTACTGAATAAGTAAGCACTTCAATGTTAGTGAAAGGGTAGCATGGTATGGTAGGTAGGATGGGCATGGAGAAACTTAACGGAAGGGTGGGTAAGCACAAGAGACAGGTGGGAGAGTGTGGGCATAATTCCAAGGGTTCAGGACATAATTGGGATGGGGAAGGTGCGTGGTCAATTCTCCAGCTCATTCCCAAGGCCACTATTGCCAATTTGATCTGTATAATTTATATGAATTTTAGAATCACCCACAATTATTCTGTTTTTTGTTTTACAAATTATGATTCCTGCTTTTCAGGATACTCTGTGTTACAGTGTAGCTCTTGGTAAGCGTCCTGTAAACTAATCCCACTAAGGCAGTCTTTTCTCTGCTAGGTCTTAGCTGCATTTGATCTTCCAGTATCATTCCCCCCTACTGTACTGATCTCACTCCTTACTAACAAAGCTACCCAAGCTCCTACTCCCTCCTACCATTTCTAAGATGTCAAATTCCCTTGAACATTCAGTTTCCAGCCTCGATCAGTTTTCAACTATCTCTCTGTAATCACAATTACACCTTCCCATTTATTTCTAGTTGTGCTGACTATAGCTCTTATCTTATTTAAAATGCTGCAAGTATTCAGATAAAAGATTTTTAATAATTTCCCAACTCTACTCTCATTTGGTGGTACACTGTTTCCATTTCTGTCATGCTTTGGTTGTCATCATCCATATCATGAGATTTCATTATTGCTTTCTTAAAATCTGCCCTATCTTTTGCAGCACCAACTACCCACCTGTCCCTAGTTATTTAATTTAAAGCCCTCCCTTCAGTCAGGACACTGGTCAGAGCAGGGTTCAACAGAAGAGTTTGCTCTTTCACGATATGCATCCACTGCCAATGAATTGAAACCAATTTCTCCCATATTAATATTTGAAGCATGTGTTTAACTCTCTCTTCTTAATTACCTTATGCTAATTTTGTTCGTGGCTCAAGTAGTAATCTAGAGATTACTACTTTTGTGGTTAAGCATTTTAATTTAGTCCCGAGCTGCTGACACTCCCGAGCTGCTGACACTCCCTTACTGGAACCTTGATCTTAGTTCGAACTATGTCACTGGTACCCATGTGAATCAAGACAACTGGATTCCTCCCCTTCCATTTCATGTTCATTTCCAGCCATGAGAAGACATTCTTAACACTAGCATCAAGCAAGCATTATAGGCTTCAAGACTCACTTTTGCTACAGAGAAAAATATTTACTCACTAACTGTACTATCCTCCACAATGACTACATTCTTTCTTCTTTCCCAATTTGGATGACTTCCAATCTATGGTGCTGTGGTCAGTTTGCTCAATCTCCCTGCTCACAGAGGATTTAAAAACTTGATATCAGATGGATAAGTACTATGAGTGAGTCCGTTCCAGTGCTATCTTCTGAACAAAAACTGAAGCACTTATCCTGAAAGGTTGACAATTTCTGGGGTCAATGTGTTCAGGGAACTTTTTTCCCGTCCTGATTCTTTGCAGTGTCTGATAAATGGACAGAGTTCTTCAACTCTGAGCTAATGTTTCTCAAGCTGTAGATGCTCACTATAACCGTATTTGCTGTACATCACAATGTGTCCAGCAGCTCCCACAGTAGTGCTACAGTTGAAATACATTACATACTCTGCCAACTCAGTAATATTTTGTTTAACTGATCAGGGTTTCATATTTTGAACTATGACTTAAAGATTATTTGTAGTTATATTTAGATTAACTAATTAAACTATAACTTTAACAAAGGGCTTATGTCTTCCTAGACTTTATGCAAGCTACTGTCCTAATTCAAAGAAACTATAAAATTCACCAACCTATCACCAGCTTCTTACATAATTAATATCCCAATTCACAGGTTTTGCTGATTGTTGTTCCACTTTGACCAATCCGCAAGTTGTAAAAAAAAATCAGAAAATCTCTGCACCAAATGTTCTCTTCCACTAAATTTCAAAGTGAAACACCCTACTGAAATTGTATCCTGTCAAGTTAGTCTTCATAGTGCTTAGCTCTTTAGTGCAAGTCTTCTGGTTTTATACTTGCAAAGATTTAAAAGACATGGAGCAGCCCTTGCTGATCAAATAAAAAGTTTAACCAGATTATAAATGAACTGAATAGCCGCTGCCACGACACAGTTTATTTACTAATTTGTAGCACCGTGATGTAATCAAGTTAAGGTTAAAGTTATGTGCAAAATATAAACTCCAACTAGATTTTAGAGAAGGACAATGCTTTATCGTGACTTACCAAAAACCCCGAGAGAAGCAAGTACTCTATTAGAGGGAGCAGTACTTTGTACTACTTACTAAAGGATATATGATCAATTAAATGAAGGATTTTTTTACCTGTCTTTTATATCGTAAAGATGATTTTGTTAGGACTGCAGTACAGTTAATTCCAATATTATAATGACGAACACAAATGAAACAGTTACAATTATGCTACTTGGACTAAAAGGACTATATGGGTGAATATTTCTGAGTGAAAACCCAGAGATAACAAAGACATGGTTAAGGAGAGACTGGATATGCTGAGACTTTTTTCAGTGGCGTGTAGGAGGTTGAGAGGTCACCTAACATAGGTTTATAAAATTTTGAGGGGTATAAAAAAGGCAAGCGGCAGGTGTCTTTTTCCCTAGGGTGGTGGATTTCAAGACAAGGGGGCATATTTTTGAGGTGAGAGGAGAAAGATTCAGACAAAAAAGACATAAGGTGCATTGTTTTCCTTACACAGTGTGGTTCATGTGTGGAATGAATTTTCGGAGGAAGTGGTGGATGCAGGTACAGCTATAACACTTAAAAGACATTTACAGAAGTACATGAATAAAAAAATGTTTGGAAGGGTATGGGCTGCGCGCAGGCAGGTGGGACTAGTATAATTTGGAGTTATGGCTGGCGTGGTCTGGTTAGACTAAAGGGTCTGTTTCTGTGTTATCTGATTCTATAACAGATTACTGATGGCATGGCCAGTCATAGGGGTAAAAATAGGCGGCCCTAGAGGTAGAAACATAGAAAACAGGAATAAGAGTAGACCATTTGGCGCTTTGAGCCTGCTCTTCCACTCACTGTGATCATGCTGATCATCCAACTGGGTACCCCATTTCTGCTTTCACTCCATACCCCTTGATACCTTCAGTCTCAGAGCTGTAACTCCTTGAAAACATTCAACGCTTTGACCTTGTACGCTTTCTGTGGCAGAAATGTCCACAGGCTCAACATTCTCTGGGTGAAAAAAAAACTCTTTTTCTCAGTCCTTGATGGCCTAGCCTGTATTCTTAGACTATGGCCACTGATTCTGGACTCCTCACTCATCAGGAATATCCTTCCTGCATTTACTTTGTACTGTCCTTTCAGAAGATGGTTTCTATATGATTACCCCCTCATTCTTCAAATCTCCAGTGAACACAGTCCTAACCAAATCAGTTTCCCTTCATATATCAGCCCTACCATCCCAGGAATCAGTACAGTAGACATTGAATACACTCTCTCCAAAGCCAGAACATCCTTCCTCAGATGAGGAGACCAAAACTATTAAGAACATTCCAGTTGCAGTCTTGCCAAGGCCCAGCACGTCATCCCTGTTCCTGTACTCAAATCCTGTTATTATAAAGGCAAACATACCTATTGTTTCTTCACCACCTGCTGCACTTGCACGCTTAGTTTCAGTGATTGGCATACAAAGTCACCCAGATTTCATTACATCTCCCCCTTTCACAATCTATCATCATTCCTAAATTAATCTGTCTTCCTGTTTTTTCCACCAAACTGGATGAGCTCGCATTTATCCACCTCCCCCCACCATCCATTTGCCCGTTTGCTCAACCTGTCCAAATTACACTGAAGCATCTCTGTATCCTCCTCACAGTTCAACTTCTTATCCAGTTTTTTAAAGTTTGTAAAGTTTGAGATATTACATTTAGTTCCCTCATCTAAATCATTAATATCAACAGGTTGATCCAAGCACTGATCCTGGTGGGTAGCCACTTGGAAAAGAACTTTTTTATTCCTACTCCTCATTTTCCATTTGCCAACAGTTCCCTATCCATAGATGGGAAACTGGGAAAGCACAGCAGGTTCCCTATTTATGTCAGTGGACTTATCCTAATTCCATGTGCTTTAATTTTGTGTTTTCAACTTTATTGAAAATCTTCTGACAGTCTGACAAAATAATATGCATGGAACCCCCTTATTAATCCATCAGTTACATCCTTCAAAGATTCCAGTAGGTTTGTCAAACATGATTTCTCTTTTGTATATCCTTCCTGACTCTTTCTGATCCTATCACTATTTTCCAACTGCTATGAAAACACTTTATATTGAACTCTCGCATTTTCTCACCACCAATGTCAGGCTGACTGGTCTATAATTTTCTGTTTCTCTCTACCTCCTTTTTTTAAAAAACAGTTGAGGTTAAATAGCTACTCTCAAATCCACATGAACTGCTCCAGAGTCTACAGAATCTTGGAAGCCAACCATTATTTCAAGGGCCACTTCTTTGAGTACTCTGGGATGTAGATTATCAGGCTATGGGATTTATTGCCCTTTAATTTCCTCAACACCATTTCCCCACTAATATTAATTTCCTTCAGTTCCTCCCTCTCACTAGACCCTGTGTTCTCCAACATTTTTGGGACATCGTTGTTTGTACATTTCTTTGTGAAGGCAGAACCTAAGTATATATTTAATTAGTGTGTCATTTCTTTGTTCCCCATTATAACTTCAACAGTTTCTGACTGTAAGATATATACATTTGTCTTCCCTAACCTTTTTCTCTCTTTATACCTGTGGATGGTTTTACAATCTGTTTGTACAACCCACAAGTTTACTCTCATGCTCTACTTTCCCTCTCAATCAATCCCTGTTTCCTCCTTTGCTGAAATCTAAACTGATCCCAATCCTCAGGTCTGATGCTTTTTGTGGCCAACTTGTAACCCCTTTCTTTGGATCCAATATTACCATGAATTTCCCATGTTCGATCGGCCCACCTTTCTCATTTTAGTTTTGTGTCAATCATGGAGAGAATAATCATTATGCTGCCTCCAAACTCTTTAAACATTTGTCGTTGCCGAACGACCAGCACCCCTTCAAATAACGTTTCCCAATTTTTCACAGCCAATCAGCTTCTTATATCATGATAGTTTCCTCTATTTAAGTTAAAGGCCCTAGTCTCAGAATCAACTACGTCAATCTTCACGACGAATTCTATATTATGACGATAGATTAGAGGTAAACTCGTTTGGGGATTAAATATGGCAGCACGTAGTAAATAGCAAATAATATAAATAAATATCATCAGAACTATTCATTTTAAAATGCCAATCTCTGCACTATTATTTGGCTAATAACAGAACAGCCTAGTCAATCAAGTGGAAACGTGATGACCGGAAATGTTTTAAAGACAAACGGCTCATTAAATCTTCTTTTAAAATATATCTTCCAATGTTCAAGCTGTACGAAAATAAATCATTGATTAAACAATACTCCTAGGTGTTCTGCTTGAAAAAAAAGCAAAAAGAAACGTTCTCAAAAATGGACATGATTGAGATCAATGACAAAAAGTTGACACCATCGAAAACTGCAATGCGGCAGGTGTTAAGTCAGACTTTCGCCTTAAATTTTCCAAGCAGTGAATAGGCGGACCAAACCTCCCCGCGCTCTCACTACAGTAATAACTGGATATTTTGCTCAATGTCCCCGCAGAACAGGAAGTGACACGTACCGGTTACTCGGATTGATTCCAACATCCCTGATGACCGGCAATTGCAAGATGAAACCACCAGAAGAGGATGGATCCCGTTTTATACTTTTCCTTCCAGTTGCAGAGAAGAACAAAAAGAAACTGACGGTGCACAATTTCTATACATACATATATATGGCAACAGTGTAATCAATTCGACGCATCGTCACGAAAGACAAACAGTGGGCTTGTAATTTGCACTGAACTCCATCGTAGTTAAATGAGGTTTCACCATGCACCGTGTACCTAGACAGCCTGTGTTCGGCTCAGTTCCGCAGAACTGCCGCAGTCTCCAACTCCTCCATGGCGTCTGCGTCGCTGACTCCTCACCTGTCATTCTCACGTTCCGCTTTCCAGCCCCTGGTCTGTGTTCCCAAGGTAACCCTCTGTTTCGTCATAACAGACGCTATATGACGTTCGTCACTTGGGAACATCGTGTATGTTTCTAATTGCAATGGTTACCTTTAATATTAAACTCTAGTTTATTAGAAAATAACATGTTGGAAATCCATTGTTTGTGGACGACAAGCAAATACGTTCAGGAAAGATGGGACACTCTGCCTTCGTTCCACCTCCAAATCCAAATAACGAATATTTTAGCTGCCAATAAATACTATTTAAACCATTCAAAGGAATGCATTCTGTAATTTTAATGGTTGCATAATGTTATAGTAAGAAGGGTTAATGTTATATTGCCTCGTCCATCCAAATGATGTCACAGATAGGATAAACTGCACATTGTGGAGCAATCAAAGGAAGCAGGTTTACAGTGTTTACTAACTGTCTAAGATCCTAGTAATTTTGCCTGGCCAAATGTAGTTGCATTTGCAGAAAATAAGCGATAATGTCATCTAAGGAAAATGCTTCTTCTGTCAATAAACTACCGAGGTGTATCCTTCAGCACTCATCACTGGATAGGCCCAGACAAAGTAGAGACTGAAGGATTGGTGTCAGTGAACTACCTCAAACAATTCATAACCTGTATCCCACACTCCTTGAGGAAAGAAATATCCCCAGGTATCAGGAGTAGTTCTCTGGGAAAATACCGTATTAGCATAGTTAAGTTGTATTGGCCTGAAAGAACACCAGCCTTGTGCATTACAGAAGATACAAGGGACCATAATGTGTGAAGAGAATAAATTAATGTGACAATAATTATTTTTTTAAGTCAAACAATATTACATTGCACAAGTATAGTAAATTCAGATCTTGTGGCAATTAGACCTAGATAATTAAGAGAACATAAATTAGGGAAAATTCAATTTCAACTGATTTTAGCACAACCTGTTGATTTAAATTATAATACTTTTGACATACTCTTTCAGGCAAGTTTGCAGAGAAAAAAACTCTGTATGGAGGTGTTCAAATCACAGTGGATGCTCATTGTTGCTCATACTGAATTCCATGATTTGCAAATTTTCATAAATGCCCTTTACATAGGAAATACACTTTATATATTGAAATTTTCTGAATAAAAGTAAATCCAAATCAAGAGAATTTGAGTAATCATTGGTATTGGCAGCGAAGATGTTATAAGTGGATATTTGGAGTATTAGATAGAATGGCTTTCTACTAATTATTTGGTGTATATTTTGAATAATGAAACATATAGTGATTAATCCATAATTGTTAAAGTATTAGGGCTTACAAGCACTCATCAAGATTGTGAGCTTGAATCTTAAATGTTCTATCTGAATGACGGCATCCCATTGAAGATACAATATTTTGGGTGAAACTTTAATTTAATGATCCATGGACCATTTTCAGTGGATGTGGAGATCCCCTGGCACTACTAGAAGAAAGGCAAAAGGCTTTCCCAAACATCACTAGTACAACAAATTACAAGAGGAAATGACTTTGGATTTGGTGATTTTGTATTAAAACTGAAAATGCTGTAAATAGTCAGCAAGACATGAAGTATCTGCATAGAAATATTGTTAACACTTCATCTGAACTGGAAAAAAAAACAAATATGTAACAGGTTTTAAGTCTAGAAGTGAAGAATGGTGAAAATCTGCGATGGGGTAGAGGGCAAGTGCCACTAAAGACAAAAGGGAATATAGTCTGAGGCAAAGAGATTTAATCATTGAATACAAAGCAAAGTTTGGATCTGGAGAAGCTGAAGATGATGAAAAATTGGAACAATTTTTCTGAAATTGCTATATTTAATGTGGACAATTTAAAATTAAATAAAATGTAACTATTGCAATGTCCTCCAATTCTCTACCCCAACAGTGAAATCCAGTGAATCAAATCCAGATGATAGGACCCTTGAGTTGTATCAAAATCACAGCTATTCCTGTCAGTACTACAGCAAATCCAATAGGACAATACCTAATTCCTGATTAGCCAAGCGAGATGGAGTAGGGTAGGGTCTGAGACTGGCATTGTAACTTACTTGGCATCACATGGACAGAAGGGGTTAGGTTTCCAGACATTGGGAATCCAGCTTAATGCAGAGCAGTCAGTTGTTGGTAGTGGAAGAATAATTCTCAGATATTAGCTTTCATAATGATTAAAGGTAACACCTTTAGCAGCAGAGGTAGAGCATATGAGGAGAGGTGAGAGAAACAAAGAATAAGAAGGCTATGGAGGTTTTACCCTCGGTGTAGAAACTAATACCAAAGATGCATTTACCTGGACTTGTTGGAGAACCTATTCTGCAGAAGCAAAATTAGAAAGTGCTAGAGAAATTCAGCAGGTCTGGCTGTATCTATAGAGAGAAAAACAGAGTTAATGTTTTGAATCCAGTGACCTTTTATCAGAACTGAAAATAGCTGGGAAAGGGTGGGACAGTGGTGGAGAGTGAATAGAATACATGGAGATATGCCCAGGGAGAGAAGAAAAAAAAAGGCAAAGAAATAGCTTATGATAAGGCAAGATAGAGAAAGATATGCTCAGCATGATGTGAATGGGGAGTGTAAATGGTTGAAAATGTTCTGTTCTGGGAGCTCCAAGAAATGGCTATTCTGGGAGCAACCCATACCAAACAGGACCTAGGGGTCTGGAGGAAGGATAACAACAGGAAGGATAATTTACACTTTATGAAAATGTTAAACTCAATGTTGAGTCCAGAAGGCTGCCTATCCCTTTCTTATTCTCTCCCTGAGAACTATGTCATGTATTCCATTCACCTCCCCACCCTAACCCCAAATCGTAGTACAAATACTACCCTTTTTCAGTTATTTTCAGTTCTAAAAAATGGTCAGCTGGCATGTGCAGAACCTCTCAGTGCTCACAATCATGTAGCTTAGAAGAAACATTGTCTGTTACTCGTGGATTTGTATGGAAGTGCTTATAGGTGGAACTTATAATGCTAAAGCACAGCTAATTGCTAAGGGCTTTGAAGAATGACTGGGTGATATAGATGTTACTGTGACTCTCCCACAACTTTAAAACTAAATGTTAAAATCTTTTCAGCTCTTCCAGCCACAAATTCAGCGAAATATAGATACTACATCATAAAAAGCCTCATTTCTGCAGGCAACAAATGGAAATGGAAAACTGTGGAAATTAAACAAATGCACTTATGATCTGAGTGATTCTCCAGGGTGAAGTTTTTTTTGTGAGATCAGGTTTACTGAAAATTGATTGTGCAATATTATACAGGTCATCTAAAGAAAGGTATACAAACATCTTCAAGGTGTAGGTTTATTATTTCTTAAAAGTTTCTATTTATTGTTAATTAATAATCCCATTTGGAGAGTGATAGTCCCATCACTAGTAAGTAAACTGGGCCTTCAGAAAAATATTATGTTGCATTGAAGAAGAATCAGTGCAAGTGTGAAGCTTGATTGGTTAGTTGAACTATTTGAGCATTCATACTAGATCAGATGGTAATTTTGATGTGTCAATGTTAAATAGTTGAATGAAATACCTAAAAGATGAGAATACATAAATATTCTATGTTCTATTACAACCGTATGGAACAGAAGCAGAAGCGGACTTTTTGGATCCTTGAGCCTGCTCCACGTTAGATGAGATCATGTCTGATCTGTTTAATTCCCCTGCCCAAAAAGAATCTATCATTTTCTGTCCCTGTCTCCAATGTCTTCTGAGACAGGGAATTCCAAAGAAGGTTGTCAATGGGCAATCTGATATTTGCCTGCTGTAGGATGTCTGTACATGCATATTGCAGCTTACTCTCACTTAACTTTATATCAGCTCGATTGAACTTGTTGACAACCAAACCTTGGTTCTTTCCTTTGAACCACAGAAAGTACCTTTTTTTAATCTCTGAGTGCCAGTGGTGTCTGGTGCAGGATATGCTCCCTTCCCTTTTCCCTTTGGTTTGGGAAGGGGTCTTCCCTTAACCTGTTCCACTTTCCCTGGAGTGCTACTGCTATCACTTGGAGGTTCAGCTTTTGCTACCCTCTTCCAATAGGTGAAGCTTCACCTTAACTTTCTCCTGTCCTGACTGAGAGCTGCTCCGTTCCTCTGTATACTCTTTTCCACTTGACCTTTGATCAACAAACTGCAATTTAGTTTTTTTTCTCAAATGAAAAATCTGTTATTTCACACGCTGGCAAAGTCTGTGAGCACTTGTTTTGAATAATACTAATTTCTCTCTCTGGCTCTTGAAAACAGTCAATGGTCACCATTCATTTGGACACAAACTCCAGACATCTTGCCTGGTCAACAGTCAAGCCTAACCATATAATATCCACCTTTTATGCTTCAGACATTGGTCTTGCAGTTTGATTTTCTGAAGAATCTAGAGCCAACAATTTTTCTTCACATGTACTGGGTTCCTACAATAGGCACGCTTGGGATGGTTTCCCACCAGCCTCTCATCTATATTTCCCCAGTTCATAGTCAAAGACAATTCTGTTTTCTCTGCCTGGCTTTTCTTTTCTCCAGCTTATCTCGGGAGTTATCACCTCATCCTTATCTCTCTAGTTTGTGATAGTTCCCAGAGCCTACATTCCCTGACTTTATAGGTCTTTGCATTAACCGATAGCCAGAATTGCTGTTTGTCTGGACCCTGCTACCCTCTGTTCTGTTATGTGTCTGGATTGAAAAGAGTATTGAAGTTCTAAACATCTGAAAGAAAATTATCTGGAGGAAAATTACCTCCTGAAGGTTTTCATGTCCATATCGACCGGTCAAAAGCGAGCTAAGTAAGTCTGGTCAGGCCATTTCTGGAATATTTCCTAAACACTTTCAGTGCATACCAGCTAGTGCCAAAGTGTTTATCCTAACATGTTCTTATCAGGAAAATTATAGCTATATGTAAGAGTTCGGGAAGGAAGGTCGCTATCATGCAATTGCATGTCATCATGAAAAGTGTAAAGTTCCAATAGTTAGTAGTGGAGAGGCAACTAGTTGTGGATTAAAATTTAAAATGCTCAGGTAATGAACTTTTACACTATTATTGCAATTGCTCTCTATTCTATTATCCTCGGGGACACAATTATACTCTCATGATAAGTTCTTATTTCAAATTGAACTTCTACACTTCCTTTATCAATGAGACTTAAGGCAGACCCAGCTTCAAACGATAAAAGATCAGATTATCCCCCTTCAAAGGATAATTTCCTCCCCCTCAGCTTTCCCGTTTTCTATGCTGTCACTCATCTCCCAATTTTTTGACCACGTTATTTTAATGCGCTTAATAAATGGTCATAAAACAATCCTCACTTTGTCAGAATACTTATTTATTGTATTATTACCAGAGCTAGATAATCTCCATACAGTTCCTTTAGAGCAGTGATTCTCAACCTTTTTTTGGCCACAACAGCACCTCCCCGCCCCCCTCCCCCAGGAGCTCTTTTCAGGTTCCTGAGCCCCCACTGTTTCAATCAGGGATACAACATGAACAGATAGACAGAAAATCATTTACTATTGAACAGTCTGTGGCCCCTTCAACTGTACCAGGGCCCCTAGGGGGTCCGTTGAGAATGACTGCATTAGAGCACTGCCAAAAACATTTATGTTATTTGTTATCTCTGTCAACCAGATTAAAAACAAAAGCTGGGTCTGCCTTAAGTCACATTGATAAAGGAAGTGTAGAAGTTCAATTTGAAATAAGAACTTATCATGAGAGTATAATCTCATCCACATCGGTCAAGTTTCAAAAGACCTCAACGTATTGTTTTATAAACGTTTTGCTTTCCACAAACCTTGCCAACTAGGTTTGATATTAGGCCAAACTATTGGCAGCATGATAAGACTGGCTAAGCCTAAATTGTCAATGTTCACATCTGATTTTTAGTCACCTGTCCAACCACATCATTGTCAGCAGGATCATGTGAAAGTATGACTCAAAAATTTGCTGTCTCATAGTCGAAGATACTTTCCTCAGGTAAGAGTGAATAAGCTTCATAAGCTTCCCCTGTCAATCTGCTTTGTAATTGCAATGTCCATTGCTCTACTGGCCACTGTGATAACGTTTCAGCTCTTTGAAACATAGGAATAGGAGTAGGCCTTCAGCCTGCTTCTCCATTTAATAGGGTCATAGCCAAATGAACAAGCCAAAGTCTTTTACCCACACAATTCCCATAATCATTTACACCATTGATAATCAAAAATTTATCACGCTCTAGTTTAAATATACTCAAAGACTGACCTTCCATAGCCTTTTGAGTAAAGAATTCCAAAGATTCAACACCCTCCAAGGGAAAAGAAATCTCCTTATTTCAATCCTAAATGGCATCCCTCTTAATTTTAAATTGTGCCACTTTGAACTAGACTCCCTAACCAGGGGAAACATCTTACTTGCATCTAATCTGCCTACACCTTTTAAGTATTTTATAGGTTTCAATGAGATTATATCTCATTCTTCAAAACTCTAGGAACACAGACCAGTTTGTCCATTCTCCTTTCAAAGGACAGTCATGCCACCCCAGAAGCAAGTTCATTGCACTTTATGGCTAAAAGACCTATCCTAAGATAAACTACACACACTACTCCAGATGCTGTCTTCTCAAGCTGCTATGTAATTGAGGCAAAACCTCACTACTCCTGTACTCAAATCTTATTGCAATAAAGGCGAACGTGTGATTTACCTTCCTAACAGTGGTTAGCACTGTTGCCTCACAGCGCCAGAGACCCGGGTTCAATTCCCGCCTCAGGCGACTGACTGTTTGGAGTTTGCACATTCTCCCCGTGTCTGAGTGGGTTTCCTCCAGGTGCTCCGGTTTCCTCCCACAATCCAAAAAATATGCAGGTTAGGCAAATTGGCCATGCTAAATTGCCCGTAGTGTTAGGTGAAGGGGTAAATGTAGGGGAATGGGTCTGGGTGGGTTACACTTCGGCAGGTCGGTGTGGACTTGTTGGGCCGAAGGGCCTGTTTCCACACTGTAAATAATCTAATCTAATCTAAAAAACACCCTATTCTCTCCCTAGTTACCCTTTTGTCCTTAATATATTTGTAAAAATCCTTTGGATTCTCCTTAATTCTATTTGCCAAAGCTATCTCGTGTCCCCTTTTTGCCCTCCTGGTTTCCCTCTTAAGTATACTCCTACTTCCTTTATACTCATCTAAGGATTCACTTGATCTATCCTGTCTATACCTGACATATGCTCATTTATTCCTGCAGTCTGTTCTCTGTCAGTCTATAACTAATCCATGCCAGTACACTACCTCCTATCCCATGAGTTTTAATTTTTCTAAGCAACTTCTTGTGGCATCATTACAAATTCTTTCTGGAAATCCAAGTATACCATATCCATTGACTTTTCTTTATCAATTTTGTTAGTAACATCCTAAAAAACTCCAAAAAGTTTTTCAAACCCATTTTTCTATTCCAAATCCATGCTGACAATGCCCAATCACATCATTTTTATTCAAGTGGCCACTTATTACGTCCTTTAAGATAGACAAGAACAAAGCAGCCTGCTTGATTGGCATCACATTCACAAGCATGCACTCCTTTCACCACTGACAGTCAGGAGCAGTAGTGTGTACTGTCTACGAGATAGAAATTCACCAAGGCTCTTTTTGAAAGCATCTTCTGTACCCACAACCACTTCCATCCAGAAGGGTAGGTGCAGCAGATACCTGGGAACACAACCACCTTCAAATTCCTCTCCAAGCCTATTCATTATCCTGACTTGAAAATATATTGCATTCCTTCACTGTAACTGAGTCAAAATCCTGGCATTCCCTCCATGAAGACACTATGGGTCAACCTACAGCATGTGGACTGCAGTGGTTCAAAAAGGCAGCACACCATCTTCTCGTGTGCTACTAGGGACAGGCAATAAGTGGTGGCCAGCCAGCAACAGCCACATCCTATGTATTTTGCTTATTACTAATGTAGGCCTGATGGGTCTGTAGTTTCCTGTTTTTTACCTTTGCTACATTTTTAACTACTGGGGTGACATTGCAAGCTTCCAATCTGCAGGAATAATTCAACAACCAATGGAAGTTAGAGAAATTATTACCATTGCATCAATTATCTCTGTTGTCTCTGCTTCCAACAATCCAGGATGCAAGTTTTAGATTGAAATTCGGTGTAGTTCCCTCTCCAGAGCTGCATTCATTCTCCCTTCTTGACTTGAGCTGTTTCAATTGGAATTCCATCTCCAGAATTCTCTTTCCTCTTTTTTTTGTTGCTGGAATTCTAATTTGCTGCTCCAGTTTTAATTTATATGTTTCATTATCTTCAGTTTCTACCTCTAGATATTTCATCACTATTTTGTAATTTCTGTTTTTGTGGTTTTTGGACAGAACATCACTTCTAAGTGCCTAGCTACACCTTTAAAATCTTAAATGGACAAGGTTTTTAGTTTCTGTATGTAACTTTGTTATGCTCTACAAAAGGATTAATATCATACATGTACATCTTAGCACCTTTAATCTTACAGATTCAAGAAACCATTTTGCAGTTTTTTTAAAAAAAACTGTTTTCAAATGAATCATTTGTTTCCCCCAATTCCAGTGCTGTATTGTACTTCTGTGAATATTCCATACTCTGAGCCCCAAAGTAGATCCAACAGGTGAGGAGGAGGATCTGGTCGTAACTCTTCATTTTATTTACTTCCTAGCACACAGCTATCATGTTTCAATTAAAATGTAATGAGCTAGAAAATGGAAGAGCCAATTACCCAGGTTTTATTGAAAGGTAATTTTATTACTTACTAATCCACCAAGAAAACAAAACTGTGATATCAAACACAAGTAATACATTTTGTAACAAAAAAAGCGATACATGAAAATTAAAGCCAAACAATGTAAGAGTCCTTACTGTATTAAAATGATAGATTTTAAACCTGAGGCCACAATTGGCTAATTTGTGGATGTGCAGCCACAGCAGTATCAAGGTCTATAGATATCTTTGAGTCTTGGTGAATGGTTATTTTCTCAAATTGGTTTTTCACTGGCCAGTGTTTTCAAAGGTGATGAGCGATCAGGCAGAGAAAGTGAGTTAGGTTCTAGTCACAAATTCTTATTCCTTCTTCTCCCGCTATTGGACATATAGATCAATATAAATATCATTACCCAGTAGGAAGAGAGAACCTTTGCCCTTGCAGGAGAAGTCTGGGACCACTCCGACAGGGATGCAGGGATATCCATGTCCAGTCAAATGAGTGAATGCCACTCTGCATGCCTTTTCAGCACTTTCCCAGTGACTGTGTTGTCAGTCTCATTCATTGCACAACCGTTTCTAACTATTGGCTAAAATGGAGTCTCCCTCTTGTACCTTGCAAATAAGGTAGCCTCCCCATATCCTCTGGGGAAAAATGCCCAGCTCCACTAAAAGCCAACCCTCAAGCCCGAAGGACAAGAGTACCAAGGCCTCACAGGAAGCATCCTGCCTGCTTCTTAAATGCCCAATCAGCTCACATCTTGGTAGAGACATTAGGCTTAGGGAGTGTGGGAGCACGTGCCAGTGAGCACGTCACTGTGACAGCCTTGCAGCTGATTGAGGAAGAAACACTTAGTCCGTTGGCATTCAGAGGATTACTGAAGACCAGCACCTGCTAGCCCCAGACTGGGGCTAGCAGGTGCTGGTGTCACCAATCCAAATGCACAAAACAGAACAGCAGTGGGAGATCATATATGGGATGCAATGGCCCTCATAGTCCAGAAGTTGTATCAGCACAGTGAATCATGCAACTACGTGTCAGCCTCCATGGACAGGCTGCCATGGAATGCCAGGCCCAGAACCCTCAGGGTCTGTTTCAAATGCACACAAACCTACACTCCATCCATTGGACAGATGGCATGATAACAAGGATGGGGTACTTCAACCCCGTTCCAATTGTGGCCTCAGGTTTAAAATCTATCATTTTAATACAGTAAGGACTCTTACATTGTTTGGCTTTAATTTTCATGTATTACATTACAACACATTACATGTGTTTGTTAGTCTTTCTTTGTCGGCACTAAACACATTGTTACATTGTCATAGTCATTGATGAAACCCAATAAGTAGAGGTCTACTGCACTATATGGAAGCTGGGGAACAATGCATATACATGGAGTTGGGTCAGGTTCTCATCCAACACCTTCTCTGAAATGAGACAGGTTGTTGCCAAAAGATACACATCAAGGAGAAGAACCACACACAGGTCCTTCAGCAATTTTGACTGCTGATGTGGTTGGGCCTTCCACATCTACTCTTGGAAGTTCAAGCTGTGGAGGTTCAACTTGCTTGTGGAGTCAACCAGAAAACCTCCAGGGCCAACAGGCTTGACAGCCAAGCAAGCTCCCTGCACTCTAGCTGTGGAACACAGGGGCACACTAAGATGCATGGGAGGGAGGGAAGAAAACTTATTGAGGACACTTCGGTGGTACCAGTAACAATGGCTTGTACGTGACTGTCAGCTTCATTTATGAGATTGTAAGCGGCATAGTTGAGGTGAATTGTAAAGGCCTAGATTAGGGGAGTTCAAAACTAGAGGGTATAGGTTTAAGTTGAGAGGAAACGATTTAAAAGGGACCTAAGGGACAACTTTTTCACAAAGAGGGTCGTGCATAAATGGAATGAACTGCCAGAGAAAGCGATAGATGCAGGCATGTATTGTTTAAATACAATATTTAAAAGACATTTGGATAGGTACATGAACAGAAAACATTTAGAGAGATATGGGCTAAATCCAGGAAAATGGGACCAGTTTCATTTGGGAAATCTAGTTTTAATGGATGAGTCGGAATGAATGGTATGTTTCAATGCTCTAAGACTCTATAAATGTTTGTCCTTTCATATTACATGTATTTGTTAGTCTTTCTTTGTCGGCACTAAATGCATTGTTACATAGTCATGGTCATTGCTGAAACCCAATAAGTGGGGACCTACTGCACTATATGGAAGCGGAGAACAATACATATACATGGAGTTGGGTCAGGTCCTCATCCAACACCTCTAGTGTTTAGCTCCCTCAGTGTGCAAAGTTTTAGTGTCAACGAGTTGTCCAGCAATGCCTCTGCCAGGGAGGTGCAATATACAGTGGGCCTATGCTAAAGGATTGCCGGGGAGTAGGTACCCTGCATATCTGAATACTGTAGATCACATAGATCTGTGATCAACATCCATTCCCTTTAAAATCCCTATGATCACTGGTTGCTCTCACAGGTCTAGTCACTTATCCCATCATCTCCATTTGTGTATGCAGCCATTTTCTTCCCGATTGTACACTTGTGATTTGTATCATAATGGAAGTTAACAGTGAGTGCTTCTGTGCCAGTAGCATCCAACTTCATAGCTGAAACGTGTGTTGCTAGAAAAGCGCAGCAGGTCAGGCAGCATTGAAGAAGCAGGAGAATTGCGTTTCGGGCATAAGTCCTTCTTCAGGAATGCATCCAACTTCATGCTGAGCATCTAAACATCCAGAGCTCCTTGCTAGTAGCCCATCCTGTAAACCCCCACGTTTCACAGATTGTAAGTCCACACCCAGCCTGTCCATATATGTCTGCAGTCTGCACCACTCTACTTTACCCACATAACTCCTGGTACATGTAGTGACCATGCCTAATGTGGTCATATGGTGCCATCACCTTCACCCACCAGCAATTCTTCTGCCCAAAGCCAGAGTGCTCCTGACCATGGATGACACCGTTTCCCACATGATACCCTTCCCAGCCATGCTTTACCATATCTCTCCCTTGTAGATCCTGCTAATTTCCTTCACAATTGTATTTTGCTCTTAGCCCACGGCCCCAGTGCTGGAGTATCTTGCCGTTGCTCAATCCCATAGCCACAACCGCACTTTGCCCCCTAGATCCCTCTTTCCTTTTACACTCTGTCGTCAGGCCTGACAGACTCGATTTCTCCCCCATCAACACCCTAACTGCCAAATAGCCTCTGAATAGGTACTGCAGATGTAATGTCAACAAAACAAATCATTACTTAAGCATGATACTGGAGGACTACTGGTACTTATGGAACTGTACCTCAAATTAGTGCTTTCCTAAGATCAGAGAAAAATGAGCATGAGTAAATGGTTATTAGATGTTGCCATAATATAATATATTCTTCCCGTTGTTCATCCTGCAAGAATTAACCTGAGAGTCAAAGTGGTTTCTGTATTTGTTTGTTTCATACATTCAATTCATTCACCAAAGATACATTAGTAACATGTCTGCAAATTACTCGAACCCTAGTATCTGTATTCAGTTAACGTACATCAAAGAGCTTCATCAGATCCTTTCCAGAGTATTGAAGTATCCCTCGGCTTTGATCCTGCTGCCATTTAAAGGATCTATGTGCAGGGGAGATGAATGGCATGACGAAACATTTTCCATTTCAAAACAAACATTCATTTTTAGTGATGGTCAGCTTAATTGAACCTTGATTCTGGTTTTTAAAAGACAACAGCATTAGAATTGAAGTTGAAATGTACAATATAACATGCAAAAGCTGATATGTCTAAATGGAAATTAATAGAAAGCCTTTGATAAATTCTTCATCAGACTTCTGAAAAGCTTCATATAGCGAATATTTTGAGTAACAGTGTCTAGTGTTATATTAGACAAGTGTAATCATTTGTGCATAGTGTTTCTCAACAACAGCAAATGGGATCAATGATCATCTAACCCACTGCTGGGGTGTGCTGATAGATTAGGAATGTTGGCTAAGACACAATAAAAAGAAACAACATCTTTATATTTATATACCACCTTTAGCAATATAAAAGATCCCAAGGTAATTCACGAAAGTACAGTCACTCCTCCGTATCTGCAAGGGTTCTGTTCCTGAAAACCCTCATGAATGGTGAATTCGTGAGTACAGAGCATATATAATTCTAGCTTTAGGTTCCCTGATCTTAAGATTATGACTTTTTGCCCATTATTTTTGAGTTAAAATAAGAAACGTTAGTGACATTATATCAATACTTAAATAGAATACGATTTTGTAACATAAGAGAATGAAAATTAGCACAAAGAAAAGTGTATACAGTCAGTATCTGTACGGTCAGTAGCCTAAGTGACAGACCATAACTAATGCAACGCAGCACAGTCTACACAAGTATCCCAGCCATGAAAGTAGTCTCAGATACATGATCTTAGCCTGCAGATATTAATTAATTGTTTATTCATTTTTGGTACAGGCGAATTTGTGAAAACTGATTTCATGAATACAGAGGAATGACTGTATTATAAAATTACAAACTCATAAGGAGAAATTAGGTCCAATGACCAAAAGTTTGGTTAAAGAAGTAGGTTTAAATTAATATTTTAAATGTGGAAAGGGAAGTAAAGAAACAGAGTTGCTGGGAGAAAATGATAGAGAGTAGGGCATACCAGCTGATGGCACTGCAACCATTGGTTCAGTTAATCAGAATTAGAGTTGGCCAAAGATGAAAATTTGAAGAACATTGAAGGTTTATGGGGCTAAGTGATTATAGAGATAGGTCAGAGAGCACAGAGCTGATAGGTAAACAGCATTTGATGCAGGCAGCAGAGTTTGCGATAAACTCAGGTTTATGGAGGGTAGAATGCAAAAGTCCAGCTAGAAGTGTATTGAAAGTCTAAAGATGACAAAAGTATGAATAAGTTTCAACAGAAGATGGTGTAGATGGTCAATATCGGGCAATGTTACAGAGATGAAAGTAATCATAGTAATGGTGTTAATACATGGTTGAAAGCTCATACTAGATTCAAATGTATACCAAAATCACCAACAGTCTGCTTTCGTGCCTGTCAGTTGCCAAGGAGAAGCATTGACTCAGTTGATAGGGAACATAGTTTGCAGCTGGCACTGAAAGCATCGATTTCAGTCTTCTGAATATTTAATTGAAGTAAATTTTTGCTTATCCAGAACTGGACATCAGATAATCTGATAATTTTGGATGTCGTGAGTGTACATTTGAAAACAAGGCATTCATTCAGCTCTTCTTCGAAATGTGCCACTAAATAGGAAACATGAGGAGAATATTTATTTTACTGTCATGTACAAAGGAAATATTTCCAATAGTGCAGCATTCCCTCCAGTGCACTGAAGTATCAAGCTATATTATGGGTTTATATCTTAACTCCAGCTTGAAAGCAAGAGTGTTACTAATGGAACCAAGCTGATACTTCTAGTGGAATGCACAATCGTTTTGTGTCTGACCCACTTCAGTTTCTGTATAGTGTTTTAAACCTGGCAGTGTTTACTTAGGCATTTTGTTACACTTCTCTGATAGATATCTTCCTCCTCCAGGATTACTTTGTAAAATTTACTGAATGCTCTCCATAGGTGAAAACTTGTATTGGAGGGCTTCTTTAAATGCCATTAATAGATTCTCTTAAGACAACAACAGAGGTAGATTTTCTATTAAACAATATAACATTTAGCAAGGAAACACTGATTCCATTGAGAAACACTGTTATCTCATTGTTGGGCGTGCTGGAAATAGGAGGTGCTTTTAATCAAGTGTTTATACTGAGTGCATCCAGAACAGCACAGGTGATGTTGGCTGCAATTTCATAATACATAAACACTGATTTATCTTGCTCTGGCAATTACAAAAAAATGCTTTTTAAGAGCCTGTACTTCTGTTTAGCAGCTGACAAATGATGGTTCCATTTTAGAATGCAAATAAGGGAATAATATTTTCAAATGCCTAATTTAGTGTTTCCGTATTCTGTTCTATATTCCAAATATTTGAGAAAGCCAAACTGAAAACTGATAATCCCTTCTAATTTTTAAAGATTTTTTTTATCTGCTAATGTACAAATTTCATTGGTTTAATTTTATTCAGTCAATTTTTGGTTTCATGCTCAGCCAGTTACAGCTTTGTGTAGAATAATTTGCTTGCACAGGAAGAGAGAGACATATCAGGAGATCAATAAACAAACTTAAAAAATTATAGAGGAATGCTATTTGTCTATGATAATTTAAGATGTTTCAAATATCTCTTGTAAACACTGTCTGCCACTAGCCAGTACAGTTTACTCAATTACAAATGTTGGCAGGAGCAACCTTTTCAAGCAGTTCAAGAATAAATGACATTTAGATAAATCCACATTTAACAGTCTATCACAGCCCTAAAACCTTTTGAAAAATTATTTTCTGCCAATCACTGCTCAAAGATGTATTTTGTGCTACAATTATAGGAACTTGACTTTTCACTGCATTTACAATTTAGAGAGGTACTATTTTCCTCTTTACCAATACATCCTACAGATACTCTTTCCAGCTACCTTCCATTCGCAACAATCTACTTCCTGCACTGCAACTATTGAACTGCCATTTCAAGAGGAAATGTGTCACACACATTTGCTCATAGTGCACTTGGCTCAGTACAACAGTGCACTTATTCCTTTAATTAGCTGAGCCGTCTGCAGAGCTCTTCACTTCTGTGCATTTTCATGTCATAACTCCTGATTTAAAACAAAACTATTAATTTATTAAATTAATATTTAATAGATTTAAATTGGGTAATTCTGAAAGCACCATCATGATTGGACCTTTGTTTTAAAAATATAATGCTTAATAGCTGTGATCTTATGCATGTTCTCCAGACTATTCTGCACTGATGGTAGAGCAATCCAGTTAGCCAGACACCCCTGCCCTGTGACAGAATTTACCAGATAAAACCTGGAACTGGTAAAATGTTTGAATAGAATAACATAACCTTTGCAAAGAAGCTTGATCAATACATTCCAATAGATATTACTGAATTGTTATTCGTGCATAACACGAACTCAGACATGATAGCACTTCAATCATCAAACTTATAATTTAAATTCCTATTAAGATGTTACACAAATATGTTGAAAAAAATCTGGTTACATTACCAGAGAGTGATGAGAAAGTGATGCAATGAAAAACTCACTGAACTGAAAAGCAGGCTTACTTACTTATTTATTTCCCTCAATCCTCCCCTCTCTCTTTATCCAAAACTGCTTCTTCCAGCCTGAGAGAAGTTTTATAAATGTGAGTCAATAATCCTTCAGCACATCACTTGTGACTATTATCATGTTAACTGTGACAGTTAAAAACAAACTAAGAGCAAGTTTTGACGATGTGTTCCTGCTGTGCCATTCAATCCGACCCTGTTATCTTCTGCTTAAATTCTTTACTACCAACTTCCCATATCCCTTGATTCCCTGAAAAATCAAAAGTCTGTCTTTTGCAGCCTTAAATATATTAAATGATGGAGCATCCACAACATCCCAGGGTAGAGGATTGCAAAGATTTATAACCATATAATTGAAAAAATTTCTCATTGTCTTAGATCTGAATTATTATCTCTTTATCCTGCTATCTTACCCTACAGTTTAGATTCCCCAACCAAGGGAAACCATCCTGCATGTCGAGCCCCTTCAGAAAGTTATATAGTTCAATAAGATCACTTGGTTCTTTTAAGCTCAAAAAGTAAAATTTCTTTGTTATCCTAGGATAAACCTTTCATACCAGGAACCAATAGAGTGAACATTAGCTGTATTGATTCCAGGGCAATGTTCTATACAATTGCAACAAGATTTTCTTATTCTTGTATCCTAAATTCTTTCAATAAAGGCCTACTTGTTATGTGTCTTTTTAATTACTTGCAGTATCTGCATACTAAGTTTTTTTACACCCAACTCTCTCTGAATATCACATGTATAAATTTCACATCTATTAAAAAATATTTTGCTTTTCTTTTATTTATCTATTTTTCTAATCAACCTACTTCAAGATGTTATTACACACCTCTGGAGCAGATCGAAGTTGAAGCCAAGGTAGGGACATTATTAATGTACCACAAGAGTGCCCATAAAATACACTGTCCTTCAGCTGCTCTGCTCTTACTACTGTCATTAATAACCTCGTACTTCACATTATACTCCATCTGCTGTCTGGTTACCCATTCACTTAGCCCATCTATATCTCCTTATAGCCTCTTTGTGCCCTGCTCACGTCTTACGTTTCCAGTTAAGCGTGAGTTTGATCCCCCTCCTCACCTACAGTGATCAGATAAGACTCAAATTTCTTTGTTCACTAGTTTATTTGAACATATGCAAGGGGGAATCACATGTATCCAAGGATGACATACGAGCTCCGCTGATTGGTTACTCTTTGTTACTATTCTAAGTTTACAATGATTGTAGCTCATTTGCTTCTTCCAACTGCCAATCAACACACACACGTGCACGCGCACACATGCACGCGCACACACACACACCTTTCATAGTTTAGGAATTCTCTCTTAATCAAAAGAAAAATACAGTTTTGGTCCTGTACACATAATGAAAGAATAAACAATATTCCTGCATTCTATCAAAAATAAAAACCCAAATTGCTTATCTCTGCAAAGAAAAATTTTACTCTGCTGGCAGCTGAGTTCTAATTTCACTTATGTTTGAATCATAATTTTTGCTTCTTTGTGATATTCTCTTTCACTATCTAGGTTTGTATGGTCATTAGCCTTAAATACATTTCTCTTTGTCTAAATTGTTCACATAAGGCTGGGTTTTCTCATATTTTGATAGAGTATGTTTTTGAGTGAGATTCTTGGTTCTTGATAAAAGTCCAAGTCAACTTTTCTCAATCTTTCCACTTGTCATCTTACAATGCAATTGCCCTCTTAAGTGCCTGTCTTGTGAGTTGTGCACCAGGACAGGCATCGTACCTGCACTTTCCAGCAGCTCAGAGGCTTTCACCACAGCAGATCCATAACACATTCAGTGCCAGATGTGTGGATGGACCTGCACTCCATATATGCTCCACCCCGATCGCATGGCAATTCGGGGGATGAGGGGCCTTGACCTCAAGCCTGGAACCCCTTCTTTCCAAAGTGACAGGGTGGTGCAAGTAAGGATCCAAAGGGAGGAGTGGCACATGTGGGATCCCAGAAGTTTCTTCTCAGGCAAATAGAGAGGAGTCCAATTCCTCGATCTTCCCATTGCCTGTGATGCTGAAGCCTGCAGAAGTCCAATCCAAGGAAGGTGACTCTGCATCTGAGCAGGAGATTTTCAGCAGGCCTAGGCCCTCCAGGCCCACAGAACGTATGGGACTGCAGCTAAGTCTTCCAGGCCAAATGGGCTAATTACAGAGCAGAATCCACCAACTCAGCTGCGGACATTGGGACTGCATTTATATGTAGTGGGAGAGAAAGGAAGAAAAACTTACTGACGGCACATACGTGGTAGATTGTTAAGTTTGTGGCATTTTTATAAATTTTTGTTCACTTGCTTTAATGTCTTTGACTTTCATGTCAGACCTGGTGAAATTGCATCTTTGAGACTTGAGCAGCCTCTTCTGACCCCAAGGATGAAGGAAATTGTAATGGTAAAGCATTGTTTGTATCTCACAAGTAACCAACTCTTTGATTAAAGATAACATCAGATGTAATGGATCCTTGAACTGTGATTTTGGTGACTAGAGCCATGGCATTGCACCCCACAGTGGTCAACACTGTTGCCCATGCTTTGGATACTTTCACCAGTTTATTTATTAAAAACAAACTTTACCCAAGCATCTTGTAAATGAAGCAGACAAAGAGACACAGAATTTTGTTTGTGGTTCAACTTGATTTTATTAATAAAGTATTCTTTATTAAAAACACTATGTGATCATTTCCTAAATTCCCACAATATTTACTCTCTCTATCTAGCTCTATTCATCTGAGAAAGGACATTACCCACAAATATCCATGTGTTGAGCTAGGCCATTGGAATCTCCTTCCTCTCTGACATAGAGCTGGCTCTCTCCTACGAGGGTGGGTCTTGCAGGTCAAGGCGGATCTTCTACAAGGTCTTCTTCGATTGCCACATGGTCTTCTGCCATGAGTCTTGCTACAAGTCCTTTCTGCGAATCTTCGCTGAGGGGCTGGCTTCCAGGTGTGTGTTTTAACTCTGCCCCCTCACCCCAGACCTTCCTGAAAGTTTTGTGGTTAATGTGCTGGGTTCAAATCATCTAATGATGTTGCGCCAATATTCTTCACTGTTGCCATGCCTGGAGGTGTAAAGTGCGCATACTCAGAAAGTCAAAATTCCAGAAAGTCTGATTGACACTTTAACACACAACTTTGAGGTAGTTGTAACTGGTTCCCCTTAAACCTTTGTAACTTCTTTGACCTTGGTTTCGACTGTTCTCTGTAGCCGCTAGCTGTTCGCTGCTGTTTAATTTAGTTTGGCCAATTTGCTGTCAGGTCCAATTTCCCTGGCTGTGGGTCAATTTAAAGTGTCCAATTTTGGGGCCGTGGTCACTTGACCATAGTCCCTCCTGTCAATCCCTTGAGGCTTCGAGGGAAAATGGGATCATGGGCTCAGACCTTGCTCTCAGCAAGCCACTTATCAAGTCTCAGACAGATAGCCTAACTCCCTAAGTGTCTGTACATGGACACCAAGACTCTATAGCCTATCTAATTTTTCTTATGTTCATCAGTAAGCTTAACAGTACTATATACAAATAATTTACTACATAAATTGAGAATTAGCCACTATTTATAAATGCTGGCTCACCCTCAAACCTCTTTAGTGATTGGCAGCACTTGGTAGAGTAAAATTCATACCAATTCATTCTATAGTCCTGTCATAACGCAGTCTGGGTTCATTAATTTCTTGGCTTCTGCTATAGGAGCAAAGAGTCCTTAGTTAGTTTCCAGAGGAGTTCTTTCTTTCAGCTAAAAAGGATGGTGAGATAGTTCAAAGTAACCAGAATAAACAATACAGCTAAGTGTGATCAGAGATGTACCCATGCGTTTATCAGCACAATTAAGCCCCAGTCCCAGAAGTCATCCCACCAATTAGTCACTGATTTCCCTAGTATCCTTTTGAATTTTCTCTGCCTGCTGAATAATAGCATGTGCGTTTGCCAATTGTGTCTGGATCCGCTGCAATTTTTCTCATAAGACTTCAATGCCCAGTGTCCTATTTCTCCCAAATAATCCCCTAAACTTTGTCACTGACATTGACAAAGATCTAACTCCTCCTGTGAATGTCTGTGAGCTCAATCATGTGTAGCCTGGCTGGTATGTGTGACCTAATACAAAAGGTGGTGTTTCGGATGTTATGTGTGAAGGTCCCATACTGAAGGTTTCAATGCAACATTCTCACTTCCCCCCAGTATGATACCCTGGTGATGTCTGTGTTTAGGCTGTGGATCGCTACAATACAATTTAGAATGACATTTATCCAAAAAATACACTTGTATATTCATTTGAGTATACAGAGTAGGGGCACAAATTTACTTCTTTTGTTTACTGACAGAGTGGTACCTATAAGTTTTCCCTCTTTTCAACAGTGTATGGAAAAGTGCCGTCATATTCTAACCATACTTCCTTTCAGATACTGCTGACATTTTCCACCTGGAAGATTTGTAACCCACTTTCATTTGGTGTTATGATTGGTATACCCAATACCATCCCTACTGCCTTTGTTGGGGTTCCGTTACAATCGTTGTTAAACAAGATCTTGGTCAGTTGCAGTCATTGACAATTTGAAACATTGGGCTGTCTCCTCCTGTAGAATGGGTACTGTCTGTTTGGGTGATGGAAGAGGCCCAGGACCTGCATGTTCTTGGGGGAGTGGGAGAGGGAGCCTGTCCTTGCTGAATCCACTTGAAGTTCTCCCTCAACTGTTCATAGATTTTGCATGGGGTCCTATTCTGCAGCCCACAGTCATCATCTATCTTCTCAAGATGATCTTGTTTATGGTTCTAGTGTGTTCTCCTAACACCGTTACCAGTGTTGGTCTGTCTGATTTTCTCGTCTTCCCCCCCTCAGCATCTTGCCAACTGTCCAGATTTATTCGAGGAGAAAGTGAGGACTGCAGATGCTGGAGGGTCAGGGTTGAAAAGTATGGCACTCAAAAAAGCAAAGCAGGTCAGGCAGCATCCGAGGAGCAGGAGGGTTGACGTTTCAGGCCTATCTAAGCCCTATCTAAGGCTTGTTTAACTTGCTGGGTTAAAAGTCTGAGCTTATTATGCAAATTGAGGGTATTGGTAATGGACGTTCCTGCTCTGAAAGCTATTGCTAAAACATTCAACATATCTCTTTGGCTTTGATCTGGCCTCCCCACTGTCAATCTGTTTTTGTCCTAATAGCCAATGGGTCAAATACGAGTATATTTTCTGGAGTTGGGAAGGGTACCAGTCTGACAGTTGGATATATGTTACACCATCCATACCAATTTGTGGTGTATTTTGTCGTACAGGGTTTTTCATGTGTGTTTTAAAACCACCCAATTTTATAGTCTTGGGGTAGTCCTCGGACAAACATGCAGGAGTCCACTTCTGGCTGATTTCTGCCTATTTCTAATTTCATACAGGTCATAGCTCTCGTGCATCATTGCCCAATTTCTAGGCCTTTCTCCAGGCCAATAGCCAAACATCCCATTCCTGTACAATTGTTTGTGGAAAAACCCACCAATCACCTGTGGTGTCTGTGCTTAGGGAGCAATAATCTAAGCTCCGATTAGACGTTTTATACATAATCCCAAGACAGAAGATAAGGTGTTCTTCTCCAAGTTTCGGGTGGTTAGAGTAGGCCAACTTACAGAATGTTTCAGCGAACACCTCTGGGACACATGCACTAAACAATCCCACCACACTTTGGCCAAACACTTTACCTCCCTCTCCCACTCCCCCAAGAACATGCAGGTCCTGGGCCTCTTCCATCACCCAAACCCTTACCACCCACCATCTGGAGGAAAAATGCCTTGGGATCCTCCAACATCATGGGATCTATATAGATTTTACCAGTTTCTTCATTTCCCTTTCCCCACCTTATCCCAGACCCAACCTTCCAACTCAACACCGCCCTCTTGAACTGTCCTACCTGTCCATCTTCCTTCCCAACTATCCATTCCACCCTCCTTTCTGACCTATCACCATCACTCCCCACTTTCATCTGTCTATCGCATTCCCAGCTATCTTCTCCCACCTTCAGCCCCAACCCCCTCCCATTTATCTCTCAGCCCCCTTGGACCACCTATTAATTCCTGATGAAGGGCTTATGCTCAAAACATTGACTCTCATGCTCCTTGGATGCTGCTTGAACGGGTATGCTTTTCCAGCATCACACTTTTTGCCCTATTCTCACAGGACATTCATTTTTAGAAGGTCAGAGAATGGGGCAGCTATAGTGATAAAACCATTGATGTGGCTCCAATAGTATCGAACTAAACCCAGAAAGGAAAGCAACGAGTGCACACTCCTAGGTGGATGTTGGGAGTGTTCAGGCCAGTCAGGAACCTCTGACCCTGTTCTGGATCAGTGGTGCTGGAAGAGCACAGCAATTCAGGCAGCATCCGATGAGCAGCAAAATCGACGTTTCGGGCAAAAGCCCTTCATCAGGAATAAAGGCCGAGAGCCTGAAGCGTGGAGAGATAAGCTAGAGGAGGGTGGGGGTGGGGAGAAAGTAGCATAGAGTACAATAGGTGAGTGGGGGAGGAGATGAAGGTGATAGGTCAGGGAGGAGAGGGTGGAGTGGATAGGTGGAAAAGGAGCTAGGCAGGTCGGACAAGTCCGGACAGGTCATGGGGACAGTGCGGGCTGGAAGTTTGAAACTAGGATGAGGTGGGGGAAGGGGAAATGAGGAAGCTGTTGAAGTCCACATTGGTGCCCTGGGGTTGAAGTGTTCCAAGGCGGAAGATGAGGCGTTCTTCCTCCAGGCGTCTGGTGGTGAGGGAGCGGCGGTGAAGGAGGCCTAGGACCTCCATGTCCTCGGCAGAGTGGGAGGGGGAGTTAAAATGTTGGGCCACGGGGCGGTTTGGTTGATTGGTGCGGGTGTCTCGGAGATGTTCCCTAAAGCGCTCTGTTAGGAGGCGCCCAGTCTCCCCAATGTAGAGGAGACCGCATCGGGAGCAACGGATACAATAAATGATATTAGTGGATGTGCAGGTAAAACTTTGATGGATGTGGAAGGCTCCTTTAGGGCCTTGGATAGAGGTGAGGGAGGAGGTGTGGGCACAGGTTTTACAGTTTCTGCGGTGGCAGGGGAAAGTGCCAGGACGGGAGGGTGGGTCGTAGGGGGGCGTGGACCTGACCAGGTAGTCACAGAGGGAACGGTCTTTGCGGAAGGCGGAAAGGGGTGGGGAGGGAAATATATCCCTGGTGGTGGGGTCTTTTTGGAGGTGGCGGAAATGTTGGCGGATGATTTGGTTTATGCGAAGGTTTGTAGGGTGGAAGGTGAGCACCAGGGGCATTCTGTCCTTGTTACGGTTGGAGGGGTGGGGTCTGAGGGCGGAGGTGCGGGATGTGGACAAGATGCGTTGGAGGGCATCTTTAACCACGTGGGAAGGGAAATTGCGGTCTCTAAATAAGGAGGCCATCTGGTGTGTTCTATGGTGGAACTGGTCCTCCTGGGAGCAGATACGGCGGAGGCGGAGGAATTGGGAATACGGGATGGCATTTTTGCAAGAGATAGGGTGGGAAGAGGTGTAATCCAGGTAGCTGTGCGAGTCGGTGGGTTTGTAAAAAATGTCAGTGTCAAGTCGGTCGTCACTAATGGAGATGGAGAGGTCCAGGAAGGGGAGGGAGGTGTCAGAGATGGTCCAGGTAAATTTAAAGTCAGGGTGGGATGTGTTGGTGAAGTTGATGAATTGCTCAACCTCCTCGCGGGAGCACGAGGTGGCGCCAATGCAGTCATCAATGTAGCGGAGGAAGAGGTGGGGAGTGGTGCCGGTGTAATTACGGAAGATCAACTGTTCTACATAGCCAACAAAGAGACAGGCATAGCTGGGGCCCATACGTGTGCCAATGGGCGACCCCTTTGGTCTGGAGGAAGTGGGAGGATTCAAAGGAGAAATTGTTAAGGGTGAGGACCAGTTCGGCCAAACGAATGAGAGTGTCAGTGGAAGGGTACTGCTGGGGACGTCTGGAGAGGAAAAAACAGAGGGCTTGGAGGCCCTGGTCATGGCGGATGGAGGTGTAGAGGGTTTGGATATCCATGGTGAAGATGAGGCGTTGGGGACCGTGGAAACTGAAGTCTTGGAGGAGGTGGAGGGCGTGGGCGGTGTCTCGAACGTATGTGGGGAGTTCCTGGACTAGGGGGGATAGGACAGTGTCGAGGTAGGTAGAGATGAGTTCAGTGGGGCAGGTGCATGCTGAGACAATGGGTCGGCCAGGGTGGTCAGGCTTGTGGATCTTGGGAAGGAGGTAGAACCGGGCAGTGCGGGATTCCCGGACTATGAGGTTGGAAGCTGTGGGTGGGAGATCTCCTGAGGTGATGTGGTTCTGTATGGTCTGGGAGATGATGGTTTGGTGATGGGGGGTGGGGTCATGGTCGAGGGGGCAGTAGGAAGAGGTGTCCTCGAGTTGGCGTTTGGCTTCAGCGGTGTAGAGGTCAGTGCGCCAGACTACCACTGCGCCCCCTTTATCCGCTGGCTTAATGGTGAGGTTGGGATTAGAGCAGAGGGATTGGAGGGCTGTGCGTTGTGAGGGTGAGAGGTTGGAGTGGGGGAGGGGGGTCGACAGGTTGAGGCGGTTAATGTCCCGGCGGCAGTTGGAAATGAAGAGGTCGAGGGCAGGTAATAGGCCAACACGGGGTGTCCAGGTGGATGCAGTGTGTTGGAGGTGGGCGAAGGGGTCTTCGGAAGGTGGGCGGGAGTCCTGATTGTGAAAGTAAGCTCGGAGGTGGAGGCGACGGAAGAAGTGTTCGATGTCACGGCGTGTATTAAATTCATTGATGCGTGGACGGAGGGGGATGAAGGTGAGTCCTTTGCTGAGGACTGATCGTTCGTCCTCAGTGAGTGGGAGGTCTGGAGGGATGGTGAAAACTCGGCAGGGCTGGGAGCTGGGATCTGGTGTGGGTGTGGAGCTGGGAGTGGGGTCAGAGCCAGTACCTGGAGTGGGTGTGATGGTGGGGGGAATGGGGGTGGAGGCATGAGCAGGGGTAGTGTTTCCCTTGGGGTTCTGGGGGGTGGGGATAGTGACAGTGGGGTCTGTGGGGGCTGTTGGAGGTGGGCGAAGGGGCCTTCGGAAGGTGGGCGGGAGTCCTGATTGTGAAAGTAAGCTCGGAGGTGGAGGCGACGGAAGAAGTGTTCGATGTCACGGCGTGTATTAAATTCATTGATGTGTGGACGGAGGGGGATGAAGGTGAGTCATTTGCTGAGGACTGATCGTTCGTCCTCAGTGAGTGGGAGGTCTGGAGGGATGGTGAAAACTCGGCAGGGCTGGGAGCTGGGATCTGGTGTGGGTATGGAGCTGGGAGTGGGGTCAGAGCCAGTACCTGGAGTGGGTGTGATGGTGGGGGGAATGGGGGTGGAGGCATGAGCAGGGGTAGTGTTTCCCTTGGGGTTCTGGGGGGTGGGGATATTGACAGTGGGGTCTGTGGGGGCCGTGTCAGCAGAATGCAGGTGAGTGGCGCTGGTGGGGTCGGAAGTGGTGGCAGACACGGCAGTAGGGGTGGCAGAAGTCACTGAGCATGTGGCATCAGCGATGATGTGAGGGCCGGAAGTGGCTGTGGGAGTGGCCATGATGGGGGCAGAAGTGACATCATCAATCAGCATGGGGGTGGTAGCTGCATCAGCCGCATGGCTAATGGCGTTTCCGAGGCCAGGGGAATCTTCTGGAATGTTTGAGGAGCGCTGGTTATGGAGGTGGGTGGATAAAAGTTTGTTGTACTTACAGTTTTTGATGTTTGAGATGGAATTGAAATACTGTTTGTTGAGAATATGAATTCTCCTGAGGATGTAGTACAGAGTGGGTCCTTTGCAATTCTGAGAGTGTGGCCCTCAGCTGAGGCAGGGCAGACTGTAGAGAGGTTAGGTGCCGGCGCATTGCTGCAAGCGTGGAGTGGAGGATCTTGAAGGAGAACTGTTGCTGGTGTTTTTGAATCTGTAGTCTGTACTGTTTGCCCTGTTCGGGTCCGAACTCTGCTGGTTTAAAGGTGGTCCGGAGTCCGTGTGGGATGAGTTGGTTACGGAGGCATGCACTGAGGAAGCAAATGTGGCTGTGGTACCGAGTTTGTTTCACGACATGATTGAAGAGCTTCAGGGCAGAGGAGATGACCTGGGAGTTGCAGTGGGAGAGGGACTCCCTGAGATTCTTGTAGAGAGAGGAGGAAAACTTATTCAAGGCAGGCATCCTTGCAAGAGGATTCGCAGTAGTACTGGTCTAAGCTAAATTTCCTTTTCCCTGGGTCCCTGACCCTGTACATACAAAATCTATTTGTATGTTCAAGAGGGTGAAATATTTTGCCTGTGGGGCTACCTTATCATGGTTTCAGAGCTAGCTGCTACTGCCACAATTAGGGTGGTTGTATTTAGTTCCCTGTGGTCAATGATGAGCCCCCAAGAACTGTCTGATTTAGATGAGATTCCCTACAGTGTGGAAACAGGCCATTTGGCCCAACAAGTTATGCCGATCATCTGAAGCATAACCCACCCAGACCCATTTCCCTCTAACGGACCTAACACTATGGGCAATTTAGCATGGTCAATTCACCTGACCTGCAGACATGGAGGAATTGTGAAAACTCCACACAGTCACCCAAGGCTGGAATTCAACCCAGCTCCCTGGTGCTGTGAGGCAGCTGTGCTAACCGCTGAACCACTGTGTCACCCAATTCTTAGCTATGTTAGTGAGCTATTAATAGACATTACAGGGCATAGGACTTCTTGATTTAACAAACGGCTAATGTCTTTGGCCACCATCCCCCACTGCCTGCTTGGGGAAAGTATATTCTTTGTGACTTTGAGTCTGGTCCATCTATCACAACCTCACTCTCAAAACAACCACAGTTGTACTTGTGACTGGTGAGCTCACTATTATGCTCCATGAGAACTGCCTATTTTGTTGGATTCTCATTCATTTCATTGGGCTTAATCCAAAGTTACCCCATGCACAAATTCTCTATATGTGCCTGTTGCAATCTCTGATGGTGCCTCACTGAGCCTGATATTTGCCAAGCATAACAATTGGCTGGGTCGAAAGATAAATTACATTTCATTGTAAAGTCTGAACCTAAAATGTGCTTGGCTTCCGTATGGAGATTAAACAACACTACTGGGTGATGGCAGACCATGTCTCACTGTCTAAATTCTATAGGTTCTGTCTCAACCCTCTCCTGTAGTTGTCCAATGAGTCCACTCAGAATTTTCTTGCAGGTGCATCATGTGTGATCAAAATTTTTGGATGTGCTAAGTGTCATTCTGGATCCCTCTGTACCATAAATTTCAACCAGGTGACCTTCCATCTCACTATCTACTGAAGGCCATCCCACTTTGCTCCATCTAGTGCTGCACACCCACTGAGGAGAGGCGCAGCTCCATCATGTAGTATTGTGCAATGTATATAATCATGAGGGTTGGGGGGGCGGGGGGTGTGCACAGGTGGCGGTACAAAGAATCAGACAGTGGGATTTCCCCCATTAGGTTTGGCTGGATTTCTCCCTCACAAAATTAACTACTGCCTGTCTCTCCTCTCCTTTCATGAGCATGGACTATGGTCTTGAGCCTGGCTCCTGTGAAGACACAGACTTGTTGGGTATCCTGTAGTCCCTTGCGAAGTAGCCTGTGTGCCCACAATTGTAGCCATGATTTGGTATGCCGGTGTTGGACTGGGGTGTACAAAGTTAAAAATCACACAACACTAGGTTATAACCCAACAGGTACGATGCTCAACTCATCAACATCAGTTCTGATGTGCCACAGCGAGAAACCGTAATGACCTCCTCAGGAGACAGACACAAGCTGCAACAGGCAGGGTACCCTTCGTTGTCCAGTACTTCTCGGGAGCTAAAGAACTATGCCATGTTCTTCACAGCCTGCAGCACATTATCAATGAGGATGAGTACCTTGCCAAGACCTGCCCCACACCTCCATGTCTGACCTTTAAATAACCACGAAACTTCAAACAGATCATTGTTCATAGCAAACTGCCTGGCTTTCAGGACAACACCATGCAACCTTGTCACATTAAAGGCTGCAAGACGTCTCAGCGTGTCAACATGGATACCACCATTACGCATGGGGACACCTCCCACTGTGTATGTGGCAGATACTCATTTGACTCAGCCAACATTGTCTATCTCATATGCTGCAGGCAAAGATGCCCTGAGGCATGGTACATTGGTGAGACCGAGCAGAGGCTACGGCAATGGATAAATGGACACCGCACAACAATCAACGGACAACAGTTTTCTCTTCCAGTTGGAGAACACTTCAGCAGTCTGGGACATTCGGGTGAACATCCTCCAAGGTGGACTTCGGGACAGGCAACAACATAAAGTGGCTGAGCAGAGGCTGATAGCCAAGTTCAGTACCCATAGGGATGGCCTCAGCTGGAACTTTGGGTTCATGTCACACTACATGTGAGCCCACTGCACTACACAGACACACACACACACACTCCTACAGACCCATACACTCACGCAGACTCTCTCTCATTCACAAGCTCTCTCTCATATGCTCACTCCCACACTCACGCGCACCCTTTCACAGACTTATACCCTTTCACACTCACACGCATACACACACTCACACTCATAACCTCCCCCCACTCCACCCCACACTCACTCTCTCTCTCACACACACACACATATAATTTTGTGGGGTGAATTTGTACTTGCAGAATTACATTTTATTTTGCTCAAAAACTGCATGAATGCACGTAAGTCCTTTTTTTTTGGATTACAATCAGTTTGAACAGACAGTCTCAGATAGGGCACCTCACACCTTAAGTGCATTATCTGGGCCAACATGACATCAATTGTTAAAGTTCATTTGAGAATGTATCTTTAAAATGTTCTGCGATTTACATATGAAAGAACTGAAACCAACATGTTCATTCTAAAAGATGAGACTTAACAAACAATCCAGGTCTTTTTCAATATATAATTTCAGTTACATCACACTGTAAACTTCTGCTATAAATTCTGTGTCTTACGATCTTATACACCACAACCACATGATGAAGGAGCAGCGCTCTGGAAGCTAGTGCTTCCAAATAAACCTGTTAGACTATTGTGTGATTTTTAATTTTGTACACAATTGTAGCATTTCCCTTGTGACAGCAGCTTCAGACCTCCCTGCTGCTGATCCTGAAGTCTCATTCAATGACCTCAGACCTCACTTCTGCTCCATCAATTGGCGATTGCTACAGTGTTGCTGAGTTTCAAAGTGCTGCCTCCCAGCATTTCTCTCCCATGTGTTTTGGACCCATATTTGCTCATTAGAATTGTTAACACAGCTGGGCCATTTCTTAAGTTTTGTAATACCTTTTTATTATTACCTCCTCCCACTCTGGACACCATGCCATATTTCCTATTTATTCCTATCAATTTACTGCTGCCTCTCATGGGTCCTTGACTCTATGTAAGCAGCTTTTTTCTCTTCTCTTAAGAGTTTGGGTTCCTGACTCTTTTCACTATTTCTTAACTTGTGGATCCCTGACCCTACTGTAGCTCCTCTGTATCCTCATGGTCCCCAACCTCAATATCTGGCTTCTTGTTGCCTTTAGCCAATGGGGGTCAGAGTTCAATCATTCAGCAGAGTCATGCCAATACCCTTCACTGCTGCCATGGCAGGTGGTATAAAGTGCACATACTCAGGCAGTCAAGAACCTGTACTAGTCCATGCTGAATTCCTTTTTCCCTGGATCTCTGACCCTGTACTTACTTTGGCTGTTTGTCCTCCTCACATCACAAGCACTTGGTTTATGGTCCAATCAGTGGTTGGAAATCTTCACCCTCTTTCACCCACTAGAATCCTGGCTGTTCATGTGGGCAGCTGCCCTCTTAATCAGCCTATGACCCTTGTGGAAGTATGGGCAATGTTGTATCTCCATTTTGTTTTAGTCTGAGGGTTTAATAAAGATCTCATAGGCCATTTTTCAAGGAGGTAGCCCATGCCACCCTTCAGCCATTCTTGTATGGCCCAAGAACTTTGGAAAGAGGCAGGAATCTGGCAATGCTCTGTTACATATGCAACAAGATAGCTCTTGGGATATCTGACACCAACCTCCAAAACCAGGCATTGATG
This sequence comes from Chiloscyllium plagiosum, assembly GCF_037043375.1. NCBI lineage: Eukaryota > Metazoa > Chordata > Chondrichthyes > Orectolobiformes > Hemiscylliidae > Chiloscyllium > Chiloscyllium plagiosum. The sequence goes on along the minus strand of NW_028270172.1, from coordinate 34,306,514 downwards.
ATCACAGATAAGTTGAACAATGATGGAGTAGGAATCTTTTCTGTTGGTGAACTGTGCAAATTGATGATAAGGTGCTCTGAAAGCAATATGGGTGCAGTCTACAGGGGTCTGCACCTGACAGAAGCCAGTGACAGTTGAAAATATCCTGCGCAGGCTTTAACTCTTCTTGTTCCAGAAGAAACATAATACTGGTGTCATTTGAGGAAAGTTTCATGTCCTGGAGGATTGAGAGATACCACCCATAATACCATCAGAATTAGGCATAGAAATAGCCTGATCACCCCTTCAAGCCTATTTGGCCATTCAAGAAGATCAAGGTTGATCTGACATTCCTCACATCCACTTTCCTGCCTTGTTTCCTGTTACCCTCAATTTCCCTGACTGATCAAGAATCTATTTATCTCAGCCTTAAAAATACACGAAGATTCTGTCCTCACAGCTCTTTGTGGAAAAGAATTCCAAAGACAGGTCTCCAGTACTCCTTGAAATTGCCCATTTGGGTAGTTAGCATTTTCACCTAATCATTAGTTCATGTGTTGTGAAAATGTCAACAACATGGAATCTTATGACCTTGGTCTTTCTAATAATAGTCAGTTAGTTTAGTTGGCTGTATGACTGGTTTGTGATGAAATATGATGTGAGCAGTGTGAATTCAATTCCTATACTGGCTGAAATTAGCATGAAGGACTCTTCTTCTCAATCTCTCCCCTTGCTTGATATGTGGTGACCTTCAGGTTGAACCACCACAAGTCTCTCTCTTTCTCTTTCTAATGAGAGAGCAGCCCTCTGGTCCAGTAGGGCTATGTGGTCTTTCTAATCAAATGCTTTCTTCTTCAAATTAGCATTTGGTGTTTCTGTAACGTAGACTTTCTGGCTGCATTGTTTTTAGTTTTATTGAAAAATTGGCAGCAAGCTCACATGGTTTCTGCTCAGGTTTTGAAACTTAGGTTGGTGAATCTAATAATTTAGAGATGTGTGTTGACTTTTTTGTAACTTTAGTCTGGATTTTTACTGTTATTATTACTCATCCCTCAACTTTTAAACAAATTTAACTCTTTCAGTCCTGCCCACAACTGGATGTAACTGGCCTTTTTTTACTGCAGTACTGCCTTTTAGAAAGCTGGTGAATGTTAGTCTGCACTTTTTTTAAACTTCCCAAATGCCTTTATGACATCATCAGCGAGCCACGCAATTTTGGACTATAGGTGTGATGGCAACTATTTTGCTTCTGCATGATTCACTCAGTTTTTCTTTGGCACTAATTCAGGTTGATTTTCCTCAGTCTCATTTAACATTACATCCATTTAAATGATTTGAGTCTTATCCACTGACATCTGATGCCAACCATTTTATTTCATCTGGCTCCCACGATGCAAAATAATCAACTATTTTTGGATGCAAAATGTAGGAGTTTCATCCACTGAATTTCTTTTTATTGACCGCGTAGCTAATGGGCTGTTACATCAGCACCTGAATTCAATGCTGCAAGAACTGATGTGTCCACATAATAACTGGTTCCCAGCTTGTGACAAATAATGTAGTAACCAAGCTATTACACTTTGAAATGTAACAGTAAAATGGCCTGTAAGGCTCACAGGCAAGTAAAGACTGGCTACTTAAAGGTAGACCACAGAGTATCTTATACTAAATTGTTAGGCCTTAAGTAGGAGCTCAGTTGGTTGTAAGCCTGGTCTATGATGCAAAGTGATGCCAATAGTGTGGGTTCAATTCCCACTTTAGCTGAGATTACCATGAGTTACTCTCCTTGTCAACCTCTCCCTTTGCCTCAGGTGTGGTAACTTTTGGGTTAGACCACTATTCTAATGAGGGAGCAGGACTATGGTGTTTCTCAGGCCTTCTGTCATGGGTGTTTGTCTTGGTTTGCACCCCTGGAAACAACCTTTAGAGCAGAATGTCCGCATCACAGAGCAGCTCGGGATGAATTTGAACAAAAACTAATGCATCTCATGATGGGTATGGATAGGATAAATAGACAAGTCTTTTCCCTGGGGTGGGGGAGTCTAGAACTAGATGGTCTAGATTTAGAGTGAGAGGGGAAAGATATAAAAGAGACCTAAGGGGCAACTTTTTTACGCAGGGGGTGGTACATGTATGAAATGAGCTGCCAGAGGAAGTGGTGGAGGCTAGTGCAATTGCAACATTTAAAAGGCATCTGGATGGGTATACGAATAGGAAAGGTTTGAAGGGATATGGACCAGGTGTTGGCAGGTGGGATTAGATTGGGTTGGGATATCTGGTTTGCATGGACAATGTTTAAGAAGGGTGGTAAGGACAAGCCAGGCAACTATAGACCAGTGAGCCTGACGTCGGGGGTGGGCAAGTTGTTGGAGGGAATCCTGAGGGACAGGATGTACATGTATTTGGAAAGGCAAGGACTGATTAGGGATTGTCAACATGGATTTGTGCATGGGAAATCATGTCTCACAAACTTGATTGAGTTTTTTGAGGAAGTAACAAAGAGGATTGATGAGGGCAGAGTGTAGATGTGATCTATATGGACTTCAGTAAGGCGTTCGACAAGGTTCCCCATGGGAGACTGATTAGCGAGGTTAGATCTCACGGAATACAGGGAGAACCAACCATTTGGATACAGAACTGGCTCAAAGGTAGAAGACAGAGGGTGGTGGTGGAGGGTTGTTTTTCAGACTGGAGGCCTGTGACCAGTGGACTGCCACAAGGATTGATGCTGGGTCCTCTACTTTTTGTCATTTACATAAATGATTTGGATGCGAGCATAAGAGGTACAGTTAGTAAGTTTGCAGATGATACCAAAATTGGAGGTGTAATGGACAGCGAAGAAGGTTATTTCAGATTACAACAGGATCTTGACCAGATGGGCCAATGGGCTGAGAAGTGGCAAAAGGAGTTTAATTCAGATAAATGCAAGGTGCTGCATTTTGGGAAAGCAAATCTTAGCAGGACTTATACACTTAATGGTAAGGTCCTAGGGAGTGTTGTTGAACAAAGAGACCTTGGAGTGCAGGTTTATAGCTCCTTGAAAGTAGAGTCACAGGTAGATAGGATAGTGAAGAAGGCTTTTGGTATGCTTTCTTATATTGGTCAGAGTATTGAGTACAGGAGTTGGGAGGTCATGTTGCGGCTGAACAGGACATTGGTTAGGCCACTGTTGGCAGATTGCATGCAATTCTGGTAACCTTCCTATTGGAAAGATGTTGTGAAACTTGAAAGGGTTCAGACAAGATTTACAAGGATGTTGTCAGGGTTAAAGGATTTGAGCTATAGGGAGAGACTGGACAGGCTGGGACTGTTTTCCCTGGAGCGTCGGAGGCTGAGGGGTGACCTTATAGAGGTTTGCAAAATTATGAGGGACATGGATTGGGTAAATAGGCAAAGTCTTTTCCCTAGGAGGTCGGGGAGTCCAGAACTAGAGGGTATAGGTTTAGGGTGAGAGCGGAAAGATATAAAAGAGACCTACGAGGCAACTTTTTCATGCAGAGGGTGGTATGTGTATGGAATGAGCTGCCAGAGAAAGTGGTGGAGGCTGGTACAGTTGCAATATTTAAGAGGCAGTTGGATGGGTATATGAATAGGAAGGTTTGGAGGGATATGGGCCGGGTGCTGGCAGGTGAGACTTGATTGGATTGGAGTATCTGGTTGGCATGGACAAGTTGGACTGAAGGGTCTGTTTCTATGCTGTACATCTCTATGGCTCTACATTGGACTGAAGGGTCTGTGTCCGTGCTATACATCTCAATGACTATATCGCGATTCTTCCTTTACAAAGGCACATTTGATGAAGACCCGGGCAACATTTTTTTCCTCATGACAGCTACCCCAAAGCTGCATGCAGAGGGGCAAAAGTCAAGACATAAAGGAATTTATCTGATAAGAAGGGCCTTTGTCAGCCTGAAACTTTTTGGTCTTATGATATAAAGGGTTATCCTTTGCCAAATGTTGCAAACTGGCACATTGAGGTCCAGCAACATGCTGAGGAATGACTAAAATTTGGGGCAGCCAAAACTGAGGCACAATTGGGAAAGGTCACTGTCTAGGGTTTTAAAACCATTTCACACCAAGGTGCTAAAATTTGTAGAATCCCTTAAATTGTATGTCTGAAATTGAATACTCCTGATTTTACAATGTACATTCCAAGTGTTTTGAAGTATCCCTGAACAGAACATTGTGCAGGGAGAAAAGTTTTTCTATTGCGCTTTCAATGATTTTCAATTTGAAACGTATTGTACTCCGGCAGGTAATATGCCTTGACACGAAATACACATTAAAATGATTACATTCACATTGAAACACCGAACAGTTGGGTGTGCTGTCTGAAGCCAAATTTTTACAGTTTCTGTAATTTTCAAGTCTAGAAGTTTTGCAACGTACTTCTACAAATTTTAGGAACGAATCAGATTATTGGAAAACACCGACCAGCCATTTACAGACAGACTCTCACCTCAATAATGAAGGGTGGGAATGGAAACACACAATCTACACCATATTGCAGACCAAAAAAGAAACATGCACCCCGACCCCTCCAAATCGCAGCATCCCACAAAAAAATACACAGCGTTAATATTTGGAAACCTAACGAGAAGATTGCGAACAAAAGTCAGAGTGCGGTGGACGTGAAAATTTTCTTCTTTGACACTGATAAGACAATCCATTAGCTCTGAGCCCGCCTTGTCCGAAACATTTCCGGGTGGAGGAGGGGAAAGGGCAGCTCCTGATATTTGATTGGTTACTTGGTCTGTTCATCAAGATGCGTGCTGTGTCGTTTGCCATTTTCAATTGGTTTCTATTATTGTTCGTCAAGTGACGTCCAGCCTGACCGTTGCCACACGGCCTCATCCCATTTCCTCCAGTCTCGCGATCCTAGCCTGTACCGTTGGAGGCGCCGAATTTGAAATTTTGAATGCAGTTGGGCGCAGTTCGAGATCGTGGAGGCAGCAGCACGAGAAGAGCTTGAGGAAGCAGGTTGTTTGACACGGGCTGATTTGGCTGGCGTGTCACTCGGAAAGCATGGACCCGTTCACTGAGGTAAGGGGCTCCGTGTCCCCCGTGTCAGGAGGCTAGGTTGTCGAAACGGGGAGTTTCGGCGGTTGCAATTCAGGGGAGAACGAGACCATGAGTAGTGTGTGCAAGTTGTCCAGGTCACCCTAATCATGTCAGATCTGTTATTCATCGAGGTTCAGCTGTTGCTGCTGTACCCTGCTCCCTGATCTTCCAAGGCTCAGCATCCAAAGAGCGACTTTCCGTCATAACTCGCTGCACGTTGTTTCCACGCTGCCACTTGTGTTTTTGGTTACGTGTAAAAAATTACGGGCGAGGACTCTCTCCACACCCCCCACCCCCCAAATTTTCTGATGAGGGGTCAAGAGTCCTAAAACGTTAACACAGTTGAAATTAATAAACGCTGAGTTGCTGAGTTTTATTTCCAGCATTTTTTTGTTAAATCAAAATTGTTATCTTTGAATTATGCAGGATGGTATCCTTTACCCTCTCAAAAGGAATTTGTCCTATGAACCAAACAGTAAAAGCAAACTTTCTCTTGGTTTTAAGATAAACCAGTAAGCCCAGTGGGCGAGACAGTTATGTCAACTCAATTTTGTTTTCGTTAATTTTGCTTCAACTTTCTCCCCTATTCCCTTGTTTTGAAAGGCTTTCAGAATGATACGTGGCACATTTCAGAATTATGTGATACCTGCTCGCTCTGTTATAACGCGCGTTTCGTCAACAAGAAACCAATGTAACGCGATTGACGAATTGGCATTGTTTCTACAGTACGAAACGCGATTCCAACACCAACACTTCAAGCACTGTTTCTAAAGCGCGATTTTCTATAACGCGGGGTTGTACAAGAACAAACCATCGTGTCATAGGAGAACTGATTTTCGTATGTCGTATCAGAGGGAGTGATTATTGCTTGGCAACGTTGCTCCTTTGTAACTTGGACGAGTGAGTTGCCTTTGATGATTAGCTGTACCAGTAATCAGAACTGAACACCCTTAATCCTGTTTTTCTCTTATCGCAGATGCTGACTGAGCTGCCAGTTTCTAACATTTGCTGTAATTGTTCTGAACTTCCTTATTTGTTATTCTTCTAAACCTCCTCTATTTGAAATGCTACTTGAGTTTATACGTAATCTGTTTGGAATGCTTTCCACTGAGTTCACATTCTTCCAACTCCAATCTGTGCCCGCCTTTTTATAATGCAGAAAAGAAATAAGGAACTATTCAGATAAAATCAGTAGGAATAGAGTACCTTTATGAATGCGTGACTATTTCTAATTAGGACTTGGAGACAACATCTTTTAATTCTGTAAACTAAAAGTATTAATTTGTTTAAAGCTTCATAGAAATGAAAAAAAAAACTTAAACTTGACTTTGCAACTGATCAGCTGATGTGCTGTATAGTAAGTAGCTGCTTGTGAAATTGTCATAATTTCCTTACATGGATAGAGGGTAAATATGGGATCACAATTTGGTTTATACTTTGGGGAGAAAGTGAGGTCTGCAGATGCTGGAGATCAAAGTTGAAACTTTATTGCTGGAACAGCACAGCAGGTCAGGCAGCATCCAGGGAACAGGAGATTCGACGTTTCGGGCACAGGCCCTTCTTCAGGAATGAGCAGAGAGTGTTCAGCAGGAGAAGATAAAAGGTAGGGAGGAGGGACTTGGAGGAGGGGCGTTGGAAATGTGATAGGTGGAAAGAGGTCAAGGTGAGGGTGATAGGTCGGAGTAGGATGGAGGCGGAGAGGTCAAGAAGAAGACTGCAGGTCAGGAAGGCGGTGCCGGGCTGGAGGGATCCGGCTGAGACAAGGTGGGGGGAGGGGGGATGAAGAAACTGGTGAAGTCCAAGTTCATCCCCTGTGGTTGGAGGGTTCCCAGTCGGAAGATAAGACGCTCCTCCTCCGACCGTCGGGTTGTTGTGGTTTGGCGGTGGATGAGTCCAATGACCTGCATATCCTCGGTGGAGTGGGAGGGGGAGTTGAAATGCTGTGCTACAGGTTGGTTGGGTTGGTTCGTCCGGGTGGCCCAGAGGTGCTCTCTGAATCGCTCCGCAAGTAGGCGGCCTGTCTCCCCAATATAGAGGAGGCCACACCGGCTGCAGCGGATGCAGTAGATGATGTGGGTGGAGGTGCAGGTGAATCTGTGGCGGATATGGAAGTTTCCTTTGGGGCCTTGCAGAGAAGTGAGGGGGGAGGTGTGGGCGCAAGTGTTGCACCTCCTGCGGTTGCAAGGGAAGGTGCCGGGAGTGGAGGTTGGGTCGGTGGGGGGTGTGGATCTGACAAGGGAGTCGCGGAGGGAGTGGTCTCTACGGAAAGCTGATAGGGGAGGGGAGGGAAATATATCCTTGGTGCTGGGGTCTGTTTGGAGGTGGCGGAAGTGACGGCGGATGATGCGCCGTTACAGTTTCTAACATTTGCTGTAATTGTTCTGAACTTCCTTATTTGTTATTCTTCTAAACCTCCTCTATTTGAAATGCTACTTGAGTTTATACGTAATCTGTTTGGAATGCTTTCCACTGAGTTCACATTCCTCCAACTCCAATCTGTGCCCGCCTTTTTATAATGCAGAAAAGAAATAAGGAACTATTCAGATAAAATCAGTAGGAATAGAGTACCTTTATGAATGCGTGACTATTTCTAATTAGGACTTGGAGACAACATCTTTTAATTCCGTAAACTAAAAGTATTAATTTGTTTAAAGCTTCATAGAAATGAAAAAAAACTTAAACTTGACTTTGCAACTGATCAGCTGATGTGCTGTATAGTAAGTAGCTGCTTGTGAAATTGTCATAATTTCCTTACATGGATAGAGGGTAAATATGGGATCACAATTTGGTTTATACTTTGGATCAAACAGAAACTTCAGTAATGCCTTGTGTCTGTGTATGACTGAGATCTTATCCAGAAGAGGTAATTTGAAACAAAAAAAATTATTGAGGCTATTTTACATTACAATTTTTAACTGACTTACTGATACTGTAGGAAAGAGAAGCTAGTTTGAACATAAACAGTTTATTTGATTGCCAATCTGATAGCATATCAGTTTTTAATTTACTGCTAGACATGTGGCATGTATTAGAGCAATTAAAAACTAAAATACAGATATCTGAAAAGGTAGAAAAGTGCTTCAATCAATTTTGACAATAGACATTTGACTCTACTCTGGCTATATTTACTCTTCCAAATGTTTTCTAAACAAAATAGAAAAAGCAAATCAGCCATAGTATTTTCAGTTAAATTTTTTGTTTCCTTTATTTATTTTATTTGTACAACAATGATTTGCAATACAACAACCATTTTATTAATTGGCAGCTATGGGAAAAGGAGTGTACAGGTTGATCAAATATTTCATTTTGAGCAAGAGGTTCACATAATCAATGCAAAAACATACATGGCATAATAAAAATGTAATGCAGGGGTATGCACATCACTGTTTTAATGAAACATTTTTTTCAATTAAATGCTAACCCTACAGCAATTCTTTCAACTTGAGTTTACTGTATGTAGCAATAAAATCTACAATTCTGATGTAAAGCAACAAATTAAAACCTTGTTTGCTATGCATTTATGTTAGCACATCTAAACAATTGGTCTCAAAGTTTGTAATGTTTTAAACTTAAACACCTAGAAACATGTGAAGTTTCTCATCTGTAGCTGTATCTACAGTGAAACTTAATTTTGAGGAACAGTTAAGAAAATGTACCTGTCATTTTGACTACGTTGTGGCAGGACATATAAATATATGTTTGGCTCATTACTACTGAAGAAAAAATATTTTTGTTGGAGGTAGAGCTTTCTGCTGAAATCATAAAATGTTCCACTTTAAGTCTTCATAATTTTCAAATTTTGTGTGATGTAAAGGAGAAGCAAAACTGACAAGTTTCCTCAAAATTAGAATGGGGGAAACAGAACCAGTTTGCAACTTTAAACTAATAACTATTTTCCTCTTGAGAGTCGTGTTCCAGTATTTGTTTCGAGGCTTAGTGCTTTGGTACCAGTGGTTAGATTACCAGGCTGTTACTAGTGGGGTACAATAAGGGTCAAGGCTTGAGTTCCAGCTATTCACAAGCTATTATCAATAGTTTGGATGCTGGGACCAAGTACTTCCAAGTTTGCAGATGACATGCAACTAAGTGGGAATGTATATTGCAAGGATAAACCAGAGGTTTCAAGAGGATTTCAACAGCCTGTGTGAGTGATGGGACACATGGAAGATGGAATATGAATATGAATACATGTGAGGTCATCCGTTGATGACAACCTGAGGTGCAGGTTATTTCTTAAATGATAAGGGACTGGAAAGTGATCATGTCTAAAAGGACTTGAACATCCTTCTTCTTAAATTACTGAAAGGTAATATACAATGCAGTAAACAATTAGAAAGCTTAAAACTATGTTGTCTTTGATAGCAAGAGGATTTGAGTACAGAGCAAAGTTATTTTGCTTCAGTAATGCTATAGAATGTTGTTGTGAATGCTTCTCATGTATCGCATACATTTTTGGCTCTCGATGTTTTGAAGTCATGGGCAGGGTAATAGCACCTCCTAACTGACTGCAGTGGTGCAAGAAAGCAACTCACCACCACTTTCCCAAGGGTAATTGGGGATGGTCAATAATCAGTCTCAGCAGCGATACTTACATTCTGGGAATGAATATTTTAAAAAGGTAAATGCAGAAAGGATGTTTCTCTAACTTTGAGTCTGCAGTAAAAAGGGGAAACCATTTAGGCCTGAGGTGAGGAGGGATTTCTTCACTCAGATGATGGTGAATCATTGGAATTATCTAACCGGAGTGCAGTGGAAGCTCTGATCAATAAATTTCAAGACTAAGATCAATGGAATTCTAGTTAGAAATGACATCAAGGGATATGGGGATAATTTGGGAAAATAGTATTGAAGTAGGTGATCAGCCACAATCTTGAATGGCTGAGCAGGTTTGAGGGCTGAATGGCCCAGTCCTGCTTCTTTATTGCTGTCTATAAAGAAAAGTTGCCTAGGTGTTAACTATGAATTATCTCCTTTTTAACTTCAGATTACTCCTGCCACTTGTAACCCAGTGATAAACAGCTCAAAATACTTTCCACGGGTACAACCCAATTGAGAAAAAACAAAAATGTACTTGAAAAACATACAACAATCATAAGAAAAGTATGGACGTTTTACATGCCTTTTGCAGTATTGAATTCTTGATGAAACTTATTTGTGGTTTTATACACAACACTTTTAAAAAAAGTAATAATTTAACAAGTATTTGGGAGAAAAATATATAACGTAATATCTGTCCTGGAATGCTATATATCCATTCCTGCAGAATGATCATTATTATTCTTTCATCTCCCTGCCTCTGTTGAATATTTTTAATCTAAACTTAACTCTAAAAACCAAGAACCCTTTAACTCTAGTAGATTAAATATATTACTTTTTAATCTACCCTGAATTTAGATTGAGACCTGACCATATGTTATATCAAAGCATATCTTATTTCCTATTATTTCCATCCCTTGCTATTTCTTGTAAACTGGCTGTTGATAGCACTGTAAAGTTTTTGTTTCCTGAGAGTTTCATTGTCCAGATGTACAGAATAGATATACTTTCTGATAAGTAAATATGTTAGGCTTTGAGAAATACCTCTGGTCAGTGTTTTTGCAATTATAGGACTGTATCTAGCAGGGTTTTCCCCTTGTCTTAGACCAGGCCATTACTGGATACTTTTGTACAGAAATATTTTACTACTTTACATGTATATATTCTATAAGCTTCTTGTAAACCATTCAATAGGTTTAATTTTATTTCCACTACACAAATTTAGTACTAATTTATCTGCTCCTCATCAAATTTTATTCTTGTTTCCCTTCCAAAAATGTACATGGTTCAATGAGTGCTGGTTGTGCTCAACCGCTGTTTTCTATTCAATCTTTGTTTCAATGAATTCTAGCTGAAGCTGTTCTGGCTTCACCTGAAATCTACGATTTCTATGTAAGTCCAGCAGATAGAGGGGGAGCATTTGTTCATTTTAACGTTTTTTAATTAACAAAATGGCATTGAGCCCAATTATAACGATCATCCTGCCATACTTAGACTGCTTTTACAGTCAGGGGTCAGACTTGTAGTCCACATGGTTTACCTATATTTTGGCTTTCCTGATTATGTTGTAATATCAGTGAGTTGTAATTTTTATAATTGGTTTTCACTTTCCTCTTTCTGTTCAAACTTTTTGGGTAAAGAATCAGTAATTTCATTTCAAAACATCTTGTATTTCCAGTAATAGTAACTTTGATATATAATTGTGAATTAAAGGCCACCTAAAAACTAAGATACTACTTCAATCTTTAAGAGACAGGAGACACTGCTGCAAATGAAACATTTCAATTCATACATCTCTGTCGCCCAGTAGTTTGAATTGATGGGGCAGTGCATCAGTTACTCCAATAGAATTTGAACTTTGAGTCACATGCCAAATTGTGCATATTTGAGAAATGAGATTCAGCTGCTTTAACGAAATATTCTGCTGCAGTGCTGATTAGTAGACTTGGTATGTGTTTCAAGATATACAAATTCTATGAAGGCAGCTGATTGTTAACTGCCAAATTGCACAGTTGGAAAGTTTCAAATATCAGCTTGGACGTTTCAGAAGTGTTTTTACCTATACTTTGTACCTTTTGAGAATATAAGAGTCATTAATAAAGGATTAGTAACTAGTTACAGGTTCATGAAAAGCATCTTTACTCCAATATTGCAGACAATGTGGAGCTTGCTAACACTGGAAATGACTAAGCGAATTAAAAAAGTACGTGAGGGAGAAAATAATAGGATATGTTGATAAAATGCTCAGAAACGGTAACATTCAACTAACTAATTTAACGAGCCTCTCTGACTATTTTTCTTTGCTGACAAGTTCGTCATTAGATTCTTGGGATTGCCGTCTGTTGATCCTGAAGTTAATTTTTACCTTGAGCTGGTCTTCTATAATTTTCCAAATTTCATTTAGGACACGAAAACAATTTTAGTACGTGAAGAGTTTCAAATATAACAGGTTGTCGTCAAATAGATTCTAAGCCAGTTAGATGATATACCTTTTAAGATGGTCATGTGATATTATGACAACTAACATTACCACTACCTCTGCCTCCCTACCTGTATACCGTAGTGCCACTGGACTGGTAATCTAGTGCTTCTGAGCACATGGATTAGAATCCACCTTGGCAAATGGTGAAATTTGAATTCAATAAAAAGCTAGCCTATTGATGACTGTGAAATCATTATTGTTTGTTGTAAATATCCATCAGTCTGACTAATGTTGCTTAGTGAAGGAATAAATCAACTGCTATTATCTGGTCTGGACTGCATATGAATCCAGATCTACTGTTCAGGAAAAGGGAAACCGAAATCTATTATGTAAAAAATGTTGCTAATAGTCTACATTGAACCTTGTACTGTGATCTCAGGGAGCTTTAAAGCCATGCTTTAAGAGCCTTCCAATTAGTCTGCCAAGCTCAGGCCTCAGTACCTGAAATATCACCTGTTTTTTTAAAATTATCCAACTGAAATTCAAGTTTGCTGATGTATGCAATCCTGGGTTTCTTAGATAGTTGTTTCATGACCAGAGGAAGAGTAGGACTCTAGGCTGAATTGGCAGTCTTTCTCAGACCCTCATCTGTGGTTTTAAAAAAAAAGTTGCTAGATGGTAAGAAGCCTATGTTTTGCAAGAAAGAAAACTACTGGGCCCAGCTCTCTGAGGAAGTGATCAATTAGTCACCTCTGGGCAGCTGTGACTCTCTTGAAATGGTATTTAATGTCTTTTGGATTAATCAAAACTACCTGACTGCCTGTGCATGTGTGGATGGAGGAGCAAAGCAACACCTCCACATTTTGTGTATTGTTAATAAACACCATATTTGCTCCTTTTTGCTGTGGGTTCATTTTCAGAAATTGGAACTCAAAAACTTGGTTTTGGTGAGCACCTTTTTGGTTTGCCTTTCATGGGATTTTAAAGAAAGGAAAAGGTGTAAATCAAACAATATCTTGTTGTCTTGGGCTTAAATGGAGAAAAGTAACCATAATTTAAATTCACCTCCACTCCAAGTTTCAGTAAGATCCTGGATGATCTTCTATTTCAAGTCCCTGAACCTACTCTATCACCACTATTTGTCTTTTTTTTAATCTATCATTCTGTTAAAAGTATGTTCAGTAAACATCCATGTCCTCCTGAGTGGCAAATAACAAATGCTGCCAAGTACTGTTTTTATGTCTTATTTTGAACTTTACTATTATCCTTTCCATATCCCTCATTTTATTACTATAATTTGAGATGTAAATTGGTAAGTGATTTGATTTGACTTTATTTTCAGCATTTTTAATCTAGCAGAATTTTTCTAGTTTTGCTCTAAATTCAGAGACAGAATGTTTTATTTTCTGCAATAAAACGTCTTGTGATAAAGCAAAATTGCTTTTATGAATACAAGTTGATGTGCGTTAGCAGATCGACAGGAGCTGGAAGTTCTGGATGATATCCTTCATTGGACCGTGCATGTATCCATTGTTGCCACTTAGCCTTTTTGTTGTTTTGGTGCCAACATGATACAATAAAAACAACATTGAAGGCAGGCAGATATGCTTTTGTATTTCAAAAGCAAATACTTTATATATTGGAAATTTAAACTTTAAAAGCAAAATATGCAGGAACTATTCAGTTTCTTAGAGATCTGTGGCATGATAATATAGCTTGATGACCTTTTCATCTGAGATTACTTTTCACTTATTTTCACAGCATATAACTACTTGTAATATAAATAACATCGATAATGAAATTACTATATTTTTGGAGAATTTACTAATACTCACCAAGCTATAGTAAATAAGTGACTTGACCAATGATGTGATTTTATACTTGTAATTCCTGATGTGCTTGAAAATCGTTTTTCAAACCCATATTCATGCTTTAGCCTAGCACATCTTGACTTTAGAAATAATGCAGTTTTTGTGCTTCACTTGTCTTTCCTCAATAAAAGCTTATTGTTTTAATTGAATGAAGTGATGCAATTTTTTGCTCAGTGTTTACATTATGTAATCTGTGATTTTTATACAAGACTGTGGACAATACCAAGAATTGTTACCTATTCTAGAAATTACTTGAGCGAACTCGGGCTCGGCGAGAGAATCTGCAGAAGAAGATGGCTGAGAGGCCCACAGCAGCTGCTCGACAAATTGTAAAAAGATCCAGGGAACCTTTGTCTGAGGCTAGCAATCAACCATTGGAAGTTACTGAGGAAGGTAAAAGATTTCTTACTGTGTTTGCTTATGACCAAAAAATGTTCTATAGTACCCAAGTGAATAGAAACAGTAATCTTCTATTATGAAGAAGCAATAATATTTTTTATTGAGCTAGGTGTCCCACATACCTGGTGTTTGTGAACGCTTATCTAGCCATATATCTAAAATTTAAAATCTAAACTAAAACGTGATATTTGAAGATGCTTTCCATATTATATGCATGCCTTTGCCTAAACTGCTGAAAGATGTCTTAATTTTAATGCATTTGAATTGAGGTGATATTAATCTCCACCTGATATTTATATATGTAATTATGAAAATGTTGATTTAAAATTGAAGTTGTGATGTGTGAAGGAAGGCAAACACAGAATGACATTTAACCTGAGATGGTATTCAGGCTTACTAAAGGGCTGACCATTTAATCTTAAAAGGACTAATTTTACCTAAATAAAGGAACAATTAAACACATTGGGGTAGAGTTCCAGCAAAATTGGTCTATTCAGCACAAAGTTGGCTGAGCCAGCTCAAAACATCATTAAGTTAAGTAGAATAGGAAGGCATTAGAGGGCAAAATGCTGGCAACTGGGGTTAGGTCACATTTGGGATGTCTGTTCAGTGCAAATTACTCTATAAATTATGCCGATAACTCTTGTGTTCAAGCTTCTGCGATCTTTGCTGTTTCATGGCATAGTAGATCTGACCAATTATCCATGTCATCATTGAATTTCCACCATTTCTGCAGATGAAAGGTTACATTTTTAAGAACCTGTTGAATTGAGGCACCATCAGAAGTAGCTCGGCTCTTACAGATTTTCCATCTTGACAATTAGTTATAAACCTGTGAATGGTTGTGTAGTTTTTAAATCATTTTTGATGATATTAACTGTGGCTACTCACAGGTTGAGTACTGCACACTAATCAATTAATTTTTAATAATAAATTATTTCTTTAGGGTGTAGCTTTGCTTGCTGAGCTGTAGGCTTGATATCCAGACGTTTCATTACCTGGCTAGGTAACATCATCAGTGAAGTGAAGCTGTTGTCTCCTGCTTTTTATTTATATGGTTGTCCTGGATGGGGTTCCTGGGGTTTGTGGTGATGTCATTTCCTGAAAGTTTTCTGAGGGGTTGATAGATGGTATCTAGATCTATGTGTTTGTTTATGGCGTTGTGGTTGGAGTGCCAGGCCTCTAGGAATTCTCTGGCATGTCTTTGCTTAGCCCGTCCCAGGATAGATGTGTTGTCCCAGTCGAATTGGTGGGTTTTTTCATCCGTGTGTAGGGCTACGAGGGAGAGAGGGTTGTGTCTTTTTGTAGCTAGCTGGTGTTCGTGTATCCTGGTGGCTAACTTTCTTCCTGTTTGTCCTACGTAGTGTTTGTAGCAGTCCTTGCATGGAATTTTGTAGATGACGTTGGTTTTGTCCATGGGTTGTACTGGGTCTTTTAAGTTTGTTAGTTTTTGTTTGAGAGTGTTGGTGGGTTTGTGTGCTACTAGGATTCCGAGGGGTCTTAGTAGTCTGGCTGTCATTTCTGAAACATCTTTGATTATGGTAAGGTGGTTAGGGTTTCTGGCTGTGTTTGTTCTTCTTGTCGTGGTTTGTTCTTGAGGAATCTGCGGACTGTATTTTTTGAGTATCCGTTCTTCTCGAATACGTTGTATAGGTGGTTTTCCTCTGTTTTCCGAAGTTCGTCTGTGCTGTAGTGTGTGGTGGCTCGTTGGAATAGTGTTCTGATACAGCTTCATTTATGTGTGCTGGGATGGTTGCTGATGTAGTTAAGCATTTGGTCAGTATTTGTCGGTTTTCTGTATATGCAGGTTTGTAGTTCTCCGTTGTCCTTTCTTTCGACTGTGGCGTCCAGGAATGCGAGTTTGTTGTCGGTTTCTTCCTACCTTATGCCTGTGAGGGTGGTGTTTATGATGATAAATGTCTCTTCTATTTTGTTTCGTTTTGTGATGACAAAGGTATCATCTATGGGGCGGACCCAGATTTTTGGTTTGATGGTTGGTAGGGCTGTTTGTTCAAGTCTCTGCATTACCGCTTCTGCTATGAATCCTGATAGCGGAGAACCCATGGGTGTGCCATTGGATTGTTTGTAGATTGTTGTTGAAGGTGAAGTGGGTGGTGAGGCACAGGTCCACTAGCTTCATGATTTTATTTTAATGAAAATATTAAGCTACAATCTAATTAAGGCACTAGTATAATGATTACACCCAAGTGTAATTGAGGCAGGCTGTTCAATGATACTTCGCTAGGGAATAAGAGGTACGTTGTAAAGGAGGGCTGTTGACGTGCAGTGATACTGTTCCCTGCTGCTGAGCAAGAAGACCTGGATTCAAGAGTCACCCACTCTAGAAATATGTCTTAACATATCTGGACAAAATGCTTAAAATATCTTGGTGGAACACTTTAATTTAGGGCTGTTGAGGTGCATTAATTAGATAATGTCTCTACCTCTGGGCCAGAAGGCCTGGCTTCAAATTCCAGAGGTATGTGATATCATGACTGAACAGGTTGGTTAAAAATATAATGTTGAGCATGCAAGACAAGTAAGAAGCAAAGTAAGATTTTTTTTAAAAATTGTAAATGAATTAATAAGCACATCGGAAATGATTTAGTGAGAAAATAACCTCCATAAATCCTGTAAGAAAAAAGTGAATGGTGTTTTAAGATACATGCAAGAATATGTCACAGGGTGATGTCTAGCCACCGAGGTGAGGTATAACATATGAAGATAGTCACTGATAAGAATCTTCAAAGATATAAACATTCTGGATATTTCACAAGAAAAGACCTGAAAACATTTGTGGGTGGCACAGTGGTTAGCATTGATGCCTTGTAGCGCCAGAGACCCGGGTTCAATTCCTGCCTCAGGCGACTGTGTGGAGTTTGCACATTCTCCCCGTGTCTGCGTGGGTTTCCTCCGGGTGCTCCGGTTTCCTCCCACAGTCCAAAAATGTGTAGGTTAGGTGAATTGGCCATGCTAAATTGCCCGTAGTGTTAGGTGAAGGGGTAAATGTAGGGGAATGGGTCTGGGTGGGTTGCGCTTGGGCAGGTCGGTCCATACTGTAAGTAATCTAATCTAATACCCTCCTCAAATAACAATGATGTTGATCCAACTGAGAAGGAAGCTTGAAAGAGCTAAGAATAGAAGGTTTTTTTTAAATGTCACAGATTACTTAAGGAAATTGATGTATTAATGGCAAATTGAGGCATTTGGTAAGCTACCAATGTTGGGGAAAATAGGTTTTTGTAGTACCTTTTTTATTAAACAGGATGATGAATGAGCCACTAGTAATTTTAAGGACTGTTAGTTTTATTTTACTTCCATCTTAAGTAATCAAACTGGTTTTGAGTCATAAACCTAAAGGTTAACAATACAAGTATAACTTGGTGGATAGTATCCAAGATTAGTTCAGAAGGGAAAAGGTCCCCTCTGAACAAGTTCCATCACAGCTTTGATATAGTAGTGAGCTGTGGTAGCTGTGATATTGTACTTAGACTTCGAAACATATTTTTCCAGGTTCTAAATGAAAGATGACTACTTGAGGCTAATGCAATGGGTTATTGGAGTACATACTTTGTGTTGATTAGAAATCAAATGACAAGTAAAGAACAGTTTGCACTCGCTGCAGTAGTTGAGTCGGTGGAAGGAAAGTTGCAGGAGTCCTAGGGTTTAGTTTTGAACCACTACTGTTGCCAGTTTATATTGGACTTAGAAACCCAAGGCAATGTGATCATCAAAACTCCTAATTGTGATTTTGGATTTAACAATACAACCTATTGTACCACATGCAGATGTATCGGCTAAAATTATGCCTCTAAAGCTCTGAGCTAATTGACTGAATGATCTGCTTGTCTTTATTTCCATTCTTAAGTGGAAATTCTGATGTGCTGGATGCTCAGTGGCATAACATGTTGATGCAGTGTACTGCAGCATAGTAGAATGTACATTTCATTTAAATACACTATTTAACTAAATGTCTAACCATTGATTAACTTTTTCTGATATTTTCAGATAAAATGAATCAGTGGTTAAATATTAGATTTAAATATGATGTTTTCAAGAAATATCAGAAGAATAGAGATTTCTGGAGCAAAAAGTTGGAAGAGTTTAAAGCGATAAAAAGGCAGAACAGAATGGATAGAAGTAAACTGTTTCCAGTCCATGATGTATCAAGAGTGAGACACCATGGCTATAACATTAAATGTATTATATTTAGAACAGAAAATAGGAACAATTTTCTTTGAACCAAGAGTTATCAGGATGTGGAATTCACTTTAAAGGTCAATGTCAATGCTTAATGATCCAAATTGGACAGATGAGTGAAGGTGCATGTGTTAAAGGAAAATGGAATCAGGATAGGTGACACTGGTTACAGCAGTATGATGGCATGGAGGGTAAAGTGGACAGCTCTCCCACAGGGTGAGACAATCCTTTGGGCAAATTTGAAGGTGGGAGAAGGCAGTCTAGTAAAGTAGTTTAGGGAGAGAATCCTAGAAGGAAAAGTCACAAAAACAAGATTGGCCTTTGGATGAAAAGCAGGAATCAAGCATGTTTTTGAGCACTGAGTTCAATTGAGGCATTCAGGAGATCTCTGATTATGATTATTTTGATTTTTTTAAAGTGCAAGAGTTTGGCAATAAAGCAGGAGATTGGCACTAGGAAATGGTGCTTAGTTAACCCGTTTTTGCAGGCAAAATGGGCCAAATAGCACCTTTATGGGCTGTAATCTAATCTTGTGATTAAAAGTTAACTCAATTTTAAATATATATCCTCTCCTCTTGTTCCATTTCCCAATTGATGGTATTTATTCTCCTTTAAGTGGCAGAGTTCTTCACTTTTTTAATTTTGTTTTTTTTAAATGTAGTAAAAGTGTCAACCAAGCCTTCTCCATCCAAACGACGCTGTTCAGATAAAATGGAAACTCCGATCCCTGAGGCAGAGAATGAAGAGCTGGGAATTCCTCTTGTACAACATTCTCCTAGTCAACCTGTTGCATTAATTGGGGTTCAGAACCAGCAAAGTGTGAATCAGAATACACTTCCAGTATCCTCTGTGAAGAATCGAATGCAAGCATTGGTCGAACAACGACTCCAATGGGACAGTTATGGTATGGCCTAATTATACTTTATATTTCACATATATTTCAATGTGATTTACTTTTTTGGAGAACAACTATCCCTTTCTGAATATTCCAGCAATAAGTGGCATGTTATCAACTTCAGTGTTGCACATCATCTTCTGGCTGCCTCACTTATTAAAACAAAATATAGAAATAATTATAGACCAGTGAGCCTTACTTCTGTTGGAGGGAAGGTTTTGGAAAGGATTATAAGAGAGGATTTATAATCACCAAGCAAGCAACAATATGATTTCAGATAATCAACATGGTTTTGTCAAGGGCAGGTCATGTCTCTCAAACTTCATTGAATTTTTTGAGAAGGTGACCAAGCATGTAGATGAGGGTAGGCCAGTTGATGTGGTATATGTGGACTTTTCAGTAAAGCTTTTGATATGGTTCCACATGGTAGGCTGTTGGAGAAAATGCAGAGGCATGGGATTGAGAGTGATTTTAGCAGTTTGGATTAGAAACTGGCTTTCTGAGGGAAGGCAGGGAGTGGTGGTTGATGGAAAATATTCAGCCTGGAGTCCGGTTACTAGTGGTATGCCACAAGGATCTGTTTTGGGACCACTGCTGTTTGTCATTTTTATAAATGACTTTGACGCAGGCATTGGTGGATGGATTAGTAAATTTGCAGATGATACTAAAGTCGGTGGAGTATTGGACAGTTTGGAAGAATGTTACAGGTTGCAGGGGGACTTGGATAAACTGCAGAATTGGGCTGAGAGGTGGCGACTGGAGTTCAATGCATCTAAATGTGAGGTGATGCACTTTGGGAAGGATAACAAGAAGGCAGAGTGCCTCACAACACACTTCACATTCAACAACCAGATATACGAACAAATCAACGGAACACCCATGGGATCACCAATCTCGGGACTCATAGCAGAGGCAGTTATGCAAAGGTTAGAACAAACAGTCCTACCACAAATTCAACCCAAACTCTAGGTCAGATATGTCGATGACACGTTTGTAATCATTAAAAAGACGGAAATAGAAAAAACACACCGGATCATCAACGCCACACTCACAGGAATCCGATTCACGAAAGAAGAAGAAAAGGATAGCCAACTCCCATTCCTAGACGTGATGGTACAGAGAACACCGAACGGAGAATTCACTACAAGGATATACAGGAAAGCCACGCACACAGACCAAGTCCTAAACTATGAAAGTAACCACCCCAACACACACAAACGAAGCTGCATCAGGACACTATTCAAAAGGGCCACAACACACTGCAGTACACCAGAACTGCAAAAAGAAGAAGAGGAACACCTATACAAGGTATTCACCAAAAACGGATACCCGCGCAACTTCATCAACAGATGCCTAAGAGAAAGACCACGGAACGAGGACATACCACAACCAAAAGGACTTGCCACACTACCATACATCAGGAGCATCTCCGAACTGACAGCCAGACTACTGCGACCCCTAGGACTCATAACGACACACAAACCAACAGCCACGCTCAGACAGCAACTCACCAGAACGAAGGACCCGATACCCAACATGAGCAAAACTAATGTAGTGTACAAAATACCATGCAAGGACTGCACAAAACACTATATAGGACAAACAGGAAGACAGCTAACAATCCGCATACATGAACATCAACTAGCCACGAAACGACACGACCAGCTATCCTTAGTAGCCACACACGCAGACAACAAGCAACATGAATTCGACTGGGACAACACTACCATTATAGGGCAAGCCAGACAGAGAACAGCCAGGGAATTCCTAGAGGCATGGCATTCATCCACAAACTCCATCAACAAACACATCGACCTGGACCCAATATACCAACCACTACAGCGGACAGCTGAAACTGACAACCGGAAGCGGCAGGGACAGACCACTATAAACACCGGAGGAAACATCAAAGAAGCGCTTTGCAGGAGGCTCCCAAGATGATGTCGCCTCGCCAGGGGATGAAACGTTTGCAACAAAAACTTCCAGCTCGGCGAACAGAACCACAACAACGAGCACCCGAGCTACAAATCTTCGCACAAACTTTGAGGAAGGCAGAGTACTGAGTCAATGGAAAGATTCTTGGTCGTGTGAATGTGCAGAGGGATCTGGGAGTCCATGTACATAGATCCCTGAAAGTTGCCACCCAGGTTGATAGTGCTGTTAAGAAGCCATAAGATGTGTTAGTTTTCACTGGTAGAGGGATTGAGTTCCGGAGGTGCAATATCATGCTGCAAATATACAAAACGCTTGTGCGGCTGCACTTGAAATATTGTGTACAGTTCTGGTCACCATATTTCAGGAAGGATGTGGAAGCATTGGAAAAGGTGCAGAAGAGATTTCCCAGGATGTTGCCTAGGCTGGAGGAAAGGTCTTATGAGGAAAGGCTGAGAGACTTGGGTCTGTTCTCATTGGAAAGAAGAAGGCTAAGAGGGGATTTGATAGAGACATACAAGATGACCAGAGGATTAGATAGGGTTGACAGTAAAAGGCTTTTTCCTAGGATGATGTCAGCTTATACGAGGGACATAACTATAAATTGAGAGGTGATAGATTTAAGACCGATGTCAGAGACAGGTTCTTTACTCAGGGAGTTGTAAGGGCGTGGAATGCCCTACCTGCCAATGTAGTTAACTCAGCTACATTATGGAGAATTTAACAATACTTGGATAAGCACATGGACGATAGGATAGTGTAGGTGGATGAGCTGAGAATAGTTCACAGGTCGACGCAACATTGAGGGCCGAAGGGCCTGTTCTGCGCTGTATTGTTCTATGTTCTAAAATATCACATTATCTCCTCATGAGGCTCATTGGGAGAGAAGACTAAAACTTTGCTCAAATAATTTGTCTCTCCCTTCTGCCCCCTATTGAGTGTTAGCAATATGGGGGACATTTGACGAGGCAGGAGGGCGGGGACCTTGCTAATTTTCTGCCATTCCCCCCCCGATTAATTCCATGGTGGATGATCAATGGACATTTGTCCCTTCCAGTTATCAGTTAAGGCCTTTAAGTGGGAAATTAATGGTAGTATTAATCCAGTGAATGATGAGTCATGACATGGTCTTATAATGAACTGTGATAAGTATGGGTAAGGGAGCTGTTGAGAGTGACATTGTTGACTCCTCTTCCTTACAATCCCCAACACTTAACCTCTTTTCTCTGTCACTTGCATCTAGCCTTGGATCCAGCTATAATCCTTGGCTTTCAGTGAATGTCATATCTGCAGCAGTCACCGCTTCACCGTGACACTGCTTTCAATAGAGTTGCCAGCCTCTGCCCTTATTTGACCCTCGGGTCCTTGATGTGTAAAAAGGCTGCACTCTGGCTTGTCAAGTGCCTGAGTGGAAGGAGATGACATGGGTTTTTGCCAGTTGGTAGCCAATGTCCTTATCTCCTCAACAAGATTTTTCCAGTCATTTCCCAAAGGAGCAGGTCCTCTTGCAGGAAGAGAGCTTGGAGAGTTGGGTGGGGGGGAGAGATAGAGAGAGAGAGAAATCCAGCACCAAGGGATGAAGGCACTCCAATGTTGAGCAATAAAAATCAAGATAATGCACAACTCTAACATTGACCAGCAGCAATGCTCTGTAAGGTCATGGAAGGTCATTGTATTATTCTGATCGCTATCCTTTCTCTCAAAGAAATAAACCAAAGAAGTCAATGGATTGCTTAATATCAAAAATAAAGTCAATTGCTTTCCTTTAAAACTCTATTAGCCAGACTGCGCTGTTCATATTTCAAGCTCTTAAGGGAATTGAAAAGAGAATGCTTAATATTTCACAAGCTTTTGTATAGTTAAAGAACTTGCCTGTTGGTGTGACTTGGTCATGTTTGAATGAAGGGGAAAAAAAAAACTTGCATTGAAAATGTACTTTCCGTGACCTTAGGACATCACAATGCATTTTATTAGCTGAAATATTCTTTTGTGGTTTAGTCTAAATAGAAATGTAGGAAATGAGAATTTGCATACAACAAGGTACTATAACTAAT
This sequence comes from Chiloscyllium plagiosum, assembly GCF_037043375.1. Taxonomy (NCBI): domain Eukaryota; kingdom Metazoa; phylum Chordata; class Chondrichthyes; order Orectolobiformes; family Hemiscylliidae; genus Chiloscyllium; species Chiloscyllium plagiosum. The sequence goes on along the minus strand of NW_028270172.1, from coordinate 34,283,165 downwards.
AGAAATCTTTTTCAACATTAGTTGAGGGATAAGTTTTGAGTGCATTATCAGAATAATTCCTTTTCCTTTATTTTGAAATAGTCACACTGGATGTTTTACATCCATTGTGGACTGGAAAGGATGTTTGTTTATTGTCTTATGAAAAACAGGACCTCTGACTGTCCTTCAATTAGGTCTTGTGACACAGTGTTAGTGTCCCTACCTCTGATCCAGAAGCTCCATGTTCATATCCTACTTAATGACCACAGAAGGTGTCATAATGTGGCAAATGGGTTAATTTTCAATTCTTCCATTTCCTCCAATATGCTTATGGTAGGTCTTAAAAGGAAAAAGTCCCGATCATCCGGAATGGTGTAGTAACTGCAGTGGAAAGTTTCCATGTTAAAAGATCACACATTTTCTTTATTCTAAGCAACTGGCAAGTGCGATTTCATCACTTCACTGATATGCTAACCCTGGAAGATGCATTCAAGATTTTGAAATAGGGCCGTCCATAAAGACTTCCGTACTTATAATTTATGTAATTGAAGGATTATTGGTTCAAAATATGCATCTTAAACTCTACAAATATGAGAACAAGAAAATTGATGAAAGTTTATGATTTGAGTGAAACTGCATAACTGTTTATTGTGAAAGATACACAAGTGACAAATGATTCCAAAGCAAAGGTATGACCCAGCCTTATTTTCAAAGATAGTAATTATTGATTTTTGACAGCAGAGGGCAGTGTCCATAATTGCAACTATGAACTGAATAACAGTTTTCACTTTTTCATGTTCTCTTATAGTCATAGAATCATACAGCACGGAAACAGACCTTTCTGTCTAACCATTCCATGCTGAACGTAATCCCAAACTAAACTAGTCCCACTTGCCTACTCCTGGCTCATATCCCTCCAAACCTTTCCTATTCATGTACTAATCCAACTGTCTTTTAAACGTTGTAATTGAACCCACATCCTCCTCTTCCTCAGGGTATATTTTGTGGTAAGCATAAATTCTGCAAGAGAGACGGTTCGCACCTTAATAGGTTAGGGACCAGCATTCTGGCAGGCAGGTTTTCTACTGCAGCACTGCTACATTTAAACTAAGTAGTGGGGGGGGGGAGGGGACAAACTGGATGTTTAAAAAGGAAATTGAAGGGAAAGTTAGAACAAGAGAAGTCAAGAAAGACAACTGTATTAACGAGGCAGAAAACTCGGAAAGGGATCATGCTGTAAGGTTGAGTGAAATAGGGGTTGATGGGAAGGGTGAGAGCAGTAACAAATTAAAAATACTATACATGAATGCACGAAGCATTAGACAAAAGATGGATGAGCTTGAGGCTCTTTTGCAATTGGCAGATACGATATTGTGGGGATAACTGAGACGTGGCTTCAAGTGGACAGGGCCTGGGAAATGAATATTCAAGGCTCCACGTGCTATCGTAAGAACAGACTGACGGGCAGAGGGGGTGGGGTGGCCTTGTTGGTAAGGGAGGATATTCAGTCCCTTGCGCAGGGGGACCTAGAGTCAGGGGATGTAGAGTCAGTGTGGATAGAGCTGCAAAAAGACTCTCTTGGAAGTCATCTACAGGCCCCCAAACAGTAGTCTGGATGTTGGATGTAAGTTGAATCAGGAGCTGAAATTGGCCTGTCGTAAAGATGTTACTACAGTTGTTATGGGGGATTTTAACATGCAGGTAGACTGGGAGAATCAGGATGGTATTGGATCTCAAGAAAGAGACTTTGTGGAGTGCCCTAGAGATGGATTCTTAGAGCAGCTGGTGCTGGAGCCGATCAGGGAGAAGGCAATTCTGGATCTGGTATTGTGTAACGAACCAGAATTGGTCAGAGATCTCGAAGTGAAGGAGCCATTGGGAAGTAGTGACCATAATATATTAAGCTTCAATCTGCAATTTGAGAGGGAGAGGGTACAGTCAGAAGTGACAGTACTTCTGTTGAATGAAGGGAACTATGGAGCTATGAGGGAGGAGCTGGCCAAAGTTCAATGGTGCAATACCTTAGCAGGGATGACCGTGGAGGAACAATGGCGGATATTTCTGTATAATGCAGAAGTTGCAGGATCAGTTCATTCCTAAAAGGAAGAAATATCCTAGGAGGAGGCATGGGCGGCCGTGGCTGATGAGGGAAGTTAAGAAACATATAAAGTTAAAAGAGAAAAAATATAACATAGCAAAGATCAGTGGGAAAACTGAGCACTGGGAAGCTTTTAAAGAGCAACAGAGGATTACTAAAAAGGAAATACGCAGAGAAAAAATGAGGTACAAAGGTAAATTGGCCAATAATATAAAGGAGGAAAGTAAAAGCTTTTTTAGGTATGTGCAAGGCAAAAAAATGGTTAAGACTAAAATTGGGCCCTTGAAGACAGAAACAGGGGAATATATTACGGGGAACAAAGAAATGGCAGAGGAATTAAATGGGTACTTCAGATCTGTGTTCACTGGGTAAGACACAAGCAATCTCCGAGGTAACAGTGGCTGAAGGACCTGAACTTAAGGGAATTTATATTTGCCAGGATTTGGTATTGGAGAGACTGTTAGGTCTGAAGGTTGATAAGTCTCCGGGGCCTGATGGTCTGCATCCCAGGGTACTGAACGAGGTGGCTCGGGAAATCGTGGATGCGTTGTGATTATTTTCCAGAGTTCGATAGATTCGGGGTTGTTTCCTGAGGATTGGAGGGTGGCTAATGTTATACCACTTTTTAAGAAAGGTGGGAGAGAGAAAGCAGGAAATTATAGACCAGTTAGTCTGACCTCAGTGGTGGGAAAGATGCTGGAGTCTATTATAAAGGATGAAATTACTGTACATCTGGATAGTAGTAACAGGATAGGACAGAGTCAGCATGGATTTATGAAGGGGAAACCATGCTTGACTAATCTTCTTGAATTTTTTGAGGATGTAACTCTGAAGATGGACGAGGGAGATCCAGTGGATGTAGTGTACCTGGACTTTCAGAAAGCTTTTGATAAAGTTCCACACAGGAGGTTAGTGAGTAAAATTAGGGCGCATGGTATTGTGGGCAAAGTACTAGATTAGATTGAAAATTGGTTGGCTGATAGGAAACAAAGGGTAGTGATAAACAGCTCCATTTCGGAATGGCAGACAGTGACAAGTGGGGTACCGCAGGGATCCGTGCTGGGACTGCAGCTTTTTACAATGTATGTTAATGATTTAGAAGATGGTATCAGCAATAACATTAGCAAATTTGCCGATGATACAAAGCTGGGTGGCAGGGTGAAATGTGATGAGGACGTTAGGAGATTACAGGGTGACCTGGACAAGTTAGGTGAGTGGGCAGATGCATGGCAGATGCAGTTTAATGTGGATAAATGTATGGTTATCCACTTTGGTGGCAAGAACAGGAAGGCAGATTACTACCTCAATGTAATCAATTTAGGTAAAGGGGCAGTACAGAGAGATCTGGGTGTTCTTGTACACCAGTCAATGAAGGCAAGCATGCAGGTACAGCAGGCAGTGAAGAAGGCTAATAGCATGCTGGCCTTCATAACAAGAGGAATTGAGTATAGAAGCAAAGAAGTGCTTCTGCAGCTGTGGCCCTGGTGAGACCACACCTGGAGTACTGCGTGCAGTTCTGGTCTCCAAATTTGAGGAAAGACATTCTGGCTATTGAGGGAGTGCAGCGTAGGTTCACGATGTCAATTCCTGGAATGGCGGGATTACCTTACACTGAAAGACTGGAGCGACTGGGCTTGTATACCCTTGAGTTTAGAAGACTGAGACGGGATCTGATTGAGATGTCTAAGATTATGAAAGGATTGCACACTCTGGCAGCAGGAAACATGTTTCCACTGATGGGTGAGTGCCGAACCAGAGGACACAGCTTAAAAATACGGGGTAGACCATTTAGGACAGAGATGAGGAGAAACTTCTTCACCCAGAGAGTGGTGGCTGTGTGGAATGCTCTGCCCCAGAGGGCAGTGGAGGCCCACTCTCTGGATTCATTTAAGAAAGAGTTGGATAGAGCTCTCAAAGATAGTGGAATCAAGGGTTATGGAGATAAGGCAGGAACAGGATACTGATTAGGAATGATCAGTCATGATCATGTTGAATGGCGGTGCAGGCTCGAAGGGCTGAATGGCCTACTCCTGCACCTATTGTCTATTGAAGCTCATTCCACACTTGAACCAACCTCTGTGTAAATATTTGCCCCTTTAAATCTCTCTCCTCTCACCTTAAAAAATGCCCCCCCACCCCATTGTTGAAATCCCCCATCCTAGGTAAAAGAAAACTACCATTAACTTTAGCTATACCCCTCATTATTTTATAAATTTCTGTAAAGTCGCCTCTCAACCTCCTCTGCTCCAGTGAAAAACGTCCCAGCCTGTACAGCCTTTCTTTATAACTCAAACCTTCCATACCTAGAATTATCCTGGCAAATGTCTTTTGAAACCTCTCCAGCTTAATACTATCCTTCTGATAACTGGGTGACCAGATCTGGATGTTGGATAGTGATTGAAATCTCCTGAGTGAATAGTAACTTTGAGAGATGAGTGAGGGGGAGGGTGGGGGGAAGAGGAAGTGTGGGAAGTGAGAAAGCTGTACTCAAACGTAAAAAGCTTACAAGGACAGTGTAAAGGAGAGTTCTACATTGAAAGAGCACAATCTGATGAACAATAATTGCTTGACTGTAAGGTGAGAACTGGGCACTGTAATTCCCCACCTCACTATTATTGTCCAGGTGGGGGATTAACCCATGTGCAGTGAAGATTCCAGGAGCAACAAGCATGCTTCAAAATGAGTCATCAAGCGGATTAATCTATAATGTAAGACTGCTTGCGTCCTAAGCAATAGAGCTAGCATGAGATCTTGTAGTTAACAGTTTTGTAACTACCCTTTGCAGTCCTGCCACATGCCGCTGTGTATTGTGATAATTAAGTGTCTTAATGGAGGACGTTTCACTTGCGAAGGAATAACCTGCTTGCTCATATTCTGTTTGAGTTCCATTAGGGCCATTCAGATCTTAATCTTATTGCAACTTTAATTCAGACAGTGACAAAAGAGTTGAACTTTGGAGCTGTGGTTAGAATGCCTTCAACATTAAGGCATAATTTGATTAAGTATGACATTAAGGAACAACAGAAAAATAGCCACTGGGAGAAAGCTCTCCATTGGTTGGAGTCATAAGTAACCGAAATTAAGATAATTACGGCTGTTGCATACCAATTGTGTCAGACTCAGTAAATCACCGCAGGAGGTATTGGATATTTTCTAATAAACCTATTCAGAGATGTTATTCCACATTTCTGCAGCAGGTGTGACTTGAAACCTGGACTTTCTAGCTCAAAGGTTACAGACACCACTGTATCACAATAACTCAAATATCTTTGTTGTATTTTTGATTGACTTCAGCCTTGGACTGGTCAATAGCATATAACATCGCCTTGCCCTTGTAAATAACATTCTCCACCAAGACAGAGTCCAACCACTCACCTTGATCTTTATTGACTTAGCTTTATTGTCATGTACTCAAATGGGTACAGTGAAAAGTTTATCAGTCGCCACTTACACCGCCATTTACAAGTTACCTAGGTACAGCTTCAGTTACAGATTATTTACAGTGTAACAATGTCATCAGCACTGCGCCAATCTTTGGGTACAATCCTCAACCATAGATGAGAGAAATGAAGAAAAAAGTTATAGCTGTACACTTTATATCTTTGGGCCAGAAAAACAAGAAGCAAGTTGAAAAGACAGGCATCACAGTCTCTCCCCAAGGGCTGTCTGCAGTAGACCAGTGCAGGAGTCCTCCATGTAGTCTGACTGCTGGCTGTGGCCACACTCTATCCTGGGCTGTTGCGGCCGCGCCCTGCTCCGGGCCACTCGTCACTGGCATCCCCATTTCGGGGTCAGATGTCTGATGCCAAGAGAAGGGAGGGGGAAAGAAATGGGCAGAGTGGATGAGCTCCAGCTGGAGCATCCTACCATGCAGTCATCTTATGTTCAATGAAGTTGTCCTCATTGAATCCCACTATAACATTCTCTGGGATAGCATTGATCAGAAACTGAATTGGAGCCAACAAAACAAATACTTTGGGGAGTTAGGTTGCAAATTATGTCCAATATACATATTACAAGTTAGGTTTGTGATGGAATATTCTTTACTTGCCTTGATGACTACTGCTACAACAATTCTTGAAGCTTGACACAACTCCCAGAACAAAGCTATCCATGAGAGGTGGTGACAGAATTGTGCCTTTTGGCCTATCAAATTTGCTCCAGTGTTCAATGAGATCATAGCTGATCTTTCCTGCTTTATCCCATAACCCTTGGTTCCCTTACTGATTAGAAATCAAACTATCTCAGCCATGTATATGCTTGGCAACCCAGTCTTGACAGGCTTCTGCAGTAAAGAATTCCAAAGATTCATTACCCTCTGAGAGAAAATTATTTCTGCCCCCTCTGTCTTAAATAGGTGACTCCCACAATGACAGTGTATTCTCTGGTCCTTGACTGTCCCACAAGGGGAAACAACACTCTTCCTACCATCTTTACTCAGTGACAGCAGTGTATACCATCTACAAGATGTATTGCAGCAACTCACCAAGGCTCCTTTGGCACTTTCCAATTCACAACCTGTACCATCACTAAGGGCAGTTGCATGGGAAAGCAACCAACTACAAGCTACATGCTGTCTTGATTTGAATTTTTTTTTTGCTGTCTCCTCACTGTCATTGGATCAAAGTCATCAAACTCACTTTCTGAAAGCACAATTGGTGTATCTAGTTCACATTTTCTCCAGTGGTTCCAGAAGGTGGCTTGCAGACATGGCCTCTGTTAATGGTCTGGAGACAGAGTTTTAAATCTCTGCAGAAGGTGGGTAAATAAATCTAAAATTGGAAGCTAATTTCAGCCCACATACCAGGATATATGGTGTTTGTGATTTACAAATGTCTGAATTGCAAATGCTCGTATTTGGAACGCAATCCCATACAGGTGTCTAATTTTGAAGATCTGACATACAAGTGTTTCCTATATTTAAGAATGGCTGTTCTATGTTGTTCTGCATTGTTCTGAGTTGCATACAAATTGACTTGTGAACAGGCCCAAGAATGGAATCCATTCATAATTTATATTTAAAACCTGAATTTACAACACCAGCAGTAAAAACTTTGATTTGGAGAGCATGTTCAATGTAGCAAAACATCCCAATTCATTTCAAAGTCAGAATCAAATACTGTCCTGAAGTAAGATAATAATTTGAAGCATTTTGAATGTGTAAATTTTCAGGAGACTTTCGAAGATCCATTTGTTGACATGGAGCAACGTCAAGTTCTTTAGGGACTGCTAAAGCTTTGGCATCTGGCAGAGCAGAAGGGCATTCACTGCATAAACCAGGGTTAGGAGAGCAGTGGCATAGAACACAAGGAGATCATAGGAATTCATGGAAGTGAGAGAATAGAGAGACTAGAAACTGCAGTTAAGATTTTGAAGACATACGCTAGGGCCAGTAGCATGTATTCCCAATAGGGTTTGGTGAGGACAAATGATGGGCTATGTGATGCTTTGTGTATATGCATTTTTGTTAGTTTAATGTAAGATATGACCATTGCTTGTGAGGCAAGTTCGTATTGTCTGTCCATCGGTCGACCATGAGAATATGGTGGTAAACCATCTTGAACTTCTGTAGTGAAGAGAGTGATGTATATCCAAATCGAAGTCCAAGTAATTTTGGATTATGACTTATTTGGGAATTTGGTGCTGTCTCAGTAACCTGGGGAGTAGAATTCTGGTTATCATTAGAACCCATGTAGGGTCAAAATTTACTCAGCTGCTGAAGAGGACTATACCAAAAGTTGATTCTGGAACTGAAATGCAAAAAGCTAGATTTAGTGGATGAAGGTCTGACATGCAAATTGACATAGTTGATATTTCAGGAGTGAAATAAAGACTGGGTATGGAGTTTGAATACTAATTTAATTCCAAAAAACAGTACAAGGAAAATTTCTATACTTGCATGGCTACTCTGTGAAGTGATTGTTGCTAGAACTAAGAACAAGTTGGTTGCTTGGAGAGGCCCACAAAGAAGGTGTTAACTTTTGAACTCCATCAAATCTGACTTATCGTGTTTAAAGCATGTATTTAATAAGTTCAGTGATTCTACAGTCTCCTTTCAACCCCTGAAGCTCAATTGGTAATGTAATATAGTTTGATAAGTTAGTTTCCTTTGCCTGTATTGTGTACTTTGGCAGCCTGAGAAATGTCGACAATTTAATTTTAATTAGAGTGAAAATGGTCTTTTGAAACTTTTTTTCAACTGGGTTAATTTTACTTGCATTCATGCAATCTTTGGAAAAGATGATGGCTTTGTGAGAAGCAGATGAAATTTTAAAAATCAATGAACAAAGCTTAACTAAAGGCTAACATATGTACATCTATATTTCTTAGCTACTTTAGTAAGTGAGGTAGAACAAATTTCAAACTGTTGAATTGTTTGCTGGTTTATCTGTATGGTGGAATTTCTGGATTGGGTAATCTTTTGAAGTTTATACTGTACAAAGTGATTAATAATAAAATGCTGGCTTGACAGGGCAGAATACCCTGGAGATGCTGACACTGTAATGGTTAAAGGATAATTACTAAGAGAATATTTACAGCTTAAAGCTTAGCAGCTCCTTGAAATGACAAGTCTCTGTGGAACAAAAGAAATTACTTTAAATTGCAAATATTTCCTGACCTAGAAGGCATAGCATTTCATTGAATAGATGTGGTTTATATCAGAAACATTCCTTTTTTTAAAATTTTAGACACTGGTAGCATGCTGGTCATACAACTGTGCTGTCAATAGCCTTTTTAAAACATTTCAGTGTAATGTGAGGAAAAAATATTTTATTGAATAGTTTATTATATTATTATACTAACTCTTTAATGCTAGAATATTTTAACATTTGTTAAATGCTTATTGTAAGCGCTACTGTTTAGATAAACCTATATCTATTATAAAATTAAATTTGAACATCTAATGTAATTTCTTTTGCCTTTTTTTGTGTTTCTTTTCTTAAACAGGTAATGATATTGATCCACCCGTATTGCCTGCACACTCATGGAAACCGGCGTCCCCGCCACCTCTGCAGGCAGTGAGCACTGTCGAGTCTAAAACTCCAACTGGAAGGAGAGAACGTTTTGCAAACCTTGCTGCAACAATTAGCTCCTGGGACGATGACTTGAGCCATCCGACGATAAAGCAAAACAAACCGCCAGGACAGCCTGGTACTGCTTGTTTACCAATTGTTTCCGCAGCAAACAGAGCTGCAGACTACAGTAGCAGTGTTAAACAGCAAGAAATAACGCATCCTCAAAGAACTGTAGAAAGCACAGTTAATAAAGCTATCGTTACAGTGTCACAGGTAGGTGAAGATATTAAACAAAAGACTCAAAATTACTAATAATGAACTGTTTCTCATCCTTTTTATTATTTTGAATATATTCTACTTTGCTAATCCTGTGGAGTTTGCCATTAACTGTTATCCTGTAAAATCAAAGTACATATTTCTACCCTTAGCTAATAAGCCTATATCTTTTCTTAATGTCCTCATGAGAATTTTTATAGACAGTTTGTTTTTTTATTTGAATACCACTGGTATGCTATGTTATTTTCTTGGCCAGGGAACATCTTATAGTTTGTTTCTTCTCTGCCCCTTCAAATTTCTACCACGACTGTCATGCCTCCTGCTGAAGCACTGTTTCATTGGTATAAAAACAGAAAATACTGGAAATACACAGCAGGTCAGTCAACAAGGATCAACCAAGTTAATGTTTTAAGTGAATGACCCTTCTAAAGAAATTTGTTGCTGCAAATGGCCTTCCAGATCACTGCCTAAAATGGTCTTTTTCTTTTGAAGTATGTATCCCTAGCAAATGAGCGTAGAATGTCTTTAAGTAGGGTTGAGTTACCCACTTTATTGAAACTGAAATTATCCTCTCCAAAATACTGACAGGAAACATTAGATAGTGATCAAGGTTGACGTTTGAGTTTTTTAATTTAATAGTTTATTTGTGACTGCTACGTTTAAGTTCATAACTTGAATGTGGTCTATTGTTATCATGCTAGGGCTGATTCCATGGTGACTTCAGTAAATCAGATACTAGTAGACCTCGAGTATAATCTTAAAAGTGCAAAATGACTTAGAATGTTGGTGCAGATTATTGGATATCTGACACTTTCTAAAAATGTATTCATTCATGGGATGTGAGTGGCTAGTTCGTCATTTATTGCCCATCTCTAATTGCTCTTGAGAAAGTGTTGCCCATGGTGCTCTTAAGGATAGTATTCCAGAATTTTGACCCAGTACCCAGAAAGAATGGTAATATTGTTCCAAGTCAGGATGGTGTATCTCTTGAGCAATGATATTCCAATCTATCTGCTGCCCTGGGTTTGGAAGGTACTGCCTAAGGTGCCTTGATGAGTTGCTGCAGTGCATCTTGTAGGTGAAATACAATGCTGCTACAATATATCAGTGATGGCATGATAGCTGATGTTAATCAGTGAAGTAATGCCATTAAATTTCAAGAGAAGATGGTTAGATTCTCTCTTCTACAAGTCAATAATAATCTCTCAAGAATGTAGAATGAATATTATTTATCACTTAAGTCAAGATCCATATGGACATTTGTGTCAGTATCTGAGGAAATTTTTTAGATTAGATTAGATTTTAGATTAGATTAGATTACATTACAGTGTGGAAACAGGCCCTTCGGCCCAACAAGTCCACACCGACCCGCCGAAGCGCAACCCACTCATACCCCTAACCTAACACTACGGGCAATTTAGTATGGCCAATTCACCTGACCTGCACATCTTTGGACTGTGGGAGGAAACCGGAGCACCCAGAGGAAACCCACGCAGACACTGGGAGAACGTGCAAACTCCACACAGTCAGCCGCCTGAGGCAGGAATTGAACCCCGGACTCTGGCGCTGTGAGGCAGCAGTGCTAACCACTAGGCCACCGTGCCGCTCACAAATTATGGTGAACATTGTACAATCATCAACAATCGTCCTCCTTCTGGACTTTGATGGAGGAAAAATCATTCATGAAGGTGGTTGGGTCTTGGACACTACTCTGAGAATCGGCTACGATGATATCCTGGAAATGAGATGATTGACCTTCAATAATCACAATTATCAGACCATGGAGTTATCCCTATTTCTCTTTGACTTCAGATTCCCTAGGGTTTCTTGATGCTACAACCAGTAATGCTTGCCTCACCCCTTAAAAACAGCTCTCTTGTCTATGTTTAGTCAAAGACTGTAATAATATCAGGAGGCAAATGATCCTGCAGAATCCAAACTGCCTCAGGGAGCAAGTCATTGCGGAGCAAGTACAACTAGATAGAAGGAACTGTCAACGGTACTATCAATTTGCTGATGAGCGTAGATTGATGGATGATAATTGGCTGCGTTAAATTAATCATTCTTTTAGTCAATGGGGCGTATCTGGGAAACTTCCCAAATTGCCACGGAGATACATGTTGTAGCTGCACTGGAACAGCTTACTTAACGTCATAGCTAATCCTGGAGTACGTATCTTTAGGATTATTGCTGAAATTTTTTTAAGGGCCCATGACCGTTGCAGAATCCAGTGCCTTTAGCTTTTTCTTGACATTATGTGATGATTATGAACACTTCAACCTCGTCTTTTCCATTGATGTATGGAGCTCCTCTATTTGTGGAGTCTTCTTTTTCTGTTAATTGTCCCGTTCATTGTGATGTATAAGTTTGGAAAGTGCAGTACAAGTTCAGGTTGCTATATGGTCAGTTCCTAGTCTGAAGCAAAGCACCGATGCCTTTTTTTTTAGAAAAAAATTAGAGGTTTTTAGCTGAGGTCTGGCACATTGAGTTTAATTAGAGCAGATCTCCAGAGATTGTTGTGATGTGGGAAACTTAAGTGAAAAAGAAAATCAATTTATTGACAAACCCATATTAAAAAGTTGCAACCATTTATTTGGGCACAATTGCAATTTAAAGTTTGTTTTGTAAATCAAATTTGAAGAAAGATTCTGATAGGTTTGCATTTCAGATTGTGCATTTACATAAATTCTGCTGATTTATTCTGGTTAATCTGTTTTATCAGGGAGTAGATAATTTGCCCAAAGAGCTCAGTCCAAAGATAATTGAAGAGCCCAAGTCACCAGTACCTGAAAAGACTCTTGCCCAAGAAAAAATTCAGCTTAGTCCAAAGAAAACTGAAGCCAAATCAATATCAGCAAAAGGGGCAATTACTCCGCATCAGATCCAGTGTAAAAATCAACAAACCAAACGGTCAGCATCCCAGGTTCAATCTAGAGACACTCTCACTACTCCAGGTAAGCTTCACAAGAATTATTAGGATGTAGATGAGCAGGACAATGTTGATGGAGCAAATCTCTCCAATTATTTTAACCTTATTTTAACCCTTTTGGCACTTGAGTACTTAAAATAGGTTTCTGCTATTTTAACTGATCTTAACATTCCACATCTGCAGAAAAACCATTTAGATTGCCCCAATTGCTCTCCTGTATTTTCTTCAGCACAGCTGGAGATCACATCTAGGATCTGCCAATCCATTGAACATTGAATAGAAACTTTGCTTGCAGTCATTTTGGTCTGGGCCAAACTGGCTATTGGAGAAAGATAGGAAGTGAGGACTGCAGATGCTGGAGATCAGAGCTGAAAATGTATTGCTGGAAAAGCGCAGCAGGTCAGGCAGCATCCAAGGAACAGGAGAATTCACGTTCCTGAAGAAGGGCTTATATCCGAAACGTCGATTCTCCTGTTCCTTGGATGCTGCCTGACCTGCTGCGCTTTTCCAGCAACACATTTTCAGCTATTGGAGAAAGATAGACTTAGTGCCTTATTTAATTTAAGTTCTTTATTCATATATTTCCATGCATTGTTAAATTCAGGATTGATACTGCAAATTTCTCATAATAAATGAACAATCATTTGTTTAAAAAATGCATGATTTGTAATCTCAATGCTTTTCTTTTTAAAACAAAAAAATGATTCCTGCACTTGCTGTTAAAGTATCCCTTATCAAAATTGTTATTGCTGTGGAAAACGATGTTTGAGACAAACCAAACATTTGGAAGATTGCATGTACTCTGACAATTGAGTCTCACATTTAAATGTACAACACAGTACAGGCCCTTTCACCCTCTATGTTGTGCCGATCTGTGGAGCCTACCTAACTTACACTATTCCGTTTTCAAACTTCTGTTTATCCAATGACCATTTAAATGCCCTTAAAGTTGGCGAGTCTACTCCTGTTGCAGGCAGTGCGTTCCATGACCCTACTACTCTGAAGAAACTACCTCTAACATCTGTCCTATTTCTATCACCCCTCAATTTAAAGCTATGTCCCCTTGTGCTAGCCATCACCATCCAAGGAAAAAGGCTCTCGCTGTCTACCCTATCTAACCCTCTATTTATCTTATATGTCTCAATTAAGTCACCTCTCAACCTTCTTCTCTCTAACGAAAACAACCTCAAATCCCTCATCCTTTCCTCATAAGACCTTTCCTCCTTACCAGGCAACATCCTAGTAGATCTTCTCTGCACCTTTTCCAAAGCTTCCACATCTTTCCTGTAATGCAGTGACCAGAACTGTACGCAATACTCCAAGTGTGGCCACACCAGAGCTTCGTACAGCTGCAGCATGACCTCCTGGTTCCGACACTCAATCCCTCTACCATTAAAAGCTAGCCCGTCATATGCCTTCTTAACAACCCTATCAACCTGGGTGGCAACAAAAGCAGTAGCCCCAAAACAGATCCTTGCGATACACCATTAGTATCTGAACTCTAGGATTAACATTTCCCTCAGCCACCAACCTTTTGTCTTCTTTCAGCTAGCCAATTTCTGATCCACACTGCTAAATCACCCTAAATCCCATGCCTCCGTATTTTGTGCAATAGCCTACCATGGGGAACCTTATCAAACACCTTACTGAAATCCATATAAGTCACATCAGCTGCTTTACCCCCATCCACTTGCTATGACCTATCCTCTCAAAACCGTGTTGACTATCCCTAGTCAACTTATTTCTCTCTCGATGATTATAAATCCTATCTCTTATAATTTTTTCCAACTCTTTATCCACAATTGAAGGGTGACTGGTCTGTAATTACCAGAGTTGTCTCTACTCCCCTTCTTGAACAAGGGGACAACATTTGATATCCTCCAGTCTTCAGACACTATTCCTGAAGACAATGACAACAAAAAGATCAAAGCCAAAGGCTCTGCAATTGAATTAACGTGTTGAATTTGGCGTTTTATTTGTCTTTTTATTTTGTGATGATATTTTTATAATCCTCAAATATGTTACAGGTGGTACAGGGGTCAAGTCTTTTCTGGAACGTTTTGGTGAGCGATGCCAACAACACGTTGTATCAAACTCTGCTCCATCCACTCCTGGACAGAGAACTCTTAACGTTACACCCAACACAAAAGCAATCCAGGATCGACTTTTTAAACAGCAGGAACCTTCTACAACAGCAAATTTAACTCAGCAACGTAAACAGGTCTGAACTTGAACTTGAACTTTTATCCATAGATTATTTCTGAGCTTTTAAATACATGGGCATGTTTTGATGTGCCTTTAATGCTATTTAGAAAGAAAGGCTTGTATTTATGTACTGCCTTTCATGACTGGGAAATACCAAAGAACCATGCAGCCAATGAAGATTTTTCAATTGTTGTCACTGTTGTGTAGGATCCTACAAGCATTAATGTGATAAGATGTAGTTAATCTCATTTATATTAGCAATGTTACATGAAGGATATGAAAGGGCTGGGATGGCTGTGAAAACTACCTTCTGTCTCCTTGAATTAGAACCATGGGCTCTGTTTCATCCACCTGAGAGAGCAGATGAGGCCTTGTAATTGAGTGTCATCTGAAACATGACCTCTTAACAGTGCAGCAGAAACTTCGGTATGGTACTAAGGAACTGTGTATGGGTTTCTGGATTGTCATTTGAGCAGATAGTAAGATATGTCAACAGAGTCCACAATGTCTTAATATCCAAATAGGACCACTTAATAGAATAAAATGCCTTTAGGTACTTCCCAGTGGTGTTATAAAAGAAAAAAATGGGCATCTGGTTACATGGTGACATTAGGGCAGAATCTTTGTTAAAGAGAGAGATTTTTAAGGAGCATATTAAAGCTGGAGAGATGACCAGGCATGAATGTGCGTGACAAGATAATTAGTCATCTGGTAGAGTGAGGCTGTGATAGGATTTGAAATTTAAGGGTGAAAATTTGAAATTTGACACATTGGTTCCTGGTTAAACAATGTAGGTCAGCAAGCATAGGGTTAATAAAGTGAATAGGGCTTGGTGCAAATTAAAATACTGGAGGCCGTTTAGAAGTGTAGAATGTGGCAGACCAGCGAGGATAGTATTGGGATGATCAAGCATAGAGATAATAAAGACATGAAGGAATAAGTGAGGATTTTAACAACAGATGAAACTGAGGCGGGACAAAGGTGAGAAACTTTAAAGGTAGAAAATAGGACTTTTGACTAGCAGAAATAAAAGATGCCCACGATCAATCTTTCCACCATAGTGACAAAGAAATCCATGAGCTTCCCAAACCTATTATTAGACACAAAGGTGGAGGAGTAGCTGAAAGGGTTTTGAGATATAGGTTTGTAGTGGAGAAAGAAAGAGGAGGTTATCATTTGCATTTCAGACTCATCCGATAGAGCAGTTTTAGCAGATGTGTTGAGATCCCATTGTGCTTTATGTGACCCAGCCAAATGTGAATGTTTAAGATGTTTTCTGACATGACTAATAAAGCAGACTTAAGATAAGAGGGAGCTGAGATAAGGGGACATCCAGGTTAACAGTTTTATTGTGAGTTAGGTATTAGCTGTTAAGCTGAGGTGTGTATGAGAAAATCGTTCACTACTGAAATATTATGCTGAAGGGAAGGCCAATGGCAAGACAGTTGGAATTTTGAAGTTGTAGTTGTAAGTGAGTCTGGGAATAGTTTACTTTTCAAAAACAAATATACTAAAAGATAGAGTTCAGGATGGAGAGTGCCAAATGTGCATAACAGGCATGATCTTCTCTCTGTTTGATATCACCATGTGAGATGGTAGGAAAATCAAAACAGTGGCTGTGAATGTGGGTTAGAAAATTTACGTGAAGAGAAAAATTTAGGGATAATAAAGGGGCACTGAAGACAGGAGGAAAATTTGATGAGTTGAAATAGAGGTTGAAATTACTGGGTATGAGAAGTCATTTCATGCTAAGGGAAGAAATCAATGAAGATATGAGAATTCTTATAGGAGCAGCAGTCGGCCATTCAATCTTTCAAAATTTAGGCGATATTCAGCAAAACTATGGCCAATTTTATCACACGATTCCAATTTCCCTTGATGTCTTTAATATCAGGAAATCTATCTCTGCTTTGAACTTTACCCATGACCAAGCCCCTGTGGTTGGGAATTCCAAAGATTCACCAATCACTGAGAGAAGAAATTCTTCCTCATCTCAGTCCTAAATGGCCAACCCTTTATTGTGAGACTGTCTTCTGTGATTCTAGGTACCCAGTCAGGGGAAATATGTACTGCCTTTCATGACTGGGAAATACCAAAGAACCATGCAGCCCAAAGTGTTTTTGGAGGAATATAGTTAGGTTAAATGAGTGGGCAAAAATGTAGTGCATGGAATATAATGTGGGGAAATGTCAGATTATGCATTTAGCAGGATGAATAGAGGAGCTGAATATTATTTAAATTGAGAAAGACTGCAGAAAATGTGGAATAGAGGGAATTTGGGAGTCCTCATCTATGAATCACAAAAATAATTTACATCCAAATTCAGGGTAATAGAAAGATTGGCCTTTCATATTCCGTTTGCTTTGAAATAAAGTAGGGAGGTTTTATTAAATCTGTGCAAGGCACCAATTAGTCCAGAGCCGGAATTCTGTGAACATTTTAGGCCCCTGTTCTAAGAAAAGATATACTGGCTTTGGAGGTAGTCAGAGAAGTGGTGATCTGTCGTATGGAGGGACTGTCTTATGAGAGAAGGCTGAATTTATTGGACCTCTATTCATTGGAACATAGAAAACTGAGAAGTGACCTTATTGAAACATACAGAATTCTTAGAGGACTTTATTGAGTAAATGCAGTGGTAGTCTAGGACTAGAGTGCATTATGTCTGAGTAAGGGGTCTCCTATTCAAGACCGAAATGGGGAGGAATGATTTCTTCTCAAAGGTTTATGAATCTATCGAATTCTTGACCACAGAGGGCTGTTGAAACTGGATCATTAAGTATATTCAAGGTTGAGATAGGCAGATTTTTAAAAATCAGTTAGCGAATCAAGGATGATGAGAAAGAGGCAGGAAAGTTGAATTGATGGTTATCAGATCAAACATGATCTCACTAAATGGTGGAGCAGACTCGATGGGTTGAATTATTGATTTAAAAATCTGTCTGTCTCAGCCTTGAATATACTGATTCAGCCTCCACCGGTTCACTACCTTCAAACAAGAAATTCCTCTTTACCTTTGTCTTAAGTGGGCAACCTATCATGTCCCCTAAGAATCTAAATTTAAAAAGGTTGCCTCTTATTCTTCTAAATGCCATTGAATACAGTCCCAACCTCTGCAATCTCTATCATAAGATAGTAACAGTATCATTGGTTGAAATCTATGCTTAAATTATTACTTAAGCTTTTTACTTATAGCATTAAAGATGCTTATTAATGACCAAACAAAATGTTCCAGATGTCAACGCGTGTCTGAGTGACCATTTTATCCCTTCAGCTTCTCATGTTGATAAACCAGCTCTGTAGGCAATTACTTCTGCCAATAGAGCTGGTTTGTAAAAGATGAGAAGCTAAGAGTGTGTGAAGGTCACTCATACATGTCTTGAGTTTCAGAATATTTTGTTTAGTTTCTACTTCTAGTAATAAAAATGATTAAATGGCTTAAGTAGATATGTAAGCAATGTGAGCTCACATTTCCATAGTCTAAGTTGGGAATTTAAGGCAGAAGTTGATAGATCTGTGATGCAGAGTACTGTGAATAGCTTGGGTTCAATTCTTGCCCTGGTTGAGGTTACCATGAAAGACTCCATCTCAACCCCTCCCCTCGCTTGAGTCATGGTGGTATCCAGATTAAGCTGCCACCAGTTGTTTCTAATGAGAGTATAGCCCTATGTTCTGGTAGAACTATGGTGGCTTTAACTTTTATTAAATATGCCTCTTATTGAGTCAGGATAGCCCCTTTTGTTTTTGAAATTTTGTTGTTGTAATTGTGTTTCAGGAACGTGATAAAGAATTGGCTAATATTCGCAATCGTTTTCAGAGGGGTAACTTGTGGAGTACTGATAAGGAAAAAGAAAATAACTTGGAGAAGCAATCAGAGGTATTTCTCCTTGAATTATTTTATTAAATCATGACTGTAGAAGCCTGCAATTGAGAATTACTTTTAATATTGTTCTTTTCACTACTTAACTTTTAGTTTTCTTGGAGAAGTAAAACCTCATAACACCCAACATGGTTTGAAGTAAGTAGGAAGAGTTTGTAAGCTGTTGAGAAAGGCTAATTTTTAAATAACCCAGCATGAGTTCAACTGAGGCATTCACATAAAGCAATTTAGTTTATCACATCCAGTTACTTTAAACCAAATTCCTCTTGGGTAACTACTGTATTGTAAATAAATGTTTATATGGATATTTGTGTTCAATGTGGCGATTAGTTAAAGCGATTACTATCTCAAGAAATTTGTATATTCTTAAAAGCTTTTTCAAATCCAAGAGTAGGCCTCCATCTTTTAGGTTATGGTTTAAAAGACCCTGTGTTACAGTGTTGAAGGTTTTAATAAATCGATGCACGTATTTTTTCTGCTATGCTAGGGGCAGCATGGTGGCTCAGTGGTTAGCACTGCTGCCTCAGAGCACCAGGGTCTCAGGTTCGATTCTAGCCTTGGGCAACTGTCTGTGTGGAGTTTGCACATTCTCCCAGTGTCTGCGTGGGTTTTGTCCGGGTGCTCCGGTTTCCTCACACAATCCAAAGATGTACAGGTTAGGTGAATTGGCCATGCTAAATTGCCCATAGTGTTAGGTGCATCAGACAGAGGGAAATGGGTCGGTGTGGACTGGTTGGGCCGAAGGGCCTGTTTGCACACTGTAGGGAATCTCAAGACAAATTTCATCTGATGAGTAGTTTGGTTAAAGTGGTGGGTTTCAAGAAGTGGCTTGGAGGAAGAGAGGCTGAGAGATGTAGTGAGGTAATTTCAGGACTTGGGGAGTTGAAGCGAGAGTCAACAGTAGTGGATACATCATAAGCAAGAGGCTTCGTTGTTATGCAGGATTAACGGATAGACCATTTCATGTCCATGGCTATTTAGTTCCTCACAACAATGATTCCAGGTTTTGGATGTCATGTATCTCTGGCAATAGGAATAATCTTGTATTGCAGAAAGTAGAAATGTACAAAGCAAACTAATCACCTCTCTTTTTCAACTTTAAAATAGGACTGCAGTGATTCTTTCCCTAGGACCTCTGAGCAAGGGAGTCCAAAAGTTCACAGATCCCAGATGAGTGCTGCACAGCACCCACCTCAGTCAGCATTGCAACAAAATCCAAAATCGTCAGTGAACTGTGCATTAATGGAGGCACTTGAACCATCATCTACAAAAATATCTAACTCTGCTTATGCAGGTATGGTGGTCTAA
Source organism: Chiloscyllium plagiosum (assembly GCF_037043375.1). Lineage (NCBI taxonomy): Eukaryota > Metazoa > Chordata > Chondrichthyes > Orectolobiformes > Hemiscylliidae > Chiloscyllium > Chiloscyllium plagiosum. The sequence continues at coordinate 34,263,477 of NW_028270172.1, read as the reverse complement.
TTCAATGAAATTAGTGGTGCATGAATAGTTTATTGTTTGAAATTGCCTGTGAAAACTATTAGTTATAAGAAACCTATGCTCAGCCACATCTACTCCAGGATTTGTGTCACAAGCTCAAATCAAAATCTGGGGAAAGAATGAATGCGCAATTTGGTAATTATATACAGTTTGGCCAACACTGTCATCCATTCTGGCTAGTATCCTGTAATGACTGTCATTCCCTTCCATTGACATTTTCACTGGCATCTGATACCTCATAGCTATCGGTCACCTACAATGATCAAGGAGCATAGAACGTTAGGATCATAGGCCCTCCAGGTGTGCAACCATTCATAAAATCACATCTGATTTGATTGTGGTCTCAATTCCACTTTCTTGCTTACCCATGTAGCCCTTTGCTATCAAAAATCTAACCAAATCCACATTGAATAAATTCAGTAGTTTGCACTGTACAGTGCAGTAAATGCTATCACTTTTATATTTAACTCCCATTGCAATATACCCCAACATTCTATTTACCTTCCTGATCACTTGCTTCACCTGCATACTAGCCCTTTGTCGTTCATGCAGCAGGAAATCCACATTCCTTTGTACCAGAGTTATGCACCCCACTCGATATAGTGTACTAATTTTGTATTCCTGCCAAAGTGGACAAATTCACATTCTCACATATTGTATTCCTACCTGTTAATTTTTTGTGCAGTTACTTATCCTATGTAATTTTGGAGACACTCTACTTTTTCTTGGCAACTTACTTTCTGGCGTACCTCATAGTTGTTGCAGGCTACAATTACTATAAATAGTAAAAAAAAGTTGGAGACCCAGCAATGATCTCTTGATAAATAGCATGAGCTTTATTATGGAGATGTTCACTGTGCAAGCAACAAAGTTACAGGCTTTTGAATCTGCCCAAAACAGTTAATGATGTCATACTTTAGTTACAAGGTTAGGCTCTTAAAGTGACAGTTAATCATACTTGTGCAAATATACAACATATTTCCCCACATCTACTTGTTAGCTAACTAATCCTCCATTCATGCTAATGTGTTATCCCCTGCACCACAAGCTCTTATTTTATGTACTTTTGAGGTACTTAATCAAATCCTTTTGAAATTATAAGCACACCACATTCACAGGTTCTGTTCGTTACTTGTTCAAAGAGCTCTCCTAAATTAATTCAGCATGCTTTCCCTTTCACAAAGCCATATTGCATCTCCGTGATTGCATTGCGATTTTTGTTTTCTCTAGGTATCCCAGTGTAACTACTTTAATAACAGATTCTAGCAATCATCCCCCTGATGGATTTTAGGCTAACTAGTCTGTGCTTTCTGTTTTCTATCTCCCTCTTTTCTTAAATAAATGTTTTGGATAGACCCTAGCAACTTTAAAGTTGCCCAGGTGTTGGGACTGGATGAGATGCATCCAAAGATTTTGAAGGAAGTGAAAGTGGAAGTTGCAGGGTCACTGACCTCAATCTTTCAGTCTTCCCTAGATTCTGCAGAAGTGCCAGAAGACAGGAAAACGCAAACAATTGCCTTATTCAAGGATAGTTGTAAGGATAAGCCTTGCAATTGTCGACCTGTCAGTTTGAATTCAGTGGTGGTGAAGCTTCTGGAGACAATTATTCGGAATGGAATTAGTTGTTACATTAGGAATATGAATGTCTAAATGGGAAATCATTTTTAACTAACTTGCGTTTTTTTGAGAAGTTAACAGGAAGGATTGATGAAGGTAACACTGTTGATGTGGTGTCTATGGACTTTCAGGACGTGTTTGATGTAGTGTCACAAAACAGATTGAGGAAAGTTGTAGATCATTGAATAAGACATAGCAACATGGATTCAAAATTTGCTGTGGTAGGAAATCGTAATGATCAATGAATATTTTTTGGGCTGGAGCAAGGTTTGCAATTGAGTTCCTCAGGGATCAGTATTGGGACCCTTGCTTTTCCTGTTTTTTTTTTTATTATTGATCTAGATCTTGATGTGCAGGGGGCAATTTCAAAGTTTGCAGATGATACAAAACTTGAAAGAATTGTAAACTGTGAGGAGGAAAGTGTAGAACTCCAGAAGGACATAAACAGGTTGGTGGAATTGGCACATAGGTTGCAGATGAATTTCAATGCAGGCAAACATGAGTTGATACATTTTGCCAGGAAAAACATTGAAAGACAACATAAAATAGGGGATGCAATGCCAAGGGGGTGTGAAGGAACAGAGGGACCTGGGTGTATTTCAGTGCACAGATCATTGAAAGTGGCAGGAATGGTAGAGAAAGTAAGTAAAGAAACACAGTGGCTTTATAATAGGGTGATGAGTAAACAAGCAAGAAGGTGATGTTGAACTTGGAAAAAACACTTTTAGATCTCTGCTGCAAAATTGCGTGCAATTCTAGGTGCCACATTATAGGAAGGGTGTGAATACATTGGCAGGCATGCAGAAACTGTTTACAAGAGCCATTTCAGGGATGAGGAACTTCAGTTGTGAGGAAAGATTGAAGAGGTAGGGACTGCTGTTCAAGAAGGCAAAGACGAGATCTAATGGAGATTTTCAAAATCATGAGCAGGCTTGATAAAATTAGATGGGGAGAGATAGAAGAAACAAGAACAACAGGGCATAACTTTAAAATAATCTGCAAAAGAAGCAAGGGTGAAGTGAGGAAAATCTTTTTCACTGAACAGTTAGTGTATGAAATACACTGCCCAGAAGTGTGCTTCAGGAAGGTTAAATTAAGACATTCAGGAGGGTATTGGATGATTATTTGGATAAAAATAATGTACAAGGGTATTGGGAGAAAGCAGGAGATTGGCACAAGGTCATGATGCTCATTTAATGCGCCAGTGCAAGCATGAGGGAAAATGGTTCCCTTCTGCATCATACCCTTCTATGATTCTGATTATGTGATTTCAGCACAATTTACCAATACACGTGAACTCTGTTAAAAATCACACAACACCAGGTTATAGTCCAACAGGTTTAGTTGGAAGCACACTAGCTTTCGGAGCGACGCTCCTTCATCAGGTGATAGATGAAGGAGCGTCGCTCCGAAAGCTAGTGTCCTTCCAATTAAACCTGTTGGACTATAACCTGGTGTTGTGTGATTTTTAACTTTGTACACCCCAGTCCAACACCGGCATCTCCAAATCATGACTACATGAACTCTCAAATGTTGAAGACCAACTCAGATTGATGGAAGGGGTAAAAGAAAGATACCGCAGGATCACAATCAAGCTGCTGCCCAACATAATGGACTGCAGTACACAGCACTCAGCTTCCAAATACTACCGGAAGTCTGAAAAACAACTAATCTCAGTGCAATGGATTTGTATTCTGTCCCTACCATTAAAGGGTGCACAAATTTTCCAAACTGCTTCCTGATATCTTCAGAGTCCTATTCATCAGGATGTTCAAAACTATCTGTACCATTTAGCTTCTCATGCCATTGTTCGTTGCCTTTCCCAATTTCATCGCTTTGTATTTGCCAGCATTAAACAAAGTTCCTTACTTCTTGGTATAGGAACCCAGCAACTCAGATTGATTAGTCTGTTCCCTGTTATTTTAAGGCTCCTCCTGGTGTGGTACTATCTGTAAACATGCAGAATTTTGTTTTTCCACACCCAAGTCAACTGTGTTTAATTTAAACAACAAGATTCCACACTGATCACTGAGGGACTTCACTAGTTGTTCTGTTTCATGCACTAGATGTTTAATCATCCTTTTGATTCTTCTGCTTCAACCACCTATCAAGGTTATTTAAATCTTTACCCTCTTATTCATTTTCTTTTCATCTTGAGATTTGAGAATATCAATAAATTAGTTTTATAAGTGCATAAAATTTCTTCAAACATTTTAACAGAAAATTGCATTCACCTGCAGCAACAACTTTTAATTTGTTTGAACTTCACGCTTCAGACAATCTTTTTTAATTATGTGTGGGACATGGCATCGCTGGCAGACAAGCATTTATTGCACGTCCCGAGTTGCCTTCCTGAACTGCTGTAGTACACTTGCTGTAGGTTGACCCACAGTGTCCCTGGAAGGATTTTTAGGATTTTGACAGAGTGACAGTAAAAGAGTGGCAGTATATTTCCTAATCAGTACGTGAGTGACTTGGAGGGAAACTTGCAGATGGTGGTGTCCCATGTATCTGCTGCCTTTGTTCTTCTAGATGGGGTGGTAGTGGGTTTGAAAGATACTGTTTAAGGATCTTTGGTGAATTTCTGTAGTGCATCTTGCTACTATACTGCTACTTAGTGTCAGTGACTGAGGGAATGGATGCTTGTGGATATGGTGCCAATCAAGCAGGATGCTGTGATTGTGTCAAACTCCTTGAGTGTTTTTGGAGCTGCAACCTTCCAGGCCGGTGGGGAGTGTTCCATCACACTTCTCACTTGTGTCTTGTAGCTGATGGACAAGCTTTGGGAGTCTCCTGCCTGAAACATTAATTCTCCTGCTCCTCGGATGCTGCCTGACCTGCTGTGTATTTCCAGTACCATTCTAATCTTGACTCTAATCTCCAGCATCTGCAGTCCTCACTTTCATTCTTTGGGAGTCCGGTGATGAGTTACTAGCCTCTGATCTACTCTTGTAACCACTGTCTTTATGTGGTGAGTCCAGCTGAGTTTTTAGTCAATGGTAACTCCAAGGATAATTGGGCTTCAGTAGTGATGACGCCATTGAATGTCAAGGGGGTTGGTTGATTATTTCTTGTTGGATATGGTTATTGACTGGTGTTTGTGTGGTGCAAATATTAATTCCAAGTTTGGATGTTGTCCAGGTCGTCTTGCATTTGAACGTGAACTCCTTCATTATCTGAGGAATTGTCGAATGGTGCTGGACATTGCACAATCATCAACAAGTATCCCCAATATTGACTGTATGGTGGAAGGAAAGCCATTGAAGCAGCTTAAGATTTTGGGCTTAGGATACTACCCTGAGGAACTCCTGCACCGATGTCATGGTGCTGAAATGACTGACCTCCAACAGTTACAACCATCCTCCTATGTGTCACCTATGACTCCAACCAGCAGATTTTGCCCTACAGATTTGCTAAGGCTCCTCAATGCCACAATCAGTCAAATGTGCCCGTGATGTCAAGGGCTGTCACTCACCTGCACTCTGGAATTTGGTTCTTTTGTCCATATTTGAATCAAGGCTGTAATGAGGTCAGCAGCTGCGTTGTCCTGGCAAAACCAAGACGAGGCATCACTGAGCAGGTTGTTGCTGAGCAGGTGCTGCGTGATAGCACTGTTGATGATACTATCCAATACTGATGATTTGAGAGTAGACCAATGGGGCAGTAATTGGCTGGGTTGGATTTGTTCTGCTTTTTGTGTACAGGATATACCTGGGCAGTTTTCCACATTGTTGGGTGGATGCCAGTGATGTAAGTGCATTGGAATAGCTTGGCTAGAGGAGTGGCAAGTTCTGGAATACAAGTTTTCAGCACTATTTATTTTTGCCAGAATGTTGTCAGGACCCGTTACCTTTGCAGTTTTCATCGTCTCCAACCATTTCTTGATGTCACGTGGAGTGAATTAAATTGGCTGAAGACTGGAATCTGTGGGAGAGGCCAAGATGAATCATCCCCTCAGTGCTTCAGGCTGAAGATTGTAGTGATTGTTTCAGCCTTATCTTTTGCACTGAAGTTTTGGACTCTTCCATCATCAAAGATGGGGATATTTGCGAAGGCTTCTCTTCCAGTGCATTGTTTATTTGTCCACTAATATTCATGACCAGATGTGGCAGGTCTGGAGAGTTTTTAGATCTGATCCATTGGTTGTGGAATTCCTTAGCTTTGTCTATCCCTTGCTGCTTGTCCTGTTTGGCATGCAAGTCCTCTTGTTTGGTGGTTTCACAAGGTTAACACCTCATTTGTAGTTATGCCTGCTGCTGCTCCTGGTACACCCTCCTGCAATTGCCTTTGAACCAGGATTGATCCCTTGGCTTAATAAAAACAAAGAACTGCAGGTGCTGGAAATCAGAAACAAAAGCAGCAACTGCTGGAAAAATCAATGTGTCTGGCAGCATCTGTGGTAAAAAAGTGTTACTGCTTTAGGTCAAGTGACCGTGCTTCAGAAATGTGCTCTGCAGAGCTCATCTCCTGGCTTGATGGTGGTTGAGCAAGGGATCTGCCAGGTCATGAGTTTGAAAATTGTGCTGGAGTAATTTCTGCTGCTGTTGGTGGTCCATTGCACCTCATGGATGCCTAGTTTTGACTTGCTAGATTTGTTTGAAGTTTGTCACATTTAACAAGGTGATACTGCTATATAACGTGGAAGGAGGGCATTCTCAATGTGAAGGTGGGAATTTGTCTTCACAATGACTCTGCAGTGGTCATTCTTACCATGGACAGGTGTATCTGAAGCTGGTAAAGAAGTTTTTCCCTCTTATTGGTTCCCTCAACACCTACTGCAGGCCTAGTGTCTCAGCTATGCCCTTTAGGAACCAACCAGCTTGATCAGTAGTGCTGCTGCTGAGCCACTGTTGGTGGAGGACATTGAAGTCCCCCACCCAGAGTACGCTTTGCACCCTTGCTGCCCTCAGTGCTTCCTCCAAGCCTTGAACACTATGGTCCAGTACTGATTCATCAGCCAAAGGAGGGTGGTACTTGGTAGTCAGCAGAAGGTTTCCTTGCCCCTGTTTAACCTGAAGTCATGAAACTTCATGGAGTCTGATGTCGATGTCGAGGATTCCCAGGGCAATTCCCTGCCAACTGTATACCACTGTGCTGCTACCAATTCCACCATTTGCCATGGCAGGATTCGAATCCAGATCCCCAGAATATTTGTTGAGTTTCTGAGTTAATAATCTAGTGATGATACCACTATCTTGTTCAAGATAAAACTAGATTTATGAGCTTGCAAGGTAGACTACATCAGGATGTAGAAGCAATTCCCCTTGTAACTAGTGATTTTGAAGCTTATAGTCTGTATATTCAAAAATAAATGTGAAATCAATGCATTGAGACTTGGAAACCTTTTTAAGCAATTCAAATTGTGCAAAAACAGAATTAGATTTTTGTGTTGAAATTTTGTATGTACACAATATTAAGTATCACATTCAACAGTCTTTGAGAAGTACTCTGTCAAGAAATGGTAATCTGCTATTTGAAATAAGGCGTCGTACTTTATTATGTTTCAGTAGCAAAGCAATGGATTAATACAACAGAGTAGAAAGTTATTCACCCCATCAAGGCTAAGCTACCCTTTTGGAGGAGCTATTTAACTAGCTCCTCCATTTGAAAGTTAGAGTGCATTCCAGAATTTAACAAATAGCATTTGCAAAAGGATCTCCTGTATTATCTGGTTCTTTTGCAAATTACCTTGAATCTGAAATCATTTCCCATCTTGTTTGCTATGGATAGTTTGTGAAGTCAGACAGCAAGGTGGAGTGGGAAAAATCAGTCGAACTTGTTACTTGACTTAGCTGAACCTCTGGATTTTACTAATATTTAAACTAGCTAGAGATTTTGTGCCTGCATTTGGATTTCAGTACATTTTTGTTTAACTTTAATAGTTGCTTCTTGTGGACAAAATTCGAAGGAGGTTTCAAATAGTCCTTTCAAAAAGGTTACCTTCGTCTCTGAACAACTGAATGTCACAGAGAATGCGCCAAGGAATGAAGAAAAGGGTGGTGATGAAAGAAATACTGGTGAGTTTATACCATCTCAGTATTTCTTCATATGGTGATAGTACTTTGTCTGCTGATTACAAGGGGAAGGTTTCTTCCTATTACCCTGTTTGTGCTCCTCATAATTTCATACATCTCAATCATATCCTCCCTCAGTCTCCTGTGCTCCTAAGAAAACAAGCTTGGTATATCTAATTTTGCTTTGTGACTAAAACTGTCCAGCCTAGGCAGCATTCTCGTAAATTTCCTCTGCACCCTCTTCAGTGCAAGCACATCCATGAGCATCATAATATGGGAACTTCAGTAGTATAATGATGCAGCAGCTCATTAATTAAAACGCATCTGCAATCTATAATGTAGATTGCAGAACTGCACACAATACTCCAATGGTTTCATTAGAGTGAGATAGTGCAAGAAAAAACACTTACGAACTGCTTTTCACAACTTGTGTCCCAAATGCTTTACCGTGTGAGAATTTGTTTTAGTATATGTGGCAGCCAATGCGTGCACTGTAAGGTTCCATGAACAGCACTGAGATAATGATCACTTGATCTTCTTTAGGTTGGCTGAGTGCTACATATTAGGTAGGACACCAGAACTGCATTGCAGTTGCACGGTTCCATGGATTTTACCCCCAGTACCTCCCCAGTAGTTCATCTTTCTCTGTGTTTATTATATGCAAATTTTGTGCCATGTAAAAATAATCTACCACTGGACCACACTTGAGTGGAATTTTTCTGTTTTTATTCATGGAATGTGAGTGTCTTGGCTGGGCTAATTTTTAATGCCTATCCCTATTTCTCCTTGATCTCTGGCTTGCTATGGGCATTTTACAAGGCAGATAAGAGTCAACCACGTTGCTCTGGGTCTGGAGTTGCATGTAGGAAAGATCAGAAAAGGATGATTCATTCCTTCCCTAAGGAGCATTGGCAGTTTAAATTTCACCACCTGCCCTGGTGGAATTTGAACCCATGACCCCAAACATTAACTTTTTCTGGATTACTTGCCCAATTACGACAATGCCGCTACCACCCCTTTATAATTGACCTTAGCCACTCAATTTGTTTCTGCCAAGCAGTCAAATCATCATCTTGAATTAGGAGGGAAGTTAAATAAGTTGAACATTGTTGCCTAAAACTGAAATCTTAATCCATATTTTTAATATTATACATAAAATTAACTCCGTATTTAGTAAGACAGATAAACAGGACCGAAAGACTGAAGTTAACCAGTTATTAATGTGTTTTAATGGACCCCAACTGTTTTCCCTTAATATTAGAAGATGGTTTGAAGGTTGTTTAATTTCTTTTACATTAAAGCTGCTAAATGAGCATGGTAATATAGGAACTTTAGTATAATGATGCAGCAGCTGATTAACTAAAATAATGCTCCTGTCTCCTCAGCCTTTTCCTTTTTGGAAATGTTGACTCATTTACTTTACGCTAATTTTTCCTAAGTAGCTATTGTTTTACATATGAACCTTGAGTGTAGAAAAACAACAATAACTAAACCATATCAGGTTGGTTGACATCCTTAAATGCATATACTGTAGTCCTCTTGGGATAGAATTTGGGAATGGAGACTTTGAATTCCCCAGCCTCTCCCAAATCTACACCCATCTCACTCAACTGTAGAACAGTAGTAATGTTACAGGACTAGCAAAATTTGATCAAATCATAGCAGCTGGAGAAATTCAAATTATTTGATTACCTAATCTGGCATAACATGTTACTCTTATATAACTACCAGATTGTTGTAAAAATCCATCTACTTAACCAATGAGAAGAAGTCTGCTGTCCATGGCTGACTTAGCTTTCACATCGGTCTTCACCCACAATATGGCTCCCTCTTAATTGCTTTATGAAGTGACGTAGTGATCTGCTATCAAAATCAAATAATAAAACCAGGTGGACCACCCAGCATTGACACGTTCTGCAAGTGGCAAAGTCGCTACAAAATCTTTGTTAAGGTCTCAGAAATTGGACCAAAAATTGATAACCGGTTACAGACAGCCAAACAGTCCTACACGAATTGACTTTAGATCTAACCTCTGCCATGTCCAGTCATGAATGGTGATAGACAATCTGACAATTAACTAGACAAGGTTGCAAAAAGTAACCTCATCCACAGTGATTTGCGAATCTAATACATCAATGATAAAGGCAAAGCTGAAATACTGAATAGATGTGTCAACTCTGTCTCCTTTTGAGGTCCACCGTGTTCTTGCAGTATTCAGTCAAATGTATTCATGCCACCTGATATCCTCTGCCTTCAGCCTTTTTTGTTTTGATATAGCAAATAATTTTGAACTATGGATCCTCACTATAACAGTGAAGATTGAAATCAAGAACTAGATATGTCCTTAGATAAGGCGTACATTACAACTACAACACAGGCAATTTTCCAGATCTGTCCTCCCTGGGGAAAAAAAAAGACAAATCTGTCGATCAAAAGCAGGATCGATACAATCCAATCCAATCCAATCCAATCCAATCACTGTCCCTTAAGTCTACTCTTGATCGGTTTGATGGAAGGTATTGTTGATATGATATCAAGGAGCACTTACTCAACAATAACCTGCTCACTGTTACTCAGTTTGGCTTCTTCCAGAGCCAAACAACTGCAGACCATATTATGGACTTTGTCCAAATATGAAAAAAAAGGCAGAATTCAAGAAGTGAGCTGAAAACACCTTGGTAGAGGGAGCCATTCAAGTGGGGAAAGGTAATAGGAGCATAGTTATGGTCAGGGACCGTGCAATTAGGAGATTGAAGCTGTTCTCCACAGCTGAGTGGGAGTTCTGTCGGTTATCTTGCTTGCCTGGTGTCAGGATTAAAGACATCTCCTTGGAGCTGGAGAAGAACTTCGAAAGGACAGGAAGGGAATTGAGTAGTCGTTGTCCAAATTGGTAGTAATGACATTAGTTGGCCAAGGAAGGTGGTTTTGCTATAAGGCTTTGAACAGTCAGGAGCCAAATTAAAAATCGGAACCCTCCAATGTAATTTCTGTGTTACTACGTGAGCCGTGGGCAAACTGAAAGAGTTAATTATATAGCTCAGATTGCTGTTGGTGGAATGTCTTTCAGTTCACAAGGCACTGGCACCAGTACGAGGATAGAAATGAGCTGTTTTGGTGGGATGGTCTTCACTTCAACCATGTTGAGACCCATGTCATGACAAATCAAATAACTAGGCTTGTAGAAAAACCTTTAAACTAATTTGGGTGGGGGGATGGTGTTGAAGGTTTGGAAGAGGGGAAATGTAGGTTCGCAAAACAAGAGGATTTGGCAGAATTGCAGGGCAGCTATTTTGATAAAGATACCCAAAGTGGGAGAGGAAGGACAGAGATTGCAAACTTCGAAAAACCGCAGTAAGTAGGTCAATAGGAGGAATAATAGTTAAAATGACTCTTTTTTTCTTGATTGTGCAGAGTACTTGCAACATAGTACTTGGAACAAAGTAGATGAATTAATGTCATCATTAATGAGACCATAAGATGTTGGAGCATAATTAGGCCATTCAGACCATCAAGTCTTCTCCACGATTGGATCATGACTGATAAGTTTCTCCACCCATTGTCCTGTGCTCTCCCATAACTCTAGATTCCCTTACTAATCAAGGACCTATCTATTTCTACCTTAAAGACACTTAATGACTTAGTATGGCAGAAGGCTGCGGAATCCAAGGTGCACAGATTAACTAACCTCTGGCTGAAGAAATTCCTCATTTCAGTTCTATAGAGTCGTGCCTTCACTCTGAGGCAATGCCCTTGGGTCCTAGTCTCTCCAAGTCGTGGAAACATCTACAATACAGGTTAATGAGTATGAACTTGTAGCCATTACAGAAATATGATTATAAGAAGATCAATGCTGGGGACCAAATGTTCAGAGGAATATGACTTTCCGAGAGGACAGATGGGGTGGCATTGTTGGTACAGGATGGAATAAATATGATAGTGAGAAATGATCTTGAATTGGGAGATGTAGAATGCATTTCTGTGGAATTTAAAAAGTAGAGGAAAGAAAATGTTGAATTGTCTATAGGCCTCCTAAAAGTAGCTATTTGGTGGGACGGTGAATAAATTAGGAGATAATGAGGGCATACAAAAAAAAGGCAGTACAGTAATATTGAATACTTAATCATCTTCAAGATCGGGATAGGCAGATTAGTAGAGGAAGCCTTGAGGAAGAATTCATAGAGTATATTCAAGAACATTTTCCTGGAACAATATGTTGTAGATCCACTAGGGATCAGGCAATTTTGGGTCTGGTAATGTATAACGATGCAGGTTTAACAAATTATATGAGTAAATAATCTCCTTGGAAAGAGCAACTGTAAAATGTGTTATGGACCAGGCCAGGCGCCCTCAAAACATTTTAAGAAGGTAGCCCAGCCCATAACACTTTTCTTATTTTAAAGGCAGATGTAAAGCAGATATTCCAGGAGTGATGCAACTAGTCAAACCACTCGTCTTTAAACAAAACAGAATTTATTTACACACTATGGTTGAAATACGAACAAAAGAAAACAGAATTTAGAATAACTTAACTGTTTGAAAACCCAACTGACTCGATATAGCAACTTAACGAATGAGCTGTTCCAATACCTGCAATGTCCCAAAAACACTCCTTGACAAATGATAAATTCAAATTCAGCTTCTTATAGGCAGGAGAGATTGCAGAGAGGAGAAGAGTCAGGCAAGAAATATCTGTTGAAAGTGTGGTGCTGGAAAAGCACAGCAAGTCAGGCAGCATCTGGGAAGCAAGAGAAAAGAAGTTTTAGGCATAAGTCCTGATGAAGGGCTTATGCCCAAAACATTGATTCTGCTGCTCCTTGGATGCTGCCTGACCTGCTGTGCTTTTCCAGCATCACAATCTCGACTCTGCAGTCCTCACTTTTTCTCTGAAGAAACATCTGTTGAAGCATGCAGCCTTTTTCGCAGTAATAGCTTCTCTGTTACCAACAGTTTCTGACTACATGCTAAAACAAATCAAACTGGGAAAGAAAAACCTGAACTGGGAGAATTTGTTTAAATAAGCTCTTTCCAAGACATGTCAGCATATCAGAATATTGTGCACAATTCTGGTCTCCCTCGTATAGGAAGGATGTTGTGAACCTTGAAAGAGTTCAGAAGAGATTTACAAGGATGTTGACAGGGTTAGAGGGTTTGAGCTATAGGGATAGGCTGAGGCTGTTTTCCCTGGAGCGTCAGAGGCTGAGAGGTGACCTTTTGGATTATAAAATCATAAGGGGCATGTGTAGGGTAAATAGACACTGTCTTTTCCCTGGGGTGGGGGAGTCCAGAAATAGAGGGCAGAGGTTAGGGTGAGAGGGGCAAGATTTAAAAGGGATCTGAGGGGCAACTTCTTCACGTAAAGAGTGGTGCGTGTGTGGAAAGAGCTGTCAGAGGAAGTGATGGAGGATGGTACAATTACAATATTTACAATAAGCCAGAGGATTGGACATCTTTGAAAAACAGACAAAAGGCAACTGAAAAAGAAAATGAGGAAGAAAATAAATTTTGAAGATAAACGTGTAAATAATATCAAAATGAACAGGAAGAGCTCCTTCAAATGTATAAAAAGGAAGAGAGAAGCCAAAGTGAGTGTAGGGCTCTTAGAAAATGAAATTGAGGAAATAATAATAACAGGGAACCAGGAAATGGTAGAAGAATTGAATAAGTGCTTTGCATCAGACTTTACAGTAGAAGACATTAAGAGCATCTGTAAATTGTTAAACATTCAACGGGAAAAAACAGGAGAGGAAATAAATACAATGATTATCACTAGAGTAAACTTGCTGGGCAAGTTAATAGGTCGAAAGATTGATGGGTCCCCTGAACCTGATGGAATGCATCCTAGGGTATAAAGGAGGTGGCTTTGGAATAGTGGCCAGTTCACTTAATATCCCCTGATATTGGAAAAATATTAGTCTATTATAAAAGATGTAACGGAGCGTTTAGCAATGCATAATATAATCAAGCATAATATAATTGTAACTTCATGAAGGGGAAATCATGTCAGACAAGTTTACTAGAATTCTTTTAGGTAAGAAGTAAAATGGATTTTCAGAAAGTGTTTAAACTACCACATATTATGCTACTTTGTAAGATAAGAGCCCAAGGTGCTGTGGGTCGTCTATTAGCGTAGATACAGAATTGGTTAACTAATAGAGTGGGAAATAGACGGCAGTTTTAGAATTGGATCCAGTTTCAAGTGGTGTGCGACAGGAATCAGTGCTGGGGTCACAATTATTTACAAAGTATATTAATAACTTGAATGAGGTAAATGAATGTACTACAGCCAAGTTTGCAGATCACACAAAACTGAGTGGGAACGTGAGTGGCAAGGATGACAATCTGCAGAGGGATGTACCTGTAGACATTTAAGTGAGCAGGCAAAAACCTGGCTGATGGAATATAATGTGGGGAAATGTGAGAATACAGGAGGTGAATATCATTTAAATGGAAAAAGACTACAGAAAAGGGTTTTGCGTCACAAAATGGAATATTGGCCTTTATTTCAGAGTCAGAAGTCACACATCAAGTGAACCTGATACGAGCAGCACTTAGAAAACTTTGATTTCAATTAAACCTATTGGACTATAGCCTGGTGCCACGTGACTTCTGACTTTGTCCAACTCTGGCATCTCCACATCACTATTTCAGAGGGAATGGAATATAAATGTTTTGCTATAGAAGGCACAAGTCAGACCACAGCTGAGATGGTGTGAACAATTTTGGATCCTTTATCTAGGAAAGATGTATTGGAATTTGGAGCAGTCCAGAGAAGGTTCAATAGGCTGATACCAGTATGGAGGGACTATCTTATGAGCAGAGGTTGAATAGATTGGGCTGTACTTGTTGGAATATTAGAAGAATGAGAAGGCATGTAGATCTAGATGGCATAATCTCAGAATAAGCGCAGTCATATTTGACAGAAGAAGACTCATTCTCTCTGGGTTGTGAATTGTTCAAATTCTTAACTAGAGGCTATTTAGCCTGGGTCATGAAGTATATTCAAATCTAAGATAAATTTGGACCCCCTTATTGATTTAAAATATATGACAAAAAGGCAGGGCAACAGAGTTGAGGACTATCTGATCTGCCATGATCTGAGTGAATTGGCTGAATCTACTTCTTCACTTATATCACCTTGTCTTAAACTGGCTGTCTTTGATACTAAGAACCCTAGCAAAATTGAAGTCACAAGGAATAGGTAAAGGTTGATGATGGTGGTGTTTGGGGGTGGACAGAGTTCCTGTCCAGTCGTAGGAAACTTACCTAGCACAAAGGATGTTTGGCTGTGGTTGTTAGATACTAATCATCTCAATCCCAGCACAGCATTGCCAGAGTTCTTCAGGATTGTGTTTGAGGGCAAACATTCTTCCACTCCTTCAAAAATTATCTTCTCTCCAACATAATATCAGAAAAAAAAGATACTCCCTGATGATTGCACAGTATTCAGGAGTACTTGCAATTCCTCAGAGACTGAGGTAATCAATGTCAGCATGCAATAAAGACCTAAGTAATCAGTCTCTAGCTGATATATGGCAAGTAACATTGCATCACACAAGCATTTGTAATCATCTTCAGTGAGAAATGCATTGAATGACCTCTCCTGGACAAGTGCCAGGCAATGACTATCTCAAGCAAGTAATAATCTAAATATATCACCTTGAGGCTCAGCAGTATTACCTATCACTGAAGATGCAACCATCAACATCATCCAGTCCACCAATGGACCAGTCATATTAATGCTATAGTTATAATAGCAGTTCAGAGGCTGAGGTCTCTGTGATTTCTGATTTCCCCCAAAGCCTATCGACCATCTACATAGTGCAATTCAGGGAAGTGATGGAATACTCTGTTTGCCCAGAGGAGCAGCAGTGCTGAGAATCTTCACATTAGACAAGATAGCCAGATTGGGAGTTTGTGCAGTTGTGTATCTGCATAAACTCCCAATCTGGCTACTTTGTCTTGTACACTGTTTGTGTACCTGCACCATATGGATTAAAGCAGTTCTCGATGGCAACTCATCAGCACCTTGTCAAAGACCATTCGAAATACTGACCTTCCCAGTGATGGTCACATCCCAAGAATGAAATTCAAATTCTCTGCCTAACCCCTCTACTTCTCTCCTCTTGTAAGATGCTTTTTAAAACATAGCTCTGGCCAAACTATTGGTCGTCGTGATATAGTTATTGATCTTGCTCTTTCTAAGTGACATGTAATATTTTATTATGTTTAATGATGCTATGCATCTTTAAGATTTATTTTACGAATTGTCAATTCTTAAACAAAAATGTAAAACTGTTGCATTAGGATTTTTGAATACTTGTGTAGCAAGCTATGTAATTCAAATACATGCCTTAATATATATATTTGATAGAACACGGAACTGTATAGCACGGAACGGGTTCTTTGGCTCATGATGTCATGAAAAATGAGGCCAGATTAAACTAATCCATTCTGGCTGCCATTGGTCCATATCCCTCCATTCCTTGCATATCTAAACATCCCTTAAACACCCCTATTGTATCTGTCTGCACTACCAACCCTGGCAGCCTGATCCAGACTCCTTCCATTTTTTTTTGTGTAAAAACAATTCACCCCTCACATGTCCTTTGAACCTCCCCCCTCTAACCTTAAATGCATGCCCCCTATTTTTAGGCATTTCAATGTCAGGAAAATGATTCTGATATATATATCTGAGATTTAGTAGAAGTCTATAAAATTATGAAATGCATATATATATATATATGCATTTCATAATTTTATAGACTTCTACTAAATCTCCCCTCAGCCTCTGCCACTCCAAGGACAACAATCCTAGTTTTTCGAACCTCTCCTTATAGTTCATACCCTCTTATCCAGGAAACTACTAATAAACCTCTTCTGAATCTTTCCCAAAGCCTCCACATCCTTGCTGTGACATGGCGACCAGAATTGATCATAATACTCAGTGTAGTCTAATTGAATTTTTATAAAGCTGCAACATGACATCCTGATTCTTGTAATCAGTTCCCCAACCAATAAAGGCAAGCATGCCATACACCAACTTTACCATCCTATCTATCTGTGTGGCCACTTTCAGGGAGCTATGGACTTGAACCCCAAGATCCCTCTACATCAAGTCTATTTAGGGCCCTGTCACTAACTGTATACTTTTCCTTAAGCTCTGATCTCCCAAAGTGCAGCATCTCATTCTTACCTGGATTAAACTCCATCTGCCTTTTTTCTGCCCATATCTGCAAATGATCTATATCCTGCTATATCCTTTGATAACCTACTGCACTATCCACAACTCCGCTGATCTTTGTATTGTCTACAAACTTATTAACCCATCAATTTACATTTTTATCCAAGTTGCTGACTGTCCCTAATTAGGCCATGCTTTTCCAAATTCACGTTAATCCTATCCCTAAGAATTCTGTCCAATAGCTTCCCAACCACTGACGTGAGACTCGCCATTCTTTAGTTTCTTGGATCATCTTCATTTCCCTCCTTGAACAGAGGAACAACGTTAGCTACTCACCAGTCCTCCGGGACCTCTCCAGAAGCTAGCAAAAATATAAAGATCTTGGTCAATGCCCCTGCAATCACCTGTCTTGCCCCTCTCAATAAACTTGGGTTCGATACCATTGGGCCCTGGGGACATCCACCTTAATGCTGTTCAAGAGACCCAACACAGCTTCTTTCTTGATCTCACAACACCCTAGCATATTGGCATGCTCCACACAAATCTCACTATCCTCTATATCCTTTTCCTGGGTAAATATTGATGCAAAGTACTCATTTAGGATCTTGTCCACATCCTCTGCCTCCAATCACACATTCCCTCTTTTATCCATGTGTGGTCCTACCTTCTCCTTAGCTATACTGTTGTTTTAATGTATGTATAGAATGCTTTGGGATTATCTTTAACCATACTTGTCAAGGTCATTTCATGGCTCCTCTTTGTTCTCCTAATTCCCTGCTTGAGTTCTTTATTGCTTTCTTTAAAGTCCTCATGAACCTTATGTGGCCGCTGGAGCTCAGAAGTGGATGATAGCATAGGTTGGCCAACCATTGCTTCATCTTTGGTTGTAAGTTTTGAATTTAAAGGAAAGTATGTTTGTTGGTCGTAAAGTGGTAACACTGGCAACCGTACTCCAATCATAATGTTAGCTGGTGTAGTAGGTAATAAAATATATGGTTTTCTGGAAATCACTGAAGCATTTGTTGGAGTAGGATAGAGGTGTTTGTGTGTACTAATCAATA
This sequence comes from Chiloscyllium plagiosum, assembly GCF_037043375.1. Lineage (NCBI taxonomy): Eukaryota > Metazoa > Chordata > Chondrichthyes > Orectolobiformes > Hemiscylliidae > Chiloscyllium > Chiloscyllium plagiosum. Next base: position 34,245,586 of record NW_028270172.1, on the reverse strand, counting down.
TTCTGGAATTTGATGTTTGGAAACCAAGATTGAATAACAATTAATTTAAATTGATGTGTTTCTGGCAGATAAAACTGAAGCGGCATGTGTAGTTGAGATGAACGTTGACAATGATGAAGAAATTAACAGTTTGGAGGTCATTAATGAATTATTTGATGGGGTATTGGAAGAAGAAGAATATGGGGATGAAGAATTGGATGAAAGAAAAGACTGCAAAAATGAAACCGAAAGTGAAATGGAGGAGAAAAATGATGAACTGAACATATCCTCAATGTCGCTACTTGCTCCATTGGTAGACACAGTTGATGCTGTCACAAACCCAGAGGTGAGATTTAGATTTGTAGGATTCTGCCTCTTTATGGATCTGGGTTTTTTAATCCCCACCTAGTCAGGTAAATTTGTAAACTCATCAAAGTAAGCATTGTTATTGGTGAAAACTGAAACAAGCTTTGTCTAGTTCGGTATTTGTTGCCTTCATGTGAGTACTCGATATTGCTTAATTATGTCATTGCTACACTCCAAACCACACCACACCACCACCCCCCCATCCCCCAATCCAAAAAGAGCCACTATGCTGTGTCCCAATAATGTAACTTGGCTGTAGTTGTGGAAGAGCACTACTGAATGCAACAATGTAACATTTCCAAGTTCGCATTAAAAGACTTGCAAATACTAAAAATGTGTGGAACAGAAAGTAAGAAAATTTGTTAGACGTTTGTTTGCAATGGTTCTTTGACAAAGCTAAGCAATTGGCCACATTTACCTGGCCTTCCCCTTATGTTTTGAATCTTTCTTTGCCACGTATTTATCAACTACTTCTCTGAAAGGTATGCTTCCACCACACTTCCTTCTTGTAGAACATAACAGTCTAACAGACCTTTTTCTTTATTTTTTTGCAAATGACCTTAAATTCATGTTTGTAGTTGCTAATTCCCCAACTGGTATAGATAATTTCTGATATACCTCATCAAAACCTCATAAGCATATCAAACCACTTTTATTAGATCCCTAGTTTCTCCAATCATTTATAATTTCAAAAGTTAGTTACTTTGGCCACTTTGCTGTCAGCTTTCTTGTCATAGCAGTGCATTTAATTAAACCCTAAATTGGGTTTAAACCCTGCTTCAGTAATTTAGCTCAAGATCTATGTTGATACTCCAGTGCTGCATTATCAGAGGTGCTGTCTTATGTTTGGAAAATTAAACCAAAGCCTCATTGTACATTTTGGGATATTTTAAAAAAAAAAGGCAACACGTTTTTCAAAGAATCACCAAATTTTCCTAATTACAGTACTAATGTTTATTTACCAATCAATCATACCATACATTATTTGGTCATTTTGCTTATTGCAGAAATGCAAACTTGATATAGGTGAAAGTGAGTACTGCAGATGCTGAAGATCAGAATCAAGAGTGTGGTGCTGGAAAAGCACAACAGGCCTAGTAGCATTGGAAGAGCAGGAAAATCGACGTTTCGGACTAAAGCTCTTAATCAGGAATCACCACACTCTCGACAACAATCTTGATATGTTACCTGCATTGCTATTGACCAAAATTCCACATAGTACTAAATTTCCTTGTATTGCCACCTTCATTGTACCCTGAAAGTGGCAACGCAGGTCAATAGAGTGGTCAAGAAGGCATACGGCATGCTTTCCTTCATTGGACGGGGCATTGAGAACAAGAGTTGGCAGGTCATGTTACATTGTATAAGACTTTGGCTCAGCTACATTTGGAACACTGTGTACAGTTCTGGTCGCCACATTACCAGAAGGATGTGGATGTTTTGGAGAGGTTCACCAAGATGTTGCCTAGTATGGAGGGTGCTAGTTATGAAGAGAGGTTGAGTAGATTAGAACTATTTTCATTAGAAAGACTGAGGTTGAGGTGGGGGGGAACCTGATTGAGGTCTAAAAAATCATGGGAGGTATGGACAGGGTAGATAGAAGAAGCTTTTTCCCAGACGGGGGACACCATTACTAGGGGTCACTAGTTCAAAGTGAGAGAGGAAATGTTTAAAGGAGGAATGCGTGGAAATTTCATTACGCAGAAGGTGATGAGTGCCTGGAACATCTTGCCAGCGGAGGTGTGTCATTTAAGATTAAAATTAGAATTAAAATCCCTCGAATGTGAAAACAGGCCCTTCGGCCCAACAAGTCCACACTGTTCTTCCAAAGAGTAACCCACCCAAACCCATTCCCCACTCTAGGTTATTAGCCAGGGGTAAATATACGCTATGGGCAATTTAGCATGGCTAATTAACCTAACCTGCACATCTTTGGATTGTGGAAGGAAACTGGAGCACCTGGAAGAAACCCACACAGACAGTGGGAAAACGTGCACACTCCACGCAGACAATCGCCCAAGGCTGCAATCGAACCCGGGTCCCTGGAACTGAGGTAGCAGTCCTAACCACTGAGCCAACGTGTTGCCCTGATGTTTCCAGACAGATACATGAATGGGCAGGGAGCAGAGAGATACGGATCCTTAGAAAATAGGTGACAGATTTCGATAGGGGATCTCGATCGGCACAGGCTTGGAGGGCTGTAATTTTCTTTGTTTTTTGTTCCTGGTTTTATTCCTTTTTTTTGTTTCTTTTTATTTCAATCCACCACACCACACCATTTCACTCCATTCTCAATCACTTTGTGTTTGAAACACACTTGAGAGTTTGATCTCTTTAGCATAATATCTTAATTTATATGAAAACTAGTTTAAAACTTCACATCATCTTGATGTCCTTACACAGCAATTAGATTGTTCAGCTTTAAACACTCAGTTTCAAGTACTGGTAGGTCCTGTAAAATAAATCTTATACAGAAGAACCTCGATTGTCTGAGCGACATGAGAGGGGAGTATTTTGTTCGGAGAACTGATTGTTTGGATAACTTTTTTTATAGGACCTTGAGGTCTTGTTCGGATAATCCGAAATTTGGATAATTGATGTTCAGCTAATCAAGGTTGTTCTTAGTACTTCTCTCTTTTCTGAGTGGAAGTGGTGTAATGTATTAAATTTAACATTTTAAGAAATGGTATTAATGAAACCAGATGTGTTTGTAATCTGAGGAATGCAAAACATAAGGTTACCTCATGATCATAGAGTCAGAGGCTCTCTGACTATGTGACCCATGCTTCTGGGTTTCCTGGTCATCAGAAACATCCTTCCTGTGTGTATCTTTTCTAATCCTGTTAGAATTTCATAGGTTTCAGTAGGACTCTTCACACCCCACCCTCAACACCATATTATTCTTAACTCCTCCTTTGCATATAATCTCTCCTCACATGTCAGTCCTACCATTTCAAGAATCAATCTTGTAAGCCTTCATTGCACTTCCTCCTTGGCAAAAGCTATTTTCCTATACCACTTTCCAACTTTTATTGTTTCCTTTAGGTTTTCCCTCTTAAGAGACCCTGTGTTCCCCAATTTTTTTTTTTGGAAGCTATTTGTGAAGACAGAGCCAAAGTATGTTTTTTGGTGGTCTGCCATATCTTTTATCCCTATTGTATCTTCCCCTGTTTCTGACTGTAAGGTCTTTTGGTCTTTACTAATCTTTTTCTCTTTGTATACATATAGAAGCTTCTACAGTCTGTTTATGTTCCCTGCAAGCTTAATACTGTATTCTATTTTTCCTCACTTAATCCATTCCATTGTCGTCCTTTGCCAAAAGTAACCTACTCCCATTCCTCAGATCTGCTTCTTTTGGCTGATCTTCCTTGAACCTTAATACTATCCCTAATTTCCCTATTAGCCATGGTTGGGCCACATTTCCCAATTCATTGTTTGCCATTGCCTAGTCACTGTCATCCCTTTTTAAATAATGTTTCCCAATTTATTTTATAATATTATGACTTTGTTTCTCTAAACTGCTGTTACATGATTTGAACAAATGTGCTAATCTGTTCTTTGATATTATTATGAAGTTTTACTCTAAATTTGACAAAAGGGATATTATTATGAAGTTTTACTCTAAATTTGACAAAAGGGCAATTATTGCATTAAGTAATTTTTAAAGGAATCTTTCTCTCACTGCAATTTAAAAACATATAGCTTTTTGAAAAAAGTTTATAATGGGTTATATTTTACTGTTTTTGTACAGAAATCTGATTCTACAAATATTGCAATGAATCCTGCAACACAGGACAGCTTAATTTCAAACAAAATGAAGATGGACAAATTACAACAAGAACATATAACCAGAACAGAGTCTTCTGGCAGTGTGGGGTCATCAACGAGTGGCCATAGCTTATTATACAGGTATCACAAGGATATTGTAGCTGTCTCAGTTGTCTAGATGGTTGGTTTGCGATGCGGAGTGATGCCAGAGTGTACAAGCTCAATTCCTGTACCAACTGAGGTCACCAGTTCCACTCATTCCTGTATATCCAGGTCCCTCCTTTCATCCCCATCTGAACATCCAACATTGACACCTAATATTAATATTTTAAAAATTAATTAATGAATGTGGGCTTCACTAGGTGGGCCACCATTTATTGCTCTTGAGTAGGTATTGGCTTCTTGAACTGCTGCAGTTCATTTGGTGCAGGTACACCCACAGTATTGATACAGAGGGAGTTCCAAGATTTTGACCCTGCGACCATGAAGGAATGACAATACATCTCAAAGTCACGATAGTGTTTGACTTGTGGGGAAACTTGCTAGCGATGATGTTCCGATATAGCGACTGTCCTTGTCCTTTGAGATGATAGGGATTTGAAAGGTACTGTCTAAAGAATCTTGGTATATTTCTGTCATGCTTCCTGTAGATGGCTTGCAGTGCTGTTCCTGAACGTGGTGTTGGAGTGAGTGAATAGAATGTGGTACCAATCAAGCTGGCAGCTTTATCCTGAATAGTGTCAACTTTCTTGAATATTGGTTGGCTTGCACTTACCTAGGCAAGTGTATTCCAAACCACTCCTGATGTATGCTTTGTTGATAGTGGGCAGGCACTGGGGAGTTACTGAAGTTACTTTCTTCAAGATTCTTAGCCTATAATCAGTTCTTGTCACCACAATATTTACATGCCTAGTCCTGTTCAGTTTCTGATCATTAGTAACCCCCCCAGGATATTTGATAGTGTGTGATTCTGTCTTGCCACTTTTTAAAACAAACCTACGTATTGTCGAGAAAATGCTGCATTTGTATCTGAGTAATTACAAATGGTGCTGAACATTTGTACAATCATCAGCAATCATCCCCACTTCCTACCTTATGGTGGATGAGCATCTTTGAAGCAGCTGAAGATGGTTAGGCCTAGGAAACTGTCCTGGGGAAGTCTTGCAAAGATGTCCTGGAGCTGAGATGATTAACCTCCAAGATCCTCAACTGTCTTCCTCTGTGCCAAGTGACTCCAACCGGCTGAGAGTTTACCCCTGATTCTCATTCATTCAAATCTTGTTAAGGCTCTTGATGACACACTAGGTTAACTGCAGCCTTGATGTAAAAGGCAATAATCACACCCTGTTGCTGTCTAGAGCTCAGTTATGTTGTCCATGTTTGAACCAATCTGTAAAGAGTCCAGGAACTGAGTGGCTCTGCTGGGACCCAAACTGAGTGGCAGTTTGCAGGTTATTTCTAAGTAAGTTCTATTGGTAATATTTGGTAATAGTCACCATCCATCAGTTTACTGATGAGCAAAAGTAGACTGATGGAGTGATAACTGGATGGTTTAGATTTGTATTTTTTCAGCACCAGACATACCTGGACAATTTTACATAGTGTCAGGTAGATGTCAGTGTTACGTGGATGTCAGTGTTGTACTGGAGCAGCTTGATTGTGTAGCAGCATATTCTGAAGCACAATTCTTTGGTCTTGTTGCTAGAATATTATCGGGGCCCATAACCTTTTGCTATATTCATGTATCAGTCATTTCTTGATATTATTTGGAGTGAAATGAATTGACTATCGACTGGCGTCTGATACTGGGGGCTGTGGAGCAGGCCAAAATGGATCATCCACTTGGCACTTCTGGCTAAACATTGCTGCAAATGTTTCAGCCTTGTCTTTTACACTATGTTGTGCTACCCCACGATTGAGGATGGGGAGATTGATAGAGCCGTCTCCTCCAGTGGGTTTTTAATTGTCACCATTCACAACTTGCTGTGGCAGGGCCATAAAACTTACACCTGAAGCCTTATGCAATCATTTAGCCCCGCCTTTTTCTTATCATATATGCTGTTTGCTTTCCTGTGGATGGGGCTATTGGTGGCAGTTCACCAGACCTGGTGCTGCTAAGCATCATGGTGTCCAGAGTCAATGTTGAGAACTCCTAGAGCAACTTCCTCCCAGCTGTATACCACTGTGCCACCACCTCTCCTGAGTCTAATCATACTCTGGGATAGTGATAATGTCTGGGATGTTTTGTGCAAGATTATAATTCCATGTGTTAGGATTAGGATTAGGGTTAGGTTTAGGATTATGTCAGGCTTTTGCTTGACTAGTCTGTGAGAAATATCTCCCAATTCTGGCACCAGATCCCAGGTGTTAGGAAGGAAGATTTTGCATGATTGATAAGACTGAGTTTATTGTTGTAATTTCTGGTGCATGTTGACGTCAGGTAGTCCATCCAACTTTATACCTTTGCAGTTTAAATGAATGCCCCACGTCACACCATTGACTTGTAGTTCGTTTTCCATTGTTTTTCTTGTTGCTGCACGCACAACATTTCTCAAATTTTCAAATAAAAACAAAATACTGGAGAAGTGCATCAGGTCTGGCAGCATCAGTGGCCAAGGAAGCAGCTAGTGTTGCGAGTCCAATGACTGTTCTTTGGAATCATTCCAACAGTCATTGGACATAAAATGTTAACTCAGTTTCTCTCTCTTCATGGATATTTCAGATTTTCAGGATTGTGATATTTTGCTTTCAATCATAAGAAAGGGCAAGATAGACAATCAGAGTTTGGTGGTGAGGTAGCTTTCAATAATGGCTATTGGCTTGATGTGCCCACCTGGTCAACTGCAGTGAAGGTTTTTGTTGAAGGAGTCTCTAAATGTTACCTGATAAAAGGTTGAGCATCTTGAGGCAACCGTTGTCATTTATACTGAGAAAACAGATTCTTTCCTTTTGGATCTCACCTTTTGACTAGGATCTCTGCATCAATCCTGTCTGTTCTGTGGAGAACCATTTGACTGGCAGAAGGCAGCTCAAAGTTTCTTTATGCTGTTTTTATTAATTTTTCTAAATTTTCAGCTGACCAAGGGGCAACTTAGTCTACCCCACCCCCATACTGCAGTAAAGGCTGACAGCAAGGAAGTGCAAATAAAGCTAAGCAAATTATTACCTGTCAACCTGAAAACCTCCTCCGTATGACCTCTCACCTAGCCAGCCAACCTAGTCTTTCAGTTTCACCCAAACAAGTACTTCCCCTGCATCTTCCACGTAGTTGACTCTCAAATGTTCCACATAGTTCAGGAAATGTTGGCTTAAATCCCCCATCAGTTTAGGGAATAAATGAAGTTGCAGAGATGACAATTCCATGGTAGTTTCTGTAAATTCACCATCTTTCATCTACAATTGGGATGAGATCATATCAGTTTCTAACCTAATGCAACTTTGCTTTGCTCTAAACATGACCCCCACAAAGCCCCACCTCTACCAGCCGTAACCTTGGCAAATAAAATGTACCCTAAGGCTCTGGGTGGAATTCTGTGCAAATGAAATGTCAAATTTTAACAATCTAATTTGAGTTGCATTTAAACAGTAGAACAATGGACAACAGCATTTTTTAAAATCCAGAATATCTCCTCCAACAATGTGCTTTTTTAAAAAAAAAAAATCCTTCTTGACAATGAATCTTACTAAGTCAGAATCATGAAGTAGGAAAGCAATGTCTTTGGGGAGAGATTGAGAAATAAAAGGTAAAAGAAATAATTTTGCTTGTGCAAGGCAAATTGTTCTAACAAATAGAAAGCAACATAGATGAGAATGTAAAGAAAATAGTGAATTTATAACTAGCCAATTATTCTGCAATTTATCTAATATACCTCTAGATTTTCAATTCCAGGGGAAGTCCTTTAAAGTTTAACTTTAATCAGTTTTGTGTTGTAATTTCACCTGTTTCTCCCTCCCCTCTTCACAGTATTGATGCCTACAGGTCCCAAAGACTTAATACCGAACGCCCTTCAGTCAAACAAGTCATTGTTCGTAAAGAGGATGTTTCTCAAAGACTTGAGGAAAAGAATAGTGCAACTCCAGGTTCAGTTACTATTAAACAGAAGATGAAGGTAATGACTACAATGCAAGAGGACGATAGCATGCTGGAATTACATCAACCTGATTGCCTTCACAATTATGCACTTTGAATTAAGAGCATTAAATTTCAGGGATGTGGAAAGAAATGGAGTTTCATTTGTATTTGTCAAAAGAACAAACAGAACTTGGTTTTAAGTCACATGGTACACATTGTTTGAATTTAGTTTTTATTCTGGGAGCAGACGGCTTGTTTTGCATTAGCCCACATTGTAAAATCCTCTGATTTGATTTTATATACTATTTTTCTCTTATGTATTAATTGGTTTCACTTTATCATTTCAAGACTCTGAACAATGAGATAAATATCCAGCAGAGTGTTATCCACCAGGCAAGCCAGGCTTTAAACTGTTGTACAGATGAAGATCATGGGAAAGGATCTCAGCAAGAAGCTGAGGCTGAGCGGTTACTACTGATTGCCAGTAAGAAACACTTAAGTTGCAATATATTTATGAATGTACAATTTGCTCCAGTACAAAATGTGTTTGGAAAAATAGTGAATATTTAAACATGTGAATGCTCACTACTGACAGTTCTGTTTTTCTCAGGCTTCCTTTTTTTGAATTTTTCCAAAATGTGTAATTCAAATGTATTAAAGTCCATTAAATGCTAAAATTTAAATACTTGTGTGCTTCTTATCAATTGTGCTGTTATCCAAATGGCTCTGAATAATCAACACAGCATTGAAATTGCAATTTTCATTTTGATTATTCTTATTAGAATGATATGGTCGGGTCAACCTATGATTTTCTCCCTATCTCTCCTAGCCAGCACAAACATACAGAATCCCAAGTCTGTGAAAGGCTTTGGTATAAAATAATGTTAGGTTAAACGATTACTGTATGTGGCTTTGTTTGACGAGCACTGATGTCTATGAAGTAAACCTCACGTGCTTTTCATTACAATAATGCTATAAGTTCGCAAATGGAAAATGACTGAGAGACATGTTCCTTCAAAAACATAGTGCCAAATTTGCATTACTCCAGGGTTAAGCTTAACTAACTTGAATTACCAGTGTATATATAATCATTTCCTTAAATTAAGTTGTACATATTCCCTTAAAATGCTTACATCAAGCTTAGGTGGAAATTGAATTTAAATTGACAACTATCGCACTGAAGTCTTGAGTAAAATAAGCATGACATTTTACAATATAAAACATCTTTGCACAATATAAAGAATAAGGTACACAAAGAACTTGTGAAATGTTATCTTTTGTTTTTGCGCATAGGTGAAAAGAGGTTGGCACTTCTTACTGAACTGAATAAACTGAAGAATGAAGGGGTGCCTGCAAGTAAAAGAGGAGGCCATATGGAGAAAGCAGCTAATGAATATGCTCCGTCAAGGGGCTGTGTTGCACTTTCAGAAATTCGCCTTCCTTTGAAGGCTGATTTCATCTGTTCAACAGCTCACAAAACTGGTAACCCTCATTTTAAGTACAGAGCAATAAAATTTGTGTTCTACCGTAAAGCTGAAACAGCTACATTTTGTAGTTGATTTTTAATATATTTAGCGTTTCAGCTTTTTGCAAGAGTATTTGAATTAGTTATACATGAATTATTTGAAGGATCTACTTATCATTTAAATAAAGTCCAAAACTTATTTGCAAATAAAATTTGAAAGTGCAATAGTCAAACTGTATTTATATCAGAAAGCTTTTAATTACATATATGGCTCATTGAATTATTGATCTCTTACAGATGCTGCCAGTTATTATTTCTTTATACTGATTAAAGCGGGAGCTTTAAATATGGTGGCCACTCCACTGGCCACCACGCAGATTGCACTAAGTGGTGATGCTATTAGTTTCCCCACAAAATTTACACTGTAAGTGACAAATGTAGAAACGATATCCAAAGTCTGCTTTTAATTTGCATACTTACAGGCTGTCTCAAACTATTTAGCATGTTGTGTTAGCAACTTATTTGCATTCAGGTAGTCTATACCTAGTACAGGTACAGTGTGCCTAGTACAGGAGCACTGTTATCTCCATAGTTGCAATTTATACCTTTACTGGTTACTTGTTAAATGATTACACTGCTCCTTTGATTTCATATTCCAATTATATGTTTCAGTTGTTGTAATAAAGGGATTAATTGTTGGCTCATACCAAGAGGAATCTGAAAAGTAGAGAAACAAATGTATATTTTCCTGGCGGTAGAAGGACATGATGCTCCAGAACTTGAGAAATAACCTGGACCACTGATCCTTGGATATAGTTTATGGGTGAGGGTGCTCCAGGTGGTTCACAAGCTGGTCCGAAATATAAACTACTCACATCATGGTCAAGATCAGAACTAGATTCCTAAGTTCCACTCATACAACGTATACTCAGGCATAATAGGGGGAAGAAACAACAATGTAAGTTTATAACAAGATTTATGTCATAGTTATGTCAATATTTAACTATGAGATGAAGTTTTTAATTCTTGTGGTCTGAAAACTAAGAGGATGGTCAGAAATATTTTAATTAATGGGATTTCCTACCTCGTCAGCTGAAGAGTTGGCAGCGAAAGCATTCCGGGAACTCTCAGCAGTCACAAACCAAGCTGGAGTATAAATTTTCATTACTCACCTGCAAATGTCCCACCTCTAAGAAATGACCACCAATGACCATGGGTATTAGAAAGTAATTATGTGACTTTGAAGTAAGTGAGCCCTTGTCTGATGTGACGTGCCAGATATCTGCCCTTGAGTGGCCAATAATTGCCTGCTTAACAGCCTCAGTTGGACCTTGCTTACCACCTGTAAATTTGCAGTTTGGGGAAGGGCAGTGAGAAGACCACAGCACTTTCTCAAAAGACCTACAAATCCACTCAGTTGGGAGAGAAACTTCTTCCGAAGGAACCAGCTGAGTGTGAGGGCCAGCATAAGACTAAAGGTTTCCATCACCTCTTCGTTGTTTCAGCAAAAATAGTGCAATTCTTCCCACTAGTTCTGAGGTTTTTTTTACAGTGGCAGACAGTAGCAGATAGAATAGAACTAGTAGGTAGTCAGGTCTTTTGCCTGACTTACCTGAGTGGACCACTAAAGGAATGTTTCAAAAACTCTGTTCCTTCAGTACTTCACTGATCTATTTCATGATTCTGTGTTTTGAAAGGTTGAACTTTGTTTTGTATTTTTGCTTGGGTTAAGTAAACTTAAACTTTTCTTTTATTTTAGGCAGGATGTCTCGAATGATTTTGAAATTGAAATAGAAGTTTATAGTTTGGTAAGTATGCAAAAAAATTAATGCACAGATATAATATTGTATTAACTCATGAATATTATCATTCTCATTTTTAGACACAAAACCGAGAGAGCAGTACTACAGACAAGAAGAAGAAACCTAGTAAATCTAAGGTAAAGAGCAAGATCTACTGCAATATTGCTTCATTCAATGATTTTCTAATTCATCAGCTACTGGTTGAAGAAAAGTTACTCAATGCAATCGAATTGGTAAACTTTACCTCAAACCAGTACACCGAGGCTTCCCTTAATATAAAACTACAAAGTAACTTCCAAGAGGCATGACTTTGATCTGGTACACAATACCAGAGGATCATCTTTCCTTTACCAAACTTCCGAGTCACTAACTCAACAATATTTTGAAACTATTCAGTTATCATACTGTTAATTTGTACAGATGTGTTGAGAGAGCATAAAATACTGCTATGAGGATAAAATGAAACTGCTATTCAAAGACTTTTTAAAGCTATTCCTTTTTCTCCAAAAAGAACACTCTCTGAATTTCTTTCTAATATGTTACCTTTTGAAAAGCCTTATGTCAAAGAGTAGTTTTAATTTTTAAAAATCTTTAATCTGTCTTTGTTTCAGCACAGAATGATTTCCACAATACTTCAAAAATAATTTTATTTAGACTAATATGAAGCTTAATTTTTTGATGGCATCAATTCCCTTCAACAATTGAACTGTTCTTGAAACCAGGTTATAAACTGATTAACATTACAAGTTGCTCTATGTTTTCTATATTTGCTAAGAACAACTAGCTGGCTAAATATATTTTCTTTTTGTAGTTTCTGTGCAAAATGTCTGCACTTCATCTGGGAGTGTTTCATTACTTCCGAGAACTGATTTGCTCTTTGGTATGATTCGCATTTTCAATCTAACAATACTTCCCTGCTCATACTTGAATAACAAAACTCCAATTCTGATTTTCCTTAATTTCTAACTGGCCTTAATTTGGGATGTGTTTTGAATTTCATTTCCAGACCTGCATTACATGTGGAGTAAATGAGTATGTGTGATTCACATACATTTTATTGATTCTACATTGTTGTAAAATGACCATTGCCGCCTTGTCTGATCCTTAAATCGTCCTACTCATGATTATGGGAGTAAGCAGCAAGCCAGAAGAAGCTATTAGCTGTAGTTAGTGCTAACTGACTGGACAAAGTTTTCCTGACGTTTCACTTACTCCTTCCTCTTTCAAGTACAGATAGCAGAGTTGATTTGCTTACTTCTAGCACACCTTGGATTTTAACAATTTGGGTCAAATCTGAGGGGTCTGGTTGTAGAACATTGCAAGCCAGTCTTAATGTTCTTGGGTTACTTATTGAGGATAGGCAAAAAACAAATCAGCAAACTTGGTTGTCAGGTATTGCAATATGATCACTTGAGGATGTTTGCACAGAACAGCGTACATAGAATACAACGTTATGATAAACATCAGCTGGAATATTGTGTATTGTTCTGAGTGCCACACTATCAAAAGGATGCAAATGCTACGGAGAGTGTGCAAGTGATGTTTTTGAGAATGGTTCCAGGGATGAGACCGTTCAATTATGAGGAAAGAATGGAAAGGTTAGTACTGTTTCCTATGGAGAGGAGAAGGCTAAGAGGAGATTTTATAACAGTTTTCAAAATCGTGAGGGGTCTGGAAGACTGGATGGGGAGAAACTGTTTCCACACACAAATGGATCAAGAGCCAGAGAGAATGGTTCTAAATAGTTTGCAAAAGAAGCAAATGGCAACGTGAGAAAAACGTTTTTGTACAGAAAGTAGTTAGGTGTGGAACACGCTGTCTAAAAGTGTTGTGGAGGCAGCATGCAGAGTTGTGGGGAAAAGACAGGACATTTGGCAATAAATTATCTTAGATATCCACTGCATTCATGATGGGCTGAATGGCGCCTCTACACCACAGTGATTCTGTGATCACATTTCTGACTTGTTCCATGGATGATGGATAGGTTTTAATGAGTTTGGAGGTGAATTACTTGCCACAGAATTCTGAGTGGAGGAAGTGAGAACTGCAGATGCTGGAGATCAGAATCGAGAGTGTGTTGCTGGGAAAGCACAGCAAGTCAGGCAGCATCCGAGGAGCAGGAGAATCAACGTTTCGGGCATAAGCCTCCTTCCTGATGAAGAGCTTATGGACCGGGCTGAGCTAAATGGGAGTGTGTGGGGTGGGGGAGAAGGTCTCTGAGAAAGCCATATGTAGGAGAAGGTGATAGGTCAGAGGGGGGAAATGATGGACAGGTCTGGAGGGTGATGCCGAGTTGGAGGCTTGGGACTGGGATAATGTAGGGGGAGGGGAAATGAGGAAGCTGTTGAAATCCACACTTATTCTGTGTAATTGCAGGGTCCCAATGAGGAATATGAGGCGCTCTTCCTCCAAGCGTCGGGTGGTAACTGTTTGGTGGTGGAGGCGGCCCCAGACCTGTATGTCTTTGATGGAGTGGGAGGGGGAATTGAAGTGTTCAGCCACAGCGTGGTGGGGTTGATGGGTGCGGGTGTCCCAGAGATGTTCTCTGAAACTAACAGCAAGGTGTTTTGTCTCTCCAATGCAGAGGAGACCACACTGGGTGCAACAGATGCAAAACATGAGATTGGTAGAGGTACGGGTAAATTTTTGACGGATGTGGAAGGATCCCTTGGGGCCTTGGAAGGAGGAGGGGGAAGTGGTGTGGGCGCAGGTTTTGCACTTCCTGCGGTGGCAGGGAAAGGTTCCAGGTGTGGGGTGTGGGCCGTTGACCTGACTTGGGAGTCGCGGAGGGAATGGTCTCTCCGGAACGCTAATAGAGGTAGGGAGGGAAATATATCTCTGGTGGTGGGATCTGTTTGGAAGTGGCGGAGGATAATGCGATGTATGCGAAGGTTGATGGGATGGAAGGTGAGGACCTCGAGGAGGGTTCTGTCTTGTTGCATTGGGAGGGGTGGGGTTCAGGGGCGGTGGTGCGTGAAGTGAAGGAGATGCACTGGACGGCATCATAAACCACATGGGAAGGGAGGTTGCGATCATGGAAGAAGGAAGCCATCTGAGGATTTATGAGTGGAATTTATCATACTGGGAGCAGATGCGGCGGAGGAATTGGGAATAAGGGATGGTGTTTGTACAGGAGGTAGGATGGGAGGAGGTGTAGTCTTGGTCGCTGTGGGAGTCGGTGGGCTTGTAGTATATGTCTGTAGTTAATTGGTCGCCGGAGACGCTGATGGAGAGGTCCAGGAAGGGGAGGGGAGTTGTCCGAGATGGTCTAGGTGAATTTGACGTTGGGGTGGATGATGATGGTAAAGTTGATGAACTGTTCAACCTCCTCGTGGGGAGCACATGGTGGTGACAGTACCCACATGGGACCCAGCTATGTCTGCCTGTTTGGCGGATGCGTGGAACAGTCCACATTCCGCAGTTACACTGGCACTACCCCCTGCCTGTTCCTCCGCTACATCGATGACTATATCAGTGCTGCCTCATGCTCCCATGAGGAGGTTGATCAGTTCATCAACTTTACCAACACCTTCCACTCTGACCTCAAATTCACCTGGACCATTTCAGACACATACCTTCCCTTCCTGGACCTCTCCATCACAGTCCATGGTGACTGACTAACCACATACATGTACTACAAGCCCACTGACTCCCACAGCTACCTGGACTACACCTTCTCCCACCCTATCTCCTGTAAAAACGTCATCTCTTATTCCCAATTCCTCCACCTGCGCTGCATCTGCTCCCAGCATGACCAATTCCATCTCAAAGTCCCAGATGGTCACCTCCTTCCATAATCGCAACCTCCCTTCCCACATGGTGGTTGATGCCTTCCAGCGCATTTCCTCCACTTCATGCACCACCCTCCAAACCCACCCTTCTCAAAGCAACAACGACAGAACCCACCCCGATCCTCACCTTCCACCCCGCTTACATCACATCATCTTCTGCCACCTCCAAACAGACACCACCACCAAAGATATATTTCCTTCCGTACTCCTATCAGCGTCTGGAGAGACCGTTCCTTCTGTCACTCCCTCGTCAGGTACACGACCCCCACCAGCCCACACCGAGCTCCTGCATCCTTTCCCTGCCACCACAGGAAATGCAAAACCTCCTCTCTCCTCCGTCCAAGGCCCCAAGGGATCCTTCCACATCCATCAAAAATTTACTTGTACCTCTGCCAATTTCATCTACTGCATCTGGTGCACCCAGTGTGGTCTCCTCTACATCAGGGAGACAGGACGCCTTCTTGCAGATCGTTTCAGAGAACATCTCTGGGACACCCGCACGCACCAACCCCACCGCCCCACGGCTGAACACTTCAACTCCCCTCCCACTCAGTCAAGGACATGCAGATCCTGGGCTGCCTCCGCCCTCAAACTGTTACCACCCGCACGTGGAGGAAGAACACCTCATATTCTGCCTTGGGACCCTGCAACCACATGGGATAAATGTAGACTTCAACAGCTTCCTCATTTCCCCTCCCTCACACTATCCCAGTCCCAAGCATCTAACTTGGCACTGCCCTCCAAACCTGTCCATCACTCCCCCCTCTGACCTATTACCTTATCCCTCATCTTCATCCACCTATAACTTTCTAACCTACCATTCACCCCGCCCCCCCAAACCCCAGTCCCTCCCAATTATCTCTCAGCACTGGCCCACAAGCCTCATTCCTGATGAAAGGCTTATCCCCGAAACGTCGATTCTCCTGCTCCTCGGATGCTGCCTGATTTACTGTGCTTTCCCAGCAACACACTCTTGACATAGAATTCTGAGCATCTGACTTATTTTTGTGGCCACAGTATTTACATAGTTGACGCAGTTAAAATCTTGGTCAATGTGATAGCAGAGGATTATTGACAGTGATGCGATTGAATGCCGTAGAGAGGCAGTTAAATTCTCTTGTCAGTGATGGTCATTGTCTGCCACTTGTGAAGCCCAGATGTTACTAAACGCCTTTTTTTTGGGGGGGGGGTGGATAGTATCAACTTATGATTGCAGTAAAAATGCAGCTGACATTGGTAGACAGGCTAAAATACACAATAAAATAACTAACATTGTAGTCAGAAATTAATTATGCTAGCCTGTACTTGTGCTGGTAATAATATCAATTAAATATGCCAAAAACGTCAACAAGATTGCTAATGACAATAGTGCAGATGTTGAAAATTTGAAAAAGAAAACAAAGTGTTAGAGGTACTTGGGACGCCTGCGTCTGTTCAGAGAAAATTAGACTTAAGTTTTGCAGCCTTTCATCCAGAAGTTAGATGTGCAATATGTATGAAGCAAGAATAGATGTGGGAGAGAAGATGAAGGAATAATGCAATGTGTTTTTTTTCTACACTGGATGGTCAAATGCAGGTTGGAGTCATTAGAGCATTTCTGTTTAGTTAGCGATCACGAGCTTGAGTTTTAGTTCACTTATTGGTCTTTGTTTCTCTGCTATACTCCCTTGCCGAGTTCTCTATCATTGGCCTCCTACCAAATTTCAATGAAGCTTAACTTAAACTCACGGGACACAAGGTTGCTACTTTCTGGATGAAGAAATTTCTACTCTTCTCATTCTTGAATGGTTTACCCCCTATTCTTAGACTGAGATCACTGGCTCTCGACTCCCTGGTCATCAGCAATATCCTTCTTGCATTTACCCTGTCCCAGCCTGTTAGAATTTTGTTGGTTTCTATGAGATCGCCCTCGTTCTTCTAAATTCCCATGAATATAGTCCTAATGGACTCAGTTTTTCTTCATATGTCAGTCCTCCATCCCAGGGAACATTATGATAAATCTTCGTTGCACTCCCTTCATAGCCATGGCATCTTTCCTCTGATAAGGAGACCAAAACTGTAGACAACATTCCAGCTGTGGTCTCACTAAAGCCCTAAACAATTGCAATGAGTCACTGCTACAGCATATTAATTGGCTTTTTCATCATCCCTGCTTTTGGTATCTGGTGTATAAGGTCTCATTGCACCTCCCCCTTCCATAATCTATCACCATTTAGATAACTAACTACCTTTCTATTATGCTACCACACATTTATCTACTTTATTGGCCATGCATTTGCCCACTCATTCAACTTGTTCATCTCATAGAAGCATTTCTGTATCCTCCTCACAGTTCACTCTCCCATCTGACTTGTGTCATCTGTAAATATGGAGATGTAGCATTTAGTTCCCTCATATAAATAATTAATATATATTGTGAATAAGTGGCGTCCAAGCACTGATCCCTAATGGGTGCCTCTCTAGTGAATACTTGTCCCTCAGAAAAAGACCCAGGTATTCTTATTATTTGTTTCCTGTCTACCAACCAGTTCTTCATTCACATCAGTGCACTACCTCCTAGACCATATGTTTTAATTTTACATGCTAATTTCTTGTGTGGGACCTTACTGAAACCACTTGGAAGCCCAACCAAACCAAGTGTGCTGGCTCTCCCTTATCAACTCCGCTAGTTACATTCTCGTAAAATTCCAGTAGATTTGCCAAGCAGGATTTTCCTTCTGAAAACCAAATCTGACTCTGTTCAATCCTGTTACTGTTTCTAAGTGTACAGCTATGAGTGTTTTTAATGGACTCTCGCATTTTTTCCCACAATCAATATCTGGCTTACCAGTTGATAATTCCCTGTTTTCTCTATCTTTTTTTAAGTAATGAAGTTGCATTAGTTACCTTCAAATCCATAGGAACTGTTCCAAAGTCTACAGAATCTTGAAAGGTGATCACTGATGCATCCACTATTTCTAGTGCCACCTCCTTGCGTACTCTGGAATATAGGTTATCAGGGCCTGAAAATTTATTGACCTTTGATCCCATCAATGCCCCAACAGTATTTCCCCACTAATTTCCCTGATTTCCTTCCATTCATCCCTCTCACTGAACCCTGTATTCCACAGCATTTTTGATATGTTGTGACATCTTTCGTGAAAACAGAACCAAAGTATGTATTTAGTAGATCAGCCATTTCCCATGATAAATTCCCCTGTTTCTGACTAAGGGATTTACATTTTGTCTTCACCAATTCCTTTTCTCCAACTGGCTATAGAAACCTTTATAGTTTTTATGTTCCCCTTAAATTTACACTCTCACTCTACTTTCCATTTCTTAATTGATGCGTTTGTCATCCTTTGCTGAATTCTAAACTGCTTCCACTCCTCAGGTCTGTTGTTATTTTATTTGTATATCTCTTCCTTCGATTGCATACTTTGGAGGTGCCGGTGTTGGACTGGGGTACTTAGATTGCATACATTCTTTGGTTTCCCTCCTAGCCCATGGTTTGGCCACCTTTTCATATTTTACTTCTACACTAGATAGGAATGACGAATTGATGTAGTTTACCCATGATCTTTGAATATTTGCCATTGCCTATCCACTGTCATCCTTTTTAAATAACACTTCTCAATCTATCATAACCAACCTGCGCCTCATTCTATTGTAATTTCCTCCATTTTAGATTCATGGCCCTCGTCTCAGAATCAACTATATCACCCTCCATTTTGTTGAGGAATTTTATCATATTATGGTCACTCATCCCCAAAAGACCTTGTGTGGCTAGATTTTTGTTGGAGTATCTAAAACCAGTGTTTGTAGTTTTAAAAATGAAGGATTGCCTCTTAATACGCAGAAGAAGAATTTTTTTCCTTTGAGCAGGCTGGTAGACTTTGGAACTCTCTCAAAACTTAGTGCATGTAGAATCTTTGTATGGTTAAGTCAGTTGTGGATAGATTCTTGACCAGCATAGAGGTGAAAGGTTATTGAGGATATACAGGAATGTGGTTTGGAAGTTAAAAGTCTGATCAACCATAATCTTTTTGAAGGGTGGAGTAAGCTTGAAGGGTTGAGTGGCCCACTCCTGTTTCTACTTATATTCCTATTGCTTTTAGATTAGATTACCTACAGTATGGAAACAGGCCCTTCAACCCAACAAGTCCACACCGACCCTCCAAAGAGTAACCCACCCAGACCCATTCGCCTAACACTATGGGCAATTTAGCATGGCCAATTCACCTGACTTGCACATCTTTGGAGTGTGGGAGGAAACCGGAGCACCCAGAGGAAACCCACGCAGACACTGGGAGAATGTGCAAACTCCACACAGACAGTCGACCAAGATGGGAATTGAACCAGGTCCCTGGTGCTGTGAGCCAGCAGTGCTAACCACTGAGCCACTGTGCCGCCCGTGCAGCAGCTGTTAATGATGATTCTATTTTCTCATGTACAGCTCCTCTAGATTCCCACTCCCATCCCCTTTTGCATTTCACCATCATCCTTCATCATTTAATCTCACTAGCTTTCAATCCTATCACAGATCATCCCTTTTATTCTTCTTCTACTCCCAAACTTTCCTTGTCTTTGTACTTGTTTAAAAACTAACATTTCTAAATTTTTCTGATTCTGATGAAAATCATTCGTCAGCAACATTATCTCTTGTTTCCCTGTCCATTGTGCTTCTACACTTGTGTTTTCTATGTTTAAATTAATACTAAGTAGACTAAACATTTTTAAAAATTACTTTAGGCCTTTTAAGGTTGTAATTAAATAAATGCTGTTGGAACTTTGGCCACTCAACTAACTAGTTGTCTTTTGGGCTGTAAGGGGAAAGGGGATTGAATTGCTAACATTTTACTTTTATTATGATGTAACTTTATTAATGAACACCGGCAAAATAGTTTCTGCTAATTGATGTGCTTCAGACATGTTTATCCAGGGTGCATGACTAGAAGGCAGTTCCATTGTTCAATAAAACGATTTAGCTTCCCATTAAAGATTTATGTACTCCGGTGTAATATTTAACATCTACTTGCTGGATTTTGCTGACTGGAAAAAGGTTGATTACTTCTGTTCCTTCTGAAGCAGGGAAAATAACATTTTAGCAAACTTTTTGAATAATGATAGAAATTTTCATTTTGTTACATTCAGGTGACTTACTGGTTGCATGCAGGTATCATAAAGATAATTTTAACACTGTGGTTGCCTCTTTCAATGACTAAGTCTTTTTTCTTATTAGGCCATTACTCCAAAGAGGTTATTGACTTCAATCACTGTAAGTAAATAGAGTATATTACCACACAGCAATAAATAATCTGCTACTGATAGTATACTTTTGTTGAGATTTTATGTCTTCCAAATGATCAGTGATGAAACTTTGATCATTTAATTAAATAATAACTTTATCACTGAATTTACATTTTTGAAATGCTAGAATATTTTGTATCTTAGCACTATAAGATGCATCTTTGTGGATTTGTATATCTTACTGAATTTAGGCAATATTTCTGATTTAGTGTTGGCATAGGATATGTAGTCCAACCAGCCTATGCTTGCATTTATGCACCATTCTCCATTGTCTTTCAAATCTGTCAACGTAACCCTCCAGTCCCTTCTTTCACAGAGACTTGTCTTGCCCTAAATCCATCTTTACTCTTTGTTTCAACCACCTTGTGATAGCAAGTTCCAATTTCTCACTCTCTATTGAACACCACTTGAAGGAAACACCGAGTGTTACAGGGATGCAGAGTATTCTCCAGGTGGGGATATCAACATCCTCCCCAAGAGTGGCTTGGGTAACGCCAACAGTAACCTAGCCAGCCAGGTCCTAAAGGATGTAGCTGCTAGAATGGGTCTGCAGTAAGTGGTGATAAAACCAACAAGAAGGAAAAAAGTAATTGATGTCATTCTCACCCATCTGCCTGCTGCAGATGCATAATCCATGACAGCATCAGTAGGAATGACCACCGAATAGTCCTTCATTTTGAGAATATTTTAAATGGTGCTTTTGGCATTATCACTATGATAAACTGGATAGACGTCAAACAGATCTAGCAACTGAAGGTTGGACATCCATGAAGCACTGAGCAATCAGTAGCAGCAGAACTGAGCTGTACTTCAAAACACTAACTTCATTGTTCAACACATCCCACTCTGCCATCAAGCTAGGGGATCAGCCCTGGTTCGATGAAAGAATGCACGAGTCCATGCCCGGAGCAGCACTTATCATATCTAAAAATGAGGTGTCAATCTGGCGAAGCTACAATGTAGAACTATGTGTGCCAACCAGTATAAGCAATAATCAATAGACAGGGCTAAGCAATTCGACAGCCAATGTGTCAGATCTAAGTTCTGCATCATCCAGTCACGAATGTTGGTGGACAATTAAACAACTGACTGGAGGGGGAGTCTTCACAAACATCCATGTCCTTGATGGGAGAGCAGAGTATACTAGTACAAAAGATGAAAAACATCATAATATCTAGCATCTTCCTCTAACTAGTATGTAGTTGTGATTATCAGAAACCCTACACTGTCTTTCCTTTTCCCCCTTTCAACCTACTCTACCATTAAGCTAGGAATCCAACCTTGATCAATGAAGGGTGCAGGCGGGCATGCCAGACACAGCACCAGACATACCTAAGAGTGAGGTGTCAGGTTGGTAATATCACCATGAAGGACTGTTTGAATGTCAAAGAAAAGCAACATGCAATAAACAGGGTAAAAGCAAGGACTGCAGATGCTGGAAACCAGAGTCTAGATTAGAGTGGTGCTGGAAAAGCACAGACGGTCAGGCAGCATCCAAGGAGCAGGAAAATCGACGTTTCGGGCAAAAGCCCTTTGTCAGGAATAGAGGCAGGGTGCCTGCAGTGGAGAGATAAATGAGAGGGAGGTGGGCGTGGGGAGAAAGTAGCATAGAGTACAATAGGTGAATGGGGGTGGGGGTGGAGTTGATAGGTCAGAGAGGAGGGTGGAGTGGATAGGTGGAAAGAAAGATAGGCAAGTAGGACAAGTCATGGGGACAGTGCTGAGCTGGAAGGCTGGAGCTGGGGTGAGGTGGGGGAAAGGGAAATGAGGAAACTGGTGAAATCCACATTGATGCCATGGGAGTTGAAGTGTTCCGAGGCGGAAGATGAGACGTTCTTCCTCTAGGTGTTGGGTGGTGAGGGAGCGGCGGTGGAGGAGGCCCAGTACCTGCATGTCCTCGGCAGAGTGGGAGGGGGAGTTGAAATGTTGGGCTACAGGGCGGAGGGGTTGATTGGTGCGGGTGTCCCGAAGATGTTCCCTAAGGCGCTCTGCTAGGAGGCGTCCAGTCTCCCCAATGTAGAGGAGACCGCATCGGGAGCAACGGATACAATAAATGATATTGGTGGATGTGCAGGTGAAACTTTGGTTATGGAAGGCTCCTTTGGGGCCTTGGATGGAGGTGAGGGAGGAGGTGTGGGCGCAGGTTTTGCAATTTCTGCGGTGGCAGGGGAGGGTGCTAGGAAGGGAGGGTATGTTGTAGGGGTGTGTGGACCTGACCAGGTAGTCATGGAGGGAACGGTCTTTGCGGAAAGCAGAAATGGGTGGGGAGGGAAATATATCCCTGGTGGCGGGGTCCGTTTGGAGGTGGCAGAAATGTCGTCTGATGATGTAGTTTGTGCAATAAACAACTAAGTGACACATAACCAACAAGTCACATTTAAGTTCTGCAGTCCTGCCTTGAATAGTGGTGAGCAATTAAACTACTGACTGGAAGAGGAGGCTCAATAAGTATTCCCATCCTTAGCCTGACTTGGAATTATATTGCCACTTCTTAACTGTGCTGAGTCCAAATCTTGGAACTTCTTTCCTGATAGCTCTCTAGCTCTATTTACACTCCTAGGGCTACAGTAGTTCTAGAAAGCAGTTCATCGCCACTTTCTCAAGGGCAGTTATGGATGGGCAATAAATATTGGCCTAGTCAAAGAATGAAGTCTTCTGTCACTATACCCTTTTTTAACAAATTTCAATCTCTTCTAAACTTTGTTTTTCAATATATGATGAGGTCCATCTATAAACGTTTTTTTTTTAATTCACTTTAAGCTTGTTTAGTTTTTTTTAATGTTTCACTTTTTGTGAAATACAGTTATCCAATTCCTAACCACTTCTCTTGTTTTCCTGCAAATCACTGATAATTGATAACATCCTGCTCCATAATTAAGCGACCCCGTTTCCATTTTGACATTAATTTTATTAGTATGTTCTGGTAAAATATTTTACGATTTTATGTTTCTTAAACATTTAATTTCACAGTTTCTCTTTGCCCTCCTAATTTTTTGATGTCCTTTGTATCTCTTCATTTTCTATTATTGACAAAGCATGACAAGTGTTCTTAAAGAGCAATGATTGGTGGAATAGTTTGAAGAAGAATTTTTGTTCAACCACGTGCTTATGTGGTTGCTTTCATGACATCGTGACACACCAAAGTATTTACTAATAAAGTGCTTTTGAAGGCAGTCGCTGCTATAAGAAATGGCAACCAATCTACATAAAGCAAGCTCCCACAAATAAAAATCTGAACTTCTGATCTGACATTGCACACCATTCAGTATTTGCTAAGATGCTGGAAGGGCCTGTTTAATTTGCACTCTCGATGCAAATCCATGTGAACCACAGCACTGTCTTAAATGGACTTTTAATAATGGAGTTAAATTCCATACATGGTTGCACTTGTCCCATAAATTATTTCTCCTGTAGTGTAGGGTCATCATTACATATGCCGAGATATTATGGTTGAATCAGGACAAACAAAAAAACCATGGTTCAATTGTAAGATGAAACCCTCCTATGACTCATGCTTTGTCGACATTTTCAGAATAAAATATTTGAAAATTGAATAGAAATTGAATAATTGCTCTTGAAAATGTCCAACTGAATTGTGACAAATATATTCTGTAAAATCCCTCCAATACTTCAATCTGAAAGTATGATTAGATTTCTATTTGGAGCACTTGTCTGTTGATGAGTACATCTTTCCAATGTTGTATTGTCAGTGCTCTTCCTCTGTTTTTACATATCTTATTTATCGTTCTGATGCATTGATTTCTCCAACACCATATTATGCTGTGACATTTACTGATTTATCCTTCTCAATCATCTTTTGCATTGTTGTGATTGAAATGTTTCTTCTCTCACTTATTCCATCTCTCAAAGTATGAGTCTACAAAATGACAGACTGGAAGATCATGTTACTTGGTGTGTAGGGAAGGAGCTCTGGAATTAGTGGTTTGCACGAATGTGCCTGTGCCTTAGTTGAAGGTTTAAAATGTCAGTATGCAGTGCATCTACCTCAACAATCCAGTGGCATCAGGTCCTGTCTTTGCTGGAGCATAGAATTTACAAGGCCATGGAAATCAAGTGTCAAGTTAACATGAGAGCTTAAATGCATTTTAAAAACAGTACAATGTAAAGCAAGGTAAAAAGCAGTCATTTTACAGAATATAGATAATCTCTTTACATGTCAGTGCAATTCCAGAAGGTTGCAAGAATTTGGGAAACTGGAAGTACTGCAGGGTTCATGCCAGCAGAACATATTGGACCACAGAGGTTGCCAGACCAGAGAGTGTCAGATTAGGGAAATACAATTAATAGTGAACAATCCTGCTACCCTTAACTATCTGTCAGGGGGCAACAAAGAGGAATAAATGAGTACTTGGCAAGTCCCATGTTTGAGAATTAGTTCTCATTTAATGAGAAAAGGAGAGCCTTTGAAATGAATGGTTTTCTTTTATGTAGCATAAAGCATTACACAACTTGTATAGTTGCACTTTATTCATTATTTTAGATTCGGAAATGTTTTTTTATATGGATTTTATGAATAATAATTAATGTTCATTCTTGATCTTTTTGTTCATTTCAAACAGAAAAGCAACTTGCATACACCAGGTGAGTTGATTGACAATTTATTATAAACTGATGTGACTTACAGCTTCTTTTGCTAATTTAACTTGACTGACCCAAATATCTCAAATATCTGCATCTGTGAATTTCTAATTGTGTTTTTCGAATATGAAAGGAAATCTTGGCCAACTTTTTTTTTCATGGTGTGCTATCATGAAATTGAAACCTGCTTACTGATGCTCAGTTTGGGTTTCACAAGGTGGAACAGGTGTAGTGAGAGTGACTGCCCTTCAAAGCAGACCGCATTTGACTAAATATGACACTAAGAATCCCTAGCAAAACTGGATTAAGTGAGAACGGGGAGTCAAAAGTGGAGATGTTTGCTAATGATTGTACAATGTTCAGCATGATTTGCAATCTTCAGATACTGAAGTAGTCAATGTCTTTATGCAGCAAAACCTAGATAACATTCAGGTTTAAACTTGTAGGTAGCAACGATGTTCTCTAACAGCAATAATCTAATAATTTCCCCATAACATTGTAATATTACCACCCTGATTCCTCCACTATCAATATCATGAGGCTTGCAATTGGCCAGAAATTGAACTAGACCAGTTAATTAATACTTGGTTAATAGAGCAGGTCAGAGGAGAAAATCTCTGTAGTAACTCACTTTGAGACTCTCAGTATCTCTATCAGGCATAAATCAGGACTATAATGGAACATGGGATATTCTCCAGTTACCTGGATGAGTGCAGTCACAAGAACATTGTCCATGACAAACAAACCTATTTGATTGCTTTGGTGGTAGAGGAATTGAATGCTATAGGGGCAGCAGTGTGTACAATATAGAAAATGCACTACAACTCATCAAAGGTCCTTCAACAGCATCTATCAAACCTTGATCGCCACACTTGGAGTGACAAAGATAGGAGTTAGATGGGAGGTACTATCACCTGCAAAACACACTCCATCGTGATTTGAAATAATATCACTGTTCTTTTAGTGTTGCTGGGTAACAATCCTGAACTTCTCTGTGGGTGTATCTGCATTGCATGAACTGCAGGCATCTAGAAAGTGTTCACTACAACCTTGTCAAAGGCAATTAGAAAATATGTGCTGGTTTTGCCATGAAGGAAGATGGGGTGACATGTTGATAATGTCACTGGACTAGTAATCCAAAACCCAGACTAATATTTTATAACCCATTGAGTCAGTTCCGTCATTCAGTGAGATGATGGCTGACCTGATAATCCTCAGCTCCATTTTCCTGTCTTCTCATAACCCTTGATTCCCATACTGATTAAAAATCTGTCTATCTCAGCCTTGAGTATACTTAATGACTCAGCTTCAACAGTTCTTTGATGTAAAGAATTCCACAAATTTACTACTCCCAAGAGAAGAAATTCCTCCCTAATCTTAAAGGCAACTCTGAGATCACGCTCTCTGGTCCTCGACTCTTCACCCAAGGGAAAACATTTTCTGAAGAGTCACTAGAGTTGAAATGTTAACTTTATTTTCTCTACACATTTACTGTCAAACCTGCTGAATTTCTTCAGTATTTCCAGCATTCATAGCTCTTTTATATCTTAGCCTTTCAAATTCTTGAATGCTTCAGTAAGGTTGCCTCTCATTCTTCAAAAAACAAAAGAACTGCAGATGCTGAATATCTGAAACAAAAATAGAAATTGCTGAAAAATCTTAATAGGGTTGGCAGCATCTGTGGAGAGAAATCAGAGTTAACATTTCAGATCCTGTGACCCTTCTTCGTCCCCACCTTAATAGATTTTGGGCATGAAAAAAACTCCTCTTCCTTCACTATCATGCCCATTTCTTTGGACAAGAGTTCTCTCCCTGTTCCACAAACCCCTTCACCCATCTCCAACACTCTCCCTCTATCCTTCTAACTGTACTCAATCCGTTCTGGAGAATGGTTCTGATTTCTCTCCATAGATGCCAGTTTTTTCGAGCAATTTCTGTTATTAAAACCTTTTAAAAGAGGCTAACATTTTCCCGGTAACCCATAGTTACCTGCTTTTATTATCTCCTTCACTTTTTAAATGTTTTACATGAGTAGTTTACAATCCTCTGGGACTTTTCCATCATCTAAGGATTCTTGGAAGATTACTACCAGTGTATCTACTATCTCTGTAGCAGTGTTTAATATCCAGGATGCATCCTGTCTGATCCAGGTGACTTATCAGTCTTTAGCCCCATTAGTTTCCTGAGTTTTTCTTGTGTTAGCTATTGTTTTTTCTTCTCCTTTTGCCCTGTGAATATTTAGTATTTTTAGAATTTTTTTTGTCTCTTACTGTGAAGACTGCCGCAAAGTATTAATTTAACTTCTCTGCCATTTCCTGGTTCCCCATTATTATTTCTCCAGGCTCAATCTCTAAGCAGTCTATATTCACTTTTTGTTTAAAGAAGCCCTTGCTATTTATCTTGCTCTATCTATTTACTCTCAACGCTTAATCATCTTCAACTTTTTTTTGGTAGCTGGTTATTCAATTTAATTAAAATCTGAAATATAAAGCTTGTCTCGGTGATGGTGACTAAATCAACTCTCACCTATTTTTGTCAAAACCCATCTGACACTCAAATGTTGTTTTAGGAACTGAAATCTGCCATCCTTGTCTATTCTGGCCTCATGTGACTTCCAGATTATCAGCAGTGTGATTAACTCTTAATTGCTTTTGCCAATGGTCTTAAAACCTTTCAGTTAAGAGCATCTGGGAATGGGAAACAAATGCATACCATAAAAGAAAAGGATTTTTAAAAAAAGGTTTTAAGTTCGAACTGAGCAGTTAAGTCCCTCCATTCTTTAGTTTGCAGTTTGTAATTTTGCTTAAATCTGAACACTTGGATGAATGTTTTTGGAGGTGGAGAAAAAAGGTGATTTTAAATGTAACTTTTCATGAGTAGGGTGTTTGCATCATGGATAATGAGCTGATTAATGCATATGGAGCAAATATTTATGTCCTGAGATTATAATAATTCCTAAGTAAAATAACATTTATATTGCTGGAAAAGCGCAGCACGTCAGGCAGCATCCAAGGACCAGGAGAATCGATGATTCGGGCATGAGCCCTTCTTCAGGACATCGATTCTCCTGGTCCTTGGATACTGCCTGACCTGCTGCGCTTTTCCAGCAACACATTTTCAGCTCTATCTCCAGCATCTGCAGTCTTCACTTTCTCCTATAACATTTATATTGGCTTTGCTCATGCATCCAAAAGTGAGAGTATGAATGCACATTGTACTAGCAGAAGTCTGTCGCTTCTAAACATTGATTAACCTGTATTGGCAGTGAGGTTGATGTACTTAGAGCCATTGTGCTGTCTGTCACTGGATATGCTGGTTCAGCATAAGCAGAAATGTATTTGACATTCTGATTGAAACTGGTCATCATGTCTGTTTTCTAGGCAGGAAATTAGTCAGTTTCTTAGGCCTGTGCCCCATGCTCCACGGATGTCTGAAAAATAACCATTACCTAACAACTGGCATTCATTACTTGTAAATGCTGCTATTTACATTAGATATGATTGTGACCTCTCAAATTAAGCCTAGTTAAAAATCTCACAGCACCAGGTTATAGTCCAACAGATTTATTTGGAAGCACTAGCTTTCGGAGCACTGTTCCTTCAGGTGGTTGTGGAGTATAAGATCATAAGACACCGAATTTATCACAAAAGATTACAGTGTCATGCAACTGAAATGGTATATTGAACAAACCTGGATTGTTAAGTCTTTCATCTTTTAGAATGGGTTGCAGGTTTCCTTTCACTAATATGTAAATCCCAGAACTTCTTTCAAGTCACCCTCTCAAGATAACTTAAGGTTTTATAACAAAAAGTTATGTCTCAGCTCGTACAATGCATTGAAGGTGTGAGGTCACAGTCTCTGTATCCCAGTCTTGGTTTAGACGGCTTCTATTTCCAAAGTGTATTGTCTGTCTGCATTGACTGCCTGCAGATTGCATTTTTGAGCAAAATAAGGTATGTGCAAATATAATTCTGCAAATACAAAATCATCCCATAGACTCTGTGTGTGATAAAGTGTGTGTGTGAGAGAGAGATGGAGTATAAGCCTGTGAGGGGTGAAGATACAGACAGACTCCACCTCATACCTTTAATGCATTGTCAGAGCTGAGATGTCACCTTTTGTTTTAAAACCTTGTTATCTCAAGAAGGTCACTTACAAGAGGATCTGGGATTTATATATTAATGAATCAAAACATGCAACCCATTCTAAAAGATGAAAGACTTAACAATCCAGGTTTGTTCAATATATCATTTCAGTTGCATGACACTGTAATCTTTTGTGATAAATTCAGTGTCTTATGATCTTATACTCCACAACCACCTGAAGGAACAGTGCTCCGAAAGCTAGTGCTTCCAAATAAACCTGTTGGACTATAACCTGGTATTGTGATTTTTAACTTTGTCGCCCCAGTCCAACACTGACTCCTCCACATCAAATTAAGCCTCGTACTTTGTTTAGATTCATATGGAACCAGGAGGAACAGGACTGCTGCTTCTTGCTTCACACCACATGATTGGCTTTCACCTGTTGTCTTTCACTAGTAATTTCCTAAAGGTGCCTGGAAATTTCTTTAAATATTTCTCAATGTTCTGTTTTCATTTATAGCTTTGGCAAGTCCTGGAGGCCCCAATGCTGTGCGTACCAGTAATTTCACCATGGTTGGATCTCACAAGTTCACACTGTCTTCAGTCGGAAGCACAAAATTCCAACTAGAGAAGGTTAGCAAACTTGAGTACTACTTTTTATACTTTCGTTTTCTTCTGCCTGATCTTGTACAGTTTTAGCAAATCCTATATTTCCTTTGTTTAAAATGCTTTGTGATATTCTTTGTGTTATGGATAATGGGGAGAGGTGAATTGAGCTAGTTTTATTTTTCGCCTCTTCTGTCAGTAGGCAGAGGAATTTTTAGATGTTTTTCCTTTTGAAATAGGCCTTAGTGTGTTCTGGCCATAGCCCTTGTGAGATCTGAGTTTTAGTTAATGTGCGAAAATGTGATTTGTACATTTAAACTTGGGGGTGGTTGTTGCAACTCATACAGCTGCATAAGCACATAAGGAAGAATATTTGGAGGCAGTAGCCTTGAGGTAATGTCTCTGGGATGTCTTTAGTTCTTGTAATTTGGTGGCTATCGCATTTGCAGTAAGGCTCTTATGGTGCAGTGGTGATGTCCCTACTACTGTAAAGTTAAAATCCCGTCTGCTCCAGAGGGGTGTAATAACACATCTGAATAGTTTGATTGCAAATATCTACTAGGCCGAAGAAAAGAATGTTACAATTGGGAATAATTTAAAACATAAAATACCATAAAATTGAACATTTATTCACTTTTTTAATAAGTCCAGAAAGTTATTTGCCATAAGCTGATCCTACAGAATCCCCTCTTGTAGTATGTGGAGGTGTAGCAGTGAACATAGAACATTACAGTGCAGTACAGGCCCTTTGGCCCTCGATGTTGCACCGACCCATGAAACCAAGCTGAAGTCTGTCTAACCTACACTATTCCATTCTCATTCAATGACCATTTAAATGCCCTTAAATTTGGCGAGTCTACTACTGTTGCAGGCAGTGCGTTTCACGCCCCTACTATTCTGAGTAAAGAAACTACTTCTGACATCTGTCCTATATCTATCACAATCTATCTGCAGTTGGTCTACCTTTTAGGCAAATTTTTGATTAGTTTTGGATACCAGGTTTCAGAGATATTGTGACTAATGACTGGCTTGGCTAAACCTGAAGTCTGGTTTTCTGTAGAAAGAATCTTTCAGGCTGTGATGTTAGGAGTAGATAAGCTCTTCCCAGATCAAAGCCATGCAGACCAGAACTTCAAGTTACATTTTTTAGAAACTAGAAATTTTGGTCATGTGGCAGGATTCCTAGATGCAGTTGTTTCTGTTTCTTGCTGCGAGGAACTTCACAGAAATTGTGATTGACTGGCATCAGCCATATTTTAGCTCAGTAAATTTGTTTGAAATTTAAACAAGAGCATAATGTTTTAAAAACAATTTATGGTCTCTCTTCATACCATGCATGACACTGTGATTATGCCTCACTCCTACAAAGTCATAGTTTACCTGTTGAAGCGTGTGTATTTAATTTGAAATTCTATAGGACAGAAAATTTACTTTAAGTTCATTAGCATATCTTGGAATATGTTACACTGATGGAAAACATTCCTTTATTGGTCCTAGATAACCTTTCTCATACTCCTCTGATGATTTCTAGTTTTGTCCTTTATAATTCTTAGAGATGTATTTTCAACATAAGGCTTTATCAAGCAACTGTCATTTAAAAAGTTGAAACATATTAATGTTCATATAGTAGTTTTATTCTGATATCCTGTTTAATCGTTCAAATGATATAAACTATGTATCTGAACTTGGTAGATTACGTTAAATCAGGAATGAAACATCTAGTTAAATCATGACTGTTCTACCTCAGGTCCAGATCACCACACTGGGCATACCATATATCATTCTGTTGTAATAAATTATGTAGGAAGGCGAGAATTGGTTTAGGCCACTCATCCTTGGGTTAAAACTAATTTGTGTGTTACCTCTGTTTTAGCTGTGACTTGATTGATAATACTCTCACCGCTGATGTTCCAGGGTTCTAGATTCCTTCAAGACTTGAGCACAAAAAACCTGGGAATTCTACATTTTGGAGGTTCTATCTTTCAGATGAGTCATTAAACTGGGACCCTGTCAGCCTTCAGGGCCATAAATTATCCCATACAAATACCTTGTAGAAAAGCATAAAGGTTATCCTTTATTCGTAATTATCTCTCAATTAATATTGCAAATATAAATTTTCTGCTCGTTATTACTTCACAGTTGTGGCAGCTTGCTGAACAAACTAGCTGATTTGCAAACCTCCAAAGTTAGTGGCAAAATTACAATTCATCAAAAGATACACTTTCTTGATTGCAAGGCACTTTGAGATACCCTTTGTGAAAGGCTCTGTGCATCCATACCTTTTCATCTACCTACGTTGGGTTTGCAAATCTTAATAGAGATTAAAAATAAAGATAATATATCTCAAATTAGATGTAAAACATACATTTAATATTATTTAAGGTATGGATGAATATTCTTTTTTAAGGAGATTTTCTCATTGGCATGCTCTAATTTGCTGTTATCAAAGTAAACTCGTATATTCTATTTTTTAAATATTGCCGCAGCTTGATAAATGTCTTGCATGTAACTTGTTTTATTCACACCTTTAATTTATGCAATATCTCATCTGGGTTTCTGCGAAATATGCTTCAGTAAAAGGCTGCTATATTTGTCTCACTCATGGATCATCCCTTGCTAGTAGTCAGTTTGTTGACACTCACTGCACATTACACTCCTTGTAATCAGTAACATAGCTGTTATTGCTCACTGTATTTGATGTTGCTGTTTTGTGTTTAATAAGTGAACTGTTGCACAAGCTATTAAATATTTTGAACCATTTGCTAAAAGGTATGCATTAATGAGGACAGTAAGCTTGACTAAAATGATCAAAAATGCAAAATATCTGAACTCTTGACTAAATCTGCAGTAATTACAACTCAAAATACAGACTGAGAATGATTAGGTGACCAGCTACTGTAATAAATTGTTTTTCAACTTTTTGGGGGTTAGGAATCATTGTCATCTCTACAATGTAAGGTATGCACTACACACACTTAAATATCAAAGTAAAGCAGCATGTAATTAAATTTTTAACTTAAGAACTACTCAATAGATTCTGTTTGGTATCCATGTATGACTTGTAAAAATTTATCCAAACAATCTCCTGATTCATCATTTTTTTTAAAATGGTATTGTCTTGATAATTTTCATAACACAGATTCTTTGCAGTGCTCAAATGAAGTATTTCAGTCTGCACAATAGCAACTTGTGCATTTTTTTTGTTTGGCATAAATTATTTATCCTTATCATTGAACGCCGAATCCGGCGTCACTAATAACTTGCTGCTTTGAACACTTAAAACAACATCCATTGAAACAAATGAAATATTAATTTATTTCTGTACTTGATCCAAAATATAAATTTGATAACTCGTTAGAATTTTTTGTCTGAAACTTCTTATTGTACGAGAATTTGAATCTAAATTTGAACTTAAAACATTAATATACGAATAATTTATTTGGCTAAACACCTCAACAGCACTTCTTTGTGTAGCTTTGATTTGTTTTTAAGGATCTGGAAAGCACATCTCTACAATGTAAGGTATGCGCTACACACACTTAAATACCAAAGTAAAGCAGCATGTAATGAAATTTTTAACTGAAGAACTACTGAACAGAGATTATGTTAAATAAAATCATGCAGCTGTCTGAACTCATGATTAGACATAGAGGATTTGGTACGACTAAACTGCAACTCAATTAACAAACGAATTGTACCAATTTCATAACTAACTCAAGCCTCTATGTGGAGCTTAACATTAAGATGAATAAAGCCTTCATATTGTTATTTGTGAAGTCTTTGTAAAACCACTTGGCAGTCAGTGTGCTGCACAACACAAATATTTTGGTGCTTGTCAGTGACTATTAATCTCATCTAGGAGGTTAATAAGCATCAAAACAGTGCTGAATACTTCTGACCTTGTCTACTAAAATGTGATGAAAGTCTCTGTCACTTTGCTAGCTATCAAATTACAATTCTATTATGTGAAATAAATCAACTGACTGATGTAATGTGTATCAGATCTCTAGATCTAGTTAGTGTACTGACTAAAATATTAATCAAATCTAACATACAGTTCTTTTGTTCTTCATAGGTTCCTTTCTTGTCTCCTCTTGAAGGTCATATTTATGTAAAACTGCAGTGCCAGATTGGTTCTACAATTGAAGAACGTGGTTTTTTGGTAAGATTTCTTTTATAGTTCAAAGTTAACAGTAGAAATAATCTCTTCTAATTGCTCTTGTTTTTGAAAATTAGTAAATAATCTGTCGAGGAAGGCGGAACAAGTTTGTTCTTAAGTACATTTACATATTCTTGGGCCATCACAACTGTTTAATAGCCAATTAGTTATATTGTTGTAAGTCAGTTATCTATTCATATGGGAGAGGTTGAAGACTGAATGAATGCATATTTGCTTCCCCTTTTTTAAAAAAAATGTGGTGGCTACACCTAGACTAACAAGCTGACTGGAGAAGAAACTGGAAGTGTAGATTGCGAAGGTATGTTTCCTTACTGAGTCTGGAAGTAGCCTTCCAATGCTCATGCATATTTAATAGTGGAGCTTTGGAACTAGTTCCCTCACTTGTAACAGTGGCATGATTTTAAGTATCCACAGAGCCACATAGCACACTTATGAAGTCCTTCCTACAGACATAAGGGAACAGCATTTTACTCAAATGGATATGCCAGCAGTTGGTCAGGCTGTAGCAACTGTGAAGGGTGAAAGTCTGTCTCGCATGCTGAACCAGAAAGGATCCTTACCACAGTGTCTAAACCTATGCCATGGTAGATCATGGAATTTTATTGAACATTTCTGCCTTGTCCACATTGAAATTGTGGGCTTGACTTTGATCCCTCCCTTCTGAATTAAACCATTTTTATTATTGCTGAAACCAATTTAGTCAAACCTTTTCACTCATCAGGTCATTTCACAAGGATACTAATTCAGGGGCAAACCAATATTTAGAGTCCCAGAGATGTACAGCATGGAAACAGACCAACCTGTCCATGCCGACCAGATATGCCAACCCAATCTAGTCCTACCTGCAAGCACCTGGCCCATATCCCTCTAAACCCTTCCTGTTCATATACCCATCCAAATGCCTCTTAATTGTTGCAATTGTACCAGCCTCCACCACCACCTCTGGCAGCTTATTCCATACACGTACCACCCTCTGTGTGAAAAAGTTGCCACTTAGGTCTCTTTTATAACTTGCCCCTCTCACCCTAAACCTATGCCCTCTAGTTCTGGACTCCCCGATCCTAGGAAAAAGACTTTGCCTATTTACCCTATCCATGCTCTTCATAATTTTGTAAATCTCTATAAGTCCACCCCTCAGCCTCCGACACTCCAGGGAAAACAACCCCAGCCTGTTCAGCCTCTCTGTAGCTCAAATCCTCCAACCCTAGCAAAATCCTTGTAAACCTTTTCCAAATCCTTTCAAATTTCACAACATCTTTCCGAAAGGAAGGAGACCAGAATTACACGCAATATTCCAACAGTGGCCTAACCGATGTCCTGTACAGCTCCAACATGACCTCCTAGCTCCTGTACTCAATACTCTGACCAATAAAGGAAAGCATACCAAACGCCACTTTCACTATCCTATCTACCTGCGACTCTACTTTCAAGTACCCATGAACCTGCACTCCAAGGTCTCTTTGTTCAACAACACTCCCTAGGACTTTACCAGTAAGTGTATACGTCCTGCTAAGATTTGCTTTCCCAAAATGCAGCACTTCGCATTTATGTTGTGGTTCTGTTCGCCGAGCTGGGAATTTGTGTTGCAGATGTTTTGTCCCCTATCTAGGTGACATCCTCAGTGCTTGGGAGCCTCCTGTGAAGCGCCTTTGTGTTGTTTCCTCCGGCATTTATAATGGTTTGTCTCTGCCGCTTCCAGTTATCTGTTCCAGCTGTCCGCTGCAGTGGCTGGTATATTGGGTCCAGGTCGATGTGTTTGTTGATAGAATCTGTGGATGAGTGCCATGCCTCTAGGAATTCCCTGACTGTTCTCTGTTTGGCTTGTCCTATAATAGTAGTGTTGTCCCAGTCGAACTCATGTTGCTTGTCATCTGTGTGTGTGGCTACTAAGGATAGCAGGTAGTGTCGTTTCGTGGCTAGTTGGTGTTCATGGATACGGATCATTAGCTGTCTTCCTGTTTGTCCTATGTAGTGTTTTGTGCAGTCCTTGCATGGGACTTTGTACTCTACGTTGATTTTGTTCATGCTGGGTATCGGGTCCTTTGTCCTGGTGAGTTGTTGTCTGAGAGTGCCTGTTGGTTTGTGAGCTGTTATGAGTCCGAGTGGTCGTAGTCTGGCTGTCAGTTCAGAAATGTTCTTGATGTATGGTAACGTGGCTAGTCGTTTGGGTTGTGGCATGTCCTCATTCCGTTGTCTTTCCCTTAGGCATCTGTTGATGAAATTGCAGGGGTATCCGTTTTTTGGCAAATACATTGTAGAGGTGTTCTTCTTCCTCTTTTTGCAGTTCAGGTGTGCTGCAGTGTGTTGTGGCCCTTTTGAACAACGTAGTGTACAAAATCCCATGCAAGGACTGCACAAAACACTACATAGGGCAAACAGGAAGACAGCTAATGATCCGTATCCATGAACACCAACTAGCCATGAAACAACACGACCAGCTTTCCTAGTAGCCACACACTCCGATGACAAGCAACATGAGTTTGACTGGGACAACACTACTATTATAGGACAAGCCAAACAGAACAGCCAGGGAATTCCTAGAGGAATGGCACTCATCCACAGATTCTATCAACAAACACATCGACCTGGACCCACTGCAGCGGACAGCTGGAACGGACAACCGGAAGCGGCAGAGATAAACCACTATAAATGCCGGAGGAAACAACACAGAAGCGCTTCACTGGAGGCTCCCAAGCACTGAGGAAGTCACGTAGATGGGACGAAACGTCTGCAACACAAATTCCCAGCTCGGTGAACAGAACCACAACAACGAGCACCTGAGCTACAAATCTTCTCACAAACTTTGAACTTCGTATTTATCTGATTTAAATTCCATCTGCCACTTCTCAGCCCATTGGCCCATCTGGTCCAGATCCTGTTGTAATCTGAGGTATCCCTCTTCGCTGTCGATTACACCTCCAATTTTGATATTATCTGCAAACTTACTAACGGTACCTCTTATGTTCGCATCCAAATCATTTATGTAAATGACAAAAAATAGAGGACTTAGCACTGATCCTTGTGGCTCTCCACTGGTCACAGGCCTCAGTCTGAAAAACAATCCTCCACCACCACCCTCTGTCTTCTACCTTTGAGCCAGTTGTATCCAAATGGCTAGTTCTCCCTGTATTCCATGAGATCTAACCTTGCTAATCAGTCTCCCATGGGGATCCTTGTCAAACGCCTTACTGAAGTCCATATAGATCACATCTACCACTCTGCCCTCATCAATCCTCTTTGTTACTTCTCAAAAAACTCAATTGAGTTTGTGAGACGTAATTTCCCATACACAAAGCCATGTTGACTATCCCTAATCAATCTTGCCTTTCCAAATACATGTACATCCTGTCCCTCAGGATTCCTCTAACAGCTTGCCCATCACTGACATCAGGCTCACTGGTCTATAATTCCCTGGCTTGTCCTTACCACCCCTTTTAAAGAGTTGCACCACGTTAGCCAACCTCCAGTCTTTCGGCACCTCACCTGTGATTATTGATGATACAAATATGTCAACAAGAGGCCCAGCAATCACTTCCCCAGCTTCCCACAGAGTTCTCGGGTACACCTGATCAGGTCCTGGGGATTTATCCACCTTTACCCGTTTCAATACATCTAGGACTTCCTCCTCTGTAATATGGACATTCTGCAAGATCTATTTCCGTGCAGTCTATATCTTCTTTATCCCTTTCCACAGTAAATACTGATGTAAAGTGCTCATTTAGTATCTCCCCCATTTTCTGTAGCTCCACACAAAGGCCGCCTTGCTTATCTTTGAGGGGCCCTATTCTCTCCCTAGTTACCCTTTTTTGTCCTTAATGT
Organism: Chiloscyllium plagiosum; assembly: GCF_037043375.1. Lineage (NCBI taxonomy): Eukaryota > Metazoa > Chordata > Chondrichthyes > Orectolobiformes > Hemiscylliidae > Chiloscyllium > Chiloscyllium plagiosum. The sequence goes on along the minus strand of NW_028270172.1, from coordinate 34,207,765 downwards.
TCTTGTAAAAGCTCTTTGGATTCTCCTTGATTCTATTTGCCAAAGCTATCTCATGTCCCCTTTTTTGCCCTCCTGAATTCCCTCTTAAGTATACTCCTACTTCCTTTCTACTCTTCTCAGCATACATCTTAAACTGCATAGGAAGTGAGTGATGATTGATTGGCAAGTGGTATTGCTGAGGTATTGCCATGGAGAGTGCAACCATTAATGTTGATTGACAGTTAAGGGCCAAGCTTTTGTTTCAATTTTTAAATTGGACAAGAAGACTCTGGTTAGGCCATTGTTTTGGGAGTGAGATAGGAGCTAGGAGTGGTGTTGATTATTGCAAGTAAGTACTTGCCTGTACTTAACATGCAGTTTCACATGAGTTTTCCTAGATGCTGTCAGCACTGGTGCTGACTGTCTCAGGGTAAAGCAAGGTTAAAACAGGAACCAAGATTGGGAGTTGGTCCCCTAATTTTGCATATGCATCTATCCAAATCTCACTTTCAGATGTGGACAAAGAGTACCTTTTGTTTGTCTATTATCAAGATGACATCCTGAATGATGTTTCGGCACAAGCAAAGGATGCTATTTCTGTCCCTGGTGTCATTTAAATTACCCAAACAGATGCTACTAATTCTAATTTTCACCACCTGAATCAGGAAAATGTGCCACATTGTGCCAGGCTGTGAAACATTGGCCAAATAATTTGAAAGCTTCCTGATAATTGAATAATATATCCAGTTCCATGGATAGAATTTGAGGAAAGTATTTTATCTGTTGGCATTGCCCCACCATTCTTCATGGATCTTGTAATATTGTTTCTAGTGTATTTGGATATGTATCAGGAATTCTTTGTACTTCAATCTAACAGCACCATCTAGTGGAATTTTAAATGACTTGATTAAAACATTATGTTTTAGCTAATTAGCCTGATGTTGTCCAGCTGTAGCCAATCTTATGACAATTGTAGAGGAATCTAACTTCTCTTAGCGGAATATAACAAATCTTTACTAGAATCCTACGAAACCACTTAGTGCAATATTTCAATCGGGATCTAATTCCGAAGTTCTGAAAGCTTTGGAGCCAAGAGGCTAAAAACAGAAAATAGACTTCTTCATATTTGTTGATCTGACCAAGAATTTGATTTAATTAGCATGGGGGCCTTTTAGAAGTTAATGAAGAAATGTGGTTGTCCTGAGAAACTTATCGCCTTGACCCAGCTGTTCCAATTCAATATGCTTCTCATGTTCTGGATGATGGTTTGTCTCCTGTCCTGATGGAAGTTAACTAATGGAGTTAACTTCCATCAACGCACTTCTACAAGTTTTCTGTGCCATACTTGCAGATGCCTTCTTAATGGTAATCCTGACATTAAAAATCTGATATTACATGGACATACTTTGTGATTTCCTGTTTGCCAATGACTGCCTTAGCTGCTGATTCCCAGCAAAATAAAAACAGAGATTAAATCTTGTCGAAGTCTGAAACCTGCATATCGTGAGATATGGTGAGGAATCTGATGGGTGTATGAAAAGGAAGGGTTTAGAGGGATAATGGCCAATTGTGGGCAAATGGTACTAGATTTATTTAGCTTATCTGGTCAGCATGGATGAGTTGGACCCAAGGGTCTGATTCTGTGCTATATATCTCTATGGCTCTAAATGTGGCAGAATCAAGCGAGAAGTCCAGCTAGGCCTTATTTCGACCTTAGGTACAAATTGTTGCACTTTTTAACTATGCTCTAGGCATTGAGGTGCAATTGTGGCAAGTTGCGTATTAAGGAGAATTATTGCTTGTACGAACTGTACATCTCACCTCATTAATATTCCCATTCTATCACCCACTGCGAGCAAACGAGACACCTAGAATTCTCAACATGGAATTCAGAGCAAGTACCTCACAACTTCAACTCACCACTGGCTGTTAACAACCTCTGTTTTGGTCACCGTGCAACAGCATCTCAAGTCATGATATATGGGCACCAGTGACATGCACCTCTTATCCACCAATATTAGCATCTGATAATTGCCAACCCCTCAGAATCATAATGGTACCTCTCTAATCCACTTGCAGGACATTTTAGGAAGCGTATTCTAGGGTCCACTGAAAACTAGCATTTAAATGCTGCTGCATAGCCACTTTGCTCTGGGACAAATACACTGCTCACAGAGTAGACTAGGTTGTTTCTTGCGGCGACTCATTTGCTCCCTTAAAACATGGTCCATCCCTTGCTTATTAGCACAGTTACATGGCCAGGCAGCTTGCATTGCTGGTCAGCTTTCAGTCAAAAGAGAGGATGACTTTGTGTGGCATTGTGCTATATCAGTCTCATGCTTGCACCATGTGCCAGCAGCTTATGTGGCAAGCAGCAAGCAAACAGCCGTGTCTCAAAGTCTTGGGGAAATAGCCCTTAAAGTCCACGGGGACTTTGGTCAGTCAGGATGTCCTGGCGCAGCAAGTTAAGAGCAATCTGCAATTCTCCTCCAAGGGATTGGTCATGGTCAGGTGTCTGATTGGTATGTTCACAGACAGGGAGCCTGGGAGGTGTTCATTTTGCTTCCATATCCCCTCAATAATCACATTGATGATATCAATGTGTACCATGGATCATAGAATCCCTACAGTACAGATAGAGGCCATTCAGTCCAACGAGTCTGCACTGACCCTCCGAAGAGCATCCCAACTGCACCCTATCCTGTAAACCTGAATTTACCATGGCCAATCTTCCTAACCTGTACATCTTTGGACTGTGGGAGGAAACCAGACCACATAGAGGAGTATGCAAACTCCACACAGCCAGTCACTCAAAGCTGGAATTGAACCCTTGAGCCTGGCGCTGAAACACAGCAGTGCTAGCCACCGTGCCACCCAAAATAAGATTACCGCCCATTCTTTGAAACTCTAGATAATACTGACCCAATTTTGCCTCATCTTTCTTCAAAAGATGATCTTGTCATCTGAAACAAGCCAGGTCAACCTTTAGTAGCACAATCTCAATGGTAATAACATCCAACCTGAGAAAAGAATACCAAAACTGTATTCATAGTATTTAATTCTAACTAAATTTCTATATAATTGAAGCAAACTTGCACTAATCCTGAACTCAAATTCTTTTGTGATAAAGACTCACATTTAATAATCATATGCCACCATTCCCACCATCTCCAGCAGGATGCCACGACCAGACACACATTCCTCTCTTGTCAGCTTTCCACCTGGACTGTTCCTTCTGGGGTACCCTTGTACATTTCACCTTCACTCCCAACACCACTCCACAACATCTGCTATATGATGTTAGATGTCAGTGATATAGTTGCATTTAGGATGAGAGAGAAGCCCAAACAAATAGTTATATTGCAAACCCATGAATATTTATGGAAACATAAGCATCAATTATACAGTGCATTTCCATCTGTGTGTCCTCAAAGGTTTATTACTTTCTCGCCTAATACCTCTTGATGTGGTCTTAGGCAGGAGAGAAGCCCATGGCTTCAGATGTTTAGTCATATGACTCTAGGTGGGCAGGGTAGGGGCGCTGTTGATGCTGGTTTTTGTGTCTGGACAGCGGAGAGTCTCCATGCCAGGGAAAAGGATCTTCCTAGACTTGGTGAGTGGCTGATAGTGTGGGTTGGAGTGCCTAGCTGTCTCTGGAATGCCTTGGCAGAAGACCTCTGAGGTACCTCTGTATGGTTTCTTCTCCGGCTGGGTACCTTCTGGCACCACCTGGTCTCCAGGGGGTGCCTGGAGTGAGGGTCAAATTTCCTGTTCCCTTACGGCCATGAGTGCAGTCATGAGGGCTAATTGCTGAGGCAATAAAATGAATGCTTGTGTTTGGGATGTAGCCGCATCTTCATAGCGTAACTGCAGTTGTGCAGCCTCTGGACTGAGCAGGTGCCTGATCTCTGGCCATCCTCTGAGTGCTGGGGTGTGGGTGTTTCTTCCTTGGCTAGCTGTTGCGCTGTCACAGTGCGATGTTCACCAGCTTGTAATCGTAAATGTTCTGAACCTGACATTCCCACTGAGTGGCACTATCTGAGCTGATGGAAGGGTGCAAGAGGCTGACACTTCCACTGAGGGTCCTGACTGTTCTCCTTGGGGCTTGAGTGGTTTTCTGGAGGAGCAGTCCATTTCTTCACTGGGGTTGTGAGCATCCTGCTTGACACCTGCGAGACTATAGAAAGAAGTGGTGTTGTGGCCAGTGTTTAGAAGTGGTATCCAATAAATGACTGACAGCAGGTTTACTGTGAAAATAGTCCTTTCTTGGTAGCTGAAACATGTACATTTCAGCATTCCCCAAAAGCTATTCTGGTCTTCTCCTGCAAGGATTAGGATAGGCTCCTTAAAGATGGGGCCACTGATATTGGGCATCCCTCCCCTTTGGGCCTGTTATAGGTGCTTCCTTATGTAGTGGGAGAGATTGAGGGATTGAATAAGGTAAAAAAAGCTGTCATTTATTTTAGTGCTGGTGCAAATGGCCAAAAGGTGATGACTTATCCCAGGCCAGTGAGTACGCAGCACTGAGCTTAGTGGTGTGGGGAATTGGGGGAAAATGAGAGCATGTGAGGGAAGATATTGCATGCATTTGAGTGTGGAAGACTATTTGGCTTGGCGTGAGGTGGGTGCAGTAGAGTGTGGCTCACAGAGGAGTTCAATTACTGTGGTATTGCTGGCTGTTCCTCTGGACTGTAGATACAGCGCTGGCTCAAGCGGTAACCACTGACAGGCTTCTAGGTTCTGGAGATATGACTTTGTCTGCTGGTCCTCTGGGAAAAGGCTGGCCCTCGTCTGACCACCCAATGCGTCTTCCTAGGCTTGGTGAGTGGCTGGTGGTGGGGGTTGGAGGGCCTAACTGTCTCTGGAATGCCTTGGCCAAAAAGACCTCTGAGGACCTCTGTATGGTTTCTTCTCCAGCTGGGTACCTTCTGGCACCATCCGGTCTCCTCAAGGTCCCTGTTGGAGAATCACAGTGCCATTTTATCCTTTCATGACAACTTCAGAATGAACAACTGTCTAAGATCAGAACAAAATTAAGTACACAAGTTTTGTTCCTTTTTCATACTGAAATGCCACACTTTACAAATAAGTCATTGAACAGTCCTGTACTCCTCATCAAAACTTTGAAATCTTCAGGTTTAACTTTGTATTCTGCTTCTTTCGATGGAAAGAAAACCAAATCATAATTTTTGTCTGCTGGGCATAGCTCTCAAAAAACTAAGTGGCTAATACAAAAAATAACAGAAAATATAAAACATATAGCATGTTGACTGTAAAATTTGATAAGTGTATAATAAACAGAGTGGTAAACCCAACACATTTCTTTCATTGCAGACCATGTTTGATGATGTGAGTGGTTTTGGAGCTTGGCATCGACGCTGGTGTGTTTTATCAGGAAACTGCATCTCCTATTGGACCTATCCAGATGATGAGAAATGCAAGGTCTGTAGATACACAAGAACTATTGCCGTAATATTAGAAAATAATAACCGAAGTGCAGAATCAACAATGCAAATCCACTATTCCTTTTGCTATTTGTATTTTTTCTGCGATGCATACATTAGTAGCCTTTCTCTGTGCTTGAACTAGCTAACCTTTGATGCTTAGCATAATTTACAGCTCCTGAAGTTGGATATTATCTAGGAGGCGATACACGCCTTTTAATTAAATGCTCAGAGTGAGGAGGCTAATAGCTTGGCAATCTGCACAAAGGAGGTTTTTAAATTTAAATAAAAGGAGAGATATTTAAATCCAAGATCCAGAATATTTTACAAACCTGTACCCTTTCTGTACTGAGTCTCATCTGCAACAGGGTTCAGGTCTTTTGGATAGTGCAGCATGTTACTGACACCAGTTGAAAGCATTTTATCATCTGCAGTTTCTTTCAGCTAATTCCACCATGAAGTTGGCTTCTGACATTGTCTGCACAGACTAGCCCTAATCTCGTTGAGTGGCAGAAGAGGCTTGAGGCTCAGAATCGCCCACCTGCTGTCATGTGGACCAATATCAGCATTTCCGAGATTGATTATAATATATGATGATTAACTGGGCTAGGAGAATAAATTCTGCTTACTTGCAGATTTGTTGACCACAAAGTTTTCTCAATTCCCAAGTTGTGTACTTCAAGGACTTCTGAACACATTTCTATAGGATGTTTGTGCAAAGTACATTTCATTGTTTCCTTGGAAAATCTGGTTTCCCTTTTAGCTTTCCATGTTTATTTTCTCAAATTCTGCAAAATTCATAAGCTATTTATTAAACTTGGTTGTTGTGTGTGCTCAAAACTGAAATAGTGCCAACAAAATAGTGTTGTCACTGATTCAAAGGCTGAATGGCTGCCTATAAGTGTTTTAACCATTTTTTAAAATTCTGTGAAGAGCCTAATCCAATATCTATGCTTTGTTGCTTGCTGTTTTGGTACAATTTAATATACTGTTAGTGCAAGGTTGGTTTTAAGTGATAAAGAAGCATAATGCTGAATTAAATAGATGCAATTTAAAGGAAGTCCTGAAGAAGGGCTTATGCCCGAAACGTCGATTCTCCCCTTCCTTGGATGTTGCCTGACCTGCTGCGCTTTTCCAGCAACACAGTTTCAGCTCTGATCTCCAGCATCTGCAGCCCTCACTTTCTCCTCAGCAATTTAAAGGAAGTCAGTTTTGGAAGTTTATACATTTTCCCATTTGCTGCACATGAGATCATGGCTTCTCATTGGGTTGCACAAAAGGAACATTTGCCAGACATCACTTCTATTTATCAGTTTACTTTTATTCTCTGAATATATCCCTTGCTGTCTTGAGATTATTTCTGTTTGTACTGGAGTCATTTCAGATTTGAGCATTTTCCAAATTAATTTGTTTGCAAAGTTTGCAAGTTGATTTACGTATGTATGATAGAATTAGGGATAATAATGCCTCCTCCCATCCCTAATTTTCTTTCCTGGATCATTGGTGGCTTGGCCTTCAGGTGCCCATACCTGGAATGATCAGAGTGGGCCTTCAGCATCTCTATGCCTCTTTTCTTGTTTAAGATTCTTCTTCAAAATCTTGGCCATAGAATCATATTTTATCACCTGCTCTAATATTTCCAAAGTAAGTGAGGTCAAATGTTGTTTGATTTGTCCAACATTGTTGCCCTGGTTTGGATAATTGATATATGTTCGCCCTCTTATGTCCGTTGATGGCCTAAATTGTATATGGTGAATTTGTAGAATCATATGATATTGAGAAGACTGTTCAGCATATTATATCTCACATGGTTATCTGGCAGAGCTATTCAATTAGTCCCACTCCTTGTTTCAACGAAGCTTGGCAAATTCCTTTCACTTTCTGATTTTGCTTGAAGATTTGCTGAATATGAAAGAGTATATATGGAGATGTTATTAATTTACTGTTTTTCCCTTCAGAACCCACTTGGCCGTTTGAACCTGGCTAACTGCACGAGCAGGAAAATCGAACCGGCTAATCGCGAGTTTTGTGCTCGACCCTACACTTTGGAACTTGTCACTGTTAGACCTCAACGAGAAGATGACAGAGAGACTCTTGTCAGTCAGTGCAAGAATACTCTTTGTGTCACCAAGTAAGCAACAGGGTCTTGAACACTTTTGATGGGGGGAGTTGTATATGAAATTTCAGTGCCCTGATCATGTCCTGCTAGCCTCTGTGACGCATTGTTAGAATGATACCTGAACTTTAAGGGTTAAATTATACGGGCAAATTGCATAAAAATAGTTTATATTCCCTTAAGTTAGTAGGTTGAATTGTGATCTATTCCAGATACTGAAAACTAAGAGGAGCTTTGATTGGAAATATGCCAATAAGAGAAGGCGATGGCCAAATGATATTATCACTGGAGTATTAATCCAGAGATCCGGGTAATGTTCTCGGGTCTCTGGTTCAAATCCTGTCACAGCAGATGGTGGAATCTGAATTCAGTAAAAATCTATAATTCGGACTCTAATGATGACTATGAATCCATTGTTGTTTGTTGGAAAATCCATCTGGTTCATTTAAGGTCCTTCAGGGAAGGAAACTGTCATCCTTACTGTCATCTGGCCTACATGTGACTCCAGACAGCAATGTGGTTAACTCTTAAATGCCATCTGGCCAATTAGAAATGGGCAGTAAGTGCTGTTGACTAGCCAGTGACTCCCTCATCCCATAAATGAACTTTTTTTTAAAAGACTACTTTTTTTTTCTGCCAGGGGAATGCAGAATAAAGGGGTATAAGCAGAAAGGTAGAGCTAGACAATTGATGGAAGTCCAGGTGCACTTTTTCTCAGTGTATTGTAGAAATCTGGAATTGTCTTCATCAAAACATTGCAGCAATTAAAGCAATCAAGACTGTGATCATAACATTTATGTTAGGTAAGCATGTCAAGTGATCTGATGCTACAATGGGTTGGTAGAGTTGAGATACAGATTAACTGTGATCCAACTGAATGGTAGAGCGGCCTACTTTTATTCTGTTTTTTACTGACTTCTCTTGAGGTCACAATTCAACCAGACTTAGTTGAGCGCATCTCTCAGGAATACTGTACTGAGAGACACGGCAATGTTTTCACTTCTTGGTGCTCAGTTTCTGATTTCAGTCATGTTACTGTTTACCATGAAATTCCCCACAGGAAAATGCAAAGGAAATTAGCCTAGTTGTTCATTTAAACCTATTTTAGTCGGTCTCTTTTAGTTGTGATATGTAAGCTGGGCTAGCCCTGATTAGATTAGATTACTTACAGTGTGGAAACAGGCCCTTCGGCCCAACAAGTCCACACCGACCCGCCGAAGTGCAACCCACCCATACTCCTACATGTACCCCTTTTTACCTAGCACTACGGGCAATTTAGCACAACCAATTCACCTGACCTGCACATCTTTGGACTGTGGGAGGAAACCGGAGCACCCGGAGGAAACCCACGCAGACACGGGGAGACTGTGCAAACTCCACACAGTCAGTCGCCTGAGTCGGGAATTGAACCCGGGTCTCTGGCGCTGTGAGGCAGCAGTGCTAACCACTGTGCCACCGTGCCGCCCACACATTTTTTGTTCTGCAACATTTGCTTGTGAGATATATGTACCTGACAGGAAACTGAAACTGGATAATCTGATTTGGCATGTATGCTGAGACAAAATCAAAGAAATTTAGTCCTGATAGAATTGGGGATGCGTGACTAAACCTCAGTTCAATTTAGATTCTTTGCCAGAGAATTTATTGGAAAAGATTTTTACACAGCATTATTCCAGGTCCCTCTGATTGCAATACTTAAATTCCAGGCATCATACTTTAGTGTGCCATGCACTCCACTAGTGTGTTTTTTTTTGTTTTCATTCTCCATTTATGTTTGAGAAATGATTAAATTTATTATCCATATTCAATTGACTATGACTTTACTATGGTTAAATATTTTCCCCACATTGGCTTTTCATAACCAGAAGTGAAAAGACTTCTGGCTAGGGTGAGGGAAAATTAATTAGATTGGTTTTGTTCCTCTCCCCTGTGCCAAACTGAAATGTGATTGGATATAAACTTGTTTGAATTGGATTTTAGGAATCTAACAATAATGAAAAGATTTACAAGGATGCCGTGAGCTATCGGGAGAGGCTGAAGAGGCTGAGGGGTAATCTTAGAGATTTATAAATCATGAGTGGCATGGATAGATTAAATAGACAAGTTTTTTTCGTGGGTTGGGGAAGTCCAGAACTAGAGGACATAGGTTTAGGGTGAGAGGGAAAGATTTAAAAGGGACGTAAGGGGCAACTTTTTCATGCAAAGGATGATGCGTGTATGAAATGAGCTGCCAGAGGAGATGGTGGAGGCTAATACAAATACAACATTTAAAAGACATCTGAATGGGTACATGAATAAGAAGGATTTAGAGGGATTTGGGCCAAGTGCTGGCAAATGTGACTAGATTAATTTAAGATATCAGGTCAGCATGGAAGAGTTGGACCAAAGGGTCTGTTTCCATGCTGTATATCTCTATGACACTATGTACTGTTTAATGTTTTATAATGACTCCGTTAAACCCTTTCCATCTATTCCAGGAACTGGTTGTCTGCTGATACCAAAGATGAACGCAACCTCTGGATGCAGAAGCTCAATCGGGTTCTAGTTGATCTGCGAACTTGGCAACCAGATGCTTGCTACAGACCTCACATCCTTTTGAAGGAGATTGAACACCATTATTAGCTAGTTTTATTTACCATCAAAGTCCATAAGTGACTAAAACATTGAGCATTGAACAAGTGCAAGTATTTGTGGCATTTTGTACATTTAAATGTTCCTGAACAACCAGCAAACTGGCAATAATCATTGTACGTAATGCCTGAAAAGAATCTAGAAACAGAAAAGATAGTCTTTGATTGATCAAGCATTAACATTATTAGAGAAGGTAGAACTTTGGAAGACTATAATTATATTGTGTAACATTTTATACAATAGCTATTTCCTTGAGCTTATTGATTTACACCTGTTCTTTTGCAGTTGAAAAGATGCAACAGCTAAAAGCTCAGTATCTGATCATGTGTAAGAATGGCTGTAACCTTCATGGCTGGGATTTTATTTGATAAATGTCGCTTTGAAGTAATTAAGCAATTACAAATAGTAACTACTTGCAAATAAGAGGAACTGTTGTTATAAACCGTATTGATTTTAAAAAAAGTTAATTGTGTGGTTCTCCATGTGTCAGCACTTTTTAAAAATATTGGACATATCTCAGTCCCTCAAAGGAATCCGTTTCCATCTGGTATCTCACCAACAATTCACAAAGTTTGTGCATAAGTGCAATTGACCGAGAAGTGAATATGATTGTACTGAGCCCTCTAAAGGGTTCTGCATGTTACCAGGCTGTTTTGGCTGTTACACCATGTATCTTAAAATTGTTGGCCTAGCTCATGGACTAATTTCAGCAAATGTCAATTTGAAATATCTGAATCTTTGTTTCTATTGTTTGAAACACCAGAATTTTTGAGGTACCAGAACACACTATGCAATAACTTTATACATATATTTTAAATTATGCTGCTATTATATTACCTGCTTAATGCTTGGAGGCTGTCACATTTTACTTCAGCAAATAGCATTTTAATATTTACGCAAAATTTATATGGACCGTTCTTGAGAGACGTATTAAAACTTCAATTGTAATTTTTTTGTGTCAACATCATTGTGAATAATTTAATAATCCTACTTGATATTTTCAGGGCTAACTTTTTTTGTTCCTGTTGTGTATTAAATTAGCCTTTACTGTAATATGTGCACTCCAGTTATAACATTTTAAAGACGGGATGTTTTGATTATGCTGATACTAGTATGCAATGATTTTGAACACAAGCTGTTGATGCCATTGTAAAACACATTGGAAAACGTTGACGTCATAGTTATTGTCCAAGCTATAGTTTATACTACCATGAAATGTATGTCAAATAAATATTGTAATATCACACTAACAAACTTGTAAAGTATTAAATGCAAAGTTATGCTATTTTTATTTCCAGTCATGTTTCTATTTTTCTCCATTTTCTATCCTGTCGTGTCTATCTTTAATCAAGCAATGTTATCTAGTTCCATTTTGTAATGTTTTATTGTATTATTACAGGGCCATCTTTGCACAAAAAATAAACTGCTTCAAAACACAGCCATCTGAAAGATATTGTGTTTGTGGATTGATTACTAGTTAATAACTTGTGTATACACAGCACCTTTTAACATAGTAGAATATCAGAAACATGTTTTGCAGGATTGTTTCTTTTGATGCTATGTGAAATGGTAGGCATTTCCAGGGGTGAAGCCGTGACTGCTGAAGGCATCGATAACCAAAGTTGCTGATGGTGGAAATATATTAAAACTTATTAAATTCTGTTCCATTTGAAAACAGATTTCAAGTTGACAAACTAGTCCTCTTTTTGGGCAATCCCTTGAGACTAAGGTTGAATCTCTTCCACTCTGGATTTGAATCCATACATAAATAAACAAGCCAATGTTGGATCCACATAAACAGCCACAAATTGACAGGTGGTGTATGAAGAGCTCAGGTTTTCACATGCTCCGATTCCGGTTTGTGTTTTGCCTCTACCTTGGCCTGTCAGACAAGCTTGACTCCAGTTTGCAAGCATGTTGGGTCTATGGTGGATTTTTTGGTGCGATTCATGATTTGCTGCTGCTTATGCCATGTTTCTGTGAGCAATCAAATTGGAGGGGATTTTGCCAAAATACCTCTAGGTTAAAGAAAGAATGTATGAAGGTTTCTGCTGCTGCTCTGCCGTTTTTTGGATTTGTCTTGTGAAAATCATGTCCACTAGGCCTCTTGAGCGATTAAATCCACGTTGTGAATCCATTAGAAGTTCTAGAGTCATTGGGAGGCGGTGATTGAGGAGAAAGTTTGTAATGAATTAAATTTGGGGGATGCAATTGGCTGGTGATATTATCTGGACTTTTAATCCAGAAACCAACCTAACATTCTGGTGACCCAGGTTCAAATCCCATCACAGCAGATGGAGTTTGAATTTTTAAAAAAATCTGCATTTAGGATTCTAATGGCCATGAAACGGGCTGTTGATTGTCTGAAAAGTCCATCTGGTTCATGAATGCCATTCAGGGAAGGAAACCTGCCGTCTTTACCTGATCTGGCCTACATGTGACTCAACCACCCTCTGAAATGGCTGAGTAAGCCACTCAATTGTTATGAAGGCTCAATAACAAAATCAAACCAGATGGCATCAACCTAAGCACTGAGGATGACAATGGCAAAACAGCTCTGTGGACCTCATTGATATCCAGAGGGTAGTGCCAACATTGGGAGAACTGTCTCCCAGAATAATCAAGTTTGTTTGGTCTTATTGTGCCTCAGACACCACCATTCCATCCCTAGATAGGTCCTCTCCCACCGGCAGGACAGACTCAGCAAATGTGGCACAGAGGTATAGTCAGGCAAACAACACTTGGAGGAAGCACTGAGGGTGGCAAGAATGCAAAATGTATTTAGTGAGGGATTGCAATGTCCACTTTCAAGAGTGGTTTGGTAACTACTGCTGATTAAGCTGTTCGGGTCCTAAAGGACATAGCTGCAAGATTGGGTCTGTGGTAGATGGTGAAGGAACCAACAAGAGGGAAAACTGTACGTGATGAAATATCTTCCCGAGTCTACCAGCTTCAGCTACAACTGAGCAGACAGTAAGAGTGACCACTGTACAGTTATGGAGACTAAGTCCCACTTTCACATTGAGAATACCCTCCATCGTGTTGTATGGTGTTATCACTGTGCTAAATAGGGCAGACTTTGAACAGATCCAGCAATTCAAAGCTGGGTGTCATGAGGCACTGTGGGACAGCAAAAGCAGCAGAATCATACTCCAGCACAATTTGCAACATCATGCAAAGCATATCCCCAACTTAATCATTACTATCAAAACGGGATCAACCCTCATTCAATGAAGAGTGCAGGAGGGCATGCCAGGAGCAAAACTAGGCACGTCTAGCCATGAGGTGTCAATCTAGTGAAGCTGCCACCCAGTGCTACCGCCATGCTAAACAGCATAAGCAGTAAGTCATAGAGCTATATGATCAACCAATGCATCACATCTAAGACCTATAGTCCTGTCACATCAAGTTGTGAATGGTGGTGAACAATTAAAAACTCGGAGGAGGCGGTTCTACAAGTAGGTAAAAACCTATGAAGGGCTTTTGCCCAAAACATCGATTTTCCTGCTCCTCGGATGCTGCCTGACCTGCTGTACTTTTCCAGCACCACTCTAACCTAGGTTCTACAAATATCCCATCCTCAATGATGAAAGAGCCTTTTACAGTGTGAAAAGCTAAATCATTACTACTACCATCAGCTGGAAATGTTATGTGGATGATCCACTTTGGCCTCCTCTGGTGGTCCCTAGTTTCACATGCCAATCTTCAGCCAATTTGATCCACTCCACATGATACTAAGTAACTCTGGAGGTGCTGGATATTGCTAATACAATGGGCCTTGATAGCATTCTGGCAATAGTACTGACCAGAGGTCCAATGGGAAGGTAAATTTAAAGTGTATAAACTTACCTCATGTATAGGCGGAGCATACGCTGAGCAGGAGCAGACATGGGACTGCTGATAGTAGTCATGATTTGGAGATGCCGGTGTTGGACTGGGGTGTACAAAGTTAAAAATCACACAACACCAGGTTATAGTCCAACAGGTTTAATTGGAAGCACACCAGCTTTTGGAGTGACACTCCTTCATCAGGTGACAATCACCTGATGAAGGAGTGTCGCTCCAAAAGCTAGTGTGCTTCCAATTAAACCTGTTAGACTATAACCTGGTGTTGTGTGAGTTTTAACTTGGGACTGCTGAGTAAGTGAGACTTTATATTTGGACGGTTGCTTTACCTGAAACACTACTCGGATAGTGTAACCCACCTGTTGTCCTCGAACCAAAGAAAAGGTTTCTGTGAGCCAAATTAAGTAAACTAGTTTTTTTTTTAGTTTTCAATAGACTCGTTGGGAAGTTAGAATAGTTGGAGTGGAGGTTAGGGCAGTTGGATGTTCTTCCTGTAGAATGTGGGAGGTAAGTGTCACCACAAGTGTCCTTACTGACTGCATCTGCAGGAAGTGCACCCAACTCTAGCTCCTCAAACCGCATTAGGGAACTGGAGCTGGATGAACTTTGGATCATTCAGGAGGCGGAGGGGGTTATTGAGAGGAATTACAGGGAGGCAGTCACACCTCAGGTACAAGAAGAAGGTAGATGGGTTACCGTCAAGGGACAGAAAGGGAACCAGCAGGCAGTGTAGGGATCCCCTGTGGCTGTTCCCCTCAACAACAAGTATACCGTTTTGGATCCTGTTAGGGGTGACGACTTACCGGGAGTAAGCAATGGGATGCAAGTCTCTCACAGAGTCTGTCCCTGTTCGTCAGATGGGAAGGGGGGAGATGAGCAGAGCATTAGTCATTGGGGATTCCATAGTTAGGGGGACAGATAGTTATGTGTGAACGAGAGAGACTCAGTATTGGTGTGTTGCCTCCCAGGTGCCAGGATTCGTGATGTCTCTGATCAGATTTTTGGGATCCCTGAGGAGGAGAGGGAGCAGCTCCAAGTCATGGCCCATGTAGACACCAATGACATAGGTAGGAAGAGAGATGGGAATTTAAGGCAAAATTCAGGGAGCTAGGATGGAAGCTTAGAGCTAGGACAAAAAGAGTTGTTATCTTTGGTTTGTTGCCTGTGCCACGTGCTAGCGAGACAAGGAAAAGGGGAGAGAGAGGAGTTGAACACATGGCTACAGAGATGGTGCAAGAGGAAGGGTTTTGGTTTCCTGGATAATTGGGGCTCTTTCTAAAGTAGGTGGGACCTCTGGACAAACACCATGGTCTTCACCCGAACCAAATGGGTACCAATATCCTGGGGGGGAGATTTGCTAATGCTCTTCAGGTAGGTTTAAACTAATTCAGCAGGGGGATGGGAACCTAAATTGTAGTTCAAGTACACAGGTTGAGAGTAGTAAATAAAGTTTCAAGGTTACAAAAGGGCACCAGCAAGCAAGAAGTTGATTTGAAGTGTGTCTATTGCAATGTCAGGAGCATCCAGAATAAGGTGTGTGAACTTGCAGCATGGGTTGGTACCTGGGACTTTGATGTTTTGGTCATTTCGGAGACATGGGTAGAGTAGGGACACAAATGGTTGTTGCAGGTTCCGGGATTTAGATGTTTCAGTAAGAACAGAAAAGAATGTAAAAGGCAGAGGGGGTGGGGAGTGGGGCAAGGTGTGGCATTGTTAATCAAGGATAGTATTACGGTTGCAGAAAGGACATTTGAGGACTCATTTACTGAGGTAGCATGGGCTGAGGTTAGAAACAGGAAAGGAGAGGTCACCCTGTTGGGAGTTGTCTATAGGCTCCAAATAGTTCCAGAGATGTAGAGGAAAGAATAGCAAACATGATTCTCTACAGGAGCGAGAGTGACATGGTAGTGGTTGTGGGTGTCTTTAACATTCCAAATCTTGAGTGAGAATACTATAGTTCAAACACTTTGGACAAAACCTGACCCATCTAATGTGTGCAGGAGGGTTTCCTGACACAGTATGTAGACAGGCCAACAAAAGGCGAGGCCACATTAGATTTAGTATTGGGTAAAGTTCTTCCTGTAGAATGTGGGAGGTAAGATTTGGAGGCAGGTGGGGACTTTGGTGATAGTGACCACAATTCGGTTATGTTTACTTTAGTGATGGAAAGGGATAGGTATATACCGCAAGGCAAGTGTTATATGGGAAAAAGCAATTATGATGCGATTAGGCAAGATTTAGGATGCATAGGATGGGGAAGGAAAATGCAGGGGATGGGCACAATTGAAATGTGGAGCTACTGCGTGTCCTTGATAAGTGTGTACCTGTCAGGCAGGGAGAAAGTTGTCGAGTGCGGGAGCCATGGTTTACTAACGAAGTTGAACCTTTCATCAAGAGGAAGAAAAAGGCTTATGTTAGGATGAGATGTGAAGACTCAGCTAGGGCTGTTGAGAATTACAAGGTAGCCAGGAAAGACCTAAAGGGAGAGCTAAGAAGGACCAGGAGGGGACATGAGAAAGTCGTTGGCGGATAGGATCAAGGAAAACTCTAAAGCTTTCTATAGGTATATTAGGAATAAAAGAATAACTAGAGTAAGATTAGGACTAATCAAGGATCGTCGTGAGAAGTTTTCGTGGAGTCAGAGGACATAGGGGAAGCACTAAATTAATATTTTTTGTCAGTATTCACATTAGAAAAAGATAATGTTGTTGATGAGAATACTGAGATACAGGCTACTGGACTAGATAGGATTAAGGTTCACAAGGAGGAGATGTTAGCAATTCTGGAAAGTGTAAAAATAGATAAGTCCCCTGGGCTGGATGGAATTTATCCTAGGATTCTCTGGGAAGTCAGGGAGCCTTTGGCTTTGATGATTATGTCATTATTGTCTATAGGAATAGTGCCAGAAGGATAGCAAATGTTGTTCCCTTGTTCAAGAAGGGGACTAGAGACAACCCTGGTAATTATAGACCAGTGAGCCTTACTTCAGTTGCGGGTAAACTGTTGGAAAAGGTTATAAGAGATAGGATTTATAATCATCTAGAAAGGAATAAGTTGATTAAGGATAGTCAACACAGTTCTGTGAAGGGTAGGTTGTGCCTCACAAACCTTATTAAGTTCTTTGAGAAGGTGACCAAACAGGTGGATGAGGGTAAAGCAGTTGATGTGGCGTATCTGGATTTCAGTAAGGGGTTTCATAAGATTCCCCATGGTAGGCTATTGCACAAAATACGGAGGCATGGGATTGAGGGTGATTTAGCAGTTTGGATCAGAAATTGGCTATCTGAAAGAAGACAGAGGGTGATGGTTGATGTGAAATGTTCATCCTGGAGTTCAGTTACTAGTGATGTACTGCAAGGATCTATTTTGAATTCACTGCTGTTTGTCATTTTTATAAATGACCAGGATGAGGGTGTAGAAGGATGAGTTAGAAGATTTGCGGATGACAATCAGGTTGGTGGAGTTGTGGATAGTGCTGTAGGTTACAGAGGGGCATAGATAAACTGCAGAGCTAGGCTGAGAGGTGGCAAATGGAGTTTAATACAGAAAAGTGTGAGGTAATTCACTTTGGAAGGAGTAACAAGAATGCAGATTACTAGGCTAATGGTAAGATTCTTGGTAGTGTAGATGAGCAGAGTGATCTTGGTGTCCAGGTATATAGAACCCTGAAAGTTGCCACCCAGGTTGATAGGGTTGTTAAGAAGACCATATGGTGTGTTAGCTTTTATTAGTAGAGGGATTGAGTTTCGGAGCCACACAGTCATGTTGCAGCTGTACAAAACTCTGGTGCAACCACACTTGGAATATTGTGTACAGTTCTGTTCACTGCATTATAGAAAGGATGTGGAAGCTTTGAAAAGGGTTCAGAGGGGATATATTAGGATGTTGCCTAGTATGGAGGGACTGAGGGACCTGAGGCTGTTTTCGTTAGAGAGGAGGTTGAGAGGTGACTTAATTGAGACATATAAGATAATCAGAGGGTTAGATGGGGTGGACAGTGAGAGCCTTTTTCCTCAGATGATGATGGCTAGCATAAGGGGGCATAGTTTTAAATTGAGGGATGATAGATATAGGACAGATGTCAGAGGTAGTTTCTTTTCTCAGAGAGTAGTTGGGGTATGGAATGCCCTGCCTGCAACAGCAGTAGACTCACCAACTTTAAGGGCATTTAATTGGTCATTGGATAATCATATGGACAAAAATTGAATAGTGTCAGTTAGATGGGTTTCAGATTGGTTTCACAGGTTGGCACATCGAGGGCTAAAGGGCCTGTTCTGCGCTGTAATGTTCTATGTTCTATGGCTGCGGTTGTTGAAGGTCAGTCATCTCAGTCTCAGGACATCTCTGCAGAAGGTCCTCAGGGTAGTGTCCTAGGCCCAACTATCTTTTGTTGTTTAATCAATATCTTTCCCTCTGTCTTGAGGTCAGAATTGGAGATGTTTGCCAATGATTACACAATGTTCAACATGATTCGCGACTCTTCAGATATTGAAGCAGTCAGTGGTCAAATGCAACAAGACTACTAAAAAGTGGCAACTAACATTTGTGCCACACAAATGCTAGGCAGTGATCACCTCCAATAAAAGATACTAACCACTGCGCCCTTAACATACAGTCATGTTACAGCCACTGAATTCCGTTCTATAACACCCTGGGGGTTATCATTGATCTGAAATTTAATTGGACTCTTCATGTAAATACAGTGACTACAAGAGCAGGTCAGAGGCTAGGAATACTGCAGAAGTAACTCAGCTCGTGACTCCTCAGAATCTGTCCACTATCCAGGAAGCATCAGGTAAGTGTGATGGAATGTTCCCCATTTGCCTGGATGGGTGTAGCTCTGACAACTCTCAAGAAGCTTGACACCAACCAGGGCAAATCTGCCTGCTTACTTGGCACCAAATCCCCAAACATTCACTCCCTCCTCCACCAATGTTCAATAGCAACAGTGTGTACTATCAAAGGTCCTTCGCCACTCCAATCCCACAACCATTTCCATCTAGAAGGACAAGGGCAGCAAGTAAATGGGAGCACCACCACTTGAAAGTTCCTCTCTAAGCTACTCACCATCCTGACTTGTAAATATATTGACACTCCTTCACTGTCATTGGCTCAAGTTCCTGGAAATCCCCCTCAAGGCATGTGGGTCTACCTATAGTGTCGAGTGTGCAGCGCTGGAAAAACACAGCAGGTCAGGCAGCATCTGAGGAACAGGAGAATCAACATTTTGGGCATGAGTCCTTCATAAGGAATGAAGCTTGTGGGTCAGGACTGAGAGATAAATGGGAGGGGGTGGGGTTGGGGGGTGAAGATGGGGGAGAAGGTGATAGGTCAGAGGGGGCAATGATGGACTGCAGTAGTTCAAGAAGGCAGCTCACCACCACCGCAAGGGCAACTGGGGACAGGCAAATGCTGACCCAGGCAGTGATGCTCACATCACACGAGAGAATAAAATAAAATAACTTTCCCTGGCGTACACAGGAGGATCGCCCCTCTAATTGCCTCAATCGGTCTTATCCTTGAAGATGGTCACAGTTATGGTGTCTCTAAGATGCAATGGAATGCTCTCCTCCTTCCAGATGGTCATGTTTTGTGGCAAGAGTACTCCACCGCTGTATTTTGTTGAACGTTCCATCTATTCTGGCAGCATTGTTGGTTCTCTGATGTAAGGCAGCCTTTTCAACCTCCTGTTAGGCTAGGTTATAGCTGAGGCGGTGGTAGGTAACATGCTGTAGGATGTGGCTGAGGTTACCCTGTTGAGAACTGAGTAATGGTTAGGATGCTCAAAATACCACTGACAAGTGCTCACTGTCTCTGTTTTTGAGTTCCACTTAGCTTCTTAGCCTCTAGTGGAAGAGATCCTTGGGTGCTTGAGCCACAGATGGTCTTGACTGCACTGAAGAATCCACGCATGTCATGGCTGTCAGTTGCTGAATTTTCTGCATGTTTTCTGCCCACCTTTTATTAATTAGGTCACAGATGTTTTATTGGACGCCAGCCATCATTTGTCTGTAGACTTGCCTTTCTTTTCAACGGTGCTGGTTCGTCCAGTTCGGGAAAACCTTGCATTTGTAATTTGGTAGCCCTTGGACGTGCTGGTCATACTTGTCAAACTAATCTTGATGTTTTTGATCGAGAAACAGGGCAGAACTTGCCTAGCTTCTGAACAGCATGGATAATGGTGAGAAAATTGGAAAAATGCAACAGGAATTAAAATGAAATTCTTGATGTCAAGAAAAAGAGCCCGATTTTCCACTTGAGGTTAAAACAGCTAGATGAAAATTACACTAGAAAGGAGTAAGAGGTCCATTTGCATATATTAACATCTTATTACATAATCTCGCTTAATTTGTATGCAGGTTGCTACTTTCCCCAGGTACCAGTGAGAACTAAACTGTCACTTCCTGACTTGAATGTCAAAGTGACTATCTGACAGCTGGAGTCTTCTCTGAGCATCCATTGTTGCCAGCAATTCTAAATATTTCAGGCCATGTTCCATATAAGGTGCCCACCTGCAACCTTTTTTCACAGAAATATATTCAGCCCCACTACATCATCATGGCACTTCTCGATTGACTTGTAAAACAGTTCAGCACTTCAATACTGAACTTTGGATATAAGGATAAATGGAGAGAGAGACCAAGTTCCTTTTCCCGTTGTCACCTTGCTGTAGATGCTGACATTAATTGACAATGGTCTTGTCCCAAAGGTGGGGCATTTCAAATCTATGGGGCATGTTTTTGAGGTTAAAGGAGAAGGACATGAAGGACAACTTCTTTTACACTGTGGTTTCTGTGCGGAAAGAACCGTCAGAGCAAGTGGCAGATGCAGGTATGGTTACAACATGTAAAAGACAGTGGGATAAGGTCATGAATATGTTTGGAGTGATATGGGCGGATGCAGGCAGGTGGGACTAGTTTAGTTTGTGAAAATAGTTGGCATAACTGATTGGACTGATGTGTCTGTTTCCATGTGGTATAACTCTATGACTATTGGCTACAATGATGGAGCATAATTCTGTATTCATTTCTGGCTGTCACTGAATATTTAAAAGGGACCTAAGGAATAACTTTTTCATACCATCCTCTGCATGAAAAAGTTACTCCTTAGGCCCTTTTAAATCTTTCCTCTCTCACCCTAAACATATGCCCTCTAGTTTTGGACTTCGCTATCCTGGGGAAAAGAGTTTGTCTATTTACCTTATCCATGCCCCTCAAGATTTTATAAATTTCCAGAAAGTTACCCCTCAGCCTCCTATGTTCCAGGGAAATAAAAAGCCCCACTCTATTCAGCCTGTCCTATAGCTTAAACACTCCAACAGTGGCATCATCCTTGCAAATCCTTTCTGAACCCTTTCAAGTTTAACAACATCCTTCCTAAAGCTGAGAAACCAGAATTGAATGCAATATTCCAAAAGTAGCCTAACGATATCCTGTAAAGCCACAACGTGATCTCCCAACTCATCTACTCAATGCTTTAACCAATAAAGGAAAGCATACCAAATGCCTTCTTCACTATCCTATCAACCTGCGACTCCACTTTCAAGGAGCTATGAACCTGCACGCCAAGGTTTCTTTGTTCAGCAACACTCCCTAGGACCTTACCATTAAGTGTATAAGTCCTGCTAAGATTTGCTTTCCCAAAATGCAGCACCTCACATTTATCTGAATTAAACTCTATCTGTTACTCCACAGCCTACGGCCCATCTGATCGAGGTCCCGCTGTGCTCTGAGGTAACCTTCTTCACTGACACTACACCTCCAACTTAGGTGTCATCTGCTAACTTACTAACCATACCTCCTATGTTCACATCCAAATCATTTATATAAATGGCAAAAAGCAGTGGACCCAGCACCGAACCTTGTAGAACTCCACTGGTCACAGGCTTCCAGTCTGAAAAGCAGCCCTCCACTACCACCCCCCTCACCTACCTTCGAACCAGTTCTGTATCCAAATGGCTAGTTTTCCCTGTAGTCCATGTGATCTAACGTTGCTAACCAGACTACAATGTGGAAGCTTGTTGAACTCCTTACTGAAGTCCATATACAGGGCAACCTCGATTATCTGAATGAGAAGAGCGGGCACTATTTCATTCGGATAATCGATTATTCGGTTAATCGATTAAATACTTTTGCTGTGGGGCTCGGGGTTTTGAAAGTCTGCTCCATGTTCAGGAGACTGCAGCAACAGTGCGCGAGACCCCGCCCCCCCACAACCCCACCCCCCCAACTGTCCCACACCTCCCCCCGCAGCCCCGGCACCGCCCCCACCCCCCAAACGTCCCACACCTCCCCCCGCCCCCCAACACCGCCCCCACCCCCACCCCCCAACAGTCCAACGCCTCCTCTGTCCCCAATATCACCCTCTGCCAGCCCCTCTCCAACACCATCCCCCTTCCTGCCCCCCAACCGTCCAAAACCTCCCCCTCGCCCCCAGCTACCACCGCCCAGCAACTGTTCAACATCGCCCCCCCCCCCCCACCCATCCCCATTCTCGTCTGGCACTGCCCCGCACCCACCTGCCCATCCCCATCCCCATCCAACTCTGCCCCCGCCCCCTCTCCGGGGCAGTTGGACTGGACTCCAACAACAAGACTGCTGCTGCTGCTGCCTTTTTGTGGTAAGTCTCCAAATAGCAAGAAGGCTCATAAAATACACTGTCCTTCAGCTGCTCTGCTCTTACTACTGTCATTAATAACCTCGTACTTCACATTATACTCCATCTGCTGTCTGGTTACCCATTCACTTAGCCCATCTATATCTCCTTATAGCTTCTTCGTGCTCTGCTCACGTTTTATGTTTCCAGTTAAGTGGGAGTTCGATCCCCCTCCTCACCTCCAGTGATCAGATAAGACTCAAATTTCTTTGTTCACCAGTTTATTTGAACATATGCAAGGGGGAATCACATGTATCCAAGGATGACATACGAGCTCCACTGATTGGTTATTGTTACTATTCTATGTTTACAATGATTGTAGCTCACTTACATCTTCCAACTGCCAATTAACACACACACACACACATCTTTTTGACAGGTTCCCCCTCTGCCCTGTACAGGACAGTGTTGGTCAGATTATCTGAGGAAGTGGGGTGCAGCTTAGGGTACACCCTTATGTAGAACTCCAAGGAAAGTGTGTGGAGAGAGAGAGGACTGGACATCAGTCATTTCGAGACGGTGTCTGTTTAATCACTGTAAACAAAAGACGAGATCACTGATGGAAACATGTCTTTGATGTAATATTTATATCAGGACCTCTAGCTCTCCTTCAGATAATCCGATTTTCGGATATTTGGTATTTGGATAATTGAGGTTCCTCTGTAGATCACATCCACAACTCTGCCTTTATCAATCCTCTCTGTTACTTCTTCAAAAACTCAATCAATTAGTGAGACATGATTTCCCATGCACAAAGCCATTTCCCTTGCCTATCCAAATACATGTCCATCTTGTCTCTCAGGATCCTGTCCAACAACTTGCCCACCAGGCAAGTGGGCAGGCTCACCAGTCTTTGGTTTCATGGTTTTTCATTACCACCTTTCTTAAATAGTGGCACCATATTAGCCAACATCCAGTTTTCTGGAACCTTACCTGTGGCTATCGATTATACAAATATCTCAGCAAGAAGCCCAGCAAACAGTTCCCTTGCTTCCCAAAAGGTTCTACGGTACTGTGGCAACAGTCAAATGCATAGATACTGAAGCCAGCATTGTATTAACTTCATTGATGAACTCTTCCATCCTTCAGTCCAGTTTGCCATATGTCTCCATCAAACCTCCTCGCTGCTCCTGTGTCTGTGCACTTTCACCATTTGTGCATTATTCACTGATGGTGGCCTTTCCTGTCTGGGCTGAGCAAGTGCCTGGCCTCCATGTGTCCTGAGCTCTGCTGACCCAAGGTGTTTCTTCTTGGGCCAACTGCAGTGACGTGCCAATGATGTGGTCACCAGAATAAGCTCCTGACTCTAATTTGGCTTAAGGAACCACCGAGGTAGAAGTGTTTGAGCTGGTGGAGGGTGCAGGAGAAAGCCAGGCTGGTGCTTCCTCTGAGGGATCGTTAGCTTCTTCTGAGGACTGGCGGCTGAGAAGGCTGTTTGGATGATGCTGGTGCCTGCAGAAGACCAGAGGGGCAATGAGTTGCACAGTAGCGAAGGAAGCTTGAGCTTCCTGAGAGTATGTTCACAGAAGTGGTCATTGAGGAGCAGCACATCACAATTAATGTTATTTTTAATGCTGGGATGTGGAGGGTTCAGCAACCCCACATGAGAAATCTTGATCCTGTCCTGCTAATGCAAGAATTCTCTCATACGATGTGAGGAGATAAATGTCAGCCACCCCACCACCGTTCTTGCCCTCTCAGCCCTATTTTGGGCAGTTTTTTCCTGCAACGTGACAAACGGACGGATTGAGGGAGATGAAAGTAGCTGGTACTGCTGTCAATGGTGGTGCAGTTGCAGGAAAGGAGGTGCGTGTCCTGAATGAGCGAATAGGAAACGTAGAAGGCAGGATAGGTTGGTATAGAACAAAGAACTGTGGACGGTAGAGATCTGACAAAAGCAACAGTACTGGCAAGATGGGTTACTAGATTAGGTGTATTGTGGTGGATGACAATTATCGAGTAGAGGTGCTCCAAGCAGTAGTGAGAGTGGTAGGCTCTGAGTTTTGATGGGAGCTGGGTGCAGTAGTCATATTAAAGTGTGAGGCGGCAGAGGCAAGATGACACTTTATTTTATGAACTGTAAAAGCCACATTCCTCTGGACCATGGAAACAGCACTGACCCAGATATCAGCTTCAGACCATTCTTGGAGGAACTGATGCCATCGTCATCTCTGCTGGTCCTGGGTAAAAAGGACGACCCTCCACTTTACCATCCCATCCAGGCTCTGGTCAGCAAAGTGCCCTGTCTGTCTTGGGCATCTTCTATAGAACTGTGCAGCCAAACACTGAAGGACAATGCTTGACTTTTCATGTTTGAAATGGTGCATGGCTGGGTTTAGTTATGTCACTCATGATATGAACCCTGGAAGGTCCTGGCACCAGTGATGCCAAGGAGGCGATTGGTGGAGGGTCAAGCACAGGACCCAGGATTGGCTGCTACATTGGCAGAAACAACATTGGTGTGCTAAGCCTGACAATGAAAGATGGTGCACAAGGAACAATGAGTTTGATGTTGGTTGGGTCCAATGCAGGCGTGACGAAGTGGCGGTGAAAGGGTTATGAACTCTCTTTCAACCGTACAGGATCCTAGAGTTATACAGCAAAGAAAGAGACCCTTTAGTCCAACACCAGTCAGACATCTTAATCTGACCTAGTCCCATTTGCCAACATTTGGCCCATATCCCTCTAAGCCCTTTCTAGTTATATACCCAACCAGATGTCTTTTAAATGTTGTAATTGTACCTTTTCCTTTGGCAGCTTGTTACATACACACATCACCCTTTGTGCACAAGAGTTACCCCTCAGGTCTTTTATAAATCTTTCCCCTCTTACCTTAAATCTATGGCCTCTAGTTTTGGACTCTTCCACCCTAGGACTCCCCCTTTGGTTATTCAATCTATCCTTGCTCCTCATGACTTTATATAAACCTCTATAAGGTCACCCCTCAGCCTCCAGTGCTCCGGGGAAAGAAACATCCCAGCCTATTCAGTCTCTCCTTTCACTCCAATGTTCCAGTCCTGGCAACATCCTTTTCTGCACCCTCGCAAGTTTAACAACATCCTTCCTATGGAAGGGTGATGAGAATCATGTGCAGTATTCTGAAAGTCCTGTACAGCTGCAACATGAAATCCAAACTCCTGCATTCAATGTTCTGACTAATGAAGGCAAGCATGCCAAGTGTCTTCTTCACCATCTTGTTTACCTGCAACTCTACTTTCAAGGGACTATACACCTGCACCCCTAGGTCTCTTTGTTCAGCAACACTCCCCAGGGCCCTACCATTAGCTATATAAATCTTACCCTGGTTTGTCTGACCAAAATGCAATACCTCACATTTATCTCAATTAAGCTCCATCTGCCATCCCTTGGCCCATCTAATCAAGGTCCCAATGTATTCTGAGATACTCTTCACTGACCACAAACCTCCTATTTTGGTGTCATCTGCAAGCTTACTAATCATACCCCCTATACTCACATCCAGGTCATTTGTAGAAATGATCATTTTAAAATTATTCTTAAACCATTCAAAATGGCACTTAAATATGGTTACCGTAGAAATTTTCACTGTAAAATACATGTGACAATAAAATTATTGATTAATTCATTCATAAAACTTCCTTCCTAAAGGACATTAATGACCCAGTTAGGTCTTTACAACAATTGATAATTTCATGGTTAGCATTACAAGATTAACTTTATATTTCACATTTCTGAGTTGAATTCAAATTCCTTCAACTGACATGCTTAAAGTTGCACCAAGGTCATCAGCCTGGGTTTAAGGGTAACTGGCCCAATGACATTACAACGACTCTTCCCCACAAGAGCATAAATTAAAGTGGGGTCACTAGGATTGTTCAGATACATAGTTGGGAGGGTTTGCTATGACCATTTATTCCTCATTCCTAATTGCCCTTGCGAAGTCAGTGGTAAACTGTCTTCTTGAACTGCTGCAGTCCATTTGTTATAGGAAGCCTCATAATATTGTTAGGCAAAGAATTCCAGAATTATGATATCAGTGATTTTGAAGGAATGCTGATATACCTACAAATCTGAATGACAAATGGTTTGATGTTAGTGGAGGGAGTGAATGTTTCTGGATAGTGGCAGTCAAATGTACCGCTTCATCTTTGACGGTATCAAGCTTCTGACATGTTGTTAGATCTGCACTCATTCAGGCAGGTGTGAAGTATTCCACCTGACTTGTGCCTTGAAAATGATGGGCAAATATTAAGGAGTCAGGATGTGAGTTGGAGATGAGAGACCTCCAATAACCACACTGTCTTCCTTTATGCCAGATTTCCTCCAACCAGATTTCTCCCTGTTTTCAATTGATTCCTTTTATTTGGGCTCCTTGATGTCACATTTGGTCAATTGGGGCCTTGTACCAATGTCCATCTCATCTTCCCTCTGGAATTCAGCTCTTTTGTCTGTGTAACCAAGACTGTAATGTGGCCTGGAGCTGGGTTGAGGGTGTTCCTCAGTGGGATTAAGATTGCCTGATCCAGAGGGCCCCCACTCCACCTGACATGTCCCCAAAGCCAGCAAGGACGCTCATCAAGTAGACATCCATGTGGTAAAAGAGTTACAGTGGCAGTGAGACAAGTGTTTAATTGATCACTCATTGCACAATTTCCCTTTGGGTGGGAGAGCATTCTCCAATCTCACCACTGTCCATAAAATGCCTCGGACAACAGAAACTGACCTCCAGATTTTCGACCCTGAACCTGCTTCCTAACCTGCTCCTGCAGGTCATTTAGAATTCACACATGGTGTGTTTGACTATTGTGTCAGTAACTTGTTGACATTTGATTGTCCCACCAGGTACTTTGCTACAAGATCCCACTGTTTGGTCTGGAAGCAAAATGGAGAATACTTCTGGCACATTATTCAGTAGTGGGCTAGGAACGGATAGAAGATTTCAAAATGTTTCTCCTGATCTGGCCTCAGAGTAGATAAGTTTCTCAGAGTGCGTTATTTCTGTAATGTATTGGGATACTTTGACAAAGCACAGGGAAACTGGTAAATATCTCCAACTGCCACTCTAACCCCTCACCCGCTTTATCCCCTCATACACATACCTGATACAGTTACTTTTTATCCATAAATTTTCAAAGACTTTGGGAACATTTAAACCTTGTGCTCACCTGACTATGGCAGTTCATGCTTTTAAAGGGGTCATGGTCTGGAGTCCCTTGAAAATCTTACACTGAAGTTGGATTCCAAAAACAGGGACACTCCATATTTTTTGACCTAGTTTGGAAGTCAGGGCCAGAAATGTGACGAGTCTGTCAGGAAATAAAGAAACAATATGTAGATTGTCAATCCATAAGACCATAAGACATAGGAGTGGAAGTAAGGCCATTCGGCCTATCGAGTCCACTCCGCCATTCAATCATGGCTGATGGGCATTTCAACTCCACTTACCCGTATTCTCCCCATAGCCCTTAATTCCTTGTGACATCAAGAATTTATCAATCTCTGCCTTGAAGACATTTAGCGAACCGGCCTCCACTGCACTCTGCGGCAATGAATTGCACAGGCCCACCACTCTCTGGCTGAAGAAATGTCTCCGCATTTCTGTTCTGAATTTACCCACTCTAATTCTAAGGCTATGTCCACAGGTCCTAGTCTCCTTGCCTAACAGAAACAATTTCCTAGCGTCCACCCTTTCTAAGCCATTTATTATCTTGTAAGTTTCTATTAGATCTCCCCTTAATCTTCTAAACTCCAATGAATACAATCCCAAGATCCTCAGCTGTTCCTCGTATGTTAGACCTACCATTCCAGGGATCATCCGTGTGAATCTCCGCTGGACACGCTCCAGTGCCAGTATGTCCTTCCTGAGGTATGGGGACCAAAACTGGACACAGTACTCCAAATGGGGCCTAACCAGAGCTTTATAAAGTCTCAGTAGCACAACGGTGCTTTTATATTCCAACCCTCTTGAGATAAATGACAACATTGCATTTGTTTTCTTAATCACAGACTCAACCTGCATGTTTACCTTTAGAGAATCCACGACTAGCACTCCCAGATCCCTTTGTACTTTTGCTTTACGAATTTTCTCACCGTTTAGAAAGTAGTCCATGCTTGTATTCTTTTTTCCAAAGTGCAAGACCTCGCATTTGCTCACATTGAATTCCATCAGCCATTTTCTGGACCACTCTCCCAAACTGTCTAGATCCTTCTGCAGCCTCCCCACTTCCTTAGTACTACCTGCCTGTCCACCTAACTTTGTATCATCGGCAAACTTCGCTAGAATGCCCCCAGTCCCTTCATCCAGATCATTAATATACAACACTGAACCCTGCGGGACACCGCTTGTCACCGGCTGCCATTCCAAAAAAGAACCTTTTATCCCAACTCTCTGCCTTTTATCCCAACTCTCTGCCTCAATCCAACAGTGATTGCCATTTTTCAGAAGTTTTTGACTTTTATCTCTACTCCTTTTTGCATTGATGCTAACAGTTGTATTTTGAGCATTTTCTGTTATATTTGTTTTGTGCAAATCATACCTGTTCTCCTGCAAATACTCCATTGCCTTGCTGCATTTCTCACTCTTTATTAAATTTTCTGAAATAGTTAACATTTCCAACACAGATTAAAATTGGATAAAAGAGATGCGGAAATAGTATATGGAGAGAAACTGATCACATTAATATAGGCTATTTTAATTTAAGTTTTACTCTAAATGCCTCTATCTTTTGCCTGATACATCATTTCAGAATCTCTGATATGAATACAATGCTTCAAATCTGTCCAATAAACAATACAAAACAAAAAGACCCACTTCTTTGGCTACCATGCTATTCTTATCAAGGATGGACCTTTCCTGTTGGGTAAACACAGAGAAGATTCTTTCAATTGTAGGGGCCATAAATGTAAGAGTCATTAATATATCAAAACTTTGGGGAAAATTTAAAATGTGAAGCCCCTGATTACATGGAATTGCTATGACAAATATACATTTAAGGTGAATCTAGGGAGGTACATAAGAGAAAAAGAATTGAAAGATAGTGAGACCAAATAGGATTGGATTGACTCATGGACTATAACCACTGCCAGACAAAGTAGAATGGCGGTGTTTGAATTTTAAATATTCCGTAATATAAGAACTTGCAGTGCTACTATTTGTCCAGTGGGTGGCAGGCTGATCACCTATCAAATTCAATGGATGGTTCTCTTTTCAGCTTTCAAAATGTATTTTGGAGGTACATATATTCACTTTAAAAGGAGAGTTTTATCTTCTTTCTCTAACCTTTAGTTTATCAGTAACTGTGCACCATTCTCACAGCTGAATTTCGCACCAACATATAGTTAGCAAACTGGGTCAGGTTCATTACAGTATATCGAAGATGTTAATAGCTGGAAATGTGTTGCTGGAAAAGCGCAGCAGGTCAGGCAGCATCCAGGGAACAGGCGAATCGACGTTTCGGGCATAAGCCCTTCTTCAGGAATCCTGAAGAAGGGCTTATGCCTGAAACGTCGATTCTCCTGTTCCCTGGATGCTGCCTGACCTGCTGCGCTTTTCCAGCAACACATTTCCAGCTCTGATCTCCAGCATCTGCAGACCTCACTTTCTCCTCAAAGATTTCAACCTACTGCGAATCCTCTTACAAGGATGCCTTCCTTGAAGAAGCTCTCTTCCTCCCTCTACAAAGATTTCAGTGAGTCCCTCTCTCACTGCACCCCCCAGGTCATCTCCTCTGCACAGAAGCTCTTCAGCCACGTTCTCAAACAGACTCGCTACCACAGCCACATCTCCTTCCTCAGCACCTGCCTACGGAACCGACTTATCCCGCACGGACTCCGGACTACGTTCCGACCAACAAAACTTGGACCCAACCAGGACAACCAGTACCTACAACAAATACGAAGCCTCCAGCAACAGACCTCCCTCCGGATCCTCCGCTCCACGCTTGCAGCCATGCGCCGCTACCTACATTCCCTGCAACTCAACCTACCCCATTCCTGAAGAAGGGCTTATGCCCGAAACGTCGATTCTCCTGTTCCCTGGATGCTGCCTGACCTGCTGCGCTTTTCCAGCAACACATTTCCAGCTCTGATCTCCAGCATCTGCAGACCTCACTTTCTCCTCGAAGATGTTAATACCATTGTCTACAACTGTGGCTCAAGCACTGATCCTCACACCCCTCCACTACTTACACCCTGCCTTCCTAAAAATAGCTGTTTATTTGTATTTGAGGTTTGCACTGTTGTTTCACTTTGCTGGCCTAAACATTGCCAGATTTTAATGAATTCAAGCTTCCAATGCTATTATGCATGCTCTCCATTATATCCACTATTCTTTGCCTTCAGCTGACAGAAATAGATGAACTCAATCAAGCAGATTGCAGATGACAGCTATCAGCATGTATCTCTACCTATGATGCTTTGGAATTGCAATAATTGATACTAAAACTAACCTTTCAAGAGTGCAGGTGAAGTTTTTTGTTTGTAAGGAATGTCCATCACTGGATAGTTGCTGAGGAAGGAAATTCCCTGAGAAACTAATTTTAAGACTAGTGATCACAAGCAGATTGTCTTGCACACGCCATTAAAACAATATGAAGCAAATGAACTGTTCAACATTTTGTAAGCAAGGATAATGTGTGATGCATCCTAAAATACTACAGCCATAGTTCAGTAAGAAAAACATTTATACACCTGAGAAAAAAACTTTAGATGAAGCTTTCAGACCTTCCAATTTATATTCTAAACAATTACACCAAATTCACAATTGTATTTATGTTTGTAGAACTCAAAAGCAATAATGATTCATTAAAACATAAAGTCTGGGAAAAAGGATGCCATTATTCATTTGGAAAGATGGCCTATATAGAAATCCTTAATGTAAATATTTATTGCTAAAAAGAGAGAGATGTTACTAAATCTTTTTGTCTAGTTCTCATCAGGACAAATAAAAGAATGTTAAATTTCAAACAGTCACAAAACAATTTATACTACATGACAAAAGAATGCTGTTTGTTGACAAGCCGGCTTTAATTATCTAAGGCATTGTTAAATAAGAATTTGGATGGCTTCCCAATTATAATCACCTTAATTCATTGTTGATTTGTTTTAATTCCTTCAGATCTGAACAAGACTTTTGATATGAAAAGTAGGACAAGACCTTCAGTTGACACATTCAGAAAAAGTTTCTTCAAACAGAAAACTTATTGATGTAGTTAAAATTTAGCCTCAGCCTGAATATCTGGGTGTATGCATTCATACAGATGAGGTCTCTGAATTCTAATTTGCAGAGCACATATTTGTAATTAAAACCAATATACTTCCTCCTTTCTCATTAGGACAAATTCTAATTATGATTAACTTTTAACACAGAAGGAAAAATATGCACTTCCCATCCAAAATTAAACCAAGATCTTTTATGACTTCCAATCAGTGCTCAAGATGAAAACTTGTTATCCCTTGTTATCTCTTAAACAATAGGTATTCTTATCCGATACAGTGAACAGTGGGTATTCTATGGTGATAAGATTTCTTTATTTTGAGTTTCATTTTATTAGCGCTTTCTCTGATTTCTTTTCAGAAGTGAGAGAGTAAAGTGTAAAGCTTAGTCTGAACGGCCTTGCCAATATTGTGAAACTGATTCGACATATGATTCCAAACTTCTAACATAAACACAAATTCTAATTCCTACATTTTCTCCTGTGGAATGCCATCTTCTGAGCTTTTACCATCTTTTCCACTGTTGCCAGTAACTAACCTATAATTCTTATCTATGACTGAACTAACCTTTGCATTTGCTTTCCACATAGAGTTACAGTGGAATCAGAACCCAGAGGTGATTTAAGTACAGGCCAAGGTTACATAGAGGCAGAGGAGAATGTGTGTACTTGGTGCACAACAGCAAACAACTGCAGAATTCCACTTTGTCACTTGTGTGAAGAATTTATTTGTCTGTAACATGCATCTTTTTGGATTTATTGAAAAACTTGGTGATGTTGCTTTTGTTCTAGTTAACAATAATAAAGAGAAACAAATTGACAGTTTTTGGTGATTGAATAAGACATTTACTCTTGCAGTGAGACGCTTGAAGTAATGGGTCTTGAATTCTAGTGCACTTCTCCTACCAGAGTCGGAACATTGGCCATACATTTACCACTCTGCTGTTTTAGTTCAACGAAATTTGAAAAATATTCAAATGGAAAACAATCATCAAGTGACATACATCTTAGAATGAGTTATTTGATCAACATGTGAATGATGTGATGCAGAGTTAACGGACAAGCTGAAGTATCCTGCTTTTCTCAAGTCATCCAAATTTGATTAACTTGTTTCCTCATAAGCTGGATAGGTTCATTAGATGTTGTTTTATACAAATATGACGACTTTCTGGATCTGCTGCTTCCAGAATGTTTTATGTGGCTGGCAAGAAATAGATCAAACCTAACAATGTTAAAGATGCTGCTGTTATGTAATAAGTTAAACTTTTCATTGTTTCCCCTAACATCTAGTCTGCATTCTGCTAATGTGCGCAAAACTGCAAAAAATATGTTCCAATTACAAGCTTACAGTACAATTGTTCTTTTCCATCTATTCCTCCAGGTGTGGATCCAAGTTTAATCCGTGTTGCCTCATCAAACAAAGCTTTTATGTGATACTCAGACTTCTCAAGATTTTGAATTCCACCAGGATTTGCCAGTCATTAAATTTAACATCAGCCAATGCCATTGATGATGCTGAGAAGAGTGCAGAAACAAAACAGTGAACACAATTGATTGTAGAAAAGTGTACCGCCATTCTCAACTTTCATTGAAAACAAAAGGTCTTTTGAGCAGTAGCTAAATTGTTTTTGGAATAACAATTCAATTTCTCAGATGGTCCATTCCAATGTTGACATGTTGAGGGACCTTTCTGTACTCAGGAGAATATATTATCATCCGTCAAGGTACTCCGGACACGAAGAATATTACACTTGGTGTATCTATTTTCTTTAGTTGGGATTTAAGACTCTGTAACATTCTCAGATGTATTTTTCGCATTAACATATGTATCATTCATCTCTGTCGAAGAGGTAAATGCAAGGGTTCCCGTGGGACTGGCTGACTCTTGAGTATGAGGTCCCTTCTTTATTGTAATGACATTACTGATAATGTTTGGTAATTATTTTGGCTACCCTTCAACCTGTTTGCCTCTTTCTTCCCTTCTGACATCCACTACCAAAATTTATCCTAATTTCAACATGTTTCTTTGTAATAATCAGACAAGTAAACCCCAGACAATTTTTAAACAGTTAATCCTTGGTTATTACAAGTAAACTAGAAGTAAAAGATCCAGTATATCCAACATTATATTTAGTTACACCTTCTTAGTCTTTAGAAAATAAATGTAGTTTTTAAAAGGAAAATGGATCCAACCACAACAGGGGTTATTGCCACTGTGGCCAGAGTGCTAATAAGGTGCAGGGAAATTGAGAAGAAACATCATCCAATGTGGAGAGTATCAGAAATAGAGCAGTCCTTAGTGATGTAAGCAGTCAGCATTCACATCACACACAAATAATGGGTTAGCATAGTCCTCCATACAGTGGGACATGGAGGACTCCAACAAGGAGGGCCATGCAATGTCTGGATATGGTCCTTTGACATTGAGGACCTTATTCCAACACATGCAATTACTGTCATGTAAGCACAGTAGTAGACTGTAAGTGCTGGATGATTACTGATATCTTGCTGCTCACCTCATCCACCACATCACCCTGAAAGGCATATAAAGGTCTTGTTATACTACTCACAGCTCAAGGTGAGAGGGAATCAGGTCTTGTGCACCCTATGAGATTCTGGATTGTCTTTGTGAATTGTGGCTTATGGATGAGATATTTTATATATATGTATATTTATTGAAAAAGAAATTTTTTAAAATATTACTAACAAACCAAAACAATACAATTCAAAACAGTAAAAAGAAAAAGCACAGAACTGCACTCATGTACAAATATGCATGTATGTATATAGAAAAAAAAGGACCAACTAAATACACAAATAAATAAATAATAGCTAACAGCTAGCTAATAAATAATAATACGGCTCAGCAAGACAAAGCAATAGCTCTTGGCTATCGAGAGCATTAATTTATGCATGTTCACATGTTTGTAGTTCTTCCTCTCTGGGTGATAGATTCATTAAATGCAATTGTTATGGCTATATAAAAGCCCCTATTAGTGTGGCAGACAAATCTGTGTCCAGGTAATCCAAAAAGGCCCACCACATCTTATAGAAATTCTCAGTTTTATGGTGCATCACACTTGTAAGAAAATCCAAAGGGATATGCTCCATGATTAGTTTACACCAGCCCAACAAACCCGGGAGATTTTCAGTCATCCAACCAGCAGAACGTTTTTTCTTGCACAAGAAGTAAGGATATTGAAATCTTTTTTAAAAATGTGTATCTAAAGGAAGTACACTAGCCAGGCCAAGAAGAAGAGATTCCGGGTCCATCTCCACTTCTGTCCCCACGATTCTCTCTATTTCACCCACCACAGCACTCCAGTACGTCCGGAGCTTGTGGCAGGACCAGAGACAATGAGTGAGAGTGCCTGTACTCACTTTACACTTGGGACATGTCAAAGATACTCCCACTTTAAATTTTGAGAGACAATCCGGAGCCAAGTGGACCCTGTGGGAAATTTTCAATCGCAAGGCATGCGTCCTATTGCAAATTAAGATCTTTCTTGCATTTTCTCAAATATTCTCTCATGAATGAGTGGAGATCTGAGCGCCCAGATCTGTCTCCCACACTTTACAACGTCTCTGGGTCTCGTCTGAGGAGTGCCACCTCCTCCAACAGGGGGTAAAGAGTGCTGACAGAAAGTGTGTTCTTAGCACTAAGCACCCTCCTCTCTATGTCGGAACTATAGGAGTCTGTTAGAAGTGTAGTTCTGTTTTGAATGATGTCCCTGATTTGGTAAAAACAGAAGAGGTCCCTGCTAGGTAGCTCGTACTTCTGAGCTAACTGGTCAAAAGACATCATTGTGTTCCCCCTCAAATAGGCAAGACACACCCCTAGCTACCCAGAGTTTGAACCGAGTCCATCATCCCCAGTTGAAAACCTAGCATGACAAGGTGCAAGAAGGGATGTTTTGGCAATATTGCCTTCCCTCGGCTGAATTGCCCTCCATGCTTTAACAGTATTGATAACGATTGGGTTATGGCAATTTTCCCTAACTGTCCTCATTTTGTCTAGGAACAGCAAACTAATAACACGGCACCCTGCCGGAGAAGTTTTGATATCTAACCATATTGAAAGAGGGTCCCCATGGGTCCAGTCACTTGCATAAGATAACAGCGAGTTTAATTGATAGTTTTTAATATCAGGATGTCTACTCCCCCCAGTCTGTGGGGTAGCTGTAATTTAGCTAATTTAATAAGGGGCCACTTATGATGCCAGATGAAAGAACTGAACCAGCCATTCGGTCTCCTGAATGTTTGCCTAGTGAAGATCAAAGGGAGCATTCGCATAGGGTACAATAGATGGGAGAGAATATTCATTTTAATGAGGGCCATCCGACTTAACCAAGAAATCGGAAATACCTCCCATCTTCAAAGATCTTGTTTGATTCTGTCGAATAAATGGACAAAATCAACTTTAAACAGCCGATCAAAAATGGGCGTAATGAAAATACCAAAGTAAAGAAAAGTTTGTGAGAAGATTTGTAGCTCGGGTGCTCGTTGTTGTGGTTCTGTTCGCCGAGCTGGGAATTTGTGATGCAGATGTTTCGTCCCCTGTCTAGGTGACATCCTCAGTGCTTGGGGGCCTCCTGTGAAGCACTTCTGTGATGTTTCCTCCGGCATTTATAGTGGTTTGTCTCTGCCGCTTCCGGTCGTCAGTTCCAGCTGTCCGCTGCAGTGGCCGGTATATTGGGTCCAGGTCAACAGGAGGACCCCAAGCACTGGGATGTCACCTAGACAGGGGACGAAACGTCTGCAACACAAATTCCCAGCTTGGCGAACAGAACCACAACAACATAAAGTAAAGAAAACCCCCTGTGCCTACTTAAAGGGAAATCGAAATTCGACCTTGAAACCAGGCATTTTCGGGAGACCACCCAAATGCATGGCCTCCAATTTTGTAAAGTTGTTCTTGTAACCCGAAAAAGTGCCAAACAAATTGATACATTGTATCAGATGAGGTACAGAAACTGCTGGTTTTGACAAAAAGATAAGGACATGATCTGCATGCAATGTAATCTTGTGTGACTTTGACCCCAATTCTGGAGCAGATATGTTGGGGTCCCTATGAATATCCTCTGCCAGCTGCTCAATCACCAATGTAGAAAACAATGGTGATCGGGGACAGCCCTGTCGACTGCCCCCAAGGATATAAAATTGCTTGACGGCACACTATTGGTGAGAACCGCAGAAAGAGGGTCACAATAAAGAACCTTTACCCATCTGACAAAGGCTTCATCCAAGCCAAACTGCTCTAAAGTATGAAAAAGGTACAGCCACTCAACCCGATCAAATGCCTTCTCTATATCTAGAGAGATCACTAATCCCTGTACGGATTGTTGTTGACATACTTGGATCACATTGAGTAACCTCCTGACATTATTAGGAGGTTAAAGCCTGTCTGGTCCTCTTTAATCATGGAATGCAACATAGTTTCTAGTCTTAGTGCAAGAATCTTAGCTAGAATTTTGACATCAACATTCCAAAGTGAGATGGGCCTATGGGAAGCACAGTCCTCCGGGATCTTCCTGTTTTTAAGAATAGAAGAGATATTAGTCTCTCTTAAGGTTGGCGGGAGGTGATCACCACTGTATGAATCATTGAACATGTTGAGCATCAGTATGACAGTATGTTCATAAATTCTTCATAAAAGTCACTGGGACGTCCGTCAGAACCAGGCGCCTTTCCATTCCTTTCTCAGCCTCCTGCACCTCTTGCATTGACAATGGGACATTAAGGAAAGACTCTTTTTCAGGGGTTACACCCAGGAAATCCAAATTCTTGAGAAAAAACACCATCCTAACCCGTCCATCCTCACAGCTTTCAGACTAATATAATTCGGAGTAACATCTCTGAGAAACGCCGCATTAATCCTTTTAGAATCACAGGTTAGGTTTCCAGCACCTTCCCTGATCGAGGTGTTGGCTTAAGGGGCACTCTTTTTCCTGGCAAGATACTCTACATCCTTGCCCAGTTCATCACCATGCTCAAACAGCCTCTGTTTTGCAAAAGTAAGCTCCTGCTTAGCTGTCTGTGTGAGCATGGAGTTCAATGTGGACCGAAGCGCTATGATCCTCTGTAGCTTAGACAATGAGGGCCTATTAAAGTAGGCCTTTTCAGCTGCCTTCAGCCATGTTTCGAGCAAACATTGCTGCTCACCCTTCTGCCATTTCTTACTGGCAGAGTAGGAAATAACTAATCCCCTGGCATTAGCTTCAGGAGTTTCCCAGAAAATGGATGGACTACTGGCTGAGTCATAGAGTCATAGGGATGTATAGCATGGAAACAGACCCTTCAGTCCAACCTGTCCATGCTGACCAGATATCCCAACCTAATCTAGTCCCACCTGCCAGCACCCGGCCCATATCCCTGCAAACCCTTCCTATTCATATACCCATCCAAATGCCTCTTAAATGTTGCAATTGTACCAGCCTCCACCACTTCCTCTGGCAGCTCATTCCATACACGTACCACCCTCTGTGTGAAAAAGGTTGCCCTTAGGTCTCTTTTATATCTTTCCCCTCTCACCCTAAACCTATGCTCTCTAGTTCTGGACTCCCCGACACCAGGGAAAAGACTTTGCCTATTTACCCTATCCATGCCCCTCATAATTTTGTAAACCTCTATAAGGTCATGTCTCAGCCCCCGATGCTTCAGGGAAAACAGCCCCAGCCTGTTCAGCCTCTCCCTGTAGCTCAGATCCTCCAACCCTGGCAACATGCTTGTAAATCTTTTCTGAACCATTTCAAGTTTCACAACATCTTTCGATAGGAAGGAGACCAGAATTGCATGCAATATTCCAACAGTGGCCTAACCAATGTCCTGTACAGCTGCAACATGACCTCCCATATTCCTTTACTCAATACTCTGACCAATAAAAGAAAGCATACCAAATGCCTTCTTCACTATCCTATCTACCTGTGACTCCACTTTCAAGGAGCAATGAACCTGCACTCCAAGGTGTCTTTGTTCAGCAACACTCCCTAGGACCTTACCATTAAGTGTATAAGTCCTGCTAAGATTTGCTTTCCCAAAATGCAGCACCTCACATTTTTCTAATTTAATTTTAGGAAAGCCCTGAAATCATTGGAGAAATACTCAACAAACTTACTATCCTTAAAGATGAAGGGATCCATTCGCCATTGTCCGGAACTTGCTATAGTGTCCCTACTCTTGACCAATAAGTGCACTGAAGTGTGATCACAGGTAGTAATATTGCCAAATGTACAGGACGCCACAAAGTCCAACTGTGCTGCAAGAGTGAAAAAGAGAGTAATCCTGGATACTTGTGTGGATTGAAGAAAAACATAAAATCCCTGCCCTGTAGGGTGGAGTCGCGTCCAGACATCCACCAACTCTAATTCAACACAAATCCTGTAATTGCTTAGATTGTAAAGAAGGTATCGGGAGTCCTTTGGGCACTCTGTCTACTATGGGATCAATAAGACAATTAAACTGTCCCCCGCCATGATAATATCCACAGAAGAAAAATCCACAGAATATAAAAACTACATAAACTAAAACAGCTACAATTAACACACCTGCAAAATTTTCAAAAACTATGTACAACAAAAACCAAAAACCAAAACCAGCAGTAGATAGGCATCTAGCCATCCCAACCTTCTTAAACTCCTCCTGGCCGCGCCACAAACACAGGTAGAAAAAGAAGAGATGAAAAAGAATAGCAATGCGAACAAAGGAGTTTAAAGTAAATGCCCAACACATCCCCTGGTATAGCTTACTTAGAAGCTAAAAGTGAATACTCTGTCCATCTCAAAGTATAATTTAACTCAAATTATTATCAACAAGACTTCCTTTAAGAAGGACAAACCCAAACAATCTTATCTTCTGTACCTATTAAATCGTCAAATCTAAGTTAACATGTCCACAAAGTTTCTTGCTTTCTCTGGCAAGTCAAATGAGTGTACGGATCCATTAAGCCGAAGCACCGCTGGATACCTTAGAGAGTACTGGATCCCAAGCTCTCTCAATTTTTTCTTGATGCCATTGAAGGATGTCCTTTTCCAGATCACTGTCATTGAGTAGTCCTGAAAAACATGACCCTGGAGCTCTCACAAACCAAAGCCCTCGGATCCTTCCCCTGGGTTCTGGAAGCTTCCATGATTCTCTGTTTGTCTCTATACTCGAGGAAACGCATGAGGATGGGGCAAGGGTGTTGGTCCAGACCTGGCCTTCGCGCCATGACCCGGTGAGCTCTTTCAATCTTCATTCTTCTCATTTCAGCCTCAATGCTAAGGCATTCCGGCAGCCACTTCTAGAAAAATTCCACTGGTTGCTCATCTTCCTTCCACTCTGGCAGACGGATGATACGAAGATTCTTCCTCCTGCCCCTGTTCTCAAGATTGTCAACCTGATCGAGTAAATCACGGACCTGTTTTTCCAGGGCTTGGATCCAGTCCTTATATGAGTTGATCTTGGCTTCCACCACAGTGATTCGGCATTCGACCTTCCTACCCAACTCTTT
The DNA here is from genome assembly GCF_037043375.1 of Chiloscyllium plagiosum. Classification (NCBI taxonomy): domain Eukaryota; kingdom Metazoa; phylum Chordata; class Chondrichthyes; order Orectolobiformes; family Hemiscylliidae; genus Chiloscyllium; species Chiloscyllium plagiosum. Next base: position 34,167,415 of record NW_028270172.1, on the reverse strand, counting down.
CATTTACATTCACATTTCCGAACACTCCCCTGATCCCTGGCCCTGCAACACAGTCATGCCAACCATCAATGCCAGAGTGATTGTGACCATCAATGACTCCCACTCCTGCAGTACTGAATGTCCTCAAAAGCACTAGTGTCTCCTACCAGTATATGTTGAGTTGCCATCCTTCTCATTAATTGGCCCCTCTGTACCCAAGGATGCAGGCTCCAATCTCCGGAATTGACTTCCCTAACTTTGCTACCACAGCAGTGGTGCCTGGCAACTCTCTTGGCTTTCATGAGCTGATTTCCAGAACTGACATGGCCTGCCCACCTAGACAATTTGGAGAATTGGAAATTACATGTCATTGAGGTGAGATTAGGTACTAGCGGCATGCTAATGCGTGCAGGTAGGCTTCTTGCTGCTCACTAGTGAGATTCTTGGAGAAAGTGAGGACTGCAGATGCTGGAGATTAGAGTCAAGAGTATGGTGCTGGAAAAGCACAGCAGGTCAGGCAGCATCCGAGGAGCAGGAGAATCGACGTTTTGGGAATAAGCCTCATTCCTGATGAAGGGCTTATATCTGAAAAGTCGATTCTCCTGCTCCTCGGATGCTGCCTGACCTGCTGTACTTTTCCAGCACCACACTCTTGACTAATCAGATTCTTGTTTCACCATTTATAATATGGATACAGAACTGAACATTTTCTGTGGATGTCAAGAACCTCATTTCTTCTGATCTCACCTTATTTTCCCAACAGGCTTACCTTTGCCCATGTCATTCAGGACTGGGAAGATTTAGCCCTCCAAGTTTAACTTGCTAACATTAGGTATCTGGAGTAGATATTTAATAAAGGTGAAGAAGAAAGGTGAACTAATTAATCTTATATATTTTATATACATTTTGTTTTTTTTCATCATAAATACCTAAACCATAAAGAGGAAGATTGTAAAAATGAAGAGATTCTTCTCCTAAACACCGCTCCCTCCAAACCACTTCATTTCCCAGCACATTAAGTTATTTAAATGTAATATATTATATTTTTCTGCAGTTATCCAGGTATGTTTGGAAAATACTAATTATTTTTCACAAGCCAATTTAAATACAATTTCTAGTTTCCAGGGAGATGTTTCACACATTTCTTTCCAAAGCCTCTCACTTGAGAGGTGAATGGACTTGAATGTGTGGCTGGGGAACTCGTGCAGGAAGCAAGGATTTAAATTCTTGGATCACTGGGGTATGTTGTGGGGATAACTGAGACGTGGCTTCAAGTGGACAGGGCCTGGGAAATGGATATTCAAGGCTATACGTGCTATCGTAAGGATAGACTGACTGGCAGAGGGGGTGGGTGGTCCAGTTGGTAAGGAATGATATTCAGTCCCTTGCGTGGGGGCACCTAGAATCAGGGGATGTAGAGTCAGTATGGATAGAGCTGAGAAATTCTAAGGGTAGAAAGACCCTAATGGGAGTTATCTACAGATCCCCAAAAGTAGCCTGGATGTAGTGTGTAAGTTGAATAAGGAGCTGAAATTGGCCTGTCGCAAAGATGTTACTACAGTTGTTATGGGGGATTTCAACATGCAGGTAGACTGGGAGAATCAGGATGGTCCTGGACCTCAAGAAAGGGAGTTTGTGGAGTGCCTCCGAGATGGATTATTAGAACAGCTGATGCTGGAGCCTACCAGGGAGAAGGCAATTCTGGATCTGGTGTTGTGCAACAAATCGGATTTGATCAGGGATCTCGAAGTAAAGGAGCCATTAGGAGGTAGCGACCACAATACAATAAGCTTTAATCTGCAGTTTGAAAGGGAGAGAATAGAATCGAAAGTGACAGTATTTCAGTTGAATAAGGGGAACTATGGAGCTATGAGGGAGGAGCTGGCCAAAGTTCAATGGTGCAATACCCTAGCAGGGATGGCAGTGGAACAACAATGGCAGGTATTTCTGGGTATAATGCAGAAGATTCAGGATCAGTTCATTCCAAAAAGGAAGAAAGATCCTAAGGGGAGGGAGGGGTGGCCGTGGCTGATGAGGGATGTTAAGGACCATATAAAGACAAAAGGGAAAAAGTATAACATAGCAAAGATGAGTGGGAAATCAGAGGACTGGGAAGCTTTTAAAGAACAACAGAGGATAACTAAAAAGGTAATACGCAAAGAAAACTAAGTTACGAAGGTAAACTGGCCAAAAATATAAAGGAGGATAGTAAAGGCTTTTTAGGTATGTGAAAAGAAAAAAAATGGTTAAGACTAAAATTGGGTCCTTGAAGACAGAAACGGGTGAATTTATTATGGGGAACAAAGAAATGGCAGAAAAGTTGAATTGGTACTTTAGATCTGTCTTTACTGGGGAAGATACGAGCAATTTCCCAGATGTAATAGTGGCTGAAGGACCTGAACTGAAGGGAATTTATATTAGGCAGGAATGGTGTTGGAGAGACTGTTAGGTCTGAAGGCTGATAAGTCCCCGGGACCTGATGGTCTGCATCCCAGTGTACTGAAGGAGGTGGTTCGAGCAATCGCGGATGCATTGGTGATCATTTTCCAATGTTCTATAGATTCAGGATCAGTTCCTGTGGATTGGGGGGGGTGGCTAATGTTGTCCCACTTTTTAAGAAAGGAGGGAGAGAAAAAACAGAATTATAGACCAGTTAGTCTGACCTCAGTGATGGAAAAAATGCTGGAGTCAATTATAAAGGATGAAATTACGACACATCTGGATAGCAGTAACAGGATAGGTCAGAGTCAGCATAGATTTATGAAGGGGAAATCATGCTTGACTAATCTTCTGGAATTTTTTGAGGATGTAACTCTGAAGATGGACAAGGGAGATCCAGTGGCTGTAATATACCTGGACTTTCAGAAAGCCTTTGATAAAGTCCCACATAGGAGGTTAGTGAGCAAAATTAGGGCACATGGTATTAGGGACAAAATACGGACATGGATTGAAAATTGGTTGGCTGACAGGAAACAAAGAGTAATGATAAACGGCTCCCTTTCGGAATGGCAGGCAGTGACCAGTGGTGTGCCGCAGGGATCAGTGCTGGGACCGCAGCTTTTTACAATGTACATTAATGATATAGATGAAGGTATTAAAAGTAATATTAGCAAATTTGCTGATGACATAAAGCTGGGTGGCGGGGTGAAATGTGAGGAGGATGTTAGGAGAATACAGAGTGACCTGGACAGGCTAGGTGAGTGGACGGATGCATGGCAGATGCAGTTTAATGTGGATAAATGTATGGTTATCCACTTTGGTGGGAAGAACAGGAAGGCAAATTACTACCTAAATGGAGTCAAGTTAGGTAAAGGGGCAGTACAACGAGGTCTAGGTGTTCTTGTACATCAGTCAATGAAAGCAAGCATGCAGGTACAGCAGGCAGTGAAGAAAGCTAATAGCATGCTGGCCTTCATAACAAGAGGAATTGAGTATAGAAGCAAAGATGTCCTTCTGCAGTTGTACAGGGCCCTGGTGAGACCACAAGTGAAATATTGTGCACAGTTTTGGTCTCCAAATTTGAGGAAAGATATTCTGGCTATTGAGGGAGTGCAGCGTAGGTTCACGAGGTCAATTCCCGGAATGGCGGGACTATCTTAACGCTGAAAGATTGGAGCGACTGGGCTTGTATACGCTTGAGTTTAGAAGGCTGAGAGGGGATCTGATTGAGATGTATAAGATTATTGAAGGATTGGACACTCTGGAGGCAGGAAGCATGTTTCCGCTGATGGGTGAGTCCCGAACCAGAGGACACAGTTTAAAAATAAGGGGTAGGCCACTTAGAACAGAGTTGAGGAGAAACTTCTTCACCCAGAGAGTGGTGGATATATGGAATACTCTGTTCCAGAAGGCAGTGGAGGCCAAGTCTCTGGATACTTTCAAGAAAGAGTTGGATAGAGCTCTTAAGGATAATGGAATCAAGGGTTATGGGGATAAGGCAGGAACAGAATACTGATTGAGGATGATCAGCCATGATCATAATGAATGGTGGTGCTGGCTCGAAGGGCAGAATGGCCTATTCCTGCACCTATTGTCTATTGTCCTACCCCTATACTTCCACACCCTGCCTTGCACATGGTTTGTTGTAGGCATTGTCATGAAGATCCACAAGTTATTAAACACAACCATTTTACATGCATTGCAAAATGATTCTATCACAAAGTGGCATGCAAGCACTAAACCCAAAAGCACTTTTGTTGAGCAGATTCATGCTTACATCATTAGCATTTTGAGTTAATTTCATTATTCCACTCCTTTGGGTTTGCAGAACTGTGGGGATGGTGGTGCATGGAAAGGGAAACCAGATTAAACTGTGGCATGAAAATTACAAAAAATACATGGGGCAGTGTGTGGGAGCATTGAGTACGTTGTATGGAAGTATTAGAAGACATTATTCAGAATTCATATTTTGCTAATAACTGGATTGCAAAATTTTCTTGATTCATATGTTTTCCAGAATTTGTAGATCAAACAAATGTTTGGGACCAACCAAAAATGATGATGTAGCTTATCCATGTATCAACAGCTTCCATATTTTAATTTGGTTCTGAATCCAAAGAGGTTTAACTCACCAGAATTATATACAGGGCTGGGCCAAAAAGTTACACTGAAACATTAGTGGCAACAGTGGGTCATTTACATAGGGGAAATAACGCATTCATACCGATGTGGTCAATGAGGAATTTCTGACGTTGGAATTTGGGCAAGTGAATCCAAAAAAAAGGTGTTTATTTAGTGCCGCAGCATGCTTTTTAGAAATATTTGAACACAGCCCATTATAATGAATTGCTGCAGAAGTGCATTGGCTGGCTGTTTTATGTAAATAAAAGCTAGAGTGAAGCTTTGAGGGTTTGACCTTGAATCTAATCTGCTGTGTGCATGATCTGTGAATGCTTAATGCCGAGTCAGGATGCCAAAGCTGAAAGGCATTTCGTTGACATCCCTTGCATTAACAAATACAAATGGGTATCAAAGAAACAAAACATATGAAGAGATGAGACACGACAATTATAAACTTGATATTATGTTTAATCACATTTAATTTCTATGGTTCTATGGTTCATCAAAACAGCTTCAATGGAACAAAGGGTGATATTTGTTCAAAAGATAAAGAGAACAACAAATTGCATCCTATACGCTATCTTTAAAGTTAAATTCATTCATAGGTGCTTCAAAGGAATGTCAGGAAATATTGGCCAGTGAACCATATGTCAAAGGACAGATAACCAGAGGCTTGGTTAAAAAGATAAGTTTGAAGGAGCCAGATAATGGAGGAGAGGGAGAGAGGTTTTGTGGGGGGAGATTTCAGAGGCAGCTAAAGACATAGCCATCAATAGCAAAACAAAGAAAACTGTGGGTTCACGGGAGACTAGAAGGGTTATAGGTTGGAGGAAATTTGTCGGACAGGGAGGATGAAGCATTGGTGGGATGTGAAAACAAGGATTAGAATTTTAAAGCTCTGGTGGTGGGATATGAACTTACAGTTGCTGGATTACTAGCATCGTCACAATATGTCTGAAGGTGCACTTATTTCTGAATAAAAGTATCACTAATCTTTAAACCAACAAACAAATACACCAGTTAATTAAACACTTAGTGAAGATGCATATGTAAACATGAAATCTCCAGAAAATGTAATATGTTCTTTTCAGCCGTTATTTATGAGACAAAGTCACCAAAGTCCTAATCTCTCATTTGAGAGACAGTGAGATGGTAGTTTAACCTGAGGTCACTATATCATGAAAAAGGAGAAAGGCTGAGAAGGAGAGTTCTTCATGATAACCTTAACCAGTGTGGGAATTGAATTATTGTTACTCTGCATTGCAAATGAGCCAACTGAGCTAACTGACTCCCAGTGTTATTTATGCTACCTTTAGAACAAGCTGTTAGATAGAAATTGAGTTAACTTAATGAACAGCCTTTTGCTGGAAAAATAAAAGCATTTATATGTGTGAGTCAGTCAGCAAATTCCTAATATAATTTTAAGTAATAATATTTCTGATATATGAGGTATGAAATGAATTGCAAATCTTCAATTTTGCAATGCCCAACCATTTGCTTTGCTTAAATTAACCTCCCCATTACTTGTAAATGCATATTGGATGCTCACAATAATTTCCTCTTAAACTCACCACAAAAAGTTAAGACTAGGAATTAAGAGAGTAAACAACCTGTAAATCATGTGATTAATGTTATTGCAATATCAACCAAACTCTCCAGCTGAGGAAGGGTAAAACTGAAACCATAAATTGTCATTCCTTCAGGTTGTGGGTTGTTCTCAGAGACTTTAAAAATCTCTAATTTTATATATTCCTATTCTTTCTCACTTTTTGTTCTGTATTTACCCTCTCCATAGATGCTGCCAGATCTGCTGAGTTTCTCTGCACTTGCTGTTTTTAATTTAGGTCTCCAGCATTTGCAAAAATTTGCTCTATTTTAGGTCTTTACTGCCCTGATGAAACAGGAGGGATATTCTTTGGTAGCTATAATTGTTTGAATAGTCAGACTACATTATTCCGGAGTTGAAAATGACAGGCAGGTGCTCTTTTCTGACACGTGTTGCAAAAGGAAATGGAAAACAAAGACAAGGGAAAGATTAACTTTACATCTAAAAAGAAAAGAATCATATATATTTGGGTCTGAATCTGTCCTACCACTTAATATTTTTCATTATAAATTATATTATGCTGATTTCTCAGTAGTCAATCCAAGATTATCTGTTTACTCTATATATGGTTTTCACAGTGAAATCCAGTATTAGTAGCTGATAAAATATGTAGAGATTGCATAATCTCCTCTGAAAACATTGAAATAATTCAACCTGACAAATACATTTTGTACAAAAACCTATTTAACTTCAACAGTGTTACACTGAAGGTGTGAATTATTCAATTTGACGTGCTCTCTAATATCACAGCAAATATTAAGCTGAAGCCTCAATGAACAGAAATAAAGTGACCCTATTAATGTATAAAATATTGATTTCCATCTGTGAGATTGTGTGAATAGGGAACAAAAATATAACTATTCAATTAGTTACTGATATTGAGTGAAATTACTTTCAGATTAACATGAATAAATTGCTTTGTTGGTAACCTCTGCCTTGTGCAGGATTGTGAATAAACTGGCATAACGTTTATTCAGCATCTTATCAAGCATCTTTCATGATATTGGAATGAAAATCAATACACAACAAAGATAGCTTCATGCTTTAACCCTTCCATTCTGGGAGTTTTTTGCAGCTCATTATGTACGTTGGCTGCAAACTATCACAGCTCTAAAACAGAGGAAGCGTTTCTGTAACTTTCCTGAGCAAAAATAAATTATAGCTACCAAAGAATATCCCTCCTGTTTCATCAGGGCAGCAGTGACTGAGGAGATCTCTCTCACCTTAATTACTCATATATATAGTTCAGGTTCTTCCATGGTCACATTTTAGATTCAGCCCTGGCGTAAACATGGACAAAATTCTATGAATTCCCAACAGGAGCTAAAATGAACTCAATGGAAATTGGGGAGAAGATTCTCTGCTGGTTGGAGTCATGTGTATCACAAAGGGGGACAGTTGTTGGATTTTGAAGTCAGTTATCTCAGCCCTAGGAAATTGCTGTGGTGGTTCCACAGGTAATGTTCTGGACCCAGCCATCTTTAACTACTTCATCAGTAGTTGTCCTTAAACCATCATGAGAGACGATGTTCATTAATTTTGCGCTGTATTCAGTACCTGTCACAGCTGGTCAGAAACTGTAGCACCCCATGTTCACATGCAGCAAGGCATTCATGTTTGGGCTGATAAAATAACAAACATTATATCATACCTCAAAAGGGCCATACAATGATCACCTCTAACAGAATCTGCGTCTCCCCTGATATTCAATGGCATTGCCATTACTTAATCCTCCAGCATCAACATCCTGGAGTTTACCATTGATTGGAAATCTGACTGGAGTCGCATGTACATACTGATACCAAAGGAACAAGTGAGAGACTTGGAATTCCGTGGGGATTGATCATCTTTCTGACTCCTGAAAACTTGCCCACCATCTACAAGGCACAGGTCAGGATTGTGATACAATGCAGCTCCAATAACACCGAAGAAGCTTGACACCATTCAACCTGCTTGGCAGAACTCAATCTACTCCCTTAGACTTTCCCTCCCTCCACCTCCAGCATTCAGGAGTGCTTCATAAGAATAAAAGAACTAAGAGCAGGAGTAGGCTATCTGGCCCTTTGAGCCCGCTCTGCTATTCAAAAGGATCATAGCTGATCTTTTCATAGCCTCAGCTCCACTTACCCGCCCTTTCACCATACCCTTAATTCCTTTACTGTTTGAAACATTATCTATCTTAGCTTTGAAAACATTCAACGAGGTAGCCTCAACTACTTCACTAGGCAGGGGATTCCACAGATTCACAACCTTCTGGATGAAGAGGTTCCTCCTCAATTCAGTCCTAAATCTGCTCTCTCTAATTTTGAGGCTATGCCCTCTTGTCTTAGCTTCACCCACCAGTGAAAACACTCTCTCTACTTCTAGCTTATCTATTCTCTTCATAATTTTATATGTTTCTGTAAGATCCCCCCTCATTCTTCTAAATTCCAATGAATATAATCCCAGTCTACTCAGTCTCTCCTCATAAGCCAATGCCCTCAACTCTAGAATCAACCTAGTGAACCTCCTCTGCATCCTCTCCAGTGCCAGTACATCCTTTCTCAAGTAAGGAGACCAAAACTGCGCACAGTACTCCAGGTGTAGCCTCACCAGCACCTAAGCACATAACCTTTCTGCTTTTAGCAATGAAGGACAAAATTCCATTTGCCTTTTTAATTATCTGTTGCACTTGCAGACCAACCTTCTGTGATTCATGTACAAGGACACCCAGGTCCCACTGCATAGCAGCATGCTGCCATTTGTTACCATTCAAATAATAGTCATTTTTACTGTTACTTCTACCAAAATGGATGACATCATATTTATTAACATTACACTCCATCTGTCAGACCTTTGCCCATTCATTTAAACTATTTATGCTCCTCTGCAAAGTTTCACAATCTTCTGCACACTTTACTCTACCACTCATCTTAGTGTCATCTGCAAACTTTGACACACTATGTGTTTTCCCCAACTCTAAATCATCTATGTAAATTGTGAATAATTGCGGTCCCAACACTGATCTCTGAGGCACACCACTAGTCACTGATCGCCAACCAGAAAAGCACTAATTTAATTCCACTCTTTGCTGCCTGGTAGTTAACTAATTCTCTAGCCATGCTAAGGCATTACCCATAATACCATGCATTTTTACCTTATGCAGCAGCCTTTTGTGCAGCATCTTGTTGAATGTCTTTTGGAAATCTAGATACACCACATCTACTGGGTTCCTGTTGTCCACTGTGCTCATTTAAAATTTCAATACCTCAACAATACTCTGTTGACAGCACCTTCTAAACCCACAACCTCTACCATCTAGAAACCATAGTTAGTAGATGCATAGGTTCACCATTTCAACTACATGTTCTCCTTTGAGCTACACACCATCCTGATTTGTAGCTGGCCCCCACTGTCACTCAACCAAAATCACAATACTGCTTTTCTACCAGGACTGTGCGTGTAGCATGGATTTCAGTTGTTCAAGAAAACAGCTTACTATTACCTTTTCAAGAACAACTATGAATGGGTAACAAATGCTGGCCTTGTCAGAGATGCTCACATCCCATGAATGAATGAAAAAAAATACACTTCTGAGATCAAAGCACTCTAGTTTCACTATTCCTCTCTCTCAAGGCAACATAGGTGTAGGCTGCTTGGCTCTTGCAATTCAATTGGATCATGGTTCATCTAGTTGTGATCATAACACCACTTTCCTTTCTGCTCCACTCATAACCCTTGACTTCCTTGACTATGAGTAGTCTATCTAATTTACTCTTGAATAAATTTGGTGATTCTGCCTCCACTGTTTTCTAGGATGGAGAATTACACAGACTAACAATTCCCAGCGACAACAAGTTTTTCTTCATTTCTGTCTTGGAAGTAAGACCGAGTGTCTCCTAGTTCTAGTTTCTCCTATAAGAAGAAACATCCTTGAGGAATCCATTCTGTCAAATCACTTCAATGTCTTACATGTTTCAACAAGGTCATCTCTCATTCTTTTAAATTTCAGTGGGTGAAGGCTGAACCTGTTCAACTTGTCTTCATAGATAAGCCCTTCAATCCCAGGAATGAGCCAAACAAACCTTCTTCAATTTGCTTCTAATGCAACTACTGTAAGTCCTTTTTCAAATAAGGAGAGCAAAATTGTACATAGTACTCCAGACTAGGTTTTAACAAGGCCTTTTCCAACTGCAGTAAAATTTCTCTACTCTTACATTCCACATCCCTTGCAATAAATGACTCTAACTGCCATTGTCCTTCCTAAATATCTGCAAAACATTCTTGTTATTCATGTACAAGGACACTCAGATTTCTCTGTACCTGTCAGCTCAGAAATCTTTCTTATTTAAATAATATGCTACTTTACTATTCTTCCTGCCAAAATGAACAAGTTCACACGTTCCACATAGAACATAGAACATAGAACATAGAACAATACAGTGCAGTACAGGCCCTACGGCCCTCGATGTTGCGCCGATCCAAGCCCACCTAACCTACACTAGCCCACTATCCTCCATATGCCTATCCAATGCCCGCTTAAATGCCCATAATGAGGGAGAGTCCACCACTGCTACTGGCAGGGCATTCCATGAACTCACGACTCGCTGAGTAAAGAACCTACCCCTAACATCTGTCCTATACCTACCCCCCCTTAATTTAAAGCTATGCCCCCTTGTAATAGCTGACTCCATACGTGGAAAAAGATTCTCACTGTCGACCCTATCTAAACCCCTAATCATCTTATACACCTCTATCAAGTCACCCCTAAACCTTCTTTTCTCCAATGAAAACAACCCCAAGTGCCTCAGCCTTTCCTCATACGACCTTTCTACCATACCAGGCAACATCCTGGTAAACCTCCTCTGCACCCGTTCCAGTGCCTCCACATCCTTCCTATAGTATGGCGACCAAAACTGCACACAATACTCCAGATGTGGCCGCACCAGAGTCTTATACAACTGCAACATGACCTCATTACTCCGGAACTCAATTCCTCTACCAATAAAAGCCAGTACACCATATGCCTTCTTCACTGCACTATTTACCTGGGTGGCAACTTTCAAAGATTTGTGTACATGGACACCAAGATCCCTCTGCTCATCCACACTACCAAGTGTCCGACCGTTAGCCCAGTACCCCATCTTTTTATTACACTTACCAAAGTGAATCACCTCACACTTAGCTACATTGAACTCCATTTGCCACCTTTCTGCCCAGTTCTGCAGCATATCTATATCCCGCTGTAACCTGCCACATCCTTCCTCACTGTCTACAACTCCTCCGACTGTTATTGTTGGTTTTGATGGTAGAGGTCAACAGATTTGGAAGATGCTGATGGAGGACGTTGGGAATTACTGTAGATGTTATACCTGAGATCTTGAGATGTCTTTGAACATCAATAGGCAACAGTTAGATTCCTTGTTGTTGCAGATGTTCATTACCTGACACTTGCATGGCAAGCATGTTACTTGTCACTCGTCAGATCAAGCCTGGATGGTGTCCTAATCTTGTTGCACATCTTATAGCATATGAAGTATTGTAAATGATGTTGTATACTTGCAACCATCAGGGAATATACCCACTTCTGACATTTAAATGGAGGGAAGGTCATTGATGAAGCAGCTGAAGGTGTTTGGGTTAAGGACACTACCCTGAGGAACTCCTTTGCAGATGTTCTGGAGCTGAGATGACTGACCTCTAACAACTTCAATCCTTTCCTATGTGCCAGGTATGATTCCAGCCAGCAGAAAGTTTTTCTCCTGATTCCCAGAGTGTTCAGTTTTGCTAGGGCTTCTTGATGCCATACCCAGTCAAATGCGGCCTTGATGTCGAAGAAAGTCATCCTCATCTCACCTCTGGAGATGAGCTCTTTTCTCCATGTTTGGACCAAGTCTGTAATGAAGTCAGGCACTAAGTGTCCAAATTAATCAGTGGTGAGCAGCTTATTCCTTGCAAGGCCAGCTTGATAAAACTGCCGTTGGCCTTATCCAACACTTTGCCATTTATCAGGAATAGACTGATAGGGTGGTAATCAGTTGGGTTGGATTTATCCTTTATACGGTATTTGTTTCAATTTGATACTATCCTTATGTTTTACTTTTAGCATCCTTTTCAATGAATCTTTCCCACTGAGACAAATCTTTGCTGAGTAATTAAATATCCTCAACTGCATTTCTACTGTTCTAACTTATAACCTACTTTCTAAGCTCATGTTAGTAAGTTCAACCTTTGTGTCATGAAAATTATCTTCATTTAAGTTTAAAATATTAATCTTAAAAATGCACTTCCTACCTTCAAACAGATGGTGAAATTCTACCATGTTATGGTCATTGTTGCCTGGAGACTCCTTTACTATGAGATTATGAATTAATCATAGCTCATTGTTTATTAAAAGATTTGGAACTGTTTGCTTCCTGCGTGTCTCTAAAATATACTGCTTTAAGAAATTATCCTGGGTACAAGATATGAGCTAATTTTGTATGCCATCTTTGTCAATCTGGTTTCCCCAATCTACGTAGAGTCATGGAGTCGTAGAATCATAAAGCACAGAAATAGACCCTTCAGTCCAACCAGTCCATGCTGACCATGATCCCAAACTAAACTAGTCCCCCCTGCCTGCTCTTGGTTCAAATATTTCTTTTCAAGTAGTTGTCCAAACGTCTATTAAATGTTGTTACGGTATGTGTATCCACTACTTCCCCCTGCAAGTTCACTCCAGCCTCAAATCACTCTCTGTGTAAAAAAGGTTGTCTCTCATGTCCTTTATAAATCTTTCTTCTCTCACCTTAAACATATGCCCCCAGTCTTGAAATCTGCCACCCTAGGGAAAAGCCACCTGCCAATAACCTTGAACAATGTGGACACAAACCAGAAAGGTTGGATGAATTGTGTCAGGTGACCAGTGATGAGTTTCTTGCCAGGTAATAAGTCCCATTTTCCAACTAAATGTTGAAAGATCAGACAAGATACGCATTAGTGAGCAGCGAGAGGTCTATTTGCACACAATAACATCCTCATAATGATGTCAACCTGTCTCAATGATATGCTGATTCCTAATTTGCCCACCTGCAGGATTGAAACTTCACTGCAACAGTTCCCAAAATGACAGTCAGAGCTTTTCCTCACCACATGTTTCTCTGGACCTCCATCACTCAACAACAGCCCATAACATGCTCCATGTGCAGCATCCACACAGATCCCCCATTTCAGTTAGACATCCAGACCGCCTTCAGAAAAGCAGATAAAATTACCCTCTATCCAACATGTCCAGGAGAAAGAAAACCCATTCAGGGCAGCCATCACTTAGCAGCGCCTGATCGGGGGAGATTCCAGCAGTAGTCAGTTCTTCCCTCAAATGGAGCATGGGAGAATACAATGAACAGGCCACTACAAGGACGTGGTCTATAGGGAATGAGCTTGGGAAGATAGTGTGAGAAAACTCATTAGGGCTTGTGGACAGACCCCCAACATGAAACTCACGAAAGTTGACAATGAACCAAATTTGACAAAATCCTGCTCGTAATGATTAGAGTACCAAAACAAACTTGAAACATTAACTCTTTCTCTTCACAGAAGCTGCCAGATCTGTTAAGTTTCTTCAGCACTTCCTAATTTTATTTCAGATTTTCAGCATTTTGCTTTTCCTTGAGTAAATATTCTACTATTCTATTGCTCCACATTTCCCCACATTATATTCCATGGAGTTGAGATATAGAACAGCCTAATTCGAATCTAATTGAATAGCAAAACAGGCTCGAGGGGCTCCATGAATAGTTATGTTGTATTTTCCTTTTAATGCATAAACTTGGCATAAATTTATTCATGAGGAAGTGGGGAAAGAAATGGTTTGAAATGGAAGTGTGATTCATCAGCTTTGACTCCTGTTTTGTTCAGCGAAGGGGGTTATTCACTGTAAGGTGCTAAGTATTGATTGTTATTAGTAATTAAAGCTTTAACCTTGAGTGGTTCTATTTTAGGCACAACAGTCTACAAAGAATGTTCAAAATTTTCAATATCATTTGTATAAACGAAATGCTTCTTGACATCATCTCTGAGTGACTGATTTTTAACTTGATGCCTCCATGTTTCAGATTCCCCCAGCAGAGAAGATAGTTTCTCTCTATCATTACTATCCAATTTTAATCATCTTAATTACTTCAAATAGACCATCCCCTAATCTTCTATATTTTAGAGAATACAGGTTGGTGCAATTTCTTTTCAATTATTTAACACTTTTCACCCTTGCACTCAGAAAGCTTGAACTCACTTTCTGAGTTGGACCTGACTAGAAGTGAATCAAATAACTGCTCTCATAGGTGAATCTGTGAAATTCTTTAGCACAGAAAGGGTGTTGGGGCTAGATGGATTTTTAATCAGTGGGGGAATCAAGGGCTATGGAGAAAATGCAGAATGTGGATATAAGGATAATCAGATCAGCCATAATCTCATTGAATGACAGAGTAGACTGGAAGGACCAAATGGTCTACTTCTGTTCTGACTTCTTATGGTCTTATGGTCCGAAGGTGTAGCATTTATTACCCAGACGGTATTTTAGAGTCAGCCACATTACTTGGGGTCTGAAATCATATGTAGGCCAGGCCAGGTAAGGATTCCCTTCACTGAGGCACATTAGCGAGTTAGATGTATCTTTTTGTCACAACCATTACCAGTTGTCACATGGGGCTGCATTCTCCTTTCTTTAGCTCAGTCTGAGTTGTGGTGAGTTTCCTGGAGGCTTTGTTGCCATGAGATCCAATGAGTTCTCTTGCTGTATCTTATCAAACAGGCCTCTTTATTTACTTATTGTGCCCTATGCCTTTGCTAATATCCAATTTCCACTTCATCTTGCTATGTGTCGTTCCCAGAGCAACTTGCCACTCACCGGATATCTGCCTTGCTCCTGTGTTGATTTTGAAAGCCTATGGTGCACCCAAGCACTGAGAGCTGTTCCTGCTTGGTTCCTGATATTTATCCCAGATGTGGCAGATGGGGAATTTGGTGCCCCACTTTGTGGGCAGTATGCTAGATCGGGTGCTGGTGACACAGGACATAGCTGTAGAGGCCACACACCAGACCATGGCAGCTTGGTCCGAGGTTGCCATCCAAATGTAAACAGTCTCAGATATTTGGAGAAATGTCAAGTACTGTAAGAGGAAGGTGAACGACCTTCTCCACTACACCCAGGTTAAGTGCCACCATCTTCCCTCTGATTCTTCACACACTATCTCTATTGCCGAACCTATCCATTTTACTTCTGCACTCTCGCTATTGCCTGCAATATCTTCTCCAATTCACTGTCGACCCCTGACACCACTAACCCCACATGCCCTCTGCACTGCCGACATATTCGCCAGGGACACCTCCCTACCTGCATCAGCAGTAACAGCTGTGCCACCCACTTGCATCTCCCTTTGTACCCACCTTTCTCTCATTTCAAGAGGAAAACAATCCACAATTGGGCAGAAAGAGTCCGAGCAGGTGGTGTGAACGAAGAATAGTACAGCACAGGAACAGGCCATTAGGCCCACCAAGACTTCGCTGACACATGATGCCCTTCCAAACTAAAATCCTTTTTGTTTCTATGTGCTCCATATCCCTCTATTTCCTAATAATGTTGATATTATATCTACTTGTACCTCTAGTAGTGCCCTCCAGACACTTATCATTTTCTTTGTAAAAAATATCTTACCTCATATCTCTTTTGTACATTCCCCCATTACCTTAAAACTGTGTCTCCCAGTACTTAACATTTCTACACTGGGAAAAAAAGACTCTATCTATTCTTTCCATGTCTTTCATAATTTTGTAAACTTCTATCAGGTCACCCCTCAGCCTCTGATGATCAAATGAAAACATGCCAAGTTTGTTTAATCTCTCTTCAGAGGTAAAACCCTCCAAACCCAGCAACAGTCTGGTAACCAGATTCAGGTTACCAGAATCTGGTTTCCAGCATCTGCAGTCATTGTTTTTACCTAACAGTCTGGTAAACCATTTCTGTACCCTCTTCAAAGCCTCTATATCCTTCTGGTAGTGTGACGACTGTACAGCTCTTCAACCCTGAGGATCTAGTCTCTGATCACGCCAAGCAGGTTCTGGACTGATATTGGAGGCTGCCTTAGACCTACTGTACTGGGACCTCCTGAGCAAAAGCTTATCCTCCTTGACTTGGCTGAGACCCACTGACAATCATGACAAGCTTCCTGGGTTTCTGCCTGCTCTAAATACCAGAGCAATACAGCAGTAACTTGAGCCTGGAATCTCTAACTGAGGGGGGCAAAGTGCAAAAAGGAGAGGCAATGCAAGGCAGGGATGCTTTGAACATCCAGGTTGGCTCAGAGAGAGTGAGCTCCATGAGAGGAAGTGAAGAAATCAGAGATGCAGCTAGGAGCTGGGTGCATGTCCCACAGCACAGTATTCTTGCTGCAGTATTACCATGATAGTTGCCAGACTAGCCCCAAGTGCAGCATTGAAGTGCAGAGTGTTCTATAAATCAATCAGAGATATGTCTGTCCAGGGGTCCTTATGGAGTGTGCCCTGAGATGTTGTGCCCAGTGTCGATCAGGGAGGTTCTTTGAATCAAGCGGGTGAGCTGAAATTATTAGGTACCCACACTCAGTTCCATGTTGAGAATCCTCTATGCTTATTTGGTACATTTGGTTCAATCGGAAACTGAATATTGATGTGGTGAATTGGACTGAAATTAAGGTGTTTAACAAACAATAATCACTGTCAATTTGCTTCTCCCCATCGCCTGGAGAGAATCACATCAGGCGGCTTGTGGAAAGCCGAAAAGATGACATAAGTTCCTCCCAACATTGAGATGGACCTAACCACACTTTTTGCCTGATTGCGCCACATTTCGCATCATAATCCCCTGCAATCCCCAGATCTCCCCCTAGGTTACACTTTTGGACCAGAATGGGACAATGTGCAATCCCACAGTGTTAATGGCACTGTGCATAATCTCAGAACATATAATTGAACAGTATGCGATTTTGGGATAGATAATGGAGCAGTGTGCAATCCAGGATGCAGAACAGAGCAGCATGCAATATTGGGATACACATTAGAGCAGTGTGCAGTCACAGGATGTATAGAGTCATAGAGGCATACAACACAGAAACAGGCTCTTCCATCCAGGATGTATAATTGAGCAGTGCGTAATGTCAGGGCATTAATAGAAAAGCACTTATTGTGTGAATTGAGTTGCAGTCCAATTCCAATTATATATTTTCACCATGATTGAACCATTAATTTTTTGGTGAATCCTCACCGCTTTTCATCATATTATATAGGCTATGGGGGACTCATCACTAGGAGGTATATTTGCTGCCACTAACTGCCTTCTAGGTTGGGATCAACAGAGTTGACCTGGTCTCACGGTGGTGGAAAACCATTTGGCAGACTGACGATGAGGCGCTTGTCTTAAACAAAATGAAGAGGATGATAGCCATCAGATTCAGGTTACACTGGAATGATAGGCATGAGAGAGACATAGATGCTAAGTCAAACTCCTTCTACATCCCAAGCTGTTCACCCACTCAAGTCTGTGTGACACCATCATACTGGGTGGTGCTTAATGGACACCTCAGCACTAACTCTTTCTATCTAATAGCTTATGCAATAGTGGGGAGTATCTACATTTGATTTGTGAAAATAATTTGTATGGTGTACAGTGATGAGAAAATGGCAATTCTTTTGAACAATTTGCGAAGGATCTCTGTAATTTTATGTGTCTATGCCCTGATGCTGTTGATGTATTGAGTAAACAAGGAAGGTCAGTTTCAACTCTTGGGAGGGATTTAGTTGAGTATACCTTTGATGTACTTCTGAAAGCAATGACTCAATATTCTTTAGAAAATGAACTAATAAGTGGATTTGGATAGTACATTTTAGATTTCCATAACTAAAACCTTAGCCCAATTGCAAAGGTACACAGTTATGACTGAGTAACAAACATGTTGTCACACTTGTACATAGGATGTGGAAATTACTATCTATTGGTTTATGCCAGTGGTCATTATGAAGCTAAAGGCAGAACTGTTGGAAAAGGGTCACTTCGGGCAGGTCTTACCAGTGCCCAAGATGGTGAGAAGAATGATGGGTGGATGAAGTTAATCAAGTGAGAGATCAAGAAGATTCAGTTCTCACCACCAATAGAAACATCAGTGATTAAATACTCTGCCTTCAGGTCAACCCTCTCACAAATAGATACCTCAATTTGATCTCCCCTCATTCTCCTAAATTCCTAAACTATTTAATCTCTCCTTGTATTTCAAACCCCTTATCTCTGGGAGCAATCTAGTGATTCACCTCTGAACTGTCTCCAATGCCACTACACCCTTATTTGAGGAAAGATATAGTGGCATTGGAAGCTGTTCAATGGAGGTCCATGAAATTGATCCCAGTCTGTCGTATGAAGAGAGATTGAACAGTTTAGGCCTGTACTCTCTGGAATTTTGAAAAATGAGGGGAGATCAAATTGAGGTATTCAAGATGATAAAAGGTGTGGATAAAATAGACATGGAGTGGATGCTTTCTCTTGTGGGACATTCTTGGACAAGAGGGCATTTTTTTTGCAAGATTTGTGAAGGTTTGTAGCTCAGGTTGAGGTTTAGGGTGTAGGTTTGCTCGCTGAGCTGTAGGTTTGATATCCAGATGTTTCGTTACCTGGCAAGGTAACATCATCAGTGGCGACCTCCAAGTGAAGCGAAGCTGTTGTCTCCTGCTTTCTATTTATATCTTTCTCCTGGATGGGGTTCCTGGGGTTTGTGGTGATGTCATTTCCTGTTCGTTTTCTGAGTGGTTGATAGATGGCATCTAAGTCTATGTGTTTGTTTATGGCGTTGTGGTTGGAGTGGCAGGCCTCTAGTAATTCTCTGGCATGTCTTTGCTTAGCCTGTCCCAGGATAGATGTGTTGTCCCAGTCGAAAAAGTGGTTTTTTTGATCTGTGTGTAGGGCTACGAGGGATAGAGGGTCGTGTCTTTTTGTGGCTAGCTGGTGTTCGTGTATCCTGATGGCTAACTTTTTTCCTGTTTGTCCTACATAGTGTTTGTGGCAGTCCTTGAAAGGAATTTTGTAGATGATGTTGGTTTTGTCCATGGGATGTACTGGGTCTTTTAAGTTTGTTAGTTTTTGTTTGAGAGTGTTGGTGGGTTTGTGTGCTACTAGGATTCTGAAGGGTCTTAGTAGTCTGGCTGTCATTTCTGAAACTTCTTTGTTATGGTAAGGTGGTTAGAGTTTCTGGCTGTGTTTTGTCTGCTTGTCGTGGTTTGTTCTTGAGGAATCTGCAGACTGTATTTTTTGAGTATCCGTTCTTCTTGAATACGTTGTATAGGTGGTTTTCCTCTGTTTTGCGTAGTTATCTACAAAACCAACGTCATCTTCCTTGCAAGGACTGCCACAAACACTACATAGGACAAACAGGAAGAAAGTTAGCCATCAGGATACACGAACACTAGCTAGCCACAAAAAGACATGACTGTCTCTCCCTCGTAGCCCTACACACCGATGAAAAAGGCACCTTTTCGACTGGGACAACACATCTATCCTGGGACAGGCTAAGCAAAGACATGCCAGAGAATTACTAGAGGCCTGGCACTCCAACCACAATGTCATAAACAAACACATAGACCTAGATGCCATCTATCAACCCCTCAGAAAACGAGCAGGGAATGACATCACCACAAACCCCAGGAACCCCATCCAGGAGAAAGATATAAATAGAAAGCAGGAGACAACAGCTTCGCTTCACTTAGAGGTCGCCACTGATGATGTTACCTAGCCAGGTAACGAAACGTCTGGATATCAAACCTACAGCTCAGCAAGCAAACCTACACCCCCTAGAGGTCTTGGGATAAGAGGTAGCAAATTTAAAACAGACACTAGGAGAACTACTTCTTCTAAAGGGTTGTGAATCTATGGAATTTGTAACCCCAAAGTGCATTGGATGCTGGGACAGTGAGTAAATTTAAATAGGAGTTAGACAGATTTTGAAGTGGTAATGGGTTGCAGGGATATGGGGAGAAGGCAGGAAAATGGGGGTGAGGAGTACATCAGCCACGATCGATTGGTGGAACAGACTCAATAGGCTGAATGGCCTAATTCTGCTACTACATCTTATAAACTCATTAACTTAAGGTGGTGAGATGGGCATCTGCATGCATTTGCATCTTGTTAATACCACTACTCTCTGGATTTAACTTTGCTTTCCCAATTAACTGCTAGAAGGTATTGGAACCATGAAAGCAAAGAAGGGAGGAAGGCTCGGTAAGGTAGGAGTGTGCTCCAGTCAGTCCTGGAGCAAAGCTCCAATCAGTCTGGTGGCTGCAGTGGGAGAATGTTCCAGTCAATCCGGGGATGTGCTCTGATGTTTTTGGGGAGTTTTTTGGACGACAGTCAGTCCAGCTTGGTGAAAGCTGTGTTCAGGATCACGTCTATACTGAGACCAACCATTGTCTGGGACTCTGTTTACAGTGCCGATAAAGCAAAGGGAATGGTCATAGGGATGAGGAGGTGTAATTGGTTGTCATTATCAGGAATGTGGATGATGAAAGATGGAGAGCTTATGGGGTGGGGAAGGGCGTGGCAGTCAAAGAACATCAGAGTAAAAGGGGCTTTGATCAGAAGAAGGGTAAGGCTCAGCAGAGATAGTAGAACCTTAATGAAGACAACTCAGAGGAAAGTTAAAAATCCCACAACACCATGTTATAGTCCAACAGGTTTAATTGGAAGCACTAGTTTTTGGAGCACTGATGAACCACCTGATGAAGGAGCAGCGCTCTGAAAGCTAGTGCTTCCAATTAAACCTGCTGGACTATAACATGGTGTTGTGTGATTTTTAATTTTGTATATTCCAGTCCAACACCAGCATCTCCAAATCACTCAGGAAAGGTTTGGAACCTCAGTGAGGACAATGACTGATGGGGCATGAAGGAGGGACAATCACAGGGATGATGAATCACTGAGGATGGAAATAAATGGGAGGGGAAATGGTGTATTACAGAATGGGCAGGAGGGTAGGAAGGAGTTAGTACTCAAGCAGTCCAATGAGGAAACTGTATCCCATCTCATTGTATTGTGCAATATATTTAATACCTTATCAAAGTAGAAATGGCTGCAGCCAAGGTGGGAGGAGACGCCATGTGGTGGAGACAGTTGAATCCTGTGAATCAACATTTCTCCGTAGCACATTCCAACAAGATGTTGAACTCAAGGAGCCAAGATACATTTTCACTTGATTTCTACGTCACAATCCCTCAAGTGTGTGGTCAGCATTGCAGCAAGGGAACTGCGATCCAGAAGCTGCACTGCTGGTACCAGACAACCATCGCAAGCCTTGTATGTGCTGGGATCTCAATGGGGTGCCACAGCCATATAAGGTTGGCAACTGCTCTGATTTCAGAGACAGGAGGATGAGCAATGAAGTCACTGGCAATGCCATCATGCCAAGGCCATGTTGGAAGTATTCTGCTTCAAACTACCTGAAGGGGAGCTGACTATTATATCTGGGCAAGTGGACTGGTATACCTTCAGTACAGTGGGCACTGCCTTCACCCTGTTCGTGTTATGATACTCACAAGGAGCTGTTCTTTGAAGCTGCATGGGATGCAGCTTCCTATGGAGCAGGTGGGGTGAGAAATATTGCATTGGGGCGAGACTTTCCTCAGCACAATGGGGATGGCTGGACATCAGAATATGTAAGAGAAGTATAATTATCTGCATTACATTACTGTGTCCACAGATTTCCTGACAACAATGTTGTCATGGCACAGACCAACCCCATTACTCTTCTGGTCATCTTGCTTCTCAGAAGGAATTGTAGCTGTGGCCTGTCCAATGGCACCAACAATAGCAGGAGGAGGAGGAGAGGACTAGCCTGCAGAGACACACTGTCTGTACAAGAGGCCAATGTGGATGACGAGTGTTGCTTCAAAACCAAATCTCAATGCAGATGTCTGCAAATTGCAGGCTGTTCGTTTTGGAGATATCTCAGGACGTCTTGGGAACTTAACACCTACATTTGCCTGTTATTGAACATGCACCAACATCCCCATCCACTAGGAGGGAATCCTATTTTTGTTGTCTTAAATGTGACAGTGGCTCTCAATTTCTATGCACGTGGATCAATTCAGGGAGCCAATGAGGTCCACTGTGGAATCTCAGGCATCCGCCATCAATCTATCTGGTTGGTGACTGATGTTCAGTTTGCTGACGTTCCCCTAGATATTAATTTCCTCTTGCACACTGGGAGGCAGGCAGTCAGAGTTTTGGAATTTGCTGCCTGTAGCTGCAGGTACAATGGGTTGTACCCATGCAGCTATCAGATCAGCAAACAGCAGTGTTGGTGACTGGGAGAGACTTCTACTCCATCTGTAATCGTGCTAGCCAGGTGAGGCAGGTCTGTGTATGTTATCCAGGAGAAGCTTCCTCACGTCATAGTCATTTGATGCCCCTCCGCAACTAATTCGACAAATGGTGCCTCTGTGGGGCAGGAAGAGATGAAGGAGTGGACATCTCCTCTGAGGAGGAAGCTAATGCTGGGTATAATCCTGGTCCAGGAGAGCTCCTCACAGATACGACAACAAGGCTATAGCTCAACAAGACAGACAGGCAATTGGAAGCCTCATATCCTGCTGCTAATGTCAAAGTGCCCTCAGCAGCATTTCTTCTTCCACTAAGTGTGAACACAGGAGTGGACTGAGCATGCTGACTGCTGCAGCATTTGTAAAGTAGTGTCGTAGGAGCCATGGTGAGTTGCTGCGTCTTGCAGATGGGGGCACACTGCTGTAACTGTGCACCAGGTCAAGAAGGATGATTCAGCGGCCACCTTGTAAATCTGTGTCATGTAAATTTAAAACATGTGAAGGACTAAAGCTGAGACCTGGAGCATTCAATAAATCCCCACTCTGTAATTTCTACACAATAACTCTCCCAACTACCTGGTATTTTCTCTGTTTAATCATCTTTTTTAGTCTCTTTGGAGGGTCAGGGTGGACTCGATAGGTTTAATGACCTCCTTCCACACTGTAGGGATTCTATGATTTGATCATCTCTGAGGATGTATTTATTTTGAGCCCCCTCAGCCTATTTTCCATTTCTTCTAGATCAAAACCATTAATTTTGCTTCGGTTAGGGCTGAGTGGGGAAGGTTGTTATTCAATACATTCCCAAATAAATGATTAGAATGATTTACTGGATTGTGTTCAGCCTTAGTTTCTAACAGCTTTGCATCATTTGTCATTCTCTCTCCTCAGAAAATAACATTGCCATTATGTTCAGCTTTAAAAATACTGTAATGGCATTCTTTGCAGCAGAATGTTCACAAAATTCACGAACTATTTTGAGCAGTGAAAAAGGCAGTAAAGCTAATTCTATACAGTAAAATCCACCAACGTTATGAACTTTAATGTGATCAGTATGGTGTGGACTATATTCTGGAAAGAACGTTTTAACGTCGGGGTAAATCCGAATTAGCTACATCTTTTCCCTCATTGTTTTTGAGTAGTGGTGGAAGCAAATTATTCCATTTCTACCCTTTGTATTTCAGTCCTACAGCCAGTGGCAACATTGACCTTGGTGTCAGTGTTTACTATCAAGACAGTGCTCTGGAGGAATGATGTGCTCCTGAAAAGACAAATGTACAAGAATCTAGAGAGACAGCACCACTGCCAGCAATGAATAGAAAGAATCATTCCAGACATTTTGGGACCATCCTGTTTGAACAGTGGCAGAGTATTAGCCAAGCAACACAGGCCAACAACCTAAGCTATGGCATGGTTCACTGCCACAAAAATAAAGAACAAATCTTACACAAAAATAGGCGTAAGGCATGTCACTTGTTTAAACATGGCTGCACATTTTGTC
Source organism: Chiloscyllium plagiosum (assembly GCF_037043375.1). Classification (NCBI taxonomy): domain Eukaryota; kingdom Metazoa; phylum Chordata; class Chondrichthyes; order Orectolobiformes; family Hemiscylliidae; genus Chiloscyllium; species Chiloscyllium plagiosum. The sequence goes on along the minus strand of NW_028270172.1, from coordinate 34,143,422 downwards.
TGTTCCCTGTGTACTGGTACCTCCCTGGTAGCTGGAGACATCTTCGTGCTGCCTCACCAATGGCAGATGTGCTGGTTTGTGAATTTCTGTTTCTGGCTCTGTAAGTTGTCAGCAGCATGAGATTCATGTTCTGGTGTTAACCAGATTGTATCATGGCAGAAGGAGCTCAGTATTTTACAGAGCTGTCAGAGGAATGTGGCATTAAAGTAATAAATGTGAGTGCAGTGCCAGAAAAGAGACTCTACATCATATTATTGGGAGCTATGGGAATGGTTTGTTTGCAGATCACCACTGGTCCTTTTGTGGTATTCAGGCTCTATTTGCATTTTACAAAATAGATGGCCTTAAAACAATGTGCAAACACACACTGTCCCCAGGATGGATATGTTATAAGCATAGAATAAATATAAAAGGCAAGAACTTTATATACATTTTTACCAGGACAGTGTTTCACATCCAATGAAGTGTTTTTGAAATGTAATAAATGTAACTTGGAAAAAAAAAGAAATTGATTGAAAGATAGATTGATTGATTTGTTGTCACGTGTACCGAAGTACAGTGAAAAGCTTTGTTTATGAGGAGTATAGGCAGATCATAGTAGCCAAGGATGTACAAATCAAAAAGGCTTAGAAAGAGGCATACAGGTTACATTGCACAAGGCATGCTCTTGGTGTGAACAATGTTAGCAAGATCAGCATTATTTAAGGCTAGAGAGTCCATTCATTAGTCTAATAACAGTCGGGAAGAAACTGTTCCTGAACCTACTGGTGTTTGTGTTCAGGCTTCTGTGTCTTCTGCGTGATGGAAGAGGTTATAGGAGATCATTACTAGGATGCGATGTATCCTTGATGATGTCAGCAGCTTTTCCACGGCAGCGAGCCGTGTAAATGGAGTCCACACATGAAGATTGACTTCCATGATGGTCTGGGCTGTGCACACCATCTTCTGTAGTTTCTTATGGTGCTGGGCAGGGCAGTTCCCATACCAGCCCATTACGCACCCGGACAGTATACTTTCAATGGTGCATCTGTAGAAGTTGCATTTGTATTGGCATCATTCTTGACTTCGGGACACGAAAAACACTTTGTAATTCATGAAGTGCTTCTGAAATGTGACAAGTGTGATAATGTAAGAAGAACACATGAGGTTTTGCTGTAGACTGCCAGTTACAGCCATCTCTTAACTTGAATATTTTAAGAAATCGCATCTGTAAAACATTTATTTTCTCCTTTGGTTTTCAACCTGCCAAGGTTTATTTGTTAGGATCCAGCAAACATCACTATTATTATGTTGGTAAATACAACAAACAAGCCTCTAAACAAGTGGGTAAGATGAATGACTTGTTTACCTTTTCAAGTGGTATTAACTCAGGAAAAAGATGTCAGCCAGGGCATCGTAATGAAAGTCTGCAGGTTGAAAACTAAAATGCAAAATGCTGATTAAGTTAGTCTTGAACAATTCCAGTTGTGAAAATCATGAACTTGGCTGTCAGTATTGTGTGCTTGTAGCCTGAAGCAATCTGCTTTTAAGATTCAAAACCAATAAGTCAATGTTAACTCCTCAGCTCCATATTTTATTTTCATTGTTTGTAATCGGAGAAGTTTCAGTTTGGAAAAAGAGTCATATTTGACTTGAGATTTTAACACTGTGTCACTCTCCACAGCTTGAGTTTCTTTGCCTTTGCCTTTTTTGACTTTCAGATTTCTAACATGTACAGTCGTTTTAATATTTCCAATTTTTACTTTAATCAACTGAGCTGTTTGCAAAATAGTTTCTGTACAAACCAATATGAATGACTCTGTCTTTCTACTGATATTCTCATTTTTTCCTGTTCCTTTAAAAAGTGGGGATTATGTGAATGGATTATCTATCTGAAGATTTAACTCCTTGTATTGCCAGCATTAATGTGCACACAGGAAAATAAATACACCCCATTCAAATATACTTGTTATATGCCTATATAATGCACACAATGTGCAAATAATACTTCTGAATCTACAGCTGTTGAGTCAATCAAATAAATGCTTGAGATCAGCTTAGGGTCTTTTATACAGCTGAATGATGGTAAAAATGACTTGAGTGCAATAAGCTGAGCGCACTGTGAATTCATCAGTCCTGACATGAAGCGCAGCAGAAGAAATGAACAGTAAGAGACAAAGTATTCTCTGAGTCAGTACAATGTATGCCAATTTTAGAAACATAATTGACATCATTCTTTTCAGAACTGCCTCCTGTCAGCAGCTGTTAGAAAACTATACCTGTCTTCTTAATGACAGGGATTTTTCCATTAATGTATTGTGAATGGTATGGTATTCTGAGTTTTTTTATCTTGTAAGTTAACTCTCCGAAATGAGAGTTGGGCCTTATCAACTCTCAGCCTCCATGTCACTGATGGTTTTTATTATTTAGTCAGGAATTTCTTTCATGTCTTCTTACTTGGAGATGTTTTTGAATTCTATATTTTAGATTATTGTTAAATGAGCTCTAGATTGCTACACCCTTAACTGCTGATATTGAGGTGAAACTTAAAGGGTACCCGGTGTAATAAAATGATCCCTTGGAAAGGAAACTGACAGTAATTGTTCCCCATTCTGTGCTTGTGTGCAACCCTTCATGTTTGTGGGTGGTAGTAGAATGACATTACCCAAAACTATATTTTAGGCCATAATTATCTAAAAGATTTATTAAATACTAATAAGGCAAGTGAATTACAGCTGTAAAAAAAAAGGCAATGTTAGTTTTTACTGGCTTTCGTTCACTCCTACTGCCTTGGTGGAGCCCTCACTCAGCTCTTCACTAACTGCTCCTTGCTTGGTGCTGCCTTGATTTTAGAATTCTTATCCTAATTTACAAATGCCTTCACCCTTCCCCATCTCCTCAATTGCCTTCAGTTTTACAATATCCTAAAATTCTGCACACTGCCAATTCTGTCTGCTGAAACATTCCCCATTGAAATAACTCCATTGTTGGTGGCTGCTTGTAAGATTATTTGCATATTATCAAAAATATTAATTGTTCAATCTAATTTCATTATAAAAAGATTGACATCTAGCACTTTATAGGTAGGGTGGTGAGAAAGCATGGACGGAGACTATAGTGAAGAAAAGGACAGCTCTCTAGAAAATGTCGGTTCTCGCTTGCTGCTTTAAAAATTGCTGCTTTGGTTCATTTTTGACACTTTATTCTTCAACATCTAAATGAAAATTTGGGGAACAAGAGATCTGACTGAATGACCTCCTCCCATTCCTAATTCCATGACCAATTTTGTTTTGTTAGAAATACCCTCAAAGCCTATTCTTGAATTAAATAACTTACCATATTTCTGTTATACTGGTTCCAAAGATGGAAAGGTTTTTGGTTGTAACTTGTAGCTTAAGTGAATGTCCTGCTGAAGAATGGATACACATGACAAACAATAAAAGACTCTGTAATGTGCAATGTATTATTATTGCCAAGTTGTATTAATGGGAACACCTGAAAAGCCAGGTTTTTCAATACCAACTGCATGGTGCTCCTCAGTAGCTCTCACCCTCACTAATATGTCATCTCTTCCCACTTCTGTTCTCAAGTCCTGCAGATGCTGTGCACCATACTGAGTCTACCTGCCACCTTCTGCTGACTCTCTTGTGGGAAAGGTGCCCTGGAGTGCATCCTTGTCTTTGCCTCATGCAACATTACATCCATTTTGGCAATCATCAAACCCAAGGTGGGGATTCACATTGCTCCGTCACAGAGAATTTACAGGAGTCATAGTGAGCACGTTTGAAAAAAAGTAAGGAAACTAAAGTGTGTCACCGTAGGAAAGCAGCTAAGTCATTGGTGAATCTTTATCTCTTTTTCCCTAAAGAAGTGCATTCATTTAAGTTGGAACTGAGAAATTAAAAGTTTAATTATAGGTAAGAATGACGATAAGTCAACATCAGCATTAATACAGAGCTGATTTTAGAGCAGTAATTGACATTAATAGTTGAAACATCTTTTACTGCAATAAGGTTTGTGAGCAATGGTAAAACATATTATATGACAAGTATATTCCACCCTTAGGCTACTGTTTGTGTGGGTTTCCTCCGGGTACTCTAATTTCCTCCCACAGTCCAAAGATATGCAGATTAGATGGAATGGCCATAGGAAATGCAGGATTACAGGGATAGGATATGGGGTAGGTCTGAGTGGGATGCTTTTCAGAGGTTTGGTGTGGATTTGATGGGCCAAATGCCCTGTTTTCAAACTGTAGAGATTCCATGAAGTAGCTGTTAAGTATAAATTAAGAAAAAATGAATGGATAAACACACAATGAAGATTGTAATGCAGGTGATGTATAGTGTCTGCAGTATATTGGAAGCCCCTGGGTGCTAGTCCGATGCAGATCAGACAGGTCAAAAGTAAATGTCAGCAGCTAGTGGAGATTTGGTTCAAAGTCACTGAGGTGCAGGCGCTGTGACATATCAGGGAAGGGAAAGGTTACTCGATCATCTTGTACCACATGCTGGGCAACTTTTTAGGATAAATTCTTCTGATCTGGTCAGTGGTCAAGGACAAAAGGTTATGTCTGAAAGTTAGACAAATAAGGAAATCAAGAAAGCAAAATTTGAGGAGGCTCAGCCTTTGCAATTGTCCAACAGGCTCAAAGTACTTGCAACTTTTCTGGGTGAAAGTGTGATTACAGTGTGGATGAGTGGTCTGACCATGGCCACATGGCTGAAGGATGTCACACAAGCAGGGGGTGGGGATAATTACATTGGAATATACTGGTGGTTGGAGTCAACCTGCTGGGGATTGGGGCATAGAAGTGGCTCTCTGCAGCCAGAGTACAAGCCCACGAGGTTGTGTTCACCCCTCTGGCTTTACTGACACCTTCTATCACTACACTCCTGTTTATGGAGGCAAAGGTCAGGACATCTGTTTAGGGTAGGAGGTGGATTTCTTGTGGAAAAGAAGAATCCAATGTAATGGTCTACATAGGTATCAAAGGCATAAGAATGACTAGGAAAATAGTTCTACTAAGAGTTTATCTGCAGATAGGGACTCAGTTGAAAAACTCTGAATTATTACCTGAACCATGAGAAAATTCGCACAGGGTAAATATGGTTACAGAATTAAATAATTGGGTCAAAGATTGGTGTGGGAGAAATGTGTTTTAACTGGGGCACTGACAGCAGTAATGGGAAAGCAAGAACTGTCTTGTTATTAGGGATTTCATCTGAACAATTTTGGAACCAGTGTTCTAACCAGTCATGTAACTATGATATTAGAGATGAATTTAAACTAAAGAATGTGCACAATGTATCAAGTCATGGAAGATAGTGTCGTAGAGTCATAGAGATGTCCAGCATGGAAACAGACCCTTCGGTCCAACCCGTCCATGCTGACCAGATATCCCAACCCAATCTAGTCCCATCTGCCAGCACCTGGCCCATATCCCTCCAAACCCTTTCTATTCATATACCCATCCAAATGCCTCTTAAATGTTGCAATTGTACCAGCCTGCACCACTTCCTCTGGCAGCTCATTCCATACACGTACCACCCTCTGTGTGAAAAAGTTGCCCCTTAGGTCTCTTTTATATCTTTTCCCTCTCACCCTAAACCTATGCTCTCTAGTTCTGGATTCCCTGACCACAGGGAAAAGATTTTGCCTATTTACCCGATCCATGCCCCTCATAATTTTGTAAACCTCTGTAAGGTCACCCCTCAGCCTCCAACGCTCCAGGGAAAACAGCCCCAGCCTGTTCAGCCTCTCCCTACAACTCAAATCCTCCAACCCTGGCAACATCCTTGTAAATCTTTTCTGAACCCTTTCAAGTTACACAACATCTTTCCGATAGGAAGGAGACCAGAATTGCACACAATATTCCAACAGTGGCCTAACCAATGTCCTGTACGGCTGCAACATGACCTCCCAACTCCTGTACTCAATACTCTGACCAATAAAGGAAAGCATACCAAACGCCTTCTTCACTATCCTATCTACCTGCGACTCCACTTTCAAGGAGTTATGAACCTGCACTCCAAGGTCTCTTTGTTCAGCAACACTCCCTAGGACCTTACCATTAAGTGTATAAGTCCTGCTAAGATTTGCTTTGCCAAAATGCAGCACCTCACATTTATCTGAATTAAACTCCATCTGCCACTTCTCAGCCCATTGGCCCATCTGGTCCAGATCCTGTTGTAATCTGAGGTAACCCTCTTCGCTGTCCACTACACCTCCAATTTTGGTGTCATCTGCAAACTTACTAACTGTACCTCTTATGCTTGCATCCAAATTATTTATGTAAATGATAAAAAGTAGAGGACCCAGCACCGATCCTTGTGGCACTCCACTGGTCACACGTCTCCACTCTGAAAAACAACCCTCCACCAAAACCCTCTGTCTTCTACCTTTGAGCCAATTCTGTATCCAAATGGTTAGTTCTCCCTGTATTCTGTGAGATCTAACCTTGCTAATCAGTCTCCCATGGGGAACCTTGTTGAATGCCTTACTGAAGTCCATATTGATCACATCTACTGCTCTGCCCTAATCAATCTTCTTTGTTACTTCTTCAAAAAACTCAATCAAGTTTGTGTGACATGATTTCCCACCCACAAAGCCATGTTGACTATCCCTAATCAGTCCTTGTCTTTCCAAATACACATACATCCTGTCCCTCAGGATTCCCTCCAACAACATGCCTACCACTGATGTCAGGCTCACTGGTCCATAGTTTTCTGGCTTGTCCTTACCACCCTTCTTAAACAGTGGCACCATGTTAGCCAACCTCCAGTCTTCCGGCACCTCACCCTTGACTATCGATGATACAAATATCTCAGCAAGAGGCCCAGCAATCTCTAGCTTCCCACAGAGCTTTAGGGTACACCTGATCAGGTCCTGGGGATTTATCCACCTTTATGCATTTCAAGACATCCAGCACTTCCCCCTCTGTAATACGGACATTTTACAAGGTGTCGTCTTCTATTTCCCTACATTCTATATCTTCCATATCCTTTTCCACATTAAATACTGATGCAAAATACTCATTTAGTATCTCCCCCATTTTCTGTGGCTCCACACAAAGGCCACCTTGCTGATCTTTAAGGGGCCCTATTCTCTCCCTAGTTACCCTTTAGTCCTTAATGAATTTGTAAAAACCATTTGGATTCTCCTTAATTCTATTTGTCAAAGCTATCTCATGTCCCTTTTTTGCCCTCCTCATTTCCCTCTTAAGTATACTCCTACTGCCTTTATATTCTTCTAAGGATTCACTCGATCTATCTTGTCTATACCTTACCTGTGCTTCCTTCTTTTTGTTAAACAAATCCTCAATTTCTTTAGCCATCCAGCTTTCCCTATACCTACCAGCCTTTCCTTTCACCCTAACAGGAATATACTTTCTCGTCATCTCATTTCTGAAGGCTTCCCATTTTCCAGCCGTCCCGTTACCTGTGAACATCTGTCCCCAATCAGCTTTTGAAAGTTTTTGCCTCATACAGTCAAAATTGGTCTTTCTCCAATTTAGAACTTCAACTTTTAGATCTGGTCTATCCTTTTCCATCATTATTTTACATCATTCATCTGGTCTATCCTCTTATTCCTACCCTCACTAGCCCATAGCACCGAGAGTAATCCAGATATTACTACTCTCGAGGACCTCCTTTTTAAATTCCTGCCTAACTCTTTGTAATCTCCTTTCAGAATCTCAACCCTTTCCCTTCCTATGTCATTGGTTCCAATGTGGACAATAACCTCTTGCTGGCCCCTCTGCCCCTTGAGAACATTCTGCACCCTCTCTGAGACATCCTTGATCCTGGCACCAGGGAAGCAACACACCATTCTGATTTTTTGCTGCTGGCCACAGAAACGTCTGTCCATACCTCAGACTAGAGAATCCCCTAACACAATTGATCTCTTGGAACCCGACTTACCCCTCATTGCATTAGAGCCAGTCTCAATACCAGAAACTTGGCTGTTCGTGCTACATTCCCCTGAGAATCCCTCACCCTCTACATTTTCCAAAACACAGCACACCTGTATGAAATGGTTATCGCCACAAAAGACTCCCACAGGAGCTGCCTACCTCTCTTACCTTTCCTGGAGTTAACCCATATATGTGACCGAATCTGAGACTTTCCCCCACTTCCTACAACTGCCATCCATCACATACTGTTGCTATTGCAAATTCCTCATTGCTTCTAACAGTCTCTCCAACTGATCCATTTGATCTGATATGATTTGCAACCAACTGCATTTATGGCAGATATAATCTTCAGTAACCCTTAAACTCTCTTTAAACTTCCACATCTGACAAGAAGCATATATCACTCTCCTAAAGGCCATTGCTCCTTCACAATCTACAGACCCAGAAAATAACGCCGTCTTATTCCTCTACAAACACTGCCCCAGGTTAAGTGAATAGTTATAGCTTATATTTTAAGTTTAATCAAGAGATATATCTCCAAAAACATAAAATCAAGAAAGAACCCACTCTACTCACTACTGCAGACTTTCTGTAGGCCACACTTAAAACAAAATATACTTATCTGATTCTGTGCTGTGAACTTCGCCCAACAGTTCCTCCAATTTCACTGAATTTCACTTTTTGTTAATTTTCTCAGACGCAATACGATGTCCAGCAATTCATGAATTCAACCAGCAAAGGCAGTGTCAGTTTCTTTCTTTCTCTCTGTCCTGCACTGACCTCACCATGTGCTTCCTTTGTCTGTTTCTTCTCCCTTTTAAAACTGCTGTTGCTTTGATTTTTCTTTCCAAAGTTCCAAAACAATGCAACAGCATATAAAATAGTAATTGCTGCTCCTGGAATTCGAAGAAATCACCTCCAGCACCTAAAATACCTCAAAAAAGGAGCAGCTGTTACAGCCAGAAAGTTTTCCTATCCTCTGTCTTGGATTACCCAGAATCCTTGATGTGATAAACAGAGAAAGCAAGGCACAACTGAAAGCTAGCAATATAGGAAGAGATAATCAGAGCATGGCAGGAAACAACAGAGCATAGAATATTAAGAGGTGGAGGGAAGCTTTGATAATTAAGGATAGCATCAGGATATTAGAGTCATGATCTTGATTCTAAAGATTTAAGATGTTGATTCAGTTTGGGGAGAGATAAGTGGCACAAATAACTTAGGTATTTCTCTAGAAAAAAGGCTCTGCTATTCAGTCTCACAAAAGTTAAAGATTTTCAGGAAAATATATTAAATTCCCTAATGACTTGTCTTCTCGACCCAGGTTGCCAGAAATCATAGAGCAATTTCTTCAACTTAACAAAAATCGCTATTTATTATAATTAATTAGATTTTATCTACGGGTAAATAGTTATGAACAATTGGCATACAACTCTACTAATTAAAACTCTAATCTCCTTCTAAACTTCCCTTTACATACGTACACAAATGGACAGATATAGAAAGAATAAAATAAACACAGATATTATAGATATGGGGAGACTAGGAAAGCAGTGGTCTCTCTTTACTGGATCTGTTGAGATGATTTTTATGATTCTTGTGTTGGTCAGAATGCTACTTCTCAGTAGTCTTTCTCTGGATGCTTCCACCAGTTTGCAGCAGGCACAGGGTGGCTGGTTCACTTAAATAAGGGCTCTGGCTTATTAATTAAAAGTCACAGCTTACAGCAATTGCTGAGGGCGGATAACCTGGTTTCCTTCCGATTTAAAGTGACTTACTACAGAGATCAGACATGGACGTTTAAGCTGGTCATGGTCTGAAAGCTTCTCTTTATGTTTTGTACAGCCCTAAGCTGTTCAGCTACCTGAGAACCAATCACATAATTATAGGCAGGTAGAAGATCTTTGTCATTGGTAATTGGTCACTAGTCCATAAGTCAATCCATCACTTTTTGCCAAACAAAAATCCATTTGTACACAATCCTTCAGCTCCAGTTCATCTGAAAATTAAACTTCAATTATTTATTGAAACAGCTTTCATTTTGTGTCAGGCAAATTGCTTTCAAAACATTGAGCAGTCCTTCAGCCATCCATAGTTTTTAAAACAATTCGTTTCACACTTCATTCCACAATACAGACAACACAAAAGACAGGATCTTCATTTAGGACATAATAAATATAGGAAATCACCTTGTAGGAGTGGTTTACAAACTACCTAAATGTAACCATTCTGCATAAACACAATCCACTGAGAAAGAAAGATTCTACAGCAAGGATGCACCATCTATAGCTAATTATAGTTCACATTAGTTTCATATTGAAAGAAAAAATGTGTTCGCAAGTGTGAAGATCTCCAGCAAGTCAGAAGATTGGACAAAATATAACACACAGCAAAAAACAACTTAAAGAGAATAGTAGAAACCCAGATAAAAATGTATAAACAGATAGCAAGAGTTTCTTTATTAATTTGAAAATGAAAAGCAGTAGGTAAAGTGAATGTTGGTTCTCCATAGAGTAAACCTGGGGAAATGATAATAGATAATAAGGAAATGGCATATAAATGGAACAGATATTTTGAATATGTCTGAAATGTAGAGGATACAAACAACATCCCAAAAATAACTGTGTACCAAGACGTGTTAAGGATGGAGGGATTTAAAACAATTGTAATCACCAGGGAGAGGATGCTGAGCAAAGAATGAGAACTAAAAGCTGACAGATCTCTGGGTGATGGACTTCATCCTAGAGTCTTAAAAATGTTGGCTGCTAATATAATGGAAGCATGAGTTTCAATTTTCTACAATTTCCTCAGTTTTGGAAAGCTCCCATCAAATTGGAAATAAGTGAATGTAACTCTCGGATTCAAGAGATGAGCAGGTCAGGAAGTTTAAATTAACAGGCCGGTAACCCTAACATACGTCATTGGGAAATTACTCTAATCTATCATTCTTAATTTTGGCAGGACATTTATGATATTGATGTACTCATGCAGATTCAATATGGCGAGAGCTTTGTGAAAGGAAAATCATGTTTGACTAACATACTGATGTTTTTTGAAGGAGTTACAAGCAGTGTGGATACAAGAAAACATGCGGTGTTTTTAGACATTCAGTAGGCATTTTACTAGGTGTCACAATAAATAATACCTCGTGGTGTAGGGGATATCAGGAAACAGAGAGTAGCATAAACTAGTCACTTTTCGATTGTAAGGTGTAACAAGAGGAATGCCACAAGAATCGAATATTCATAATCTGTAACAATGATTTAGATGACAAGAAAAGATGTATGGTTGCTCAAGTTACTGATGACACAAAAATAGGAGGAAAATAAGAAATGAAGAGGGGATAAGAAGCCTGCATTGGGATATAGTAAGGTTAACAGAGTGGCCAAAACTTTGGCAGTTGAATACATTGTGGAAAAGCATGAACTTTGGGAGAGATTGCAGAACATGGCATGCAGAGGAATTTGGGTGTTCTGCCACATGAATCACAAAAGGGTAATTTGCAAGTACAACAAGTGGTCGGGAAGGTAAATGGAAGGTTATCATTTATTACAAGGGAAATGGAATATGAGAATAAGGATATTCTGCTATAGCTGCACAGGGCATTGTACTGCATGCAGTTTTGGTCTCATTATTCAAGAAAAGACATAGCTGCACTAAAAGCAGTTCAGAGAGGTGCTCTTAACTGACTTTTGGGACAAGGGTGTTAATCAATAAGGAAAAGTTGGGCAGGTTGGTCTTGTATCCCTTGGGGTTTAGAAGAAGGAGAGGTAGCCTCATTGAAATATACATCAACCTGAGGAAGGCTGATGGGATGATAGCAGAAGGTATGTTTCCTCTGTAGCAAAGACTAGATTTGAGGGACATCGTTTAAAAAACTGCAGTTTCTCACTTAAGATGGAGAGGAGGACAATCTATCGAGAGTGTAGAAATCTATTCTCCAGAAGGCAGTGCAGGCAGAAGCATTTAATATTTTTAAGGCATTGGTAGAAAGATTATTTACCGACAAGAAACTCAAAGAGTATCAGGGGTAGGCAGGCCTGAGGGGCCAAATGGCTTTCTTCTCCTTCTTTAAAGATTCCTATGTGACAAGTTACTAACTATATATCCTAAAGGAGAGAGTGGAGATTTTGCTTTTAGATTATGGATGGGGATTTGAAGCCAGTTGCTGTAATTTTTACACAATGTAAGAACTTCAGCACAATGTTTGTCCTGAGACTCTAAGTCCATTGGAAGTGTTTCCTACTGCTTCAGCTTAAATGTAGGATTTCCAAGCTAGAGGGGCAGCTGAAGTCGTGTGGAGCCATTATAGATGACTGTTTAATGGACCGTACTTTCTAGGAGATGATGACCACACAGGCAGTGAGAGGTTAAGAGAGATCTGGAGGAACTGGAAGAGGCAGGAAGTGCAGGAGTCATTGGGTTGTGTCCCCTCTCAAACCAGTGCAACACCATTGGTGATTGCTGGACTGCAGGCAAGACTGTGGCATGAATGGCCACAGAAGGACCTTATCTTTTATTAGAGCAGTGGGGGCTAAACAGAAAACTGGGGACAACTCCATCTTGGCTTTTGCTGGACAACGCTACTGCACTTTGGGCTGATCCAGCAACTAATTAATTGTTGTCTGAACTCCCACCTCTTTAAAAAGGAAACAATATCACTGTTGGGACTGTGCCTAGCTGAACACTTGTAGTGATGGACACTGCTCTTTCTGAATGAGGTTGAAGATTGCCAAAATGAGGAAAAGCAGTTCTCAGTGACTGAGAGTGGAGGTGGTGACTGGTGACATCAAGGAGGTTCTGTTGCCACAGAGGTGGCCTTTACCACCAGAGGTGCGTTCTTATGCCACCATTGAGGGAGGCAACCTCCTGAATGTAAAGGAAGGACTCCAAGGTTCACCAAATGGTCCCCCCACACAGTGGGATCACAGCTCCATTGGTAAAATGCTAGTGGTGAAATAAAGAGAACAGTAATTGGCTACCACAGTAGTATAGTTGACCTTTGGCAGGCCATCCTCCACTTTCCCTGCTGCTGACAGAATTCTACAACAGCTTGAGGGGGATGGCACTCTATCTTGTAACTGCCCTTGCTATTTTACTGGCTCACCTACTTGCCAGGAGAATATTTATAGAGAAATCACAAAGATATGAAAGAACCAAAGTGATGATACTGAGCAATTCTAACATTATTCCAAACAATATTTGGGTAACTAGATTAAAAGGTAAGGAGAGAGAGGAATTTCTGAAATCTGTTTCAGGACAACATTCTTCATCAATCTGTCCTTGATTCAGTGAGAAAACAGACATTGCTGGATCTGGAGCTGGGAAAGGAAATGGTGCAAGTGTCTTCAGAACAGTAGTAAGAGTGACCATAAAGTTTTGATTAATAAAGGAAAAGATCAAGGAACAATTGAAGTAGACTACTAAATTGGAAATGGATGAACTTCAATGGGGAATGAGAAAGGAGCTTAAAATGGGACCAAACACTGCAGGACTTATACACTTAATGGTAAGGTCCTTGGGAGTGTTGCTGATAAAAGAGACCTTGGAGTGCAGGTTCATAGCTCCTTGAAAGTGGAGTTGCAGGTAGATAGGATAGTGAAGAAGGCGTTTGGTATGCTTTCCTTTATTGATCAGAGTATTAAGTACAGGAGTTGGGAGATCATGTTGCAGCTGTACAGGACATTGGTTAGGCCACTGTTGGAATATAGCATGCAATTCTGGTCTCCTTCCTATTGGAAAGATGTTGTGTAACTTGAAAGGGTTCAGAAAAGATTTACAAGGATGTTGCCAGGGTTGGAGGATCTGAGCTACAGGGAGAGGCTGAATAGGCTGGGGCTGTTTTCCCTGGAGTGTTGGAAGCTGAGAGGTGACCTTATAGAGGTTTACAAAATTATGAGGGGCATGAATAGGGTAAATAGACAAAGTCTTTTCCCTGTGGTCGGAGAGTCCAGAACTAGAGGGCATAGGTTTAGGGTGAGAGCGGAAAGATATAAAAGAGACCTAAGGGGCAACTTTTTCACACAGAGAGGGTGGTACGTGTATGGAATGAGCTGCCAGAGGAAGTGGTGGAGGCTGGTACAATTGCAACATTTAAGAGGCATTTGGATGGGTATATGAATAGGAAGGATTTGGAGGGATATGGGCTGAGTGCTGGCAGGTGGGACTAGATTAGGTTGGGATATCTGGTCAGCATGGACGGGTTGGACCAAAAGGTCTGTTTCCATGCTGTACATCTCTATGACTCTATGACTCTATGATAGGAAATGTAGTAACTGAATAATGGGTGAACTTTAAGGAATGGGGTAATTCCAAAGTGTAGCCACTGTTGCAGGTGAGTATGCTTTCAACTGGCATAATGAGGTCCCAGAAACAGCAATGAGATAATAGATGAGAGCAAACTATGTTTGATGGTGTTACCATTGGCTCGAATATCAGACGCCTTCACTGCTCTTCTTTGAAAGGCAATATGTAATCTCATAAATCGAGCTGAGAGAGCAGATGGAGACTTACTATAACATTAATATTTACAAAGATGAAACTCCCTCTCAGTAATATATTGCAGCATCAGCCTGTGTTGTGCACTCAAGCAGGGCCTGAGCCCATGACATTCAGACCCAAGAGATGCTACAAAATGGCTCAAGCTGATGGAGTGAAAAATCAGTTTTTTTTTGCGGGTAGCAACAGAGAACAATGAACATCTGTCTTACTCAGCAATGATCAGGCAATCGCCCTGTTGGTATTTCAGGGATATGCCACAAACACTAGATCATGAGTTCTCACCACTGGTTCTCCTCAAACTGAATTTCCAACATTAGCCTAGCTGCCAGGAGGTGCCACTGAGCAGGGGGTACCAGGAAGTACCAAAGTGGACAGAAGAGCTAATCATCTAAAATCTTTCTTTGAAACTGCACTAGAAAATCATCCAAAACAAAATTCATGTGATTTAACAGTGTGAAACTTCAGTCAATGGTGTGATTGTAAGTTGAGTCTTACCTATATTACAGGAACAAGCAAGTTGTTAAGAGCATTTTTTTTCTCTTTATCAATACTTACATAGTCCTCCATTTAAAAAATAGACAGCATTCATTTTGTAGATATGGGAAGTAGGCGCCAATACATAATATTCCCTGATTCTATTTTATTTTTTAATCTTACTGGATTCAAACACAAGTTTTCATCCTCGGTTAGAAAAAATGTTCTTATTCTTTATTCCTTTTTATTCTCTCTTTTCCTTTTCCCCATGTAATTTACAGTTTTAAGTTGAAGATTTACAGTGTGACCAATGTATTATGAATTTATATTGCCCATTTTACATTTTATCACATCTGGTTTAGAAAGTGTCAGCTGCTTTGGGAACAGTCTTATGTGAAAGTACTGAGAGGATTGACTTGTTCTTTTAAGCTTACTTTTCCCCTATGTTTCTTTCATTCAGCAATAGTTCAGTGAACATTTCACTGTAATCAATAGGTAAAGAGTTTTCAGATGCCTCTGGCTACATTTTAGTTGGTGCTTTTTAGCCTGAAATCAATAATTGAGATAAAAAATTCAAATGCACCAGAAAGGTTAGTTTAGCAAGAAGCTTTGTCCTTAGAATCAATACTTGGACCAAGAAAGTCCTTGGAACCTTGTCACTTGATAAAGCTGAAGATAGGCTTGAAAACTGAAGACTGTTCAAGGTTCACAAATTATCTTTGTGCGTCTGAATTTTCTCCATTTTATTTGCATGCTATAGTCTTGGCTATACCTATTTTTAAATTTGATGTTTTTATCTCTGCCTCCAACTCATCTGTGATACCGGCTGTTGCTGTCTCCTCCAGGCCAGGGTAATCAATTCGAAAAGAAGTAAAGTATGGTTTGTCGGAATAACAGGAGTGTCGGGGAAATATGTTTCTTTCTCTCTCAGTCTCTCTGTCTCTGTCTCTCTCTTACTTCCCCACTATGTCCCTCTCACTCCTTACTCACATAAAGGCAGACACCAGGCCACTGGACAAAAAGGACAGATGTCTCAGAAAATTGATTCTTAGCATTGCAGTGACAGAAAATGCAGAGCATGATCAATGAACGAAAGATCTTCCACAAATAACTGCAGTATGCAACAAATCTAAAATGGGTATTTGTGGTATTCTGCTGCTGAGAAACTATTCATAAAGGACAGCGGTAAACCACTACAGGAGAGCAAAGTTGTTCAACACCGGCGGTGCAAAACAGGCTGGTTGAGAATTGATGGCCCATTTCATGCCCATCTCATAACCTTGATAGCTGTACATTTGCTTTGATAAAGACTTCAATGTGTACAGGCCGTTTGACACCACATCATCCTGAAGCATTTTACAGCCAACTAAGCATATCTGAGTTAAGTCCTGACAGGCAACCTGTGCACAGCAAGATCCCACATACAAATGAAGTGATGATGGCACAACAATAGTTTGTTGGTCAATGAATAAATAGCAGCTAGGACAATAAGAAAAACACCATCTGTTCCACTTCAGGTGCTGTGAAAATGTTTACACTCACAATAGAGGAGCCCCTGTTTAATATCTCCTCCGAAAGAAATCACGTCTGACATGCAGCACTCCCTCAGTTCTGCATTGATGTGTTCATCTTAGTTATGTCCTTAAGTCTCTATAACTGTGAATTTTCTGACTTGGGTTGAGGGTGCTACCACTAAGTCAAGACTACCACTAAGTCCTGCAAGAGATCCACAGCTAGCAGTAACCTGCTGTTTGCATTTATATTGATGCCTGTATATTTTAAAAAAACCTTTCCATCCCGCTTGCACTTTTGGAAATAAATACTTGGCACCGATTATAACATTTACAGAAGGTGTAACATTTACACACCAGAAGTATTTATTGCCTTCCAAAGTGACCCCACCAACGTTTCAGGGATAAATGGAAGGAAACCTAAACTGCGATGTCCATACTATTCATTCAAAAATATCCAGCCCTAGCCCATCATGTACTGTATGTACCCTGCTTCAATTTATCCTACCTCCACTATTCCCCACACCCTTATCCTGTCCCAATCAACCCTTTTTTATGAAAGGGCTAATCAATGTTGATCAAGGATTAACCTCCCTTCTGGAGACTATAGATTTTTGAATGTAGATTTAAAAAAAAAAATCATTCATTGGTCTTGGGCGTTACTGGCTGGTCAGCATTTATTGTCTCACTTGATCCCCCCCCAGTCTGCACCACCAGTCAACAGGGTCACGGCTGACTGAACATTCCTAACATTCTCTTTCCTGCACATACAAAAGGATAATATAGGAATATATGGCTTAGAATATCTTGATGGTAAGGTTTTAACCTGATAACATGGTTAGTTAGTTGATTTATTGAACTGTCATTTTTTTTAAAGTTCTTAATTCTGTCATGTTTCTCTTCAATCAGGCCGAGAACAAGTACTTGCCTTCATGTGAAAGAGAGAAGCTTTTTAGTTTGTGTTCAATGCAGCATTCATAAATCCATTTCCTCTGGTCTACCAACAAACAGCACATGTGCAGATATGAATTAGGAGTGGGTGTAGGCCACTTGGCTGTTCAAGGAGTCTGCACTGTTCCTTGAAATAATTTCAACAGACAGTGAATATTCAAAAACATTGTAATGTGTTCTGGGCTTGATAAGTGCAGGCTAGTGTTGTATAAGAGTCTGAAAAGGATGAATATTGACAAGTACATTAAATACTGCTTAATATGATTATATCACACAGGCAAGGGAACAAGAATAGCATCATATGTGGAAGGAATGATGTTGAGATCTTCCTCATAGTCTCAGCAATAATGTCTAGCATGTCAGTGTTAGGTGTTTGTTATGTTTTGCCAGGGGAGGTGGTAGAAGCAGATATGTTTGCAAAGTTTAAAAGGCATTTAGACAGACACATGAACAGATAGAGAAGATAAGGCTATGGACCTTGTGCAGGCAGATGGGATCAGTTTAGAATGACATTATGGTCTGTGCAGACTTGGTGGGTCAAAGGGCCTGTTCTTGTGCTGTACTGTTCTATGCTCTGTGTTCTAATGTAACTAGTACATAGTCTATATCATGGTGTAATATGGACTTTGTTTAAGACGTGAGTCTCTTCTCATTAGACTCCCAAGTAGTTTTCTTCTACCTCACTTGACCAACAAAGCCCCATAGATCCCTATCAGGAAAGGGGATGATGGCAGCACCATCATAAGCTGGATCTTCCGTTAGGATGAGCTGTGGAGAGGATTCATCTTACAACAATAAATTTCCACCTACAAAATGTGAAAATTCCCATCATTGTGTAAATTAAATAGGAGATGAGGAAACTTTCACATGTCTCATGTAAATCCTGGCTGAATGGGTTTATTGCCCTTATGGAAAATGTTAATGCTGGCTCAGACTACCTTTCATCTAATTCACATTGGTTTAATGAAAGTTGACAAACCTCTGTGGGTTAGATGATCCCTGTAGCTATTTTAAGCTCGTGTTTTGGTCTTTTGTTAAAACTATATCAGTCCTTGCAATCCCCTTGCATTAAATTGGCTTCTGAGATTAAAGGATCAATAGTCTACACTTTGTATCATCTTAACAACATTTATATAGCAACTTTTACATAGTAAAATTCCCCAAGATGCTTCACAGCAGAGTTATCAGACATGATTTGATACCCTATCATGTAGACAATATTCACATTATTAATCAGATGCTTAGTTCAAGAGATTTGTTGGAAGTTGCTTCTTAAAGGCTGAGAAAGAAACAGTGAGGTTAAGGGAAGGAAATCTACAGTCAAGGACCTGCACAGCTGGTGGTGGTACGATCGCTAATGATGAGCCTAAAGATTTTGGGGATGCTCTAGAAAGGGATTTGGGTTAACACAGAATGCTTTGACAGTTGTACAATGGGGGAGCTGGCAGAGATAAGGAGTGGCAAAGCTGTGAGGTGATATGAATACAAGGATTAGTGCTTAAAGGCTCAGAATTTGCAGATCTCGATCTGGCGTAGGGCTGTGAATACATGGGTAGTATTTTAGTTGGACTTGGCCAGACACTCACCAAGTCCTAAAATCCTTTTGTGAACCAAATATGACAAAGCAAACAACCAGTCCCTGTAAAATGGGCCTAGCATTTCACTTCTAAAACAATACACATTACCAAAAACTTTTTATGTCTCAAAACATTTCAGGATATCTGATGTGCCTCTTGATGAAGACAATGGGAGTTGATGGAAGCACAACTAGTGGATTAAATATGTAAAAAGCTGATGTATAAATCATCAACCTCCAGGGTGAATATGTCTCTCAGAATCAGCATGGTGTCTGCTTCTGTGATGCTAACCCAGCAGTTTTGTTTTTACAGAGCCATTAAAATGTAAAGATGAGCTAAGATTATTTGCTACATTCTGCGTTGAATTTCAATGTTGCTATTCTTCAACAAAATTGCTTTCCACAGTTCACTTTGTGTCAATCAACATTTGGAGGCAATCTGATTGATCTTTCACTGTGTGTGTGTGTGCATGTAAATATATACACAAACAAAAATATACACTTATTTTCTTTCAGATCTGCAAGAAAGGTCAGTGCTGAGGCAGTATTAGTACATAAATGAGGCACAGAAAACATTTTTTTTTATCTGGCAGATCTGACAAAAATACTTGATACGAAAACAATTAGATTTTCTCCCATTCTTGAGTTAAGGACATTGGATTGGTGACAGATTAGGCTGAGTCTTACTGGAAATTAGCTCAATGTCATTTTTAGTGGGTTTTGTGAAGAGTTTTGTAGTGATTGTAATGAGGTCAGCCAGGTTGACCTTGTAGAATATGAGTTCCCTGACTGGGGTTGTGAACCTGGTCCAGTCAGGGAGCCTTGGCTGACAGATAAAAACAGAAGGCTCAGATATCCCGTCACTCTGACAGCTGGCCCTGAGGGAGCTGGATCAGTGTTAAGGACTTTCAACATGTAAATAAAGGCTGACTTGATGACAGAATACTGGCCTCTGTGGAGTTATTTCAGTGACAACGAGAGTACAGTATGCCCATGAAGCAATTTGCCTGCAACAGTCTTCTTTGAGTTGGGTAAACATTTCTGGCATGATGCTGTTATTTGGAGTCTTGACTCATTTGACCTTGACGTTGAAGACTGTTATTTTTTACCTGGCAAATGACATTCGGCAGATGAAAAGCAATGAATAATTCTCCTGACAGCTTGTGCACCCGCAGCATTTTTGGTTATTAGGAGTTGAACTTTCCCTGAAGTACCAGATATTAAAACCTTTCAGGAGTTGATGGTTTTAGTTAAGGAATATCATGGCCCTATGTCTCCTCTAATTTTGGGATGATAAGGGTTTTATTTGGCAATTTGAGAACCGGGGAATCTCTATCGGGATTTTTGACTAGGTTAAGATGACTGGCAAAGGCATGTGACTTTGTTTTAACCCTTAATGAGATGTGAGAGACTGTTTGGCATGTGGGATTAATGGTGTAACTGTGCGAAAGTGCATACTAGCTGAGGGACAACTGGACTTCAAACATGCACTCCAACTAGCTTTACCATTGGAAAATGTAGCAAGTGGAGCTTATGATTTGCAGGGTATTCTGATGAAAATGACACCCTCGCTGGGTCCAATTGAGCTTGGGGAATGCCACTTGAATGAAGGCAATTGCATAGACTCACTCAGGACATATCCTGAACAGAGGGACTCTAAGGTAGCCCACAGCAAAGCCCCAAAAAGAAGCCAAGACTCAGCCAAAGGGTTAAAAATATCTTCAGGGTCTGGGTTGGAATGCCATTTTAGCTGTTGCTGGTGTGTGTTCTCGAGACAGCAAAACAGTCCAAAAAGACTTAAATTGAGTAAGAGCTGGTACCCAGGAGAGTGCACACCCTGGAAAGTCCATCTACGTTTCGTTTTGAAAAGTTAAATTGCTCAGCAACATCCAGATCAGAACTAATCAAAATAAATGTCTGGTTAAATTGTCACCCGGCCCTAATGGAAGTCGATATCGGCGTGGCCGTTTCAGTCGCAGAATCAGTCTTTAACAAAATTCGCTCTGGACTCTAACCCTTTGGTTTGTGCAAGACCTCAGATGGATTGAGAACCTAATAGGGGGACCCTTAATAGATTAAGGATACAACTTCGGTTTTGGTCTCTTATGAGAAGCAGCTGGTTCAGTTAGCACTGAGTGTAGTAAAAGGCTCAGGCCCAAGCTGGATGGAGTGAAATTATTTGAGAAAGATTCACCTGGATTGGCACAACATTTTTCGATTAGAAAAAGGCTGCCTGAGTGTAGTCCTAATTAAATACCCAGAGGGTTTTCAGGAAAGTCGAGGGACTATCAAAGGAGCCAAGGCCACCTTGCATTTGACTTGGAAGCAACTCCATGATTCTGCCAGGCCTGACCAGTGCCATTTGCCTTGCAGACAAACGTAGAGGCAGAGATCAGGTTGCTGGAAGGTGAAGGAATCATCAAACCAGTCCAGTTTGCAGAATAGACTGCACTGGTCATACTGATTGTAAAACTTGATGGGTTGGTTTCCCTTTGTGGTGATTTTAAACAAACAACAAACCACTTTTTGCAGCTGAATAAATAACCAATCCTTTGCACTGAGAATTTATACACAAAGCTGGCAGGGGGTTGTCCTTCATGAAGCTGGATATGAGCCATGCACACCTCCAACTGCAGTTAGATGAAGATTCCCAGAAGAATGCTGGGAATACTTATAAGGGTTTGTACCAATATGCAAGACTGCCATTTGGGGTCAACCTGTACCATTTTTCAGCAGTTGTTGAAGAACATTTTACAAGGTCTACCCCAGGTTGCCATTGATCTGGATGATGTGCTAATTACAGGGAACAACAATAAGCAGCACTTAGAAACCTTGGACGTAATCCTTAGCTATCTCTCCGAGGCAGGCGTATGCTACAAAATGGAAAGAATGTGTGTTCTGGGCATCTTAAGTGACACACTTGGCCACAGAATTGAGATGCCTGGGTTACACTCATTGGAGGATATAGTGAGGGCGATCAAAGATGCCCTGGCTCCCATGTCTATACTGGAGCTTAAGTCTTTCCTTGGGATGGTGAATTATTATGGAAAGTTCATACTTAACCTTGCATCAACTCTTAACAAAGGGTCAGCCTTGGAAATGGTCACGTAGCTAAGCCATTTCTTTCAGGGAAGTGAAGAAACAGCTTTGATCCTCTAAGGTACTGGCACACTCTGGTCCCAAGTGAGATCTGGTGTTGACATGTAATGCCTGTGCATACAGCATCAGGGTAGTATTAGGTGGTCCAATGAAAAGGAATGCCCAATAGCGTATGTATTCAGGACTTTGGCTAATGCAGATGGAGAAGGAACATTTGGTGATCATATTTGGAGTCATAAAGTTTCACCAATACATTTGTGGATGTAATGTTTTAATAATAATAAACCACAAACCCCCGCTAGGTCTACTTAAAGAGGAGAAGGCAGTGCCACCCATAGCTTCAGGTTGAATTCAGCAATGGGCTTTAATATTAAGTATAATTACAAGTTTGGAACAGTGCATGGTGGTCTAAGTACCAAACACAGATACGTTGAGCTACCTCCTGATAGATATATCACCAACGGTACAGCTCCTGGAACAATCCGGAATGGCTTTACATTTTCTGGAAACACGTCCGGTCACAGCTGACAATATCAGATTTTGAACACAGAAAGACCCAGTCCTGGCAAAACTGGCGGTAATGGGGAAACCAAAGGACCGTCACACCCAGAACTGAAACCTTTTTGGACCCGGAGAGATTGGATCACAGTAGATGCTGGCATATTATTATGGGGAGCAAGACTGATTGTCCCAAGGAAAGGTCACATCCAGATACTGTCTGAACTCCACCAGGGTCATCCAAGGGTTTTGAGAAGTTTTGTCTGGTGGTCAGGATTGGATGTAGAAGTAGCCACGGTGGTGCATAAGTGCCCAGAGTGCCAACAAGGACAAAAGTTACTGCTAGTAGCACCCCCACATTCATATGGAATACCTGGAATGACCAGGTATTCCCTGGACTTGGTTACATGTCAGCTATGCAAGTCCATTCAGGGGCTCAATGTTCTTAGTCATTGTGGATGCCCACTCAAAATGGTAGGACATGCATTGAGTTTATTCATCAAACACAGAAACAGCAATACAAAAACTGTGTGCATTTTGTGCAGTACACAAACTCCTGGAAACATTGGTTACAGATAACAGGCCATCGTTTACCAGCAGGGAATTTGAGTATTTCCTAAAGTTGAATGGTATTCACCATATTTGGACAGCTCCATACCATCCACCATCCAATGATCTGGCAGAAAGAGGAGTTGTAACTTTGAGAGCAGACTTAAAGAAATAGCCTACAGCTTCACTCGGTATCAAACTGTCCCAATTACAATTTGATGATAAAACGACGAATTATTCAAAGAATTGCTAATGGGGAGAAGACTCCAAACCAAATTAAATCTGATCTTCCTGGACTTAGTGGGAGAGGGTGAAATGGTATCAGGATCATCAATGCCAGACACAACATTCCGCTAAGTGAGAGAGACAGTTTACTTTAGGAGATAGTGATTTGTAGGAATGGCCTTGTATGGATAAGAGGCATGGTCAATGCGATGTCAGGTCCAGTGGCATATAAAGTTTGGGTAGCCGCAACGGTTTTGAATAAGCATGTGAAAGTTGCAAACTCACAAACAGTGCGGGAGTAAAACATGCCAGGCTCCTCAATAGCCTTTCCAACTGTTTCAGAACCTATGGGTTCTCCTTCTCCATCAACTGTTGAAGATACCTCAGAATCCGAGATGGACATGGAGGATGTCACCGCTTTGATACCTTTGCTGCCTGAAGAAGAGGATGAATTTCTTTGGAGACACGCTGGATTCAAGAGACAAGCTACACGCTGCTCATATCAGAGGCAGAGTTCGGAACCTGACCTGGTGCTAAAGCATCCCAGGAGGAGAAACAAAAAAAAAGGAACTGGCCTAAGTTCTCAGACTTAGAGGGGCTGGGATGTAGGGATTGTAATGAGTTCAGCCAGGTAGACTTCATAGGGGTGTTAACCCAGTCCAATCAAGGAGCCCTGGCTTATATAAACAGGAGGCTCACTCTGAGAGCTGGCTTTGAGGAAGCTGGTCTGGCATCAAGAACACATGCCAATAAAGGTTGACGTGGTGATGGAATACTGGTCTCTGTGGAGTTACTTCAGTGAGCACATCAGTAACATGTCTCTTTAGCTTATCAAGGAAGAAACATCCCAGTTTTCCAGCACTCTGAGGACTGCTGGAGACCAGGCACCTTCTCAGGCCCTGGGAGAGGATAGTCCCATCGTGTTGGTAATTAATAACTTTACCTGAATGAACAGCCAAGCCTAGGGTCAGCAGGCAGGTTTGTCAGAGACACACAGTAAACTGGATTGGAAGTTGGAGGGGTTCACTAACGTTATCAGTATCATGTTGCCTCATAGAAAATAGAACATAGAACAGTACAGCACAGTACAGGCTCTTTGGCCCTCGATGTTGTGCTGGCCTTTTATCCTACTGTAAGATCAGACTAACCTACATGCTCTTCATTGTACTAACTTCCATATGCCTATCCAAGAGTCACTTAAATGTCCCTAATGTATCTGACTCAACTACCATTGTTGGCAGTGCATTCCACGCAACCACGCTCTTTGTAAAGAACCTACCTCTGATATCTCCCCTAAACCTTCCTCTAAAATTATTCTGCCTGGTGATAGACATTTCCGCCATGGGAGAAAGTCTCTGCCTATTCACTCTATCTATGCCTCTCGACATCTTGTACACCTCTATCAAGTCACCTCTCACCCTTCTTTGCACCAATGAGAAAAGCCCTAGGTCCCTCAACCTTTGTTCAAAAGAAATGCTCTCCAGTCCAGGCAGCATCCTGGTAAATCTCTTCTGCACGCTCTGTAAAGCTTCCCCATCTTACCTATAATGAAGTGACAGAACTGAACACAATATTCCAAGTATGGTCTAACCAGGCTTTTATAGAGCTGCAGCATAACCTCACGGCTCTTAAACTCAAGCCCCTGCTAGTGAAAGCCGACGCACCATACCTATCTTAACAAACCTATCAACTTGGGTGGCAACTTTGAGGGATCTATGGACATAGACCTCAAGATTCCTCTGCCAAGAATCCTATCCTTAACCCTGTATTCTGCATTCAAATTTGACCTTCCAAAGTGAATGACTTCACACTTTTCCAGGTTGAACTCCATCTGCCACTTATCAGCCCAGTTCTGCATCCTGTCAATGTTTCATTGCAACCTCACAACAGCCCTCCACACTATCCACCACTCCACCAATCTTCGTGTCATCAGCAAACTTATTAACCCACACTCCACTTCCTCATCCAAATCATTTATAAAAATCACAGAGCAGAGGTCCCAGAACTGACCATGTGGGACACTACTGGTCACCAAGCTCCAGGCTGAATATTTTCCATCTACCACCACCCTCTGTCTTCTATGGTGCGGCCAATTTTGTATTCATGCAGATAGGTTTCCCTGT
Source organism: Chiloscyllium plagiosum (assembly GCF_037043375.1). NCBI lineage: Eukaryota > Metazoa > Chordata > Chondrichthyes > Orectolobiformes > Hemiscylliidae > Chiloscyllium > Chiloscyllium plagiosum. Next base: position 34,118,024 of record NW_028270172.1, on the reverse strand, counting down.
ATCCCATGCCTCTTTACTTTCTGAATGAGCCTACCGTGGGGAATCTTATCAAATATCTTGCTAAAATCCATTTACACCACATCCACTGCTCTACCTTCATCAACGTGTTTTGTCACATCCTCAAAGTATTCAATAAGGATTGCGTGGAATGCCATGCTGACTATCTCGAATACAATTATAGCTTTCCAAGTAATCATAAATCCCGTCTCCCAGAATCCTGTCCAATACTTTGCCCACCACTGACGTAAAACTGGGTGGTCTGTAATTCCTAGAATTAACGCTACTCCTTTTCTTGAACTAGGGAATATCATTTGTTATCCTCCAATCATCTGGCACTACTCCAGTGGACAGTGAGGATGCAAAGATCATCGTCAAAGGCACAGCAATCTCTTCCCTCACTTCCTGTAGTAACTTTGGGTATAGCCTGTCTGGTCCTGGGGATTTATCTATCCTTATGTTTTTCAAAATTCAAAATTCTGAATTGTCTGCATCACGGCAGAAAAACAGTAATATTTGGACAAGCCCTTGCTGCATCCATTCAGGACGGTTGCACTGATCATATATGGGGAGTTTCAGAATCAGAATAGCTTTCTCACAATTTCTGAATAGTCAGAGCAAACACAAATGAGATTTCATCTTAAAGCATGATACACAATGGTTTGGAATTCTCCCAGAGTGAGGGCAATATGATGCCTTTACATGGATCTCTGAGTTATTTCACCTTATTGAGATGTATGTAGTACAGGCCATTTCACCAACAATATTGCAAAGTTATAAATCTGGCAGGACTGTACCGTCATTGTCCAGCCTTAATGCAGCCAACAAATGCACAATTGGTTCTAACAGACCATGTTCTTACAAACCTATGGCTCAGGAGAAAGTGAGGACTGCAGATGCTGGAGATCAGAGTTGAGAGTGTGTTGCTGGGAAAGAACAGCCAGTCAGGCAGCATCCGAGGAACAGGAGAATCAATGTTTTGGGCATAACCCCTTCAGGAGGAATGACTAACCCAAGTATTGAGGTAAGTACATGAAAGTTTGTTTAACTTACGTTCTTTTATCTCTGATATAGTGAAGAAAAAGCATTTGTGGAGCATGTAAAACAACAGAGGTCCTTTGCAGGTCTGGGAGAGTGTGGCCCTGAGCTGTGGCAGGGCTGACTGCAGGAAGAGTAGGTGGCGGTGCATGGGTGTGAGTGTGTGGTGGAGGATCTGGAAGGAGAATGGTTTCTGAAGGTTTTGGATTTGTAGTACTGGTTGTCCTATTCAGGTCCAAATTGTATTGGTCTGAATGTAGTCCGGAGTCCATGTGGGATCAGTCATTTCCATAGACAGGCAAAGAGGAAGGAGAGATGGCTGTTGTAGTGAGTCTGCTTCAGGACGTGGCTGAAGAGCTTCAGGGCAGAGGAGATGACCTGTGGGTTCAGTGAGAGAGACTCATTGAGATCCTTATAGAGAGAGGAGAACTTCATCAAGGTAGGCATCTTTGGAAGAGGCTTTGCAGTTGGGTTGAAATCAACTAGGAGAAAGTGAGGACTGCAGACGCTGGAGATCAGAGTTGAGAGTGTGGTGCTGGAATGACGTCATTCCTGATGAAGGGCTTATGCCTGAAACGTCGATTCTCCTGCTCCTTGGATGCTGCCTGACCTGCTGTGCTTTTCCAGCAACACACTCTCGAAACCTGTGGCTCAGTATGTGAAAAACCTCCAAGGCTTTGTAAAGCAATGAGATGGGTGGAACACGTCTGTGAATTGTTAAATGCAGATGAAACTTGTAAGTTCCCCTTTGATCATATCAAGGCCAAGTTTTGTAATGTACATTATTTGTCAATGAATGATCTGCACATTAAGTGCAGTTTGATGGCAGTTGTGTGACATCATCCTTGGATGCCTAATTAATGCATTTGCCCCTACCACAGCCTTGTATTACCAACATATCCACTCCGACCACAAAGACTAGAAATATAAACTTACTCTGCCCACTGTGAATGTATCAGCTGCCATTTCTCTTTGTTATTGCACAGTTGAGATTTGGTCAACGATTCTGTATTATCCAATTTGCAATCTTGGGAGTGAGTTACAGCTCCCCCAAATAAGCAGGATCACACCCACCATGATCCATCTTGTGTTGCTGTCCCTCTCAACCTCATCAACTTTCAACTTTCAGGTTTGCCATGTTGCTATTCAGCCCTTTTATTTGAACGTAATATCCCCTCAGGCCACTATATCAACCCACTGCCCTCCCACTGAAGCCAAAGTTATTATGATATGTGGACACCAGCCCCCACCCTACAGTACTCATTATCTTCTTTATATGTGAAGTTGCCCTGTTGTACCTGCCACACAGTGTGTTTTCACTCATATCTAGCAATGAAATTGCGAGTTGACACTTAATAGTAATAAATGATAAAAATTTTTTGTTAACCCAATTAATATTACAATAACAAAACACACTACAAACTAACAATTTACTCTATAAATCTATCAACCATATTGTGCTTTAACTTAACTCTGGATGATTATATGCCACCAGACTAGAGCTTGGCCTTGATCCATGTGGTGATGATGGTCTGGTCTTCTCCCAATGGCCCCAGGGGTGTCTTCTCCTCTGGGTTGTTGATCTCAAGTTACTGCTCCCGAGGATGATTTTGCGGTGATTCTTATACTTAGAAATCTTCACGCCCATTTGGAAGGTCTTCGATGTCTACCAATAGATCAACCAGGGCTCAATCACCCTGACTGATCAGACCCAACCAGGCAGTGACACGCCAAGGGCAGGTTCTTGAACATCCATATTTGGAAGTTTTGGGCCCATGTAGGTCATGTAGCCCTCTCCAAATAAGGGTGTGAGGCGCCCCTGTGTCTGGCAAACAACTCAATGTTTCTGATTGTCCTGGGGATGGCATTCAACTCGATTCCAATTCAAATATATATTGTACCGTCTGCAGCTGCTGGGTCAGTTGCATACTGCCTGCCTGTAGCTGTAGCCTGTCTGGATTCTGCTTCATGTTTATTCCAGAGCCTTTGGGCACAGTCACTTTTGATCAAGGCTTGCCTCAATTTCCCAGCGTGCCTCATTTATTGTCCATTTTTCATAAATCCATTATTTTGAGCTGCCTGTCTGGCTACACCCCCTTCATTGTCATTACCCCTTAGCATCACAACAGACTATAGCCCATCCCCAGATAGCTCAAGGTCTGGGAAAATTCAAACCAATTGTTTTTCTATTTTACACCTCGATTTAGGGAGTGAGGAAAGAGGCTGAACAGCAGGACCTCAAGGGCAGTAATCTCTGGGCTACTACCAGTGCCATATGCTAATGAGGCAAGGAATAGAAAGATAGGACAGATGAATGTGTGGTGAAGGAGCTGGGACAGGGAGCAAGGTTTCATGTTCTTGGATCATTGGGACTTCTTCTGGGGCAGGGGTGACCTGTACAAGAGGGACGGATTGCACCTAAACTGCAGGAGAACCAATATCCTGACAGAGTGGTTCACTAGTGACACTCGGAAAGTTTAAACTAGAGTGGCAGGGGGCTGGGAGCCAGAACAGCAGGTCAGCAAGTGGGGGGATTGAGGGGAAGGTAAATGTAAGGACCGGTAAATCAGAAAGGAAGGACAGGCAGAAAAATGTAAATAAACACGATGGTACTATTGGGCTGAAATGTGTTTATTTAAGCACGGTGGCTCAGTGGTTAGCACTGCTGCCTCATAGCATCAGGGTCCCAGGTTCAATTCCAGCCGCGGGTGACTGTCTGTGTGGAGTTTGCACATTCTCCCGGTGTCTGTATGGGTTTCCTCCCACAGTCCAAAGCTGTGCAAGTCAGGTGAATTGGCCATGCTAAATTGCCCATAGTTTTAGGTGCATTAGTCAGAGGAGAAATGGGTCTGGATGGGTTACTCTTCGGAGGTTCAGTGTGGACTGGTTGGGCCGAAGGGCCTGTTTCCATCTAAAAGAAAAGGAAATCATTATAGGTAAGGCAAACGAGCTTAGAGCCTGGATCATTACATGGGACTATGATGTTGCTGCCATTAGAGACTTTGAGAGAAGAACAGAAAGGGTTGAGGGTATATTTACGAGAATGTTGCCTGGAATGGAGGGAAGGTCTTATGAGGAAAGCTGAGGGACTTGAGGCTGCCTTCGTTACAGAGAAGAAGGTTGAGAGATGACTTAATTGAGACATATAAGATAATCAGAGGGTTGGATGGTTAAAGAGTTTTTTTCTCCGATGGTGATAGCACGAGGTGACATAGCTTTAAATTGAGGGGTGATAGATATAGGACAGATGTCAGAGGTAGCTTCTTTACTCAGAGAGTAGGAGGGGCATGGAACGCACTACCTGCAACAATATAAACTCACCAGCTTTAAGAGCATTTAAATGGTAATTGGACAGGTATATGGATGAGAATGGAATAGTATAGGTTAGATGGGCTTCAGATTAGTTCCACAGGTCAGCGCAACATTTTGGGTTGAAGGGCCTGTACTGCACTGTAATGTTCTATGTTCTATGAGCCAGGGCCCAATGTATCTACTCCAGCTTATTTAGAGAAACAAGACAGGAGATTGCTAGGGCCTTGACCAAGATCTTTGCTAGCCACTGGAGAGATCCCAGAGGACTGGTGAGTAACTAATGTTGTTCCTCTGTTCAAGAAGAAAAATAGAGATAATCCAGGAAACAATAGACTGGTGAGTCAGTGGTTGGGGAGCTATTGGAGAGAATTATTAGGGATAGGATTTATACACATTTGGAAAAGCATGACCTAATTAGGTGGCTTTGTGCAGGACAGGTTAGATCTTACAAACTTGATTGAACTTTTCGAGGAGGTGACAAAGCTGATCGATGAGAGTAGAATAGTGGATGCTGTCTACTTGGATTTTAGTAAGACTTTTGACAAGGTCCATCATGGTAGGCTCATCCAGAAGATTAAGATGTATGGGAACCACAGTGATTGGCTGTACTGGTTCACAATTGGCCTGCCCAGAGAAGGCAAAGAGTAGTGGTGGTAGAGGGTTTTTCAGGCTGGAGATGCGTGACTAGTGATGTTCTGCAAGGATCTGTCCTGGGACCTCTGCTGTTTGTGATTTGTAGAAATGACTTGAATGAAAATGTAGCTGGGTGTATTAGTGAGTTCGCAGATGATACAAAGATCAATGGAGTTGTGGATAGTGTAGAAGGTTGTCAAAGGTTACAATGGCAAATAGATCAGTTGTAGATATGGGCAGAGAAATGGCAGATGGAGTTTAATCCAGGTAAGTGTGACCTGCTGCACTTTGGGAGATCAAATGTTAAGGTAAAGTAACAGTTAATGGCAGGGCTCTAAACAGCATTGATAGATAGAGAATTTTGGGGTTCAAGTCCATAGCTCCCTAAAAGTGGTCACGCAAGTAGATAGGGTGATGAAGAAGGCATATGGCATGCTTGCCTTTATTGGTCAGGGAATTGAGTACAAGAGTCAGGATGTCATGTTGTAGCTTCATAACACTTGGTTTAGGCCACATTTATGCATTTAATTCTCATGACAAGGAGGATGTGGAGGCTTTAGAGAGGGCGCAGAAGATGTTTACCAGGATATTGCCTGGGTTAGAGGGAATGAACTATAAGGAGAGACTGGAAAAATTCAGGTTGTTTTCTCTGGAGTGGCAGAGGCTGATGGGAGATTTAATAGAAGTCTATGAAATTATGAGATGCATATATAGGTTTGATGGTCAGAATCTTTTTCCCAGAGTTGAAATATCTAACACGAGGTGACATGTATCTAAGGTGAAAGGGGAAAACCTCAAAGAAGATGCGAGGAGCCAATCTTTTACACAAGAGAGTGGTAGGAGCTGGAATGTGATGCCTGAGTGGTGGTGGAATCAGATATGATAAAGCCATTGAAGGGATTTTTACCGAAGCAGATGAATATGCGAGGAATGAAGGGAATTGGAAGGCAAGCAGAAGCAATTAGTTTAATTTGGTGTCATGTTCAGCACAACATTGTGAGCTGACGGGCCCGTTTCTGTGCTGTAATGTTAAATTCACTGTGGGCCGACGGGCCTGTTTCTGTGGTGTACTGTTCCATTCACTGTGGGCAGATGGGCCCGTTTCTGTACTGTACTGTTCCATTCACTGTAGGCTGACGGGCCCATTTCTGTGCTGTAATGTTCAATTAACTATGGGCGAACTGGCCTGTTTCTGTGCTGTACTGTTCCATTCACTGTGGGCCGACGGGCCCGTTTCTGTGCCGCACTGTCCAATTCACTGTGGGCCGATGGGCCCGTTTCTGTGCCGTACTGTTCCATTCGCTGAGGGCTGACGGGCCCATTTCTGTGCTGTATTGTTCCATTCACTGTGGGCCGATGGGCCCGCTTCTATATTGTATTGTTCCATTCACTGTGGGCCGACAGGCCCGTTTCTGTGCTGTATTATTCCATTCACTGTGGGCCAACAGGCCCATTTCTGTGCCGTACTGTCCAATTCACTGTGGGCCGACGGGCCTATTTCTGTGCCATACAGTTCCATTCGCTGAGGGCCGATGGGCCTGTTTCTGTGCTGTACTGTTCCATTCACTGTGGGCTGACGGGCCCAATTCTATACTGTACTGTTCCATTCACTGTGGGCTGACAGGCCCACTTCTATACTGTACTGTTCCATTCACTGTGGGCTTATGGGCTCGATTCTGTGCTGTACTGTTCCATTCACTATGGCCAATAGGTCGTTTTCTACTGGACTGTTCCATTCACTGTAGGCCAACAGGCCCATTTCTGTGCTGTACTGTTCAATTCACTGTGGGCCGACGGGCCCGTTTCTGTGCTGTACTGTTCCATTCACTGTGGGCCGACGGGCTTGTTTCTGTGCTGTACTGGTCCATTCACTGTGGGCTGACAGGCTCGTTTCTGTGCTGTACTGTTCCATTCACTGTGGGCTGACAGGCTCGTTTCTGTGCTGTACTGTTCAATTCACTATAGGCAGACAGGTCCATTTCTGTGCAGTACTGTACCATTCACTGTGGGCCGACAGGCCTGTTTCTGTACTGTTTTGTTCCATTCAATGTGGGCCGACGGGCCCGTTTCTGTGCTGGACTGTTTCATTCACTGTAGGCCGGCGGGCCCGTTTCTGTGCTGTACTGTTCCATTCAATATGGGCCCACGGGCCCATTTCTGTTCTGTACTGTTCCATTCACTGTGGGCCAACAAGCCTGTTTCTATGCTGTACTGTTCCATTCGAAGTGGGCCGACGGGCCTGTTTGTGTGCTTTACTGTTCCATTCATTGTGGGCCAACGGGCCCGTTTCTGTGCTGTACTATTCCATTCACTGTGGGCCAATGGGCCTTTTTCTGTACTGTACTGTTCCATTCACTTTGGGCCGATGGGCCCGTTTCTGTGCTGTACTGTTCCATTCACTGTGAGCTGACGGGACCATTTCTGTGCTGTACTGTTCAATTCCCTGTGGGCCAACAGGCCTGTTTCTGTGCTGTAGTTTTCCATGCACTGTGGGCCAACAGGACCTTTTTTGTGCTGTACTGCTCCATTCACTGTGGGCCGACGGGCCAGTTTCTGTGCTGTACTGTTCCATTCACTGTGGGCCGACGGGACCATTTCTGAGCTGTACTGTTCCATTCGACGTGGGCCGACAGGCCCGTTTCTGTGCTGTACTGTTCCATTCACTGTGGGCAGACGGGCCCGTTTCTGTGCTGTACTGTACTATTCACTGTAGGCCGACGAGCCCGTTTCTGTGCTGTACTGTTCCATTCATTGTGGGCCAACGGGCCCGTTTCTGTGCTGTACTATTCCATTCACTGTGGGCCAATGGGCCTTTTTCTGTACTGTACTGTTCCTTTCACTTTGGGCCAACGGGCCCGTTTCTGTGCTGTATTGTTCAATTCACTGTGGGCAGACGGGCCTGTTTCTGTGCTGTACTGTACCATTCACTGGAGGCCGACGAGCCCGTTTCTGTGCTGTACTGTTCCATTCATTGTGGGCCGACGGGCCCGTTTCTGTGCTGTACTATTCCATCCACTGTTGGCCGATGGGCCTTTTTCTGTACTGCACTGTTCCATTCACTTTGGGCCGACAGGCCCGTTTCTCTGATGTATTGTTCAATTCACTGTGGGCCGAAAGGCCCATTTCTGTGATGTATTGTTCAATTCACTGTGGGCCGACGGGCCAGTTTCTGTACTGTTTTGTTCCATTCACTGTGAGCCGACGGGCCCGTTTCTGTGCTGGACTGTTTCATTCACTGTAGGCCGGAGGGCCTGTTTCTGTGCTGTACTGTTCCATTCAATATGGGCTGACGGGCCTGTTTCTGTGCTATTCTGTTCCATTCACTGTGGGCCAAAGGCCTGTTTCTGTGCTGTATTGTTTGATTCATTGTGGTCAACAGGCCCACTTCTGTGCTGTATTGTTCCATTCCCTGTGGGCCGATGGGCCCGTTTCTGTACTGTCCTGTTCCATGCACAGTATGCCAACAGGCCCATTTCAGTGTTGCACTTTTCCATTCACTGTAGGCCGATGGGCCCGCTTCTGTACTGTACTGTTCCATTCACTGTGGGCCAACATGCCCATTTCTGTGCTGTACTGTTCCATTCACTGTGGGCCAACGGGCTCGTTTCTGTGCTGTCCTGTTCAAATCACTGTGGGCCGACGTGCCCGTTTCTGTGCTGTACTGTTCAATTTACTGTGGGCCGACAGGCCCGTTTCTGTGCTATACTGTTCAATTCACTGTGGGACAACAGGCCCATTTCTGTGCTGTACAGCTCCATTCACTGTAGGCCGGAGGGCCCATTTCTATGCCGTACTGTTCCATTCGATGTGGGCCGACTGGCGCGTTTCTGTGCTGTAATGTTCAAATAACTGTGGGCCAACTGACCCTTTTCTGTGCTATACTGTTCAATTCACTGTGGGCCGGCGGGCTCGTTTCTGTGCTGTACTGTTCAATTCACTGTGGTCCGGCGGGCTCGTTTCTGTGCTGTACTGTTCCATTCACTGTGGACCGATGGGCCCATTTCTGTGCTGTACTGTTCTATTCACTGTGGGCCGACGGGCCCATTTCTGTGCTGTACTGTTCCATTCACTGTGGGCCGACGGGCCCGTTTCTGAGCTGTACTGTTCCATTCACTGTGGGCCAACAGGTCCATTTCTGTGCTGTACTGTTCCATTCACTGTGGGCCGATGGGCCCGTTTCTGTGCTGTAGTGTTCAATTCACTGTGGCCCGACAGGCCCATTTCTGTGCTGTCCTGTTCCATGCACAGTATGCCAACAGGCCCATTTCAGTGTTGCACTTTTCCATTCACTGTAGGCCGATGGGCCCGCTTCTGTACTGTACTGTTCCATTCACTGTGGGCCAACATGCCCATTTCTGTGCTGTACTGTTCCATTCACTGTGGGCCGACGGGCCCGTTTCTGTGCTGTTCTGTTCAATTCACTGTGGGCCGACGTGCCCGTTTCTGTGCTGTACTGTTCAATTTACTGTGGGCCGACAGGCCCGTTTCTGTGCTATACTGTTCAATTCACTGTGGGACAACAGGCCCATTTCTGTGCTGTAAAGCTCCATTCACTGTAGGCCGGAGGGCCCATTTCTGTACTGTACTGTTCCATTCATTGTGGGCCGATGGGCCTGTTTCATTGCTGTACTGTTCCACTCATTGTGGCCCGATGGGCCCGTTTCTGTACTGTACTGTTGACTTCACTGTGATCCAACAGGACCATTTCTGTACTGTACTGTTGCATTCACTGTGGGCCGATGGGCCCGTTTTTGTGCTGTACTGTTCCATTCACTGTGGCCGACGGGCCCGTTTCTGTGCTGTACTGTTCCGTTCACTGTGGGTCCACGGGCCCGTTCTGTGCTGTACTGTTCAATTCACTGTGGGCCAACAGGTCTGTTTCTGTGCTGTAGTGTTCCATGCACTGTGGGCCAACTGGCCCATTTCTGTGCTGCACTGTTTCATTCACTGTAGGCCGACAGGCCCGCTTCTGTACTGTACTGTTCCATTCACTGTGGGTTCTTGGGCCCGTTTCTGTGCTGTACTGTTCCATTCACTGTTAGCCAACAGGCCCATTTCTGTGCTGTACTGTTCCATTCACTGTGGGCCGACAGGCCCGTTTCAGTACTGTACTGTTCCATTCACTGTGGACCGATGGGCCTGTTTCTGTGCTGTACTGTTCAATTCACTGTAAGCCAACGGGCCCATTTCTGTGCTGTAGTGTTCCATTCATTGTGGACCGACGGGCTCGTTTCTGTGCTGTACTGTTCCATTCACTGTGGGTTGCCGGGCCCGTTTCTGTGCTGTACTGTTCAATTCACTGTGGGCCGATGGGCCAGTTTCAGTGCTTTACTGTTTAATTCACTGAGAGCCAACAGGCCCATTTCTGAGCTGTACTGTTCCATTCACTGTGGGCCGATGGGCCTGTTTCTCTGCTGTACTGTTCAATTCACTGTAAGCCAACGGGCCCATTTCTGTGCTGTTTTTTTCCATTCACTGTGGACCGACGGGCCCATTTCTGTGCTGTACTGTTCAATTCACTGTGGCCGATGGGCCCGTTTCTGTGCTGTACTGTTCCATTCACTGTTGGCTGACGGGCCCGTTTCTGTGCTATACTGTTCAATTCACTGTGGGACAACAGGCCCATTTCTGTGCTGTACAGCTCCATTCACTGTAGGCCGGAGGGCCCATTTCTATGCCGTACTGTTCCATTCGATGTGGGCCGACGGGCGCGTTTCTGTGCTGTAATGTTCAATTAACTGTGGGCCAACTGACCCTTTTCTGTGCTATACTGTTCAATTCACTGTGGGCCGGCGGGCTCGTTTCTGTGCTGTACTGTTCAATTCACTGTGGTCCGGCGGGCTCGTTACTGTGCTGTACTGTTCCATTCACTGTGGACCGATGGGCCCATTTCTGTGCTGTACTGTTCTATTCACTGTGGGCCGACGGGCCCATTTCTGTGCTGTACTGTTCCATTCACTGTGGGCCGACGGGCCCGTTTCTGAGCTGTACTGTTCCATTCACTCTGGGCCAACAGATCCATTTCTGTGCTGTACTGTTCCATTCACTGTGGGCCGATGGGCCCGTTTCTGTGCTGTAGTGTTCAATTCACTGTGGCCCGACAGGCCCATTTCTGTGCTGTCCTGTTCCATGCACAGTATGCCAACAGGCCCATTTCAGTGTTGCACTTTTCCATTCACTGTAGGCCGATGGGCCCGCTTCTGTACTCTACTGTTCCATTCACTGTGGGCCAACATGCCCATTTCTGTGCTGTTCTGTTCAATTCACTGTGGGCCGACGTGCCCGTTTCTGTGCTGTACTGTTCAATTTACTGTGGGCCGACAGGCCCGTTTCTGTGCTATACTGTTCAATTCACTGTGGGACAACAGGCCCATTTCTGTGCTGTACAGCTCCATTCACTGTAGGCCGGAGGGCCCATTTCTGTACTGTACTGTTCCATTCATTGTGGGCCGATGGGCCTGTTTCATTGCTGTACTGTTCCACTCATTGTGGCCCGATGGGCCTGTTTCTGTACTGTACTGTTGACTTCACTGTGATCCAACAGGACCATTTCTGTACTGTACTGTTGCATTCACTGTGGGCCGATGGGCCCGTTTCTGTGCTGTACTGTTCCATTCACTGTGGGCCGATGGGTCTTTCTCTTTACTGTGCTGTTCCATTCACTTTGGGCCAACGGTCCTGTTTCTGTGCTGTATTGTTCCATTCACTGTGGGCCGATAGGCCCGTTTCTGTGATGTATTGTTCAATTCACTGTGGGCCGACGGGCCCAATTCTGTACTGTGTTGTTCAATTCACCGTGGGACAACGGGCCCGTTTCTGTGATGTATTGTTCAATTCACTGTGGGCCGACAGGACCAATTCTGTACTGTGTTGTTCAATTCACGGTGGTTCGACCGGCCTGTTTCTGTGCTGTACTGTTCCATTCATTGTGGTCCGACGGGCCCGTTTCTGTGCTGTACTGTTCCATTCACTGTAGGCCGACGGGCCCGTTTCTATGCTGTACTGTTCCATTCGATGTGGGCCGACGGGCCCGTTTTTGTGCTGTACTGTTCCATTCACTGTGGCCGACGGGCCCGTTTCTGTGCTGTACTGTTCCGTTCACTGTGGGTCCACGGGCCCGTTCTGTGCTGTACTGTTCAATTCACTGAGGGCCAACAGGTCTGTTTCTGTGCTGTAGTGTTCCATGCACTGTGGGCCAACTGGCCCATTTCTGTGCTGCACTGTTTCATTCACTGTAGGCCGACAGGCCCGCTTCTGTACTGAACTGTTCCATTCACTGTGGGTTCTTGGGCCCGTTTCTGTGCTATACTGTTCCATTCACTGTGGGTCGACGGGCCAGTTTCTGTGCTGTACTGTTCAATTCACTGTTAGCCAACAGGCCCATTTCTGTGCTGTACTGTTCCATTCACTGTGGGCCGACAGGCCCGTTTCAGTACTGTACTGTTCAATTCACTGTGGCCGATGGGCCCGTTTCTGTGCTGTACTGTTCCATTCACTGTTGGCTGACGGGCCCGTTTCTGTGCTGTACTGTTCAATTTACTGTGGGCCAACAGGCCTGTTTCTGTGCTGTAGTGTTTTATTCATTGTGGACCGACGGGCTTGTTTCTGTGCTGTACTGTTCCATTCACTGTGGGCCGACGGGCCAGTTTCAGTGCTTTACTGTTTAATTCACTGAGAGCCAACAGGCCCATTTCTGAGCTGTACTGTTCCATTCACTGTGGGCCGATGGGCCTGTTTCTCTGCTGTACTGTTCAATTCACTGTGGACCGATGGGCCCATTTCTGTGCTGTACTGTTCTATTCACTGTGGACCGACGGGCCCATTTCTGTGCTGTACTGTTCAATTCACTGTGGTCCGGCGGGCTCGTTTCTGTGCTGTACTGTTCAATTCACTGTGGGCCGGCGGGCCTGTTACTGTGCTGTACTGTTCCATTCACTGAGGACCGATGGGCCCATTTCTGTGCTGTACTGTTCTATTCACTGTGGGCCGACGGGCCCATTTCTGTGCTGTACTGTTCCATTCACTGTAGGCCGACGGGCCCGTTTCTGAGCTGTACTGTTCCATTCACTGTGGGCCAACAGGTCCATTTCTGTGCTGTACTGTTCCATTCACTGTGGGCCGATGGGCCCGTTTCTGTGCTGTAGTGTTCAATTCACTGTGGCCCGACAGGCCCATTTCTGTGCTGTCCTGTTCCATGCACAGTATGCCAACAGGCCCATTTCAGTGTTGCACTTTTCCATTCACTGTAGGCCGATGGGCCCGCTTCTGTACTGTACTGTTCCATTCACTGTGGGCCAACATGCCCATTTCTGTGCTGTACTGTTCCATTCACTGTGGGCCGACGGGCCCGTTTCTGTGCTGTTCTGTTCAATTCACTGTGGGCCGACGTGCCCGTTTCTGTGCTGTACTGTTCAATTTACTGTGGGCCGACAGGCCCATTTCTGTGCTGTACAGCTCCATTCACTGTAGGCCGGAGGGCCCATTTCTGTACTGTACTGTTCCATTCATTGTGGGCCGATGGGCCTGTTTCATTGCTGTACTGTTCCACTCATTGTGGCCCGATGGGCCTGTTTCTGTACTGTACTGTTGACTTCACTGTGATCCAACAGGACCATTTCTGTACTGTACTGTTGCATTCACTGTGGGCCGATGGGCCCGTTTCTGTGCTGTACTGTTCCATTCACTGTGGGCCGATGGGTCTTTCTCTTTACTGTGCTGTTCCATTCACTTTGGGCCAACGGTCCTGTTTCTGTGCTGTATTGTTCCATTCACTGTGGGCCGATAGGCCCGTTTCTGTGATGTATTGTTCAATTCACTGTGGGCCGACGGGCCAGTTTCAGTGCTTTACTGTTTAATTCACTGAGAGCCAACAGGCCCATTTCTGAGCTGTACTGTTCCATTCACTGTGGGCCGATGGGCCTGTTTCTCTGCTGTACTGTTCAATTCACTGTAAGCCAACGGGCCCATTTCTGTGCTGTTTTTTTCCATTCACTGTGGACCGACGGGCCCATTTCTGTGCTGTACTGTTCAATTCACTGTGGCCGATGGGCCCGTTTCTGTGCTGTACTGTTCCATTCACTGTTGGCTGACGGGCCCGTTTCTGTGCTATACTGTTCAATTCACTGTGGGACAACAGGCCCATTTCTGTGCTGTACAGCTCCATTCACTGTAGGCCGGAGGGCCCATTTCTATGCCGTACTGTTCCATTCACTGTGGGCCAATAGGCCCATTTCTGTGCTGTAATATTTCATTCCCTGTGGCCCGACAGGCCCATTTCTGTACTGTACTGTTTCATTCACTGTGGGCCGACGGGCCTGTTTCTGTGCTGTACTGTTCCATTCACTGTGGGCCGACGGCCAGTTTCTGTACTTTTTTGTTCCATTCACTGTGGGCCGACGGGCCCATTTCTGTGCTGGACTGTTTCATTCACTGTAGGCCGGCGGGCCCGTTTCTGTGCTGTACTGTTCCATTCACTGTAGGCCGACGGGCCCGTTTCTATGCTGTACTGTTCCATTCGATGTGGGCCGACGGGCCCGTTTTTGTGCTGTACTGTTCCATTCACTGTGGCCGACGGGCCCGTTTCTGTGCTGTACTGTTCCGTTCACTGTGGGTCCACGGGCCCGTTCTGTGCTGTACTGTTCAATTCACTGTGGGCCAACAGGTCTGTTTCTGTGCTGTAGTGTTCCATGCACTGTGGGCCAACTGGCCCATTTCTGTGCTGCACTGTTTCATTCACTGTAGGCCGACAGGCCCGCTTCTGTGCTGTACTGTTCCATTCACTGTGGGTTCTTGGGCCCGTTTCTGTGCTGTACTGTTCCATTCACTGTGGGTCGACGGGCCAGTTTCTGTGCTGTACTGTTCAATTCACTGTTAGCCAACAGGCCCATTTCTGTGCTGTACTGTTCCATTCACTGTGGGCCAACAGGCCCGTTTCAGTACTGTACTGTTCCATTCACTGTGGACCGATGGGCCTGTTTCTGTGCTGTACTGTTCAATTCACTGTAAGCCAACGGGCCCATTTCTGTGCTGTTTTTTTCCATTCACTGTGGACCGACGGGCCCATTTCTGTGCTGTACTGTTCAATTCACTGTGCCCGATGGGCCCGTTTCTGTGCTGTACTGTTCCATTCACTGTTGGCTGATGGGCCCGTTTCTGTGCTGTACTGTTCAATTTACTGTGGGCCAACAGGCCTGTTTCTGTGCTGTAGTGTTCCATTCATTGTGGACCGACGGGCCCGTTTCTGTGCTGTACTGTTCCATTCACTGTGGGTTGCCGGGCCCGTTTCTGTGCTGTACTGTTCAATTCACTGTGGGCCGACGGGCCAGTTTCAGTGCTTTACTGTTTAATTCACTGAGAGCCAACAGGCCCATTTCTGAGCTGTACTGTTCCATTCACTGTGGGCCGATGGGCCTGTTTCTCTGCTGTACTGTTCAATTCACTGTAAGCCAACGGGCCCATTTCTGTGCTGTTTTTTTCCATTCACTGTGGACCGACGGGCCCATTTCTGTGCTGTACTGTTCAATTCACTGTGGCCGATGGGCCCGTTTCTGTGCTGTACTGTTCCATTCACTGTTGGCTGACGGGCCTGTTTCTGTGCTGTACTGTTCAATTTACTGTGGGCCGACAGGCCCGTTTCTGTGCTATACTGTTCAATTCACTGTGGACAACAGGCCCATTTCTGTGCTGTACAGCTCCATTCACTGTAGGCCGGAGGGCCCATTTCTATGCCGTACTGTTCTATTTCGATGTGGGCCGACGGGCGCGTTTCTGTGCTGTAATGTTCAATTAACTGTGGGCCAACTGACCCTTTTCTGTGCTAAACTGTTCAATTCACTGTGGGCCGGCGGGCTCGTTTCTGTGCTGTACTGTTCAATTCACTGTGGGCCGACGTGCCCGTTTCTGTGCTGTACTGTTCAATTTACTGTGGGCCGACAGGCCCGTTTCTGTGCTATACTGTTCAATTCACTGTGGGACAACAGGCCCATTTCTGTGCTGTACAGCTCCATTCACTGTAGGCCGGAGGGCCCATTTCTGTACTGTACTGTTCCATTCATTGTGGGCCGATGGGCCTGTTTCATTGCTGTACTGTTCCACTCATTGTGGCCCGATGGGCCTGTTTCTGTACTGTACTGTTGACTTCACTGTGATCCAACAGGACCATTTCTGTACTGTACTGTTGCATTCACTGTGGGCCGATGGGCCCGTTTCTGTGCTGTACTGTTCCATTCACTGTGGGCCGATGGGTCTTTCTCTTTACTGTGCTGTTCCATTCACTTTGGGCCAACGGTCCTGTTTCTGTGCTGTATTGTTCCATTCACTGTGGGCCGATAGGCCCGTTTCTGTGATGTATTGTTCAATTCACTGTGGGCCGACGGGCCCAATTCTGTACTGTGTTGTTCAATTCACCGTGGGACAACGGGCCCGTTTCTGTGATGTATTGTTCAATTCACTGTGGGCCGACAGGACCAATTCTGTACTGTGTTGTTCAATTCACGGTGGTTCGACCGGCCTGTTTCTGTGCTGTACTGTTCCATTCATTGTGGTCCGACGGGCCCGTTTCTGTGCTGTACTGTTCCATTCACTGTAGGCCGACGGGCCCGTTTCTATGCTGTACTGTTCCATTCGATGTGGGCCGACGGGCCCGTTTTTGTGCTGTACTGTTCCATTCACTGTGGCCGACGGGCCCGTTTCTGTGCTGTACTGTTCCGTTCACTGTGGGTCCACGGGCCCGTTCTGTGCTGTACTGTTCAATTCACTGAGGGCCAACAGGTCTGTTTCTGTGCTGTAGTGTTCCATGCACTGTGGGCCAACTGGCCCATTTCTGTGCTGCACTGTTTCATTCACTGTAGGCCGACAGGCCCGCTTCTGTACTGAACTGTTCCATTCACTGTGGGTTCTTGGGCCCGTTTCTGTGCTATACTGTTCCATTCACTGTGGGTCGACGGGCCAGTTTCTGTGCTGTACTGTTCAATTCACTGTTAGCCAACAGGCCCATTTCTGTGCTGTACTGTTCCATTCACTGTGGGCCGACAGGCCCGTTTCAGTACTGTACTGTTCAATTCACTGTGGCCGATGGGCCCGTTTCTGTGCTGTACTGTTCCATTCACTGTTGGCTGACGGGCCCGTTTCTGTGCTGTACTGTTCAATTTACTGTGGGCCAACAGGCCTGTTTCTGTGCTGTAGTGTTTTATTCATTGTGGACCGACGGGCTTGTTTCTGTGCTGTACTGTTCCATTCACTGTGGGCCGACGGGCCAGTTTCAGTGCTTTACTGTTTAATTCACTGAGAGCCAACAGGCCCATTTCTGAGCTGTACTGTTCCATTCACTGTGGGCCGATGGGCCTGTTTCTCTGCTGTACTGTTCAATTCACTGTGGACCGATGGGCCCATTTCTGTGCTGTACTGTTCTATTCACTGTGGACCGACGGGCCCATTTCTGTGCTGTACTGTTCAATTCACTGTGGTCCGGCGGGCTCGTTTCTGTGCTGTACTGTTCAATTCACTGTGGGCCGGCGGGCCTGTTACTGTGCTGTACTGTTCCATTCACTGAGGACCGATGGGCCCATTTCTGTGCTGTACTGTTCTATTCACTGTGGGCCGACGGGTCCATTTCTGTGCTGTACTGTTCCATTCACTGTAGGCCGACGGGCCCGTTTCTGAGCTGTACTGTTCCATTCACTGTGGGCCAACAGGTCCATTTCTGTGCTGTACTGTTCCATTCACTGTGGGCCGATGGGCCCGTTTCTGTGCTGTAGTGTTCAATTCACTGTGGCCCGACAGGCCCATTTCTGTGCTGTCCTGTTCCATGCACAGTATGCCAACAGGCCCATTTCAGTGTTGCACTTTTCCATTCACTGTAGGCCGATGGGCCCGCTTCTGTACTGTACTGTTCCATTCACTGTGGGCCAACATGCCCATTTCTGTGCTGTACTGTTCCATTCACTGTGGGCCGACGGGCCCGTTTCTGTGCTGTTCTGTTCAATTCACTGTGGGCCGACGTGCCCGTTTCTGTGCTGTACTGTTCAATTTACTGTGGGCCGACAGGCCCATTTCTGTGCTGTACAGCTCCATTCACTGTAGGCCGGAGGGCCCATTTCTGTACTGTACTGTTCCATTCATTGTGGGCCGATGGGCCTGTTTCATTGCTGTACTGTTCCACTCATTGTGGCCCGATGGGCCTGTTTCTGTACTGTACTGTTGACTTCACTGTGATCCAACAGGACCATTTCTGTACTGTACTGTTGCATTCACTGTGAGCCGATGGGCCCGTTTCTGTGCTGTACTGTTCCATTCACTGTGGGCCGATGGGTCTTTCTCTTTACTGTGCTGTTCCATTCACTTTGGGCCAACGGTCCTGTTTCTGTGCTGTATTGTTCCATTCACTGTGGGCCGATAGGCCCGTTTCTGTGATGTATTGTTCAATTCACTGTGGGCCGACGGGCCAGTTTCAGTGCTTTACTGTTTAATTCACTGAGAGCCAACAGGCCCATTTCTGAGCTGTACTGTTCCATTCACTGTGGGCCGATGGGCCTGTTTCTCTGCTGTACTGTTCAATTCACTGTAAGCCAACGGGCCCATTTCTGTGCTGTTTTTTTCCATTCACTGTGGACCGACGGGCCCATTTCTGTGCTGTACTGTTCAATTCACTGTGGCCGATGGGCCCGTTTCTGTGCTGTACTGTTCCATTCACTGTTGGCTGACGGGCCCGTTTCTGTGCTATACTGTTCAATTCACTGTGGGACAACAGGCCCATTTCTGTGCTGTACAGCTCCATTCACTGTAGGCCGGAGGGCCCATTTCTATGCCGTACTGTTCCATTCACTGTGGGCCAATAGGCCCATTTCTGTGCTGTAATATTTCATTCCCTGTGGCCCGACAGGCCCATTTCTGTACTGTACTGTTTCATTCACTGTGGGCCGACGGGCCTGTTTCTGTGCTGTACTGTTCCATTCACTGTGGGCCGACGGCCAGTTTCTGTACTTTTTTGTTCCATTCACTGTGGGCCGACGGGCCCATTTCTGTGCTGGACTGTTTCATTCACTGTAGGCCGGCGGGCCCGTTTCTGTGCTGTACTGTTCCATTCACTGTAGGCCGACGGGCCCGTTTCTATGCTGTACTGTTCCATTCGATGTGGGCCGACGGGCCCGTTTTTGTGCTGTACTGTTCCATTCACTGTGGCCGACGGGCCCGTTTCTGTGCTGTACTGTTCCGTTCACTGTGGGTCCACGGGCCCGTTCTGTGCTGTACTGTTCAATTCACTGTGGGCCAACAGGTCTGTTTCTGTGCTGTAGTGTTCCATGCACTGTGGGCCAACTGGCCCATTTCTGTGCTGCACTGTTTCATTCACTGTAGGCCGACAGGCCCGCTTCTGTGCTGTACTGTTCCATTCACTGTGGGTTCTTGGGCCCGTTTCTGTGCTGTACTGTTCCATTCACTGTGGGTCGACGGGCCAGTTTCTGTGCTGTACTGTTCAATTCACTGTTAGCCAACAGGCCCATTTCTGTGCTGTACTGTTCCATTCACTGTGGGCCAACAGGCCCGTTTCAGTACTGTACTGTTCCATTCACTGTGGACCGATGGGCCTGTTTCTGTGCTGTACTGTTCAATTCACTGTAAGCCAACGGGCCCATTTCTGTGCTGTTTTTTTCCATTCACTGTGGACCGACGGGCCCATTTCTGTGCTGTACTGTTCAATTCACTGTGCCCGATGGGCCCGTTTCTGTGCTGTACTGTTCCATTCACTGTTGGCTGATGGGCCCGTTTCTGTGCTGTACTGTTCAATTTACTGTGGGCCAACAGGCCTGTTTCTGTGCTGTAGTGTTCCATTCATTGTGGACCGACGGGCCCGTTTCTGTGCTGTACTGTTCCATTCACTGTGGGTTGCCGGGCCCGTTTCTGTGCTGTACTGTTCAATTCACTGTGGGCCGACGGGCCAGTTTCAGTGCTTTACTGTTTAATTCACTGAGAGCCAACAGGCCCATTTCTGAGCTGTACTGTTCCATTCACTGTGGGCCGATGGGCCTGTTTCTCTGCTGTACTGTTCAATTCACTGTAAGCCAACGGGCCCATTTCTGTGCTGTTTTTTTCCATTCACTGTGGACCGACGGGCCCATTTCTGTGCTGTACTGTTCAATTCACTGTGGCCGATGGGCCCGTTTCTGTGCTGTACTGTTCCATTCACTGTTGGCTGACGGGCCTGTTTCTGTGCTGTACTGTTCAATTTACTGTGGGCCGACAGGCCCGTTTCTGTGCTATACTGTTCAATTCACTGTGGACAACAGGCCCATTTCTGTGCTGTACAGCTCCATTCACTGTAGGCCGGAGGGCCCATTTCTATGCCGTACTGTTCTATTTCGATGTGGGCCGACGGGCGCGTTTCTGTGCTGTAATGTTCAATTAACTGTGGGCCAACTGACCCTTTTCTGTGCTATACTGTTCAATTCACTGTGGGCCGGCGGGCTCGTTTCTGTGCTGTACTGTTCAATTCACTGTGGGCCGGCGGGCCCGTTTCTGTGCTGTACTGTTCAATTCACTGTGGGCCGGCGGGCCCGTTTCTGTGCTGTACTGTTCAATTCACTGTGGTCCGGCGGGCTCGTTACTGTGCTGTACTGTTCCATTCACTGTGGACCGATGGGCCCGTTTCTGTGCTGTACTGTTCTATTCACTGTCGGCCGACGGGCCCATTTCTGTGCTGTACTGTTCCATTCACTGTGGGCCGACGGGCCCGTTTCTGAGCTGTACTGTTCCATTCACTGTGGGCCAACAGGTCCATTTCTGTGCTGTACTGTTCCATTCACTGTGGGCCGATGGGCCCGTTTCTGTGCCGTAGTGTTCAATTCACTGTGGCCCGACAGGCCCATTTCTGTGCTGTCCTGTTCCATGCACAGTATGACAACAGGTCCATTTCAGTGTTGCACTTTTCCATTCACTGTAGGCCGATGGGCCCGCTTCTGTACTGTACTGTTCCATTCACTGTGGGCCAACATGCCCATTTCTGTGCTGTACTGTTCCATTCACTGTGTGCCGACGGGCCCGTTTCTGTGCTGTTCTGTTCAATTCACTGTGGGCCGACGTGCCCGTTTCTGTGCTGTACTGTTCAATTTACTGTGGGCCGACAGGCCCGTTTCTGTGCTATACTGTTCAATTCACTGTGGGACAACAGGCCCATTTCTGTGCTGTACAGCTCCATTCACTGTAGGCCGGAGGGCCCATTCCTGTGCTGTACTGTTCCATTCGATGTGGGCCGACGGGCCTGTTTCTGTGCTGTACTGTTCCCTTCACTGTGGCCGATGGGCCCATTTTTGTGTTGTACTGTTCCATCCACTGTGGGCCGACGGGCCCGTTTCTGTGCCATACTATTCCATTCACTGTGGGGCGACGGGTCCGTTCCGTGCTGTACTGTCCCATTCACTGTGTGCCAACAGGCCTGTTTCTGTGCTGTACTGTTCCATGCACTGTATGCCAACAGGCCCATTTCTGTGTCACACTGTTCCATTCACTGTGGGCCGACAGGCCCGTTTCTGTGCTGTACTGTTCCATTCACTGTGGGCCGACGGGCCCGTTTCTGTGCTGTACTGTTCCATTCACTGTGGGACAACAGGCCTGTTTCTGTGCTGTATTGTTCGATTCACTGTGGTCAACAGGCCCACTTCTGTGCTGTATTGTTCTATTCCCTGTGGGCCGATGGGCCCGTTTCTGTGCTGTACTGTTCCTATCATTGTGGGCCGATGGGCCCATTTTTGTACTGTACTGTTCAATTCAATGTGGGCCGATGGGCCTGTTTCTGTGCTATACTGGTGAATTCACTGTGGTCAACAGGACCATTTCTGTGCTGTACTGTTGCATTCACTGAGGGCTGACGGGCCCGTTTCTGTGCTGTTTTGTTCCATTCACTGTGGGCCGACAGGACCATTTCTGTGCTGTTTTGTTCCATTCACTGTGGGCCGACGGGCGCGTTTCTGTGCTGTAATGTTCAATTAACTGTGGGCCAACTGACCCTTTTCTGTGCTGTACTGTTCAATTAACTGTGGGCCGGCGGGCTCGTTTCTGTGCTGTACTGTTCAATTCACTGTGGGCCGGTGGGCTCGTTTCTGTGCTGTACTGTTCCATTCACTGTGGACCGATGGGCCCATTTCTGTGCTGTACTGTTCTATTCACTGTGGGCCGACGGGCCCATTTCTGTGCTGTACTGTTCCAATCACTGTGGGCCGACGGGCCGTTTCTGTGCTGTACTGTTCCATTCACTGTGGGCCGTCTGGCCCGTTTCTGTACTGTACTGTTCCGTTCCCTGTAAGCCGACGGGCCCGTTTCTGTGCTATACTGTTCCATGCACTGTATGCCAACAGGCCCATTTCTGTTTTGCACTGTTCCATTCACTGTTGGCCGACAGGCCCTTTTCTGTGCTGTACTGTTCCATTCACTGTGGGCCGATGGTCCCGCTTCTGTACTGTACTGTTCCATTCACTGTGGGCCAACGGGCCCATTTCTGTGCTGTACTGTTCCATTCACTGTGGGCCGACGGGCCCGTTTCTGTGCTGTACTGTTGAATTTACCGTGGGCCGACAGGCCCATTTCTGTGCTGTACTGTTCAATTCACTGTGGGACAACAGGCCCATTTCTGTGCCGTACTGTTCCATTCACTGTGGGCCAATAGGCCCATTTCTGTGCTGTACTGCTCCATTCACTGTAGGCCGGCGGGCCCATTTCTATGCTGTACTGTTTCATTCGATGTGGGCCGACGGGCCTGTTTCTGTGCTGTACTGTTCCCTTCACTGTGGGCGATGGGCCCATTTCTGTGCTGTACTGTTCCATTCACTGTGGGCCAATAGGCCCATTTCTGTGCTGTAATATTTCATTCCCTGTGGCCCGACAGGCCCATTTCTGTACTGTACTGTTTCATTCACTGTGGGCCAACAGGCCTGTTTCTGTGCTGTACTGTTCCATGCACTGTATGCCAATAGGCCCATTTCTGTGTTGCACTTTTCCATTCACTGTGGGCCGACAGGACCGATTCTGTGCTGTACTGTTCCATTCACTGTGGCGGATGGGCCCATTTCTGTGCTGTACTGTTCAATTCACTGTGGGACAACAGGCTCATTTCTGTGCTGTACTGTTCCATTCACTGTGGGCCAATAGGCCCATTTCTGTGCTGTAATATTTCATTCCCTGTGGCCCGACAGGCCCATTTCTGTACTGTACTGTTTCATTCACTGTGGGCCGACGGGCCTGTTTCTGTGCTGTACTGTTCCATTCACTGTGGGCCGACGGCCAGTTTCTGTACTTTTTTGTTCCATTCACTGTGGGCCGACGGGCCCATTTCTGTGCTGGACTGTTTCATTCACTGTAGGCCAACAGGCCTGTTTCTGTGCTGTACTGTTCCATGCACTGTATGCCAATAGGCCCATTTCTGTGTTGCACTTTTCCATTCACTGTGGGCCGACAGGACCGATTCTGTGCTGTACTGTTCCATTCACTGTGGCGGATGGGCCCATTTCTGTGCTGTACTGTTCAATTCACTGTGGGACAACAGGCTCATTTCTGTGCTGTACTGTTCCATTCACTGTGGGCCAATAGGCCCATTTCTGTGCTGTAATATTTCATTCCCTGTGGCCCGACAGGCCCATTTCTGTACTGTACTGTTTCATTCACTGTGGGCCGACGGGCCTGTTTCTGTGCTGTACTGTTCCATTCACTGTGGGCCGACGGCCAGTTTCTGTACTTTTTTGTTCCATTCACTGTGGGCCGACGGGCCCATTTCTGTACTGTACTGTTTCATTCACTGTGGGCCGACGGGCCTGTTTCTGTGCTGTACTGTTCCATTCACTGTGGGCCGACGGCCAGTTTCTGTACTTTTTTGTTCCATTCACTGTGGGCCGACGGGCCCATTTCTATGCTGTACTGTTCCATTCGATGTGGGCCGACGGGCCCGTTTTTGTGCTGTACTGTTCCATTCACTGTGGCCGACGGGCCCGTTTCTGTGCTGTACTGTTCCGTTCACTGTGGGTCCGCGGGCCCGTTCTGTGCTGTACTGTTCAATTCACTGTGGGCCAACAGGTCTGTTTCTGTGCTGTAGTGTTCCATGCACTGTGGGCCAACTGGCCCATTTCTGTGCTGCACTGTTTCATTCACTGTAGGCCGACAGGCCCGCTTCTGTGCTGTACTGTTCCATTCACTGTGGGTTCTTGGGCCCGTTTCTGTGCTGTACTGTTCCATTCACTGTGGGTCGACGGGCCAGTTTCTGTGCTGTACTGTTCAATTCACTGTTAGCCAACAGGCCCATTTCTGTGCTGTACTGTTCCATTCACTGTGGGCCAACAGGCCCGTTTCAGTACTGTACTGTTCCATTCACTGTGGACCGATGGGCCTGTTTCTGTGCTGTACTGTTCAATTCACTGTAAGCCAACGGGCCCATTTCTGTGCTGTTTTTTTCCATTCACTGTGGACCGACGGGCCCATTTCTGTGCTGTACTGTTCAATTCACTGTGCCCGATGGGCCCGTTTCTGTGCTGTACTGTTCCATTCACTGTTGGCTGATGGGCCCGTTTCTGTGCTGTACTGTTCAATTTACTGTGGGCCAACAGGCCTGTTTCTGTGCTGTAGTGTTCCATTCATTGTGGACCGACGGGCCCGTTTCTGTGCTGTACTGTTCCATTCACTGTGGGTTGCCGGGCCCGTTTCTGTGCTGTACTGTTCAATTCACTGTGGGCCGACGGGCCAGTTTCAGTGCTTTACTGTTTAATTCACTGAGAGCCAACAGGCCCATTTCTGAGCTGTACTGTTCCATTCACTGTGGGCCGAAGGGCCTGTTTCTCTGCTGTACTGTTCAATTCACTGTAAGCCAACGGGCCCATTTCTGTGCTGTTTTTTTCCATTCACTGTGGACCGACGGGCCCATTTCTGTGCTGTACTGTTCAATTCACTGTGGCCGATGGGCTCGTTTCTGTGCTGTACTGTTCCATTCACTGTTGGCTGACGGGCCTGTTTCTGTGCTGTACTGTTCAATTTACTGTGGGCCGACAGGCCCGTTTCTGTGCTATACTGTTCAATTCACTGTGGGACAACAGGCCCATTTCTGTGCTGTACAGCTCCATTCACTGTAGGCCGGAGGGCCCATTTCTATGCCGTACTGTTCTATTTCGATGTGGGCCGACGGGCGCGTTTCTGTGCTGTAATGTTCAATTAACTGTGGGCCAACTGACCCTTTTCTGTGCTATACTGTTCAATTCACTGTGGGCCGGCGGGCTCGTTTCTGTGCTGTACTGTTCAATTCACTGTGGGCCGGCGGGCCCGTTTCTGTGCTGTACTGTTCAATTCACTGTGGGCCGGCGGGCCCGTTTCTGTGCTGTACTGTTCAATTCACTGTGGTCCGGCGGGCTCGTTACTGTGCTGTACTGTTCCATTCACAGTATGACAACAGGTCCATTTCAGTGTTGCACTTTTCCATTCACTGTAGGCCGACGGGCCCGCTTCTGTACTGTACTGTTCCATTCACTGTGGGCCAACATGCCCATTTCTGTGCTGTACTGTTCCATTCACTGTGGGCCGACGGGCCCGTTTCTGTGCTGTTCTGTTCAATTCACTGTGGGCCGACGTGCCCGTTTCTGTGCTGTACTGTTCAATTTACTGTGGGCCGACAGGCCCGTTTCTGTGCTATACTGTTCAATTCACTGTGGGACAACAGGCCCATTTCTGTGCTGTACAGCTCCATTCACTGTAGGCCGGAGGGCCCATTCCTGTGCTGTACTGTTCCATTCGATGTGGGCCGACGGGCCTGTTTCTGTGCTGTACTGTTCCCTTCACTGTGGCCGATGGGCCCATTTTTGTGTTGTACTGTTCCATCCACTGTGGGCCGACGGGCCCGTTTCTGTGCCGTACTATTCCATTCACTGTGGGGCGACGGGTCCGTTCCGTGCTGTACTGTCCCATTCACTGTGTGCCAACAGGCCTGTTTCTGTGCTGTTCTGTTCCATGCACTGTATGCCAACAGGCCCATTTCTGTGTCACACTGTTCCATTCACTGTGGGCCGACAGGCCCGTTTCTGTGCTGTACTGTTCCATTCACTGTGGGCCGACGGGCCCGTTTCTGTGCTGTACTGTTCCATTCACTGTGGGACAACAGGCCTGTTTCTGTGCTGTATTGTTCGATTCACTGTGGTCAACAGGCCCACTTCTGTGCTGTATTGTTCTATTCCCTGTGGGCCGATGGGCCCGTTTCTGTGCTGTACTGTTCCTATCATTGTGGGCCGATGGGCCCATTTTTGTACTGTACTGTTCAATTCAATGTGGGCCGATGGGCCTGTTTCTGTGCTATACTGGTGAATTCACTGTGGTCAACAGGACCATTTCTGTGCTGTACTGTTGCATTCACTGAGGGCTGACGGGCCCGTTTCTGTGCTGTTTTGTTCCATTCACTGTGGGCCGACAGGACCATTTCTGTGCTGTTTTGTTCCATTCACTGTGGGCCGATGGGCGCGTTTCTGTGCTGTAATGTTCAATTAACTGTGGGCCAACTGACCCTTTTCTGTGCTGTACTGTTCAATTAACTGTGGGCCGGCGGGCTCGTTTCTGTGCTGTACTGTTCAATTCACTGTGGGCCGGTGGGCTCGTTTCTGTGCTGTACTGTTCCATTCACTGTGGACCGATGGGCCCATTTCTGTGCTGTACTGTTCTATTCACTGTGGGCCGACGGGCCCATTTCTGTGCTGTACTGTTCCAATCACTGTGGGCCGACGGGCCGTTTCTGTGCTGTACTGTTCAATTTACTGTGGGCCGACAGGCCCGTTTCTGTGCTATACTGTTCAATTCACTGTGGGACAACAGGCCCATTTCTGTGCTGTACAGCTCCATTCACTGTAGGCCGGAGGGCCCATTCCTGTGCTGTACTGTTCCATTCGATGTGGGCCGACGGGCCTGTTTCTGTGCTGTACTGTTCCCTTCACTGTGGCCGATGGGCCCATTTTTGTGTTGTACTGTTCCATCCACTGTGGGCCGACGGGCCCGTTTCTGTGCCGTACTATTCCATTCACTGTGGGGCGACGGGTCCGTTCCGTGCTGTACTGTCCCATTCACTGTGTGCCAACAGGCCTGTTTCTGTGCTGTTCTGTTCCATGCACTGTATGCCAACAGGCCCATTTCTGTGTCACACTGTTCCATTCACTGTGGGCCGACAGGCCCGTTTCTGTGCTGTACTGTTCCATTCACTGTGGGCCGACGGGCCCGTTTCTGTGCTGTACTGTTCCATTCACTGTGGGACAACAGGCCTGTTTCTGTGCTGTATTGTTCGATTCACTGTGGTCAACAGGCCCACTTCTGTGCTGTATTGTTCTATTCCCTGTGGGCCGATGGGCCCGTTTCTGTGCTGTACTGTTCCTATCATTGTGGGCCGATGGGCCCATTTTTGTACTGTACTGTTCAATTCAATGTGGGCCGATGGGCCTGTTTCTGTGCTATACTGGTGAATTCACTGTGGTCAACAGGACCATTTCTGTGCTGTACTGTTGCATTCACTGAGGGCTGACGGGCCCGTTTCTGTGCTGTTTTGTTCCATTCACTGTGGGCCGACAGGACCATTTCTGTGCTGTTTTGTTCCATTCACTGTGGGCCGATGGGCGCGTTTCTGTGCTGTAATGTTCAATTAACTGTGGGCCAACTGACCCTTTTCTGTGCTGTACTGTTCAATTAACTGTGGGCCGGCGGGCTCGTTTCTGTGCTGTACTGTTCAATTCACTGTGGGCCGGTGGGCTCGTTTCTGTGCTGTACTGTTCCATTCACTGTGGACCGATGGGCCCATTTCTGTGCTGTACTGTTCTATTCACTGTGGGCCGACGGGCCCATTTCTGTGCTGTACTGTTCCAATCACTGTGGGCCGACGGGCCGTTTCTGTGCTGTACTGTTCCATTCACTGTGGGCCGTCTGGCCCGTTTCTGTACTGTACTGTTCCGTTCCCTGTAAGCCGACGGGCCCGTTTCTGTGCTATACTGTTCCATGCACTGTATGCCAACAGGCCCATTTCTGTTTTGCACTGTTCCATTCACTGTTGGCCGACAGGCCCTTTTCTGTGCTGTACTGTTCCATTCACTGTGGGCCGATGGTCCCGCTTCTGTACTGTACTGTTCCATTCACTGTGGGCCAACGGGCCCATTTCTGTGCTGTACTGTTCCATTCACTGTGGGCCGACGGGCCCGTTTCTGTGCTGTACTGTTGAATTTACCGTGGGCCGACAGGCCCATTTCTGTGCTGTACTGTTCAATTCACTGTGGGACAACAGGCCCATTTCTGTGCCGTACTGTTCCATTCACTGTGGGCCAATAGGCCCATTTCTGTGCTGTACTGCTCCATTCACTGTAGGCCGGCGGGCCCATTTCTATGCTGTACTGTTTCATTCGATGTGGGCCGACGGGCCTGTTTCTGTGCTGTACTGTTCCCTTCACTGTGGGCGATGGGCCCATTTCTGTGCTGTACTGTTCCATTCACTGTGGGCCAATAGGCCCATTTCTGTGCTGTAATATTTCATTCCCTGTGGCCCGACAGGCCCATTTCTGTACTGTACTGTTTCATTCACTGTGGGCCAACAGGCCTGTTTCTGTGCTGTACTGTTCCATGCACTGTATGCCAATAGGCCCATTTCTGTGTTGCACTTTTCCATTACTCCTGTGGGCCGACAGGACCGATTCTGTGCTGTACTGTTCCATTCACTGTGGCGGATGGGCCCATTTCTGTGCTGTACTGTTCAATTCACTGTGGGACAACAGGCTCATTTCTGTGCTGTACTGTTCCATTCACTGTGGGCCAATAGGCCCATTTCTGTGCTGTAATATTTCATTCCCTGTGGCCCGACAGGCCCATTTCTGTACTGTACTGTTTCATTCACTGTGGGCCGACGGGCCTGTTTCTGTGCTGTACTGTTCCATTCACTGTGGGCCGACGGCCAGTTTCTGTACTTTTTTGTTCCATTCACTGTGGGCCGACGGGCCCATTTCTGTGCTGGACTGTTTCATTCACTGTAGGCCGGCGGGCCCGTTTCTGTGCTGTACTGTTCTATTCAATATGGGCCGACGGGCCCGTTTCTGTGCTATTCTGTTCCATTCACTGTGGGCCGACGGGCCCATTTCTGTGCTGTACTGTTCCATTCACTGTAGGCCAACAGGCCTGTTTCTGTGCTGTTTTGTTCGATTCACTGTGGCCAACAGGCCCACTTCTGTACTCTACTGTTCCATTCCCTGTGGGCCGATGGACCCGCTTCTGTACTGTACTGTTCAATTCACTGTGGGCCGATGGGCCCGTTTCTGTGCTGTACTGTTCAATTCATTGTGGGCCGACGGGCCCATTTTTGTACTGTACTGTTCAATTCAATGTGGGCCGATGGGCCTGTTTCTGTGCTGTACTGTTGAATTCACTGTGGTCCAACAGGACCATTTCTGTGCTGTACTGTTGTATTCACTGTGGGCCGACGGGCCCGTTTCTGTACTGTACTGTTCCATTCACTGTGAGCCAACGGGCCTGTTTCTGTGCTGTTTTGTTCCATTCACTGTGGGCCGACGGGACCATTTCTGTGCTGCACTGTTCCATTCACTGTGGGCCGATGGGCGCGTTTCTGTGCTGTAATGTTCAATTAACTGTGGGCCAACTGACCCTTTTCTGTGCTATACTGTTCAATTCACTGTGGGCCGGCGGGCTCGTTTCTGTGCTGTACTGTTCAATTTACCGTGGGCCGACAGGCCCATTTCTGTGCTGTACTGTTCAATTCACTGTGGGACAACAGGCCCATTTCTGTGCTGTACTGTTCCATTCACTGTGGGCCAATAGGCCCATTTCTGTGCTGTACTGCTCCATTCACTGTAGGCCGGCAGGCCCATTTCTATGCTGTACTGTTCCATTCGATGTGGGCCGACGGGCCTGTTTCTGTGCTGTACTGTTCCCTTCACTGTGGGCGATGGGCCCATTTCTGTGCTGTACTGTTCCATTCACTGTGGGCCAATAGGCCCATTTCTGTGCTGTAATATTTCATTCCCTGTGGCCCGACAGGCCCATTTCTGTACTGTACTGTTTCATTCACTGTGGGCCAACAGGCCTGTTTCTGTGTTGTACTGTTCCATGCACTGTATGCCAATAGGCCCATTTCTGTGTTGCACTTTTCCATTCACTGTGGGCCGACACGACCGATTCTGTGCTGTACTGTTCCATTCACTGTGGCGGATGGGCCCATTTCTGTGCTGTACTGTTCAATTCACTGTGGGACAACAGGCCCATTTCTGTGCTGTACTGTTCCATTCACTGTGGGCCAATAGGCCCATTTTTGTGCTGTAATATTTCATTCTCTGTGGCCCGACAGGCCCATTTCTGTACTGTACTGTTTCATTCACTGTGGGCCGACGGGCCTGTTTCTGTGCTGTACTGTTCCATTCACTGTGGGCCGACGGGCCAGTTTCTGTACTTTTTTGTTCCATTCACTGTGGGCCGACGGGCCCGTTTCTGTGCTGGACTGTTTCATTCACTGTAGGCCGGTGGGCCCGTTTCTGTGCTGTACTGTTCTATTCAATATGGGCCGACGGGCCTGTTTCTGTGCTATTCTGTTCCATTCACTGTGGGCCGACGGGCCCATTTCTGTGCTGTACTGTTCCATTCACTGTAGGCCAACAGGCCTGTTTCTGTGCTGTTTTGTTCGATTCACTGTGGCCAACAGGCCCACTTCTGTACTCTACTGTTCCATTCCCTGTGGGCCGATGGACCCGCTTCTGTACTGTACTGTTCAATTCACTGTGGGCCGATGGGCCCGTTTCTGTGCTGTACTGTTCAATTCATTGTGGGCCGACGGGCCCATTTTTGTACTGTACTGTTCAATTCAATGTGGGCCGATGGGCCTGTTTCTGTGCTGTACTGTTGAATTCACTGTGGTCCAACAGGACCATTTCTGTGCTGTACTGTTGTATTCACTGTGGGCTTTCGGGCCCGTTTCTGTACTGTACTGTTCCATTCACTGTGAGCCAACGGGCCTGTTTCTGTGTGTTTTGTTCCATTCACTGTGGGCCGACGGGACCATTTCTGTGCTGCACCGTTCCATTCACTGTGGGCCGATGGGCGCGTTTTTGTGCTGTAATGTTCAATTAACTGTGGGCCAACTGACCCTTTTCTGTGCTATACTGTTCAATTCACTGTGGGCCGGCGGGCTCGTTTCTGTGCTGTACTGTTCAATTCAATGTGGGCCGGCGGGCTCGTTTCTGTGCTGTCCTGTTCCATTCACTGTGGACTGATGGGCCCATTTCTGTGCTGTACTGTTCTATTCACTGTGGGCCCATGGGCCTGTTTCTGTGCTGTACTGTTGAATTCACTGTGGGCCAATAGGCCCATTTCTGTGCTGTAATATTTCATTCCCTGTGGCCCGACAGGCCCATTTCTGTGCTGTACTGTTCCATTCACTGTGGGCCGACAGGCCCATTTCTGTGCTGTACTGTTTCATTCACTGTGGGCCGACGGGCCCGTTTCTGTGCTGGACTGTTTCATTCACTGTAGGACGATGGGCCCGTTTCTGTGCTGTACTGTTCTATTCAATATGGGCAGACGGGCCTGTTTCTGTGCTATTCTGTTCCATTCACTGTGGGCCGACGGGCCCATTTCTGTGTTGTACTGTTCCATTCACTGTAGGCCAACAGGCCTGTTTCTGTGCTGTTTTGTTCGATTCACTGTGGCCAACAGGCCCACTTCTGTACTCTACTGTTCCATTCCCTGTGGGCCGATGGACCCGCTTCTGTACTGTACTGTTCAATTCACTGTGGGCCGATGGGCCCGTTTCTGTGCTGTACTGTTCAATTCATTGTGAGCTGAAAGGCCCATTTTTGTACTGTACTGTTCAATTCAATGTGGGCCGATGGGCCTGTTTCTGTGCTGTATTGTTGAATTCACTGTGGTCCAACAGGACCATTTCTGTGCTGTACTGTTGTTTTCACTGTGGGCCGACGGGCCCGTTTCTGTACTGTACTGTTCCATTCACTGTGAGCCAACGGGCCTGGTTCTGTGCTGTTTTGTTCCATTCACTGTGGGCCGACGGGACCATTTCTGTGCTGCACTGTTCCATTCACTGTGGGCCGGCGGGCGCATTTCTGTGCTGTAATGTTCAATTAACTGTGGGCCAACTGACCCTTTTCTGTGCTATACTGTTCAATTCACTGTGGGCCGGCAGGCTCGTTTCTGTGCTGTACTGTTCTATTCACTGTGGGCCGACAGACCCATTTCTGTGCTGTACTGTTCCATTCACTGTGGGCTGACGGGCCCGTTTCTGTGCTGTACTGTTCCATTCACTGTGGGCCAACAGGTCCATTTCTGTGCTGTACTGTTCCATTCACTGTGGGCCGATGGGCCCGTTTCTGTGCTGTAGTGTTCAATTCACTGTGGCCCGACAGGCCCATTTCTGTGCTGTCCTGTTCCATGCACAGTATGCCAACAGGCCCATTTCAGTGTTGCACTTTTCCATTCAGTGTAGGCCGATGGGCCCGCTTCTGTACTGTACTGTTCCATTCACTGTTGGCCAACAAGCCCATTTCTGTGCTGTACTGTTCCATTCACTGTGGGCCAACGGGCTCGTTTCTGTGCTGTCCTGTTCCATTCACTGTGGGCCGACGGGCCCGTTTCTGTGCTGTTCTGTTCAATTCACTGTGGGCCGACGTGCCCGTTTCTGTGCTGTACTGTTCAATTTACTGTGGGCCGACAGGCCCGTTTCTGTGCTATACTGTTCAATTCACTGTGGGACAACAGGCCAATTTCTGTGCTGTACTGCTCCATTCACTGTAGGCCGGTGGGCCCTTTTCTATGCTGTACTGTTCCATTCGATGTGGGCCGACGGGCCTGTTTCTGTGCTGTACTGTTCCCTTCACGGTGGCCGATGGGGCTATTTCTGTGCTGTACTGTTCCATTCACTGTGGGGCGACGGGTCCGTTTCTGTGCTATACTGTTCCATTCACTGTGTGCCAACAGGCCTGTTTCTGTGCTGTACTGTTCCATGCACTGTATGCCAACAGGCCCATTTCTGTGTTGCACTGTTCCATTCACTGTGGGCCGACAGCCCCGTTTCTGTGCTGTACTGTTCCATTCACTGTGGGCCGATGGGCACGTTTCTGTGCTGTACTGTTCCATTCACTGTGGTCCGACAGGCCCGTTTCTGTGCTGTACTGTTCCATTCACTGTGGGCCAACGGGCCCATTTCTGAGCTGTACTGTTCAATTCACTGTGGGCCGATGGGCTTGTTTCTGTGTTGTACTGTTCTATTCACTGTGGGCCGAAGGGCTTGTTTCTGTGCTGTACTGTTCCATTCACTGTGGGCCAACTGACCCGTTTCTGTGCTGTACTGTTCCATTCACAGTGGGCCGATGGGCTCGTTTCTGTGCTGTACTGTTCCATTTAATGTGTGCCGACGGGCCCGTTTCTGTGCTGTACTGTTCAATTCACTATAGGCCGGCGGGCCCGTTTCTATGCTGTACTGTTCCATTCGATGTGGGCCGATGGGCCCGTTTCTGTGCTGTTCTGTTCAATTCACTTTGGTCTGACGGGCCCGTTTCTGTGCTGTACTGTTCCATTCACTATAGGCCGGCCGGCCTGTTTCTATGCTGTACTGTTCCATTTGATGTGGACCGACGTGCCCGTTTGTGTGCTGTACTGTTCATTCACACTGGGCCAACGGGTCCATTCCTGAGCTGTACTGTTCAATTCACGGTGGGCCGATGGACCCGTTTCTGTGCTATACTGTTCAATTCACTGTGGGCCAACAGGCCCATTTCTGTGCTGTACTGTTCCATTCACTGAGGGCCAACGGGCTCGTTTATGTGCTGTACTATTCCATTCAATGTGGGCCGACAGGCCCGTTTCTGTGCTGTACTGTTCAATTTACCGTGGGCCGACAGGCCCATTTCTGTGCTGAACTGTTCAATTCACTGTCGGCCGACGGGCCCGTTTCTGTGCTGTACTGTTCAATTCATTGTGGGCTGATGTGCCCATTTTTGTACTGTACTGTTCAATTCAATGTGGGCCGATGGGCCTGTTTCTGTGCTGTACTGTTGAATTCACTGTGGTCCAACAGGACTATTTCTGTGCTGTACTGTTGTTTTCACTGTGGGCCGACGTGCCCGTTTCTGTACTGTACTGTTCCATTCACTGTAAGCCAACGGGCCTGGTTCTGTGCTGTTTTGTTCCATTCACTGTGGGCCATTTCTGTGCTGCACTGTTCCATTCACTGTGGGCCAACTGACCCGTTTCTGTGCTGCACTGTTCAATTCACTGTGGGCTGGCGGGCTCGTTTCTGTGCTGTACTGTTCAATTCACTGTGGGCTGGCGGGCTCGTTTCTGTGCTGTACTGTTCCATTCACTGTGGACCGATGGGCCCATTTCTGTGCTGTACTGTTCTATTCACTGTGGGCCGACGGGCCCATTTCTGTGCTGTACTGTTCCATTCACTGTGGGCCGACGGGCCCGTTTCTGAGCTGTACTGTTCCATTCACTGTGGGCCGATGGGCCCGTTTCTGTGCTGTAGTGTTCAATTCACTGTGGCCCAACAGGTCCATTTCTGTGCTGTACTGTTCCATTCACCGTGGGCCGATGGGCCCTTTTCTGTGCTGTAGTGTTCAATTCACTGTGGCCCAACAGGCCCATTTCTGTGCTGTCCTGTTCCATGCACAGTATGCCAACAGGCCCATTTCAGTGTTGCACTTTTCAATTCACTGTAGGCCGATGGGCCCGCTTCTGTACTGTACTGTTCCATTCACTGTGGGCCAACATGCCCATTTCTGTGCTGTACTGTTCCATTCACTGTGGGCCAACGGGCTCGTTTCTGTGCTGTCCTGTTCCATTCACTGTGGGACGACAGGCCCGTTTCTGTGCTGTTCTGTTCAATTCACTGTGGGCCGACGTGCCCGTTTCTGTGCTATACTGTTCAATTCACTGTGGGACAACAGGCCCATTTCTGTGCTGTACTGCTCCATTCACTGTAGGCCGGTGGGCCCATTTCTATGCTGTACTGTTCCATTCGATGTGGGCCGACGGGCCTGTTTCTGTGCTGTACTGTTCCCTTCACGGTGGCCGATGGGCCCATTTCTGTGCTGTACTGTTCCATTCACTGTGTGCCAACAGGCCTGTTTCTGTGCTGTACTGTACCATGCACTGTATGCCAACAGGCCCATTTCTGTGTTGCACTGTTCCATTCACTGTGGGCCGACGGGCCCGTTTCTGTGCTGTACTGTTCTATTCACTGTGGGCCGATGGGTCTTTCTCTTTACTGTGCTGTTCCATTCACTTTGGGCCACCGGTCCCGTTTCTGTGCTGTATTGTTCCATTCACTGTGGGCCGATAGGCCCGTTTCTGTGATGTATTGTTCAATTCACTGTGGGCCGACGGGCCCAATTCTGTACTGTGTTGTTCAATTCACCGTGGGACAACGGGCCCGTTTCTGTGATGTATTGTTCAATTCACTGTGGGCCGACAGGACCAATTCTGTACTGTGTTGTTCAATTCACGGTGGTTCGACCGGCCTGTTTCTGTGCTGTACTGTTCCATTCATTGTGGTCCGACGGGCCCGTTTCTGTGCTGTACTGTTCCATTCACTGTAGGCCGACGGGCCCGTTTCTATGCTGTACTGTTCCATTCGATGTGGGCCGACGGGTCTTTCTCTTTACTGTGCTGTTCCATTCACTTTGGGCCACCGGTCCCGTTTCTGTGCTGTATTGTTCCATTCACTGTGGGCCGATAGGCCCGTTTCTGTGATGTATTGTTCAATTCACTGTGGGCCGACGGGCCCAATTCTGTACTGTGTTGTTCAATTCACGGTGGTTCGACCGGCCCGTTTCTGTGCTGTACTGTTCCATTCATTGTGGTCCGACGGGCCCGTTTCTGTGCTGTACTGTTCCATTCACTGTGGCCGACGGGCCCGTTTCTGTGCTGTACTGTTACGTTCACTGTGGGTCCACGGGCCCGTTCTGTGCTGTACTGTTCAATTCACTGTGGGCCAACAGGTCTGTTTCTGTGCTGTAGTGTTCCATGCACTGTGGGCTTACTGGCCCATTTCTGTGCTGCACTGTTTCATTCACTGTAGGCCGACAGGCCCGCTTCTGTACTGTACTGCTCCATTCACTGTGGGTTCTTAGGCCCGTTTCTGTGCTGTACTGTTCAATTCACTGTGGGTCGACGGGCCAGTTTCTGTGCTGTACTGTTCAATTCACTGTGAGCCAACAGGCCCATTTCTGTGCTGTACTGTTCCATTCACTGTGGGCCGACAGGCCCGTTTCAGTACTGTACTGTTCAATTCACTGTGGACCGATGGGCCTGTTACTCTGCTGTACTGTTCAATTCACTGTAAGCCAACAGACCCATTTCTGTGCTGTTTTTTTCCATTCACTGTGGACCGACGGGCCCATTTCTGTGCTGTACTGTTCAATTCACTGTGGCCGATGGGCCTGTTTCTGTGCTGTACTGTTCCATTCACTGTTGGCTGACGGGCCCGTTTCTGTGCTGTACTGTTCAATTTACTGTTGGCCAACAGGCCTGTTTCTGTGCTGTACTGTTCCATTCACTGTTGGCTGACGGGCCCGTTTCTGTGCTGTTCTGTTCAATTCACTTTGGGCCGATGGGCCCGTTTCTGTGCTGTACTGTTCCATTCACTGTGGGCCGTTTGGACCGTTTCTGTGCTGTACTTTTCCATTCACTGTGGGCCAAAAGGCCCATTTCTGTGCTGTACTGTTCCATTCAGAGTGGGCTGATGGGCCCTTTTCTGTGCTGTACTGTTCCATTCACTGTGGGCCGACGGGACCATTTCTGTGCTGTACTGTTCAATTCACTGTGGGCCAACAGGCCCATTTCTGTGCTGCACTGTTCCACTCACTGTGGGCCGACGGGCCCGTTTCTGTGCTGTACTGTTCCATTCACTGTGGGCCGACAGGCCCATTTCTGTGCTGTATTGTTTAATTCACTGTGGGACGACGGGCCTGTTTCTGTGCTGTATTGTTCAATTCACTGTGGGCCGACGGGCCCGTTTCTGTGCTGTACTGTTCAATTTACCGTGGGCAGACAGGCCCGTTTCTGTGCTTTACTGTTCAATTCACTGTGGGACAACAGGCCCATTTCTGTTCTGTACTGTTCCATTCACTGTGGGCAAATAGGACCATTCCTGTGCTGTAATATTCCATCCACTGTGGGCAGACGGGCCGGTTTCTGTGCTGTACTGTTCCATCCACTGTGGGCAAACGGGCCCGTTTGTGTGCTGTACTGTTCCATTCGATGTGGGCAGATGGGCCCGTTTCTGTGCTGTACTGTTCCATTCACTGTGGGCCGATGGGCCTTTTTCTGTCCTGTACTGTTCCATTCACTTTGGGCCAACGGGCCGGTTTCTGTGCTGTATTGTTCAATTCACTGTGGGCCGACGGGCCCCTTTCTGTGCTGTACTATCCCATTCACTGTGGGCCGACGGGCCCGTTTCTGTGCTTACTGTTCCATTCTCTGTGGGCCGACGGGCCCGTTTCTATGCTGTACTGTTCCATTCGATGTGGGCCGAGGGTCCCGGTTTTGTGCTGTACTGTTCCATTCACTGTGGGCCAACAGGTCTGTTTCTGTGCTGCACTGTTCCATTCACTGTGGGCCTACGGGCCCGTTTCTGTGCTGTACTGTTCAATTCACTGCGGGCCAACCGGCTCGTTTCTGTTCTGTACTGTTCAATTCACTGTGGGCCGACAGGCCCATTTCTGTGCAGTACTGTACCATTCACTGTGGGCCGACAGGCCCATTTCTCTGATGTACTGTTCCATTCACTGTGGGCCGACGGGCCCATTTCTATGCTGTACTGTTCCATTCGATGTGGGCTGACGGGCCCGTTTTTGTGCTGTACTGTTCCATTCACTGTGGACAGACGGGCCCGTTTCTGTGCTGTACTATTCCATTCACTGTGGGCCGACGGGCCCATTTCGGTGCTTACTGTTCCATTCACTGTAGGCCAACAGGCCCGTTTCTGTGCTGTTCTGTTCCATTCACTGTGGGCCGACGGGCCCGTTTCTGTGCTCTACTATCCCATTCACTGTGGGCCGACGGGCCCGTTTCTGTACTTACTGTTCCATTCACTGTGGGCCAACAGGCCCGTTTCTGTGCTGTACTGTTCAATTTACCGTGGGCCGACAGGCCCATTTCTGTGCTGAACTGTTCAATTCACTGTCGGCCGACGGGCCCGTTTCTGTGCTGTACTGTTCAATTCATTGTGGGCCGATGTGCCCATTTTTGTACTGTACTGTTCAATTCAATGTGGGCCGATGGGCCTGTTTCTGTGCTGTACTGTTGAATTCACTGTGGTCCAACAGGACTATTTCTGTGCTGTACTGTTGTTTTCACTGTGGGCCGACGTGCCCGTTTCTGTACTGTACTGTTCCATTCACTGTAAGCCAACGGGCCTGGTTCTGTGCTGTTTTGTTCCATTCACTGTGGGCCATTTCTGTGCTGCACTGTTCCATTCACTGTGGGCCAACTGACCCGTTTCTGTGCTGCACTGTTCAATTCACTGTGGGCTGGCGGGCTCGTTTCTGTGCTGTACTGTTCAATTCACTGTGGGCTGGCGGGCTCGTTTCTGTGCTGTACTGTTCCATTCACTGTGGACCGATGGGCCCATTTCTGTGCTGTACTGTTCTATTCACTGTGGGTCGACGGGCCCATTTCTGTGCTGTACTGTTCCATTCACTGTGGGCCGACGGGCCCGTTTCTGAGCTGTACTGTTCCATTCACTGTGGGCCGATGGGCCCGTTTCTGTGCTGTAGTGTTCAATTCACTGTGGCCCAACAGGTCCATTTCTGTGCTGTACTGTTCCATTCACCGTGGGCCGATGGGCCCTTTTCTGTGCTGTAGTGTTCAATTCACTGTGGCCCAACAGGCCCATTTCTGTGCTGTCCTGTTCCATGCACAGTATGCCAACAGGCCCATTTCAGTGTTGCACTTTTCAATTCACTGTAGGCCGATGGGCCCGCTTCTGTACTGTACTGTTCCATTCACTGTGGGCCAACATGCCCATTTCTGTGCTGTACTGTTCCATTCACTGTGGGCCAACGGGCTCGTTTCTGTGCTGTCCTGTTCCATTCACTGTGGGACGACAGGCCCGTTTCTGTGCTGTTCTGTTCAATTCACTGTGGGCCGACGTGCCCGTTTCTGTGCTATACTGTTCAATTCACTGTGGGACAACAGGCCCATTTCTGTGCTGTACTGCTCCATTCACTGTAGGCCGGTGGGCCCATTTCTATGCTGTACTGTTCCATTCGATGTGGGCCGACGGGCCTGTTTCTGTGCTGTACTGTTCCCTTCACGGTGGCCGATGGGCCCATTTCTGTGCTGTACTGTTCCATTCACTGTGTGCCAACAGGCCTGTTTCTGTGCTGTACTGTTCCATTCACTGTGGGCCGACAGGCCCATTTCTGTGCTGTACTGTTCTATTCACTGTGGGCCGATGGGTCTTTCTCTTTACTGTGCTGTTCCATTCACTTTGGGCCACCGGTCCCGTTTCTGTGCTGTATTGTTCCATTCACTGTGGGCCGATAGGCCCGTTTCTGTGATGTATTGTTCAATTCACTGTGGGCCGACGGGCCCAATTCTGTACTGTGTTGTTCAATTCACCGTGGGACAACGGGCCCGTTTCTGTGATGTATTGTTCAATTCACTGTGGGCCGACAGGACCAATTCTGTACTGTGTTGTTCAATTCACGGTGGTTCGACCGGCCTGTTTCTGTGCTGTACTGTTCCATTCATTGTGGTCCGACGGGCCCGTTTCTGTGCTGTACTGTTCCATTCACTGTAGGCCGACGGGCCCGTTTCTATGCTGTACTGTTCCATTCGATGTGGGCCGACGGGTCTTTCTCTTTACTGTGCTGTTCCATTCACTTTGGGCCACCGGTCCCGTTTCTGTGCTGTATTGTTCCATTCACTGTGGGCCGATAGGCCCGTTTCTGTGATGTATTGTTCAATTCACTGTGGGCCGACGGGCCCAATTCTGTACTGTGTTGTTCAATTCACGGTGGTTCGACCGGCCCGTTTATGTGCTGTACTGTTCCATTCATTGTGGTCCGACGGGCCCGTTTCTGTGCTGTACTGTTCCATTCACTGTGGCCGACGGGCCCGTTTCTGTGCTGTACTGTTACGTTCACTGTGGGTCCACGGGCCCGTTCTGTGCTGTACTGTTCAATTCACTGTGGGCCAACAGGTCTGTTTCTGTGCTGTAGTGTTCCATGCACTGTGGGCTTACTGGCCCATTTCTGTGCTGCACTGTTTCATTCACTGTAGGCCGACAGGCCCGCTTCTGTACTGTACTGCTCCATTCACTGTGGGTTCTTAGGCCCGTTTCTGTGCTGTACTGTTCAATTCACTGTGGGTCGACGGGCCAGTTTCTGTGCTGTACTGTTCAATTCACTGTGAGCCAACAGGCCCATTTCTGTGCTGTACTGTTCCATTCACTGTGGGCCGACAGGCCCGTTTCAGTACTGTACTGTTCAATTCACTGTGGACCGATGGGCCTGTTACTCTGCTGTACTGTTCCATTCACTGTAGGCCAACAGGCCCATTTCTGTGCTGTACTGTTCAATTCACTGTGGCCGATGGGCCTGTTTCTGTGCTGTACTGTTCCATTCACTGTTGGCTGACGGGCCCGTTTCTGTGCTGTACTGTTCAATTTACTGTTGGCCAACAGGCCTGTTTCTGTGCTGTACTGTTCCATTCACTGTTGGCTGACGGGCCCGTTTCTGTGCTGTTCTGTTCAATTCACTTTGGGCCGATGGGCCCGTTTCTGTGCTGTACTGTTCCATTCACTGTGGGCCGTTTGGACCGTTTCTGTGCTGTACTTTTCCATTCACTGTGGGCCAAAAGGCCCATTTCTGTGCTGTACTGTTCCATTCAGAGTGGGCTGATGGGCCCTTTTCTGTGCTGTACTGTTCCATTCACTGTGGGCCGACGGGACCATTTCTGTGCTGTACTGTTCAATTCACTGTGGGCCAACAGGCCCATTTCTGTGCTGCACTGTTCCACTCACTGTGGGCCGACGGGCCCGTTTCTGTGCTGTACTGTTCCATTCACTGTGGGCCGACAGGCCCATTTCTGTGCTGTATTGTTTAATTCACTGTGGGACGACGGGCCTGTTTCTGTGCTGTATTGTTCAATTCACTGTGGGCCGACGGGCCCGTTTCTGTGCTGTACTGTTCAATTTACCGTGGGCAGACAGGCCCGTTTCTGTGCTTTACTGTTCAATTCACTGTGGGACAACAGGCCCATTTCTGTTCTGTACTGTTCCATTCACTGTGGGCAAATAGGACCATTTCTGTGCTGTAATATTCCATCCACTGTGGGCAGACGGGCCGGTTTCTGTGCTGTACTGTTCCATCCACTGTGGGCAAACGGGCCCGTTTGTGTGCTGTACTGTTCCATTCGATGTGGGCAGATGGGCCCGTTTCTGTGCTGTACTGTTCCATTCACTGTGGGCCGATGGGCCTTTTTCTGTCCTGTACTGTTCCATTCACTTTGGGCCAACGGGCCGGTTTCTGTGCTGTATTGTTCAATTCACTGTGGGCCGACGGGCCCCTTTCTGTGCTGTACTATCCCATTCACTGTGGGCCGACGGGCCCGTTTCTGTGCTTACTGTTCCATTCTCTGTGGGCCGACGGGCCCGTTTCTATGCTGTACTGTTCCATTCGATGTGGGCCGAGGGTCCCGGTTTTGTGCTGTACTGTTCCATTCACTGTGGGCCAACAGGTCTGTTTCTGTGCTGCACTGTTCCATTCACTGTGGGCCTACGGGCCCGTTTCTGTGCTGTACTGTTCAATTCACTGCGGGCCAACCGGCTCGTTTCTGTTCTGTACTGTTCAATTCACTGTGGGCCGACAGGCCCATTTCTGTGCAGTACTGTACCATTCACTGTGGGCCGACAGGCCCATTTCTCTGATGTACTGTTCCATTCACTGTGGGCCGACGGGCCCATTTCTATGCTGTACTGTTCCATTCGATGTGGGCTGACGGGCCCGTTTTTGTGCTGTACTGTTCCATTCACTGTGGACAGACGGGCCCGTTTCTGTGCTGTACTATTCCATTCACTGTGGGCCGACGGGCCCATTTCGGTGCTTACTGTTCCATTCACTGTAGGCCAACAGGCCCGTTTCTGTGCTGTTCTGTTCCATTCACTGTGGGCCGACGGGCCCGTTTCTGTGCTCTACTATCCCATTCACTGTGGGCCGACGGGCCCGTTTCTGTACTTACTGTTCCATTCACTGTGGGCCAACAGGCCCGTTTCTGTGCTGTTCTGTTCCATTCACTGTGGGCCGACAGGCCCATTTCTATGCTGTACTGTTCCATTCGATGTGGGCCGAGGGTCCCGTTTTTGTGTTGTACTGTTCCATTCACTGTGGGCCAACAGGTCTGTTTCTGTGCTGCACTGTTCCATTCACTGTGGGCCTACGGCCCCGTTTCTGTGCTGTACTGTTCAATTCACTGTGGGCCAACCGGCTCGTTTCTGTTCTGTACTGTTCACTTCACTGTAAGCCAACGGGCCTGGTTCTGTGCTGTTTTGTTCCATTCACTGTGGGCCATTTCTGTGCTGCACTGTTCCATTCACTGTGGGCCAACTGACCCGTTTCTGTGCTGCACTGTTCAATTCACTGTGGGCTGGCGGGCTCGTTTCTGTGCTGTACTG
The DNA here is from genome assembly GCF_037043375.1 of Chiloscyllium plagiosum. NCBI lineage: Eukaryota > Metazoa > Chordata > Chondrichthyes > Orectolobiformes > Hemiscylliidae > Chiloscyllium > Chiloscyllium plagiosum. Next base: position 34,075,375 of record NW_028270172.1, on the reverse strand, counting down.
TTCAATTCACTGTGGGCTGGCGGGCTCGTTTCTGTGCTGTACTGTTCCATTCACTGTGGACCGATGGGCCCATTTCTGTGCTGTACTGTTCTATTCACTGTGGGCCGACGGGCCCATTTCTGTGCTGTACTGTTCCATTCACTGTGGGCCGACGGGCCCGTTTCTGAGCTGTACTGTTCCATTCACTGTGGGCCGATGGGCCCGTTTCTGTGCTGTAGTGTTCAATTCACTGTGGCCCAACAGGTCCATTTCTGTGCTGTACTGTTCCATTCACCGTGGGCCGATGGGCCCTTTTCTGTGCTGTAGTGTTCAATTCACTGTGGCCCAACAGGCCCATTTCTGTGCTGTCCTGTTCCATGCACAGTATGCCAACAGGCCCATTTCAGTGTTGCACTTTTCAATTCACTGTAGGCCGATGGGCCCGCTTCTGTACTGTACTGTTCCATTCACTGTGGGCCAACATGCCCATTTCTGTGCTGTACTGTTCCATTCACTGTGGGCCAACGGGCTCGTTTCTGTGCTGTCCTGTTCCATTCACTGTGGGCCGACAGGCCCGTTTCTGTGCTGTTCTGTTCAATTCACTGTGGGCCGACGTGCCCGTTTCTGTGCTATACTGTTCAATTCACTGTGGGACAACAGGCCCATTTCTGTGCTGTACTGCTCCATTCACTGTAGGCCGGTGGGCCCATTTCTATGCTGTACTGTTCCATTCGATGTGGGCCGACGGGCCTGTTTCTGTGCTGTACTGTTCCCTTCACGGTGGCCGATGGGCCCATTTCTGTGCTGTACTGTTCCATTCACTGTGTGCCAACAGGCCTGTTTCTGTGCTGTACTGTACCATGCACTGTATGCCAACAGGCCCATTTCTGTGTTGCACTGTTCCATTCACTGTGGGCCGACGGGCCCGTTTCTGTGCTGTACTGTTCTATTCACTGTGGGCCGATGGGTCTTTCTCTTTACTGTGCTGTTCCATTCACTTTGGGCCACCGGTCCCGTTTCTGTGCTGTACTGTTCAATTCACTGTGGGCCAACCGGCTCGTTTCTGTTCTGTACTGTTCAATTCACTGTGGGCCGACAGGCCCATTTCTGTGCAGTACTGTACCATTCACTGTGGGCCGACAGGCCCATTTCTCTGATGTACTGTTCCATTCACTGTGGGCCGACGGGCCCATTTCTATGCTGTACTGTTCCATTCGATGTGGGCTGACGGGCCCGTTTTTGTGCTGTACTGTTCCATTCACTGTGGACAGACGGGCCCGTTTCTGTGCTGTACTATTCCATTCACTGTGGGCCGACGGGCCCATTTCGGTGCTTACTGTTCCATTCACTGTAGGCCAACAGGCCCGTTTCTGTGCTGTTCTGTTCCATTCACTGTGGGCCGACGGGCCCGTTTCTGTGCTCTACTATCCCATTCACTGTGGGCCGACGGGCCCGTTTCTGTACTTACTGTTCCATTCACTGTGGGCCAACAGGCCCGTTTCTGTGCTGTTCTGTTCCATTCACTGTGGGCCGACAGGCCCATTTCTATGCTGTACTGTTCCATTCGATGTGGGCCGAGGGTCCCGTTTTTGTGTTGTACTGTTCCATTCACTGTGGGCCAACAGGTCTGTTTCTGTGCTGCACTGTTCCATTCACTGTGGGCCTACGGGCCCGTTTCTGTGCTGTACTGTTCAATTCACTGTGGGCCAACCGGCTCGTTTCTGTTCTGTACTGTTCAATTCACTGTGGGCCGACAGGCCCATTTCTGTGCAGTACTGTACCATTCAGTGTGGGCCGACAGGCCCGTTTCTGCACTGTTTTGTTCCATTCACTGTGGGCCAACAGGCCCGTTTCTGTGCTGTTCTGTTCCATTCACTGTGGGCCGACGGGCCCATTTCTATGCTGTACTGTTCCATTCGATGTGGGCCGAGGGTCCCGGTTTTGTGCTGTACTGTTCCATTCACTGTGGGCCAACAGGTCTGTTTCTGTGCTGCACTGTTCCATTCACTGTGGGCCGACGGGCCCGTTTCTGTGCTGTACTGTTCAATTCACTGTTGGCCGAAGGGCCTGTTTCTGTGCTGTACTGTTGAAATCACTGTGGTCCAACAGGCCCATTTCTGTGCTACACTGTTTCATTCACTGTGGGCCGACGGGCCCGTTTCTGTGCTGTACTGTTCCATTCACTGTGTGCCGATGGGCCCGTTTCTGTGCTGTACTCTTCCATTCACTGTGGGCCGACGGGCGCGCTTCTGTACTGTACTGTTCCATTCACTGTGGGCTGATGGGCCCGTTTCTGTGCTGTACTATTCCATTCATTGTGGGCCGACGGGCCCCTTTCTGTGCTGTACTGTACTGTTGAATTCACTGTGGGCCGACTGGCCCATATCTGTGCTGTTCTGTTCAATTCACTGTGGGCTGACGGGCCCGTTTCTGTGCTGTTCTGTTCCATTCACTATAGGCCAGCGGGCCCGTTTCTATACTGTACTGTTCCATTCAATGTGGGCCGACGGGCCCGTTTCTGTGCTGTTCTGTTCAATTCACTTTGGGCCGATGGGCCCGTTTCTGTGCTGTACTGTTCCATTCACTGTGGGCCGTTTGGACCGTTTCTGTGCTGTACTTTTCCATTCACTGTGGGCCAAAAGGCCCAATTCTGTGCTGTACTGTTCCATTCAGAGTGGGCTGATGGGCCCTTTTCTGTGCTGTACTGTTCCATTAACTGTGGTCCGACGGGACCATTTCTGTGCTGTACTGTTCAATTCACTGTGGGCCAACAGGCCCATTTCTGTGCTGCACTGTTCCACTCACTGTGGGCTGACGGGCCCATTTCTGTGCTGTATTGTTCAATTCACTGTGGGCCGACGGGCCCGTTTCTGTGCTGTACTGTTCAATTTACCGCGGGCCGACAGGCCCGTTTCTGTGCTTTACTGTTCAATTCACTGTGGGACAACAGGCCCATTTCTGTTCTGTACTGTTCCATTCACTGTGGGCAAATAGGACCATTTCTGTGCTGTAATATTACATTCACTGTGGCCCGACAGGCCCATATCTGTGCTGTACTGTTCCATCCACTGTGGGCAAACGGGCCCGTTTGTGTGCTGTACTGTTCCATTCGATGTGGGCAGATGGGCCCGTTTCTGTGCTGTACTGTTCCATTCACTGTGGGCCGATGGGCCTTTTTCTGTACTGTACTGTTCCATTCACTTTGGGCCAACGGGCCGGTTTCTGTGCTGTATTGTTCAATTCACTGTGGGCCGACGGGCCCGTTTCTGTGCTGTACTATCCCATTCACTGTGGGCCGACGGGCCCGTTTCTGTGCTTACTGTTCCATTCACTGTGGGCCGACGGGCCCGTTTCTATGCTGTACTGTTCCATTCGATGTGGCCGAGGGTCCCGGTTTCTGTGCTGCACTGTTCCATTCACTGTGGGCCTACTGGCCCGTTTCTGTGCTGTACTGTTCAATTCACTGCGGGCCAACCGGCTCGTTTCTGTTCTGTACTGTTCAATTCACTGTGGGCCGACAGGCCCATTTCTGTGCAGTACTGTACCATTCACTGTGGGCCGACAGGCCCATTTCTCTGATGTACTGTTCCATTCACTGTGGGCCGACGGGCCCATTTCTATGCTGTACTGTTCCATTCGATGTGGGCTGACGGGTCCGTTTTTGTGCTGTACTGTTCCATTCACTGTGGACAGACGGGCCCGTTTCTGTGCTGTACTATTCCATTCACTGTGGGCCGATGGGCCCATTTCTGTGCTTACTGTTCCATTCACTGTGGGCCAACAGGCCCGTTTCTGTGCTGTTCTGTTCCATTCACTGTGGGCCGACATGCCCGTTTCTGTGCTGTACTATCCCATTCACTGTGGGCCGACGGGCCTGTTTCTGTACTTACTGTTCCATTCACTGTGGGCCTACTGGCCCGTTTCTGTGCTGTACTGTTCAATTCACTGCGGGCCAACCGGCTCGTTTCTGTTCTGTACTGTTCAATTCACTGTGGGCCGACGGGCCCGTTTCTATGCTGTACTATCCCATTCACTGTGGGCCGAGGGTCCCGTTTTTGTGTTGTACTGTTCCATTCACTGTGGGCCAACAGGTCTGTTTCTGTGCTGTACTATCCCATTCACTGTGGGCCGAGGGTCCCGTTTTTGTGTTGTACTGTTCCATTCACTGTGGGCCGACATGCCCGTTTCTGTGCTGTACTATCCCATTCACTGTGGGCCGACGGGCCCGTTTCTGTACTTACTGTTCCATTCACTGTGGGCCTACTGGACCGTTTCTGTGCTGTACTGTTCAATTCACTGTGGGCCAACCGGCTCGTTTCTGTTCTGTACTGTTCAATTCACTGTGGGCCGACAGGCCCATTTCTGTGCAGTACTGTACCATTCACTGTGGGCCGACAGGCCCATTTCTCTGCTGTACTGTTCCATTCACTGTGGGCCGAGGGGCCCATTTCTATGCTGTACTGTTCCATTTGATGTGGGCTGACGGGCCCGTTTTTGTGCTGTACTGTTCCATTCACTGTGGACAGACGGGCCCATTTCTCTGCTGTACTATTCCATTCACTGTGGGCCGACGGGCCCATTTCTGTGCTTACTGTTCCATTCACTGTGGGCCAACAGGCCCGTTTCTGTGCTGTTCTGTTCCATTCACTGTGGGCCGACGGGCCCGTTTCTATGCTGTACTGTTCCATTCGATGTGGGCCGAGGGTCCCAGTTTTGTGCTGTACTGTTCCATTCACTGTGGGCCAACAGGTCTGTTTCTGTGCTGCACTGTTCCATTCACTGTGGGCCTACGGGCCCGTTTCTGTGCTGTCATGTTCAATTCACTGTGGGCCAACCGGCTCGTTTCTGTTCTGTACTGTTCAATTCACTGTGGTACGACAGGCCCATTTCTGTGCAGTACTGTACTATTCACTGTGGGCCGACACGTCTGTTTCTGTGCTGCACTGTTCCATTCACTGTGGGCCGACTGGCCTATTTCTGTCCTGTACTGTTCCATTCACTTTGGGCCAACGGGCCGGTTTCTGTGCTGTATTGTTCAATTCACTGTGGGCCGACGGGCCCCTTTCTGTGCTGTACTATCCCATTCACTGTGGGCCGACGGCCCGTTTCTGTGCTTACTGTTCCATTCACTCTGGGCCGACGGGCCTGTTTCTATGCTGTACTGTTCCATTCGATGTGGGCCGAGGGTCCCGGTTTTGTGCTGTACTGTTCCATTCACTGTGGGCCAACAGGTCTGTTTCTGTGCTGCACTGTTCCATTCACTGTGGGCCTACTGGCCCGTTTCTGTGCTGTACTGTTCAATTCACTGCGGGCCAACCGGCTCGTTTCTGTTCTGTACTGTTCAATTCACTGTGGGCCGACAGGCCCATTTCTGTGCAGTACTGTACCATTCACTGTGGGCCGACAGGCCCATTTCTCTGATGTACTGTTCCATTCACTGTGGGCCGACGGGCCCATTTCTATGCTGTACTGTTCCATTCGATGTGGGCTGACGGGCCCCTTTTTGTGCTGTACTGTTCCATTCACTGTGGACAGACGGGCCCGTTTCTGTGCTGTACTATTCCATTCACTGTGGGCTGACGGGCCCATTTCGGTGCTTACTGTTCCATTCACTCTGGGCCAACAGGCCCGTTTCTGTGCTGTTCTGTTCCATTCACTGTGGGCCGACGGGCCCGTTTCTGTGCTCTACTATCCCATTCACTGTGGGCCGACGGGCCCGTTTCTGTACTTACTGTTCCATTCACTGTGGGCCAACAGGCCCGTTTCTGTGCTGTTCTGTTCCATTCACTGTGGGCCGACAGGCCCATTTCTATGCTGTACTGTTCCATTCGATGTGGGCCGAGGGTCCCGTTTTTGTGTTGTACTATTCCATTCACTGTGGGCCAACAGGTCTGTTTCTGTGCTGCACTGTTCCATTCACTGTGGGCCTACGGGCCCGTTTCTGTGCTGTACTGTTCAATTCACTGTGGGCCAACCGGCTCGTTTCTGTTCTGTACTGTTCAATTCACTGTGGGCCGACAGGCCCATTTCTGTGCAGTACTGTACCATTCAGTGTGGGCCGACAGGCCCGTTTCTGCACTGTTTTGTTCCATTCACTGTGGGCCAACAGGCCCGTTTCTGTGCTGTTCTGTTCCATTCACTGTGGGCCGACGGGCCCATTTCTATGCTGTACTGTTCCATTCGATGTGGGCCGAGGGTCCCGGTTTTGTGCTGTACTGTTCCATTCACTGTGGGCCAACAGGTCTGTTTCTGTGCTGCACTGTTCCATTCACTGTGGGCCGACGGGCCCGTTTCTGTGCTGTACTGTTCAATTCACTGTTGGCCGAAGGGCCTGTTTCTGTGCTGTACTGTTGAAATCACTGTGGTCCAACAGGCCCATTTCTGTGCTACACTGTTTCATTCACTGTGGGCAGACGGGCCCGTTTCTGTGCTGTACTGTTCCATTCACTGTGTGCCGATGGGCCCGTTTCTGTGCTGTACTCTTCCATTCACTGTGGGCCGACGGGCGCGCTTCTGTACTGTACTGTTCCATTCACTGTGGGCTGATGGGCCCATTTCTGTGCTGTACTGTTCCATTCATCGTGGGCCGACGGGCCCCTTTCTGTGCTGTACTGTACTGTTGAATTCACTGTGGGCCGACGGGCCCGTTTCTGTGCTGTTCTGTTCAATTCACTTTGGGCCGATGGGCCCGTTTCTGTGCTGTACTGTTCCATTCACTGTGGGCTGTTTGGACCGTTTCTGTGCTGTACTTTTCCATTCACTGTGGGCCAAAAGGCCCAATTCTGTGCTGTACTGTTCCATTCAGAGTGGGCTGATGGGCCCTTTTCTGTGCTGTACTGTTCCATTAACTGTGGGCCGACGGGACCATTTCTGTGCTGTACTGTTCAATTCACTGTGGGCCAACAGGCCCATTTCTGTGCTGTACTGTTCCACTCACTGTGGACTGACGGGCCCATTTCTGTGCTGTATTGTTCAATTCACTGTGGGCCGACGGGCCCGTTTCTGTGCTGTACTGTTCAATTTACCGCGGGCCGACAGGCCCGTTTCTGTGCTTTACTGTTCAATTCACTGTGGGACAACAGGCCCATTTCTGTTCTGTACTGTTCCATTCACTGTGGGCAAATAGGACCATTTCTGTGCTGTAATATTACATTCACTGTGGCCCGACAGGCCCATTTCTGTGCTGTACTGTTCCATCCACTGTGGGCAAACGGGCCCGTTTGTGTGCTGTACTGTTCCATTCGATGTGGGCAGATGGGCCCGTTTCTGTGCTGTACTGTTCCATTCACTGTGGGCCGATGGGCCTTTTTCTGTACTGTACTGTTCCATTCACTTTGGGCCAACGGGCCGGTTTCTGTGCTGTATTGTTCAATTCACTGTGGGCCGACGGGCCCGTTTCTGTGCTGTACTATCCCATTCACTGTGGGCCGACGGGCCCGTTTCTGTGCTTACTGTTCCATTCACTGTGGGCCGACGGGCCCGTTTCTATGCTGTACTGTTCCATTCGATGTGGGCCGAGGGTCCCGGTTTCTGTGCTGCACTGTTCCATTCACTGTGGGCCTACTGGCCCGTTTCTGTGCTGTACTGTTCAATTCACTGCGGGCCAACCGGCTCGTTTCTGTTCTGTACTGTTCAATTCACTGTGGGCCGACAGGCCCATTTCTGTGCAGTACTGTACCATTCACTGTGGGCCGACAGGCCCATTTCTCTGATGTACTGTTCCATTCACTGTGGGCCGACGGGCCCATTTCTATGCTGTACTGTTCCATTCGATGTGGGCTGACGGGTCCGTTTTTGTGCTGTACTGTTCCATTCACTGTGGACAGACGGGCCCGTTTCTGTGCTGTACTATTCCATTCACTGTGGGCCGATGGGCCCATTTCTGTGCTTACTGTTCCATTCACTGTGGGCCAACAGGCCCGTTTCTGTGCTGTTCTGTTCCATTCACTGTGGGCCGACATGCCCGTTTCTGTGCTGTACTATCCCATTCACTGTGGGCCGACGGGCCCGTTTCTGTACTTACTGTTCCATTCACTGTGGGCCTACTGGCCCGTTTCTGTGCTGTACTGTTCAATTCACTGCGGGCCAACCGGCTCGTTTCTGTTCTGTACTGTTCAATTCACTGTGGGCCGACGGGCCCGTTTCTATGCTGTACTATCCCATTCACTGTGGGCCGAGGGTCCCGTTTTTGTGTTGTACTGTTCCATTCACTGTGGGCCAACAGGTCTGTTTCTGTGCTGTACTATCCCATTCACTGTGGGCCGAGGGTCCCGTTTTTGTGTTGTACTGTTCCATTCACTGTGGGCCGACATGCCCGTTTCTGTGCTGTACTATCCCATTCACTGTGGGCCGACGGGCCCGTTTCTGTACTTACTGTTCCATTCACTGTGGGCCTACTGGCCCGTTTCTGTGCTGTACTGTTCAATTCACTGTGGGCCAACCGGCTCGTTTCTGTTCTGTACTGTTCAATTCACTGTGGGCCGACAGGCCCATTTCTGTGCAGTACTGTACCATTCACTGTGGGCCGACAGGCCCATTTCTCTGCTGTACTGTTCCATTCACTGTGGGCCGACGGGCCCATTTCTATGCTGTACTGTTCCATTTGATGTGGGCTGACGGGCCCGTTTTTGTGCTGTACTGTTCCATTCACTGTGGACAGACGGGCCCATTTCTCTGCTGTACTATTCCATTCACTGTGGGCCGACGGGCCCATTTCTGTGCTTACTGTTCCATTCACTGTGGGCCAACAGGCCCGTTTCTGTGCTGTTCTGTTCCATTCACTGTGGGCCGACGGGCCCGTTTCTATGCTGTACTGTTCCATTCGATGTGGGCCGAGGGTCCCAGTTTTGTGCTGTACTGTTCCATTCACTGTGGGCCAACAGGTCTGTTTCTGTGCTGCACTGTTCCATTCACTGTGGGCCTACGGGCCCGTTTCTGTGCTGTCATGTTCAATTCACTGTGGGCCAACCGGCTCGTTTCTGTTCTGTACTGTTCAATTCACTGTGGTACGACAGGCCCATTTCTGTGCAGTACTGTACCATTCACTGTGGGCCGACACGTCTGTTTCTGTGCTGCACTGTTCCATTCACTGTGGGCCGACTGGCCTATTTCTGTCCTGCACTGTTCCATTCACTGTGGGCCTACTGACCGGTTTCTGTGCTGTACTGTTCAATTCACTGCGGGCCAACCGGCTCGTTTCTGTTCTGTACTGTTCAATTCACTGTGGGCCGACAGGCCCATTTCTGTGCAGTACTGTAACATTCACTGTGGGCCGACAGGCCCATTTCTCTGATGTACTGTTCCATTCACTGTGGGCCGACGGGCCCATTTCTATGCTGTACTGTTCCATTCGATGTGGGCTGACGGGCCCGTTTTTGTGCTGTACTGTTCCATTCACTGTGGACAGACGGGCCCGTTTCTGTGCTGTACTATTCCATTCACTGTGTGCCGACGGGCCCATTTCGGTGCTTACTGTTCCATTCACTCTGGGCCAACAGGCCCGTTTCTGTGCTGTTCTGTTCCATTCACTGTGGGCCGACGGGCCCGTTTCTGTGCTCTACTATCCCATTCACTGTGGGCCGACGGGCCCGTTTCTGTACTTACTGTTCCATTCACTGTGGGCCAACAGGCCCGTTTCTGTGCTGTTCTGTTCCATTCACTGTGGGCCGACAGGCCCATTTCTATGCTGTACTGTTCCATTCGATGTGGGCCGAGGGTCCCGTTTTTGTGTTGTACTGTTCCATTCACTGTGGGCCAACAGGTCTGTTTCTGTGCTGCACTGTTCCATTCACTGTGGGCCTACGGGCCCGTTTCTGTGCTGTACTGTTCAATTCACTGTGGGCCAACCGGCTCGTTTCTGTTCTGTACTGTTCAATTCACTGTGGGCCGACAGGCCCATTTCTGTGCAGTACTGTACCATTCAGTGTGGGCCGACAGGCCCGTTTCTGCACTGTTTTGTTCCATTCACTGTGGGCCAACAGGCCCGTTTCTGTGCTGTTCTGTTCCATTCACTGTGGGCCGACGGGCCCATTTCTATGCTGTACTGTTCCATTCGATGTGGGCCGAGGGTCCCGGTTTTGTGCTGTACTGTTCCATTCACTGTGGGCCAACAGGTCTGTTTCTGTGCTGCACTGTTCCATTCACTGTGGGCCGACGGGCCCGTTTCTGTGCTGTACTGTTCAATTCACTGTTGGCCGAAGGGCCTGTTTCTGTGCTGTACTGTTGAAATCACTGTGGTCCAACAGGCCCATTTCTGTGCTACACTGTTTCATTCACTGTGGGCAGACGGGCCCGTTTCTGTGCTGTACTGTTCCATTCACTGTGTGCCGATGGGCCCGTTTCTGTGCTGTACTCTTCCATTCACTGTGGGCCGACGGGCGCGCTTCTGTACTGTACTGTTCCATTCACTGTGGGCTGATGGGCCCGTTTCTGTGCTGTACTGTTCCATTCATTGTGGGCCGACGGGCCCCTTTCTGTGCTGTACTGTACTGTTGAATTCACTGTGGGCCGACTGGCCCATATCTGTGCTGTTCTGTTCAATTCACTGTGGGCTGACGGGCCCGTTTCTGTGCTGTACTGTTCCATTCACTATAGGCCGGCGGGCCCGTTTCTATGCTGTACTGTTCCATTCAATGTGGGCCGACGGGCCCGTTTCTGTGCTGTTCTGTTCAATTCACTTTGGGCCGATGGGCCCGTTTCTGTGCTGTACTGTTCCATTCACTGTGGGCCGTTTGGACCGTTTCTGTGCTGTACTTTTCCATTCACTGTGGGCCAAAAGACCCAATTCTGTGCTGTACTGTTCCATTCAGAGTGGGCTGATGGGCCCTTTTCTGTGCTGTACTGTTCCATTAACTGTGGGCCGACGGGACCATTTCTGTGCTGTACTGTTCAATTCACTGTGGGCCAACAGGCCCATTTCTGTGCTGCACTGTTCCACTCACTGTGGGCTGACGGGCCCATTTCTGTGCTGTACTGTTCCATTCACTGTGGGCCGACAGGCCCATTTCTGTGCTGTATTGTTTAATTCACTGTGGGACGACGGGCCTGTTTCTGTGCTGTATTGTTCAATTCACTGTGGGCCGACGGGCCCGTTTCTGTGCTGTACTGTTCAATTTACCGCGGGCCGACAGGCCTGTTTCTGTGCTTTACTGTTCAATTCACTGTGGGACAACAGGCCCATTTCTGTTCTGTACTGTTCCATTCACTGTGGGCAAATAGGACCATTTCTGTGCTGTAATATTACATTCACTGTGGCCCGACAGGCCCATTTCTGTGCTGTACTGTTCCATCCACTGTGGGCAAACGGGCCCGTTTGTGTGCTGTACTGTTCCATTCAATGTGGGCAGATGGGCCCGTTTCTGTGCTGTACTGTTCCATTCACTGTGGGCCGATGGGCCTTTTTCTGTACTGTACTGTTCCATTCACTGTGGGCCAACAGGCCCGTTTCTGTGCTGTACTGTTCAATTCACTGTGGGCCAACCTGCTCGTTTCTGTCCTGTACTGTTCAATTCACTGTGGGCCGACAGGCCCATTTCTGTGCAGTACTGTACCATTCACTGTGGGCCGACAGGCCCATTTCTCTGCTGTACTGTTCCATTCACTGTGGGCCGACGGGCCCATTTCTATGCTGTACTGTTCCATTTGATGTGGGCTGACGGGCCCGTTTTTGTGCTGTACTGTTCCATTCACTGTGGACAGACGGGCCCATTTCTCTGCTGTACTATTCCATTCACTGTGGGCCGACGGGCCCGTTTCTGTGCTGTTCTGTTCCATTCACTGTGGGCCGACGGGCCCGTTTCTATGCTGTACTGTTCCATTCGATGTGGGCCGAGGGTCCCGGTTTTGTGCTGTACTGTTCCATTCGATGTGGGCCGAGGGTCCCGGTTTCTGTGCTGCACTGTTCCATTCACTGTGGGCCTACTGGCCCGTTTCTGTGCTGTACTGTTCAATTCACTGCGGGCCAACCGGCTCGTTTCTGTTCTGTACTGTTCCATTTGATGTGGGCTGACGGGCCCGTTTTTGTGCTGTACTGTTCCATTCACTGTGGACAGACGGGCCCATTTCTCTGCTGTACTATTCCATTCACTGTGGGCCGACGGGCCCATTTCTGTGCTTACTGTTCCATTCACTGTGGGCCAACAGGCCCGTTTCTGTGCTGTTCTGTTCCATTCACTGTGGGCCGACGGGCCCGTTTCTATGCTGTACTGTTCCATTCGATGTGGGCCGAGGGTCCCGGTTTTGTGCTGTACTGTTCCATTCACTGTGGGCCAACAGGTCTGTTTCTGTGCTGCACTGTTCCATTCACTGTGGGCCTACGGGCCCGTTTCTGTGCTGTCATGTTCAATTCACTGTGGGCCAACCGGCTCGTTTCTGTTCTGTACTGTTCAATTCACTGTGGGCCGACAGGCCCATTTCTGTGCAGTACTGTACCATTCACTGTGGGCCGACACGTCTGTTTCTGTGCTGCACTGTTCCATTCACTGTGGGCCGACTGGCCTATTTCTGTCCTGTACTGTTCCATTCACTTTGGGCCAACCGGCTCGTTTCTGTTCTGTACTGTTCAATTCACTGTGGGCCGACAGGCCCATTTCTGTGCAGTCCTGTACCATTCATTGTGGGCCGACACGCCCGTTTCTGCACTGTTTTGTTCCATTCACTGTGGGCCGACAGGCCTGTTTCTGTGCTGTACTGTTCCATTCACTGTTGGCTGACGGGCCCGTTTCTGTGCTGTACTGTTCAATTTACTGTGGGCCAACAGGCCTGTTTCTATGCTGTAGTGTTGCATTCACTGTGGGCCAACGGGCCCATTTCTGAGCTGTACTGTTCAATTAACGGTGGGCCAACAGGCTTGTTTCTGTGCTGTAGTGTTCCATTCACTGTGGGCCGACGGGCCCGTTTCTGTGCTGCACTGTTCAATTTACTGTGGGCCAACAGGCCTGTTTCTGTGCTGCACTGTTCAATTCACTGTGGGCCGATGGGCCCGCTTCTGTACTGTACTGTTCCATTCATTGAGGGCCGATGGGCCTGTTTCATTGCTGTACTGTTCCACTCATTGTGGCCCGATGGGCCTGTTTCTGTACTGTACTGTTCCATTCATTGTGGGCCGACGGGCCCCTTTCTGTGCTGTACTGTTGAATTCACTGTGGGCCAACTGGCCCATATCTGTGCTGTTCTGTTCCATTTTCTGTGGTCCGACAGGCCCGTTTTTGTGCTGTACTGTTCAATTCACTGTGGGCCGATGGGCCCGCTTCTGTACTGTACTGTTCCATTCACTGTGGGCCGATGGGCCTGTTTCATTGCTGTACTGTTCAATTCACTGTTGGCCGATGGGCCTGTTTCTGTGCTGTACTGTTGACTTCACTGTGATCCAACAGGACCATTTCTGTACTGTACTGTTGCATTCACTGTGGGCCGATGGGCCCGTTTCTGTGCTGTACTGTTCCATTCACTGTGGGCTGATGGGTCTTTCTCTTTACTGTGCTGTTCCATTCACTTTGGGCCACCGGTCCCGTTTCTGTGCTGTATTGTTCCATTCACTGTGGGCCGATAGGCCCGTTTCTGTGATGTATTGTTCAATTCACTGTGGGCCGACGGGCCCAATTCTGTACTGTGTTGTTCAATTCACGGTGGGACAACGGGCCCGTTTCTGTGATGTATTGTTCAATTCACTGTGGGCCGACAGGCCCAATTCTGTACTGTGTTGTTCAATTCACGGTGGTTCGACCGGCCCGTTTCTGTGCTGTACTGTTCCATTCTCTGTGGTCCGACGGGCCCGTTTTTGTGCTGTACTGTTCCATTCACTGTGGCCGACGGGCCCGTTTCTATGCTGTCCTGTTCAATTCACTGTGGGCCGAGGGGCCTTTTTCTGTGCTGTACTGTTGAATTCACTGTGGTCCAACAGGCCCATTTCTGTGCTACACTGTTTCATTCACTGTGGGCCGATGGGCCCGTTTCTGTGCTGTACTGTTCCATTCACTGTGGGCCGATGGGCCCGCTTCTGTACTGTACTGTTCCATTCACTGTGGGCCGATGGGCCCGTTTCTGTGCTGTACTCTTCCATTCACTGTGGGCCGATGGCCGCGCTTCTGTACTGTACTGTTCCATTCACTGTGGGCTGATGGGCCCGTTTCTGTGCTGTACTGTTCCATTCATTGTGGGCCGACGGGCCCGTTTCTGTGCTGTACTGTTGAATTCACTGTGGGCCAACTGGCCCATATCTGTGCTGTTCTGTTCCATTCTCTGTGGTCCAACGGGCCCGTTTTTGTGCTGTACTGTTCAATTCACTGTGGGCCGATGGGCCCGCTTCTGTACTGTACTGTTCCATTCACTGTGGGCCGATGGGTCTGTTTCATTGCTGTACTGTTCAATTCACTGTTGGCCGATGGGTCTGTTTCTGTGCTGTACTGTTGAATTCACAGTAGTCCAACAGGCGCATTTCTGTGCTACACTGTTTCATTCACTGTGGGTCGACGGGCCCGTTTCTGTGCTGTCCTGTTCCATTCACTGTGGGCCGGCGTATTCCTTTCTGTGCTGTACTGTTACATTCACTGTGGACCGATGGGCCCACTTCTGTGCTGTACTGTTCGATTCACTGAAGGCCGACTGGCCCGTTTCTGTGCTCCACTGTTCCATTCACTGAGGGCTGACGGGCCCGTTTCTGTGCTGTACTGTTCCATTCACTGAGGGCTGACGGGCCCGTTTCTGTGCTGTACTGTTCCATTCACTGTGGGCAGACGGGCCCATTTCTGTTCTGTAGTGTTCAATTCACTGTGGGCCAATAGGCCCATTTCTGTGCTGAACTGTTCCATTCGATGTGGACCGACGAGCTTGTTTCTGTACTGTATTGTTCCATTAACTGCGGGCCGACGGGCCTGTTTCTGTGCTGTACTGTTCTGTTCACTGTGGGTCCACACGCCCGTTCTGTGCTGTACTGTTCAAATCACTGTGGGCCTTCAGGTCTGTTTCTGTGCTGTCGTGTTCCATGCACTGTGGGCCAACAGGCCCATTTCTGTGCTGCACTGTTTCATTCACTGTGGGCCGACAGGCCCGCTTCTGTACTGTACTGTTCCATTCACTGTGGGTTGCCGGGCCCGTTTCTGTGCTGTACTGTTCAATTCACTGTGGGCCGACGGGCCAGTTTCTGTGCTTTACTGTTTAATTCACTGTGAGCCAACAGGCCCATTTCTGAGCTGTACTGTTCCATTCACTGTGGGCCGACGGGCCCATTTCAGTACTGTACTGTTCAATTCACAGTGGACCGATGGGCCTGTTTCTCTGCTGTACTGTTCAATTCACTGTAAGCCAACGGGCCCATTTCTGTGCTGTACTGTTCCATTCACTGTGGCCGATGGGCCCGTTTCTGTGCTGTACTGTTCCATTCACTGTGGTCCGACCGGCCCGTTTCTGTGCTGTACTGTTCAATTTACTGTGGGCCAACAGGCTTGTTTCTGTGCTGTAGTGTTCCATTCACTGTGGGCCGACGGGCCCGTTTCTGTGCTGTACTGTTCAATTTACTGTGGACGAACAGGCCTGTTTCTGTGCTGCACTGTTCCATTCACTGTGGGCCGATGGGCCCGCTTCTGTACTGTACTGTTCCATTCATTGTGGGCCGATGGCCCTGTTTCATTGCTGTACTGTTCCACTCATTGTGGCCCGATGGGCCTGTTTCTGTACTGTACTGTTGACTTCACTGTGATCCAACAGGACCATTTCTGTACTGTACTGTTGCATTCACTGTGGGCCGATGGGCCCGTTTCTGTGCTGTACTGTTCCATTCACTGTGGGCCGATGGGTCTTTCTCTTTACTGTACTGTTCCATTCACTTTGGGCCAACGGTCCCGTTTCTGTGCTGTATTGTTCCATTCACTGTGGGCCGATAGGCCCGTTTCTGTGATGTATTGTTCAATTCACTGTGGGCCGACGGGCCCAATTCTGTACTGTGTTGTTCAATTCACGGTGGGACAACGGGCCCGTTTCTGTGCTGTACTGTTCCATTCATTGTGGTCCGATGGGCCCGTTTCTGTGCTGTACTGTTCCATTCACTGTAGGCCGACGGGCCCGTTTCTATGCTGTACTGTTCCATTCGATGTGGGCCGACGGGCCCGTTTTTGTGCTGTACTGTTCCATTCACTGTGGCCGACGGGCCCGTTTCTGTGCTGTACTGTTCCGTTCACTGTGGGCCAACAGGTCTGTTTCTGTGCTGTAGTGTTCCATGCACTGTGGGCCAACTGGCCCATTTCTGTGCTGCACTGTTTCATTCACTGTAGGCCGACAGGCCCGCTTCTGTACTGTACTGTTCCATTCACTGTGGGTTCTTGGGCCCGTTTCTGTGCTGTACTGTTCCATTCACTGTGGGCCGACGGGCCAGTTTCTGTGCTGTACTGTTCAATTCACTGTTAGCCAACAGGCCCATTTCTGTGCTGTACTGTTCCATTCACTGTGGGCCGACAGGCCCGTTTCAGTACTGTACTGTTCCATTCACTGTGGACCGATGGGCCTGTTTCTCTGCTGTACTGTTCAATTCACTGTAAGCCAACGGGCCCATTTCTGTGCTGTTTTTTTCCATTCACTGTGGACCGACGGGCCCATTTCTGTGCTGTACTGTTCAATTCACTGTGGCCGATGGGCCTGTTTCTGTGCTGTACTGTTCCATTCACTGTTGGCTGACGGGCCCGTTTCTGTGCTGTACTGTTCAATTTACTGTGGGCCAACAGGCCTGTTTCTGTGCTGTAGTGTTCCATTCACTATGGACCGACGGGCCCGTTTCTGTGCTGTACTGTTCCATTCACTGTGGGTTGCCGGGCCCGTTTCTGTACTGTACTGTTCCATTCACTGTGGGCCGATGGGCCTGTTTCATTGCTGTACTGTTCCACACATTCTGGCCCGATGGGCCTGTTTCTGTGCTGTACTGTTGACTTCACTGTGATCCAACAGGACCATTTCTGTACTGTACTGTTGCATTCACTGTGGGCCGATGGGCCCGTTTCTGTGCTGCACTGTTCCATTCACTGTGGGCCGATGAGCCTTTTCTGTACTGTACTGTTCCATTCACTTTGGGCCAACGGGCCCGTTTCTGTGCTGTATTGTTCCATTCACTGTGGGCCGATAGGCCCGTTTCTGTGATGCATTGTTCAATTCACTGTGGGCCGACGGGCCCAATTCTGTACTGTGTTGTTCAATTCACCGTGGGACAACGGGCCCGTTTCTGTGATGTATTGTTCAATTCACTGTGGGCCGACAGGCCCAATTCTGTACTGTGTTGTTCAATTCACGGTGGTTCGACCGGTCCGTTTCTGTGCTGTACTGTTCCATTCATTGTGGTCCGACGGGCCCGTTTCTGTGCTGTACTGTTCCATTCACTGTAGGCCGACGGGCCCGTTTCGATGCTGTACTGTTCCATTCGATGTGGGCCGACGGGCCCGTTTTTGTGCTGTACTGTTCAATTCACTGTGGCCGACGGGCCCGTTTCTGTGCTGTACTGTTCCGTTCACTGTGGGTCCACGGGCCCGTTCTGTGCTGTAATGTTTAATTCAATGTGGGCCAACAGGTCTATTTCTGTGCTGGAGTGTTCCATGCACTGTGGGCCAACTGGCCCATTTCTATGCTGCACTGTTTCATTCACTGTAGGTCGACAGGCCTGCTTCTGTACTGTACTGTTCCATTCACTGTGGGTACTTGGGCCCGTTTCTGTGCTGTACTGTTCAATTCACTGTGGGTCGATGGGCCAGTTTCTGTGCTGTACTGTTCAATTCACTGTGAGCCAACAGGCCCATTTCTGTGCTGTACTGTTCCATTCACTGTGCGCCGACAGGCCCGTTTCAGTACTGTACTGTTCAATTCACTGTGGACCGATGGGCCTGTTTCTCTGCTGTACTGTTCAATTCACTGTAAGCCAACGGGCCCATTTCTGTGCTGTTTTTTTCCATTCACTGTGGACCGGCGGGCCCATTTCTGTGCTGTACTGTTCAATTCACTGTGGCCGATGGGTCCGTTTCTGTGCTGTACTGTTCCATTCACTGTTGGCTGACGGGCCCGTTTCTGTGCTGTACTGTTCAATTTACTGTGGGCCAACAGGCCTGTTTCTGTGCTGTAGTGTTACATTCACTGTGGGCCGACGGGCCCATTTCTGTGCTGGACTGTTCCATTCACTGTGGGCTGACGGGCCCGTTTCTGTGCTGTACTGTTCCATTCTCTGTGGTCCGACGGGCCCGTTTTGGTGCTGTACTGTTCAATTCACTGTGGGCCGAGGGGCCTTTTTCTGTGCTGTACTGTTGAATTCACTGTGGTCCAACAGGACCATTTCTGTGCTGTACTGTTCCATTCATTATGGGCCGACGGGCCCATTTCTGTGCTGTACTGTTCAATTCACTGTTGGCCGAAGGGCCTGTTTCTGTGCTGTACTGTTGAATTCACTGTGGTCCAACAGGCCCATTTCTGTGCGACACTGTTTCATTCACTGTGGGCCGACGGCCCCTTTTCTGGGCTGTATTGTTCCATTCACTGTGGGCCGATGGGCCCGCTTCTGTACTGTACTATTCCATTCACTGTGGGCCGATGGGCCCATTTCTGTGCTGTAGTCTTCCATTCACTGTGGGCCGATGGGCGCGCTTCTGTACTGTACTGTTCAATTCACTGTGGGCTGATGGGCCCGTTTCTGTGCTGTACTGTTCCATTCATTGTGGGCCGACGGGCCCCTTTCTGTGCTGTACTGTTCAATTCACTGTGGGCCAACTGGCCCATATCTGTGCTGTTCTGTTCCATTCTCTGTGGTCCAACGGGCCCGTTTTTGTGCTGTACTGTTCCATTCACTGTGGGCCGATGGGCCTGTTTCATTGCTGTACTGTTCAATTCACTGTTGGCCGATGGGCCTGTTTCTGTGCTGTACTGTTGAATTCACAGTGGCCCAACAGGCGCATTTCTGTGCTACACTGTTTCATTCACTGTGGGCCGACGGGCCCGTTTCTGTGCTGTACTGTTCAATTCACTGTGGGCCTGCAGGCCTGTTCCTGTGCTGTAGTGTTCCATGTACTGTGGGCCAACAGGCCCATTTCTGTGCCGCACTGTTCCATTCACTGTGGGCCGGCGTGCTCGTTTCTGTGCTGTACTGTTCCATTCACTGTGGGCCGATGGGTCTTTTTCTGTACTGTACTGTTCCATTCACTTTGGGCCAATGGGACCGTTTCTGTGATGTATTGTTCCATTCACTGTGGGCCGATGGGCCCCTTTCTGTCCTGTACTGTTCAATTCACTGTGGGCCGAGGGGCCTGTTTCTGCGCTGTACTGTTGAATTCACTGTGGTCCAACAGGCCCATTTCTGTGCTACACTGTTTCATTCACTGTGGGCCGACGGGCCCGTTTCTGTGCTGTCCTGTTCCATTCACTGTGGGCTGATGGGCCCGTTTCTGTGCTGTACTGTTCAATTCACTGTGGGCCGATGGGCACGCTTCTGTACTGTACTGTTCCATTCACTATTGGCCGATGGGCCCGTTTCTGTGCTGTACTGTTCCATTTATTGTGGGCCGAAGGGCCCATTTCTGTGCTGTACTGTTCAATTCACTTTGGCCGATGGGCCTGTTTCTGTGCTATACTGTTGATTTCACTGTGGTCCAACAGGACCATTTCTGTGCTGTACTGTTGCATTCACTGTGGGCCTACGGGCCCGTTTCTGTACTGTACTGTTCCATTCATTGTGGGCCGATGGGCCTTTTTCTGTACTGTACTGTTTTATTCACTTTGGGCCAACGGGCCCGTTTCTGTGCTGTATTGTTCCATTCACTGTTGGCCGACAGGCCCAATACTGTACTGTGTTGTTCAATTCACGGTGGGCCGACGGGCCTGTTTTTGTGCTGTATTGTTCAATTCTCTGTGGTCCAACGGGCCCAATTCTCTACTCTACTGTTCCATTCACTGTGGGCCGATGCGCCCGTTTCTGTTCTGTACTGTTCCATTCATTGTGGGCCGACGGGCCCATTTCTGTGCTGTACTGTTCAATTCACTGTGGGCCGATGGGCCTGTTTCTGTGCTGTACTGTTCAATTCACTGTGGGCCGATGGGCCCGCTTCTGTACTGTACTGTTCCATTCACTGTGGGCCGATGGGCCTTTTTCTGTACTGTACTGTTCCATTCACTTTGGGCCAACGGTCCCGTTTCTGTGCTGTATTGTTCCATTCACTGTGGGCCGATAGGCCCGTTTCTGTGATGTATCGTTCAATTCACTGTGGGCCAACGGGCCCAATTCTGTACTGTGTTGTTCAATTCACGGTGGGACAACGGGTCCGTTTCTGTGATGTATTGTTCAATTCACTGTGGCCCGCAGGCCCAATTCTGTACTGTGTTGTTCAATTCACGGTGGTTCGACCGGCCCGTTTCTGTGCTGTACTGTTCCATTCATTGTGGTCCGACGGGCCCGTTTCTGTGCTGTACTGTTCCATTCATTGTGGTCCGACGGGCCCGTTTCTGTGCTGTACTGTTCCATTCACTGTAGGCCGATGGGCCCGATTCGATGCTGTACTGTTCCATTCGATGTGGGCCGACGGGCCCGTTTTTGTGCTGTACTGCTCCATTCACTGTGGCCGACAGGCCCGTTTCTGTGCTGTACTGTTCAATTCACTGTGGGCCAACAGGTCTGTTTTTGTGCTGTAGTGTTCCATGCACTGTGGGCCAACAGGCCCATTTCTGTGCTGCACTGTTTCATTCACTGTGGGCCGACAGGCCCGCTTCTGTACTGTAAAGTACCATTCACTGTGGGTTGCCGGGCCCGTTTCTGTGCTGTACTGTTCAATTCACTGTGGGCCGACGGGCCAGTTTCTGTGCCTTACTGTTTAATTCACTGTGAGCCAACAGGCCCATTTCTGTGCTGCACTGTTCCATTCACTGTGGGCCGACGGGCCCGTTTATGTACTGGACTGTTCAATTTACTGTGGGCCAACAGGCCTGGTTCTGTGCTGCACTGTTCCATTCACTGTGGGCCGATGGGCCCGCTTCTGTACTGTACTGTTCCATTCACTGTGGGCCGATGGGCCTGTTTCATTGCTGTACTGTTCCACTCATTATGGCCCGAAGGGCCTGTTTCTGTGCTGTACTGTTGACTTCACTGTGATCCAACAGGACCATTTCTGTACTGTACTGTTGTGTTCACTGTGGGCCGATGGGCCCGTTTCTGTGCTGTACTGTTCAATTCACTGTGGGCCGATGGGCCTTTTTCTGTACTGTACTGTTCCATTCACTTTGGGCCAACGGTCCCGTTTCTGTGCTGTATTGTTCCATTCACTGTGGGCCGACAGGCCCGTTTCTGTGATGTATTGTTCAATTCACTGTGGGCCGACGGACCCAATTCTGTCCTGTGTTGTTCACTTCACGGTGGGACAACGGGCCCGTTTCTGTGATGTATTGTTCAATTCACTGTGGCCCGCAGGCCCAATTCTGTACTGTGTTGTTCAATTCACGGTGGGTCGATGGGCCCGTTTCTGTGCTGTACTGTTCCATTCATTGTGGTCCGACGGGCCCGTTTCTGTGCTGTACTGTTCCATTCACTGTGGGCCGACGGGCCCGTTTCGATGCTGTACTGTTCCATTCGATGTGGGCCGACGGGCCCGTTTTTGTGCTGTACTGTTCCATTCACTGTAGGCCAACAGTTCTGTTTCTGTGCTGTAGTGTTCCATGCACTGTGGGGCAACTGGCCCATTTCTGTGCTGCACTCTTTCATTCACTGTGGGCCGACAGGCCCGCTTCTGTACTGTACTGTTCCATTCACTGTGGGTTGCCGGGCCCGTTTCTGTGCTGTACTGTTCAATTCACTGTGGGTCGACGGGCCAGTTTCTGTGCTTTACTGTTTAATTCACTATGAGCCAACAGGCCCATTTCTGTGCTGTACTGTTCCATTCACTGTGGGCCGACGGGCCCGTTTAAGTACTGAACTGTTCAATTCACAGTGGACCGATGGGCCTGTTTCTCTGCTGTACTGTTCAATTCACTGTAAGCCAACGGACCCATTTCTGTGCTGTTTTTTTCCAATCACTGTGGACCGACGGGCCCATTTCTGTGCTGTAGTGTTCCATTCACTGTCGCCGATGGGCCCATTTCTGTGCTGTACTGTTCCATTCATTGTGGGCCGACGGGCCCGTTCTGTGCTGTACTGTTCAATTCACTGTGAGCCAACAGGCCCATTTCTGTGCTGTACTGTTCAATTCACTGTGGGCCGACGGACCCAATTCTGTGCTGCACTGCTCCATTCACTGTGGGCCGATGGGCCCGCTTCTGTACTGTACTGTTCCATTCACTGTGGGCCGATGGGCCTGTTTCATTACTGTACTGTTCAATTCACTGTTGGCCGATGGGCCTGTTTCTGTGCTGTACTGTTGAATTCACTGTGGTCCAACAGGCCCATTTCTGTGCTACACTGTTTCATTCACTGTGGGCCGATGGGCCCGCTTCTGTACTGTCCTGTTCCATTCACTGTGGGCCGATGGGCCCGATTCTGTACTGTACTGTTCCATTCATTGTGGGCCGATGGGCCTGTTTCTCTGCTGTACTGTTCAATTCACTGTAAGCCAACGGGCCCATTTCTGTGCTGTTTTTTTCCATTCATTGTGGACCGACCGGCCCATTTCTGTGCTGAACTGTTCCATTCACTGTTGGCTGACGGGCCCGTTTCTGTGCTGTACTGTTCACTTTACTGTGGGCCAACAGGCTTGTTCCTGTGCTGTCGTGTTCCATGCACTGTGGGCCGACAGGCCCATTTCTGTGCTGCACTGTTCCATTCACTGTGGGCCGACAGGCCCGCTTCTGTACTGTACTGTTCCATTTACTGTAGGTTGCCGGGCCCGTTTCTGTGCTGTACTGTTCAATTCACTTTGGGCCAACGGGCCCGTTTCTGTGCTGTATTGTTCCATTCACTGTGGGCCGACAGGCCCGTTTCTGTGAAGTAATTGTTCAATTCACCGTGGGCCGACAGGCCCAATTCTGTACTGTGTTGTTCAATTCACGGTGGGACGACGGGCCTGTTTCTTGCTGTAGTGTTCAATTCACTGTGGGCCGACCAGCCCGTTTCTGTGCTGTACTGTTCCATTCTCTGTGGTCCGACGGGCCCATTTCTCTACTGTACTGTTCCATTCACTGTAGACCGACGGGCCTGTTTCTGTGCTGTATTGTTCAATTTACTGTGGGCCAACAGGCCTGTTTCTGCGCTGCACTGTTCAATTCAGTGTGGGCCAACAGGTCTGTTTCTGTGCTGTAGTGTTCCATGCACTGTGGGCCAACAGGCCCATTTCTGTGCTGCACTGTTTCATTCACTGTGGGCCGACGGGGCCCGCTTCTGTACTGTACTGTTCAATTCACTGTTGGCCGATGGGCCTGTTTCTGTGCTGTACTGTTGAATTCACTGTGGTCCAACAGGCCCATTTCTGTGCTGCACTGTTTCATTCACTGTGGGCCGACGGGCCCGTTTCTGTGCTGTACTGTTCAATTCACTGTGGGCCAACTGGCCTGATCCTGTGCTGTAGTGTTCCATGTACTGTGGGCCAACAGGCCCATTTCTGTGCTGCACTGTTCCATTCACTGTGGGCCGATGGACCCGCTTCTGTATTGTACTGTTCCATTCACTGTTGGCCGATGGGCCCGTTTCTGTGCTGTACTGTTCCATTCACTGTGGGCCGTTGGGCGCGCTTCTGTACTGTACTGTTCCATTCACTGTTGGCCGATGGGCCCGTTTCTGTGCTGTACTGTCCAATTCACTGTGGGCCGATGGGCCTGTTTCTGTGCTGTACCGTTGAATTCACTGTGGTCCAACAGGACCATTTCTGTGCTGTACTGTGGCATTCACTGTGGGCCGACTGGCCCATTTCTGTGCTGTACTGTGGCATTCACTGTGGGCCGACGGGCCCATTTCTGTGCTGGACTGTTCCATTCACTTTGGGCCTACGGGCCCGTTTCTGTGCTGTATTGTTCCATTCACTGTGGGCCGACAGGCCCGTTTCTGTGATGTATTGTTCAATTCACTGTGGGCCGACAGGCCCAATTCTGTACTGTGTTGTTCAATTCACGGAGGGACAACGGGCCTGTTTCTTTCTGTATTGTTCAATTCAGTGTGGGCCAACCGGCCTATTTCTGTGCTGTACTGTTCCATTCACTGTGGACCGATGGGCCTGTTTCTCTGCTGTACTGTTCAATTCACTGTAAGCCAACGGGCCCATTTCTGTGCTGTATTGTTCAATTCACTGTGGACCGACGGGCCCATTTCTGTGCTGTACTGTTCCATTCACTGTGGCCAATGGGCCCGTTTCTGTGCTGTACTGTTCCATTCACTGTGGTCCGACCGGCCCGTTTCTGTGCTGAACTGTTCAATTTACTGTGGGCCAACAGGCTTGTTTCTGTGCTGCACTGTTCCATTCACTGTGGGCCGATGGGCCCGCTTCTGTACTGTACTGTTCCATTCACTGTGGGCCGATGGGCCTGTTTCATTGCTGTACTGTTCCACTCATTGTGGCCCGATGGGCCTGTTTCTGTGCTGTACTGTTGACTTCACTGTGATCCAACAGGACCATTTCTGTATTGTACTGTTGCATTCATTGTGGGCCGATGGGCCCGTTTCTGTGCTGTACTGTTCCATTTATTGTGGGCCGACGGGCCCGTTCTGTGCTGAACTGTTCAATTCACTGTGAGCCAACAGGCCCATTTCTGTGCTGTACTGTTCCATTCACTGTGCGCCGACAGGCCCGTTTCAGTACTGTACTGTTCAATTCACTGTGGACCGATGGGCCTGTTTCTCTGCTGTACTGTTCAATTCACTGTAAGCCAACGGGCCCATTTCTGTGCTGTTTTTATCCATTCATTGTGGACCGACCGGCCCATTTCTGTGCTGAACTGTTCCATTCACTGTGGGCTGACGGGCCCGTTTCTGTGCTGTACTGTTCAATTTACTGTGGGCCAACAGGCTTGTTCCTGTGCTGTCGTGTTCCATTCACTGTGGGCCGACTAGCCCGTTTCTGTGCTGTACTGTTCAATTTACAGTGGGCTAACAGGCCTGATTCTGTGCTGCACTGCTCCATTCACTGTGGGCCAATGGGCCCGCTTCTGTACTGTACTGTTCCATTTACGGTTGGCCAATGGGCCCGTTTCTGTGCTGTACTGTTCCATTCACTGTGGGCCGATGGGCGCACTTCTGTACTGTATTGTTCCATTCACTGTTGGCCGATGGGCCCGTTTCTGTGCTGTAGTGTTCCATTCATTGTGGGCCGACGGGCCCATTTCTGTGCTGTACTGTTCAATTCATTGTGGGCCAACAGGTCTGTTTCTGTGCTGTCGTGTTGCATTCACTTTGGGCCAACGGGCCCGTTTCTGTGCTGTATTGTTCCATTCACTGTGGGCCGACAGGCCCGTTTCTGTGATGTATTGTTCCATTCACTGTGGGCCGACAGGCCCAATTCTGTACTGTGTTGTTCAATTCACGGTGGGACAACGGGCCTGTTTCTTTCTGTACTGTTCAATTCACTGTGGGCCGACCGGCCCATTTCTGTGCTGTACTGTTCAATTCACTGTGGGCCGACAGGCCCATTTCTGTGCAGTACTGTACCATTCAGTGTGGGCCGACAGGCCCGTTTCTGCACTGTTTTGTTCCATTCACTGTGGGCCAACAGGCCCGTTTCTGTGCTGTTCTGTTCCATTCACTGTGGGCCGACGGGCCCATTTCTATGCTGTACTGTTCCATTCGATGTGGGCCGAGGGTCCCGGTTTTGTGCTGTACTGTTCCATTCACTGTGGGCCAACAGGTCTGTTTCTGTGCTGCACTGTTCCATTCACTGTTGGCCGAAGGGCCTGTTTCTGTGCTGTACTGTTGAAATCACTGTGGTCCAACAGGCCCATTTCTGTGCTACACTGTTTCATTCACTGTGGGCAGACGGGCCCGTTTCTGTGCTGTACTGTTCCATTCACTGTGTGCCGATGGGCCCGTTTCTGTGCTGTACTCTTCCATTCACTGTGGGCCGACGGGCGCGCTTCTGTACTGTACTGTTCCATTCACTGTGGGCTGATGGGCCCATTTCTGTGCTGTACTGTTCCATTCACTGTGGGCCGATGGGCCTTTTTCTGTACTGTACTGTTCTATTCACTTTGGGCCAACGGGCCCGTTTCTGTGCTGTATTGTTCCATTCACTGTGGGCCGACAGGCCCGTTTCTGTGAAGTAATTGTTCAATTCACCGTGGGCCGACAGGCCCAATTCTGTACTGTGTTGTTCAATTCACGGTGGGACGACGGGCCTGTTTCTTGCTGTAGTGTTCAATTCACTGTGGGCCGACCAGCCCGTTTCTGTGCTGTACTGTTCCATTCTCTGTGGTCCGACGGGCCCATTTCTCTACTGTACTGTTCCATTCACTGTAGACCACGGGCCTGTTTCTGTGCTGTATTGTTCAATTTACTGTGGGCCAACAGGCCTGTTTCTGCGCTGCACTGTTCAATTCAGTGTGGGCCAACAGGTCTGTTTCTGTGCTGTAGTGTTCCATGCACTGTGGGCCAACAGGCCCATTTCTGTGCTGCACTGTTTCATTCACTGTGGGCCGACGGGGCACGCTTCTGTACTGTACTGTTCCATTCACTGTGGGTTGCCGGGCCCGTTTCTGTGCTGTACTGTACAATTCACTGTGGGCCGACGGGCCAGTTTCTGTGCTTTACTGTTTAATTCACTGTGAGCCAACAGGCCCATTTCTGTGCTGTACTGTTCCATTCAATGTGGGCCGACGGGCCCGTTTCAGTACTGTACTGTTCAATTCACTGTGGACTGATGGGCCTGTTTCTCTGCTGTACTGTTCAATTCACTGTAAGCCAACGGGCCCATTTCTGTGCTGTTTTTTTCCATTCACTGTGGACCGACGAGCCCATTTCTGTGCTGTACTGTTCCATTTACTGTGGCCGATGGGCCCGTTTCTGTGCTGTACTGTTCCATTCACTGTGGGCCGACGGGCCCGTTTCTGTGCTGTACTGTTCAATTTACTGTCGGCCAACAGGCCTGTTTCTGTGCTGCACTGTTCCATTCACTGTGGGCCGATGGGCCCGCTTCTGTACTGTACTGTTCCATTCACTGTGGGCCGATGGGCCTGTTTCATTGCTGTACTGTTCCACTCATTGTGGCCCGATGGGCCTGTTTCTGTGCTGTACTGTTGACTTCACTGTGATCCAACAGGACCATTTCTGTACTGTACTGTTGCATTCACTGTGGGTCGATGGGCCCGTTTCTGTGCTGTACTGTTCCATTCACTGTGGGCCGATGGGCCTTTTTCTGTGCTGTACTGTTGAATTCACTGTGGTCCAACAGGACCATTTCTGTGCTGTACTGTCGCATTCACTGTGGGCCGACGGGCCCATTTCTGTGCAGTACTGTTCCATTCCCTTTGCGCCGATGGGCCTTTTTCTGTACTGTACTGTTCCATTCACTTTGGGCCAACGGGCCCGTTTTTGTGCTGTATTGTTCCATTCACTGTGGGCTGACAGGCCCAATCCTGTACTGTGTTGTTCAATTCACTGTGGGCCATCAGGCCCATTTCTGTGTTGTACTGTTCCATTCACTGTGGGCCGACGGGCCCGTTTCAGTACTGTACTGTTCAATTCACTGTGGACGGATGGGCCTGTTTCTCTGCTGTACTGTTCAATTCACTGTAAGCCAACGGGCCCATTTCTGTGCTGTTTTTTTCCATTCACTGTGGACCGACGGGCCCATTTCTGTGCTGTACCGTTCCATTCACTGCGGCCGATGGGCCTGTTTCTGTGCTGTACTGTTCCATTCACTGTGGGCCGACGGGCCCGTTTCTGTGCTGTACTGTACAATTTACTGTGGGCCAACAGGCCTGTTTGTGTGCTGCACTGTTCCATTCACTGTGGGCCGATGGGCCCGCTTCTGTACTGTACTGTTCCATTCACTGTGGGCCGATGGGCCTGTTTCATTGCTGTACTGTTCCACTCATTGTGGCCCGATGGGCCTGTTTCTGTGCTGTACTGTTGACTTCACTGTGATCCAACAGGACCATTTCTGTCCTGTACTGTTGCATTCACTGTGGGCCGACGGGCCCGTTTCTGTGCTGTACTTTTCCATTCACTGAGGGCCGACTGGCCCGTTTCTGTGCTGTACTGTTCCATTCATTGTGGGCCGACGGGCCCATTTCTGTGCTGTACTGTTCAATTCACTGTGGGCCGATGGGCCTGTTTCTGTGCTGTACTGTTGAATTCACTGTGGTCCAACAGGACCATTTCTGTGCTGTATTGTTGAATTCACTGTGGGCCGACGGGCCCGTTTCTGTGCTGTACTGTTCCATTCACTGTGGGCCGATGGGCCTTTTTCTGTACTGTACTGTTCCATTCACTGTGTGCCGACGGGCCCATTTGTGTGCTGTACTTTTCCGTACACTGTGGGTCCACGCGCCCGTTCTGTGCTGTACTGTTCAATTCACTGTCGGCCAACAGGTCTGTTTCTGTGCTGTAGTGTTGCATTGACTGTGGGCCGACGGGCCTTTTTCTGAACTGTACTGTTCTAATCACTTTGGGCCAACGGGCCCGTTTCTGTGCTGTATTGTTCCATTCACTGCGAGCCGACAGGCCCGTTTCTGTGCTGTATTGTTCAATTCACTGTGTGCCAATAGGCCAATCTCTGAGCTGTACTGTACCGTTCACTGTGGGCCGACAGGCCTGTTTCTGTGATGTATTGTTCAATTCACTGTGGGCCGACAGGCCCAATTCTGTACTGTGTTGTTCAATTCACGGTGGGACAACGGATCTGTTTCTGTGCTGTATTGTTCAATTCACTGTGGGCCGACCGGCCCGTTTCTGTGCTGTACTGTTCCATTCTCTGTGATCCGACGGGCCCATTTCTCTACTGTACTGTTCCATTCACTGTAGGCCGACGGGCCCGTTTCTATGCTGTACAGTTCCATTCGATGTGGGCCGACGGGCCCGTTTTTGTGATGTACTGTTCCATTCACTGTGGCCGATGGGCCCGTTTCTATGCTGTACTGTTCCGTTCACTGTGGGTCCACGCGCCCGTTCTGCGCTGTACTGTTCAATTCACTGTGGGCCAACAGGTCTGTTTCTGTGCTGTAGTGTTCCATGCACTGTGGGCCAAAAGGCCCATTTCTGTGCTGCACTGTTTCATTCACTGTGGGCCGACAGGCCCGCTTCTGTACTGTACTGTTCCATTCACTGTGGGTTATGGGCCTGTTTCGGTGCTGTACTGTTCAATTCACTGTGGGCCGACGGGCCAGTTTCTGTGCTGTACTGTTCCATTCACTGTGGGCTGACGGGCCCGTTTCAGTACTGTACTGTTCAATTCACTGTGGACCGATGGGCCTGTTTCTCTGCTGTACTGTTCAATTCACTGTAAGCCAACGGGCCCATTTCTGTGCTGTTTTTTTCCATTCACTGTGGACCGATGGGCCCATTTCTGTGCTGTACTGTTCCATTTACTGTGGGACGACGGGCCCGTTTCTGTGCTGTACTGTTCCATTCACTGTGGGCCAATAGGCCCATTTCTGTGCTGTACTGTTCCATTCGATGTCGACAGACGGGCTTGTTTCTGTGCTGTACTGTTCCATTCACTGTAGGCCGACGGGCCTGTTTCTGTGCCGTACTGTTCCATTAACTGTGGGCCGAAGACCCCGTTTCTGTGCTGTACTGTTCAATTCACTGTGTGCCAATAGGCCAATTTCTGAGCTGTACTGTACCGTTCACTGTGGGCCGACGGGCCTGTTTCTGTACTGTCCTGTTCCATTCACTGTGGGCCAACGGGCCCGTTTCTGTGCTGTACTTTTCCGTTCACTGTGGCCAACAGGTCTGTTTCTGTGCTGTAGTGTTGCATTCACTGTGGGCCGACGGGCCCATTTCTGTGCTGTACTGTTCCATTCACTGTGGGGTACGGGCCCGTTTCTGTGCTGTACTGTTCAATTTACTGTGGGACAACAGGTCTGTTTCTGTGATGTAGTGTTGCATTCACTGTGGGCCGACGGGCCCGTTTCTGTGCTGTACTGTTCCATTCACTGTGGCCGATGGGCCCGTTTCTGTGCTGTACTGTTCCATTCACTGTGGTCCAACCGGCCCGTTTCTGTGCTGAACTGTTCAATTTACTGTCGGCCAACAGGCCTGTTTCTGTGCGGCACTGTTCCATTCACTGTGGCCGATGGGCCTGTTTCTGTGCTGTACTGTTCCATTCACTGTGGGCCGACGGGCCCGTTTCTGTGCTGTACTGTTCAATTTACTGTCGGCCAACAGGCCTGTTTCTGTGCTGCACTGTTCCATTCACTGTGGGCCGATGGGCCCGCTTCTGTACTGTACTGTTCCATTCACTGTGGGCCGATGGGCCTGTTTCATTGCTGTACTGTTCCACTCATTGTGGCCCGATGGGCCTGTTTCTGTGCTGTACTGTTGACTTCACTGTGATCCAACAGGACATTTCTGTACTGTACTGTTGCATTCACTGTGGGCCAATGAGCCCGTTTCTGTGCTGTACTGTTCCATTCACTGAGGGCCGACTGGCCCGTTTCTGTGCTGTACTGTTCCATTCATTGTGGGCCGACGGGCCCATTTCTGTGCTGTACTGTTCAATTCACTGTGGGCCGATGGGCCTGTTTCTGTGCTGTACTGTTGAATTCACTGTGGTCCAACAGGACCATTTCTGTGCTGTATTGATGAATTCACTGTGGGCCGACGGGCCCGTTTCTGTGCTGTACTGTTCCATTCACTGTGGGCCGATGGGCCTTTTTCTGTAGTGTACTGTTCCATTCACTTTGGGCCAACGGGCCCGTTTCTGTGCTGTATTGTTCCATTCACTGTGGGCCGATAGGCCCGTTTCTGTGATGTATTGTTCAATTCACTGTGGGCCGACGGGCCCAATTCTGTACTGTGTTGTTCAATTCACGGTGGGACAACGGGCCCGTTTCTGTGATGTATTGTTCAATTCACTATGGGCCGACAGGACCGTTTCTGTGCTGTACTGTTCCATTCACTGTAGGTCGACGGGCCCATTTCTGTGCTGTACTGTTCCATTTACTGTGGGACGACGGGCCCGTTTCTGTGCTGTACTGTTCCATTCACTGTGGGCCAATAGGCCCATTTCTGTGCTGTACTGTTCCATTCGATGTGGACTGACGAGCTTGTTTCTGTGCTGTACTGTTCCATTCACTGTAGGCCTACGGGCCCGTTTCTGTGCCGTACTGTTCCATTAACTGTGGGCCGAAGACCCCGTTTCTGTGCTGAACTGTTCAATTCACTGTGTGCCAATAGGCCAATTTCTGAGCTGTACTGTACCGTTCACTGTGGGCCGACAGGCCTGTTTCTGTACTGTACTGTTCCATTCACTGTGTGCCGACGGGCCCGTTTCTGTGCTGTACTTTTCCGTTCACTGTGGGTCCACGCGCCCGTTCTGTGCTGTACTGTTCAATTCACTGTCGGCCAACAGGTCTGTTTCTGTGCTGTAGTGTTGCATTCACTGTGGGCCGACGGGCCTTTTTCTGTACTGTACTGTTCTAATCACTTTGGGCCAACGGGCCCGTTTCTGTGCTGTATTGTTCGATTCACTGTGAGCCGACAGGCCCGTTTCTGTGCTGTATTGTTTAATTCACTGTGTGCCAATAGGCCAATTTCTGAGCTGTACTGTACCGTTCACTGTGGGCCGACAGGCCTGTTTCTGTGATGTATTGTTCAATTCACTGTGGGCCGACAGGCCCAATTCTGTACTGTGTTGTTCAGTTCACGGTGGGACAACGGGTCTGTTTCTGTGCTGTATTGTTCAATTCACTGTGGGCCGACCGGCCCGTTTCTGTGCTGTACTGTTCCATTCTCTGTGATCCGACGGGCCCATTTCTCTACTGTACTGTTCCATTCACTGTAGGCCGACGGGCCTGTTTCTATGCTGTACTGTTCCATTCGATGTGGGCCGACGGGCCCGTTTTTGTGATGTCCTGTTCCATTCACTGTGGCCGTTGGGCCCGTTTCTATGCTGTACTGTTCAATTCACTGTGGGTCCACGCGCCCGTTCTGCGCTGTACTGTTCTATTCACTGTGGGCCAATAGGTCTGTTTCTGTGCTGTAGTGTTCCATGCACTGTGGGCCAAAAGGCCCATTTCTGTGCTGCACTGTTTCATTCACTGTGGGCCGACAGGCCCGCTTC
Organism: Chiloscyllium plagiosum; assembly: GCF_037043375.1. NCBI lineage: Eukaryota > Metazoa > Chordata > Chondrichthyes > Orectolobiformes > Hemiscylliidae > Chiloscyllium > Chiloscyllium plagiosum. The sequence continues at coordinate 34,043,258 of NW_028270172.1, read as the reverse complement.
TGTACTGTACTGTTCCATTCACTGTGGGTTATGGGCCTGTTTCTGTGCTGTACTGTTCCATTCACTGTGGGCTGACGGGCCCGTTTCAGTACTGTACTGTTCAATTCACTTTGGACCGATGGGCCTGTTTCTCTGCTGTACTGTTCAATTCACTGTAAGCCAACGGGGCCCATTTCTGTGCTTTTTTTTTCATTCACTGTGGACCGATGGGCCCATTTCTGTGCTGTACTGTTCCATTTACTGTGGGACGACGGGCCCGTTTCTGTGCTGTACTGTTCCATTCACTGTGGGCCAATAGGCCCATTTCTGTGCTGTACTGTTCCATTCGATGTGGACTGACGAGCTTGTTTCTGTGCTGTACTGTTCCATTCACTGTAGGCCTACGGGCCCGTTTCTGTGCCGTACTGTTCCATTAACTGTGGGCCGAAGACCCCGTTTCTGTGCTGAACTGTTCAATTCACTGTGTGCCAATAGGCCAATTTCTGAGCTGTACTGTACCGTTCACTGTGGGCCGACGGGCCTGTTTCTGTACTGTACTGTTCCATTCACTGTGTGCCGACGGGCCCGTTTCTGTGCTGTACTTTTCCGTTCACTCTGGGTCCACGCGCCCGTTCTGTGCTGTACTGTTCAATTCACTGTCGGCCAACAGGTCTGTTTCTGTGCTGTAGTGTTGCATTCACTGTGGGCCGACGGGCCTTTTTCTGTACTGTACTGTTCTAATCACTTTGGGCCAACGGGCCCGTTTCTGTGCTGTATTGTTCCATTCACTGTGAGCCGACAGGCCCGTTTCTGTGCTGTATTGTTTAATTCACTGTGTGCCAATAGGCCAATTTCTGAGCTGTACTGTACCGTTCACTGTGGGCCGACAGGCCTGTTTCTGTGATGTATTGTTCAATTCACTGTGGGCCGACAGGCCCAATTCTGTACTGTGTTGTTCAGTTCACGGTGGGACAACGGGTCTGTTTCTGTGCTGTATTGTTCAATTCACTGTGGGCCGACCGGCCCGTTTCTGTGCTGTACTGTTCCATTCTCTGTGATCCGACGGGCCCATTTCTCTACTGTACTGTTCCATTCACTGTAGGCCGACGGGCCTGTTTCTATGCTGTACTGTTCCATTCGATGTGGGCCGACGGGCCCGTTTTTGTGATGTCCTGTTCCATTCACTGTGGCCGTTGGGCCCGTTTCTATGCTGTACTGTTCAATTCACTGTGGGTCCACGCGCCCGTTCTGCGCTGTACTGTTCTATTCACTGTGGGCCAATAGGTCTGTTTCTGTGCTGTAGTGTTCCATGCACTGTGGGCCAAAAGGCCCATTTCTGTGCTGCACTGTTTCATTCACTGTGGGCCGACAGGCCCGCTTCTGTACTGTACTGTTCCATTCACTGTGGGTTATGGGCCTGTTTCTGTGCTGTACTGTTCCATTCACTGTTGTCTGACGGGCCCGTTTCAGTACTGTACTGTTCAATTCACTTTGGACCGATGGACCTGTTTCTCTGCTGTACTGTTCAATTCACTGTAAGCCAACGGGGCCCATTTCTGTGCTTTTTTTTTCATTCACTGTGGACCGATGGGCCCATTTCTGTGCTGTACTGTTCCATTTACTGTGGGACGACGGGCCCGTTTCTGTGCTGTACTGTTCCATTCACTGTGGGCCAATAGGCCCATTTCTGTGCTGTACTGTTCCATTCGATGTGGACCGACGAGCTTGTTTCTGTGCTGTACTGTTCTATTCACTGTAGGCCGACGGGCCCGTTTCTGTGCCGTACTGTTCCATTAACTGTGGGCCGAAGACCCCGTTTCTGTGCTGTACTGTTCATTTCACTGTGTGCTAATAGGCCAATTTCTGAGCTGTACTGTACCGTTCACTGTGGGCCGACGGGCCTGTTTCTGTACTGTCCTGTTCCATTCACTGTGGGCCAACGGGCCCGTTTCTGTGCTGTACTTTTCCGTTCACTGTGGGTCCACGCGCCCGTTCTGTGCTGTACTGTTCAATTCACTGTCGGCCAACAGGTCTGTTTCTGTGCTGTAGTGTTGCATTTACTGTGGGCCGACGGGCCCGTTTCTGTGCTGTACTGTTGCATTCACTGCGGGCCGACGGGCCCGTTTCTGTGCTGTACTGTTCAATTTACTGTGGGCCAACAGGCCTGTTTCTGTGCTGCACTGTTCCATTCACTGTGGGCCGATGGGCCCGCTTCTGTACTGTACTGTTCCATTCACTGTGGGCAGATGGGCCCGTTTCATTGCTGTACGGTTCCACTCATTGTGGCCCGATGGGCCTGTTTCTGTGCTGTACTGTTGACTTCACTGTGATCCAACAGGACCATTTCTGTACTGTACTGTTGCATTCACTGTGGGCCGATGGGCCCGTTTCTGTGCTGTACTGTTCCATTCACTGAGGGCCGACTGGCCCGTTTCTGTGCTGTACTGTTCCATTCCTTGTGGGCAGACGGGCCCATTTCTGTGCTGTACTGTTCCATTCATTGTGGGCCGATGGGCCTGTTCCATTGCTGTACTGTTCCACTCATTGTGGCCCGTTGGGCCTGTTTCTGTGCTGTACTGTTGACTTCACTGTGATCCAACAGGACCATTTCTGTACTGTACTGTTGCATTCACTGTGGGCCAATGGGCCCGTTTCTGTGCTGTACTATTCCATTCACTGAGGGCCAACTGGCCCGTTTCTGTGCTGTACTGTTCCATTCATGGTGGGCCGACGGGCCCATTTCTGTGCTGTACTGTTCAATTCACTGTGGGCCGATGGGCCTGTTTCTGTGCTGTACTGTTGAATTCACTGTGGTCCAACAGGACCATTTCTGTGCTGTATTGTTGAATTCACTGTGGGTCGACGGGCCCGTTTCTGTGCTGTACTGTTCCATTCACTGTGGGCCGATGGGCCTTTTTCTGTACTGTACTGTTCCATTCACTTTGGGCCAACGGGCCCATTTCTGTGCTGTATTGTTCCATTCACTGTGGGCCGATGGGCCCGCTTCTGTACTGTACTGTTGAATTCACTGTGGGACGACGGGCCCATTTCTGTGCTGTAGTGTTCAATTCACTGTGGGCCTATAAGCCCATTTCTGTGCTGTACTGTTACATTCGATGTGGACCGACAAGCTTGATTCTGTGCTGTACTGTTCCATTCACTGTGGGCCGACGGGCCCGTTTTTGTGCTGTACTGTTCCATTAACTGTGTGCCAACAGGCCCATTTCTGAGGTGTACTGTACCGTTCACTGTGGGCCGACAGGCCTGTTTTTGTACTGTACTGTTCCATTTACTGTGTGCCAACAGGCCCATTTCTGTACTGTACTGTACCGTTCACTGTGGGCCGACAGGCCTGTTTCTGTGCTGCACTGTTCCATTCACTGTGGACCGATGGGCCCGCTTCTGTGCTGTACTGTTCCATTCACTGTGGGCCGACGGGCCCGTTTTTGTGCTGTACTGTTCCATTCACTGTGGGCCGACGGGCCTCTTCCTGTGCTGTACTGTTCCATTCACTGTGGGCTGATGGGCCCGTTTCTGTGCTGTAACTATTCCATTCACTGTGGGCCAACCGACCCTTTTCTGTGCCGTACTGTTCAATTCACTGTGTGCCAATAGGCCAATTTCTGTGCTGTTCTGTTCCATTCACTGTGGGCCGGCGTGCTCCTTTCTGTGCTGTACTGTTACATTCACTGTGGACCGATGGGCCCACTTCTGTGCTGTACTGTTCCATTCACTGAAGGCCGACTGGCCCGTTTCTGTGCTCCACTGTTCCATTCACTGTGGGCCGGCGGTACCGTTTCTGTGCTGTACTGTTCCATTCACTGAGGGCTGACGGGCCCGTTTCTGTGCTGTACTGTTCCATTCACTGTGGGCCGACGGGCCCGTTTCTGTGCTGTACTGTTCCATTCACTGTGGGCAGACGGGCCCGTTTCTGTTCTGTAGTGTTCAATTCACTGTGGGCCAATAGGCCCATTTCTGTGCTGAACTGTTCCATTCGATGTGGACCGATGAGCTTGTTTCTGTACTGTATTGTTCCATTAACTGCAGGCCGAAGGGCCCGATTCTGTGCTGTACTGTTCCATTCACTGTGTGCGAATAGGCCAATTTCTGTGCTGTACTGTACTATTCCCTGTGGGCCGACAGGCCCGTTTCTGTACTGTACTGTTCCATTCTCTGTGGGCCAACGGGCCTGTTTCTGTGCTGCACTGTTCCATTCACTGAGGGCCGACGGGCCGGTTTCTGTGCTGTACTGTTCAATTCACTGTTGGCAGACGGGCCGTTTTTGTGCTGTACTGTTGAATTCACTGTGGGCAGACGGGCCTGGTTCTGTGCTCTACTGTTCCATTCACTTTGTGCCAATAGGCCCATTTCTGTAATGTACTGTTCCATTCACTGTGGCCATCGGGCCCGTTTCTGTGCTGTACTATTCCATTCACTGTGGGCCGACAGGCTCATTTCTGTGCTGTACTGTTCCATTCACTGTGGGCTGACGGGCCCGTTTCTGTACTGTACTGTTCCATTCTCTGTGGGCCAACGGGCCTGTTTCTGTGCTGCACTGTTCCATTCACTGAGGGCCGACGGGCCGGTTTCTGTGCTGTAATGTTCCATTCACTGTTGGCAGACGGGCCCGTTTCTGTGCTGTACTGTTGAATTCACTGTGGGCAGACGGGTCTGTTTCTGTGCTGTACTGTTCCATTCACTGTGTGCCAATAGGCCCATTTCTGTACTGTACTGTTCCATTCAGTGTGGCCCGACAGGCCTATTTCTGTGCTGTTCTGTACCGTTCACTGTGGGCCGACGGGCCCGTTTCTGTGCTGGAGTGTTCAATTCTCTGTGGGCCGACTGGCCCGTTTCTGTGCTGTACTGTTCCATTCTCTGTGGGCCAACGGGCCCGTTTCTGTACTGTACTGTTTCATTCACTGTGGGCCGACGGGCCTGTTTCTGTGCTGTACTGTTCCATTCACTGTGTGCCAACAGGCCTGTTTCTGTGCTGTACTGTTCCATTCACTGTGGGCCGATTGGCCCGTTTCTGTACTGTACTGTTCCATTCACTGTGGGTTATGGGCCTGTTTCTGTGCTGTACTGTTCCATTCACTGTGGGCTGACGGGCCCGTTTCAGTACTGTACTGTTCAATTCACTTTGGACCGATGGACCTGTTTCTCTGCTGTACTGTTCAATTCACTGTAAGCCAACGGGGCCCATTTCTGTGCTTTTTTTTTCATTCACTGTGGACCGATGGGCCCATTTCTGTGCTGTACTGTTCCATTTACTGTGGGACGACGGGCCCGTTTCTGTGCTGTACTGTTCCATTCACTGTGGGCCAATAGGCCCATTTCTGTGCTGTACTGTTCCATTCGATGTGGACCGACGAGCTTGTTTCTGTGCTGTACTGTTCTATTCACTGTAGGCCGACGGGCCCGTTTCTGTGCCGTACTGTTCCATTAACTGTGGGCCGAAGACCCCGTTTCTGTGCTGTACTGTTCAATTCACTGTGTGCTAATAGGCCAATTTCTGAGCTGTACTGTACCGTTCACTGTGGGCCGACGGGCCTGTTTCTGTACTGTCCTGTTCCATTCACTGTGGGCCAACGGGCCCGTTTCTGTGCTGTACTTTTCCGTTCACTGTGGGTCCACGCGCCCGTTCTGTGCTGTACTGTTCAATTCACTGTCGGCCAACAGGTCTGTTTCTGTGCTGTAGTGTTGCATTTACTGTGGGCCGACGGGCCCGTTTCTGTGCTGTACTGTTCCATTCACTGCGGGCCGACGGGCCCGTTTCTGTGCTGTACTGTTCAATTTACTGTGGGCCAACAGGCCTGTTTCTGTGCTGCACTGTTCCATTCACTGTGGGCCGATGGGCCCGCTTCTGTACTGTACTGTTCCATTCACTGTGGGCAGATGGGCCCGTTTCATTGCTGTACGGTTCCACTCATTGTGGCCCGATGGGCCTGTTTCTGTGCTGTACTGTTGACTTCACTGTGATCCAACAGGACCATTTCTGTACTGTACTGTTGCATTCACTGTGGGCCGATGGGCCCGTTTCTGTGCTGTACTGTTCCATTCACTGAGGGCCGACTGGCCCGTTTCTGTGCTGTACTGTTCCATTCCTTGTGGGCAGACGGGCCCATTTCTGTGCTGTACTGTTCCATTCATTGTGGGCCGATGGGCCTGTTCCATTGCTGTACTGTTCCACTCATTGTGGCCCGTTGGGCCTGTTTCTGTGCTGTACTGTTGACTTCACTGTGATCCAACAGGACCATTTCTGTACTGTACTGTTGCATTCACTGTGGGCCAATGGGCCCGTTTCTGTGCTGTACTATTCCATTCACTGAGGGCCAACTGGCCCGTTTCTGTGCTGTACTGTTCCATTCATGGTGGGCCGACGGGCCCATTTCTGTGCTGTACTGTTCAATTCACTGTGGGCCGATGGGCCTGTTTCTGTGCTGTACTGTTGAATTCACTGTGGTCCAACAGGACCATTTCTGTGCTGTATTGTTGAATTCACTGTGGGTCGACGGGCCCGTTTCTGTGCTGTACTGTTCCATTCACTGTGGGCCGATGGGCCTTTTTCTGTACTGTACTGTTCCATTCACTTTGGGCCAACGGGCCCATTTCTGTGCTGTATTGTTCCATTCACTGTGGGCCGATGGGCCCGCTTCTGTACTGTACTGTTGAATTCACTGTGGGACGACGGGCCCATTTCTGTGCTGTAGTGTTCAATTCACTGTGGGCCTATAAGCCCATTTCTGTGCTGTACTGTTACATTCGATGTGGACCGACAAGCTTGATTCTGTGCTGTACTGTTCCATTCACTGTGGGCCGACGGGCCCGTTTTTGTGCTGTACTGTTCCATTAACTGTGTGCCAACAGGCCCATTTCTGAGGTGTACTGTACCGTTCACTGTGGGCCGACAGGCCTGTTTTTGTACTGTACTGTTCCATTCACTGTTAGCCGACAGGCCTGTTTCTGTACTGTACTGTTCCATTTACTGTGTGCCAACAGGCCCATTTCTGTACTGTACTGTACCGTTCACTGTGGGCCGACAGGCCTGTTTCTGTGCTGCACTGTTCCATTCACTGTGGACCGATGGGCCCGCTTCTGTGCTGTACTGTTCCATTCACTGTGGGCCGACGGGCCCGTTTTTGTGCTGTACTGTTCCATTCACTGTGGGCCGACGGGCCTCTTCCTGTGCTGTACTGTTCCATTCACTGTGGGCTGATGGGCCCGTTTCTGTGCTGTAACTATTCCATTCACTGTGGGCCAACCGACCCTTTTCTGTGCCGTACTGTTCAATTCACTGTGTGCCAATAGGCCAATTTCTGTGCTGTTCTGTTCCATTCACTGTGGGCCGGCGTGCTCCTTTCTGTGCTGTACTGTTACATTCACTGTGGACCGATGGGCCCACTTCTGTGCTGTACTGTTCCATTCACTGAAGGCCGACTGGCCCGTTTCTGTGCTCCACTGTTCCATTCACTGTGGGCCGGCGGTACCGTTTCTGTGCTGTACTGTTCCATTCACTGAGGGCTGACGGGCCCGTTTCTGTGCTGTACTGTTCCATTCACTGTGGGCCGACGGGCCCGTTTCTGTGCTGTACTGTTCCATTCACTGTGGGCAGACGGGCCCGTTTCTGTTCTGTAGTGTTCAATTCACTGTGGGCCAATAGGCCCATTTCTGTGCTGAACTGTTCCATTCGATGTGGACCGATGAGCTTGTTTCTGTACTGTATTGTTCCATTAACTGCAGGCCGAAGGGCCCGATTCTGTGCTGTACTGTTCCATTCACTGTGTGCGAATAGGCCAATTTCTGTGCTGTACTGTACTATTCCCTGTGGGCCGACAGGCCCGTTTCTGTACTGTACTGTTCCATTCTCTGTGGGCCAACGGGCCTGTTTCTGTGCTGCACTGTTCCATTCACTGAGGGCCGACGGGCCGGTTTCTGTGCTGTACTGTTCAATTCACTGTTGGCAGACGGGCCGTTTTTGTGCTGTACTGTTGAATTCACTGTGGGCAGACGGGCCTGGTTCTGTGCTCTACTGTTCCATTCACTTTGTGCCAATAGGCCCATTTCTGTAATGTACTGTTCCATTCACTGTGGCCATCGGGCCCGTTTCTGTGCTGTACTATTCCATTCACTGTGGGCCGACAGGCCCATTTCTGTGCTGTACTGTTCCATTCACTGTGGGCTGACGGGCCCGTTTCTGTACTGTACTGTTCCATTCTCTGTGGGCCAACGGGCCTGTTTCTGTGCTGCACTGTTCCATTCACTGAGGGCCGACGGGCCGGTTTCTGTGCTGTAATGTTCCATTCACTGTTGGCAGACGGGCCCGTTTCTGTGCTGTACTGTTGAATTCACTGTGGGCAGACGGGTCTGTTTCTGTGCTGTACTGTTCCATTCACTGTGTGCCAATAGGCCCATTTCTGTACTGTACTGTTCCATTCAGTGTGGCCCGACAGGCCTATTTCTGTGCTGTTCTGTACCGTTCACTGTGGGCCGACGGGCCCGTTTCTGTGCTGGAGTGTTCAATTCTCTGTGGGCCGACTGGCCCGTTTCTGTGCTGTACTGTTCCATTCTCTGTGGGCCAACGGGCCCGTTTCTGTACTGTACTGTTTCATTCACTGTGGGCCGACGGGCCTGTTTCTGTGCTGTACTGTTCCATTCACTGTGTGCCAACAGGCCTGTTTCTGTGCTGTACTGTTCCATTCACTGTGGGCCGATTGGCCCGTTTCTGTAATGTACTGTTCCATTCACTGTGGGCCATCGGGCCCGTTTCTGTGCTGTACTATTCCATTCACTGTGGGCAGACAGGCCCATTTCTGTGCTGTACTGTTCCATTCATTGTGGGCCGACGGGCCCGTTTCTGTGCTGTACTGTTGCATTCACTGTGGACCAGCAGGCCAATTTCTGTGCTGTACTGTTCCGTTCACTGTGGGCCGACGGGCCTGTTTCTGTACTGTACCGTTCAATTCACAGTGGGCCAACAGGCCCAATTCTGTGCTGTACTGTTGCATTCCCTGTGGACCGATGGGTCCACTTCTGTACTGTACAGTTCCATTCACTGAAGGCTGATGGGCCCGTTTCTGTGCTGTACTGTTTCATTCACTGAGGGCCGACGGGCTCGTTTTTGTGCTGTCCTGTTCCATTCACTGTGGGCCGACGGGCCCGTTTCTGTGCTGTACTATTGCATTCACTGTGGGCCGACGGGCCCATTTCTGTGCTGTACTGTTGCATTCACTGTTTGCAAACAGGCCAATTTCTGTGCTGTACTGTTCCATTCACTGTGGGCCAACGGGCCCGTTTCTGTGCTGAACTGTTCCATTCACTGTGGGCCTACGGGCCCATTTCTGTGCTGTACTGTTGCATTCACGGTGGGGCGACGGGCCCGTTTCTGTGCCGTACTGTTCCATTAACTGTGGGCCGAAGACCCCGTTTCTGTGCTGTACTGTTCAATTCACTGTGTGCCAATAGGCCAATTTCTGAGCTGTACTGTACCGTTCACTGTGGGCCGACGGGCCTGTTTCTGTACTGTCCTGTTCCATTCACTGTGGGCCAACGGGCCCGTTTCTGTGCTGTACTTTTCCGTTCACTGTGTGTCCACACGCCCGTTCTGTGCTGTACTGTTCAATTCACTGTCGGCCAACAGGTCTGTTTCTGTGCTGTAGTGTTGCATTCACTGTGGGCCGACGGGCCCGTTTCTGTGCTGTACTGTTCCATTCACTGTGGGCCGACGGGCCCGTTTCTGTGCTGTACTGTTCAATTTACTGTGGGCCAACAGGCCTGTTTCTGTGCTGCACTGTTCCATTCACTGTGGGCCGATGGGCCCGCTTCTGTACTGTACTGTTCCATTCACTGTGGGCCGATGGGCCTGTTCCATTGCTGTACTGTTCCACTCATTGTGGCCCGATGGGCCTGTTTCTGTGCTGTACTGTTGACTTCACTGTGATCCAACAGGACCATTTCTGTACTGTACTGTTGCATTCACTGTGGGCCGACGGGCCCGTTTCTGTGCTGTACTGTTCCATTCACTGTGGGCCGATGGGCCTTTTTCTGTACTGTACTGTTCCATTCACTTTGGGCCAACGGGCCCGTTTCTGTGCTGTATTGTTCCATTCACTGTGGGCCGATAGGCCCGTTTCTGTGATGTATTGTTCAATTCACTGTGGGCCGACGGGCCCAATTCTGTACTGTGTTGTTCAATTCACGGTGGGACAACGGGCCCGTTTCTGTGATGTATTGTTCAATTCACTGTGGGCCGACAGGACCGTTTCTGTGCTGTACTGTTCCATTCACTGTAGGTCGACGGGCCCATTTCTGTGCTGTACTGTTCCATTTACTGTGGGACGACGGGCCCGTTTCTGTGCTGTACTGTTCCATTCACTGTGGGCCAATAGGCCCATTTCTGTGCCGTACTGTTCCATTAACTGTGGGCTGAAGATCCCGTTTCTGTGCTGAACTGTTCAATTCACTGTGTGCCAATAGGCCAATTTCTGAGCTGTACTGTACCGTTCACTGTGGGCCGACGGGCCTGTTTCTGTACTGTACTGTTCCATTCACTGTGTGCCGACGGGCCCGTTTCTGTGCTGTACTTTTCCGTTCACTCTGGGTCCACGCGCCCGTTCTGTGCTGTACTGTTCAATTCACTGTCGGCCAACAGGTCTGTTTCTGTGCTGTAGTGTTGCATTCACTGTGTGCCGACGGGCCTTTTTCTGTACTGTACTGTTCTAATCACTTTGGGCCAACGGGCCCGTTTCTGTGCTGTATTGTTCCATTCACTGTGAGCCGACAGGCCCGTTTCTGTGCTGTATTGTTCAATTCACTGTGTGCCAATAGGCCAATTTCTGAGCTGTACTGTACCGTTCACTGTGGGCCGACAGGCCTGTTTCTGTGATGTATTGTTCAATTCACTGTGGGCCGACAGGCCCAATTCTGTACTGTGTTGTTCAATTCACGGTGGGACAACGGGTCTGTTTCTGTGCTGTATTGTTCAATTCACTGTGGGCCGACCGGCCCGTTTCTGTGCTGTACTGTTCCATTCTCTGTGATCCGACGGGCCCATTTCTCTACTGTACTGTTCCATTCACTGTAGGCCGACGGGCCTGTTTCTATGCTGTACTGTTCCATTCGATGTGGGCCAACGGGCCCGTTTTTGTGATGTCCTGTTCCATTCACTGTGGCCGATGGGCCCGTTTCTATGCTGTACTGTTCCGTTCACTGTGGGTCCACGCGCCCGTTCTGCGCTGTACTGTTCAATTCACTGTGGGCCAACAGGTCTATTTCTGTGCTGTAGTGTTCCATGCACTGTGGGCCAGAAGGCCCATTTCTGTGCTGCACTGTTTCATTCACTGTGGGCCGACAGGCCCGCTTCTGTACTGTACTGTTCCATTCACTGTGGGTTATGGGCCTGTTTCTGTGCTGTACTGTTCAATTCACTGTGGGCCGACGGGCCAGTTTCTGTGCTGTACTGTTCCATTCACTGTGGGCTGACGGGCCCGTTTCAGTACTGTACTGTTCAATTCACTGTGGACCGATGGGCCTGTTTCTCTGCTGTACTGTTCAATTCACTGTAAGCCAACGGGCCCATTTCTGTGCTGTACTGTTCCATTTACTGTGGGACGACGGGCCCGTTTCTGTGCTGTACTGTTCCATTCACTGTGGGCCAATAGGCCCATTTCTGTGCTGTACTGTTCCATTCGATGTTGACCGACGAGCTTGTTTCTGTGCTGTACTGTTCCATTCACTGTAGGCCGACGGGCCCGTTTCTGTGCCGTACTGTTCCATTAACTGTGGGCCGAAGACCCCGTTTCCGTGCTGTACTGTTCAATTCACTGTGTGCCAATAGGCCAATTTCTGAGCTGTACTGTACTGTTCACTGTGGGCCGACGGGCCTGTTTCTGTACTGTCATGTTCCATTCACTGTGGGCCAACGGGCCCGTTTCTGTGCTGTACTTTTCCGTTCACTGTGGGTCCACGCGCCCGTTCTGTGCTGTACTGTTCAATTCACTGTCGGCCAACAGGTCTGTTTCTGTGCTGTAGTGTTGCATTCACTGTGGGCCGACGGGCCCGTTTCTGTGCTGTTCTGTTCCATTCACTGTGGGCCGACGGGCCCGTTTCTGTGCTGTACTGTTCAATTTACTGTGGGCCAACAGGCCTGTTTCTGTGCTGCACTGTTCCATTCACTGTGGGCCGATGGGCCCGCTTCTGTACTGTACTGTTCCATTCACTGTGGGCCGATGGGCCTGTTCCATTGCTGTACTGTTCCACTCATTGTGGCCCGATGGGCCTGTTTCTGTGCTGTACTGTTGACTTCACTGTGATCCAACAGGACCATTTCTGTACTGTACTGTTGCATTCACTGTGGGCCAATGGGCCCGTTTCTGTGCTGTACTGTTCCATTCACTGAGGGCCGACTGGCCCATTTCTGTGCTGTACTGTTCCATTCATGGTGGGCCGACGGGCCCATTTCTGTGCTGTACTGTTCAATTCACTGTGGGCCGATGGGCCTGTTTCTGTGCTGTACTGTTGAATTCACTGTGGTCCAACAGGACCATTTCTGTGCTGTATTGTTGAATTCACTGTGGGCCGACGGGCCCGTTTCTGAGCTGTACTGTTCCATTCACTGTGGGCCGATGGGCCTTTTTCTGTACTGTACTGTTCCATTCACTTTGGGCCAACGGGCCCGTTTCTGTGCTGTATTGTTCCATTCACTGTGGGCCGATGGGCCCGCTTCTGTACTGAATTGTTGAATTCACTGTGGGCCGACGGGCCCATTTCTGTGCTGTAGTTTTCAATTCACTGTGGGCCTATAAGCCCATTTCTGTGCTATACTGTTCCATTAACTGTGGGCCGATGACCCCGTTTCTGTGCTGTACTGTTCAATTGACTGTGTGCCAACAGGCCCATTTCTGTGCTGTACTGTACCGTTCACTGTGGGCCGACAGGCCTGTTTTTGTACTGTACTGTTCCATTCACTGTTAGCCGACAGGCCTGTTTCTGTACTGTACTGTTCCATTTACTGTGTGCCAACAGGCCCATTTCTGTACTGTACTGTACCGTTCACTGTGGGCCGACAGGCCTGTTTCTGTGCTGCACTGTTCCATTCACTGTGGACCGATGGGCCCGCTTCTGTGCTGTACTGTTCCATTCACTGTGGGCCGACGGGCCCGTTTTTGTGCTGTACTGTTCCATTCACTGTGGGCCGACGGGCCTCTTCCTGTGCTGTACTGTTCCATTCACTGAGGGCTGATGGGCCCGTTTCTGTGCTGTAACTATTCCATTCACTGTGGGCCAACCGACCCTTTTCTGTGCCGTACTGTTCAATTCACTGTGTGCCAATAGGCCAATTTCTGTGCTGTTCTGTTCCATTCACTGTGGGCCGGCGTGCTCCTTTCTGTGCTGTACTGTTACATTCACTGTGGACCGATGGGCCCACTTCTGTGCTGTACTGTTCCATTCACTGAAGGCCGACTGGCCCGTTTCTGTGCTCCACTGTTCCATTCACTGAGGGCTGACGGGCCCGTTTCTGTGCTGTACTGTTCCATTCACTGAGGGCTGACGGGCCCGTTTCTGTGCTGTACTGTTCCATTCACTGTGGGCAGACGGGCCCATTTCTGTTCTGTAGTGTTCAATTCACTGTGGGCCAATAGGCCCATTTCTGTGCTGAACTGTTCCATTCGATGTGGACCGACGAGCTTGTTTCTGTACTGTATTGTTCCATTAACTGCGGGCCGAAGGGCCCGTTTCTGTGCTGTACTGTTCCATTCACTGTGTGCGAATAGGCCAATTTCTGTGCTGTACTGTACTATTCCCTGTGGGCCGACAGGCCCGTTTCTGTACTGTACTGTTCCATTCTCTGTGGGCCAACGGGCCTGTTTCTGTGCTGCACTGTTCCATTCACTGAGGGCCGACGGGCCGGTTTCTGTGCTGTACTGTTCAATTCACTGTTGGCAGACGGGCCGTTTTTGTGCTGTACTGTTGAATTCACTGTGGGCAGACGGGCCTGGTTCTGTGCTGTACTGTTCCATTCACTTTGTGCCAATAGGCCCATTTCTGTAATCTACTGTTCCATTCACTGTGGGCCGACGGGCCCGTTTCTGTGCTGTACTGTTGCATTCACTGTGGGCCAGCAGGCCAATTTCTGTGCTGTACTGTTCCGTTCACTGTGGGCCAACGGGCCCGTTTCTGTACTGTACTGTTCCATTCTCTGTGGGCCAACGGCCCTGTTTCTGTGCTGCACTGTTCCATTCACTGAGGGCCGACGGGCCGGTTTCTGTGCTGTAATGTTCCATTCACTGTTGGCAGATGGGCCCGTTTCTGTGCTGTACTGTTGAATTCACTGTGGGCAGACGGGTCTGTTTCTGTGCTGTACTGTTCCATTCACTGTGTGCCAATAGGCCCATTTCTGTACTGTACTGTTCCATTCAGTGTGGCCCTACAGGCCTATTTCTGTGCTGTTCTGTACCGTTCACTGTGGGCCGACGGGCCCGTTTCTGTGCTGGAGTGTTCAATTCTCTGTGGGCCAACGGGCCCGTTTCTGTACTGTACTGTTTCATTCACTGTGGGCCGACGGGCCTGTTTCTGTGCTGTACTGTTCCATTCACTGTGTGCCAACAGGCCTGTTTCTGTGCTGTACTGTTCCATTCAGTGTGGCCCGACAGGCCTATTTCTGTGCTGTTCTGTACCGTTCACTGTGGGCCGACGTGCCCGTTTCTGTGCTGTACTGTTCCATTCTCTGTGGGCCGACTGGCCCGTTTCTGTGCTGTACTGTTCCATTCTCTGTGGGCCGACGGGCCTGTTTCTGTGCTGTACTGTTCCATTCACTGTGTGCCAACAGGCCTGTTTCTGTGCTGTACTGTTCCATTCACTGTGGGCCGATGGGCCCGTTTCTGTAATGTACTGTTCCATTCACTGTGGGCCATCGGGCCCGTTTCTGTGCTGTACTATTCCATTCACTGTGGGCCGACGGGCCCATTTCTGTGCTGTACTGTTCCATTCATTGTGGGCCGACGGGCCCGTTTCTGTGCTGTACTGTTGCATTCACTGTGGACCAGCAGGCCAATTTCTGTGCTGTACTGTTCCGTTCACTGTGGGCCGACGGGCCTGTTTCTGTACTGTACTGTTCAATTCACAGTGGGCCAACAGGCCCAATTCTGTGCTGTACTGTTGCATTCCCTGTGGACCGATGGGCCCACTTCTGTACTGTACAGTTCCATTCACTGAAGGCTGATGGGCCCGTTTCTGTGCTGTACTGTTTCATTCACTGAGGGCCGACGGGCTCGTTTTTGTGCTGTCCTGTTCCATTCACTGTGGGCCGACGGGCCCGTTTCTGTGCTGTACTATTGCATTCACTGTGGGCCAACGGGCCCATTTCTGTGCTGTACTGTTGCATTCACTGTTTGCAAACAGGCCAATTTCTGTGCTGTACTGTTCCATTCACTGTGGGCCAACAGGTCTGTTTCTGTGCTGTAGTGTTGCATTCACTGTGGGCCGACGGGCCCGTTTCTGTGCTGTACTGTTCCATTCACTGTGGGCCGACGGGCCCGTTTCTGTGCTGTACTGTTCAATTTACTGTGGGCCAACAGGCCTGTTTCTGTGTTGCACTGTTCCATTCACTGTGGGCCGATGGGCCCGCTTCTGTACTGTACTGTTCCATTCACTGTGGGCCGATGGGCATGTTCCATTGCTGTACTGTTCCACTCATTGTGGCCCGATGGGCCTGTTTCTGTGCTGTACTGTTGACTTCACTGTGATCCAACAGGACCATTTCTGTGCTGTACTGTTGCATTCACTGTGGTCCGACCGGCCCATTTCTGTGCTGTACTGTTCCATTCACTGTGGGCCGATGGGCCTGTTTCTGTGCTGTACTGTTGAATTCACTGTGGTCCAACAGGACCTTTTCTGTGCTGTATTGTTGAATTCACTGTGGGCCGACGGGCCCGTTTCTGTGCTGTACTGTTCCATTCACTGTGGGCCGATGGGCCTTTTTCTGTACTGTACTGTTCCATTCACTTTGGGCCAACGGGCCCGTTTCTGTGCTGTATTGTTCCATTCACTGTGGGCCGATAGGCCCATTTCTGTGATGTATTGTTCAATTCACTGTGGGCCGACGGGCCCAATTCTGTACTGTGTTGTTCAATTCACGGTGGGACAACGGCCCGTTTCTGTGATGTATTGTTCAATTCACTGTGGGCCGACAGGACCGTTTCTGTGCTGTACTGTTCCATTCACTGTAGGTCGACGGGCCCATTTCTGTGCTGTACTGTTCCATTTACTGTGGGACGACGGGCCCGTTTCTGTGCTGTACTGTTCCATTCACTGTGGGCCAATAGGCCCATTTCTGTGCCGTACTGTTCCATTAACTGTGGGCTGAAGATCCCGTTTCTGTGCTGAACTGTTCAATTCACTGTGTGCCAATAGGCCAATTTCTGAGCTGTACTGTACCGTTCACTGTGGGCCGACGGGCCTGTTTCTGTACTGTACTGTTCCATTCACTGTGTGCCGACGGGCCCGTTTCTGTGCTGTACTTTTCCGTTCACTCTGGGTCCACGCGCCCGTTCTGTGCTGTACTGTTCAATTCACTGTCGGCCAACAGGTCTGTTTCTGTGCTGTAGTGTTGCATTCACTGTGTGCCGACGGGCCTTTTTCTGTACTGTACTGTTCTAATCACTTTGGGCCAACGGGCCCGTTTCTGTGCTGTATTGTTCCATTCACTGTGAGCCGACAGGCCCGTTTCTGTGCTGTATTGTTCAATTCACTGTGTGCCAATAGGCCAATTTCTGAGCTGTACTGTACCGTTCACTGTGGGCCGACAGGCCTGTTTCTGTGATGTATTGTTCAATTCACTGTGGGCCGACAGGCCCAATTCTGTACTGTGTTGTTCAATTCACGGTGGGACAACGGGTCTGTTTCTGTGCTGTATTGTTCAATTCACTGTGGGCCGACCGGCCCGTTTCTGTGCTGTACTGTTCCATTCTCTGTGATCCGACGGGCCCATTTCTCTACTGTACTGTTCCATTCACTGTAGGCCGACGGGCCTGTTTCTATGCTGTACTGTTCCATTCGATGTGGGCCAACGGGCCCGTTTTTGTGATGTCCTGTTCCATTCACTGTGGCCGATGGGCCCGTTTCTATGCTGTACTGTTCCGTTCACTGTGGGTCCACGCGCCCGTTCTGCGCTGTACTGTTCAATTCACTGTGGGCCAACAGGTCTATTTCTGTGCTGTAGTGTTCCATGCACTGTGGGCCAGAAGGCCCATTTCTGTGCTGCACTGTTTCATTCACTGTGGGCCGACAGGCCCACTTCTGTACTGTACTGTTCCATTCACTGTGGGTTATGGGCCTGTTTCTGTGCTGTACTGTTCAATTCACTGTGGGCCGACGGGCCAGTTTCTGTGCTGTACTGTTCCATTCACTGTGGGCTGACGGGCCCGTTTCAGTACTGTACTGTTCAATTCACTGTGGACCGATGGGCCTGTTTCTCTGCTGTACTGTTCAATTCACTGTAAGCCAACGGGCCCGTTTCTGTGCTGTACTGTTCCATTCACTGTGGGCCAATAGGCCCATTTCTGTGCTGTACTGTTCCATTCGATGTTGACCGACGAGCTTGTTTCTGTGCTGTACTGTTCCATTCACTGTAGGCCGACGGGCCCGTTTCTGTGCCGTACTGTTCCATTAACTGTGGGCCGAAGACCCCGTTTCTGTGCTGTACTGTTCAATTCACTGTGTGCCAATAGGCCAATTTCTGAGCTGTACTGTACTGTTCACTGTGGGCCGACGGGCCTGTTTCTGTACTGTCATGTTCCATTCACTGTGGGCCAACGGGCCCGTTTCTGTGCTGTACTTTTCCGTTCACTGTGGGTCCACGCGCCCGTTCTGTGCTGTACTGTTCAATTCACTGTCGGCCAACAGGTCTGTTTCTGTGCTGTAGTGTTGCATTCACTGTGGGCCGACGGGCCCGTTTCTGTGCTGTTCTGTTCCATTCACTGTGGGCCGACGGGCCCGTTTCTGTGCTGTACTGTTCAATTTACTGTGGGCCAACAGGCCTGTTTCTGTGCTGCACTGTTCCATTCACTGTGGGCCGATGGGCCCGCTTCTGTACTGTACTGTTCCATTCACTGTGGGCCGATGGGCCTGTTCCATTGCTGTACTGTTCCACTCATTGTGGCCCGATGGGCCTGTTTCTGTGCTGTACTGTTGACTTCACTGTGATCCAACAGGACCATTTCTGTACTGTACTGTTGCATTCACTGTAGGCCAATGGGCCCGTTTCTGTGCTGTACTGTTCCATTCACTGAGGGCCGACTGGCCCATTTCTGTGCTGTACTGTTCCATTCATGGTGGGCCGACGGGCCCATTTCTGTGCTGTACTGTTCAATTCACTGTGGGCCGATGGGCCTGTTTCTGTGCTGTACTGTTGAATTCACTGTGGTCCAACAGGACCATTTCTGTGCTGTATTGTTGAATTCACTGTGGGCCGACGGGCCCGTTTCTGAGCTGTACTGTTCCATTCACTGTGGGCCGATGGGCCTTTTTCTGTACTGTACTGTTCCATTCACTTTGGGCCAACGGGCCCGTTTCTGTGCTGTATTGTTCCATTCACTGTGGGCCGATGGGCCCGCTTCTGTACTGAACTGTTGAATTCACTGTGGGACGACGGGCCCATTTCTGTGCTGTAGTTTTCAATTCACTGTGGGCCTATAAGCCCATTTCTGTGCTATACTGTTCCATTAACTGTGGGCCGATGACCCCGTTTCTGTGCTGTACTGTTCAATTGACTGTGTGCCAACAGGCCCATTTCTGAGCTGTACTGTACCATTCACTGTGGGCCGACAGGCCTGTTTTTGTACTGTACTGTTCCATTCACTGTTAGCCGACAGGCCTGTTTCTGTACTGTACTGTTCCATTTACTGTGTGCCAACAGGCCCATTTCTGTACTGTACTGTACCGTTCACTGTGGGCCGACAGGCCTGTTTCTGTGCTGCACTGTTCCATTCACTGTGGACCGATGGGCCCGCTTCTGTGCTGTACTGTTCCATTCACTGTGGGCCGACGGGCCCGTTTTTGTGCTGTACTGTTCCATTCACTGTGGGCCGACGGGCCTCTTCCTGTGCTGTACTGTTCCATTCACTGAGGGCTGATGGGCCCGTTTCTGTGCTGTAACTATTCCATTCACTGTGGGCCAACCGACCCTTTTCTGTGCCGTACTGTTCAATTCACTGTGTGCCAATAGGCCAATTTCTGTGCTGTTCTGTTCCATTCACTGTGGGCCGGCGTGCTCCTTTCTGTGCTGTACTGTTACATTCACTGTGGACCGATGGGCCCACTTCTGTGCTGTACTGTTCCATTCACTGAAGGCCGACTGGCCCGTTTCTGTGCTCCACTGTTCCATTCACTGAGGGCTGACGGGCCCGTTTCTGTGCTGTACTGTTCCATTCACTGAGGGCTGACAGGCCCGTTTCTGTGCTGTACTGTTCCATTCACTGTGGGCAGACGGGCCCATTTCTGTTCTGTAGTGTTCAATTCACTGTGGGCCAATAGGCCCATTTCTGTGCTGAACTGTTCCATTCGATGTGGACCGATGAGCTTGTTTCTGTACTGTATTGTTCCATTAACTGCGGGCCGAAGGGCCCGTTTCTGTGCTGTACTGTTCCATTCACTGTGTGCGAATAGGCCAATTTCTGTGCTGTACTGTACTATTCCCTGTGGGCCGACAGGCCCGTTTCTGTACTGTACTGTTCCATTCTCTGTGGGCCAACGGGCCTGTTTCTGTGCTGCACTGTTCCATTCACTGAGGGCCGACGGGCCGGTTTCTGTGCTGTACTGTTCAATTCACTGTTGGCAGACGGGCCGTTTTTGTGCTGTACTGTTGAATTCACTGTGGGCAGACGGGCCTGGTTCTGTGCTGTACTGTTCCATTCACTTTGTGCCAATAGGCCCATTTCTGTAATCTACTGTTCCATTCACTGTGGGCCGACGGGCCCGTTTCTGTGCTGTACTGTTGCATTCACTGTGGGCCAGCAGGCCAATTTCTGTGCTGTACTGTTCCGTTCACTGTGGGCCAACGGGCCCGTTTCTGTACTGTACTGTTCCATTCTCTGTGGCCCAACGGCCCTGTTTCTGTGCTGCACTGTTCCATTCACTGAGGGCCGACGGGCCGGTTTCTGTGCTGTAATGTTCCATTCACTGTGTGCCAACAGGCCTGTTTCTGTGCTGTACTGTTGAATTCACTGTGGGCAGACGGGTCTGTTTCTGTGCTGTACTGTTCCATTCACTGTGTGCCAATAGGCCCATTTCTGTACTGTACTGTTCCATTCAGTGTGGCCCTACAGGCCTATTTCTGTGCTGTTCTGTACCGTTCACTGTGGGCCGACTGGCCCGTTTCTGTGCTGGAGTGTTCAATTCTCTGTGGGCCAACGGGCCCGTTTCTGTACTGTACTGTTTCATTCACTGTGGGCCGACGGGCCTGTTTCTATGCTGTACTGTTCCATTCACTGTGTGCCAACAGGCCTGTTTCTGTGCTGTACTGTTCCATTCAGTGTGGCCCGACAGGCCTATTTCTGTGCTGTTCTGTACCGTTCACTGTGGGCCGACGGGCCCGTTTCTGTGCTGTACTGTTCCATTCTCTGTGGGCCGACTGGCCCGTTTCTGTGCTGTACTGTTCCATTCTCTGTGGGCCGACGGGCCTGTTTCTGTGCTGTACTGTTCCATTCACTGTGTGCCAACAGGCCTGTTTCTGTGCTGTACTGTTCCATTCACTGTGGGCCGATGGGCCCGTTTCTGTAATGTACTGTTCCATTCACTGTGGGCCATCGGGCCCGTTTCTGTGCTGTACTATTCCATTCATTGTGGGCCGACGGGCCCATTTCTGTGCTGTACTGTTCCATTCATTGTGGGCCGACGGGCCCGTTTCTGTGCTGTACTGTTGCATTCACTGTGGACCAGCAGGCCAATTTCTGTGCTGTACTGTTCCGTTCACTGTGGGCCGACGGGCCTGTTTCTGTACTGTACCGTTCAATTCACAGTGGGCCAACAGGCCCAATTCTGTGCTGTACTGTTGCATTCCCTGTGGACCGATGGGCCCACTTCTGTACTGTACAGTTCCATTCACTGAAGGCTGATGGGCCCGTTTCTGTGCTGTACTGTTTCATTCACTGAGGGCCGACGGGCTCGTTTTTGTGCTGTCCTGTTCCATTCACTGTGGGCCGACGGGCCCGTTTCTGTGCTGTACTATTGCATTCACTGTGGGCCGACGGGCCCATTTCTGTGCTGTACTGTTGCATTCACTGTTTGCAAACAGGCCAATTTCTGTGCTGTACTGTTCCATTCACTGTGGGCCTACGGGCCCGTTTCTGTGCTGAACTGTTCCATTCACTGTGGGCCTACGGGCCCATTTCTGTGCTGTACTGTTGCATTCACGGTGGGCCGACGGGCCCGTTTCTGTGCTGTACTGTTCCATTCACTGTGGGCTGACGGGCCCGTTTCTGTGCTATACTGTTCAATTTACTTTGGCCAACAGTCCTGTTTCTGTGCTGTAGTGTTCCATTCACTGTGGGCCGACGGGCCCATTTCTGTGCTGTACTGGTCCATTCACTGTGGGCCGACGGGCCCATTTCTGTGCTGTACTGTTTCATTCACTGTGGGCCAACAGGCCCATTTCTGTACTGTACTGTTACATTCACTGTGAGCCGACAGCACCGTTTCTGTGCTGTACTGTTGCATTCACTGTTTGCAAACAGGCCAATTTCTGTGCTGTGCTGTTCCATTCACTGTGGGCTAATGGGCCCGTTTCTGTACTGTACTGTTCAATTCACAGTAGGCCAACAGGCCCATTTCTGTACTGTACTGTTACATTCACTGTGAGCCGACAGCACCGTTTCTGTGCTGTACTGTTGCATTCACTGTTTGCAAACAGGCCAATTTCTGTGCTCCACTGTTCCATTCACTGAGGGCTGACGGGCCCGTTTCTGTGCTGTACTGTTCCATTCACTGAGGGCTGACAGGCCCGTTTCTGTGCTGTACTGTTCCATTCACTGTGGGCAGACGGGCCCATTTCTGTTCTGTAGTGTTCAATTCACTGTGGGCCAATAGGCCCATTTCTGTGCTGAACTGTTCCATTCGATGTGGACCGACGAGCTTGTTTCTGTACTGTATTGTTCCATTAACTGCGGGCCGAAGGGCCCGTTTCTGTGCTGTACTGTTCCATTCACTGTGTGCGAATAGGCCAATTTCTGTGCTGTACTGTACTATTCCCTGTGGGCCGACAGGCCCGTTTCTGTACTGTACTGTTCCATTCTCTGTGGGCCAACGGGCCTGTTTCTGTGCTGCACTGTTCCATTCACTGAGGGCCGACGGGCCGGTTTCTGTGCTGTACTGTTCAATTCACTGTTGGCAGACGGGCCGTTTTTGTGCTGTACTGTTGAATTCACTGTGGGCAGACGGGCCTGGTTCTGTGCTGTACTGTTCCATTCACTTTGTGCCAATAGGCCCATTTCTGTAATCTACTGTTCCATTCACTGTGGGCCGACGGGCCCGTTTCTGTGCTGTACTGTTGCATTCACTGTGGGCCAGCAGGCCAATTTCTGTGCTGTACTGTTCCGTTCACTGTGGGCCAACGGGCCCGTTTCTGTACTGTACTGTTCCATTCTCTGTGGCCCAACGGCCCTGTTTCTGTGCTGCACTGTTCCATTCACTGAGGGCCGACGGGCCGGTTTCTGTGCTGTAATGTTCCATTCACTGTTGGCAGACGGGCCCGTTTCTGTGCTGTACTGTTGAATTCACTGTGGGCAGACGGGTCTGTTTCTGTGCTGTACTGTTCCATTCACTGTGTGCCAATAGGCTCATTTCTGTACTGTACTGTTCCATTCAGTGTGGCCCTACAGGCCTATTTCTGTGCTGTTCTGTACCGTTCACTGTGGGCCGACTGGCCCGTTTCTGTGCTGGAGTGTTCAATTCTCTGTGGGCCAACGGGCCCGTTTCTGTACTGTACTGTTTCATTCACTGTGGGCCGACGGGCCTGTTTCTGTGCTGTACTGTTCCATTCACTGTGTGCCAACAGGCCTGTTTCTGTGCTGTACTGTTCCATTCAGTGTGGCCCGACAGGCCTATTTCTGTGCTGTTCTGTACCGTTCACTGTGGGCCGACGGGCCCGTTTCTGTGCTGTACTGTTCCATTCTCTGTGGGCCGACTGGCCCGTTTCTGTGCTGTACTGTTCCATTCTCTGTGGGCCGACGGGCCTGTTTCTGTGCTGTACTGTTCCATTCACTGTGTGCCAACAGGCCTGTTTCTGTGCTGTACTGTTCCATTCACTGTGGGCCGATGGGCCCGTTTCTGTAATGTACTGTTCCATTCACTGTGGGCCATCGGGCCCGTTTCTGTGCTGTACTATTCCATTCACTGTGGGCCGACGGGCCCATTTCTGTGCTGTACTGTTCCATTCATTGTGGGCCGACGGGCCCGTTTCTGTGCTGTACTGTTGCATTCACTGTGGACCAGCAGGCCAATTTCTGTGCTGTACTGTTCCGTTCACTGTGGGCCGACGGGCCTGTTTCTGTACTGTACCGTTCAATTCACAGTGGGCCAACAGGCCCAATTCTGTGCTGTACTGTTGCATTCCCTGTGGACCGATGGGCCCACTTCTGTACTGTACAGTTCCATTCACTGAAGGCTGATGGGCCCGTTTCTGTGCTGTACTGTTTCATTCACTGAGGGCCGACGGGCTCGTTTTTGTGCTGTCCTGTTCCATTCACTGTGGGCCGACGGGCCCGTTTCTGTGCTGTACTATTGCATTCACTGTGGGCCGACGGGCCCATTTCTGTGCT
The DNA here is from genome assembly GCF_037043375.1 of Chiloscyllium plagiosum. Taxonomy (NCBI): domain Eukaryota; kingdom Metazoa; phylum Chordata; class Chondrichthyes; order Orectolobiformes; family Hemiscylliidae; genus Chiloscyllium; species Chiloscyllium plagiosum. Next base: position 34,019,472 of record NW_028270172.1, on the reverse strand, counting down.
GTACTGTTGCATTCACTGTTTGCAAACAGGCCAATTTCTGTGCTGTACTGTTCCATTCACTGTGGGCCTACGGGCCCGTTTCTGTGCTGAACTGTTCCATTCACTGTGGGCCTACGGGCCCATTTCTGTGCTGTACTGTTGCATTCACGGTGGGCCGACGGGCCCGTTTCTGTGCTGTACTGTTCCATTCACTGTGGGCTGACGGGCCCGTTTCTGTGCTATACTGTTCAATTTACTTTGGCCAACAGTCCTGTTTCTGTGCTGTAGTGTTCCATTCACTGTGGGCCGACGGGCCCATTTCTGTGCTGTACTGGTCCATTCACTGTGGGCCGACGGGCCCATTTCTGTGCTGTACTGTTTCATTCACTGTGGGCCAACAGGCCCATTTCTGTACTGTACTGTTACATTCACTGTGAGCCGACAGCACCGTTTCTGTGCTGTACTGTTGCATTCACTGTTTGCAAACAGGCCAATTTCTGTGCTGTGCTGTTCCATTCACTGTGGGCTAATGGGCCCGTTTCTGTACTGTACTGTTCAATTCACAGTAGGCCAACAGGCCCATTTCTGTGCTGTACTGTTGCATTCACAGTGGGCCAACAGGCCAATTTCTGTGCTGCACTGTTCCATTCACTGTGGGCTGACGAGCCCGTTTTTGTGCTGTCCTGTTACATTCACTGTGGCCGATGGGCCCGTTTCTGTGCTGTACTGTTCGGTTCACTGTGGGTCGACGGGCCCGTTTCTGTGCTGTACTGTTGAATTCACTGTGGGCCGAGGGGCCCGTTTCTGTGCTGTAGTGTTCCATTCACTGTGGGCTGACAGGCCCGTTTCTGTGCTGTACTGTTCAATTCACTGTGGGCCAAAAGGCCCAGTTCTGTGCTGTACTGTTGAATTCGATGCGGACCAACAAACTTGTTTCTTTGCTGTACTGTTCAATTCACTGTGTGCCGACGGGCCCGTTTCTTTGCTGTACTGTTCCATTCACTGTGGCGGACGAGCCCGATTCTGTGCTGTTGTGTTCCATTAACTGTGGGCCGAAGGCCCCGTTTTTGTGCTGTACTGCTCAATTCACTGTGTGCCATTGGACAATTTCTGTGCTGTACTGTACCATTCACTGTGGGCCGACGGGACCCGTTTCTGTGCTGTCCTGTTCCATTCACTGTGGGCCGACGGGCCCGTTTCTGTGCTGTACTATTGCATTCACTGTGGGCCGATGGGCCCATTTCTGTGTTGTACTGTTGCATTCACTGTTTGCAAACAGGCCAATTTCTGTGCTGTACTGTTCCATTCACTGTGGGCCTACGGGCGCGTTTCTGTGCTGAACTGTTCCATTCACTGTGGGCCTACGGGCCCATTTCTGTGCTGTACTGTTGCATTCACGGTGGGCTGACGGGCCCGTTTCTGTGCTGTACTGTTCCATTCACTGTGGGCTGACGGGCCCGTTTCTGTGCTATACTGTTCAATTTACTTTGGGCCAACAGTCCTGTTTCTGTGCTGTAGTGTTCCATTCACTGTGGGCCGACGGGCCCATTTCTGTGCTGTACTGGTCCATTCACTGTGGGCCGACGGGCCCATTTCTGTGCTGTACTGTTTCATTCACTGTGGGCCAACAGGCCATTTCTGTACTGTACTGTTACATTCACTGTGAGCCGACAGCACCGTTTCTGTGCTGTACTGTTGCATTCACTGTTTGCAAACAGGCCAATTTCTGTGCTGTGCTGTTCCATTCACTGTGGGCTGATGGGCCCGTTTTTGTGCTGTACTGTTCAATTCACAGTAGGCCAACAGGCCCATTTCTGTGCTGTACTGTTGAATTCACTGTGGGCCGAGGGGCCCGTTTCTGTGCTGTAGTGTTCCATTCACTGTGGGCCGACAGGCCCGTTTCTGTGCTGTACTGTTCAATTCACTGTGGGCCAAAAGGCCCATTTCTGTGCTGTACTGTTGAATTCGATGCGGACCAACAAACTTGTTTCTTTGCTGTACTGTTCAATTCACTGTGTGCCGACGGGCCCGTTTCTTTGCTGTACTGTTCCATTCACTGTGGCGGATGAGCCCGATTCTGTGCTGTAGTATTCCATTAACTGTGGGCCGAAGGCCCCGTTTTTGTGCTGTACTGCTCAATTCACTGTGTGCCATTGGGCAATTTCTGTGCTGTACTGTACCATTCACTGTGGGCCTACGGGGCCCGTTTCTGTGCTGTACTGTTCCATTCACTGTGGGCCAACAGGCACATTTCTGTGCTGTACTGTTCCATTCACTGTGGGCCGATGGGCCCATTTCTGTACTGTACTGTTCAATTCACTGTGGCCGATGGGCCCGTTTCTGTGCTGTACTATTCCGTTCACTGTGGGCCGACGGGCCAGTTTCTGTACTGTACTGTTCAATTCACTGTGGGCCAACAGGCAAATTTCTGTGCTGTACTGTTCCATTCACTGTGGGCCGATGGGCCCTTTTCAGTACTGGACTGTTCAATTCACTGTGGACCGATGGGCCTGTTTCTCTGCTGTACTGTTCAATTCACTGTAAGCCAACAGGCCCGTTTCTGTGCAGTTTTGTTCCATTCACTGTGTACCGACGGGCCCATTTCTGTGCTGTACTGTTCCATTCACTGTGGCCGAAGGGCCCGTTTCTGTGCTGTACTGTTCCATTCACTGTGGGTCGACGGGCCCGTTTCTGTGCTGTACTGTTCCATGCACTGTGCGCCAACAGGACTGTTTCTGTGCTGTACTGTTCCATGCCCTGTGGGCCAACCGGCCCGTTTCTGTGCTGCACTGTTCTATTCACTGTGGGCGGATGGGCCTGTTTCATTGCTGTACTGTTCCATTCATTGTGGGCCAACAGGCCTATTTCTGTGCTGTACGGTTCAATTCACTGTGGAGCGATGGGCCTCTTTCTGTGCTGTACTGTTGAATTCACTGTGGTCCAACAGGACCATTTCTGTACTGTACTGTTGCATTCACTGTGGGCCGACTGGCCCATTTCTGTACTGTACTGTTCCATTCACTGTGAGCCAACGGGCTGTTTCTGTGCTGTTTTGTTCCATTCACTGTGGGTCGACAGGCCTGTTTCTTTGCTGTATTTTTCAATTAACTGTGGGCCGACAGGACCGTTTCTGTACTGTACTGTTCCATACACTGTGGGCCAACCGACCCTTTTCTGTGCTGTACTGTTCCATTCACTATGGACCGATGAGCCCATTTCTGTGCTGTACTGTTCCATTCACTGTGGGACGACGGGCCCGTTTCTGTGCTGTACTGTTCCATTCACTGTGGGCCGACAGTCCCGTTTCTCTGCTGTACTGTTCAATTCACTGTGGGCCAAAAGGCCCATTTCTGTGCTGTACTGTTGCATTCGATGCAGACCAACGAGCTTGTTTCTTTGCTGTACTGTTCCATTCACTGTGGGCCGACTGGCCCATTTCTGTACTGTACTGTTCCATTCACTGTGAGCCAACAGGATGTTTCTGTGCTGTTTTGTTCCATTCACTGTGGGCCGACGGGACCATTTCTGTGCTGCACTGTTCCAATCACTGTGGGTCGACAGGCCCGTTTCTTATTGTATTGTTCAATTAACTGTGGGCCGACAGGACCGTTTCTGTACTGTACTGTTCCATACACTGTGGGCCAACCGACCCTTTTCTGTGCTGTACTGTTCCATTCACTATGGACCGATGAGCCCATTTCTGTGCTGTACTGTTCCATTCACTGTGGGACGACGGGCCCGTTTCTGTGCTGTACTGTTCCATTCACAGTGGGCCAAAAGGCCCATTTCTGTGCTGGACTGTTGCATTCGATGCAGACCAACGAGCTTGATTCTTTGCTGTACTGTTCCATTCACTGTGGCCGATGGGCCCGTTTCTGTGCTGTACTGTTCGGTTCATGTGGGTCGACGGGCCCGTTTCTGTACTGTACTGTTCAATTCACTGTGTGCCAATAGGCCAATTTCTGTGCTGTACTGTACCGTTCACTGTGGGCCGACTGGCCCGTTTCTGTGCTATACTGTTCCATTCACTGTGGACCGATGGGCCCGCTTCTGTGCTGTCCTGTTCAATTCACTGAGGGCCGACGGGCCCGTTTCTGTGCTGTACTGTTCCATTCACTGTGGGCCGCCGGGCCTGTTTCTGTGCTGTACTGTTCAATTCACTGTGGGCCAAAAGGCCCATTTCTGTGCTGGACTGTTGCATTTGATGCAGACCAACGAGCTTGATTCTTTGCTGTACTGTTCCATTCACTGTGGCCGATGGGCCCGTTTCTGTGCTGTACTGTTCGGTTCATGTGGGTCGACGGGCCCGTTTCTGTACTGTACTGTTCAATTCACTGTGTGCCAATAGGCCAATTTCTGTGCTGTACTGTACCGTTCACTGTGGGCCGACTGGCCCGTTTCTGTGCTATACTGTTCCATTCACTGTGGACCGACGGGCCCGCTTCTGTGCTGTCCTGTTCAATTCACTGAGGGCCGACGGGCCCGTTTCTGTGCTGTACTGTTCCATTCACTGTGGGCCGCCGGGCCTGTTTCTGTGCTGTACTGTTCCATTCACTGTGGGCAGACGGGCCCGTTTCTGTGCTGTACTGTTCCATTCACTGTGGGCCGACAGGCCCGTTTCTGTGCTGTACTGTTCAATTCACTGTGGGCCAAAAGGCCCATTTCTGTGCTGTACTGTTGCATTCGATGCGGACCGACGAGCTTGTTTCTTTGCTGTACTGTTCAATTCACTGTGGGCCGACGGGCCCATTTCTGTGCTGTACTATTCCATTCACTGTGGCCGACGTGCCCGTTTCTGTGCTGTACTGTTGCATTCACTGTGGCCGACGTGCCCGTTTCTGTGCTGTACTGTTCCATTCACTGTGGCCGACGAGCCCGATTCTGTGCTGTCCTGTTGCATTAACTGTGGGCCGAAGGCCCTGTTTTTGTGCTGTACTGTTCAATTCACTGTGTGCCAATAGGCCAATTTCTGTGCTGTACTGTACCATTTACTGTGGGCTGACGGGCCCGTTTCTGTACTGTACTGTTGCATTCACTGTGGGCCGACTGCCCCGTTTCTGTGCTGTACTGTTGCATTCACTGTTTGCAAACAGGCCAATTTCTGTGCTGTACTGTTCCGTTCACTGTGGGCTGACAGGCCCGTTTCTGTACTGTACTGTTCAATTCACAGTGGGCCAACAGGACAATTTCTGTGCTGTACTGTTCCATTCACTGTGGGCTGACGGTCCCATTTCTGTACTGTACTGTTCAATTCACAGTGGGCCAACAGGCCCATTTCTGTGCTGTACTGTTGCATTCACAGTGGGCCAACAGACTAATTTCTGTGTTGTACTGTTCCATTCACTGTGGGCTGACGAGCCCGTTTTTGTGCTGTACTGTTCCATTCACTGTGGCCCATGGGCCCGTTTCTGTGCTGTACTGTTCGGTTCATGTGGGTCGACGGGCCCGTTTCTGTACTGTACTGTTCCATTCACTGTGTGCCAATAGGCCAATGTCTGTGCTGTACTGTACCGTTCACTGTGGGCCGACTGGCCCGTTTCTGTGCTGTACTGTTCCATTCACTGTGGACCGATGGGCCCGCTTCTGTGCTGTCCTGTTCCATTCACTGAGGGCCGACGGGCCGGTTTCTGTGCTGTACTGTTCCATTCACTGTGGGCAGACGGGCCTGTTTCTGTGCTGTACTGTTCCATTCACTGTGGGCAGACGGGCCCGTTTCTGTGCTGTACTGGTCCATTCACTGTGGGCAGACGGGCCTGTTTCTGTGCTGTACTGTTCCATTCACTGTGTGCCAATAGGCCCATTTCTGTACTCTACTGTTCCATTAACTGTGGGCCGACGGGCCCATTTCTGTACTGTACTGTTCCATTCACTGTGAGCCAACGGGCTGTTTCTGTGCTGTTTTGTTCCATTCACTGTGGGCCGACGGGACCATTTCTGTGCTGCACTGTTCCAATCACTGTGGGTCGACAGGCCCGTTTCTCTGCTGTACTGTTCAATTCACTGTGGGCCAAAAGGCCCATTTCTGTGCTGTACTGTTGCATTCGATGCAGACCAACGAGCTTGTTTCTTTGCTGTACTGTTCCATTCACTGTGGGCCGACTGGCCCATTTCTGTACTGTACTGTTCCATTCACTGTGAGCCAACGGGCTGTTTCTGTGCTGTTTTGTTCCATTCACTGTGGGCCGACGGGACCATTTCTGTGCTGTACTGTTCCATTCACTGTGGACCGATGGGCCCGCTTCTGTGCTGTCCTGTTCCATTCACTGAGGGCCGACGGGCCGGTTTCTGTGCTGTACTGTTCCATTCACTGTGGGCAGACGGGCCTGTTTCTGTGCTGTACTGTTCCATTCACTGTGGGTCGACAGGCCCGTTTCTTATTGTATTGTTCAATTAACTGTGGGCCGACAGGACCGTTTCTGTACTGTACTGTTCCATACACTGTGGGCCAACCGACCCTTTTCTGTGCTGTACTGTTCCATTCACTATGGACCGATGAGCCCATTTCTGTGCTGTACTGTTCCATTCACTGTGGGACGACGGGCCCGTTTCTGTGCTGTACTGTTCCATTCACTGTGGGCCGACAGTCCCGTTTCTGTGCTGTACTGTTCAATTCACTGTGGGCCAAAAGGCCCATTTCTGTGCTGTACTGTTGCATTCGATGCAGACCAACGAGCTTGTTTCTTTGCTGTACTGTTCCATTCACTGTGGCCGATGGGCCCGTTTCTGTGCTGTACTGTTCAGTTCATGTGGGTCGACGGGCCCGTTTCTGTACTGTACTGTTCAATTCACTGTGTGCCAATAGGCCAATTTCTGTGCTGTACTGTACCGTTCACTGTGGGCCGACTGGCCCGTTTCTGTGCAATACTGTTCCATTCACTGTGGACCGATGGGCCCGCTTCTGTGCTGTCCTGTTCAATTCACTGAGGGCGACGGGCCCGTTTCTGTGCTGTACTGTTCCATTCACTGTGGGCCGCCGGGCCTGTTTCTGTGCTGTACTGTTCCATTCACTGTGGGCAGACGGGCCCGTTTCTGTGCTGTACTGTTCCATTCACTGTGGGCCGACAGGCCCGTTTCTGTGCTGTACTGTTCAATTCACTGTGGGCCAAAAGGCCCATTTCTGTGCTGTACTGTTGCATTCGATGCGGACCGACGAGCTTGTTTCTTTGCTGTACTGTTCAATTCACTGTGGGCCGACGGGCCCATTTCTGTGCTGTACTATTGCATTCACTGTGGCCGACGTGCCCGTTTCTGTGCTGTACTGTTCCATTCACTGTGGCCGACGAGCCCGATTCTGTGCTGTCCTGTTGCATTAACTGTGGGCCGAAGGCCCTGTTTTTGTGCTGTACTGTTTAATTCACTGTGTGCCAATAGGCCAATTTCTGTGCTGTACTGTACCATTCACTGTGGGCCGACGGGCCCGTTTCTGTACTGTACTGTTGCATTCACTGTGGGCCGACTGCCCCGTTTCTGTGCTGTACTGTTGCATTCACTGTTTGCAAACAGGCCAATTTCTGTGCTGTACTGTTCCGTTCACTGTGGGCTGACGGGCCCGTTTCTGTACTGTACTGTTCAATTCACAGTGGGCCAACAGGCCAATTTCTGTGCTGTACTGTTCCATTCACTGTGGGCTGACGGTCCCATTTCTGTACTGTACTGTTCAAATCAATTTCTGTGCTGTACTGTTGCATTCACAGTGGGCCAACAGGCTAATTTCTGTGTTGTACTGTTCCATTCACTGTGGGCTGACGAGCCCGTTTTTGTGCTGTACTGTTCCATTCACTGTGGCCCATGGGCCCGTTTCTGTGCTGTACTGTTCGGTTCATGTGGGTCGACGGGCCCGTTTCTGTACTGTACTGTTCCATTCACTGTGGGCGGAGGGGCCCGTTTCTGTGCTGTACTGTTCGGTTCATGTGGGTCGACGGGCCCGTTTCTGCACTGTACTGTTCCATTCACTGTGGGCGGAGGGGCCCGTTTCTGTGCTGTAGTGTTCCATTCACTGTGGGCCGACGGGCCCATTTCTGTGCTGCACTGTTGCATTCACTGTGGGCCGACGGGCCCGTTTCTGTACTGTACTGTTCAATTCACTGTGTGCCAATAGGCCAATTTCTGTGCTGTACTGTACCGTTCACTGTGGGCCGACTGGCCCGTTTCTGTGCTGTACTGTTCCATTCACTGTGGACCGATGGGCCCGCTTCTGTGCTGTCCTGTTCCATTCACTGAGGGCCGACGGGCCGGTTTCTGTGCTGTACTGTTCCATTCACTGTGGGCAGACGGGCCTGTTTCTGTGCTGTACTGTTCCATTCACTGTGGGCAGACGGGCCCGTTTCTGTGCTGTACTGGTCCATTCACTGTAGGCAGACGGGCCTGTTTCTGTGCTGTACTGTTCCATTCACTGTGTGCCAATAGGCCCATTTCTGTACTCTACTGTTCCATTAACTGTGGGCCGACGGGCCCATTTCTGTACTGTACTGCTCTATTCACAGTGGGCCAACAGGCCCATTTCTGTGCTGTACTGTTGCATTCACTGTGGGCCGACGGGCCGGTTTCTGTACTGTACTGTTCAATTCACAGTGGGCCAACAGGCCCAATTCTGTGCTGTACTGTTGCAATCACTGTGGGCCGACGGGCCCGTTTCTGTGCTGTACTGTTCGGTTCACTGTGGGCCGACGGGCCCATTTCTGTGCTGTACTGTTCAATTCACTGTGGGCCAACAGGCCCATTTCTGTGCTGTACTGTTCAATTCACTGTGGGACGACAGGCCCGTTTCTGTGCTGTACTGTTCCATTCACTGTGGGCCGAAAGGCCCGTTTCTGTACTGTACTGTTCAATTCACTGTGGGCCGAAGGCTCCGTTTTTGTGCTGTACTGTTCAATTCACTGTGTGCCAATAGGCCAATTTCTGTGCTGTGCTGTACCATTTACTGTGGGCCAACGGGCCCATTTCTGTACTGTACTGTTGCATTCACTGTGGGCTGACGAGCCCGTTTTTGTGCTGTACTGTTCCATTCACTGTGGGCCGACGGTCCCGTTTCTGTACTGTACTGTTCAATTCACAGTGGGCCAACAGGCCCATTTCTGTGCTGTACTGTTGTATTCACAGTGGGCCAACAGGCCAATTTCGGTGCTGTACTGTTCCATTCACTGTGGGCTGATGAGCCCATTTTTGTGCTGTACTGTTCCATTCACTGTGGGCCGATGGGCCCGTTTCTGTGCTGTACTGTTCGGTTCACTGTGGGTCGACGGGCCCGTTCTGTGCTGTACTGTTCAATTCACTGTGGGCCGAGAGGCCCCTTTCTGTGCTGTACTGTTCCATTCACTGTGGGCTGACGGGCCATTTTCTGTGCTGCACTGTTGCATTCACTGTGTGCTGACGGGCCCGTTTCTGTGCTGTACTGTTCAATTCACAGTGGGCCAACAGGCCCATTTCTGTGCTGTACTGTTGCATACACTGTGGGCCGACGGTCCCGTTTCTGTACTGTACTGTTCAATTCACAGTGGGCCAACAGGCCAATTTCTGTGCTGTACTGTTCCATTCACTGTGGGCTGACGAGCCCATTTTTGTGCTGTACTGTTACATTCACTGTTGCCGATGGGCCCGTTTCTGCGCTGTACTGTTCGGTTCACTGTGGGTCGACGGGCCCGTTCTGTGCTGTACTGTTCAATTCACTGTGTGCCAATAGGCCAATTTCTGTGCTGTACTGTACCATTCACTGTGGGCCGACTGACCCGTTTCTGTGCTGTACTGTTCCATTCACTGTGGGCCCACAGGCCCGTTCCTGTGCTGTACTGTTCAATTCACTGTGGGCCGACGGGCCCGTTTCAGTACTGTAATGTTCAATTCACTGTCGACCGATGGGCCTGTTTCTGTGCTGTACTGTTCCATTCACTGTAAGCCAACGGGCCCGTTTCTGTGCAGTTTTGTTCCATTCACTGTGGACCGACGGGCCCGTTTCTGTGCTGTACTGGTCCATTCACTGTGGGCCGACGGACCCATTTCTGTGCTGTACTGTTCCATTAACTGTGGGCCGAAGGCCCCGTTTTTGTGCTGTACTGTTCAATTCACTGTGTGCCATTGGGCAATTTCTGTGCTGTACTGTTTCATTCACTGTGGGCCGACGGGGCCCATTTCTGTGCTGTACTGTTGCATTCACTGTGGGCCAACAGGCCCATTTCTGTACTGTACTGTTCCATTCACTGTGGCCGATGGGCCCGTTTCTGTGCTGTACTGTTCCGTTCACTGTGGGCCGACGGGCCAGTTTCTGTGCTGTACTGTTCAATTCACTGTGGGCCAACAGGCACATTTCTGTGCTGTACTGTTCCATTCACTGTGGGCCGACGGGCCCGTTTCAGTACTGTACTGTTCAATTCACTGTGGACCGATGGGCCTGTTTCTCTGCTGTACTGTTCAATTCACTGTAAGCCAACGGGTCCATTTCTGTGCAGTTTTGTTCCATTCACTGTGTACCGATGGGCCCATTTCTGTGCTGTAATGTTCCATTCACTGTGGCCGAAGGGCCCGTTTCTGTGCTGTACTGTTCCATTCACTGTGGGCCGACGGGCTCGTTTCTGTGCTGTACTGTTCAATTTACTGTGGGCCAACAGGACTGTTTCTGTGCTGTACTGTTCCATGCACTGTGGGCCAACCGGCCCGTTTCTGTGCAGCACTGTTCCATTCACTGTGGGCCGATAGGCCCGTTTCTGTGCTGTAATGTTCCATGCACTGTATGTCAACAGGCCCATTTCTGTGCTTCACTGTTCCATTCACTGTGGGCGGATGGGCCTGTTTCATTGCTGTACTGTTCCATTCATTGTGGGCCAATAGGCCTATTTCTGTGCTGTACGGTTCAATTCACTGTGGAGCGATGGGCCTCTTTCTGTGCTGTACTGTTGAATTCACTGTGGTCCAACAGGACCATTTCTGTACTGTACTGTTGCATTCACTGTGGGCCAACTGGCCCATTTCTGTACTGTACTGTTGCATTCACTGTGAGCCAACGGGCTGTTTCTGTGCTGTTTTGTTCCATTCACTGTGGGCCGACGGGACCATTTCTGTGCTGCACTGTTCCAATCACTGTGGGTCGACAGGCCCGTTTCTTTGCTGTATTGTTCAATTAACTGTGGGCCGACAGGACCGTTTCTGTACTGTACTGTTCCATTCACTGTGGGCCAACCGACCCTTTTCTGTGCTGTACTGTTCCATTCACTATGGACCGATGAGCCCATTTCTGTGCTGTACTGTTCCATTCACTGTGGGACGACGGGCCCGTTTCTGTGCTGTACTGTTCCATTCACTGTGGGCCGACAGTCCCGTTTCTGTGCTGTACTGTTCAATTCACTGTGGGCCAAAAGGCCCATTTCTGTGCTGTACTGTTGCATTCGATGCAGACCAACGAGCTTGTTTCTTTGCTGTACTGTTCCATTCACTGTGGCCGATGGGCCCGTTTCTGTGCTGTACTGTTGCATTCACTGTGGGCCGACTGCCCCGTTTCTGTGCTGTACTGTTGCATTCACTGTTTGCAAACAGGTCAATTTCTGTGCTGTACTGTTCCGTTCACTGTGGGCTGACAGGCCCGTTTCTGTACTGTACTGTTCAATTCACAGTGGGCCAACAGGCCAATTGCTGTGCTGTACTGTTCCATTCACTGTGGGCTGGCGGTCCCATTTCTGTACTGTACTGTTCAATTCACAGTGGGCCAACAGGCCCATTTTGTGCTGTACTGTTGCATTCACAGTGGGCCAACAGGCCAATTTCTGTGCTGTACTGTTCCATTCACTGTGGGCTGACGAGCACGTTTTTGTGATGTACTGTTCCATTCACTGTGGCCGATGGGCCCGTTTCTGTGCTGTACTGTTCGGTTCACTGTGGGTCGACGGGCCCGTTTCTGCACTGTACTGTTCCATTCACTGTGGGCCGAGGGGCCCGTTTCTGTGCTGTAGTGTTCCATTCACTGTGGGCCGACGGGCCCATTTCTGTGCTGCACTGTTGCATTCACTGTGGGCCGACGGGCCCATTTCTGTGCTGTGGTGTTCAATTCACTGTGGACCGATGGGCCTGTTTCTCTGCTGTACTGTTCAATTCACTGTAAGCCAACGGGCCCGTTTCTGTGCAGTTTTGTTCCATTCACTGTGTACCGACGGGCCCATTTCTGTGCTGTACTGTTCCATTCACTGTGGCCAAAGGGCCCGTTTCTGTGCTGTACTGTTCCATTCACTGTGGGCCGACGGGCTCGTTTCTGTGCTGTACTGTTCAATTTACTGTGGGCCAACAGGACTGTTTCTGTGCTGTACTGTTCCATGCACTGTGGGCCAACCAGCCCGTTTCTGTGATGCACTGTTCCATTCACTGTGGGCCGATAGCCCGTTTCTGTGCTGTAGTGTTCCATTCACTGTGGGCCGACGGGCCCATTTCTGTGCTGCACTGTTGCATTCTCTGTGGGCCGACGGGCCCGTTTCTGTACTGTACTGTTCAATTCACTGTGTGCCAATAGGCCGATTTCTGTGCTGTACTGTACCGTTCACTGTGGGCCGACTGGCCCGTTTCTGTGCTGTACTGTTCCATTCACTGTGGACCGATGGGCCCGCTTCTGTGCTGTCCTGTTCCATTCACTGAGGGCCGACGGGCCGGTTTCTGTGCTGTACTGTTCCATTCACTGTGGGCCGCCGGGCCTGTTTCTGTGCTGTACTGTTCCATTCACTGTGGGCAGACGGGCCCGTTTCTGTGCTGTACTGGTCCATTCACTGTGGGCAGACGGGCCTGTTTCTGTGCTGTACTGTTCCATTCACTGTGTGCCAATAGGCCCATTTCTGTACTCTACTGTTCCATTCACTGTGGGCCGACGGGCTCATTTCTGTGCTGTACTGTTCCATTAACTGTGGGCCGACGGGCCCATTTCTGTACTGTACTGCTCTATTCACAGTGGGCCAACAGGCCCATTTCTGTGCTGTACTGTTGCATTCACTGTGGGCCGATGGGCCGGTTTCTGTACTGTACTGTTCAATTCACAGTGGGCCAACAGGCCCCATTCTGTGCTGTACTGTTGCAATCACTGTGGGCCGACGGGCCCGTTTCTGTGCTGTACTGTTCGGTTCACTGTGGGCCGACGGGCCCATTTCTGTGCTGTACTGTTCAATTCACTGTGGGCCAACAGGCCCATTTCTGTGCTGTACTGTTCCATTCACTGTGGGACGACAGGCCCGTTTCTGTGCTGTACTGTTCCATTCACTGTGGGTCGACTGGCCCGTTTCTGTGCTGTACTGTTCCATTCTCTGTGGGCCAACGGGCCCGTTTCTGTACTGTACTGTTTCATTCACTGTGGGCCGACGGGCCTGTTTCTGTGCTGTACTGTTCCATTCACTGTGTGCCAACAGGCCTGTTTCTGTGCTGTACTGTTCCATTCAGTGAGGCCCGACAGGCCTATTTCTGTGCTGTTCTGTACCGTTCACTGTGGGCCGACGGGCCCGTTTCTGTGCTGTACTGTTCCATTCTCTGTGGGCCGACTGGCCCGTTTCTGTGCTGTACTGTTCCATTCTCTGTGGGCCAACGGGCCCGTTTCTGTACTGTACTGTTTCATTCACTGTGGGCCGACGGGCCTGTTTCTGTGCTGTACTGTTCCATTCACTGTGTGCCAACAGGCCTGTTTCTGTGCTGTACTGTTCCATTCACTGTGGGCCGATGGGCCCGTTTCTGTAATGTACTGTTTCATTCACTGTGGGCCATCGGGCCCGTTTCTGTGCTGTACTGTTCCGTTCACTGTGGGCCGACGGGCCCATTTCTGTGCTGTACTGTTCCATTCATTGTGGGCCGACGGGCCCGTTTCTGTGCTGTACTGTTGCATTCACTGTGGACCAGCAGGCCAATTTCTGTGCTGTACTGTTCCGTTCACTGTGGGCCGACGGGCCTGTTTCTGTACTGTACCGTTCAATTCACAGTGGGCCAACAGGCCCAATTCTGTGCTGTACTGTTGCATTCCCTGTGGACCGAAGGGCCCACTTCTGTACTGTACAGTTCCATTCACTGAAGGCTGATGGGCCCGTTTCTGTGCTGTACTGTTTCATTCACTGAGGGCCGACGGGCTCATTTTTGTGCTGTCCTGTTCCATTCACTGTGGGCCGACGGGCCCGTTTCTGTGCTGTACTATTGCATTCACTGTGGGCCGACGGGCCCATTTCTGTGCTGTACTGTTGCATTCACTGTTTGCAAACAGGCCAATTTCTGTGCTGTACTGTTCCATTCACTGTGGGCCTACGGGCGCGTTTCTGTGCTGAACTGTTCCATTCACTGTGGGCCTACGGGCCCATTTCTGTGCTGTACTGTTGCATTCACGGTGGGCTGACGGGCCCGTTTCTGTGCTGTACTGTTTCATTCACTGTGGGCCAACAGGCCCATTTCTGTACTGTACTGTTGCATTCACTGTGAGCCGACAGCACCGTTTCTGTGCTGTACTGTTGCATTCACTGTTTGCAAACAGGCTAATTTCTGTGCTGTACTGTTCCATTCACTGTGGGCTGATGGGCCCGTTTCTGTACTGTACTGTTCAATTCACAGTAGGCCAACAGGCCCATTTCTGTGCTGTACTGTTGCATTCACAGTGGGCCAACAGGCCAATTTCTGTGCTGCACTGTTCCATTCACTGTGGGCTGACGAGCCCGTTTCTGTGCTGTACTGTTCCATTCACTGTGGGCCCACAGGCCCGTTTCAGTACTGTACTGTTCAATTCACTGTGGACCGATGGGCCTGTTTCTGTGCTGTACTGTTCCATTCAATGTAAGCCAACGGGCCCGTTTCTGTGCAGTTTTGTTCCATTCACTGTGGGCCGACGGGCCCATTTCTGTGCTGTACTGTTCCATTAACTGTGGGCCGAAGGCCCCGTTTTTGTGCTGTACTGTTCAATTCACTGTGTGCCATTGGGCAATTTCTGTGCTGTACTGTACCATTCACTGTGGGCCGACGGGGCCCGTTTCTGTGCTGTCCTGTTGCATTCACTGTGGGCCAACAGGCCCATTTCTGTACTGTACTGTTCCATTCACTGTGGCCGATGGGCCCGTATCTGTGATGTACTGTTCCGTTCACTGTGGGCCGACGGGCCAGTTTCTGTGCTTTACTGTTCAATTCACTGTGGGCCAACAGGCACATTTCTGTGCTGTACTGTTCCATTCACTGTGGGCCGACGGGCCCGTTTCAGTACTGTACTGTTCCATTTACTGTGGGCCGAAGGCCCCAATTTTGTGCTGTACTGTTCAATTCACTGTGTGCCATTGGGCAATTTCTGTGCTGTACTGTACCATTCACTGTGGGCCGACGGGGCCCATTTCTGTGCTGTACTGTTGCATTCACTGTGGGCCAACAGGCCCATTTCTGTACTGTACTGTTCCATTCATTGTGGCCGATGGGCCCGTTTCTGTGCTGTACTGTTCCGTTCACTGTGGGCCGACGGGCCAGTTTCTGTGCTTTACTGTTCAATTCACTGTGGGCCAACAGGCACATTTCTGTGCTGTACTGTTCCATTCACTGTGGGCTGACGGGCCCGTTTCAGTACTGTACTGTTCAATTCACTGTAAGCCAACGGGCCCATTTCTGTGCAGTTTTGTTCCATTCACTGTGTACCGAAGGGCCCGTTTCTGTGCTGTACTGTTCCATTCACTGTGGGCCGACGGGCTCGTTTCTGTGCTATACTGTTCAATTTACTGTGGGCCAACAGGACTGTTTCTGTGCTGTACTGTTCCATGCACTGTGGGCCAACCGGCCCGTTTCTGTGCAGCACTGTTCCATTCACTGTGGGCCGATAGGCCCGTTTCTGTGCTGTAATGTTCCATGCACTGTATGTCAACAGGCCCATTTCTGTGCTTCACTGTTCCATTCACTGTGGGCGGATGGGCCTGTTTCATTGCTGTACTGTTCCATTCATTGTGGGCCAATAGGCCTATTTCTGTGCTGTACGGTTCAATTCACTGTGGAGCGATGGGCCTCTTTCTGTGCTGTACTGTTGAATTCACTGTGGTCCAACAGGACCATTTCTGTACTGTACTGTTGCATTCACTGTGGGCCAACTGGCCCATTTCTGTACTGTACTGTTCCATTCACTGTGAGCCAACGGGCTGTTTCTGTGCTGTTTTGTTCCATTCACTGTGGGCCGACGGGACCATTTCTGTGCTGCACTGTTCCAATCACTGTGGGTCGACAGGCCCGTTTCTTTGCTGAATTGTTCAATTAACTGTGGGCCGACAGGACCGTTTCTGTACTGTACTGTTCCATACACTGTGGGCCAACCGACCCTTTTCTGTGCTGTACTGTTCCATTCACTGTGGGACGACGGGCCCGTTTCTGTGCTGTACTGTTCCATTCACTGTGGGCCGACAGTCCCGTTTCTGTGCTGTACTGTTCAATTCACTGTGGGCCAAAAGGCCCATTTCTGTGCTGTACTGTTGCATTCGATGCAGACCAACGAGCTTGTTTCTTTGCTGTACTGTTCCATTCACTGTGGCCGATGGGCCCGTTTCTGTGCTGTACTGTTGCATTCACTGTGGGCCGACTGCCCCGTTTCTGTGCTGTACTGTTGCATTCACTGTTTGCAAACAGGCCAATTTCTGTGCTGTACTGTTCCGTTCACTGTGGGCTGACAGGCCTGTTTCTGTACTGTACTGTTCAATTCACAGTGGGCCAACAGGCCAATTTCTGTGCTGTGCTGTTCCATTCACTGTGGGCTGACGGTCCCATTTCTGTACTGTACTGTTCAATTCACAGTGGGCCAACAGGCCCATTTTGTGCTGTACTGTTGCATTCACAGTGGGCCAACAGGCCAATTTCTGTGCTGTACTGTTCCATTCACTGTGGCCAAAGGGCCCGTTTCTGTGCTGTACTGTTCCATTCACTGTGTACCGACGGGCCCATTTCTGTGCTGTACTGTTCCATTCACTGTGGCCAAAGGGCCCGTTTCTGTGCTGTACTGTTCCATTCACTGTGGGCCGACGGGCTCGTTTCTGTGCTGTACTGTTCAATTTACTGTGGGCCAACAGGACTGTTTCTGTGCTGTACTGTTCCATGCACTGTGGGCCAACCAGCCCGTTTCTGTGATGCACTGTTCCATTCACTGTGGGCCGATAGCCCGTTTCTGTGCTGTAGTGTTCCATTCACTGTGGGCCGACGGGCCCATTTCTGTGCTGCACTTTTGCATTCTCTGTGGGCCGACGGGCCCGTTTCTGTACTGTACTGTTCAATTCACTGTGTGCAAATAGGCCGATTTCTGTGCTGTACTGTACCGTTCACTGTGGGCCGACTGGCCCGTTTCTGTGCTGTACTGTTCCATTCACTGTGGACCGATGGGCCCGCTTCTGTGCTGTCCTGTTCCATTCACTGAGGGCCGACGGGCCGGTTTCTGTGCTGTACTGTTCCATTCACTGTGGGCCGCCGGGCCTGTTTCTGTGCTGTACTGTTCCATTCACTGTGGGCAGACGGGCCCGTTTCTGTGCTGTACTGGTCCATTCACTGTGGGCAGATGGGCCTGTTTCTGTGCTGTACTGTTCCATTCACTGTGTGCCAATAGGCCCATTTCTGTACTCTACTGTTCCATTCACTGTGGGCCGACGGGCTCATTTCTGTGCTGTACTGTTCCATTAACTGTGGGCCGACGGGCCCATTTCTGTACTGTACTGCTCTATTCACAGTGGGCCAACATGCCCATTTCTGTGCTGTACTGTTGCATTCACTGTGGGCCGACGGGCCGGTTTCTGTACTGTACTGTTCAATTCACAGTGGGCCAACAGGCCCAATTCTGTGCTGTACTGTTGCAATCACTGTGGGCCGACGGGCCCGTTTCTGTGCTGTACTGTTCGGTTCACTGTGGGCCGACGGGCCCATTTCTGTGCTGTACTGTTCAATTCACTGTGGGCCAACAGGCCCATTTCTGTGCTGTACTGTTCCATTCACTGTGGGACGACAGGCCCGTTTCTGTGCTGTACTGTTCCATTCACTGTGGGTCGACTGGCCCGTTTCTGTGCTGTACTGTTCCATTCTCTGTGGGCCAACGGGCCCGTTTCTGTACTGTACTGTTTCATTCACTGTGGGCCGACGTGCCTGTTTCTGTGCTATACTGTTCCATTCACTGTGTGCCAACAGGCCTGTTTCTGTGCTGTACTGTTCCATTCAGTGAGGCCCGACAGGCCTATTTCTGTGCTGTTCTGTACCGTTCACTGTGGGCCGACGGGCCCGTTTCTGTGCTGTACTGTTCCATTCTCTGTGGGCCGACTGGCCCGTTTCTGTGCTGTACTGTTCCATTCTCTGTGGGCCAACGGGCCCGTTTCTGTGCTGTACTGTTTCATTCACTGTGGGCCGACGGGCCTGTTTCTGTGCTGTACTGTTCCATTCACTGTGTGCCAACAGGCCTGTTTCTGTGCTGTACTGTTCCATTCACTGTGGGCCGATGGGCCCGTTTCTGTAATGTACTGTTTCATTCACTGTGGGCCATCGGGCCCGTTTCTGTGCTGTACTATTCCATTCACTGTGGGCCGACGGGCCCATTTCTGTGCTGTACTGTTCCATTCATTGTGGGCCGACGGGCCCGTTTCTGTGCTGTACTGTTGCATTCACTGTGGACCAGCAGGCCAATTTCTGTGCTGTACTGTTCCGTTCACTGTGGGCCGACGGGCCTGTTTCTGTACTGTGCCGTTCAATTCACAGTGGGCCAACAGGCCCAATTCTGTGCTGTACTGTTGCATTCCCTGTGGACCGAAGGGCCCACTTCTGTACTGTACAGTTCCATTCACTGAAGGCTGATGGGCCCGTTTCTGTGCTGTACTGTTTCATTCACTGAGGGCCGACGGGCTCGTTTTTGTGCTGTCCTGTTCCATTCACTGTGGGCCGACGGGCCCGTTTCTGTGCTGTACTATTGCATTCACTGTGGGCCGACGGGCCCATTTCTGTGCTGTACTGTTGCATTCACTGTTTGCAAACAGGCCAATTTCTGTGCTGTACTGTTCCATTCACTGTGGGCCTACGGGCGCGTTTCTGTGCTGAACTGTTCCATTCACTGTGGGCCTACGGGCCCATTTCTGTGCTGTACTGTTGCATTCACGGTGGGCTGACGGGCCCGTTTCTGTGCTGTACTGTTCCATTCACTGTGGGCTGACGGGCCCGTTTCTGTGCTATACTGTTCAATTTACTTTGGGCCGACAGTCCTGTTTCTGTGCTGTAGTGTTCCATTCACTGTGGGCCGACGGGCCCATTTCTGTGCTGTACTGGTCCATTCACTGTGGGCCGACGGGCCCATTTCTGTGCTGTACTGTTTCATTCACTGTGGGCCAACAGGCCCATTTCTGTACTGTACTGTTGCATTCATTGTGAGCCGACAGCACCGTTTCTGTGCTGTACTGTTGCATTCACTGTTTGCAAACAGGCTAATTTCTGTGCTGTACTGTTCCATTCACTGTGGGCTGATGGGCCCGTTTCTGTACTGTACTGTTCAATTCACAGTAGGCCAACAGGCCCATTTCTGTGCTGTACTGTTGCATTCACAGTGGGCCAACAGGCCAATTTCTGTGCTGCACTGTTCCATTCACTGTGGGCTGACGAGCCCGTTTCTGTGCTGTACTGTTCCATTCACTGTGCGCCCACAGGCCCGTTTCAGTACTGTACTGTTCAATTCACTGTGGACCGATGGGCCTGTTTCTGTGCTGTACTGTTCCATTCAATGTAAGCCAACGGGCCCGTTTCTGTGCAGTTTTGTTCCATTCACTGTGGGCCGACGGGCCCATTTCTGTGCTGTACTGTTCCATTAACTGTGGGCCGAAGGCCCCGTTTTTGTGCTGTACTGTTCAATTCACTGTGTGCCATTGGGCAATTTCTGTGCTGTACTGTACCATTCACTGTGGGCCGACGGGGCCCGTTTCTGTGCTGTACTGTTCCATTCTCTGTGGGCCAACGGGCCCGTTTCTGTGCTGTACTGTTTCATTCACTGTGGGCCGACGGGCCTGTTTCTGTGCTGTACTGTTCCATTCACTGTGTGCCAACAGGCCTGTTTCTGTGCTGTACTGTTCCATTCACTGTGGGCCGATGGGCCCGTTTCTGTAATGTACTGTTTCATTCACTGTGGGCCATCGGGCCCGTTTCTGTGCTGTACTATTCCATTCACTGTGGGCCGACGGGCCCATTTCTGTGCTGTACTGTTCCATTCATTGTGGGCCGACGGGCCCGTTTCTGTGCTGTACTGTTGCATTCACTGTGGACCAGCAGGCCAATTTCTGTGCTGTACTGTTCCGTTCACTGTGGGCCGACGGGCCTGTTTCTGTACTGTACCGTTCAATTCACAGTGGGCCAACAGGCCCAATTCTGTGCTGTACTGTTGCATTCCCTGTGGACCGAAGGGCCCACTTCTGTACTGTACAGTTCCATTCACTGAAGGCTGATGGGCCCGTTTCTGTGCTGTACTGTTTCATTCACTGAGGGCCGACGGGCTCGTTTTTGTGCTGTCCTGTTCCATTCACTGTGGGCCGACGGGCCCGTTTCTGTGCTGTACTATTGCATTCACTGTGGGCCGACGGGCCCATTTCTGTGCTGTACTGTTGCATTCACTGTTTGCAAACAGGCCAATTTCTGTGCTGTACTGTTCCATTCACTGTGGGCCTACGGGCGCGTTTCTGTGCTGAACTGTTCCATTCACTGTGGGCCTACGGGCCCATTTCTGTGCTGTACTGTTGCATTCACAGTGGGCTGACGGGCCCGTTTCTGTGCTGTACTGTTCCATTCACTGTGGGCTGACGGGCCCGTTTCTGTGCTATACTGTTCAATTTACTTTGGGCCGACAGTCCTGTTTCTGTGCTGTAGTGTTCCATTCACTGTGGGCCGACGGGCCCATTTCTGTGCTGTACTGGTCCATTCACTGTGGGCCGACGGGCCCATTTCTGTGCTGTACTGTTTCATTCACTGTGGGCCAACAGGCCCATTTCTGTACTGTACTGTTGCATTCACTGTGAGCCGACAGCACCGTTTCTGTGCTGTACTGTTGCATTCACTGTTTGCAAACAGGCTAATTTCTGTGCTGTACTGTTCCATTCACTGTGGGCTGATGGGCCCGTTTCTGTACTGTACTGTTCAATTCACAGTAGGCCAACAGGCCCATTTCTGTGCTGTACTGTTGCATTCACAGTGGGCCAACAGGCCCATTTCTGTGCTGCACTGTTCCATTCACTGTGGGCTGACGAGCCCGTTTCTGTGCTGTACTGTTCCATTCACTGTGGGCCCACAGGCCCGTTTCAGTACTGTACTGTTCAATTCACTGTGGACCGATGGGCCTGTTTCTGTGCTGTACTGTTCCATTCAATGTAAGCCAACGGGCCCGTTTCTGTGCAGTTTTGTTCCATTCACTGTGGGCCGACGGGCCCATTTCTGTGCTGTACTGTTCCATTAACTGTGGGCCGAAGGCCCCGTTTTTGTGCTGTACTGTTCAATTCACTGTGTGCCATTGGGCAATTTCTGTGCTGTACTGTACCATTCACTGTGGGCCGACGGGGCCCGTTTCTGTGCTGTCCTGTTGCATTCACTGTGGGCCAACAGGCCCATTTCTGTACTGTACTGTTCCATTCACTGTGGCCGATGGGCCCGTATCTGTGATGTACTGTTCCGTTCACTGTGGGCCGACGGGCCAGTTTCTGTGCTTTACTGTTCAATTCACTGTGGGCCAACAGGCACATTTCTGTGCTGTACTGTTCCATTCACTGTGGGCCGACGGGCCCGTTTCAGTACTGTACTGTTCCATTTACTGTGGGCCGAAGGCCCCAATTTTGTGCTGTACTGTTCAATTCACTGTGTGCCATTGGGCAATTTCTGTGCTGTACTGTACCATTCACTGTGGGCCGACGGGGCCCATTTCTGTGCTGTACTGTTGCATTCACTGTGGGCCAACAGGCCCATTTCTGTACTGTACTGTTCCATTCATTGTGGCCGATGGGCCCGTTTCTGTGCTGTACTGTTCCGTTCACTGTGGGCCGACGGGCCAGTTTCTGTGCTTTACTGTTCAATTCACTGTGGGCCAACAGGCACATTTCTGTGCTGTACTGTTCCATTCACTGTGGGCTGACGGGCCCGTTTCAGTACTGTACTGTTCAATTCACTGTGGACCGATGGGCCTGTTTCTCTGCTGTACTGTTCAATTCACTGTAAGCCAACGGGCCCATTTCTGTGCAGTTTTGTTCCATTCACTGTGTACCAAAGGGCCCGTTTCTGTGCTGTACTGTTCCATTCACTGTGGGCCGACGGACTCGTTTCTGTGCTATACTGTTCAATTTACTGTGGGCCAACAGGACTGTTTCTGTGCTGTACTGTTCCATGCACTGTGGGCCAACCAGCCCGTTTCTGTGCAGCACTGTTCCATTCACTGTGGGCCGATAGGCCCGTTTCTGTGCTGTAAAGTTCCATGCACTGTATGCCAACAGGCCCATTTCTGTGCTTCACTGTTCCATTCACTGTGGGAGGATGGGCCTGTTTCATTGCTGTACTGTTCCATTCATTGTGGGCCAACAGGCCTATTTCTGTGCTGTACGGTTCAATTCACTGTGGAGCGATGGGCCTCTTTCTGTGCTGTACTGTTGAATTCACTGTGGTCCAACAGGACCATTTCTGTACTGTACTGTTGCATTCACTGTGGGCCGACTGGCCCATTTCTGTACTGTACTGTTCCATTCACTGTGTGCCAATAGGCCCATTTCTGTACTCTATTGTTCCATTCACTGCGGCCCGACTGTCTCATTTCTGTGCTGTTCTGTACCGTTCACTGTGGCCCGACGGACCCGTTTCGGTCGTGTTCTGTTCCATTCACTGTGGGCCGACAGGCCCGTTTCTGTGCTGTACTGTTCCATTCACTGTGGGCCAAAAGGCCCATTTCTGTGCTGTACTGTTGCATTCAATGCGGACCGACGAGCTTGTTTCTTTGCTGTACTGTTCAATTCACTGTGGGCCGACGAGCCCGATTCTGTGCTGTACTGTTCCATTAACTGTGGGCCGAAGGCCCCGTTTTTGTGCTGTACTGTTCAATTCACTGTGTGCCAATAGGACAATTTCTGTGCTGTACTGTACCATTTACTGTCGGCCGACGGGCCCGTTTCTGTACTGTACTGTTGCATTCACTGTGGGCCGACAGCCCCGTTTCTGTGCTGTACTGTTGCATTCACTGTTTGCAAACAGGCCAATTTCTGTGCTGTACTTTTCCGTTCACTGTGGGCTGACGGGCCTGTTTCTGTACTGTACTGTTCAATTCACAGTGGGCCAACAGGCCAATTTCTGTGCTGTACTGTTCCATTCACTGTGGGCTGACGAGCCCGTTTTTGTGATGTACTGTTCCATTCACTGTGGCCGATGGGCCCGTTTCTGTGCTGTACTGTTCGGTTCACTGTGGGTCGACGGGCCCGTTTCTGCACTGTACTGTTCCATTCACTGTGGGCCGAGGGGCCCGTTTCTGTGCTGTAGTGTTCCATTCTCTGTGGGCCGACGGGCCCATTTCTGTGCTGCACTGTTGCATTCACTGTGGGCCGACGGGCCCATTTCTGTGCTGTAGTGTTCAATTCACTGTGGACCGATGGGCCTGTTTTTCTGCTGTTCTGTTCAATTCACTGTAAGCCAACGGGCCCGTTTCTGTGCAGTTTTGTTCCATTCACTGTGTACCGACGGGCCCATTTCTGTGCTGTACTGTTCCATTCACTGTGGCCAAAGGGCCCGTTTCTGTGCTGTACTGTTCCATTCACTGTGGGCCGACGGGCTCGTTTCTGTGCTGTACTGTTCAATTTACTGTGGGCCAACAGGACTGTTTCTGTGCTGTACTGTTCCATGCACTGTGGGCCAACCAGCCCGTTTCTGTGATGCACTGTTCCATTCACTGTGGGCCGATAGCCCGTTTCTGTGCTGTAATGTTCCATGCACTGTATGCC
Source organism: Chiloscyllium plagiosum (assembly GCF_037043375.1). Taxonomy (NCBI): domain Eukaryota; kingdom Metazoa; phylum Chordata; class Chondrichthyes; order Orectolobiformes; family Hemiscylliidae; genus Chiloscyllium; species Chiloscyllium plagiosum. The sequence continues at coordinate 33,995,584 of NW_028270172.1, read as the reverse complement.
AACAGGCCCATTTCTGTGCTGCACTGTTCCATTCACTGTGGGCGGATGGGCCTGTTTCATTGCTGTACTGTTCCATTCATTGTGGGCCAACAGCCTATTTCTGTGCTGTACGGTTCAATTCACTGTGGAGCGATGGGCCTCTTTCTGTGCTGTACTGTTGAATTCACTGTGGTCCAACAGGACTATTTCTGTACTGTACTGTTGCATTCACTGTGGGCCGACTGGCCCATTTCTGTACTGTACTGTTCCATTCACTGTGAGCCAACGGGCTGTTTCTGTGCTGTTTTGTTCCATTCACTGTGGGCCGACGGGAGCATTTCTGTGCAGCACTGTTCCAATCACTGTGGGTCGACAGGCCTGTTTCTTTGCTGTATTGTTCAATTAACTGTGGGCCGAAAGTACCGTTTCTGTACTGTACTGTTCCATTCACTGTGGGCCAACCGACCCTTTTCTGTGCTGTACTGTTCCATTCACTATGGACCGATGAGCCCATTTCTGTGCTGTACTGTTCCATTCACTGTGGGACGACGGGCCTGTTTCTGTGCTGTACTGTTCCATTCACTGTGGGACGACGGGCCCGTTTCTGTGCTGTACTGTTCCATTCACTGTGGCCGACGAGCCCGATTCTGTGCTGTACTGTTCCATTAACTGTGGGCCGAAGGCCCCGTTTTTGTGCTGTACTGTTCAATTCACTGTGTGCCAATAGGCCAATTTCTGTGCTGTACTATACCATTTACTGTGGGCCGACGGGCCCGTTTCTGTACTGTACTGTTGCATTCACTGTGGGCCGACGGGCCAGTTTCTGTGCTGTACTGTTCAATTCACTGTGGACCGATGGGCCCACTTCTGTGCTGTCCTGTTCCATTCACTGAGGGCCGACGGGACCGTTTCTGTGCTGTGCTGTTCCATTCACTGTGGGCCATCGGGCGTGTTTCTGTGCTGTACTGTTCCATTCGCTGTGGGCAGACGGGCCCGTTTCTGTGCTGTACTGGTCCATTCACTGTGGGCAGACGGGCCTGTTTCTATGCTGTACTGTTCCATTCACTGTGTGCCAATAGGCCCATTTCTGTACTCTATTGTTCCATTCACTGCGGCCCGACTGTCCCATTTCTGTGCTGTTCTGTTCCATTCACTGTGGCCGATGGGCCCATTTCTGTGCTGTACTGTTTAATTTACTGTGAGCCGACGGGCCCGTTTGTGTGCTGTACTGTTCCATTCACTGTGTGCCAACAGGTCTGTTTCTATGCTGTACAGTTCCATTCAGTATGGGCCGATGGGCCCGTTTCTGTAATGTACTGTTCCATTCACTGTGGGCCGACGGGCCCGTTTGTGTGCTGTTCTGTTCAATTCACTGTGGTCCAACCGACCCGTTTCTGTCCTGTTCTGTTCCATTCACTGTGGGCCGACGGGCTCATTTCTGTGCTGTACTGTTCCATTCACTGTGGGCCGACGGGCCCATTTCTGTACTGTACTGCTCTATTCACAGTGGGCCAACAGGCCCATTTCTGTGCTGTACTGTTGCATTCACTGTGGGCCGACGGGCCGGTTTCTGTACTGTACTGTTCAATTCACAATGGGCCAACAGGCCCAATTCTGTGCTGTACTGTAGCATTCACTGTGGGCTGACGGGCCCGTTTCTGTGCTGTACTGTTCCGTTCACTGTGGGCCGACGGGCCAGTTTCTGTGCTGTACTGTTCATTTCACTGTGGGCCAACAGGCCCATTTCTGTGCTGTACTGTTCCATTCACTGTGGGACGACAGGCCCGTTTCTGTGCTGTACTGTTCCATTCACTGTGGGACGACAGGCCCGTTTCTGTGCTGTACTGTTCCATTCACTGTGTGCCAATAGGCCCATTTCTGTACTCTATTGTTCCATTCACTGCGGCCCGACTGTCTCATTTCTGTGCTGTTCTGTACCGTTCACTGTGGCCCGACGGACCAGTTTCGGTCGTGTTCTGTTCCATTCACTGTGGGCCGACAGGCCCGTTTCTGTGCAGTACTGTTCCATTCACTGTGGGCCGATTGGCCCATTTCTGTGCTGTACTATTCCATTCACTGTGGCCGACGGGCCCGTTTCTGTGCTGGACTGTTCCATTAACTGTGGGCCGAAGGCTGCGTTTTTGTGCTGTACTGTTCAATTCACTGTGTGCCAATAGGCCAATTTATGTGCTGTACTGTACCATTCACTGTGGGCCGACGGGCCCGTTTCTGTGCTGTACTGTTCCATTTACTGAGGGCCAACAGGCCCATTTCTGGACTGTACTGTTGCATTCACTGTGGGCCGACAGCCCCGTTTCTGTGCTGTACTGTTGCATTCACTGTTTGCAAACAGGCCAATTTCTGTGCTGTACTGTTCCGTTCACTGTGGGCTGATGGGCCCGTTTCTGTGCTGTACAGTTCCATTTACTGTGGGCCAGCAGGCCCATTTCTGTACTGTACTGTTGCAATCACTGTGGGCCGACAGGCCCGTTTCTGTGCTGTACTGTTGCATTCACTGTTTGCAAACAGGCCAATTTCTGTGCTGTACTGTTCCATTCACTGTGGGCTGACGAGCCCGTTTTTGTGCTGTACTGTTCCATTCACTGTGGGCCGACGGTCCCGTTTCTGTACTGTACTGTTCAATTCACAGTGGGCCAACAGGCCCATTTCTGTGCTGTACTGTTGTATTCACAGTGGGCCAACAGGCCAATTTCGGTGCTGTACTGTTCCATTCACTGTGGGCTGACGAGCCCATTTTTGTGCTGCACTGTTCCATTCACTGTGGGACGACAGGCCCGTTTCTGTGCTGTACTGTTCCATTCACTGTGTGCCAATAGGCCCATTTCTGTACTCTATTGTTCCATTCACTGCGGCCCGACTGTCTCATTTCTGTGCTGTTCTGTACCGTTCACTGTGGCCCGACGGACCCGTTTCAGTCGTGTTCTGTTCCATTCACTGTGGGCCGACAGGCCCGTTTCTGTGCAGTACTGTTCCATTCACTGTGGGCCGATTGGCCCATTTCTGTGCTGTACTATTCCATTCACTGTGGCCGACGGGCCCGTTTCTGTGCTGGACTGTTCCATTAACTGTGGGCCGAAGGCTGCGTTTTTGTGCTGTACTGTTCAATTCACTGTGTGCCAATAGGCCAATTTATGTGCTGTACTGTACCATTCACTGTGGGCCGACGGGCCCGTTTCTGTGCTGTACTGTTCCATTTACTGAGGGCCAACAGGCCCATTTCTGGACTGTACTGTTGCATTCACTGTGGGCCGACAGCCCCGTTTCTGTGCTGTACTGTTGCATTCACTGTTTGCAAACAGGCCAATTTCTGTGCTGTACTGTTCCGTTCACTGTGGGCTGATGGGCCCGTTTCTGTGCTGTACTGTTCCATTTACTGTTGGCCAACAGGCCCATTTCTGTACTGTACTGTTGCATTCACTGTGGGCCGACAGCCCCGTTTCTGTGCTGTACTGTTGCATTCACTGTTTGCAAACAGGCCAATTTCTGTACTGTACTGTTCCATTCACTGTGGGCTGACGGGCCCGTTTCTGTGCTGTACAGTTCCATTTACTGTGGGCCAGCAGGCCCATTTCTGTACTGTACTGTTGCAATCACTGTGGGCCGACAGGCCCGTTTCTGTGCTGTACTGTTGCATTCACTGTTTGCAAACAGGCCAATTTCTGTGCTGTACTGTTCCATTCACTGTGGGCTGACGAGCCCGTTTTTGTGCTGTACTGTTCCATTCACTGTGGGCCGACGGTCCCGTTTCTGTACTGTACTGTTCAATTCACAGTGGGCCAACAGGCCCATTTCTGTGCTGTACTGTTGTATTCACAGTGGGCCAACAGGCCAATTTCGGTGCTGTACTGTTCCATTCACTGTGGGCTGACGAGCCCATTTTTGTGCTGCACTGTTCCATTCACTGTGGGCCGATGGGCCCGTTTCTGTGCTGTACTGTTCGGTTCACTGTGGGTCGACGGGCCCGTTCTGTGCTGTACTGTTCAATTCACTGTGGGCCGAGGGGCCCCTTTCTGTGCTGTAGTGTTCCATTCACTGTGAGCTGACGGGCCCATTTCTGTGCTGCACTGTTGCATTCACTGTGGGCCGACGGGCCCGTTTCTGTACTGTACTGTTCAATTCACTGTGTGCCAATAGGCCAATTTCTGTGCTGTACTGTACCATTCACTGTGGGCCGACTGATCTGTTTCTGTGCTGTTCTGTTCCATTCACTGTGGGCCGGCGTGCTCGTTTTTGTGCTGTACTGTTCCATTCACTGTGGGCCGACGGTCCCGTTTCTGTACTGGACTGTTGCATTCACAGTGGGCCAACAGGCCAATTTCTGTGCTGTACTGTTCCATTCACTGTGGGCTGACGAGCACGTTTTTGTGATGTACTGTTCCATTCACTGTGGCCGATGGGCCCGTTTCTGTGCTGTACTGTTCGGTTCACTGTGGGTCTACGGGCCCGTTCTGTGCTGTACTGTTCAATTCACTGTGGGCCGAGGGGCCCCTTTCTGTGCTGTAGTGTTCCATTCACTGTGGGCTGACGGGCCCATTTCTGTGCTGCACTGTTGCATTCACTGTGGGCTGACGGGCCCATTTCTGTGCTGCACTGTTGCATTCACTGTGGGCCGACGGGCCCGTTTCTGTGCTGTACTGTTCAATTCACTGTGTGCCAATAGGCCAATTTCTGTGCTGTCCTGTTCAATTCACATTGGGCCAACAGGCCAATGTCTGTGCTGTACTGTTCCATTCACTGTGGGCTGACGAGCCCGTTTTTGTGCTGTACTGTTCCATTCACTGTGGGCCGACGGTCCCGTTTCTGTACTGGACTGTTGCATGCACAGTGGGCCAACAGGCATATTTCTGTGCTGTACTGTTCCATTCACTGTGGGCTGACGAGCACGTTTTTGTGATGTACTGTTCCATTCACTGTGACCGATGGGCCCGTTTCAGTGCTGTACTGTTCGGTTCACTGTGGGTCGACGGGCCCGTTTCTGCACTGTACTGTTCCATTCACTGTGGGCCGAGGGGCCCGTTTCTGTGCTGTAGTGTTCCATTCACTGTGGGCCGACGGGCCCATTTCTGTGCTGCACTGTTGCATTCACTGTGGGCCGACGGGCCCATTTCTGTGCTGTAGTGTTCAATTCACTGTAAGCCAACGGGCCCGTTTCTGTGCAGTTTTGTTCCATTCACTGTGTACCGATGGGCCCATTTCTGTGCTGTACTGTTCCATTCACTGTGGCCAAAGGGCCCGTTTCTGTGCTGTACTGTTCCATTCACTGTGGGCCGACGGGCTCGTTTCTGTGCTGTACTGTTCAATTTACTGTTGGCCAACAGGATTGTTTCTGTGCTGTACTGTTCCATGCACTGTGGGCCAACCAGCCCGTTTCTGTGATGCACTGTCCCATTCACTGTGGGCCGATAGCCCGTTTCTGTGCTGTAATGTTCCATGTACTGTATGCCAACAGGCCCATTTCTGTGCTGCACTGTTCCAGTCACTGTGGGCGGATGGGCCTGTTTCATTGCTGTACTGTTCCATTCATTGTGGGCCAACAGGCCTATTTCTGTGCTGTACGGTTCAACTCACTGTGGAGCGATGGGCCTCTTTCTGTGCTGTACTGTTGAATTCACTGTGGTCCAACAGGACTATTTCTGTACTGTACTGTTGCATTCACTGTGGGCCGACTGGCCCATTTCTGTACTGTACTGTTCCATTCACTGTGAGCCAACGGGCTGTTTCTGTACTGTACTGTTCCATTCACTGTGGGCCAACCGACCCTCTTCTGTGCTGTACTGTTCCATTCACTATGGACCGATGAGCCCATTTCTGTGCTGTACTGTTCCATTCACTGTGGGACGACGGGCCCGTTTCTGTGCTGTACTGTTCCATTCACTGTGGGACATCGGGCCCATTTCTGTGCTGTACTGTTCCATTCACTGTGGGCCGACAGGCCAGTTTCTGTGCTGTACTGTTCCATTCACTGTGGCCGACGAGCCCGATTCTGTGCTGTACTGTTCCATTAACTGTGGGCCGAAGGCCCCGTTTTTGTGCTGTACTGTTCCATTCACTGTGTGCCAATAGGCCCATTTCTGTACTCTATTTTTCCATTCACTGCTGCCCGACTGTCCCATTTCTGTGCTGTTCTGTACCGTACACTGTGGCCCGATGGGCCCGTTTCTGTGCTGTACTGTTCCATTCACTGTGGCCGACGAGCCCGATTCTGTGCTGTACTGTTCCATTAACTGTGGGCCGAAGGCCCCGTTTTTGTGCTGTCCTGTTCCATTCACTGTGTGCCAATAGGCCCATTTCTGTACTCTATTTTTCCATTCACTGCTGCCCGACTGTCCCATTTCTGTGCTGTTCTGTACCGTACACTGTGGCCCGATGGGCCCGTTTCTGTGCTGTACTGTTCCATTCACTGTGGTCGATGGGCCCATTTCTGTGCTGTACTGTTTAATTTACTGTGAGCCGACGGGCCCGTTTCTGTGCTGTACTGTTCCATTCACTGTGTGCCAACAGGCCTGTTTCTATGCTGTACAGTTCCATTCACTGTGGGCCGATGGGCCCGTTTCTGTCATGTACTGTTCCATTCACTATGGGCCGACGGGCCCGTTTGTGTGCTGTTCTGTTCAATTCACTGTGGTCCAACCGACCCGTTTCTGTCCTGTTCTGTTCCATTCACTGTGGGCCGACGGGCTCATTTCTGTGCTGTACTGTTCCATTCACTGTGGGCCGACGGGCCCATTTCTGTACTGTACTGCTCTATTCACAGTGGGCCAACAGGCCCATTTCTGTGCTGTACTGTTGCATTCACTGTGGGCCGACGGGCCGGTTTCTGTACTGTACTGTTCAATTCACAATGGGCCAACAGGCCCAGTTCTGTGCTGTACTGTAGCATTCACTGTGGGCCGACGGGCCCGTTTCTGTGCTGTACTGTTCCGTTCACTGTGGGCCGACGGGCCAGTTTCTGTGCTGTACTGTTCATTTCACTGTGGGCCAACAGGCCCATTTCTGTGCTGTACTGTTCCATTCACTGTGGGACGACAGGCCCGTTTCTGTGCTGTACTGTTCCATTCACTGTGGGACGACAGGCCCGTTTCTGTGCTGTACTGTTCCATTCACTGTGTGCCAATAGGCCCATTTCTGTACTCTATTGTTCCATTCACTGCGGCCCGACTGTCTCATTTCTGTGCTGTTCTGTACCGTTCACTGTGGCCCGACGGACCCGTTTCAGTCGTGTTCTGTTCCATTCACTGTGGGCCGACAGGCCCGTTTCTGTGCTGTACTGTTCCATTCACTGTGGGCCGATTGGCCCATTTCTGTGCTGTACTATTCCATTCACTGTGGCCGACGGGCCCGTTTCTGTGCTGGACTGTTCCATTAACTGTGGGCCGAAGGCTGCGTTTTTGTGCTGTACTGTTCAATTCACTGTGTGCCAATAGGCCAATTTATGTGCTGTACTGTACCATTCACTGTGGGCCGACGGGCCCGTTTCTGTGCTGTACTGTTCCATTTACTGAGGGCCAACAGGCCCATTTCTGGACTGTACTGTTGCATTCACTGTGGGCCGACAGCCCCGTTTCTGTGCTGTACTGTTGCATTCACTGTTTGCAAACAGGCCAATTTCTGTGCTGTACTGTTCTGTTCACTGTGGGCTGATGGGCCCGTTTCTGTGCTGTACAGTTCCATTTACTGTGGGCCAGCAGGCCCATTTCTGTACTGTACTGTTGCAATCACTGTGGGCCGACAGGCCCGTTTCTGTGCTGTACTGTTGCATTCACTGTTTGCAAACAGGCCAATTTCTGTGCTGTACTGTTCCATTCACTGTGGGCTGACGAGCCCGTTTTTGTGCTGTACTGTTCCATTCACTGTGGGCCGACGGTCCCGTTTCTGTACTGTACTGTTCAATTCACAGTGGGCCAACAGGCCCATTTCTGTGCTGTACTGTTGTATTCACAGTGGGCCAACAGGCCAATTTCGGTGCTGTACTGTTCCATTCACTGTGGGCTGACGAGCCCATTTTTGTGCTGCACTGTTCCATTCACTGTGGGACGACAGGCCCGTTTCTGTGCTGTACTGTTCCATTCACTGTGTGCCAATAGGCCCATTTCTGTACTCTATTGTTCCATTCACTGCGGCCCGACTGTCTCATTTCTGTGCTGTTCTGTACCGTTCACTGTGGCCCGACGGACCCGTTTCAGTCGTGTTCTGTTCCATTCACTGTGGGCCGACAGGCCCGTTTCTGTGCAGTACTGTTCCATTCACTGTGGGCCGATTGGCCCATTTCTGTGCTGTACTATTCCATTCACTGTGGCCGACGGGCCCGTTTCTGTGCTGGACTGTTCCATTAACTGTGGGCCGAAGGCTGCGTTTTTGTGCTGTACTGTTCAATTCACTGTGTGCCAATAGGCCAATTTATGTGCTGTACTGTACCATTCACTGTGGGCCGACGGGCCCGTTTCTGTGCTGTACTGTTCCGTTCACTGTGGGCCGACGGGCCAGTTTCTGTGCTGTACTGTTCATTTCACTGTGGGCCAACAGGCCCATTTCTGTGCTGTACTGTTCCATTCACTGTGGGACGACAGGCCCGTTTCTGTGCTGTACTGTTCCATTCACTGTGGGACGACAGGCCCGTTTCTGTGCTGTACTGTTCCATTCACTGTGTGCCAATAGGCCCATTTCTGTACTCTATTGTTCCATTCACTGCGGCCCGACTGTCTCATTTCTGTGCTGTTCTGTACCGTTCACTGTGGCCCGACGGACCCGTTTCAGTCGTGTTCTGTTCCATTCACTGTGGGCCGACAGGCCCGTTTCTGTGCTGTACTGTTCCATTCACTGTGGGCCGATTGGCCCATTTCTGTGCTGTACTATTCCATTCACTGTGGCCGACGGGCCCGTTTCTGTGCTGGACTGTTCCATTAACTGTGGGCCGAAGGCTGCGTTTTTGTGCTGTACTGTTCAATTCACTGTGTGCCAATGTGCCAGCAGGCCCATTTCTGTACTGTACTGTTGCAATCACTGTGGGCCGACAGGCCCGTTTCTGTGCTGTACTGTTGCATTCACTGTTTGCAAACAGGCCAATTTCTGTGCTGTACTGTTCCATTCACTGTGGGCTGACGAGCCCGTTTTTGTGCTGTACTGTTCCATTCACTGTGGGCCGACGGTCCCGTTTCTGTACTGTACTGTTCAATTCACAGTGGGCCAACAGGCCCATTTCTGTGCTGTACTGTTGTATTCACAGTGGGCCAACAGGCCAATTTCGGTGCTGTACTGTTCCATTCACTGTGGGCTGACGAGCCCATTTTTGTGCTGCACTGTTCCATTCACTGTGGGACGACAGGCCCGTTTCTGTGCTGTACTGTTCCATTCACTGTGTGCCAATAGGCCCATTTCTGTACTCTATTGTTCCATTCACTGCGGCCCGACTGTCTCATTTCTGTGCTGTTCTGTACCGTTCACTGTGGCCCGACGGACCCGTTTCAGTCGTGTTCTGTTCCATTCACTGTGAGCCGACAGGCCCGTTTCTGTGAAGTACTGTTCCATTCACTGTGGGCCGATTGGCCCATTTCTGTGCTGTACTATTCCATTCACTGTGGCCGACGGGCCCGTTTCTGTGCTGGACTGTTCCATTAACTGTGGGCCGAAGGCTGCGTTTTTGTGCTGTACTGTTCAATTCACTGTGTGCCAATAGGCCAATTTATGTGCTGTACTGTACCATTCACTGTGGGCCGACGGGCCCGTTTCTGTGCTGTACTGTTCCATTTACTGAGGGCCAACAGGCCCATTTCTGGACTGTACTGTTGCATTCACTGTTTGCAAACAGGCCAATTTCTGTGCTGTACTGTTCCGTTCACTGTGGGCTGATGGGCCCGTTTCTGTGCTGTACTGTTCCATTTACTGTTGGCCAACAGGCCCATTTCTGTACTGTACTGTTGCATTCACTGTGGGCCGACAGCCCCGTTTCTGTGCTGTACTGTTGCATTCACTGTTTGCAAACAGGCCAATTTCTGTACTGTACTGTTCCATTCACTGTGGGCTGACGGGCCCGTTTCTGTGCTGTACAGTTCCATTTACTGTGGGCCAGCAGGCCCATTTCTGTACTGTACTGTTGCAATCACTGTGGGCCGACAGGCCCGTTTCTGTGCTGTACTGTTGCATTCACTGTTTGCAAACAGGCCAATTTCTGTGCTGTACTGTTCCATTCACTGTGGGCTGACGAGCCCGTTTTTGTGCTGTACTGTTCCATTCACTGTGGGCCGACGGTCCCGTTTCTGTACTGTACTGTTCAATTCACAGTGGGCCAACAGGCCCATTTCTGTGCTGTACTGTTGTATTCACAGTGGGCCAAAAGGCCAATTTCGGTGCTGTACTGTTCCATTCACTGTGGGCTGACGAGCCCATTTTTGTGCTGCACTGTTCCATTCACTGTGGGCCGATGGGCCCGTTTCTGTGCTGTACTGTTCGGTTCACTGTGGGTCGACGGGCCCGTTCTGTGCTGTACTGTTCAATTCACTGTGGGCCGAGGGGCCCCTTTCTGTGCTGTAGTGTTCCATTCACTGTGAGCTGACGGGCCCATTTCTGTGCTGCACTGTTGCATTCACTGTGGGCCGACGGGCCCGTTTCTGTACTGTACTGTTCAATTCACTGTGTGCCAATAGGCCAATTTCTGTGCTGTACTGTACCATTCACTGTGGGCCGACTGATCTGTTTCTGTGCTGTTCTGTTCCATTCACTGTGGGCCGGCGTGCTCGTTTTTGTGCTGTACTGTTCCATTCACTGTGGGCCGACGGTCCCGTTTCTGTACTGGACTGTTGCATTCACAGTGGGCCAACAGGCCAATTTCTGTGCTGTACTGTTCCATTCACTGTGGGCTGACGAGCACGTTTTTGTGATGTACTGTTCCATTCACTGTGGCCGATGGGCCCGTTTCTGTGCTGTACTGTTCGGTTCACTGTGGGTCTACGGGCCCGTTCTGTGCTGTACTGTTCAATTCACTGTGGGCCGAGGGGCCCCTTTCTGTGCTGTAGTGTTCCATTCACTGTGGGCTGACGGGCCCATTTCTGTGCTGCACTGTTGCATTCACTGTGGGCTGACGGGCCCATTTCTGTGCTGCACTGTTGCATTCACTGTGGGCCGACGGGCCCGTTTCTGTGCTGTACTGTTCAATTCACTGTGTGCCAATAGGCCAATTTCTGTGCTGTCCTGTTCAATTCACATTGGGCCAACAGGCCAATGTCTGTGCTGTACTGTTCCATTCACTGTGGGCTGACGAGCCCGTTTTTGTGCTGTACTGTTCCATTCACTGTGGGCCGACGGTCCCGTTTCTGTACTGGACTGTTGCATGCACAGTGGGCCAACAGGCATATTTCTGTGCTGTACTGTTCCATTCACTGTGGGCTGACGAGCACGTTTTTGTGATGTACTGTTCCATTCACTGTGACCGATGGGCCCGTTTCAGTGCTGTACTGTTCGGTTCACTGTGGGTCGACGGGCCCGTTTCTGCACTGTACTGTTCCATTCACTGTGGGCCGAGGGGCCCGTTTCTGTGCTGTAGTGTTCCATTCACTGTGGGCCGACGGGCCCATTTCTGTGCTGCACTGTTGCATTCACTGTGGGCCGACGGGCCCATTTCTGTGCTGTAGTGTTCAATTCACTGTAAGCCAACGGGCCCGTTTCTGTGCAGTTTTGTTCCATTCACTGTGTACCGATGGGCCCATTTCTGTGCTGTACTGTTCCATTTACTGTGGCCAAAGGGCCCGTTTCTGTGCTGTACTGTTCCATTCACTGTGGGCCGACGGGCTCGTTTCTGTGCTGTACTGTTCAATTTACTGTGGGCCAACAGGACTGTTTCTGTGCTGTACTGTTCCATGCACTGTGGGCCAACCAGCCCGTTTCTGTGATGCACTGTCCCATTCACTGTGGGCCGATAGCCCGTTTCTGTGCTGTAATGTTCCATGTACTGTATGCCAACAGGCCCATTTCTGTGCTGCACTGTTCCAGTCACTGTGGGCGGATGGGCCTGTTTCATTGCTGTACTGTTCCATTCATTGTGGGCCAACAGGCCTATTTCTGTGCTGTACGATTCAACTCACTGTGGAGCGATGGGCCTCTTTCTGTGCTGTACTGTTGAATTCACTGTGGTCCAACAGGACTATTTCTGTACTGTACTGTTGCATTCACTGTGGGCCGACTGGCCCATTTCTGTACTGTACTGTTCCATTCACTGTGAGCCAACGGGCTGTTTCTGTACTGTACTGTTCCATTCACTGTGGGCCAACCGACCCTCTTCTGTGCTGTACTGTTCCATTCACTATGGACCGATGAGCCCATTTCTGTGCTGTACTGTTCCATTCACTGTGGGACGACGGGCCCGTTTCTGTGCTGTACTGTTCCATTCACTGTGGGACATCGGGCCCATTTCTGTGCTGTACTGTTCCATTCACTGTGGGCCGACAGGCCAGTTTCTGTGCTGTACTGTTCCATTCACTGTGGCCGACGAGCCCGATTCTGTGCTGTACTGTTCCATTAACTGTGGGCCGAAGGCCCTGTTTTTGTGCTGTACTGTTCCATTCACTGTGTGCCAATAGGCCCATTTTTGTACTCTATTTTTCCATTCACTGCTGCCCGACTGTCCCATTTCTGTGCTGTTCTGTACCGTACACTGTGGCCCGATGGGCCCGTTTCTGTGCTGTACTGTTCCATTCACTGTGGCCGACGAGCCCGATTCTGTGCTGTACTGTTCCATTAACTGTGGGCCGAAGGCCCCGTTTTTGTGCTGTCCTGTTCCATTCACTGTGTGCCAATAGGCCCATTTCTGTACTCTATTTTTCCATTCACTGCTGCCCGACTGTCCCATTTCTGTGCTGTTCTGTACCGTACACTGTGGCCCGATGGGCCCGTTTCTGTGCTGTACTGTTCCATTCACTGTGGTCGATGGGCCCATTTCTGTGCTGTACTGTTTAATTTACTGTGAGCCGACGGGCCCGTTTCTGTGCTGTACTGTTCCATTCACTGTGTGCCAACAGGCCTGTTTCTATGCTGTACAGTTCCATTCACTGTGGGCCGATGGGCCCGTTTCTGTCATGTACTGTTCCATTCACTATGGGCCGACGGGCCCGTTTGTGTGCTGTTCTGTTCAATTCACTGTGGTCCAACCGACCCGTTTCTGTCCTGTTCTGTTCCATTCACTGTGGGCCGACGGGCTCATTTCTGTGCTGTACTGTTCCATTCACTGTGGGCCGACGGGCCCATTTCTGTACTGTACTGCTCTATTCACAGTGGGCCAACAGGCCCATTTCTGTGCTGTACTGTTGCATTCACTGTGGGCCGACGGGCCGGTTTCTGTACTGTACTGTTCAATTCACAATGGGCCAACAGGCCCAGTTCTGTGCTGTACTGTAGCATTCACTGTGGGCCGACGGGCCCGTTTCTGTGCTGTACTGTTCCGTTCACTGTGGGCCGACGGGCCAGTTTCTGTGCTGTACTGTTCATTTCACTGTGGGCCAACAGGCCCATTTCTGTGCTGTACTGTTCCATTCACTGTGGGACGACAGGCCCGTTTCTGTGCTGTACTGTTCCATTCACTGTGGGCCGACGGGCCCGTTTGTGTGCTGTACTGTTCAATTCACTGTGTGCCAATAGGCCCATTTCTGTACTCTATTGTTCCATTCACTGCGGCCCGACTGTCCCAATTCTGTGCTGTTCTGTACCGTTCACTGTGGCCCGACGGACCCGTTTCTGTCCTGTTCTGTTCCATTCACTGTGGGCCGACAGGCCCGTTTCTGTGCTGTACTATTCCATTCACTGTGGCCGACGGGCCCGTTTCTGTGCTGTACTGTTCCATTAACTGTGGGCCGAAGGCTGCGTTTTTGTGCTGTACTGTTCAATTCACTGTGTGCCAATAGGCCAATTTATGTGCTGTACTGTACCATTCACTGTGGGCCGACGGGCCCGTTTCTGTGCTGTACTGTTCCATTTACTGAGGGCCAACAGGCCCATTTCTGTACTGTACTGTTGCATTCACTGTGGGCCGACAGCCCCGTTTCTGTGCTGTACTGTTGCATTCACTGTTTGAAAACAGGCCAATTTCTGTGCTGTACTGTTCCGTTCACTGTGGGCTGATGGGCCCGTTTCTGTGCTGTACTGTTCCATTTACTGTTGGCCAACAGGCCCATTTCTGGACTGTACTGTTGCATTCACTGTGGGCCGACAGCCCCGTTTCTGTGCTGTACTGTTGCATTCACTGTTTACAAACAGGCCAATTTCTGTGCTGTACTGTTCCATTCACTGTGGGCTGACGGGACCGTTTCTGTGCTGTACAGTTCCATTTACTGTGGGCCAGCAGGCCCATTTCTGTACTGTGCTGTTGCATTCACTGTGGGCCGACAGGCCCGTTTCTGTGCTGTACTGTTGCATTCACTGTTTGCAAACAGGCCAATTTCTGTGCTGTACTGTTCCATTCACTGTGGGCTGACGAGCCCGTTTTTGTGCTGTACTGTTCCATTCACTGTGGGCCGACGGTCCCGTTTCTGTACTGTACTGTTCAATTCACAGTGGGCCAACAGGCCCATTTCTGTGCTGTACTGTTGTATTCACAGTGGGCCAACAGGCCAATTTCGGTGCTGTACTGTTCCATTCACTGTGGGCTGACGAGCCCATTTTTGTGCTGTACTGTTCCATTCACTGTGGGCCGATAAGCCCGTTTCTGTGCTGTACTGTTCGGTTCACTGTGGGTCGACGGGCCCGTTCTGTGCTGTACTGTTCAATTCACTGTGGGCCGAGGGGCCCCTTTCTGTGCTGTAGTGTTCCATTCACTGTGGGCTGACGGGCCCATTTCTGTGCTGCACTGTTGCATTCACTGTGGGCCGACGGGCCCGTTTCTGTACTGTACTGTTCAATTCACTGTGTGCCAATAGGCCAATTTCTGTGCTGTACTGTACCATTCACTGTGGGCCGACTGATCTGTTTCTGTGCTGTTCTGTTCCATTCACTGTGGGCCGGCGTGCTCGTTTGTGTGCTGTACTGTTCCATTCACTGTGGGCCGACAGGCCCGTTTCTGTGCTGTACTGTTCAATTCACTGTGGGCCGACGGGCCCATTTCTGTGCTGTACTGTTCCATTCACTGTGGCCGACGAGCCCGATTCTGTGCTGTACTGTTCCAATAACTGTGGGCCGAAGGCCCCGTTTTTGTGCTGTACTGCTCCATTCACTGTGGGCCGACTGTCCAATTTCTGTGCTGTTCTGTACCGTTCACTGTGGCCCGAAGGGCCCGTTTCTGTACTGTACTGTTCCATTCACTGTGGCCGATGGGCCCATTTCTGTGCTGTACAGTTCCATTCACTGTGGGCCGATGGGCCCGTTTCTGTAATGTCCTGTTCCATTCACTGTTGGCCAACCGACCCGTTTCTGTGCTGTACTGTTCAATTCACTGTGGGCCGACGGGCTCATTTCTGTGCTGTCCTGTTGCATTCACTGTGGGCTGACAGGCCTGTTTCTGTACTGTACTGTTCAATTCACAGTGGGCAAACAGGCCCAATTCTGTGCTGTACTGTTGCATTCACTGTGGGCCAACGCGCCCGTTTCTGTACTGTAGTGTTGAATTCACTGTGGGCCGACAGTCCCGTTTCTGTGCTGTACTGTTGCATTCACTGTTTGCAAACAGGCCAATTTCTGTGCTGTACTGTTCCATTCACTGTGGGCTGACGAGCCCGTTTTTGTGCTGTACTGTTCCATTCACTGTGGGCCGACGGTCCCGTTTCTGTACTGTACTGTTCAATTCACAGTGGGCCAACAGGCCCATTTCTGTGCTGTACTGTTGTATTCACAGTGGGCCAAAAGGCCAATTTCGGTGCTGTACTGTTCCATTCACTGTGGGCTGACGAGCCCATTTTTGTGCTGCACTGTTCCATTCACTGTGGGCCGATGGGCCCGTTTCTGTGCTGTACTGTTCGGTTCACTGTGGGTCGACGGGCCCGTTCTGTGCTGTACTGTTCAATTCACTGTGGGCCGAGGGGCCCCTTTCTGTGCTGTAGTGTTCCATTCACTGTGAGCTGACGGGCCCATTTCTGTGCTGCACTGTTGCATTCACTGTGGGCCGACGGGCCCGTTTCTGTACTGTACTGTTCAATTCACTGTGTGCCAATAGGCCAATTTCTGTGCTGTACTGTACCATTCACTGTGGGCCGACTGATCTGTTTCTGTGCTGTTCTGTTCCATTCACTGTGGGCCGGCGTGCTCGTTTTTGTGCTGTACTGTTCCATTCACTGTGGGCCGACGGTCCCGTTTCTGTACTGGACTGTTGCATTCACAGTGGGCCAACAGGCCAATTTCTGTGCTGTACTGTTCCATTCACTGTGGGCTGACGAGCACGTTTTTGTGATGTACTGTTCCATTCACTGTGGCCGATGGGCCCGTTTCTGTGCTGTACTGTTCGGTTCACTGTGGGTCTACGGGCCCGTTCTGTGCTGTACTGTTCAATTCACTGTGGGCCGAGGGGCCCCTTTCTGTGCTGTAGTGTTCCATTCACTGTGGGCTGACGGGCCCATTTCTGTGCTGCACTGTTGCATTCACTGTGGGCTGACGGGCCCATTTCTGTGCTGCACTGTTGCATTCACTGTGGGCCGACGGGCCCGTTTCTGTGCTGTACTGTTCAATTCACTGTGTGCCAATAGGCCAATTTCTGTGCTGTCCTGTTCAATTCACATTGGGCCAACAGGCCAATGTCTGTGCTGTACTGTTCCATTCACTGTGGGCTGACGAGCCCGTTTTTGTGCTGTACTGTTCCATTCACTGTGGGCCGACGGTCCCGTTTCTGTACTGGACTGTTGCATGCACAGTGGGCCAACAGGCATATTTCTGTGCTGTACTGTTCCATTCACTGTGGGCTGACGAGCACGTTTTTGTGATGTACTGTTCCATTCACTGTGACCGATGGGCCCGTTTCAGTGCTGTACTGTTCGGTTCACTGTGGGTCGACGGGCCCGTTTCTGCACTGTACTGTTCCATTCACTGTGGGCCGAGGGGCCCGTTTCTGTGCTGTAGTGTTCCATTCACTGTGGGCCGACGGGCCCATTTCTGTGCTGCACTGTTGCATTCACTGTGGGCCGACGGGCCCATTTCTGTGCTGTAGTGTTCAATTCACTGTAAGCCAACGGGCCCGTTTCTGTGCAGTTTTGTTCCATTCACTGTGTACCGATGGGCCCATTTCTGTGCTGTACTGTTCCATTTACTGTGGCCAAAGGGCCCGTTTCTGTGCTGTACTGTTCCATTCACTGTGGGCCGACGGGCTCGTTTCTGTGCTGTACTGTTCAATTTACTGTGGGCCAACAGGACTGTTTCTGTGCTGTACTGTTCCATGCACTGTGGGCCAACCAGCCCGTTTCTGTGATGCACTGTCCCATTCACTGTGGGCCGATAGCCCGTTTCTGTGCTGTAATGTTCCATGTACTGTATGCCAACAGGCCCATTTCTGTGCTGCACTGTTCCAGTCACTGTGGGCGGATGGGCCTGTTTCATTGCTGTACTGTTCCATTCATTGTGGGCCAACAGGCCTATTTCTGTGCTGTACGATTCAACTCACTGTGGAGCGATGGGCCTCTTTCTGTGCTGTACTGTTGAATTCACTGTGGTCCAACAGGACTATTTCTGTACTGTACTGTTGCATTCACTGTGGGCCGACTGGCCCATTTCTGTACTGTACTGTTCCATTCACTGTGAGCCAACGGGCTGTTTCTGTACTGTACTGTTCCATTCACTGTGGGCCAACCGACCCTCTTCTGTGCTGTACTGTTCCATTCACTATGGACCGATGAGCCCATTTCTGTGCTGTACTGTTCCATTCACTGTGGGACGACGGGCCCGTTTCTGTGCTGTACTGTTCCATTCACTGTGGGACATCGGGCCCATTTCTGTGCTGTACTGTTCCATTCACTGTGGGCCGACAGGCCAGTTTCTGTGCTGTACTGTTCCATTCACTGTGGCCGACGAGCCCGATTCTGTGCTGTACTGTTCCATTAACTGTGGGCCGAAGGCCCTGTTTTTGTGCTGTACTGTTCCATTCACTGTGTGCCAATAGGCCCATTTTTGTACTCTATTTTTCCATTCACTGCTGCCCGACTGTCCCATTTCTGTGCTGTTCTGTACCGTACACTGTGGCCCGATGGGCCCGTTTCTGTGCTGTACTGTTCCATTCACTGTGGCCGACGAGCCCGATTCTGTGCTGTACTGTTCCATTAACTGTGGGCCGAAGGCCCCGTTTTTGTGCTGTCCTGTTCCATTCACTGTGTGCCAATAGGCCCATTTCTGTACTCTATTTTTCCATTCACTGCTGCCCGACTGTCCCATTTCTGTGCTGTTCTGTACCGTACACTGTGGCCCGATGGGCCCGTTTCTGTGCTGTACTGTTCCATTCACTGTGGTCGATGGGCCCATTTCTGTGCTGTACTGTTTAATTTACTGTGAGCCGACGGGCCCGTTTCTGTGCTGTACTGTTCCATTCACTGTGTGCCAACAGGCCTGTTTCTATGCTGTACAGTTCCATTCACTGTGGGCCGATGGGCCCGTTTCTGTCATGTACTGTTCCATTCACTATGGGCCGACGGGCCCGTTTGTGTGCTGTTCTGTTCAATTCACTGTGGTCCAACCGACCCGTTTCTGTCCTGTTCTGTTCCATTCACTGTGGGCCGACGGGCTCATTTCTGTGCTGTACTGTTCCATTCACTGTGGGCCGACGGGCCCATTTCTGTACTGTACTGCTCTATTCACAGTGGGCCAACAGGCCCATTTCTGTGCTGTACTGTTGCATTCACTGTGGGCCGACGGGCCGGTTTCTGTACTGTACTGTTCAATTCACAATGGGCCAACAGGCCCAGTTCTGTGCTGTACTGTAGCATTCACTGTGGGCCGACGGGCCCGTTTCTGTGCTGTACTGTTCCGTTCACTGTGGGCCGACGGGCCAGTTTCTGTGCTGTACTGTTCATTTCACTGTGGGCCAACAGGCCCATTTCTGTGCTGTACTGTTCCATTCACTGTGGGACGACAGGCCCGTTTCTGTGCTGTACTGTTCCATTCACTGTGGGCCGACGGGCCCGTTTGTGTGCTGTACTGTTCAATTCACTGTGTGCCAATAGGCCCATTTCTGTACTCTATTGTTCCATTCACTGCGGCCCGACTGTCCCATTTCTGTGCTGTTCTGTACCGTTCACTGTGGCCCGACGGACCCGTTTCTGTCCTGTTCTGTTCCATTCACTGTGGGCCGACAGGCCCGTTTCTGTGCTGTACTATTCCATTCACTGTGGCCGACGGGCCCGTTTCTGTGCTGTACTGTTCCATTAACTGTGGGCCGAAGGCTGCGTTTTTGTGCTGTACTGTTCAATTCACTGTGTGCCAATAGGCCAATTTATGTGCTGTACTGTACCATTCACTGTGGGCCGACGGGCCCGTTTCTGTGCTGTACTGTTCCATTTACTGAGGGCCAACAGGCCCATTTCTGTACTGTACTGTTGCATTCACTGTGGGCCGACAGCCCCGTTTCTGTGCTGTACTGTTGCATTCACTGTTTGAAAACAGGCCAATTTCTGTGCTGTACTGTTCCGTTCACTGTGGGCTGATGGGCCCGTTTCTGTGCTGTACTGTTCCATTTACTGTTGGCCAACAGGCCCATTTCTGGACTGTACTGTTGCATTCACTGTGGGCCGACAGCCCCGTTTCTGTGCTGTACTGTTGCATTCACTGTTTACAAACAGGCCAATTTCTGTGCTGTACTGTTCCATTCACTGTGGGCTGACGGGACCGTTTCTGTGCTGTACAGTTCCATTTACTGTGGGCCAGCAGGCCCATTTCTGTACTGTGCTGTTGCATTCACTGTGGGCCGACAGGCCCGTTTCTGTGCTGTACTGTTGCATTCACTGTTTGCAAACAGGCCAATTTCTGTGCTGTACTGTTCCATTCACTGTGGGCTGACGAGCCCGTTTTTGTGCTGTACTGTTCCATTCACTGTGGGCCGACGGTCCCGTTTCTGTACTGTACTGTTCAATTCACAGTGGGCCAACAGGCCCATTTCTGTGCTGTACTGTTGTATTCACAGTGGGCCAACAGGCCAATTTCGGTGCTGTACTGTTCCATTCACTGTGGGCTGACGAGCCCATTTTTGTGCTGTACTGTTCCATTCACTGTGGGCCGATAAGCCCGTTTCTGTGCTGTACTGTTCGGTTCACTGTGGGTCGACGGGCCCGTTCTGTGCTGTACTGTTCAATTCACTGTGGGCCGAGGGGCCCCTTTCTGTGCTGTAGTGTTCCATTCACTGTGGGCTGACGGGCCCATTTCTGTGCTGCACTGTTGCATTCACTGTGGGCCGACGGGCCCGTTTCTGTACTGTACTGTTCAATTCACTGTGTGCCAATAGGCCAATTTCTGTGCTGTACTGTACCATTCACTGTGGGCCGACTGATCTGTTTCTGTGCTGTTCTGTTCCATTCACTGTGGGCCGGCGTGCTCGTTTGTGTGCTGTACTGTTCCATTCACTGTGGGCCGACAGGCCCGTTTCTGTGCTGTACTGTTCAATTCACTGTGGGCCGACGGGCCCATTTCTGTGCTGTACTGTTCCATTCACTGTGGCCGACGAGCCCGATTCTGTGCTGTACTGTTCCAATAACTGTGGGCCGAAGGCCCCGTTTTTGTGCTGTACTGCTCCATTCACTGTGGGCCGACTGTCCAATTTCTGTGCTGTTCTGTACCGTTCACTGTGGCCCGAAGGGCCCGTTTCTGTACTGTACTGTTCCATTCACTGTGGCCGATGGGCCCATTTCTGTGCTGTACAGTTCCATTCACTGTGGGCCGATGGGCCCGTTTCTGTAATGTCCTGTTCCATTCACTGTTGGCCAACCGACCCGTTTCTGTGCTGTACTGTTCAATTCACTGTGGGCCGACGGGCTCATTTCTGTGCTGTCCTGTTGCATTCACTGTGGGCTGACAGGCCTGTTTCTGTACTGTACTGTTCAATTCACAGTGGGCAAACAGGCCCAATTCTGTGCTGTACTGTTGCATTCACTGTGGGCCAACGCGCCCGTTTCTGTACTGTAGTGTTGAATTCACTGTGGGCCGACAGTCCCGTTTCTGTGCTGTACTGTTGCATTCACTGTTTGCAAACAGGCCAATTTCTGTGCCGTACTGTTCCATTCACTGTGGGCTGACGGGCCCGTTTCTGTGCTGTACAGTTCCATTTACTGTGGGCCAGCAGGCCCATTTCTGTACTGTACTGTTGCATTCACTGTGGGCCGACAGCCCCGTTTCTGTGCTGTACTGTTGCATTCACTGTTTGCAAACAGGCCAATTTCTGTGCTGTACTGTTCCATTCACTGTGGGCCGACGGGCCCATTTCTGTACTGTACGGCTCTATTCACAGTGGGCCAACAGGCCCATTTCTGTGCTGTACTGTTGCATTCACTGTGGGCCGACGGTCCCGTTTCTGTGCTGTACTGTTCCATTAACTGTGGGCCGAAGGCTCCGTTTTTGTGCTGTACTGTTCAATTCACTGTGGGCCGACGGGCCCGTTTCTGTGCTGTACTGTTCCATTTACTGAGGGCCAACAGGCCCATTTCTGTACTGTACTGTTGCATTCACTGTGGGCCGACAGCCCCGTTTCTGTGCTGTACTGTTGCATTCACTGTTTGAAAACAGGCCAATTTCTGTGCTGTACTGTTCCGTTCACTGTGGGCTGATGGGCCCGTTTCTGTGCTGTACTGTTCCATTTACTGTTGGCCAACAGGCCCATTTCTGGACTGTACTGTTGCATTCACTGTGGGCCGACAGCCCCGTTTCTGTGCTGTACTGTTGCATTCACTGTGGGCTGACGGGACCGTTTCTGTGCTGTACAGTTCCATTTACTGTGGGCCAGCAGGCCCATTTCTGTACTGTGCTGTTGCATTCACTGTGGGCCGACAGGCCCGTTTCTG
Organism: Chiloscyllium plagiosum; assembly: GCF_037043375.1. NCBI lineage: Eukaryota > Metazoa > Chordata > Chondrichthyes > Orectolobiformes > Hemiscylliidae > Chiloscyllium > Chiloscyllium plagiosum. The sequence goes on along the minus strand of NW_028270172.1, from coordinate 33,973,652 downwards.
TGCTGTACTGTTGCATTCACTGTTTGCAAACAGGCCAATTTCTGTGCTGTACTGTTCCATTCACTGTGGGCTGACGAGCCCGTTTTTGTGCTGTACTGTTCCATTCACTGTGGGCCGACGGTCCCGTTTCTGTACTGTACTGTTCAATTCACAGTGGGCCAACAGGCCCATTTCTGTGCTGTACTGTTGTATTCACAGTGGGCCAACAGGCCAATTTCGGTGCTGTACTGTTCCATTCACTGTGGGCTGACGAGCCCATTTTTGTGCTGTACTGTTCCATTCACTGTGGGCCGATAAGCCCGTTTCTGTGCTGTACTGTTCGGTTCACTGTGGGTCGACGGGCCCGTTCTGTGCTGTACTGTTCAATTCACTGTGGGCCGAGGGGCCCCTTTCTGTGCTGTAGTGTTCCATTCACTGTGGGCTGACGGGCCCATTTCTGTGCTGCACTGTTGCATTCACTATGGGCCGACGGGCCCATTTCTGTACTGTACTGTTCAATTCACTGTGTGCCAATAGGCCAATTTCTGTGCTGTACTGTACCATTCACTGTGGGCCGACTGATCTGTTTCTGTGCTGTTCTGTTCCATTCACTGTGGGCCGGCGTGCTCGTTTGTGTGCTGTACTGTTCCATTCACTGTGGGCCGACAGGCCCATTTCTGTGCTGTACTGTTCCATTCACTGTGGCCGACGAGCCCGATTCTGTGCTGTACTGTTCCAATAACTGTGGGCCGAAGGCCCCGTTTTTGTGCTGTACTGTTCCATTCACTGTGGGCCGACTGTCCAATTTCTGTGCTGTTCTGTACCGTTCACTGTGGCCCGAAGGGCCCGTTTCTGTACTGTACTGTTCCATTCACTGTGGCCGATGGGCCCATTTCTGTGCTGTACAGTTCCATTCACTGTGGGCCGATGGGCCCGTTTCTGTAATGTCCTGTTCCATTCACTGTTGGCCAACCGACCCGTTTCTGTGCTGTACTGTTCAATTCACTGTGGGCCGACGGGCTCATTTCTGTGCTGTCCTGTTGCATTCACTGTGGGCTGACAGGCCTGTTTCTGTACTGTACTGTTCAATTCACAGTGGGCAAACAGGCCCAATTCTGTGCTGTACTGTTGCATTCACTGTGGGCCAACGCGCCCGTTTCTGTACTGTAGTGTTGAATTCACTGTGGGCCGACAGTCCCGTTTCTGTGCTGTACTGTTGCATTCACGGTTTGCAAACAGGCCAATTTCTGTGCCGTACTGTTCCATTCACTGTGGGCTGACGGGCCCGTTTCTGTGCTGTACAGTTCCATTTACTGTGGGCCAGCAGGCCCATTTCTGTACTGTACTGTTGCATTCACTGTGGGCCGACAGCCCCGTTTCTGTGCTGTACTGTTGCATTCACTGTTTGCAAACAGGCCAATTTCTGTGCTGTACTGTTCCATTCACTGTGGGCCGACGGGCCCATTTCTGTACTGTACGGCTCTATTCACAGTGGGCCAACAGGCCCATTTCTGTGCTGTACTGTTGCATTCACTGTGGGCCGACGGTCCCGTTTCTGTGCTGTACTGTTCCATTAACTGTGGGCCGAAGGCTCCGTTTTTGTGCTGTACTGTTCAATTCACTGTGTGCCAACAGGCCAATTTATGTGCTGTACTGTTCCATTTACTGAGGGCCAACAGGCCCATTTCTGTACTGTACTGTTGCATTCACTGTGGGCCGACAGCCCCGTTTCTGTGCTGTACTGTTGCATTCACTGTTTGAAAACAGGCCAATTTCTGTGCTGTACTGTTCCGTTCACTGTGGGCTGATGGGCCCGTTTCTGTGCTGTACTGTTCCATTTACTGTTGGCCAACAGGCCCATTTCTGGACTGTACTGTTGCATTCACTGTGGGCCGACAGCCCCGTTTCTGTGCTGTACTGTTGCATTCACTGTTTACAAACAGGCCAATTTCTGTGCTGTACTGTTCCATTCACTGTGGGCTGACGGGACCGTTTCTGTGCTGTACAGTTCCATTTACTGTGGGCCAGCAGGCCCATTTCTGTACTGTGCTGTTGCATTCACTGTGGGCCGACAGGCCCGTTTCTGTGCTGTACTGTTGCATTCACTGTTTGCAAACAGGCCAATTTCTGTGCTGTACTGTTCCATTCACTGTGGGCTGACGAGCCCGTTTTTGTGCTGTACTGTTCCATTCACTGTGGGCCGACGGTCCCGTTTCTGTACTGTACTGTTCAATTCACAGTGGGCCAACAGGCCCATTTCTGTGCTGTACTGTTGTATTCACAGTGGGCCAACAGGCCAATTTCGGTGCTGTACTGTTCCATTCACTGTGGGCTGACGAGCCCATTTTTGTGCTGTACTGTTCCATTCACTGTGGGCCGATAAGCCCGTTTCTGTGCTGTACTGTTCGGTTCACTGTGGGTCGACGGGCCCGTTCTGTGCTGTACTGTTCAATTCACTGTGGGCCGAGGGGCCCCTTTCTGTGCTGTAGTGTTCCATTCACTGTGGGCTGACGGGCCCATTTCTGTGCTGCACTGTTGCATTCACTGTGGGCCGACGGGCCCGTTTCTGTACTGTACTGTTCAATTCACTGTGTGCCAATAGGCCAATTTCTGTGCTGTACTGTACCATTCACTGTGGGCCGACTGATCTGTTTCTGTGCTGTTCTGTTCCATTCACTGTGGGCCGGCGTGCTCGTTTGTGTGCTGTACTGTTCCATTCACTGTGGGCCGACAGGCCCGTTTCTGTGCTGTACTGTTCAATTCACTGTGGGCCGACGGGCCCATTTCTGTGCTGTACTGTTCCATTCACTGTGGCCGACGAGCCCGATTCTGTGCTGTACTGTTCCAATAACTGTGGGCCGAAGGCCCCGTTTTTGTGCTGTACTGCTCCATTCACTGTGGGCCGACTGTCCAATTTCTGTGCTGTTCTGTACCGTTCACTGTGGCCCGAAGGGCCCGTTTCTGTACTGTACTGTTCCATTCACTGTGGCCGATGGGCCCATTTCTGTGCTGTACAGTTCCATTCACTGTGGGCCGATGGGCCCGTTTCTGTAATGTCCTGTTCCATTCACTGTTGGCCAACCGACCCGTTTCTGTGCTGTACTGTTCAATTCACTGTGGGCCGACGGGCTCATTTCTGTGCTGTCCTGTTGCATTCACTGTGGGCTGACAGGCCTGTTTCTGTACTGTACTGTTCAATTCACAGTGGGCAAACAGGCCCAATTCTGTGCTGTACTGTTGCATTCACTGTGGGCCAACGCGCCCGTTTCTGTACTGTAGTGTTGAATTCACTGTGGGCCGACAGTCCCGTTTCTGTGCTGTACTGTTGCATTCACTGTTTGCAAACAGGCCAATTTCTGTGCCGTACTGTTCCATTCACTGTGGGCTGACGGGCCCGTTTCTGTGCTGTACAGTTCCATTTACTGTGGGCCAGCAGGCCCATTTCTGTACTGTACTGTTGCATTCACTGTGGGCCGACAGCCCCGTTTCTGTGCTGTACTGTTGCATTCACTGTTTGCAAACAGGCCAATTTCTGTGCTGTACTGTTCCATTCACTGTGGGCCGACGGGCCCATTTCTGTACTGTACGGCTCTATTCACAGTGGGCCAACAGGCCCATTTCTGTGCTGTACTGTTGCATTCACTGTGGGCCGACGGTCCCGTTTCTGTGCTGTACTGTTCCATTAACTGTGGGCCGAAGGCTCCGTTTTTGTGCTGTACTGTTCAATTCACTGTGGGCCGACGGGCCCGTTTCTGTGCTGTACTGTTCCATTTACTGAGGGCCAACAGGCCCATTTCTGTACTGTACTGTTGCATTCACTGTGGGCCGACAGCCCCGTTTCTGTGCTGTACTGTTGCATTCACTGTTTGAAAACAGGCCAATTTCTGTGCTGTACTGTTCCGTTCACTGTGGGCTGATGGGCCCGTTTCTGTGCTGTACTGTTCCATTTACTGTTGGCCAACAGGCCCATTTCTGGACTGTACTGTTGCATTCACTGTGGGCCGACAGCCCCGTTTCTGTGCTGTACTGTTGCATTCACTGTGGGCTGACGGGACCGTTTCTGTGCTGTACAGTTCCATTTACTGTGGGCCAGCAGGCCCATTTCTGTACTGTGCTGTTGCATTCACTGTGGGCCGACAGGCCCGTTTCTGTGCTGTACTGTTGCATTCACTGTTTGCAAACAGGCCAATTTCTGTGCTGTACTGTTCCATTCACTGTGGGCTGACGAGCCCGTTTTTGTGCTGTACTGTTCCATTCACTGTGGGCCGACGGTCCCGTTTCTGTACTGTACTGTTCAATTCACAGTGGGCCAACAGGCCCATTTCTGTGCTGTACTGTTGTATTCACAGTGGGCCAACAGGCCAATTTCGGTGCTGTACTGTTCCATTCACTGTGGGCTGACGAGCCCATTTTTGTGCTGTACTGTTCCATTCACTGTGGGCCGATAAGCCCGTTTCTGTGCTGTACTGTTCGGTTCACTGTGGGTCGACGGGCCCGTTCTGTGCTGTACTGTTCAATTCACTGTGGGCCGAGGGGCCCCTTTCTGTGCTGTAGTGTTCCATTCACTGTGGGCTGACGGGCCCATTTCTGTGCTGCACTGTTGCATTCACTATGGGCCGACGGGCCCATTTCTGTACTGTACTGTTCAATTCACTGTGTGCCAATAGGCCAATTTCTGTGCTGTACTGTACCATTCACTGTGGGCCGACTGATCTGTTTCTGTGCTGTTCTGTTCCATTCACTGTGGGCCGGCGTGCTCGTTTGTGTGCTGTACTGTTCCATTCACTGTGGGCCGACAGGCCCATTTCTGTGCTGTACTGTTCCATTCACTGTGGCCGACGAGCCCGATTCTGTGCTGTACTGTTCCAATAACTGTGGGCCGAAGGCCCCGTTTTTGTGCTGTACTGTTCCATTCACTGTGGGCCGACTGTCCAATTTCTGTGCTGTTCTGTACCGTTCACTGTGGCCCGAAGGGCCCGTTTCTGTACTGTACTGTTCCATTCACTGTGGCCGATGGGCCCATTTCTGTGCTGTACAGTTCCATTCACTGTGGGCCGATGGGCCCGTTTCTGTAATGTCCTGTTCCATTCACTGTTGGCCAACCGACCCGTTTCTGTGCTGTACTGTTCAATTCACTGTGGGCCGACGGGCTCATTTCTGTGCTGTCCTGTTGCATTCACTGTGGGCTGACAGGCCTGTTTCTGTACTGTACTGTTCAATTCACAGTGGGCAAACAGGCCCAATTCTGTGCTGTACTGTTGCATTCACTGTGGGCCAACGCGCCCGTTTCTGTACTGTAGTGTTGAATTCACTGTGGGCCGACAGTCCCGTTTCTGTGCTGTACTGTTGCATTCACGGTTTGCAAACAGGCCAATTTCTGTGCCGTACTGTTCCATTCACTGTGGGCTGACGGGCCCGTTTCTGTGCTGTACAGTTCCATTTACTGTGGGCCAGCAGGCCCATTTCTGTACTGTACTGTTGCATTCACTGTGGGCCGACAGCCCCGTTTCTGTGCTGTACTGTTGCATTCACTGTTTGCAAACAGGCCAATTTCTGTGCTGTACTGTTCCATTCACTGTGGGCCGACGGGCCCATTTCTGTACTGTACGGCTCTATTCACAGTGGGCCAACAGGCCCATTTCTGTGCTGTACTGTTGCATTCACTGTGGGCCGACGGTCCCGTTTCTGTGCTGTACTGTTCCATTAACTGTGGGCCGAAGGCTCCGTTTTTGTGCTGTACTGTTCAATTCACTGTGTGCCAACAGGCCAATTTATGTGCTGTACTGTTCCATTTACTGAGGGCCAACAGGCCCATTTCTGTACTGTACTGTTGCATTCACTGTGGGCCGACAGCCCCGTTTCTGTGCTGTACTGTTGCATTCACTGTTTGAAAACAGGCCAATTTCTGTGCTGTACTGTTCCGTTCACTGTGGGCTGATGGGCCCGTTTCTGTGCTGTACTGTTCCATTTACTGTTGGCCAACAGGCCCATTTCTGTACTGTACTGTTGCATTCACTGTGGGCCGACAGCCCCGTTTCTGTGCTGTACTGTTGCATTCACTGTTTACAAACAGGCCAATTTCTGTGCTGTACTGTTCCATTCACTGTGGGCTGACGGGACCGTTTCTGTGCTGTACAGTTCCATTTACTGTGGGCCAGCAGGCCCATTTCTGTACTGTGCTGTTGCATTCACTGTGGGCCGACAGGCCCGTTTCTGTGCTGTACTGTTGCATTCACTGTTTGCAAACAGGCCAATTTCTGTGCTGTACTGTTCCATTCACTGTGGGCTGACGAGCCCGTTTTTGTGCTGTACTGTTCCATTCACTGTGGGCCGACGGTCCCGTTTCTGTACTGTACTGTTCAATTCACAGTGGGCCAACAGGCCCATTTCTGTGCTGTACTGTTGTATTCACAGTGGGCCAACAGGCCAATTTCGGTGCTGTACTGTTCCATTCACTGTGGGCTGACGAGCCCATTTTTGTGCTGTACTGTTCCATTCACTGTGGGCCGATGGGCCCGTTTCTGTGCTGTACTGTTCGGTTCACTGTGGGTCGACGGGCCCGTTCTGTGCTGTACTGTTCAATTCACTGTGGGTCGAGGGGCCCCTTTCTGTGCTGTAGTGTTCCATTCACTGTGGGCTGACGGGCCCATTTCTGTGCTGTACTGTTGCATTCACTGTGGGCCGACGGTCCCGTTTCTGTGCTGTACTGTTCCATTAACTGTGGGCCGAAGGCTCCGTTTTTGTGCTGTACTGTTCAATTCACTGTGTGCCAACAGGCCAATTTATGTGCTGTACTGTTCCATTTACTGAGGGCCAACAGGCCCATTTCTGTACTGTACTGTTGCATTCACTGTGGGCCGACAGCCCCGTTTCTGTGCTGTACTGTTGCATTCACTGTTTGAAAACAGGCCAATTTCTGTGCTGTACTGTTCCGTTCACTGTGGGCTGATGGGCCCGTTTCTGTGCTGTACTGTTCCATTTACTGTTGGCCAACAGGCCCATTTCTGTACTGTACTGTTGCATTCACTGTGGGCCGACAGCCCCGTTTCTGTGCTGTACTGTTGCATTCACTGTTTACAAACAGGCCAATTTCTGTGCTGTACTGTTCCATTCACTGTGGGCTGACGGGACCGTTTCTGTGCTGTACAGTTCCATTTACTGTGGGCCAGCAGGCCCATTTCTGTACTGTGCTGTTGCATTCACTGTGGGCCGACAGGCCCGTTTCTGTGCTGTACTGTTGCATTCACTGTTTGCAAACAGGCCAATTTCTGTGCTGTACTGTTCCATTCACTGTGGGCTGACGAGCCCGTTTTTGTGCTGTACTGTTCCATTCACTGTGGGCCGACGGTCCCGTTTCTGTACTGTACTGTTCAATTCACAGTGGGCCAACAGGCCCATTTCTGTGCTGTACTGTTGTATTCACAGTGGGCCAACAGGCCAATTTCGGTGCTGTACTGTTCCATTCACTGTGGGCTGACGAGCCCATTTTTGTGCTGTACTGTTCCATTCACTGTGGGCCGATGGGCCCGTTTCTGTGCTGTACTGTTCGGTTCACTGTGGGTCGACGGGCCCGTTCTGTGCTGTACTGTTCAATTCACTGTGGGCCGAGGGGCCCCTTTCTGTGCTGTAGTGTTCCATTCACTGTGGGCTGACGGGCCCATTTCTGTGCTGCACTGTTGCATTCACTGTGGGCCGACGGGCCCGTTTCTGTACTGTACTGTTCAATTCACTGTGTGCCAATAGGCCAATTTCTGTGCTGTACTGTACCATTCACTGTGGGCCGACTGATCTGTTTCTGTGCTGTTCTGTTCCATTCACTGTGGGCCGGCGTGCTCGTTTGTGTGCTGTACTGTTCCATTCACTGTGGGCCGACAGGCCCGTTTCTGTGCTGTACTGTTCAATTCACTGTGGGCCGACGGGCCCATTTCTGTGCTGTACTGTTCCATTCACTGTGGCCGACGAGCCCGATTCTGTGCTGTACTGTTCCAATAACTGTGGGCCGAAGGCCCCGTTTTTGTGCTGTACTGTTCCATTCACTGTGGGCTGACTGTCCAATTTCTGTGCTGTTCTGTACCGTTCACTGTGGCCCGAAGGGCCCGTTTCTGTACTGTACTGTTCCATTCACTGTGGCCGATGGGCCCATTTCTGTGCTGTACAGTTCCATTCACTGTGGGCCGATGGGCCCGTTTCTGTAATGTCCTGTTCCATTCACTGTTGGCCAACCGACCCGTTTCTGTGCTGTACTGTTCAATTCACTGTGGGCCGACGGGCTCATTTCTGTGCTGTCCTGTTGCATTCACTGTGGGCTGACAGGCCTGTTTCTGTACTGTACTGTTCAATTCACAGTGGGCAAACAGGCCCAATTCTGTGCTGTACTGTTGCATTCACTGTGGGCCAACGCGCCCGTTTCTGTACTGTAGTGTTGAATTCACTGTGGGCCGACAGTCCCGTTTCTGTGCTGTACTGTTGCATTCACTGTTTGCAAACAGGCCAATTTCTGTGCCGTACTGTTCCATTCACTGTGGGCTGACGGGCCCGTTTCTGTGCTGTACAGTTCCATTTACTGTGGGCCAGCAGGCCCATTTCTGTACTGTACTGTTGCATTCACTGTGGGCCGACAGCCCCGTTTCTGTGCTGTACTGTTGCATTCACTGTTTGAAAACAGGCCAATTTCTGTGCTGTACTGTTCCGTTCACTGTGGGCTGATGGGCCCGTTTCTGTGCTGTACTGTTCCATTTACTGTTGGCCAACAGGCCCATTTCTGTACTGTACTGTTGCATTCACTGTGGGCCGACAGCCCCGTTTCTGTGCTGTACTGTTGCATTCACTGTTTACAAACAGGCCAATTTCTGTGCTGTACTGTTCCATTCACTGTGGGCTGACGGGACCGTTTCTGTGCTGTACAGTTCCATTTACTGTGGGCCAGCAGGCCCATTTCTGTACTGTGCTGTTGCATTCACTGTGGGCCGACAGGCCAATTTCTGTGCTGTACTGTTCCATTCACTGTGGGCTGACGGGACCGTTTCTGTGCTGTACAGTTCCATTTACTGTGGGCCAGCAGGCCCATTTCTGTACTGTGCTGTTGCATTCACTGTGGGCCGACAGGCCCGTTTCTGTGCTGTACTGTTGCATTCACTGTTTGCAAACAGGCCAATTTCTGTGCTGTACTGTTCCATTCACTGTGGGCTGACGAGCCCGTTTTTGTGCTGTACTGTTCCATTCACTGTGGGCCGACGGTCCCGTTTCTGTACTGTACTGTTCAATTCACAGTGGGCCAACAGGCCCATTTCTGTGCTGTACTGTTGTATTCACAGTGGGCCAACAGGCCAATTTCGGTGCTGTACTGTTCCATTCACTGTGGGCTGACGAGCCCATTTTTGTGCTGTACTGTTCCATTCACTGTGGGCCGATGGGCCCGTTTCTGTGCTGTACTGTTCGGTTCACTGTGGGTCGACGGGCCCGTTCTGTGCTGTACTGTTCAATTCACTGTGGGCCGAGGGGCCCCTTTCTGTGCTGTAGTGTTCCATTCACTGTGGGCTGACGGGCCCATTTCTGTGCTGTACTGTTGCATTCACTGTGGGCCGACGGTCCCGTTTCTGTGCTGTACTGTTCCATTAACTGTGGGCCGAAGGCTCCGTTTTTGTGCTGTACTGTTCAATTCACTGTGTGCCAATAGGCCAATTTATGTGCTGTACTGTACCATTCACTGTGGTCCGACGGGCCCGTTTCTGTGCTGTACTGTTCCATTTACTGAGGGCCAACAGGCCCATTTCTGTACTGTACTGTTGCATTCACTGTGGGCCGACGAGCCCGATTCTGTACTGTACTGTTCAATTCACTGTGTGCCAATAGGCCAATTTCTGTGCTGTGCTGTACCATTCACTGTGGGCCGGCGTGCTCGTTTGTGTGCTGTACTGTTCCATTCACTGTGGGCCGACAGGCCCGTTTCTGTGCTGTACTGTTCAATTCACTGTGGGCCGACGGGCCCATTTCTGTGCTGTACTGTTCCATTCACTGTGGCCGACGAGCCCGATTCTGTGCTGTACTGTTCCAATAACTGTGGGTCGAAGGCCCCGTTTTTGTGCTGTACTGTTCCGTTCACTGTGGGCCGACTGTCCAATTTCTGTGCTGTTCTGTACCGTTCACTGTGGCCCGAAGGGCCCGTTTCTGTACTGTACTGTTCCATTCACTGTGGCCGATGGGCCCATTTCTGTGCTGTACAGTTCCATTCACTGTGGGCCGATGGGCCCGTTTCTGTAATGTCCTGTTCCATTCACTGTTGGCCAACCGACCCGTTTCTGTGCTGTACTGTTCAATTCACTGTGGGCCGACGGGCTCATTTCTGTGCTGTCCTGTTGCATTCACTGTGGGCTGACAGGCCTGTTTCTGTACTGTACTGTTCAATTCACAGTGGGCAAACAGGCCCAATTCTGTGCTGTACTGTTGCATTCACTGTGGGCCAACGCGCCCGTTTCTGTACTGTAGTGTTGAATTCACTGTGGGCCGACAGTCCCGTTTCTGTGCTGTACTGTTGCATTCACTGTTTGCAAACAGGCCAATTTCTGTGCCGTACTGTTCCATTCACTGTGGGCTGACGGGCCCGTTTCTGTGCTGTACAGTTCCATTTACTGTGGGCCAGCAGGCCCATTTCTGTACTGTACTGTTGCATTCACTGTGGGCCGACAGCCCCGTTTCTGTGCTGTACTGTTGCATTCACTGTTTGCAAACAGGCCAATTTCTGTGCTGTACTGTTCCATTCACTGTGGGCCGACGGGCCCATTTCTGTACTGTACGGCTCTATTCACAGTGGGCCAACAGGCCCATTTCTGTGCTGTACTGTTGCATTCACTGAGGGCCGACGGTCCCGTTTCTGTGCTGTACTGTTCCATTAACTGTGGGCCGAAGGCTCCGTTTTTGTGCTGTACTGTTCAATTCACTGTGTGCCAACAGGCCAATTTATGTGCTGTACTGTTCCATTTACAGAGGGCCAACAGGCCCATTTCTGTACTGTACTGTTGCATTCACTGTGGGCCGACAGCCCCGTTTCTGTGCTGTACTGTTGCATTCACTGTTTGAAAACAGGCCAATTTCTGTGCTGTACTGTTCCGTTCACTGTGGGCTGATGGGCCCGTTTCTGTGCTGTACTGTTCCATTTACTGTTGGCCAACAGGCCCATTTCTGTACTGTACTGTTGCATTCACTGTGGGCCGACAGCCCCGTTTCTGTGCTGTACTGTTGCATTCACTGTTTACAAACAGGCCAATTTCTGTGCTGTACTGTTCCATTCACTGTGGGCTGACGGGCCCGTTTCTGTGCTGTACAGTTCCATTTACTGTGGGCCAGCAGGCCCATTTCTGTACTGTGCTGTTGCATTCACTGTGGGCCGACAGGCCCGTTTCTGTGCTGTACTGTTGCATTCACTGTTTGCAAACAGGCCAATTTCTGTGCTGTACTGTTCCATTCACTGTGGGCTGACGAGCCCGTTTTTGTGCTGTACTGTTCCATTCACTGTGGGCCGACGGTCCCGTTTCTGTACTGTACTGTTCAATTCACAGTGGGCCAACAGGCCCATTTCTGTGCTGTACTGTTGTATTCACAGTGGGCCAACAGGCCAATTTCGGTGCTGTACTGTTCCATTCACTGTGGGCTGACGAGCCCATTTTTGTGCTGTACTGTTCCATTCACTGTGGGCCGATGGGCCCGTTTCTGTGCTGTACTGTTCGGTTCACAGTGGGTCGACGGGCCCGTTCTGTGCTGTACTGTTCAATTCACTGTGGGCCGAGGGGCCCCTTTCTGTGCTGTAGTGTTCCATTCACTGTGGGCTGACGGGCCCATTTCTGTGCTGCACTGTTGCATTCACTGTGGGCCGACGGGCCCGTTTCTGTACTGTACTGTTCAATTCACTGTGTGCCAATAGGCCAATTTCTGTGCTGTACTGTACCATTCACTGTGGGCCGACTGATCTGTTTCTGTGCTGTTCTGTTCCATTCACTGTGGGCCGGCGTGCTCGTTTGTGTGCTGTACTGTTCCATTCACTGTGGGCCGACAGGCCCGTTTCTGTGCTGTACTGTTCCATTCACTGTGGGCTGACTGTCCAATTTCTGTGCTGTTCTGTACCGTTCACTGTGGCCCGAAGGGCCCGTTTCTGTACTGTACTGTTCCATTCACTGTGGCCGATGGGCCCATTTCTGTGCTGTACAGTTCCATTCACTGTGGGCCGATGGGCCCGTTTCTGTAATGTCCTGTTCCATTCACTGTTGGCCAACCGACCCGTTTCTGTGCTGTACTGTTCAATTCACTGTGGGCCGACGGGCTCATTTCTGTGCTGTCCTGTTGCATTCACTGTGGGCTGACAGGCCTGTTTCTGTACTGTACTGTTCAATTCACAGTGGGCAAACAGGCCCAATTCTGTGCTGTACTGTTGCATTCACTGTGGGCCAACGCGCCCGTTTCTGTACTGTAGTGTTGAATTCACTGTGGGCCGACAGTCCCGTTTCTGTGCTGTACTGTTGCATTCACTGTTTGCAAACAGGCCAATTTCTGTGCCGTACTGTTCCATTCACTGTGGGCTGACGGGCCCGTTTCTGTGCTGTACAGTTCCATTTACTGTGGGCCAGCAGGCCCATTTCTGTACTGTACTGTTGCATTCACTGTGGGCCGACAGCCCCGTTTCTGTGCTGTACTGTTGCATTCACTGTTTGCAAACAGGCCAATTTCTGTGTTGTACTGTTCCATTCACTGTGGGCCGACGGGCCCATTTCTGTACTGTACGGCTCTATTCACAGTGGGCCAACAGGCCCATTTCTGTGCTGTACTGTTGCATTCACTGTGGGCCGACGGTCCCGTTTCTGTGCTGTACTGTTCCATTAACTGTGGGCCGAAGGCTCCGTTTTTGTGCTGTACTGTTCAATTCACTGTGTGCCAACAGGCCAATTTATGTGCTGTACTGTACCATTCACTGTGGGCCGACGGGCCCGTTTCTGTGCTGTACTGTTCCATTTACTGTGGGCCAACAGGCCCATTTCTGTACTGTACTGTTGCATTCACTGTGGGCCGACAGGCCCGTTTCTGTGCTGTACTGTTGCATTCAATGTTTGCAAACAGGCCAAATTCTGTGCTGTACTGTTCCATTCACTGTGTGCTGACGGGCCCCTTTCTGTGCTATACTGTTCAATTCACAGTGGGCCAACAGGCCCATTTCTGTGCTGTACTGTTGCATACACTGTGGGCCGACGGTCCCGTTTCTGGACTGTACTGTTCAATTCACAGTGGGTCAACAGGTCCATTTCTGTGCTGTACTGTTGCATTCACAGTGGGCCAACAGGCCACTTTCTGTGCTGTACTGTTCCATTCACTGTGGGCTGACGCGCCCGTTTTTGTGCTGTACTGTTCCATTCATTGTGGCCGATGGGCCCGTTTCTGTGCTGTACTGTTCGGTTCACTGTGGGTCGACGGGCCCTTTCTGTGCTGTACTGTTCCATTCACTGTGGGCCGAGGGGCCCGTTTCTGTTGCGTACTGTTCCGTTCACTGTGGGCCGACGGGCCAGTTTCTGTGCTGTACTGTTTAATTCACTGTGGGCCAACAGGCCCATTTCTGTGCTGTACTGTTCCATTCACTGTGGGCCGACGGGCCCGTTTCTGTGCTGTACTGTTCCATTCACTGTGGGCCGACGCGCCCGTTTTTGTGCTGTACTGTTCCATTCATTGTGGCCGATGGGCCCGTTTCTGTGCTGTACTGTTCGGTTCACTGTGGGTCGACGGGCCCGTTCTGTGCTGTACTGTTCCATTCACTGTGGGCCGAGGGGCCCGTTTCTGTTGCGTACTGTTCCGTTCACTGTGGGCCGACGGGCCAGTTTCTGTGCTGTACTGTTTAATTCACTGTGGGCCAACAGGCCCATTTCTGTGCTGTACTGTTCCATTCACTGTGGGCCGACGGGCCCGTTTCTGTGCTGTACTGTTCCATTCACTGTGGGCCGACGGGCCCGTTTCTGTGCTCTACTGTTGCATTCACTGAGGGCCAACATGCCCGTTTCTGTGCTGTATTGTTCAATTCACTTTGGCCGATTGGCCCTTTTCTGTGCTGTACTGTTCCATTCACTGTGGGCCAACAGGCCCATTTCTGTGCTGTAGTGTTGCGTTCACTGTGGGCCAACAGGCCCGTTTCTGTGCTGTACTGTTCCATTCACTGTGGGCCGACAGGCCCGTTTCTGTGCTGTACTGTTCAATTCACTGTGGGACGACGGGCCCATTTCTGTGCTGTACTGTTCCATTCACTGTGGGCCGACAGGCCCGTTTCTGTGCTGTACTGTTCAATTCACTGTGGGCCAACCGACCCGTTTCTATGCTGTTCTGTTCCATTCACTGTGGGCCGACGTGCTCATTTCTGTGCTGTACTATTCCATTCACTGTGGCCGACGGGCCCATTTCTGTGCTGTACTGTTCCATTCACTGTGGCCGACGGGCCCATTTCTGTGCTGTACTGTTCCATTCACTGTGGCCGACGAGCCCGATTCTGTGCTGTACTGTTCCATTAACTGTGGGCCGAAGGCCCCGTTTTTGTGCTGCACTGTTCCATTCATTGTGGGCCGATTGTCCCATTTCTGTGCTGTTCTGTACCGTTCACTGTGGCCCGACAGGCCCGTTTCTGTACTGTACTGTTCCATTCACTGTGGCTGATGGGCCCATTTCTGTGAGCCCACGGCCCGTTTCTGTGCTGTACTGTTCCATTCACTGTGTGCCAACAGGCCTGTTTCTGTACTGTACTGTTCAATTCACAGTGGGCCAACAGGCCCAATTCTGTGCTGTCCTGTTGCTTTCACTGTGGGCCGACGGGCCCGTTTCTGTACTGTACTGTTCAATTCACAGTGGGCCAACAGGCCCAATTCTGTGCTGTACTGTTGCATTCAAGTGCCAACAGGCCTGTTTCTGTACTGTACTGTTCAATTCACAGTGGGCTAACAGGCCCAATTCTGTGCTGTACTGTTCCATTCACTGTGGCCGATGGGCCCGTTTCTGTGCTTATCTCTACCGTTCACTGTGGCCCGACGGGCCCGTTTCTGTGCTGTACTGTTCCATTCACTGTGAGCCGATGGGCCAGTTTCTGTGCTGTACTGTTCCATTCACTGTGTGCCAACAGGCCTGTTTCTGTGCTGTACAGTCCCATTCACTGTGGGCCGATGGGCCCGTTTCTGTAATGTACTGTTCCATTCACTGTGGGCCAACCGACCCGTTTCTGTGCTGTACTGTTCAATTCACTGTGGGCCGACGGGCTCATTTCTGTGCTGTCCTGTTGCATTCACTGTGGGCCAGCAGGCTAATGTCTGTGCTGTACTGTTCCGTTCACTGTGGGCTGACGGGCCTGTTTCTGTACTGTACTGTTCAATTCACAGTGGGCCAACAGGCCCATTTCTGTGCTGTACTGTTTCATTCACTGTGGGCCGACGGGCCCGTTTCAGTACTGTACTGTTCAATTCACTTTGGACCGATGGACCTGTTTCTGTGCTGTACTGTTCCATTCAATGTGGCCGATGGGCCCGTTTCTGTGCAGTTTTGTTCCATTCACTGTGGGCCGACGGGCCCGTTTCTGTGCTGTACTGTTCAATTTACTGTGGACCAACAGGACTGTTTCTGTGCTGTACTGTTCCATGCACTGTGGGATAACCGGCCCGTTTCTGTGCTGCACTGTTTCATTCACTGTGGGCCGATGGGCCCGTTTCTGTGCTGTAATGTTCCATGCACTGTATGCCAACAGGCCCATTTCTGTGCTGCGCTGTTCCATTCACTGTGGGCGGATGGACCTGTTTCATTGCTATACTGTTCCATTCATTGTGGGCCAACAGGCCTATTTCTGTGCTGTATGGTTCAATTCACTGTGGAGCGATGGTCCTCTTTCTGTGCTGTACTGTTGAATTCACTGTGGTCCAACAGGACCATTTCTGTACTGTACTGTTGCATTCACTGTGGGCCGACTGGCCCATTTCTGTACTGTACTGTTCCATTCACTGAGAGCCAACGGGCTGTTTCTGTGCTGTAGTGTTGCATTCACTGTGGGCCGACGGGACCATTTCTGTGCTGCACTGTTCCAATCACTGTGGGTCGACAGGCCTGTTTCTTTGCTGTATTGTTCAATTAACTGTGGGCCGACAGGACCGTTTCTGTACTGTACTGTTCCATTCACTGTGGGCCAACCGACCCTTTTCTGTGCTGTACTGTTCCATTCACTATGGACCGATGAGCCCATTTCTGTGCTGTACTGTTCCATTCACTGTGGGACGACGGGCCCATTTCTGTGCTGCACTGTTGCATTCACTGTGGGCCGACGGGCCCGTTTCTGTACTGTACTGTTCAATTCACTGTGGGCCAATAGGCGAATTTCTGTGCTGTACTGTACCATTCACTGCGGGCCGACTGACCCGTTTCTGTGGTGTTCTGTTCCATTCACTGTGGGCCGACAGGCCCGTTTCTGTGCTGTACTGTTCAATTCACTGTAAGCCAACGGGCCCGTTTCTGTGCTGTACTGTTCCATTCACTGTGGACCGACGGGCCCATTTCTGTGCTGTACTGGTCCATTCACTGTGGGCCGACCAGCCCATTTCTGTGCTGTTCTGTTCCATTCAATGTGGGCCGGCGTGCTCGTTTGTGTGCTGTACTGTTCCATTCACTGTGGGCCGACAGGCCCGTTTCTGTGCTGTACTGTTCAATTCACTGTGGGCCGACGGGCCCGTTTCAGTACTGTACTGTTCAATTCACTGTGGACCGATTGGCCTGTTTCTGTGCTGTACTGTTCAATTCACTGTAAGCCAACGGGCCCGTTTCTGTGCAGTTCTGTTCCATTCACTGTGGACCGACGGGCCCATTTCTGTGCTGTACTGGTCCATTCACTGTGGGCCGACGGGCCCATTTCTGTGCTGTACTGTTCCATTCACTGCGGGCCAACAGGCCCATTTCTGTACTGTACTGTTGCATTCACTGTGGGCCGACAGCCCCGTTTCTGTGCTGTACTGTTGCTTTCACTGTTTGCAAACAGGTCAATTTCTGTGCTGTACTGTTTCATTCACTGTGGGCTGACGGGCCCGTTTCTGTACTGTACTGTTCAATTCACAGTAGGCCAACAGGCCCATTTCTGCGCTGTACTCTTGCATTCACTGTGGGCCGATGGGCCCATTTCTGTACTGTACTGTTCAATTCACAGTGGGCCAACAGGCCCATTTCTGTGCTGTATTGTTACATTCACAGTGGGCCAACAGGCCAATTTCTGTGCTGTACTGTTCCGTTCACTGTGGGCCGACAGGCCGGTTTCTGTGCTGTACTGTTCCATTCACTGTGGGCCGACGGGCCCGTTTCAGTACTGTACTATTCAATTCACTGTGGACCGATGGGCCTGTTTCTCTGCTGTACTGTTCAATTTACTGTGGGCCAACAGGACTGTTTCTTAGCTGTACTGTTCCATGCACTGTGGGCCAACCGGCCCGTTTCTGTGCTGCACTGTTTCATTCACTGTGGGCCGATAGGCCCGTTTCTGTGCTGTAATGTTCCATGCACTGTCTGCCAACAGGCCCATTTCTGTACTTCACTGTTCAATTCACTGTGGGCGGATGGGCCTGTTTCATTTCTGTACTGTTCCATTCATTGTGGGCCAACCGGCCCGTTTCTGTGCTGCACTGTTCCATTCACTGTGGGCCGATAGGCCCGTTTCTGTGCTGTAATGTTCCATGCACTGTCTGCCAACAGGCCCATTTCTGTGCTTCACTGTTCAATTCACGGTGGGCGGATGGGCCTGTTTCATTGCTGTACTGTTCCATTCATTGTGGGCCAACAGGCCTATTTCTGTGCTGTACGGTTCAATTCACTGTGGAGCGATGGGCCTCTTTCTGTGCTGTACTGTTGAATTCACTGTGGGCCAACTGGCCCATTTCTGTACTGTACTGTTCCATTCACTGTGAGCCAACGGGCTGTTTCTGTGCTGTTTTGTTCCATTCAATCTGGCCGACGGGACCATTTCTGTGCTGCACTGTTCCAATCACTGTAGGTCGACAGGCCTGTTTCTTTGCTGTATTGTTCAATTAACTGTGGGCCGACAGGACCGTTTCTGTACTGTACTGTTCCATTCACTGTGGGCCAACCGACCCTTTTCTGTGCTGTACTGTTCCATTCACTATGGACCGATGAGCCCATTTCTGTGCTGTACTGTTCAATTCACTGTGGGCCAAAAGGCCCATTTCTGTGCTGTACTGTTCCATTCACTGTGGGCCGACAGGCCCGTTTCTGTACTGTACTGTTCAACTCACTGTGGGCCAAAAGGCCCATATCTGTGCTGTACTGTTGCATTCGATGCAGACCAACGAGCTTGTTTCTTTGCTGTACTGTTCAATTCTCTGTGGGCCGACGGGCCCATTTCTGTGCTGTACTATTCCATTCACTGTGGCCGACGTGCCCGTTTCTGTGCTGTACTGTTCCATTCACTGTGGCCGACGAGCCCGATTCTGTGCTGTACTGTTCTATTAACTGTGGGCCGAAGGCCCCGTTTTTGTGCTGTACCGTTCAATTCACTGTGTGCCAATAGGCCAATTTCTGTGCTGTACTGTACCATTTACTGTGGGCCAACGGGCCCGTTTCTGTACTGTACTGTTCAATTCACAGTGGGCCAACAGGCCAATTTCTGTGCTGTACTGTTCCATTCACTGTGGGCTGACGAGCCCGTTTTTGTGCTGTACTGTTCCATTCACTGTGGGCCGACGGTCCCGTTTCTGTACTGTACTGTTCAATTCACAGTGGGCCAACAGGCCCATTTCTGTGCTGTACTGTTGTATTCACAGTGGGCCAACAGGCCAATTTCTGTGCTGTACTGTTCCATTCACTGTGGGCTGACGAGCCCGTTTTTGTGCTGTACTGTTCCATTCACTGTGGGCCGACGGGCCCATTTCTGTACTGTACGGTTCAATTTACTGTGTGCCAATAGGCCAATGTCTGTGCTGTACTGTACCGTTCACTGTGGGCCGACGGGCCCGTTTCTGTGCTGTACTGTTCCATTCACTGTGGACCGATTGGCCCGCTTCTGTGCTGTCCTGTTCCATTCACTGAGGGCCGACGGGCCTGTTTCTGTGCTGTACTGTTCCATTCACTGTGGGCCGCCGGGCCTGTTTCTGTGCTGTACTGTTCCATTCACTGTGGGCAGATGGACCCGTTTCTGTGCTGTACTGGTCCAATCACTGTGGGCAGATGGGCCTGTTTCTGTGCTGTACTGTTCCATTCACTGTGTGCCTATCGGCCAATTTCTGTGCTGTACTGTACCATTTACTGTGGGCCAACAGGCCCATTTCTGTGCTGTACTGTTCCATTCACTGTGGGTCGACTGGCCCGTTTCTGTGCTGTACTGTTCCATTCTCTGTGGGCCAACGGGCCCGTTTCTGTACTGTACTGTTTCATTCACTGTGGGCCGACGGGCCTGTTTCTGTGCTGTACTGTTCCATTCACTGTGTGCCAATAGGCCCATTTCTGTACTCTATTGTTCCATTCACTGCGGCCCGACTGTCCCATTTCTGTGCTGTTCTGTACCGTTCACTGTGGCCCGACGGGCCCGTTTCTGTACTGTACTGTTCCATTCACTGTGGCCGATGGGCCCATTTCTGTGCTGTACTGTTTAATTTACTGTGAGCCGACGGGCCCGTTTCTGTGCTGTACTGTTCCATTCACTGTGTGCCAACAGGCCTGTTTCTATGCTGTACAGGTCCATTTACTGTGGGCCGATGGGCCCGTTTCTGTAATGTACTGTTCCATTCACTGTGGGCCGACGGGCCCGTTTGTGTGCTGTACTGTTCAATTCACTGTGGGCCAACCGACCCATTTCTGTGCTGTTCTGTTCCATTCACTGTGGGCCGACGGGCTCATTTCTGTGCTGTACTGTTCCATTCACAGTGGGCCAACAGGCCCATTTCTGTGCTGTACTGTTGCATTCACTGTGGGCCGACGGGCCGGTTTTGTACTGTACTGTTCAATTCACTGTGTGCCTATCGGCCAATTTCTGTGCTGTACTGTACCATTTACTGTGGGCCGACGGGCCCGTTTCTGTACTGTACTGTTGCATTCACTGTGGGCCGACAGCCCCGTTTCTGTGCTGTACTGTTGCATTCACTGTATGCAAACAGGCCAATTTCTGTGCTGTACTGTTCCGTTCACTGTGGGCTGACGGGCCCGTTTCTGTCCTGTACTGTTCAATTCACAGTGGGCCAACAGGCCAATTTCTGTGCTGTACTGTTCCATTCACTGTGGGCTGACGAGCCCGTTTTTGTGCTGTACTGTTCCATTCACTGTGGGCAGACGGGCCTGTTTCTGTACTGTACTGTTCAATTCACTGTGGGCCGACGGGCTCATTTCTGTGCTGTACTGTTCCATTCACTGTGGGCCAACGGGCCCATTTCTGTACTGTACTGCTCTATTCACAGTGGGCCAACAGGCCCATTTCTGTGCTGTACTGTTGCATTCACTGTGGGCCGTCGGGCCGGTTTCTGTACTGTGCTGTTCAATTCACAGTGGGCCAACAGGCCCAATTCTGTGCTGTACTGTAGCATTCACTGTGGGCCGATGGGCCAGTTTCTGTGCTGTACTGTTCCGTTCACTGTGGGCCGACGGGCCAGTTTCTGTGCTGTACTGTGGCGTTCACTGTGGGCCGACGGGCCCATTTCTGTGCTGTACTGTTCCATTCACTGTGGGACGACAGGCCCGTTTCTGCGCTTTACTGTTCCGTTCACTGTGGGCCGACGGGCCGTTTGTGTGCTGTACTGTTCAATTCACTGTGGGCCAACCGACCCGTTTCTGTCCTGTTCTGTTCCATTCACTGTGGGCCGACAGGCCCGTTTCTGTGCTGTACTGTTCAATTCACTGTGGGCCGATGGGCCCATTTCTGTGCTGTACTATTCCATTCACTGTGGCCGACGGGCCCGTTTCTGTGCTGTACTGTTCCATTAACTGTGGGCCGAAGGCTCCGTTTTTGTGCTGTACTGTTCAATTCACTGTGTGCCAATAGGCCAATTTCTGTGCTGTACTGTACCATTCACTGTGGGCCGACGGGCCCGTTTCTGTGCTGTACTGTTCCATTTACTGTGGGCCAACAGGCCCATTTCTGTGCTGTACTGTTGCATTCACTGTTTGCAAACAGGCCAATTTCTGTGCTGTACTGTTCCATTCATTGTGGGCCGACGGTCCCGTTTTTGTGCTGTACTGTTCAATTCACAGTGGGCCAACAGGCCCATTTCTGTGCTGTACTGTTGCATTCACAGTGGGCCGACAGGCCCGTTTCTGTGCTGTAGTGTTGCATTCACTGTTTGCAAACAGGCCAATTTCTGTGCTGTACTGTTCCATTCATTGTGGGCTGACGGGCCCCTTTCTGTGCTGTACTGTTCCATTTACTGTGGGCCAACAGGCCCATTTCTGAACTGTACTGTTGCATTCACTGTGGGCCGACAGCCCCGTTTCTGTGCTGTACTGTTGCATTCACTGTTTGCAAACAGGCCAATTTCTGTGCTGTACTGTTCCATTCACTGTGGGCCGACGGTCCCGTTTCTGTGCTGTACTATTCAATTCACAGTGGGCCAACAGGCCCATTTTTGTGCTGTACTGTTCCATTCACTGTGGGCTGACGAGCCCGTTTTTGAGGTGTACTGTTCCATTCACTGTGGCCGATGGGCCCGTTTCTGTACTGTACTGTTCCATTTACTGTGAGTCAATGTGCCCGTTTCTGTGCTGTTTTGTTCCATTCACTGTGGGCCGACAGGCCCGTTTCTGTGCTGTACTGTTTAATTCACTGTGGGCTAACGGGCCTGTTTCTGTGCTGTACTGTTCAATTTATGTGGGCCGACAGGCCCGTTTCTGTGCTGTGCTGTACAATTCATTGTGGGCCAACAGGCCCATTTCTGTGCTATACTGTTCCATTCACTGTGGGCCAACGGGCCCGTTTCTGTGCTGTACTGTTCCATTCACTGTGGGCCGACGGGCCCGTTTCTGTGCTGTACTGTACAATTCACTGTGGGCCAACAGTTCCATTTCTGTGCTGTACTGTTCCATTCAATGTGGGCCGACGGGCCCATTTTTGTACTGTACTGTTGAATTCACTGTGGGCCGATGGGCCTGTTTCTGTGCTGTACTGTTCAATTCACAGTGGGCCAACAGGCCCATTTGTGTGCTGTACTGTTCCATTTACTGTGGGCCAACATGCCCATTTCTGCTGTACTGTTACATTCACTGTGGGCCGACGGGCCCGTTTCTGTGCTGTACTGTTCCATTCACTGTGGGCCGACGGGCTTGTTTCTGTGCTGTACTGTTTCATTCACTGTGGGTCAATCGGCCCTTTTGTGTGCTGTCATGTTCATTTCACTGAGGGCCGACGGGCCTGTTCCTGTTCTGTACTGTTCCACTCACTGTGGGCCAACAGGCCCGTTTCTGTGCTGTACTGTTCCATTCACTGTGGGCCAACGGGCCCGTTTCTGTGCTGTACTGTTCCATTCACTGTGGGCCAACGGGCCCGTTTCTGTGCTGTACTGTTCCATTCACTGAGGGCCGACGGGCCTGTTCCTGTTCTGTACTGTTCCATTCACTGTGGGCAAATGGGCCCGTTTCTGTGCTGTACTGTTCCATGCACTGTAGGCCGACGTGCCCGTATCTGTACTGTACTCTTTTCCAAGTAGGTTTGTGATTTGGCACTTTTCCCATCATTCCACCACCGAGGCGAGTCCCTACTTAAAGATCTTCTCCGATCATGGCTGATCTTCTGCAAACAGTCAGCAGGGATCTCTCTATGCTGGAAACCTGAAATGCAAACACAGTTGAGATTGCTTACATCATTCTGGGGAGACTCATGATACAAATGGCACACTGTGTCTCATCGAGGAAAACATAAACAGGAAGATGCTTGCTGACAGCCATTCCCCTGCCCTTGATGTTGGCCCCCACCAACTCCATTAAGCCTTTTCAGCAATACCCCTCTCAACATTCCTCACTTATGGACTGTGTCATTTACCATGCATGGCCCTTGGCTGAGTGCATTACAGGCAGCAGCCTCTGCTTGGTGGTGGAGCTGTTGAACAATGTAGAATCTGTTGGCCTCTGATAGATCAGGGAGCAGGAATATAGCCCCTAGGATACTTGGACCTGGGAGAAATCTCATAATTGCCCAGTTGATTGGCACTTAATGCAGCAGGCAATTCAGATGAGATACATAGCAGATCTGTCACCAGAACCCTATCAGTAGGCAAGATTTCCATCGCCAATACTGATTCTCATTTTTAGAAGTATCTTAAATTCTAGGTCACTCTGACACATCATATGCCCTCTCTTCATACTGATATAGCCTCATATTGATATGACCAAAGTAGTGCTGTATCAAAGGATAATTACCCTTGAGGTAAGCTTGAGATTTCAATGGTGAGAAATTGAAGGATAAAAAGTTTATTATTATCCCCTAAGGTACCTGGGAGGAATGGCTCCTTAACAAATAAATGCTGAATTAAAAACTGAAAAATTTGAGTAGGCGGTTGTTGAAAAGAAATTTTATTAACATATAATACAGAACAAAACAATGTATCACTAGAATGGTGCCTAGGATAAGGGATATCAAATACTTAGAGAGAGACTAACAACTGGCTCTGGACCCCATAGATCAAGTGGGAACTATGAACGGCATGTTCAAAATCATGAAGGATGTTGATGGAGTAACTAAAGATGATCCATTTCCGGTAGCAAGAAGGTTTATAACTAACAAGGATATAATATAAACTAATTCCAAGGAAATCCAAAGGATAACTGTGTCGAAATATTTTTATTCATAGAGTTGCTATAGCCTTGAATGCAGGTGGAAGCAGTTTCAATAATAACTTACTAAAGGAAATTGTATAAATGCTTGAAAAGGTTAAAGAATTGCAGGGCAATAGGGAAAAGCATTAGGGAAGTGAGACTAATTGAATGGCTCTTTCAGAAAATAGAATGAGCTGAATGCTTTCCTTTTGTGCTGCAGCATTCACTGATTCTATTTTCGATTCATAAAACATGCAATCACCCACTCAGTACTTTATTGATAAATTCTCTTGTCAGTCTGATTTACAGAGACATTTGCAATCATTTATTTCTACCTGTGACATCTCCTCTACACAGCTGATGCAAATTAGCTGCAACTTTGCAGTAAGTTTGATTTACAGCTTTAGTCGAAACAGAGATTTGAGAGACACTGACTAACAACACTATGCTTCATTATCTGGGAGGTGTTCTTAAGAAAATTACTGTAAAGCCTTGCCTTTCATCAATAATGCAACAACTCTATCATTTTAACAGTTTTTGGCCTGGAGAAATAGAATTGTATGTGAGTCTATGTTTCATCTCATTGCTCTCTGCATTTGATTGCTCACGAACATATTTTTTTATTTGATTGCATGTCCCTTTGCCTGCTGCAGCCCTTGTCATTTATCAAGTGCCTCTCTGGGAGCATAACAAGAAGGAAATAACAGGAGAAATTGCTGGAATTACACAGCAGACCTGACAAAGTCTAGAAGGAGGAAAAATTGTTTGATGTCAACAGTAGACTGCTCATCAGCAGGTTTCTGTTATCCTATCGGTTAACTTGTTTCTCCATTTATGAGGAGTTGACAGAGACGCTGTGGATTTAATGCACTTTCTGTTCTTATATCAGATTTTCAATTTTGTATAGGTTCTTTTTTTTATCAATCCGATAACATTTAATCCCTTTCTGAAACGAATCCTCTTGCAGCACGATTCAAACAGGGTTTCTTTCATCAGCCTTGAAAATAAATATGGCTCAAGTATTATTCCCCTGAGCTTAGAAAGCTAAGGAATTATCTAGTCACGGGGTTAAAAATGATAAAAGGATTCTGTAGGGCAGATACAGAGAAACAATTTCCTTGAGCGGGGAAATACAGAACGAATGGACAGTGCAATTAAATTAGAAGTGGCAATTCAGGCATGGAATCAGGAAGCACTTTTTTACACAAATGCTATTGGAAATTACATTTCCGAAAGGCTATGGATGCTGGGCCAATTAGAGTTTTCAAGACTGTGATTGATGTACCCCAGCTATTGGTATCTTCTGAGTGGTTTCATTTCATTAAATTCAGTGAATTCTGTGTAGGGTACAGGGGCTTCATTAAATATTGTTTGAAACTTTGTTTTGTAACTGTCCATCATATCGGGTTCTCAAGAAAATTTGTCGAAAATAATAATAATGCACAAGTAACCATATTTAAATGTACATATTTTTAAATAGTACAATTGTTTTGTATCATATTCTTTACTTTTTGCTTTTTTTAAAAAGTCACCAGACTGGTTATTTTGCTTTTCTGTTTTATTTTCAGGAAATTTGACTGTGCTTTCATTTGATGGCTGGGGACTGTCTGTCAAAAAGTATGGGCTCGTGATTTATTCAACTTTTTTCTTTGTGTGCAGAAATGCTCGAATGTTGGCAGGTCGGTGCCAGACCTAGAGGTTTGAAACTTGACCAAATCGTTGATAGCTACCCGACAATAGGGGAAGTTACCGAATTGTGACCTATCCACAAAAGACAGGACAAATCCAGTCTGGTCAATCACCACACTCAATTCTCAATCATCAGCAAAATGATGGAAGGAGTCATTGACAATCCCATCAAGCAGCATTACCAAGGGGTAACCAGCTCATCGATGCCCAGTTTGGGTTCAAGTAAGGCCATTCATCTCCTGGCCTCATTACATGGACATGAGCTCTGATCATCAGAGGTCAAGTGAAAGCGACTGCCCTTGACATCAAGGCAGAATTTGACTGAGTGCGGGATCAAGGAACACTAGCAAGACTAGAGCCAATAGGAATCAGGTAAACACTTTACTAGTTGGTGTCATACCTAAGATATAGGAAATTGTTTGCAGTTGTTGGAGACCAGTCTTCTTAGCTCCAGGATATCTCTGCAGGAGTTCCTCAAAGTAGTGTCCCAGGCCAAACCATCTTCAGCTGCCTCATCAATGACCTTCCCTCTAGCATTAGGTCAGAAATTGCACAATGTTCAACACCATTCTTGCTTCCTCAGATGTGTAAACAGTAACAATCCATATGCAGCAAGACTTGGACAGCATCCAGGCTTGAGCTGAAAATTGGAAAGTAACATTGTGCTATACAAATGCTAGGCAATAAACATGATGTGCTCTCCCACTATCAACATCCTGGGGGTTACCACTGACGAGAAACTGAAGAGGACCAGCTATCTAAACACAGTGGCTGCAAGAGCAGATCTGAAGCTAGGAATACTGCAGTGAATAACTCATCTCCTGTTCCAAAGCCTGTTTACCAGCTGTGAGGCACAAGTCAGGAATGTAATGGAATGACTGGATGAATGCCTGGATGAATGCATCTCCAACAACATTTAAGATGTGTGACACCTAGTATCAAGCAGCCCACTTGATTGACATCACATCTACAAACACCAAAAGTGGCAAAAATAAGTCATTGGTTGTAATGTAGAAAACACAGAAGGCAATTTGCACACAGTAACTTCACAAACAGCAATGATTAACATGATCATGTTTTCATGACATTGGTGGAGGCGTAAATATTGACCAGCACACTGGGGAGAACTCCCAAGCTCTTCCTTGAATAATCTCTTTGGATATTTTCCATCCACCTGTAGAAATGGCCCTGATTAAATGCTTCAATTGTTATAGTGCCCCCAGCAATGCATGGCTGTATTAATCCGAAATTTTGTTTAAGACTTTACAGTGGGATATGAACACAGAACTTTCTGATGCAGAAGATTTGAAGGAGGCTATAGCTGCACAATTGATCACTCCTTGTTCTTTTGGAATATGTGAGTAAAGAAATCTTGCCTATCCTCTGAACCAAATCTATTAAAGTTTTCTTAGTGCTGCAACAGTCCCTAGTGTGGTTTATCAGTATTCAAGTTGGAGTTCAGCTAGTCTTGTTTAGACTTTGTCAGCTGGTATGTGAGCAACAAATTTTAATCTGAATTCAGTAAGAGAATATGAATTCCTTGTTTTCCATAAATATTGCTCAAAGCTCTCTTGAAGATATTTGCTAATGGTGGTATACAGTTCTGTAGTATATAGCAGTTCCCTGGTACATTGAAAGTGACCATGCTTCACAGCTCTTTGACCATGGGGAAAATAAAACTATTGCACATTCTTTGTTTATTCGCTGCTTACATTGTCTGACCTTTACAATTGTGGATCAGTGCATAATGATTTTTAGACGCTTTTTTCAAAATGGAACAAGCTGCATTGAAAGTTAGGGATGATAAGACTACTGATCCCAGTTTGAGGCCATTAATGCCAGGCAAGGACACTTAAAATTGAATGTTTGGTCACTACTCGAAACGTGCTATGGGCAGCAAGGCTGAAAATCCTGTCAGATGACAAAAAGCAAGGCGTATGTCTAAAGCAATGGTCTCAGCATTTCTATGGTTTCTCATCTTATCTGGCACCTGATATCAAAACAACAATGTTCAGTTATACTGCCTTCTAACATACCACAATGCTACAAGGCATAACTCAGGAGCATTAGCAGACAGTTAAACTGCCACCAAACTAATAAACAGATTTTCAAAAAGATAGATTTTGAGGTGCATTTTAAAGGATTAAAGGTAGAGAGACAAAGAGATTGAGGGGGAATTTCCAGAGCTCAGGGCTTGGGCAGCTGAGGACATAGCTGCCAATATCTTTATTTAAGCTACATTCTAAGCATCAAGTTTTTTTTAGTCTTTAATTTATGGGATGTGGAAATACCTGGCAAGACCAGCATTTATTGCCTCTCCTTTATCACAAATACGAAGGTGAGGCGGCTTCTTGAGAGTCAGGCACAATGTCACAGATGTACCCACAATGCTGTTGGTAATTAATTCCAGGATGTTGACCCAACAGTGATAGAATTTCAAGTCAGGGTGGCATGTGAGTTGGAATGTGGTGGTCCTCCCATGAGCCTACTGTTTTCATTCTTGTAGGCAATAGTTATTACAGACTTGGAAGATGCTGCCAAAGAAACCTTCATGATTTTTTCTATTACGCCTTGTAGATAGCATAAAGTTGAGCCATGATTCACTGATGGTGGAGTGCTAATCAAGACAATTGCTTCATCCTGGATAATGTTGAGTGCTCTTGAAGCTGCATTTAATCATTACACTTGTGGCTTGTGACTTGATCATGGTAGACAGACCTTGGAAAGTGCAGAGATGAGTTGTTGTGGTAAAGCAAAGGAAATTATGAATGTTCAAAAAAGAACCGAAGAATTTCAGAGTTCTTAAAAGGTTATAGGGCTGAAGGGGCTCGCTGAAATAGGAAACAGTAATGTCATGGTAATTGACCAAAATAATTAGGAATGTGCAAAAAGTACTGGCCTAGCCAGCGATGCCCATGTCCCATGAATGAATTAAAAAAAAGAATAAAGAGATAAAAATTTTAAAATTCAGATCTTTTATGAATGGCCTTCTGGTCAGGAATTCTAATAAGGTTGGAATCAAAAATCTCAACTTGTACTGGTTGACCCTTCATCAAATCAGCATCAAATGTACACATTGATGGTAAACACATTGGCTCAAAGCAATTAATTGTCCCTTGAGTATGAAAAATAAACAATGTAAGCAATCTCTCTTTAATAATTTGCACTACTGGTGAACGAGGCAAATAGCCAAGTTGTTCATGAGAGAAGCTATTATGCCGAAGAGGGAATTAAACATCGCTGCCCTAGCAACATTATCTGAACACCTCAAAAACTCATCACTAAAAGGTGATATTTCTTCAGACCTAACATCATTCTTGTTTTCATGTCATTTCACATCCAGGCAACTCGAAATAACAACAGCTCATACCGCCCAGTCTTGTTGCATTCCAGTTTCAAGTGCTTCCCTGCTACATATGAAATATTCATAGAAGAGAAATGGAATGAGGTGTATAAATGGAACAAGTCAATCAATGTCAATTCAGGGAAAACAGAGAATTTCATTTTCGAGACTTACACACCCTAAATATTTAAAAGGAGAGAAACTGCAGCACACTCTAGTATAGAGAGATCTATGTGTCCTTGTACGTGACACAAAATATGTTAACATGCAAATACAGCAAGAAACATGTTGGTCATGGTTGCAAAGGTTGGAGAAAAGAAATGGGGAAGTATTGTTAAAACTGTACAAAGATCACACTTGGAGTACTGTATCTAGTTTTAGTTATCCTACTTTAAAAAAGGATATATTTCTTGTTGAGGCAGTTCAGTTGGTTGATTCCTGAGACAATGGGGCAGGCTTGTGAAGAAAGGTCAATAGGTTCAGCCTGTGTGCTTTGGATTTTGGAAAGATGAAAGGTAATCTTATTGAAACGCACAAAATTCTAAGAGTGTTTGACTGGATGAGAGTTTCCCATCATTGGAAGTTGGAGTGACAGTTTTCAAAAAATCTCCTTTTACATGAATTCTTTCATGGAATGTGGGCATCAATGGATAGGCTAGGACTTCATGCCCTTTCCTAATTGCCCTTGAAATGAATTATAGGCAAAGCTGAGGAGATATTTCATCTCTTCATTAGGTTTTGAAATTCACTTCCACAGAGGGCAGTGGGGCTCTGTCATTAAACATATTCAAGGCTAAGTTAGACAGATTGTTGGTCTACAAGTGAATCAAAAGTTAACATGCAGGAACGTGGAAACAATACCACAATTGGATCAGCTTTTATCTGATTGAATGACAGAGTAGGCTCAAGAGGCCAAATAGTGTATTCCTACTCCTTTTTCCTATGTTCTATACAGCTCTGAGTATGACTTCTTTGGGGATTGTCTTCCGCTGAAGCATTAAAGACTCTATAGAAACCATCAACATGGGCTACATTACTGATCTCCTGCCAAAGTTCTGATGGGAGATTGGGTTGCAATCTCCCATCCACTTCTCAAGAAATTTCTAACCCCTCTGTCTCCTCCAGAGATGCTAATTGACCTGACCTCTACTCTCATCTGTAGAATCACAGAATCAAAGAATGGTTGCAGCACAAAAAGATGTCATTCAGTCTGTTGTATGTATGCTGGCTTGTTTTGCTATGCCAGTGTCTGCAAGAGCAACTCATTACTAGTGTGTAGCATTCCCCTCCCTCTTTACTCAGTCATGTAATTTTTTTCCCTCATTTGGTGCTTATCTAATTCCTATTTATAAGACATGATTGAATATCTCAAGCAAAGCATTCCCAATTCTAAACACTGCTGTGTACAAAGCTTTCCATGTTATGGTCACTTATTCTGCAGTCCTGTACTCTTTCTAAAGCCTTCACATCTTTCCTAACATGCAGTTCCTAAAACTGGACACTATTCTCCTGTTGAGGCTAAGCCAGAGTGTTATAAATGTTTCACCATAAATTCCTTGTGCTTCGATTTGTAGGATCAGCCATGATTGTATCAAATGATGGATCAGTCTCCAGGGACTGAATTGCCCACTTTTGTTCTGAGGTATTATATTCTTGTGTTCTATTGATGAAGCCCAAGATTCAGTCTAATCTGTTCAACGTGTTCACATGCCCTATTACCACCAACAGATTATGAATGAATGCCCTTGGTTTTTCAGGTTTGTTCCTGCACTTCCCCTTTAGAATTCTACCCTCACTGGCTTCCACCAAAATGAATCATCCCACATTTTGAATTGAATCTGCCACAAGTCCGTCCAGTTCCCAAGCCTGTCAGAGTTCCTTTAAAGTCTTTGTCTATCTTTCTCACAAGAACATAAAAATATAAGAACTCAGGGCAGGAGTAGGCAATTTAGCCCCTGGAGACTGCTCCACCAAGCTGACCTCATCTTGTCCTCAACTCCACTTTTCTGCCTACTCTCTATAAGCCTTCAACCGATTACTAGTTAAAAATCTGTCAGTCTCCTCTTTAGGTTTAGTCAATGTCCCTGCATCCTCTGCAAGTTGGGGTAGTGAACTCCCCAGATTCACAACCTTTTGGGAGGAGTAATTTCTCCTCATCTCGAATCTAAGTTTACTACCCCTTACCCTAAAACTGTGATCTCTCATTCTACATTGCCTGACAAGAGAAAATATCCTCTCATTCTTCCAAACTCCAGAGAGTATAGGCCTAGACTATTAAATCTCTCTTCATAAGACAAACCACTCATCTCTGGAATCAATCTAGTGAACCTCCTCTGAATTGTTTCCATTGCATTTACATTCCTCCTCAAGTAATGGGATACAAATTGTATGCAATAATCAAACTGATATCTCACTAATGCTTGGACAGTTGCCCCATAGCTCATAATATTTGTAAATTTTGTTTCATCTGCAAATGTTCAAATTATATCTAAGACATCAATATATATTAAGGAAAGCAATAGTCCTAATGTTGACCCCTAAGAAAACTTACTATATATCTTCCTTCAGTCTGAAACTCTCTGTTTCCTGACACTCAGCCATTTGTATTCACAAATGAAGTTGGAGAGCTTCAACTTCTCTGGCAATTATGTGATAGTTTTATCAATGTTTGGAAATGAATGAATATCATATTAAATGCATTGGCCTTATTAACCCTCGTATCTTATCATAAAAACTTAATCATGTTAGTTAAACAATATTTGTCTTCAACAAATCAATAGTGGCTTTCCTTAATTAATTTATACTTTTTTTTAATGACTATTACTTTAATCCCAGATGATCATTTCTAAAAGCTTTCTGGTCATAGCTTGGCCTGTATTACTGGATTAATCTTACAATGCCTTTCTTTGAACAAGGATGTAACATTTGCAAACCTCCTGTCTTCTTCCACACTTCTGAGTCTAAGGAGGATTTGAAGCTTATGACTAGTAGGCAAAATATTCTTACTTTACTTTTCTTAGTATCTTCAGCTACATTCCACCTGGCCCTGGTAACTTATGTACGGCTAATTATGTTATTTTTATGTATGGTCAATTTTTCTAATCTCCTTTGATTATCAGTGCGTAGCCCATGCATGAACTGGGTACTATCTACGCAGCTGGAATTTCTGCAGGTTGGGTGTTGGCGAGAAAGTAAAATAGAATAGGTGCCCTGTCCATTTTGTCTCAACCCCCTTAATACAAATGCCAAAATTGGCAGCCCACTCGCCATATGTAAATAAATTGTTAAGAGTCAATCCAGCAAATTACAAATTGAACACATTTGCATATTTCCTACACCATAATAAGATTGGCATGAGTCGCTGGTTGTATGTGGACAGCCTATGTGTTTTAAAACCTTAAAAACGTGCAGAAGGAAAAAAGATACAACCTTCTGGAAGATCCCTTTGTGTGAGATGAGTACCTCTGAGGATTTTGCTCTTACTTCCTTCCTACCCACAGGTTCTCTGTAACCCAATCCTGTTCTCGTTCACCCCTCTCCAAATTGGTCTTGTATTCCTTGCCAAATATCCCTGAATAACTGCCAGTTCCCATGTAGTCAAGTAACCATGGGCCCAAAATTGGGCATTCTAAATTGATTCTAAGCCAAAGAAACTGGGTCTGACAGAAAATTGGCCCAACTAACTATCAGCTACAGAGAACAGTCAAAACAAAATCAAAGTGGTCACAAAGATTCAAGGGAACCAGTTACAACCAGCCCAGTTGTGTATTGGAGAAGCTTTATTCAGACTTTCTGGCACCTTGACTGTCTGAGTACGTGTTCTTTACACCTCCCACTGTCCATGCAATAAATTGGACTGGTTTGATGATTCCTTCACTTTCCATACTTCAGATTTCTGCTCCTAATTTTGCCTGTAAGGAAAATGGTACCGGGCGGGCCTTGCAGAATCATGGAATTGCTTCCTGGTCAGCATGCAAGGTGATCTTACCCCTCTGATAATCCTAGACCTTCCTGCAAAACTTCTTAGTATTTCATTAGGACTTCCTTCAGGCAGACAACATCAAAAATGCTGAGCCAATCCAGGTGAATCTTTTTCAACTAATTTTGCCTCAGCAAGCTTGGACTTGAGCCTTTTACTACAATTGCTGAAGTTATCCCCTTTTCTGCAATATTCCTTAACTAAATCCCTCAACACTTGAAAGGTTTTAGTATCTGGTGCTTCAGAGAAAGTTAGGCTCCAAATGACCAAAAACGCTATGGATCCACAAGTTGTCAGGTGAATTACTCTTTGCTTTTCATCTGCCCCAATGTCATTTACTGAGAAAAATTAACGTATTATTTCCACATACTGGAGCCAGTCTTGACAGCAGGATCGATTGAGTCAAGCTTCCCAAATAACTGCATGATGCCAGGAGTGCTTACCGCAACTCAAAGACAATTGTTCTGAGGAAATCTCTTCATGTATGTACCTTTCTGTTATCACCACTGAAGTAACTCCACAGATGGAGGTATCCCATCACCAAGTCACTCTTTATTTACATGTGGAGAGTCCTTGACACTGATCCAGCTCCCTCAAGCCCTTAGACTGAATAGGATGCCTGACAATCCTGTTTTATCTGTCAGCCAGGGCCCCCTAATTGGATCAGATTAACAGCTCCAATCAGGGAACTCATACTCTAAGAAGTCTAAGAATTGATGGATTTAATTAAGGAATATCATGACCCTAAACATCCTCTAATTCTGAGATGCTATCAGTTTGACTTGGCAATTTGAGAATCAGGGGTATCCGTGTCGGGATTTTTGACAATTGGCAGAGGCATGTGACTTTGGGTTGAACCCTTAAAGAGATGTTGAGAGACTGTTTGGAATGTGGGATTACTAATGTAACTATGCAAAAGTGTCTACTGGCTGACCTTGTCACAATCAATATATTCACCAGATTGTGCTGGATTATTTGGATATTGTATTGTTACAAACTATACATTACTGGTGTCTGGAAGAGAATCTACCATAATAATGAAAAGAAACTGATGGAATGTTGGAATACTGCCCCAAATTAATCATCCAGGTAATTGCCTGCTGCAATTTTCAGATGCAATGTCTGTTGGGGTTGCTTTAGATCAGTGATCAACTGCTTGGTATCCTTCAATGGATATCAGAAATTAAAAACCCAAATTTTACAGCAATCTATTCTTTCATTTCCACAATGAGATATGAAAATCATGTAACAATGTAAGCATTTATATCCACGTAGAAGTAAAAGACTGTGTTTTCTTACATAGGAACATAGGGAGTAGGAACACATGATCCACATTCAACCCCTTGGGCCTGCTCCACCATGGATCTGTTTTTATTCACTCGTGGGATGTGAGTGTCTCTGGCTGGGCCAGCATTTCTTGCCTGTCTCCAGTTGCCTTTGAGAAGGTGGTGAGATGCCTTCTTGAACCGCTGCAGTTAACACACGGTAGGTCATCTCACAATGCCCTTAGATATAGATTCCAGGATTTTGACCCAGTGACAGTGAAAAAATGGCGATATATTTCCAAGTCAGGGAGATGAGAGGCTTGGAGGGAACTTGCAGGTGATGGTGTTCCTATGTATCGGCCACCCTTGTCTTCATCAATGAAATTGATTGTGGGTTTGGAGGGTGCTGTCTCAGGACCTTTGTGAATTTCTGCAGTGCATCTTGTGTGTTTAATGACCCTGCCCCAGCTACCTGATGAAGGAGCAGCGCTCCAAAAGCTTGTACTTCCAAATAAACCTGTTGGACTGTCACCTGGTGTTATGTGATTTTTTTAACACTTTCAAATGAAAGACTCCGCTACACCATTGCACTTCTTTCATTGCCCTGCTGATATTTGCAAATCTTCCCCTTTATTGAGTTCATCAAACTTAGATTTGACTTCAAGTAAATTGCTCAGTTTTTCATGACTTCAGTTGTAGAAGGTTGCCTGAATTCATTATGGATATTAACATGACTTTTAATCAGCAAGCATAGATCTTTCTCTCCTCTCTATTTGTTTGTCTTTTTGCAATTACTATTCAGAAGATTGCAGATCCCTGAGGTAATGCAAACGCAGATTAATAATCCCTTGCCACTTTCTGCTGGCATTCTATACACTCCGACATTTTAACAGAAATTAATGAAGAAAATGAGGTTGGTTCCTGCAAGCCCAGCATTATAATTGCTAGACTCTTGATTGACAGGCTAAGGATGAAAATTATCTTCGAAAAAGTATCAACGGACAGTCTCAATGAAGTACGTAACTGTCTGGAATGTAAGTGCACAGTGTTTTAAAAAATTCTCAAGGTCAGGTTCGTAGGAGAGTAGTCTGACACAGAACAAACGACCAAGAGGCGAGTCTGCTAGAATATGGGCATTTTATTCCCCGCAGCGTCGCCACAACTAGGTCTCATACAACGGGTCTGGCTTATACTCACTCTACATGTTACCGGAACTGGGAGCCGTCAGTTCTCGTAGAGCGGTTGCCAACAACCCACGCTCGGCGGTTAAACGTAACCCCGGAGCAGACTCACCGAACTGGAGACTTTTCCAGCTGATATACTCTTTTCCAGATATAAACATTCATGTGAACAGCAGAGCAAGGCTAAAAAACACATTCCATTCTGGTTACATACAGATAAGAAGATTCACACGGGGAGGTGTGTAATAAGATTCACACGGGACTAAGCAACACCTCCATTCTGGTTAGATTCACACATGTATTGGGACATAATTTTTAACCGTTTCACCACATTCCACTGCTTGGCCCAATACATGTGTTACATTATGATTCACACATGTATTGGGACATAATTTTACACCACATTCCACTGCTTGGCCCAATACATGTGTTACATTATGCTTAATTCAGTTCAATTCGTTTCAGTTAATTTCAGTTCAGTCAATTCAGTGTAGTTCAATTCAGCTCAGTTCAGGTCTGTTCAGTTCAATTCAATTGTGTTCAATTCAGTTCCGTCCATTTCAATTCAATTTAGCTCAGTTCCATTTTGTTCCGTTCAATTTGATTCACTTCAGTTCCACTCAGTTCAGTTCAGTTCAATCCCATTCAATTCTGTTAACTCCGCTTCAGCTTTTTGGACATGCCCACATCCTCCGCTGTACCCCAGGCAAGGGGTTCTTCGGCAGGACTGGGATCCTCTCTCAAACAAACTGCCACGTACATGCCCACATCCATGCCATCCCGGGACGGTCGGGACCTCCACAGTTTGTTCTTCTGGTTTCTTAGTCTTTTTCCAAAACATTGTTCTGTATCAAAATCTCTCCTCAATTGCGATTGACCCTGCTCGACTACACCAAATGTTTTAAAAAATTCTCAAGGTCAGGTTCGTAGGAGAGTAGTCTGACACAGAACAAACGACCAAGAGGCGAGTCTGCTAGAATATGGGCATTTTATTCCCCGCAGCGTCGCCACAACTAGGTCTCATACAACGGGTCTGGCTTATACTCACTCTACATGTTACCGGAACTGGGAGCCGTCAGTTCTCGTAGAGCGGTTGCCAACAACCTACGCTCGGCGGTTAAACGTAACCCCGGAGCAGACTCACCGAACTGGAGACTTTTCCAGCTGATATACTCTTTTCCAGATATAAACATTCATGT
This sequence comes from Chiloscyllium plagiosum, assembly GCF_037043375.1. Lineage (NCBI taxonomy): Eukaryota > Metazoa > Chordata > Chondrichthyes > Orectolobiformes > Hemiscylliidae > Chiloscyllium > Chiloscyllium plagiosum. Next base: position 33,937,233 of record NW_028270172.1, on the reverse strand, counting down.
GAACAGCAGAGCAAGGCTAAAAAACACATTCCATTCTGGTTACATACAGATAAGAAGATTCACACGGGGAGGTGTGTAATAAGATTCACACGGGACTAAGCAACACCTCCATTCCGGTTAGATTCACACATGTATTGGGACATAATTTTTAACCGTTTCACCACACACAGTGATCTTCCAAGCTCATAGATTGTAGAAGGATGAAAGCCCAAAGGGAAATATTCAACAGTGGCAAGATTGCAGAAAAATGAGAATGATGTATGCTAGTAAATAAAGATGTTACAAAAAGGAAGGTAAATCATACGAGAAAGCTGCTGTCACCTATTCCTATTAAATATTATACTTTCAAAGAAATCACCACTTGGAAATGATCATTTGATACTAAGATACTCAAGAGCAAAATATTTTGCCTTTGATCAACTAAGCCTGGAATACAAAATATGTTAAAAATGGATTTTTTTTTTTTAACTATCCTTACGGTCTCTGTACTGAAACCATGTTCCTCCCTCACATTGGCCCACTATGTGTCATGAGCTTTACTGTGTTGTACACCCATGTATCCTATTCCTGGTTAGTTTGCAGAAAAAGGAGCTCTGTGCCACCCTCCTCCTTCCCTTCACATAAAAATAAAAGTGCTGGAGAAACCCAGCAGGTCTGGCAGAACCTGTGGAGAGATAAACAGAATTAACATTTCGAGTCTGTTATGACTCTTTTTTAGATCTGGCAGTTCCAGAGCTTGGTGTCGAGGAAACCAAAGATATGAACACCAATGAAAATGGGAGATACTTAAGCTAAAATTAAGTATCTCAGAGGTTGTGAGACTGGAGGAGATTACGAGATAGGGAGGAGTAGGTGGGATTTGAAAACAAGGATGAGAGATTTAAAATCAATTTATTGTTTGACTGGAGTCAAAGTATGTTAGTGAGTACAAGAGTAATAGAGGAACAGGGCTTGTTGTGAGATAAGACATGGGTAGCAAAGTTTTGATGACCTCAGTTTTGATGGGTAAATGCAGGACAGCAGCCAGCAGTGTGTCAGAAAAATTGAATCTAATGATTTAAAAAGCATGACTGAGAGTGTCAGCAGCAGATGAGCTGGCACAGACACAAAATTTCCACGGAGGTGGAAATAGGTTACCTTAATGATGGGATGTATAGGAGGTTGGTAACTCATCTGAGGATCAAGTGTAACACCAAAGTTATGAATGGACTGGTTTAATCCATGATGTAAGATGTATTGTTTATTTATATTTTAATATAATTTACTTTATAATTTGGATTTTGAACTATTGGTATGTGGGTTTTGATCTATATGTTTGAGGAGGTTTAATGTTTAACTTGTTAGCACTTTTGGAGCCATGATTCTTAAAACCTAAGTGGCTAATCAGGGAATAAGTTACAAAACCCTCAAGATTGGGGCTTGAAAGAAACAGTTAAATTGATAGACATGACAGAGAAGCAAACTCTCTCTGGTACTATACTGTGACAGTGTTGAGATAGATAAGTTCTTTTTCTGAGTGTTTCAAACTCTTTAAAATTGTGTTACATGAAAATAGGATTTTATTCTTTTTAATCTATTTCACTTTCCTTTCCTTAGATTAATAAACTTCTGTTCTATCATTAAAACCAAATACCCTCACTGTAACTTTCTCACATGACTCCCATATAACTATTATGTCATTCATTTCTGTGAAACTACTCCTCTCTATTTTGGACATACTCATTGCCCGAGTTTCCATAGCCCTTGAGGTAAAGAGATCCAAAGGTTTACAACTCTTCCTTCCTCATTTCAGATCTAAATGGCTTGTCCCTTATTCTGAGACTGTGTCCCTAGTTCTAGATTCTCCTGCCAATGGAAATAAGATAGTTCATAGGTTACCTCTTGCCACCCTTCATCCGATTGCATTCCTTGGAGTTTAAATCACTGTGTTCAGAGAAGTAGCATTAAATAATATGATAAAAAGCTCTTTGATTAATTATATTGGGCGGAATCTTGCAGTGGCCTATGGGCTATGGTGAGAAATGCGGCAGAATCGCACACGAAGTCAATGAGGTCTATCTCAACATCACTACAACATTTAACTGGGTTCCAGGTAGCATATTGCATATTAAGATGGAATTGTTTTTTAACACATCATTAACTGTACATCTCACCTCACTAAAATGAACTTTTCCATTCTATCACCTTTCGCGATCAATCTCGATACCAAGAATTTATGATGTCGAAATCAGAGAATGTATCTGTGACTTCACCTTGCTGCTTACTCCAAAGGACATCCATGCTAGACACCAGGTACAAGTATCCCACCGACCACATGCAGCCACATCCAGGCTCATAACGCTGCTGTATTACCTTACCTTAGTGTAGGCATAAAACCAGGGAATATGTTATTAGCTGGCCTCAGTCAAATCAATGGAGATAATCCTCAGTCATGAGAGAGATCTCACGCAGCCTTGTGAAGAGAAACCCTTCATGAAATTTGACAAAATTGACACTTAGCAAAAGAGACAAATAACCAATTGAAATTGTGATTGAAAATTAAATGCCCTTTTTTTCAGCCTTCTCTCCAAATTTTGTTTGTTTCCAATTATTGACTCAGCCCTTTATTCCAGTAGAAATCTGGATATGGCAGATCAGATGATGAATGGCTTGGAAGGGACCTTGCAAGTAATGGTGTTCCCACGTATCTGCTACCCTTTACCTTCTAGATGGTTGCGGTTGTGGGTTTGCAAGTTTCTGTCTAAGGTCCTTTGGTGAACTTCAGAAGTGTATCTTGTTTTTATAAACACATTGCTTCTATTGAGTGTCAGATACTTGTAGATGTTTGTGGATTCGGTGCCAATCAAGCAGGTTGCTTTGTCCAATGGAGTGTTGTTGGAGCTGCACCCATCCAAGCAAGTGGGGAGTATTCCATCACACTCCTGACTTATGCTTTGTAGATTGTAGACAGGCTTTGGGGAGCGAAGAGATGAGTAAATTGCAATAGTATTCATAGCCTTTGACCTGCTCTAGAAGCCATTGTATTTATATAGTGAATCGAATTGAGTTTCTAGTAAATTGTAACTCCTCAGACTGTTGCTAGTGAGGGATTCAGTGATGATAACATAATTGAATATCAAGGGATGGTGGCTAGGTTGTCTCACATTGGAAATCATTATTGGCTGCATTTGTGTGGCACAAATGTTACTTGGCACTTTTCAGTCTAAGCCTGGATATTGTCCAGATCTAGCTGCATTTGACCATGGATCACTTCAGTATCTGAGGAGTCACAAATGGTGCTAAACATTGTGCAATCTCAGCGAACATCCCCACTTCTGACTTTATTATGGAGGGAAGATGGTTGAGCGGAGGACACTACCCTGAAGCAGAGATATCCTAGAGCTGGGATGACTGACCTCCAACAACCACAACCACCTTCCTATGTGCCAGGTATGACTCCAACCAGCGGGGAGTTCTCCCCTGATTTCCATTGATTCCAGTTTGGCTAGAGCACCTTTATGCCAGAGTCGGTTGAATGTGGCTGTGATGTTACTCTCACCTTACCTTTGGAAACTTGCGCTTTTGTCCATGTTTGAACCTTGGCTGTAATGAGGCCAAGAGCTGAGTGGCCCTGGCAGAACTCAAAGTGGACGTCAGTGAAGGGGCTACTGATAAGCAGATGCTGCTTGATAACACTATTAATGGCACCTTCCATCACTGATGAATGATGATCAAGAGTAGACTGATGAGGCATGAATTGGCTGGGTTCAATTTGTCCTGCTTTTTGCGTACAGAACATATTTGGGCAAGGCACTTACCACATTCTCAAGTAGATGCCAGTGTTGTAACTAAACAGGAACATCTTTGCTAGGGATTACCGCAAGTTCTGTAGTAAAAGTCTTCGATGTTATCGCTGGAATATTGTCAGGCCTTGTAACTTTTGCAGAATCCAGTGTCTCCAACCATTTCTTGAGATCACATGTAGTGAATCGATTTGGGTGAATACCTATAATTCTGGGGACCTCTGAAGGAGGCCAAGATGGATCATCCACTTGACATTTCTGGTACACGACACGATGTAAGGATTTCGCTTTGTGAAAACCAGACATCATCTCCACATGGACAATGTGGTGGTACCCTAACTACCTGATGCAACCCCAGTATAGCAGCAATGTGCTTTAGGACTCAACCAGCTCAAACACTAATGCTGCAGTGAAGCTACTCTTGGTGGTAGGCACTGAAATCCCCCATCCAGAGTAAATGTGCATCTTCACCACTCTCAGTGCTTCCTCCAATATTATTTAATATGAAGGAACACTGATTCATCAGCCAAAGGTGAAAGGGTGGTAGTGAGAAAGAGTTTTCCACGTCTATGCTTGGCTTGATGCCTTGACGCTCCAAGGTTTCTTAAGTCAATGTTGAGGACTCCCAGGTCAACTCCCTGCTGACGGTATATCATTGTGCTGCCATGTATCTTGTCCTGTTCTACCAGTGATGCCAGACAGACCTAGCCATAGTGATGCTGGCGTCTGGGAAGTTGTAAGGAATGATTCTGTCAGTATGACCATATTAGGCTGTTTCTTGTCTAATCAATGAGACAGCTCTCCTCATTTTGGCAGTAGCCCCCAGACATTAGTAAGGAGGACTTTGCAAGATCGACAAGGCTGATTTTGCTGTTTTCAATTCTGGTTCCTAGGTCAATGCTGAGTCAGTTTTCTCCTTTCTAGTCATAGAATCATAGTGATGTACAACACGAAACTGACTCTTTGGTGCAACTTGTTCATACTGACGAGGTATCCTAAATTAATCTAGTCCCATTTTCCAGCACTTGGCCCATATCCCTCTAAACCCTTCCTATTCATATACCCATCCAGATGCCTTTTCAATGTTGTAATTGTACCAGCCTCTACCATTTCCTCTGGCAGCTCAATTCATACACGTACCACCCTTTGTATGAAAACGTTGCTCCTTCGGTCCTTTTTAAATCTTTCCCCTCTCAACCTAAACCTATGCCTTCTAGTTCTGGACTCCCGCAACACAGGGAAAAGACTTGTCTATTTACCCTACCCATGCCCTTCATGATTTCATAAACCCCAATATGTCACCCCACAGCCTCCAACACTCCAGGGAAAACAGCCCCAGCTTATTCAACCTCTCCCTATAGCTTAAACCCTGCAACCCTGTAAATCATTTCTGAACTTTTTCAAGTTTCACAACATCCTTCCTATAGAAGGGAACCCAGAATTGCACACAATATTCCAAAAGTGGCCTAACCAATGTCCTGTACAGTCACAACATGATCTCCCAACTCCTGTATTCAATGCTCTGACCAATAAGGGAAAGCACATTAAACACATTCTTCTATCTACCTGAGACTCCATTTTCAAGGGACTATGAACCTACACTCCAAGGTCTCTTTGTTGAGCAAAACTTCCTAGGACCAGTCTAGTGTATTATGCAACTGAATTCTTTGTTGAGCCATTTCTGGGGACAGTTAAAGGTCAACTGAATTGCTGTGGATCTGGAACCGAATTAGATGACACCAGGTAATAATGGCACTTACCTTTCCTAAAGGACATCAGTGAAACAGATGGGTTGCTCTGACAATCAACAGTGGTCATCATTACACTCTTAATTCCAGTTATTTTTTAAATTCAAATTCCCCCATTTGCCATGCAGGTTTCAAGCTGGGTCAGATATATCTCTGAATAAATAGTCTAGTGATAATACGACTGGGACATCACCTCTACACTTGCTTCAGACTTCAATGTGATCTCCTCTGAACTACCCTAAGAGCTTTCAATCTCTGGATTATCTGAACTAAAATAACTTTGATTATTCTGAACTGAAAACAAACTAATTAAATTCAATGTTTACCTATCTGTTATAAAACACCACAGCAAAAACAATCTTCCACAGTCACTTATAGAATCATAGAGGCATAGAGTCATTTAGCTTAGAAACAGATCCTTCGACCCAACCATTCCATGCCAACCATAATCCCAAACTAAACTAGTCTCACCAGCCTGCACTTCACCCATATCCCTCTAAGCATTTCTTATGCATATACTTACCTAAATGTCTTTTAAACATTATAGCTGAACCTCCATCCATCACTTCCCCTGGATGCTCATTCCACACATGAACCACTCCCCATATAAAAAAATTGTCTCTTGTGTCTTTTTTAAATCTCACCTTAAAAATATACTGCCTAGTCTTGAAATCTTCCACCCTTGGGAAAAAGTACTTGCCCTTCACTTTGTCCCTCCCCCTCATGGTTTATAAAACTCTATAAGGCCACCCCTCAATCTCCTTATCTCCAGTGAAACAGTCCCAATCTATCCAACCACTTTTTATAAAACAAACCTTCCATTCCCGACAACATTCTGGTAAATCTCGTCTGAACTCTCTCCAGCTGAATGATATCCTTCCCATAATAGGGTGACCAGCACTGGATACAATACTCCAGAACAGGCCTCACCAACATCCTATGCAACCTCAACATTACATCCCAACTCCTATACTCAAAGGTCTGAGCAATGAAGGCAAGCATGCTAAATGCATTCTTATCCACCCTATCTATATGTGATGCCAACTTCAAAGAATTTTGTACTTGAACTCCTAGGCCTCGCTGTTCTACAACACTACTTGAGGCCCTACTTTTAATTGTATGAATCCTGCCCTTGTTTGTTTTACCAAATGCAATATCTAAATTAACCTCCACTTGCCATTCTTCAGCCCATTGACCTAGTTGTCAAGATCTCTTTGTAATCTTAGATAACCTTCTTCACTGTCCCTTGTATCACCAACCAATCTTGATATCATCCACAAACTTACTAACTTTGCCTTCTATATTCTCATCTAAATCATTTCAATCACCTGCTTGACGTGGAATGCTGGATTAAGGTCACTGCTACACAAGGACGTTGAATTGATTTTATTTTAAAGAAAGCCTCAATGAGCCACATTCATCTGCTTTTATAGAATTGAATATCATTTTTGGAAAGTGAATTTTGCCATAAATATGTATCTTTCATCATGTCCTTTAGAGGCACAAAATCAACTGAAAATGTGATACAACCACAGCTAACAAGAGAAGTTAAATACTGTATTAGATCAGTAAAGGAGGCTTATAAAGTTTCCAAACAATTAGTAAGGCTGAGGATTGGGAACATTTTAGAATCCAGCAAAGGAAGACTTAGAAAATAATATGGAAAGGAAAATAGAGTATGAAAGTAAACTGGCAGAAAAATAAAAACAGACTGCAGCAACTTCAAGAAATACATGAAATGAAAAGATTAGCAAAGACAAAAAATGCATGCCCAACACAGGCAAAGGTAGCAGAACCTACAAGAGTAAATAGGGGAACCTGAAAATGGCAAATAAACTAAATAAATACAACATACTGAATCTTACTTGTTTGGCCAAGTCTGAGTTTTTTGGATAGCTTTCTACCTTGAGGTCTAAAGAGTTTTCTCACCAACTTGCTTTACCAAACTCACCTCATTAACTACTTAGGCTGCCCCTATGGTGTTCCTTAAGTCCAATTCTGGTCCTATCTTCACATGCAGTGCTCACGGAACACCTCTACGTTCAGCAGATATCCACCAAAACACCAGCAGATATCCACCAAAACACCATTGTCGGCACAATGTTTTTAATCAAATATTTGGCGATTGTTCACCCAGATGAGCGTTGGCAATCTAGTGTTACCCCTCATTAGCAATGTCTTGGCACAATAGCCATTTACAATCTCATTCTCTCACCCTTGTGACATTTTAACCAGCAGACATACCTGCATCTGGGGGAAGCTAGTTATACTGCTGAATCCTACTGCCTGGACTGCAGCACTGCTCTCATCATGGGGCATTGAAATTAACCCATATGATCTCACACAGATGGCATTGGCCAATGTCATGCAGTTCTGAAGAAGAGTCACTGGACTCGAAACCTTAACTCTGATTTCTCTTCACAGATGCTGCCAAACGTGCTGAGCTTTTCCCACAATTTCTGTTTTTGTTTCTGATCTACAGTACCCGCAGTTCTTTCAGTTTTTATTTGGCCAATGTCATGATGCATTTGTGGGTGCACGACTGACAGGGCACCTATCAGTCTCTGGAAGGAGGCAGTCACATTGAAATTTAGACCAGCTATCATCTTCACACCCACTTCCTCAACCCTCATCCAGCACAATTCCACCAAATGACCCAGGACATAAGTTGCTTCTGTCAGCACTGTGCCTCAACCTTCCCTACGAAATGGAATACTTGCAAGCCATCGCCATCTGAGGAAAAAGGCACTCACTGTCCAATCTATCTAACCTACTTGATATGTCTCAATTAAGTCATCTCTCAACCTTCATCTCCGTAACGAAAACAGCCTCAAGTCCCTCAGCCTTTCGTCGTAAGACCTTCCCTCTATGCCAGGCAATATCCTGGTAAATCTCCTCTGAACCCTTTCCAAAGCTTCCACATCCTTCCTATAATGCGGTGACCAGAACTGTATGCAATACTCCAAATGTGGCCACACCAGAGATTTGAACAGTTGTAGCCTGATCTCATGGCTCTGAAACTCAATCCCTCAACTAATAAAAGCTAACACACCGTATGCCTTCTTAACAACCCTATCAACCTGGGTGGCAACTTTCAGGGATCTATGTACGTGGACACTGTGATCTCTCTGCTCATTTACGCTACCAAGAAACCATTAGTCCCGTAATCTGCATTCCTTTTACTCTTTCCAAGGTGAAACACCTCACACTTTTCCGCTAACTCCATTTGCTACCTTTGAGCCCAGCTCTGCAACTTATCTCTGTCTCTCTGTAACCTACAACATCCTTAGTCACTATCCACAACTCCACCGACCTTAGTATCATCTGTAGATTTGTAGATTTCACATTGCTACAATTTTCATGGAGGAAGACACAAAAAAAATCTCAAAGAAACCAAATAGTGGCAAGATTTTTTTTAGAAAAGTAAACAGGACTGAAAGTTGAGCAATCCCCTGGACTTCATGGTCTTCATCACAGAATTTTAAACAGTTGGCTGTAAAGATGCATTAGTAGTCATGTTCCAAGATTCTAAAGATTTGGAAATAGATTAGAAAATCTGTAAACCCTCTATTAAAAAAAAGAGTTCAAGAGAAAACGGGTAACTACAGGTCTGTTAGTCTGACTTTAGTAGTAGTGAAATTACTGAAATCTATGTCAAAAGATGAACTAAATGTCCAGCTAGAAAATAATGGTAGGATCTGGCTGGGTCAATGTGGAGTAATGAAAAGAGAGTCATGTTTGACAACCTGTTAGAACTTATTGAGGGTGTAATGAGTAGAATAGATAAGGGGGAACCTGAGGAAGGAGATACTAGTCAACGATGGAGTGCAGCAAATAGTCACCAAACTGAATCCTGGAATGGTAATGTTATGAAGGTGTAGAAGTACCTTTCAGAGAGTGAAGGACTTGGCAAGCACACTGAGTGCTGGAAGATTTACAATGTAACATTTGGTTCAGAACAGATAGCACTGGCTGAGTTGCTATGAGTCAAAAACAAATTTGAATTCGGCCAATCAGTTCAAATTATACCCCCCAAAAATACCAAACTCCAATCAAGTTTGAATTTAGTATATTGACAATCTTAAAAGCCAATAACACAATCCAATGCTTTGGTGGGGGGGGGCTCGTTGTCGGAATTTGAACTGGTTTGGACAGATTTGAATAGGTTTGGGGATATAAAAAATCCCAACAGATTTAAACACTTGCAGATAGTGTCCTAGATCTTTAAATAAGGCATAGTTGAGACAATTTGTTTAATTTCAGTGACTTGTGGAGATGAAATTAAAAGTGAGAGAAATGACTCTTAAAACTGCTAAAGAGGTTCTGGGATTTGAAGATGATTCTCAAATTTGCCAAGGAAGTTTAGAAGGAAAGAAAATGGCCATATGTTTAGAATTAGTAAATAAGTTAGATTTGGATTTAACCAAAGACAAAAGTAAAGTTGACATTGTAAGGGAGTGACTCAAACACTTAGGTGTGTCAGAGAAACAGACAAGTGTAGTCGAGGTAGAAAAACTTAAATTACAATTGAGGAAAATGGAGTTAGAAGATAAACAAAGAGAGAGAGAGAGGAGAGAGAGGAAAATGAATGAGAAAGAAAGTTCTTAGTTGAGCAAAAAGACAATTTGAACTTGAGAAGTTGTGACTTAGTCGGCAGAGTCAAGTTAATAGGATGGAGATTAAAAGAGAAGTTAGTGATATACATAAATGTTAAAACTCTGCCACACTTTAATGAGAAAGGTGTTGAAGCATTCCTTATTTCATTTGAAAAATTGGCTAGGCACATGAAGTGGTCCAAGGATTTATGGGTAATGCGAGTTCAGACTAAACTGGTAGGCAGAGCCAGTGAGGTATTCACCACACAGTCAGATGAGGGGTCAAGACATTATAAAGAGGTCAAACAGGCTGTTTTTAAGTGCTTATGAATTGGCACCAGAAGCATATAGACAATGGTTCAGAAACACAAAGAAGGAATTAGGTCAGACATATGCTGAGTTCAAAAGAAATAAACGTAGTCATTTTGATTGATGGATGCGTGCTTTGAAAATTAATAGGACCTTTGAGGCTTTAAGAGAGATTATTTTGCTGGTGGAGTTTAAAAACTCATTTTTAGAGATGGTAAGTATTCATGTAGAGGAACAGAAAGTTCAGGAAGTGAGAAGGGCAGCAGAATTAGCAGATGAGTACATGTAGATGCATAAGACAAGCTTCCAGTCAGAATTTCATTCTGTGAGGGATAGAAGTTGGGAGAATGGGAGATCCTACACTACTAAACCAAGAGTAAACAGCACTGATAAGAATTTACCACAGGATAAAAAAGAAGCCCAAGGAAGTGCAAAAGCGGGAAAAGGCCTCAGATGTTTCCACTGTGGTAAAGTGGGACATGTAAAGTCACAGTGCTGGTCATTAAAGAAAGGCACTGTGGGAAAAGATATGGTAAAAGAAGCTAAGCCAGTGGCATTAGTGAAGGTGGTAAAGGAGACCCCAAGGAGAGCCAAGGAACTGCAGGGGAAAGTGCACAGCCAAGGCAGGGGCTGGGTATGGACTTAGTACCTGATCTCTACAAAGAACTCACCTCTATGGGTAAAAAACAGGTGGAGAAGGACAAGGAATTATAATTTTGAGAGGTAAAGGATCTAACCAATCACTGATAGTAAGAGATGAGTGAAGATGCACTCTTTCTAATCTGTAACCTGAGAGTGTGGTAATTTGTGGAATTGATAGATAAAAGTTTAGCATTCCCTATGTAAGATCAGGTTGGAGTGCCAACTCAAGACTAGGGATGTTACAGTGGGAGTGATTGACAGAGTGTCAGTTCTAGGAATTCAGTTTGTTCTTGGCAGGATCCAAGGTGGGAGTGACACCCCTTGGTGTGGAGAAGCCCAAAGAGGCCCAAGAAACTGAGGAGTTAAAACAGAGTTATTCTGGTATTTTCCCAGATTGTGTGTAATCAGATCCCACTATCATAAGTCAAAGCACAAAGCGAAAAGTAAAGAAAAAGGTGAAGGCGCTAAGGTGCAGCTAGCAGATATTCTACTTGACGTAATGGTGTAGGTAAAACCAGAACAAGCAGAGGGTCATACAGAAATGTTTAGTCCTGAAAAGCTAAGGGACTTGCAACAGCAAGATCTGACAATAAAAGATGTATATGTGGATGCGTACTCCAAAAAGGAGGCAGAGAATACTCCGAAGAGTTATTATCTGAAAGATATAATCCTAAACTGGAACTGGAGATCATGGCAGGTTAGTGCAGAGGAGAAATGGGCCGAAGTGCACCAGATTGTGTTACATGTGTTCATGTAACACATGAACTACCTGTAGGAGGTCACCTAGGGGTACGAAAGACTCAGGCTAAGGTACAAAAACAATTTTATTGGCCTGGAAAGACAAGGATGTGATTAACTTTTGCCGTACCTGTAAAACGTGCCAAATGGTAGGGAAGCCACAGGCGGTAATAAAACCAGCACCTTTGTTGCCAATTCCTGCATTTGAAGAACCTTCCATGCAGGTTCTAATTGATTGTGTAGGCCCCCTCCCGAGAACAAAAGTGGGAACAGTACTTGTTAACCATAAAGGATGTGTCTACCAGATTTCCGGAGGCAATTCCATTACAGAGTATCAAGGCATAAAAGATCATAGAGGAGTTAGTAGCTTTCTTCACATAGTATGGGCTACCCAGAGAGACTCAGTCGAACCAAGGGTCAAATTTTACTGCTAGCCTGTTTAAGGAGGTTATGGATAGCTGAGGTATACAGCACTTTAAATCCAGTGTGTATCATCCTGAATCCCAGGGAGCTTTAGAAAGGTGGCATCAGACCTTGAAGACCATGTTGAGAGCATACTGTCAGGATTACCCGAATGATTGGGATAAAGGTATCCCATTCATATTGTTTGCCATTAGAGATGCCCCAAATGAATCTACTCAGTTCACTCCCTTTGAGTTAACATTCATAAGTGAGAATCCCTTTGAAATTAATTAAAGAAAAATTGACAGGATCACAGTCAGAGATTTCACACTTAGATTATATATCGGAGGTGAGGGAGAAACTAAATTGAGTAAGTGAGTTAGCTAAACAGTACGTAAAGAGGGCAGAGTGTCGAACGAAGCAGGTGGCAGATAAAAGCACTGAGACTCGGACATTTTCCCCAGGGGATGACATGTTAGTACTGTTACCAGTGGTAGGAGATTCCTTCGATGTCAGGTTTAGTGGTCCCTAACAAATTGAGAAAAAGTTGAGTCAGGTGAACTCTCTAGTAAAGATGCCAGATAGACAAAAAAGGTATTGAGTATGTCATGTGAACATGTTGAAACCGTATTATATTGAAGAACTGGAGAAACAAGTGTTAGTTACTGCCCCGCAGAGTGAGGAATCAAATCCAGATGATGTGGATTTTGATGTGCCTCAAAATAGATTTAAAGATGACGTCCTTGAGGAGTGGGATAGGTTAGTAAGCTATCTGTTTCAGGAGCATACAATGCAGCTGAAAGATTTGTTACTCCAGTTTAAGGACATATGTAAGAATCAGATGGGGAAGACTAATGCTATTGTACATGAAGTAGACGTAGGGAATACTGCTCCGATAAAACAACACCTCTATCGGTTTAATTCTTTAAAAGCCAGACAGATCCAGATGGAGGCGGAAGCCATGTTCGACGAGGACACATTGAACAAAGCCAGAATGAGTGGAGTTTGCTGATCATCTTCGTTCCCAAACCGGACAGGACTCAACGATTCTGCGTGGATTATCGGAAGGTCATCGCTGTTACAAAATCGGACTCATATACAATTCCTAGATTGGGGGACTGTATCGAGAAAGTTGGACAAGCCAGTTACATCACCAAGTTGGACTTAATGCGTGGTTTATCAAAGACAGTGAAATAAATTTCTGCGTTTGTAACCCCAAATGGGCTATATCAGTTTAAGGTGATGCCCTTTGGAATGAAGAACCCACCCGCCACATTCCAAAAATTTGTGCTCAGAATTGTGGCTGGGTTAACAAACTGTGCAGTCTATTTGGACAATGTAGTGATCTTTAATAAGTCCTGAAAAGAACACATGGTACAGTTGGAAGAGCTCTTTGAATGACCACGAGAAGCAAAACTGGTGATAAACTTAAATAAAACTGAATTCGCAAAAGCAGAGGTGATGTTCTTGGGTCATAACATCGGTCATGGAAGGTTGACCCCAGGGAACGCAAAGGCAAAGGCCATCAAGGAATTTCCACAACCAACCTTGAAGAAAGAGGTGCTTCGCTTCTTAGGACTCAGTGGATTCTATCGGAAGTTTGTTCCAAACCTTAGCAGTGCTGAAGAAGAACACAAAGTTTCAGTGGACAGAACAATGCCAGGAGGCATTCGACCATTTAAAAGCCATAATAACCACCAAACCAGTTTTAGCTACATCAAACTTTTCAAAACCTTTTAAAGTCACCATTGATGCTAGTGGCATTGGAGTTGGTGCTGGACTCCTATAGGAAGATGAGGATGGGATTGAATTGCCAGTTGGTTACTTTTCAAAGAAGATCACTATCCACCAGAGGAAATATTCCACAATTGAAAAGGAACTATTGAGCTTAGTACTGGTCTTACAACATTTTAATGTGTGTGTCACAAACAATGTGTTGGAGACATTGTGTACACGGATCACAATTTGCTTACATTCTTAGAACGCTTTCAAGACAAGAATATGAGACTATTTTGTGGGAGTCTTATGTTACAGGCTTTAAATTTAAAAAGCATACGTGTTGAGGGTCGTAAGAATATAGTTGCAGATGTGTTATCTTGGATTTTTTAATAGATATTTTTATTGAAAATTTAACATATTTTTACAAGTTTACAAATAAAAAAACCCAAGTATAAACATTGATATACAATTAAATCTTAAATTAATAGTAACCAAAATTTATCAAACAAAAAAAACCGAGAGAAAAAAACAAAACTCAACTAACTACTAATCTAACCTACAACTAACCATAGTGTATAATTAAGTCTCCTACATTATTCAACGAAGAGAAAAAAAAACCGACGGATAACACAGAAATTGAGTAGTGAGATACATGCTCGGAATGTATTAACATCAAATCATAACAAAACCTGTATTCGTGCGGGATTCCTCTCCCAAGGTGCCCCGGATCGGCCAGGTTCACTATCTCAATTAAATAAAAGCCCTTGTTAGGATGGCCGAAATATCTGTATTTGTGTAATTCAAGAAAGGGCTGCCATATTTTATGGAATAATTCGGTCTCTCGGTGCACCATATTTGTAAGGAAGTCAAGGGGAATACATTCCATGATTATCTGTGCCAATTCGAAAGTCCAGGGGGGCCTTCAGCCACCCAGTTTACCAAAATATTTTTCCTTGCACAGAAAGAGAGAATAGAAAATAATCTCTTCCCATGCATATCCAGGGAGGGTAAGTTCGAAAAGCCCAAAAGGAGAGATACAGAGTCCACTCTAATTTCCGTTCCTAAGATTTCTGTCAGAGCACTTGCTACTTTAGTCCAATATCTACAGATCTTATGACAGGTCCATAAGCAATCTACAAGAGTGCCCACCTCTATTTTACATTTGGGACACATTGGAGATGCTCCTGCCTTAAATTTTGCCAATCAGTCCGATGCTATATGGGCCCTATGAAGTATCTTCAACTGAATAGCCTGAGTTCTGTTGCAGATGGTGATTCTTCTGGCGTTTTCCCAATTGTCATTGCACGTTTCTATAGAGATTTCCAGTCCCAAATCCTGATCCCATGTTTTAAGCAGATTGTTTATATCTCCCGATACTTCATTATGTAATAAATGATAAATAGTGCTGACCGTAGATACCCCCATTGGCCATATCACTCTATGTTCTCTATCTGATTTATAAAGACTATCTAATAACGTAGTCTTCTTCTGTATGTAGTCTCAAATTTGGAAGTATCGAAAGAGGTCTCCATTAGGTAATACAAATTTCTGATGCAGCTATTCAAAAGACATCAGGACCCCTTCTTCAAACAGATCCGCTAAACAGGAGATATCCCTGGATCTCCAGAGTTTGAAAGTGACATCTGTAAGCCCCAGTTGAAACCCCCATGCTCCCACTATCAGAGTATAGGGGGATGTTTTATGTGAGTTGCCCTCATTTTGCCGCATTATATTCCAAGCTTTAATTGTATTTAGTATTATAGGGTTTTTACATTGATCCGTGATGATTTTCCTTTTGTCTGAAAACAAGAGGTTAATAAGTGGGCATTTTACTTGAGAAGCCTCGATGTCCAGCCAGATTGATTGTGGGTCAGACAAGACCCAGTCGGCTATGTAACCTAATAGGGAACTTAACTGATATTACCTTAAATCTGGGAAGTCCAATCCTCCCCTTTCCTGTGGAAGCTGTAGCTTCTTCAGCTTAATGAGGGGCCGTCTATGATTCCAGATAAAGGAACCCAACCAGCCATATAACTTATGTAGTGCTAACCTCGGCAGCATCACCGGGAGCATTCTCATAGGGTATAGGAGACGGGGCAGGAGATTCATTTTAATTAGTGCTATTCTGCCTAACCAGGAAATTCGGAAGGTCTCCCCATTGCTGGAGGTCCTGCCTTATCCTTTTCAGTAAATGCACAAAGTTAACCTTGTATAACTGACCAAATACTGGGGTGATAAAAATGCCTAAATATAAGAAACCCTCCAGGGACCACCGAAAGGGAAAGTGGGATCCGTCCAATAAGTGGGGTGTCATAGCAAGGCAGCCCATTGGCATAGCCTCCGATTTTGAAAAATTAATTTTATAGTCTGAAAATGCACTAAATGTATTAATAACTTGGATTAGGCTAGGTATGGACATCAAAGGATTACTGAGGAATAGAAGAACATCATCTGCATAAAGGGTAATTTTATGTTTACCTGTACCAATCCTCGGGGCCGTTATATTAGGAACAGCCCGTATAGCTTCTGCTAGTGGCTCAATTATTAGCGTAAATAGCAATGGCAAAAGAGGACATCCCTGATGGCAGCCCCATACACACTGAAGCTATCCGAGCCAAATCAATGGGTAATCACAACTGCTTTGGGATCATTATACAGTGTTGAGACCCATTTCGTAAACATCTTTCCAACACCAAATCTTTCCAATGTGTAAAACAGATATGACCATTCAACCCTGTCAAATGGCTTTTCCGCGTCTAATGAGACTACTACACCTGGTATCTATCCCTGATGGCAAGCTTGAATCACATTCAAAATGCTTCTAACATTATTGGATGATCTACAGCCCTTAATAAACCCAGTCTGATCCTCCTTTATGATATGTGGCAATACCCTTTCTAGCCTCAATGCTAACTTTTTAGAAAGGATTTTAAAATCTACATTTAGCAAGAATATTGGTCTGTATGATGTACAATCTTCCGGGTCCTTTCCTTTTTTGAGGATAAGAGAGATATTTACCTCTTTCAGCGAAGGCGGGAGACAACCCTGACTGTATGAATAGTTATACATGTCCATAAGTGGACCAGCCAATATTCCTGTAAATTCTTTATAGAATTCAGCTTGAAAGCCATCTGGGCCAGGTGCCTTACCGCTGTGATGTTGCCTGATTGCGTCAAGTACTTCTTGGATTGTTAGGGGAACATTCAAGACCGGTACCTGTTCCAGAGTTAGGTTTGGAAAGGTCAGGTTTTTAATAAATGACTGCATCCTCCTAGTTCTGTCTTGGCAATCCTGCGATTTATATAAATCAGAATAAAATTTTCTAAAGATTGCGTTAATCCTTTTATGATCATGAGTCAGAATACCCATACTTTCCTTGATAGACGTGATAGTTTGAGGGGCCTTCTTTTTCTTCGCAAGAAATGCTAAATATCTACCAGGTTTATCGCCAAATTCATATAACCTTTGTTTTGCAATTAATATTTCCCTCTTAGCCGTTTGGGTAAGCGTGGTGTTTAGAGCTGTCCTAAGGGCCGTAATCCTTTGTAATTTGATAATAGAAGGTCTGTTTCAGCTGCTTTTAAGCGAGCTTCGAGCAGACGCTGTTGTTCTCCCTTTAATTTTTTCTGGGTCGCTGAGTATGAGATGATCAAACCTTGCGCGTAAGCTTTGATGGTCTCCCACATCATTGATGGGTTGCTAGCCGTACCTGAATTAATTTCTAAAAAGGTTTTACATTCTTGAGAGAAGTACTTTTCAAATTTACTATCTTTCATCAGAAAGGGGTCCATACGCCAGTGCCGGGGGGATGTCGCATTGTTCCTCGCCTTGATTTCCATATATACAGCAGTGTGATCAGAAATTATTATACTGCCTAGTTTACAGGATGATATGGAATTTTAAAAAATTGAGGGGGCAAAAAACATATCGATTCTGGTATGATATTTATGTGGATTGGAGTAAAAAGAAAAATCTCTGCCCTGTGGATGAAGGCATCTCCATACATCTACTAGTCCTAATTCTTTGTTCAAATCCACCAATTGTCTAGATCTGGGAGATATTCCTGCAGTAGTCTTGGGAATCCTATCTATTTCCGGGTCCATAATACAAATAAAATCTCCCCCTATAATTGTATGATGAGCACCGAGAGCCATCAATTTTGAGAAGGCTTCCGTTATAAATTTAAAAGGATGTGCCGGGGGGAAATACAAATTTAAGATCCCATATTCTTCTCCATTTATAAGGGCTTTAATCAGAATATATCGTCCAGATTTATCTTTTATCTGATTTAGGATTTTGAAAGGGAAATTTGTCCGAATAAGAATAACAACTCCCCTGCTTTTTGAGCTGAAAGAAGCAAAAAAGGCCTGATCAAATCCACCCTGTCGTAATTTCAAGTGTTCTTTATCCAATAAGTGTGTGTCCTGTAGGAGAGCTATATCAACCCTTTCTTTCTTGAGGTTTGATAATATTTTCTTCTTTTTGACTGGTGAATTACTCCCCTTGACATTCCAGGTGCACCATTTAACCGACTGATTAACCATAATCGTCCGGGCAAGTTCAAGACCCCTCGGGAGGGGAAACCCTATCCAGAACATCCCGAGCATAGAGCATATAAAATTCACAAAAATAAAGGATCTTTAATACACTCACATCGATATAATAAAAAACTATTTCTAAATAAAAAAAATAAAACGTATTTAAATGGAGGTTTTCCCCCTTGTTCCCAGGGGGTATCACTTCCTTTCCAACAGTCCATCGTATCCTCTCCCAACCAGTGCCCCACTCTTGACCCAGGCGCTCCGCGATAGGATGAAGAAAATTCAAATATACTACAGAGCTAGAGTTAACAGTCAGCACCCTACGCCCCCCTCCCCCACCCACACCTGGATATATTTGGTAATGTTAATACCATGTATAAACATATATAACTATAAAATTACAACCTCAACAAGTAATAATTAAATATAATAATACAAAATGATAGGGGAAAACAACCCCGCTCCGAAAGACAGAAATAAAACAGGATAAGGTAACCACCTCCCCCCACCAACATTAACTAGACCCCCCCGGCCTATATATATATATATATATAAAAAACAAAAGGGGAGAAAATAGCTAAGTAGAGAACAAATAAATAAATCCCTCTCCCCACCCCCTGAAGATAATATTAAACAGTAAGGTAAAAAAAGGGATTAATATAAAAAAAGGGGGTGTAAACTGGGGTGGGGGGAGAGCAAAACAACATCAATTAACTTGTACAATTTATCTAAGAGAGTCCAAAAATTCCTTGGCCTTTTCCGGCAATCTGAAGTTATATACGGACCCTTCATGGTTAAAGCGTAGCGTCACTGGGTAGCGCAAGGAGTACTGAATATTTAAGTCCCTTAAACACTTCTTCACTTCATCAAACGCCTTTCTCTTTCGGACCAGAGCTGGGGAAAAGTCCTGGCATAACATAATCTTGGATCCTTTATAAATCATGATTTGGGGATCTTTCCCAAGATTTCTGGAAGCTTCCAACAGCATCTGCCTCTCCTTATAGCTCTGCAGCCGGAACAGGACCGGGTGGGGGCGCTGGTTCGAGTCGGGCCTGCGTTTTGCAACCCGGTAGGCTCATTCCACCCTTACCTGGCCTGATCCAGCCTCCAGATTTAAAAGCTGTGGAAGCCACTGTTTGAGAAACGCTGTAAGCTGGCCTTCCTCTTCCCGTTTGGGAAGGCCCAGCAAACAAATATTTTTTCGGCGACCTCGATTCTTGAGGTCATCAATGTGATTCTCTAAGGTCCGGACTTGCTGTTTGAGAGTCCAGACCCGATCCACGGCCGATTCTGCTGTAGTTTCGGAGGTCGTGGCCTTTAGCTCCGCCCTCCCGACTCGGCGCTCAATTTCCTTGATGTCTCGGTCGTGCTTTTGTAGCGCGGCTGAGAGTGAGTCCCATCAACTCCGGGACTCTTCAATGAAGGCATCGATCTTTGCATCGGGTTTAGAGATTATTTCTGCAAGGCTCGCCACCGTAGGTAAGTCCCCCGGGGCTGCTGCGGAAACTCAGCTGCAGCTGGGGAGGGTGGGGAGGGGCTCCTGCTTGCTGAGAACTGCGGGCTCCCTTCCCTTTAGTCATTTTTACTGGAGATTAAATTGGTTAAATGCAGTAGTAAGCAACTAATTACATTAAGTAAAAACTATTTTGAATGATTTGGTGAGTGTGGTGGGGTGGGTGGCCCACTTTGCCCAAGTCTTTGGAGGAGCACTACAGACTCAGACTTGCTGGGTCACCGCCATCTTGGATCCCCCGTTATCGTGGATTTAACTGATAAAGTTTGGATAAGATTTTATTTATTTAATGTTATATACATGCAGGTATGTGGAAAGAAGTTAAGGTGAACTTGGATTAAAGTTATCTGTATGTTATCTGTATGATGTGTTTAAAGGATAGAAAGAAAAATGAAGCCATATTTTTCTTAAAGGGGGAGGTGTTATGAAAGTGTAGAAGTGTATTGTACCTTTAAGAAAGTGAATGACGTGTCAGGCACATTGAGTACTGGAGAATTTGCAATGTAACATTTGGTGCAGAACAGATAGCACTGGCTGAGTTATTATGAGACAAAAACAAATTCGAATTCGGCCAATCAGTTTAAATTATACTCCAAAAAATACCAAACTCCAATCAAGTTTGAATTTAGTACATTGACAATATTAAAAGCCAACACACAGTCTGATGCTTTGGGAGTATAAGACTGGAGAAAATTGAACAGTTGGGAGGAGAACTGCCATGCCACCAGCATGTAAAGACTGCCCGAAATATAGCTCTCTTAAAGGTACCTTTATTGATCAGTAACCTGTGAAGCAGAAGCCCCAAAAAGAGGAAAAGGAGACAGGAATACAGAGAATAACCAAAATCTGCTTGGATTTGAGATAAGAAGTTTTGTTTTGTAAATCTTAATTGGGATTTTTATCAGACCAGTGTTGTAGAGGGGAAGGTAAAAGATAGGTTAGAGGAAGGAATTGTAAATAGTTGTTAGTTAATTATTCTCTGTTATACTTTAAGAAATAAAGTTGTTAATTTTTACTTTAAATAGTTCTTGGCCTCTTGAATTTTCACAGATTACTGCAGGAGATAAATCTTTTCTGTGTTGCTGGTTTAAATTAAGCAGGAGGGTTTACTTTATGTCATAACAGTAGAATGGTCCCATGAAGTGTGATGGAGGAGACCGGACCTGTATTTGCCAGAATTCAAAAGAATTGAAAGGAGATCTCATAATTCTCACAAGAATGCAGGGAGATATTGCCACAGGTCTAAATGGGAGGTGGTGCGAGCTATTCAGGCATTGGATAGGTAATCATCTGGTGAGGATGCCCCCAATCTGATGCTCTCAACTGCACAAGAAGTTAAAATGTTCAAAAATATCTTGGGTAAGGTTAGTGGCTCACAACCTGAATAAATATATGTTGTTCCCCATAGCTCCACTCTTACTCTATGCAAAATAAAAGCCCAGTGCTCCTGACCCATCTGGATCCCCACCTCTGACACCACCTCAGATGAATAAGAGTCAAAGCCCTCAGAAGATTTAATTGTCATGGTGATCCTCTGTACCCTCCACCAACGGAGACACATTCTCCTCAGTCAATCATTTCTCTGCAGCAGACTCAGGGTCACATTCTGACGAGTGTATTCTGGAGAAGGTTCGGGCCAAGGTCTCGAACACTCAGAGGATAGTTGGAAAGTTGTCTCCTGCTGAGTCTGCTGCAGCTGATGTGCCTGTAGACCTGATCATTAATGAGTTGATGAAAATGCTTCGAGAGGCAGGAGTGCAAGAGAGTACCTGTACACTGGAGTGAAGGGCAGAAGGATCTCTCTGACATTATGGCTCCAGCATGTGAGTGCAAGGCTGCCTTTATGCGACAAGCTGGTACTGCTGTGGGAAGGTAGGTGTAGAAGAGCAATAGGTATACACTGCTTAAACGATGGATGCATTCACTCTCTGGTAAGGTGAGAAGGAGCCAAAGAACCTTAACCACCCTCTAGGTTCCCTATTCCCTCGACGGCTGAGAGAGGTGCCAATACACCGTGACAAAGAGAAACCTTGGCGATTTTCATCTCATGACACTCGAGGATGACCTCCCTCTGTGTCTCCTCTCTGTCAGTGACTCCATGGTCTCCGTCAAGTCAGGCCAAGGAGACCACACCTGTACCTGGGCAGGGGACCCAGCAGCTTGGAGCCCTCTCAGCCCCAGGCCACCACACAATGTCTGCCCGACTCATCTGAGGCAAGTTGGCAGAATATTCAGCAGGTCCCTGAAAGTCAGCTGTGCCCAGACAAAGCAGTAGGAGAAGCAAGATTTAAGAATGTTGAATTATTTTAACTACAAGGTGTAACTGTTCCATAGAACCAAATATTTCCCAAAACTAAAGCTCTTTGTGTGACAGTAATGTGGCAGGATTCTGTCTGAAAAGGCACCTGATTGTTTCTATTATAGCCATCCTTGAAGGATAGGCCCTCCAATTTTCTGCCTCTGATGAATACCTCCTTTCCCACTGATGTTTGAGAAACGTGTGCAAGGCCTTATGTATTCTTGAAGAACTCTCTTCTGATGTTCTGAGCCAGAAACAAAGCAGAAGATCATTAGAGCAATGTCAAACAAACCAGCATAAAGTCTAAACGTTAGAAATCAAACATTCCCTGAGGCAGGAATACCTTTCACCCATTTATGACTGCTGGTCTGTTTTACTGTTTGTTTTTGTTCATCAGAAGTTATTTGGCATCAAATCTGGTCAGTATGAGGGTCTCTTGGACCCATTCTCTGCGTCTAACTACTATCCTGGCTTCATCATCATTAATTTTGCTTCCTTCTGTAGAACTCCTTTCCTTCCTTGCTTGAGGAGACTTCTGATTTGTCTATCTCTCCCTCAGCTAAGTTGTTGCTTCATCATACAGCTAGGCTGTGCAGGGTGCAGTGATCGATCACTATCCTGGACATATGGTCCAGTGTGTACTGGAGAGCAGCTCCGGAGCTATCCAGGCAATGGACTCTCATCAGATGTCTCATGTTTGTTCAACTATGACCCTGGTTTGGGTCTTCCACACTGGGACCATTAGTCAAGTCTTCTAAGCATACTCAAAGTAAATCATGGGTCAGCTCTAGGGATGACACTGGGGAGCACATGTTTGCATTACCTGGGAGTTGTATAGAATGTAAGTCTCACAACGGGTCCCTGGATAGTGGGCACACAACTATAGGAATTGATGCCTGTGGTCAAAAGTGTGCTTGATATTGATGGAATGAAAGTCCTCCCTGTTCAAGATTCTGGCTAAATTATGCCAGGGACATCTGAGTACCACATAGACAGTGGATAGTCCCTTAGACCTGAGGGAACTCAGTGATTGATATAAAACTGACCACTCAGGAATCTTAGCTTTCTAGATCGATAGTGAACTGCACAAACTGACTTGCTTTCCTAAAATTGGTATCCGTGAACTCACAAATGGACTCTTGGGTGGCTCACTGGAAAATGTCATGTAAGTCCGCAGTTGCATTTTGAAAGGAGCAGTGCTGAGGGAGGTTAGTGTTGCTGTGATCTTCAGCACTGCAGGCTCCCTCCCAAGCTGAGCACCTACAGAACCCCCTACTGGAGATGAATGATGTTGGAGGCTCTATTCCTGGTAACGCAAAGATCCTTCCACCTTTGGCATTCATTCACCCACAGGTAACTGGAATGACTTTGGCAAACTGCGAATGATGCTAAAGACTTAGGTACCCATCTTTAGCTTCTGCTTGTTTCTCCTGAGCTTCAGCTTTCTACTGCTATTGCTGTGCAGTCCTTTGCTTTCTCCTTATCTTAGGCACCACAAAACCAGTTGGGTTTAGCTGGCTAAACATTTTGCATTGAAATAAGAATTTGTGAACAAATAGAAGGAACAATCTATTCCATTTCTTTTTGAGAACTTGCCACCCGCCCCCCCCCCCCCCCGCCACCCCCAACCTTCATGGGTTGGGTGAAAGCCTGCCCTCTATTCCCCTCAACATATTCAGGTGTAACCTGCATGATAAATGGCTGGTTGTCCTCTTCTTCACCAGCCATGTCTGCAGAGATTGTATTTTTAAGCATGAGAATACATTCTATGCACTTGACATGCTGCTCACTCTGACGGTTGGTGTTCTTTTTTACCCCTGTGACATACTCCTGCAACATTGGAATCAACACACAAAGAAATGCTTCATCTCCATGTCCTTCAGATTCAGATACATGGCTCAGCTCCTACACAGCTTCATGTGGAACAGTGCACCCAATGTTGCTGAGTGTGAGTTGGCCCTCAGTTCAGAGTTCAAAGCATTATCCCAATCTTGTTGAGATTTGGGTGTTACAAGAGACTATAAAATAGCCTTTATGATATAGTAAATGCTTTGGTAAGATTTGCTTTCTGTATTGTGTGCTTGGGCAAAGTATGATTTGGTCTCTGTTTCACTTCACACTTATTTTGTATTTGAGCTGTGCAGGAATATGCACAAACAGACCTTGGCCAAAATACTAAAGGAAAATATTAATTTCTTAGACACCACAATATTTAAACTGGCCAAAGACAACACCCATTGTTAGTAACACATGGCTAATTTTATATCACTTGTATGCACTTAGAGTCACAGACATAGAGTCACACAGCACATAAATGGAAACTTTGGTCCAACTTGTCCATGCCAACCAAATTTCCCAAACTAAACTAATCCCACTTGCCTGCACTTGGCCCATATCCCTCTAAATTTTCCTATTCTTGTATCTTTCAAAAATCTTTTAAATGTTGCAACTGTACCTACATCTACCACTTCATCTGGCAGTGAATTCCACACACTAACTACCCTCTGTGTGAAAAAGTTGCCCCTGGTTCCTTTTAAATCTTTCTCCTTTCACCTTAAACCTACGCCATCTAGTTTTGAAGTCCACTACCCTATGAAAAAGACCTTTGCAATTCATCTTATCAATGCCCCTCATGATTTTATAAACCTCTATGAGGTCATTCCCCAACCTTCCATTCTTCGGAGAAGAAAATGCCAGTCTCTCCTGAAAATCAAACTCTGCAGTTCCCGCAACATACTGGTAGATGTATTCTGAACCCTCTCCAATTTAATAATATCCTTCCTATGTCAGGACAACTGGAACTGTATACAGTACTCCAACACTGGCCTCACCAAGATCCTATAGAACCTCAATATGACATCCCAACTCCTATACTCAATGGTCTGAGCAATGAAGGGGAACATGCTAAACACCTTCTTCACCATCCTGTCAATCAGTGATGAAACTTTCGAAGAACTATGTACATGAGCCATTAGTTCTCTCAAAACCATCACCCCAAAGAAACATTCCATAAACCTCCAGTCACACTAAATATGTTTTTGTCACATATACAGAAAGCTAGAGGAGTTTAACCAGTCAGTTGCTACTCTTTTTACTGCATCACAGGTCTCAATGTCAGATTTAAATTTAACAATTGACATAATGTCCATTACAATTGTATGCACTAGAATCTTTCCCATAGAGTAGCTCCTGAACACATGTAGACTTAGAGTCATAGAGTCATAGAGATGGAAACTGACCCTTCTGTCCAATTTGTCCACGTTGACCAGATGTCTTAACCGAATCTCGTCCCATTTGCCAGCAATTGGCCCACATCCCTCTCAACCCTCCCTATTCATATACCCATCCACATGTCTTTTACATATTGTAATTGCATCTGCCACTTTTTCTGGCAGCTCATTCTATACCCACACCACCCTCTGCATGAAAAACTTGTACCTTTGGTCCCTTTTAAATTTGTCCTCTCTCACCCTAGAACTATGCCCTCTAGTTCTGGACTCCCCCTCCCCAGGGAAAATACCTTGTTTATTTACTCTATCTATGCCCCTCATGATTTGACAAACCTCTGTAAGGTCACCCCATAGCCTCCTACACTCCAGGGAAAACAACTCTAGCCTATTCAGTCTCTCCCTATAGCTCAAATGCCCCAACTCTGGCAATATTCTTGTAAATCTTTTCTATGCCCTCTCAAGTTTTACCACATCTTTTCGATAGGAGGGAGACTAAAATTGCAAACAATATTCCAAAAGTGGCCTGTATAGCCGCAACATGACCTCCCAACTCCTATACTCAGTGCTCTGACCAATAATGGATAGCATATCAAACGCCATCTTCACTATCCTATCTACCTGCAACTCTACTTTCAAGGAACTTTGAACCTGCACTTCACGGTGTCTTCGTTCAGAAACACTCCCCAGAACCTTACCATTAAGAATGTAAGTCCTGCTCTGATTTGCCTTTCCAAAATGCAGCACCTTGCATTTATCTAAATTAAACTCCATCTGCATTCTCCTCCCATTGGCCTATTTGATCAAGATTCTGTTGTCCTCTTCGGTAACCTTCTTCACTGTCTATTATATTTCCAATTGTGGTGATATTTGCAAACTTACTAATTACTTAAACTAGAGATTCCATGTTAATTTGCAAGAAATTCATTAACTCAGTAACATCAAGTTTCTAGACTCCTAGATAGCTGTATATTCCATTGTTGATGTGTTTTTAAAAAATTTCACCATTTCACCTTGTCCTGTTCTTTATGACGTCCATTACTCCATCCTCTTGCAACCACCCTTCCTCCAGTGCAACACTTGCAGCATCCCTCCCCCTTTCACTTTTCTCATGTCCCTTTTCAAGATCTCACCACTTGCATTCTTCCTACAACCCTCCATTTATAGGCTCCCATTCCTCCACCCTTGCTCCTTCTGACTCTTCCTTTCAATTTGTAATTCCCCACACCTTGTAGCCTACCTCACTTCTCCTCCACTTGGCCCATCTTTGCCCCTACTTGCTGTTTCCACTGACCAAAACCCCATCAAGACCCAGCAACTTGGACTTCTTCAACCAGGCAATGACCTTTCACTTCTGCCACTTACCTTCTCACCACTTGCTCATGTGATGGTATTTTCTAGGGCACTTTTGGGGACAGCCAGCCTTGTTTGGTATTTTGAAGTCTTCTCAAAGAGTGGTTAATTTTTGGACTTTTCTGCCCCAGATGGTTGTGGAGGCTCAGTCATTGAGCATATTCAAGACACAATCAATTGATTTCTAGATATTAAATGCATTGAGAAATATGAGGAAAATGCAGGGAAAATTGGGTTGAGGCACAAGACTGGCCATTATATTGTTGAATTGCTGTTTAGGTTGTAGGAGATGAAGGGTCTACTCCTGCTCCTATTTGCTACGTCCTTATGTACCACCATATTTCAAAATCCATTTGTTATTCAAGCAATCTGAAATGTTAATGAATCACCTTATATGTTGAGAAGCAAGTCATATCCAAGCTCCTCTATCAATTGGACTTCCGAGGAAAGATCATTTATTTTCTGAATTATATGTGCCTGCTCATAAAAATGAATAATGACAATAGCTGTGACTGAAAGGATAATAGAATCAAGCAGGTCACAGTCAAGTACAGAAAGGACAAACAAAATTTGGAGCTGCCCATATATTAGTTATGAGCACTTATTATAGATTAGCTGTCAGGTTAAAGAAAAATCTTTTAAAGACACAGCCAGAAACTTTTGATGTACATATCTTCGAATTTAGGTGTAGAATACATAAATATTTTGCCACATATTGTGTTGGTTTAGGAACTTACACTTGTACAGCTCTGCACTTTCTGAACAGTAAGCCCAACCCATGTATGACCTATATTTGTCTTTACAAATCTTTTTCTCTTCATAAACTTACACAAGCGTTTATTATTTGCTTGTATGTTCCATGCAAGCTTACTCTCAAATTCTATTTTCCCTCTCGTAATCAATCTCTTTACCTCCCTTTGCTGGAATCTAAACTGTTCCCAGTCCTGAGATCAGGTTTTTTTAAGCCAATATGTATACATGTTCCTTGGATTTAATGTTATCCCTAATTTCCCTTTTTAGCCATGGTCTGACAATGTTTCCTGTTTTATTTGTAAGCCAGACTGGGATGTAAAGCTTTTACAGTTTATTCATGTGTTCTTTAAATGTTTGCCGTTGCCTATCTACCATCATTCTTTGAAATTATGATCCCCAAATTATCATAGCCAGCTCGCACTTCATACCATCATAATTTCCTTCATTTAAATTCAGGGCTCTACTCTCAGAAACAATTAAGCTGGAGTGCCTTCTATGTGTATCTAACAATAGGCTGCACTGCAAAGTGTTCCTGAAATTACTCATTTAAGAATTGACTCCAGAAGCGGACTATACCTTTTCCAAAGATCCATGCCTGAATGTGACATTTCATGGCTTCACCTTCTTCATCACCATTATGCAGTTTTTGGGAAGAATTAGTGCAATTCAGCAAGTTGCTTTCAGAACCAGAATTACACATACTATTAAAATGTCAACTCATTAACTCTCCTAGATTCTCTATTAAGCAGAGCACATGTAATTCACAACACATTTTAGATTCCCGTGTTTCTTTTATGGTTAATGCTTAGCTGATTGATCTGCAGTTATCAGGATTTATTTTATCTTATATTTTGTGTAAGACTTGGATGTACATTGCCTTTTCTTCACTGCTGCTGTTGAAAATTCTGGAATGTTCTCTCTAACATCCTTTACCATGCACCTTCACAATGTGGAATGCAATAAGTTTACGCAAGGCCCATCACTGCTACCACAGGTATCTAAGGCTAGAAATAAGTGCCAGCTTTGCCTTTATTCCATGAAAAATAATTGATGGGTATCTTGGTCTATGTTTGTCTTCAACCTACATCACTGAGACAAACGACAGATCATTATCTCTTTGATGGTTAGTTAGTAAGAGATTGTTATATGAACATTGGAATGTTTGGAAAGTTGAAGATATGCAGTAATGTTCCAGTATTACAACAGTGTAGCAGGCTTGATGGATCAGATAGTCTGTTCCTACCCAGCATTTTTGCATGTTTATTAACTGTAATGTCAGCTGGTTTTGGGCCAGATCTCTCAAGGAGGTACCCTTCATGTTTCACATATTGTTGGATGTACTTTGCCTTTCGGATGTCAACCAGCATTCCTTTTGAATGTGACCACTCGCTTTTCTTCCTCTTCAGACAAAACAAGGCTACCTTCATTACCAGGTTAGCTGACCTAAATATAAACATCAATGTTGAATTCATAGAAAATCAAGCTTTATATTCCTTACGCTTGCAAATCAACACCCTAATAATGCAAAGTCTTATCAAATCGGATGGCACCATGGCACCAATTCCCATAAAATCCCATACACATACCCTTTGGCAAAAAGGTAAATTCAAACACAGGCTTTCACAGGCAGGAGAGATTTCAGAGAGAAAAGTCAGGCAGGGATCATCTGCTGATGCACGGAACCTTTTCTCTGCAGCAACGTCTGCTACAGCTACCAGCAGCTTCTCTGCTACAATTAAACCAAACTAGAAAAACCCTGAACTGGGAGAACTGGCCACTCTCCTGCCATCGGTAAACTAGGTCTTTCTGAGACGTTTCAACACCTTTGCCTTTACAATCATGCCTAAAAAACACACAAGGACAAAATAACCTTGTTAAAGTGACAGGAGCTTTATAATCTTAGAAGTGAATAGTGATAATTACAATGTAAAATTACTGTTAGCAGTTTTATTTTACCTGGATTTTACATATTCATAATTAAAGGCGAGGTAAGAATTTGTTAAACTGTTTGTCAGGCATTTATTTAATAAAATCACTGTAATTGATGTTTTATTTTGTTAGGAACAATATATAGCTATAAGTTGAAATTATGTTTTCTTTGTTGAAAAGGCTTAGATATGGGTTAGTTCCATATCGGAATGCTCTTGCGGGTTGGTTGCAGAAAGACTGGAAGTATGTGTTGTTTTGCATGCACTTTAAAGAAGCTTTTATTTCTTAAGGTGAATTGTTCAATGCATTAGAAAAAGTAAGGTGGATGTGCAAAGATGTAACAATTCTGAAAATCTGCCAATCTAGGAGTGGTGCATGCCAGAGAATGAAGGATGGCTGGACATCGGGATTAGTGGGCTCATGTAGGTGCTCCGAAATTAAAGTTTTAGTTTAGTTTACTTTGCAGTTTGTGCGAAGAGGTTTAGAGACACAGATGAAGGGAAAAGGGATCTACTAATGTAAGGAAATTCACCAAGGAAAGTCAATTGCAGCGATGCTGGCCTGAGTTCGAGCAAAGGTGATAGTAGTAATACATCACTGAGGTTTGAGTGCTTGTGTAGACATTTCTGAAATAAAAGGAATCCAGTGACTTTGAATCCTTTTTGCATGTCCATAATGAAATACAGGTAGTTCTCCTATAACACGCATTTATGAAACGCAATTTGGCTGTAACGCAATTAGTGAATTGTGGACCTGTTTGTTATGAAGCGAACTCCAGTTTGCTGTTGCATGATTCCATCCCTGGCATTTACCTGAACAGCAAAACCCAGCCTCAGGATCCTCTGTCTGCAAAAGGCAAATTCAGTATGTTCAACTAAAACAAGAACATAATCAGCTCTGCAAGCCTTGAAACTTAGCTTGAGACTAGGAATTGTAGTCTACATTTAGAAGGAACTTTATTTCCAACCAGGGAAGAAACTCAAGGATTCTGCATCACATGGTCAGTTGGCTTGTGCGTTTTCTGATAAAGAGCTTCATGAAAGGTACAGTGCTGTAGTCAGTGATTTTAGTGTTAAAGTGTTAATTGTATTATTTCATTAAAATATATGAGCTAAAGATTTACTTAGACTGTGCTAACGTTTGCGTTAGGCTAACTACTATTTTTGTTGTGATTTTTACTGATATTTTTGGTTCCTTGCTCCTAACCCTATTTGTTCCGTAAGCCCCATTATTTTTATTGCATGATTTTATATAACACGGTGTCACACAGGCACACAACTAATGCATTATAAGTGAACTAATGTATTTACAATCTTTGTTTTATCTACTTCCAAATAGTTCTTGACTCATTTTGCTTCGGAAATGTTTTATTCTTTGTGTTAAAAGTACAGTGGCAGCCTCCTACGAAGTACTATGCGTCAAGCCGATGGTACTACTAGACAACTGTGATCCCAGAATGGCTTGATAGATCTTTTTGTATGTTTATTTAGTTAATTAATGTAAGAGCACATCACTGAGACATACTTACACAAGGCTATAGAGTTTCTTTAATAACAGAGCAAAAGGTTATTGCACAAATGAAGAAATCACATTGTGAACAATGCAGTTAAAATTATCTTAAATTACACAAGTAAACAAAGTTTCCTCACAGCATCCAGTGAAAAGAGAAATCTTTAGGCCCCACTATAAAAGTAAAGCAGCACAGTACTTTTCAACTTGTGACAATTCTTCAAAAATACTGTGAAATCTCTGCAAATGCAGTGGAGGTACAGCAAGTCATAATGGAAAACAAAATTCTCAATATGCACTGACAGGCTCCTGACTCACAACAGAGTTCCAATTATTCAAATAAAGGATGACATTCCATTTCATTTATCAAAAATTGTCAAACTCCTGATTGATCTCGAGAATGAAGATTTGTGAGCAGTTAATTTGGTGGGCTTTTCCAACAGTGACTAGAAAGACTCTAAAACTTTATTTCAACTCAAATGATCAGTATGGAGTCAAGCTCAAACACTAGTGCTTTGTCCATTGAACCCAGGGAGAGATCTGGTCTGAAAATCACTTCGGACTCCCTTTGAGAATACTTCCATTGAAGACACAGTGGTGAATAGATCCACCGACAGGTCTCAGCAAACATCTTTGCCTCCCTTCACCTTCTTTTCTACTCTCATCATTAAACAATAGTTAGCACGTGTCAATATTTACTGTCTTCTTGAAGTAAGAAAATCACCAAATACAAGTGAAGAAAATTTCAGTGAACCAGTCAATGCCTTGTCCAATGCAATGGCCTCCACACTCAGACATGTCTAGGCACTTGCCCTTTGTGGCCTCAGAGAGGCAGGACAGCTTGCTCATTTATCCCAGCAGCTGAGATGCACATGCAAATGCCATTGTTGTGGAACTACATGTGGGGGCAGAGGCTTCTGATCTGGTGTCAATGCAGGGAAAACCTCCATCTCAAGACCCTGCTGCATTGATTATCCCTCAGTCAGAGGGGCCAAAGTAGCCAATGACGATGTTAGCACCTTATGAAGTAGGTACTCTCATCCTTTTTCAGTAATGGCCTCAGCTTTTGACTGGCACCTGAGTGGATAAAAGGGAACATCAGCTGCAGTATAACTGGCATCCAATTCAAGCATCTTTACACCAACAGCATCACTGACCAGTCAACACTGACAGCACTGTTTGCATTCTGTGTATGTCAATGCACTGCTCCTGCTTTCACTCTGAGTGCTGCCAGATATGGCTTTTTGTAAGGCAACCACTCTCTCAATAGACAAGCTCATTTGTTCAAAGTCCTGATTCATGGTGATGGAAATGAGCTGAATAGACTATTCCTCCATTCTCAGCCCATGAGCTTGCATGCCTCAAGGAATTTTGACATGTGGGAACACTTCTGTTGCTCCAAGTGAAACCTTCATTCTTGTAACCTCCAAAACCCTGCATTTAGGCCTGGCTGAGCATATCTGTATCTATTCTCTATCCTCTGAAGCAACTGCCCACCACTCTTTCTGGCTCTCTCAACCCCTCCTATTTACTCGTGGTCTGCTCCTCTAACAGTGCCATTCTTTCCAATTATGTACAAAGACCCACCAATGTCAGTGCATCTGTGCTGGTGGAGGGTCGGTTTATAATAATGCTAACTATGTTGGCTCAGTTTCTTGAAATAGTCCTGATTCTATGATAGGTCTCAGGCATCTCACTACCACAGTCACAGGAATACGATCATGAGAACTAGCTTCTGGGAGCAGAGGTCTCTGCAGTGTGGAGATTTCTCAACAAACACATCGACCTGGACCCAATATACCGGCCACTACAGCGGACAGCTGAAACTGACAACCGGAAGCGGCAGGGACAGGCCACTATAAATGCCGGAGGAAACACCACAGAAGTGCTTCACAGGAGGCTCCCAAGCACTGAGGATGTCACCTAGACAGGGGACGAAACGTTTGCAACAAAAACTTCCAGCTCGGCGAACAGAACCACAGCAGATTTCTCAATGCAATGAGTCTTTGGTATGCTGTCTGACAGAGAAGAGTACACTCCATCTTTGTCCTCTCTAGGTTGCAATATTGTTTCACCTTCTCCAACAGATATGCCCATTCCTCCATTGCCAACTTTCTCTTGTGGGGCCACACTGGCAAGCTATTTCTATAGCTCCCTACTACCTTCCATGGTAGTCATAATATGAAGCTGCAGCACTCCTCTTCCTGTCAGAACTAGTTCTTGGCATTGAGAGGCTTCTTCTCTTTCAAGGAGAAAGAAGAGCAAGCAAAATGGCACTGTTGTTGTTTACAGGTGTAAGGTTCCAAAAGGGTTAACACTGAGGAGAACCTCAAGCATCACCCACCATGATGATATTATATAGATTTGTGGGCAGGACAGCTTAGGACCTTGAAGGAATGAGGCCTAACATTAAGGCCTCCTCAAAGTTATTTAGTTGACATCTGATTACTCAGTTAAATGTAAAAGATTCCATGGCACTGTTGGGAAGAAGGATTGGGGAATGCTGTCTGGCACCCTATCCAATGTGTATCACCAAGTTATCATCATCAAAACAAAAATATTTGGTCATTATCAGATTAATTCTTGTGGAAAATTACTGTCTGAAAATTGGATGCTTTCCTTCCAACAGTAACAAAATATACAATTAGTTTTGAGATATTTTGGAACATCCTGAGTTAGTGAAAGATGTTATATAAATGGCTATGTACAGGTCTAATGGTCCCAGCTGATAGCGAGTTTTGAGAAGGTTTGTAACTCAGGTTGAAGCTCTGGATGTAGGTTTGCTCACTGAGCTGGAAGGTTCATATTCAGACGTTTCATCACCATACTAGGTAACATCTTCAGTGACCCTCTGGATGAAGCATTGCTGATGATTCCTGCTTTCTATTTATATGTTTGGCGACTAGCTACAAAACAGCATGACCCTCTCTCACTAATGTCCTTACATAGAGATAAGGAAGGATACCATTTCAACTGGGACAACACATCCATCCTAGGACAAGCCAAACAGAGACACGCACAAGAATTCCTAGAAGCATGGCATTCCAACCAGAACTCTATCAACAAACACATTGACTTGGACCTGATTTACCACTCCCTGAGAAAAAGAACTGGAAATGACATCACCACAGGAAATGACATCACCAACCCAAAGAAACCCAAACATACAAACAAACATAGAAAACAGGAATCATCAGCAATGCTTCGTCCGGAGGCTCACTGAAGGTGACGAAACTTATGAACATGAACCTTCTAGCTCAGCGAGCAAACCTATATCCAGAATCCCAGCTGATGTTATTACTGGACAAGTTTAATGCTAGCTGAAATCTGATTGATTAGATTATCTTTTGTTTTATATTTTTGTTTTAACAAGGTGCTCTTTCACTGAAACACAAATACATAATGTCCAGATTCCATTTTAGCTATAAAACAAAAGTTTATTAACAAAATAAATAAAGATAAAATAGAATAAACTAAACTACTTACATGTAACACAAGTTTAAAGATTTTGAAACACATGTTAAAATACAATCTCTTTAATCCCAACAGCATTCCTTTAAAGTACTCAAACCAGATAGAATTCACTTGTCTATCACACCTACATGGCTGAACTTAACTGTGAATTCAATTAGGAGAAAGTGAAGACTGCAGTTGCTGGAGATCAGAGTCAAAACGTGTGGTGCTGGAAAAGCACAGCAGATCAAGGAGCATTTGAGGAGCAGGAGAGTCAAAGTTTCAGGCATATGTTTTGACTATGAATTCAACTTCCCATCTTGAGAAATTGATAACCTCTTCTTTGAGTGTTTATACAGTTGGGCTTAGACTTTCTCAGCTTCAAACAATCCCTTCCGTGTATTAACAAGCTAAAAATTCCATTTCAGATCCTTCTAACTGAAGCAAAACACAGTTTTGTAAAACCTTCTCAATTAAAACAAAGCTATTTTACTCTCCAAGAAGTCTCTGACTCTCATTTTGTGTTTTAAAATAAATTACCAAAGTAAGTTCAACATTAAACCCTCTCATACACACAGAACTAAATTCCACACACCAGCAGATCAGAAACCAAACCCAAAAATAAATTACATGACAATATTATGTACTATATAAAAATCATACGCCTTACATCAGACAGGAACATCCTACCTAATGTTTGAAATGTGCTTTGATCTCATTAATTGTTAAATGTAAATTCTGTCAACAGAGAAGTAGAATTTACAGCCTCTTTCTAGTAACTAACATTATTAGAAAACTCATTATTTCATATTTATTAAGCAATGCATATACTAGAGATAATGGTTTTCTTTACAACCTAACGTAGAAATGATGTGACTATTGTTTGTTGTGTTATACATCAAAATTGTGATAGTTGATATCAGTGACACTGGCAGCCTTACATGTAATATATTCCCCTCACATTCACAACACAGTCAAGATAAAAGTAGGTTATTCAAGGTAATTATTTTAAGTCATTAAGAGAAGATAGCATTGACCTTATCTCCAGTTGTGCACAATTCCATCTGAACCTTTTGATTAAATCAGTTTCACACATTGCATCAATTTCTCGTTCACTTGGAAACTAGCTGCGGAGTCCTTTAGTAGCTTCTTGTGTTTCTGGAATGTGAATATGAATCAATAACTGATGTAAAGTCTCAACTTGCAACAATTACGTGTAAACTAGTCAAATATTTTTTACTTTTGGCAAATGCGTAGATCCCAAAATGCATTTGTGTAACTGTTTTTATGGCTGTGTTAGCTAACAGTCTCATTCATGAAAATTCACTTACTTGATTACTGAAAAGTCGCTCGTTCAATCTACTCTGTTCTCTGCCTATTTAACATGTTGAAACCAGCATTTACATCCAAGTGAAGACAAAGGCAATATTACAATTTCCAGTCATGTGGTTGACTTTGGATATATGCAGGGTTATGAACCAAGAGTGGAAACCTTATGGATCAAATTATGCACCATTCACTGCCATTATGTAACATTCAAACACTACCAAATCACTCTCAATACATTCATCAAGTGAAACAAAACAAAACTATGTATAGCTATAGTACCTGAAAATAGATTTAATTTGAAATAGAGACTTTGAGCTATAAAATTAATTTGCTATTGCTTCATGCTTGCTGTTCTGATTGCTTCTTGCTAAGTCTATAGACATAGTAATAATATTGCATGATGTTATTAAATTTCCAAAATTCATTTTATCTTATTCATTTTTATGTGATTGCATCAAAGGTTAAAGTGCTATAAATGTACACATCATTATCACCTACTGCAGTATTGGTTCAGGATATCATACTCATTGCCCTATTCAATCTGCTTTTCAGCTGCATTATTTGGAACCTGTGATGATACAGAATAAAACAGTGGTAACATTGTCCTCAAGCACTCGTCACATGACCCATGGAGAGTAGAGGAACTGCACTTGGCTCAGTGTCACTTGTTCTCATTCCTCTCTGTCAAATTTAGGGTGAGAATTTATAGAGTATCTATTTGCCACGTGTTGGATGATAGGATGTTTTTGTGGTTCAAGGATATTCTGTTCAAGAAAATAACTGAAGTGACAGACTTATACTTTGACAGGTTAATGTTTTCCCATCCATTATTCTGTTCCTTTTTGTAAATTCTGACCTTTTCAAATTTCATTTGAACTCCAAGAGGTTGGACAGGGATGCAAGAAATGTAGAATCTCGTTCTTGACTCACATTAGACATTTCAAAAATCAACCTGTTATGAAACATCACGGAGCAAGTGAGACTTGATCCAAGCCTCCTGGTCCAGAGGTGGAGACACTACCACTGCATCATAAGAGCCCCCTTTACCCAGTATATGCTCTGGTCAAAAATTTGATCTATTGAGAAAATGGAACTGAATACTGGGGAAGAAAATGTAGATATTTTCTGATCAAGCAGTTCAGAGACGTCATTACACATTTCTGGAGCAGGTCCCATGTACCATATAAGCCAGTATACAACGCTTGCCTCTAAATACAAGTCAACAATGCTGTGCTTACTATGTGGCACCAACTGCCAACGACATTTGCCACATGCATCAGGAGTCTGGAGAATAATGGATGCAACTAAGGTGCCAAGCACCAAACCAATCCAAGGAGGGAATCCTGATCAATGGCTCCTGAAGGCATTGCAGTGCAAGGAAGGGTAATTAACTACAGGAAAGTAGATCTCAGAGGGTTTTGTGGAGGACACAGGGAGAATCACACCAAAACTGCAAAGGTCCTTAAGTATGTAATCTCCTTGACAGACTGCACAGCCTATTTGTCAAGGTTGGTATTATCCATTAGCTGTGCTTATTCAATATTTATATTTTTTGCATGTCCCAGTTACACTTCTATTTTTTCCTCTTTTTCTCCTTGCTGTTTTCCACTGGTAGTTATTTTTTTCTGTTTCTGCTTCATTACTTCCATCAGACTTATGTTGACCTGCTCCATCCATCATCAGTCTGACCTCTTGAGACGAGCACATTGATTGGCAATGAATTGTTCACGTTAACCCTGCATACATACAGCCAATTTTCAACATTATTGCCTCTATGTGAATCCTATGCCACAGACAATGGTTATAACTTTCGACTTGAAATGACCTCTTCATTTTCTCCGCTGTAATTCTATTGGACACTACACTATTCCAATTGGAGTCCATGACATTGAGATGTCATAATCCCTATGATCTTCAATGGATGACTCATACATGTAAAATGTTTTGGTCAGTGTGAATCAGGACCTGAAATGGAAGAAGTACCTCTACCCAAACCTAGAGTCAATCAATATGATCAGAAGTGACACGCCCACAGTTCAAATTTCGATTAATTATGAATCAAGTCAAGAACTAACTCAAGACTTGGATCTCCCAAAGTATTTCAATCCCAAAGTGTTCTCACACATTAGACTTTCTTTGGATTAAACCTGAGTTTTCACTGTCTTGAGGGAATGATATTCTAGAATTATTCTGGAGTAATTTTGGTCCTGGGGCAATAAGGTCAAGTCCACTCTCCTGAGATTCATTAAGTTAAGGTATAGGTCCATGACAAGGTGGTTTGTGCATGCCACCAGAAGAAACGGTGTGGTGTTAATTTTCTCATTTGGTTGGAGTTGAATTTATTTAAAATGTTGGGGGTTGAAATTCAATTCTTCGCAAAATCACAAAATGGGAACTGGAGGAACTGTTTCAATTGGGCAGCGTTTTTTTGTAGATTCATGATCAACTGAAGCTGAATTTGATGCACCATTCCCTTATTGCATTTTTACTTGTTTGAAGAGGCTGTGCAAATGCAGGTTGTTTCTGTAAGGAAGTCTTTCCACAGGGCAGTGCTCTTCCACTGAAAGAGTCCCCTCAGTTTAATGACATGTGTCGAA
This sequence comes from Chiloscyllium plagiosum, assembly GCF_037043375.1. Taxonomy (NCBI): domain Eukaryota; kingdom Metazoa; phylum Chordata; class Chondrichthyes; order Orectolobiformes; family Hemiscylliidae; genus Chiloscyllium; species Chiloscyllium plagiosum. Next base: position 33,898,795 of record NW_028270172.1, on the reverse strand, counting down.
ATGTAATTTCCCTTGAGGTTAGCCAGCTCCAGTTCCATCCCTTATGTTCCATAGTAATCAATCATAGAAAGCTGTTTTTATTAGTGGTGTTACCACTAAAAGCCTCAGTGTTGGACAGCTTGTCTGATTTGACAATAGCACAAATATCTCACCTCCTGATTACTTTTTGTGCTATGAAGTGCAGGTGAGAACTCACCAAATGAAAATCTGTCCTCTTATCAGTTCTCAATTGCCACTGCCGTATTATGTAGGAGATGGACAAGGTATTTCAACTGTTAGGAAATTAGAATATTAATATTCTTGGTGCAAAGAAAGAAAACAAAGGCAAAAATACTTGTGTTTATGCAGCCCCTTTCACAACCTCAGGGTATTCCACCCCTTGATGTCACTGAATCCCTCACTATCAGTATCCTATCAACATTGACCAGAAACTCAACTAGACTTGCCACATAAACACTGGCTACAACAGCAGGTCAGAGGCTAGGAATACTGCGATGAGTAACTCACCTCCTGACTCCCCAAAGCCTGTCCACCATCTAGAAGGCACAAGTCAGGAATATGATGGAATACTCCCCACTTGCCTGGATGGATGCAACCCCAACAGTACTCTAGAAGCTTGACACCATTGCAGTTCAAGAAGGCAGCTCAGCCTTCTCAAGGTCACCTGGGGATGGGCAAGAAATGCTGGCCCAGGCAGTGACACCCACATCCCAGAAATGAATAAAAAAATTCCCAATCCAAACATGCCTGTGGATCCCACTACAGCAGTGTGAGTATAAGCAGATAGATTTAAGATACTTTTCTGCGTCTAGTGACATGTGGGACAGACAAAGATTATGCTTATGTCTGTTTCGATTGCTAGATATGGCATGATATAGGTTGCTAGGCTGTTGCCAGAGGCTGTAGGTTGAGGGGCACCATTCCATAGCAAGCATGTTTAACCAGAGGATATTCATGTGGAGGTCACCACTGATGATGTTACCTAGCCAGTAATGAAAGTCTGGATATCAAACCTACACCTCAGTGAGCAAACCTACACCCTAAACCTCAACCTGAGCTACAAACCTTCACAAACCTTGCAAAAAATATTCTCCAGCTCTTACTGTTTGCCGTTGGCATATTAGAAGGACTTATAGGTTCATCATTAATCTCTTTGGCCATGTTATGAACATACCTTTTATGGCCATCATTTCCTGGCGTGGGACTCGACCTGGCTTAGAGGCAAGGCTGCTACTCACTACACTTCTCCATCTAACAAACAGATAATAGGGAATATATTCAATAAAACCAATTTTCATGTGTGGAACTTGAAACACACTACTCTCAGTCCTGATGAAGCAGGTGACATACAAGTTTATATGCTCCTTGCTCATCCAAATGTTCATGGAATGAATTAAGGGAGGTCATTAACTGGAGTTCAAGATGGTAGCTTCCTCACCAGAATAATGTTAAAGGTGCTTGATACCATGATGTGAGCACACTGTAAGATTTTGGTGTCTACACAATGTGCCCACACACTCTAGTGCACTTACAGTCACAGCATACTGTACTGCGTAGGCTGAGACAGGAGAGTGCTGACCCCCATGACAGGGCTTAAGTTTTCCTTAGTACCAGCTTCAGTGGCACCGTGGAGCGAGAACGTTGAGGCAAATCTGCTTCCATGATGCGGGTTGAGGAATAAGCATAAACCACACTGGAGATTATTGTGCTACTCCTCATTGCAGCAATATCATAGTATTGCTGCGTTTAGCATACTCAGAGCAATTTGCAATTGGATACTATAGATTCCCTACAGTATGGAAACAGGCCCTTCAGCCTAACAAGTCCACACTGACGAGTAACCCACCCAGACCCATTACTCTATATTTACCCCGACTAATGCACCTAACACTATGGGCAATTTTAGCACAGCCAATTCACCTGACCTGCACATCTTTTGGATGTGGGAGGAAACCAGAGCACCCAGAGGAAACCCACACAGACATGGGGAGAATGCGCAAACTCCACATAGAAGCAGGAATTGAACCTGGGTCCCTGGCACTGTGAGGCAGCAGTGCTAACCACTGAGCCACTCACAATGAACAATTTCTGTTGTTCTATTCAGTATACTGCTGAACAATTTACTTACAGTTCTGAAGAAGAGACATTTCAGAGTCAAAACATTAACTTTGTTTCTCTTTCCACAGATGATGCCAGACTTACTGAGTTTTTCCAGTATTTTCTGTGTTTGTTTCAGATTTTTAGCATCCATAGTATTTTGCTTTAATTTAATAGCAGCGCCCATTACACAATTCTGTTGCTATGGTCAGGCTCTGGTCTTGGTTAAGTGGCACTAAATATTTGTCATCATCTTCATAGGATTTGATTACAAAGATAGTTTATCATGTAATTAGTTTTGATCTAATTAGTTTTGTCTCCCATGCATCGCTTCTTGAGTCCAATTAGTGTTTTCCTTAAAATGATTTACTTATAGTACAATGGGTTTATACATTTTCATAGATACCAGTACTTCTTCAACTTCCTTCCAGGTTGCTCTACATAATCATGTGCCCACTGATTTATCATTCCATCATTATGCATCATCATTATATATTTTGCAGATGACTGATTACTCAGCAAATACACCACCTAAAAAGTATAGCGCACTGGCTACTTCATGCAATTTAAGACTAAATGATTTAAAAATTGAGCTGATTTTAGGCCAAGTTAGGTCTTAAGGAAGTTTCCATTATCTCTTTACAACTGCTGGAGACAGTCAGGAAGGTGGACCCTGGGTCAGTTCAGTCAGCTGGTCACTCTTTGAATATCATAGTTTTACTGTCCACCTCACAGTGATGGTAGTCAGGTTAGGATGAACACACCTAATGTAATGCAAACTCAATTATTTAGATCATATGACTAGTCTCAATGTCTCAGATCGGAAAGCAAGGATTTAAAAAATAGACAAAACCACATGACTCACATTTGACTACTTTGGCCCCTGCTGGAAAAGTGTGAAGATCAAATGAAGAGCAATTCGAGCATGGATATAATGCCTTCCATGGTTGAAGGTCACATTAAAGCCCACAATTTGTGCTCACATTTAAAGAATGGTCACTTGACTGACATTCTGGAAAATTATACCTTCACTTTTTGGAGGTTCCATATTTAATGAGATCATGGGGTGCTCTGTACCTAACTTTAACTTCCCACCTTGACTCCGCATCTCTTAATACCTTGATTATAATAAAACATCTGGCGACCTCTGGTTTAAAATTATGAACTGAGCTATATCTACTTTTTGCCAAGATAGAGTTCCACTATTCCAAACTGAATAGGATGATTCTGGTTTTAATTCTAGTCCTTTTACCTTTGTCTCTCTTATCAGGTGAAGCCAGTTCTGTCCAGCTACTCTTATCAAAATCTTTCAAAATTGTAAACATCGGATCAAATCACTCCTTCACCTTGTCCATTCCAGAAACGTGAGGCTAGCTTACGTTCAGTTGAACTCTTAGAACCCAAGAACTTGAATGTCTCTTTCTAAGTTACACAAAAATCAAAGTATTGGATGGGTATGACTTTGCAGAATGGGAAACAATGAAAGAGACAAGAGGACCAATTCCCTGTTTGGGAGCTATTTGTATAATTCAAACTCTAAGGCACTGGTTTTTACTTTTGCTTCATATTAATCATTGATATTGACCCTTAGTTCAAGTTGCAAAACTAAAGTAACGGATGTTAAAAAAAGAAAAATCACTCAAGGATAAATACGACATCAAATAAAGTTATTATGCATACAGAGCCATGCTCCTATTTTATGGAATCTTTGATTAAGTTGCAAGCTTCAAATTAAATAAAATAAACATGAAAGTTGCTGATTACTGGCTTTTGGAATACATTATTTATCACATTAAAAATTAAAATATTTTTCATCCCATTTTTGAATTAGTTAATTTAAGAATAAACTGTGATGAATTATTCATTACTTCTCCCATTCAAGCTACATGCAAAAAGCTTAATTTGATTGAAAGAACTTAGAATAAGAGCTCAAAGGCTAAAAATCAGTTGATGCCATTTTCTGGGCATGTCTGGGGCACTTCAGAACCTGACAGTAACCATTGAGGAGGAGATAGGCAGCAAGCAAATTTAGTACTGCTACCTCATTTACCTGATTATTGACTAGGGCCACGTATCAACTAGGTTACTGGCTACCTCAAAATTTAGTAGAGAACCATGAAGAAAATGTTAATAGAACATGGTGCAGATATCCTTCTATTTTTAAAGGCAGTCTGCCCCAGTTCAAGGCAGTCTGTACCTCTTAAAGGGAATCACTAAACTACAAGAGATGATGGTGGATACATTGCTGAAGTTGTGAACAAACAAAAATGGAATGGCAGGTCAGAGAGAGGACTTTAGGATTATAGATGCAGTGTTGGACGTCTTAGTGCACAGGAGGAGAGAATCCATGGTGAGAGGGGCACCTATAAGTATCATCCTGTGAATGTATTGGCAGCAGATGATTAGTAAGATCCATTCCTGGATTTTGACCTGAGGACCTGGTAGCAGAGCTACAAGAAGTTTAGTGATCTTACATAGGTGATCAAGATTGTACTGAATGCAGATTCATGTGAAAATTCCTCATTACCACAACATCACTTTGTTTCAATACTCAATATGCCACATCCCCAGCACTCACCTGATGTATTCTCCAGAGCAATTATGTTGACATTTACAAGAACAATGGGTACTTACTGAGAACAAGTATCAGAATATTTATTCTTAAAGCAACTAAATACTTTACAATTCTAACACAGATGCTGGTTTATTCTGGGCTCAAGCTGGTTGAATAATGGGCTTTATTGATGGATTACAAAGTACAGCAGTAGCTATTCAAGTGGAGCTGATACCTTTATTCAAGAATATCAAATGGCATGATGTCACACTGCTGTCATCACTTAACTCTCTTCAAGGTGCATGCTTACTTGACCACAGATATCAGGGCATCCTCCTTTTCCTTCAAGGAGTAGGATTTTTCCCATGAGAAACATGCACAAAGATACAGAACAGAAATAACAGAGCTGAATTTACATATATTACCTTGACACATTGAGATAATATTTTGGTGGATGTATAATATGACCAGATCAAGTTCCTCTACATTGCTTAAGATATAAATATGATAACGTTCTTTCACTGTAGCTGGTGTAAATTTCAAACCCTCCCCAGGGCATTGTCGATCTACACACAGAACATGGACTACAGCAATTCAAGAAGGTAACTCTCTACCACTTTCTCATGGGCAACTAGAGATGCGCAATAAATATTGGCCGTCCCACAATGCCCAAGTTCCACAAGTGAATAAAAGAAAATGTGCTGCACTATTTTATACAATTGTGCTATTTCTTATCTTTTGTAGGTGTGGACTATTCATTGTGGGCGTGTTGTTATCTGATTAACATAATATATTCAATGTCTGAATCATCACCTTGGATAATCATATGCAAAATGAATGGATCTTCTATTCAGACTGAGAATATGGCAATGTTGTATGATCTGGACAGCATATTAAACGGAAAGATACAGCTTGTATATTCAACAGAGAAATTCGAAAGGCTTAAGGAGTTGCTTCACATTTTATGAAAAATTGCTTTAATTGTTCATTGAGTACGCTCTGACAGACATATGGATTGTGGGTAATGCAGACAGAAGATGACATACTGAATTTTCCTTTTCTTGCACATACCTTGGAATTTCTTGCCAACATATTGAGGGCTGTTGTCTGACATGATCAGTGGTAGGATGCCAAATATGTTCAAAATAGCAGTTAACAAGCCAGTGACTGTAGTATCCTTAATTTACTTAACAAAAGAACATTTAGTAAAATAATCTGACACCAATATATAGTCTTGAGCGTGTAGTAAATCAATGGTTGTCACTGATTGTGGATTGAAATCTCATTAACTTCAATAAGACTTAAGAAGGCTGTCGTTAACACCCAAGTCGAAAACAAAATAGAGTATTGCATTCATTCTTTGCACTTTGTGCCTCTTCCCAAAAGTCAGAATAGTGGAATTGAGTGACAATGCATTGAAAAGCATTGAGAACACTCCTAGCCGTCCTGTTTGCGATTTGGTTGGGAACTGAAACCACAGCAGAGTTAGGTTGCACTGGTAATAAAATGTTGCTGGTTTTTCACTGTTAGTCCTGCATTGCTGCAGGTACTCTTGTTTAAAATTATGGGTTTTCACTACCAAAGGACATTAACTAGGATGTTAATTGATTGCATTCTTAGTGAATAGAAATTACTCACCCTCTCCCTGAGGAGGTTATCGTGCAGCAGAGTGAGTTGAAGCATTTTGATTATTATGCAGGGTAGACCTCGATTCTGGACTCAGCAATGTAGTTACCTTGTTAATAATCGTCTTCTGGTGTTAACTAAACAGGCTTATTTTGGGAAATAGCCATTGAGCAAACTTCAAAAATGCTCATTCAATGCTGCACCAAGTTGCTACCATGATATATTCTTGAGAATTTCAGTTGGATTATGTAAGTACTGAAGTAGTTATTTAAGATGGAGCTAATTGTTTTAACATGGATAAGGGGGAAACTTTAAGGGCTGGCATGAAATGACCCTCTCGAACTTTCCCGTTAACTAACTTTGAATCACGGAGGGCCACATTTCCTGTGGCCACCATAGCAATCATGCTACCTTTTAAAGATGATGAAAAAGAAAAGATTTTACCTGACCCTCTTCAAATTTAGGCACCAACTTAGCCTCAATGCTCCATTCTGGGGCAGGCAGATTGCGAAACTGGCTGGTGCGTGTGTTCAGGCTTCTGTACCTTCTCCCTGATGGTGGAGGTTGTAGAAAAACATTGCCAGGGTGGGATGGATCTTTGAGAATGCTGGTGGCCCTTCCTTGACAGCGGGCCTGGTAGATGGATTCTATAGGTGGGAAGTTGGCCTTTGTGATTGTCCAGGCCGAGTTCACTACTCTCTGTAACCGTCTCCGATCTTCAAAGGTACAGTTACCATACCAGGTAGTGATACATTCAGACAGAATGCTCTCAATGGCTCACCTATAAAAGTTGGCAAGGGTATTGGCCGTTATGCCAAGTTTTCTCAGCTGCCTGAGGAAGAAGAGCTGTTGTTGGGCCTTTGTAACCAGTTTCTCAGGCAGCTGAGAAAATTTGGCATAACGGCCAATACCCATGCGAACTTTTATAGGTGAGCCATTGAGAGCTAGGTTATTCTCAGTGCATCATTTTTCCAGGTCTTCCACCTCCTGAACACAGCAGAATTCATGGAGGACAAGGATGCCTGTTACTTGTAAGTCCTATGGAAGTGACAGTTCTCTGCATCCTGGAGGTAGCTGCAACACAGCATTTATTTGTGTTCACTCATGTGACATGGGCATTTGCTTCCTATCCCTAGTTGTCCTTGAGAAGTTTGTGGTAAGCTGCTTTCTTGAAGTCCATGTGTTCTGTGTAGACGGTCAATGCTGTTAGGGAGAGAATTCCAAGACTTTGTCCTCGCGAATGTGAAGCAACGGCAATATATTTCCAAGCCAGCATGGTAAGTAGCTCAGAGGGGAACTTGAAAGTGGCACTGTTCCCATGTATTTGCTGCTCTTGTCCTTCTAGATGGAAGCGCTTGTGGATTTAAAAGGTGCTATCTAAGGATCTTTGGTGAATTTTTGCAGTGCACCTTGTAAAAGTACACATTGCTGCTACTGAACGTTTGTGGATGCTTGTGGATGCAGTGCCAATCAAGCAGGCTGCTTTGTTCTGGATGGTGTCAAGCTTCTTGAGTGTTGTTGGGACTGCTTGTGACGTCTGTGAAGTTTAAGTGTTTTGAATGTTACTGTTTGGATATCAGCCAGGTTCAGTGAACCAAAACTGGCTTCATGATATGAATTGAAAAATGTGTGGCTGGAAAAGCGCAGCAGGTCAGGCAGCATCTAAGGAGCAGAAGAATCGACGTTTCGGGAATTCTGAAGAAGGGCTTATGCCCGAAACGTCGATTCTCCTGTTCCCTGGATGCTGCCTGACCTGCTGCGCTTTTCCAGCAACACATTTTCAGCTCTGATCTCCAGCATCTGCACACCTCACTTTCTCCCCAAGGCTGTGATGAGGTCAGGAACTGAGTGACTCTGGCAGATCCCAAACTGAGCATCAGTGAATAGGCAGTTGCTCCATAATTTTGCTGATGATCAAGAATAGACTGATGGGGCGGTAATTGGCTGGGTTGGATTTGTCCTGCTTTTTGTGTACAAGTCATACCTGGACAATTTTCTATATTGCTGGGCAGATGCCAGTGCTGTACTTGTGTAGATGCATGTGGCATGTGGTATTGCTGAGATAATTGAGAAAAATGGTATATTATTGTCTTATGCCCCTGCTGAATTCTCAGCTCACTCTCATCCTGCTATCTTGCATAATAAGGAAGCTACTGATGATTTGATCATGAACATCTTGTTTCTCAGCCAACCCTATTACCCTCACATCAACCTGCCCTTTCTAAGTTCCCTTATCCAAGAATTGCCACCTGTTCAGCACACAAGGCCCAAGAAACTATGAAATACCAGGTGGAGTTGGGTGTAGGTTTGACATGGTAATATGGATGAGGTGCAGTGTTCTTTGATAAAGTGCCACATAATGAGCTTATGTGCAAAATTAAAGTCCATGGAATAGAAGAGATGCTGACACAGGAAACAGAGGTGGGGAGGGCAGAGATTTCCATGATAAAATTTTCCTTTCTCACCTTGGTTTTGGTAGTGAAATTCTCCTCCTGTATGTAACTAGGCCGAGATGTGAAAATATGGCCAGGGTCAAGGTTCTAACTCTTTCTAGGGTTTTCAACATTGGTTCAGCAAATTCGTTGTTATTTATGGAACTGAATGAGGCATTTGAAATATATGCAGGCTCTCTGTCATTCTTAGTTACACAGACTATCACCATAATTCTCAATTTTATTTCCTTCAAGTGCCTATTTAATTCTTTTTGAAATCATGAATCACCTCTGCTTTCACCACCCTTTTGGGCAGAATGTTGCAGACAGTGTAAAAAATGTTCTTGTTCACAACCCCTTGAAGGTCTTGTCAAAATCCTCAAATCTGTATCCCTTAGACCTTGCACCTCCAGTTAATAGGAACACACTTTCTTTGTCTAAACCTGTCAGAATTATGTATTCCTCTATCAAATCCCAAACCTCCAACATCAGTTTGTCATTTAACCTTACAGTTAAGATATCCTGTCTGTAGTATAATAAAACTCCTCCACAGCTTTTCAAGCTCCTCACATCCTGAAAGCTTTACTATGTGACCTCCAGCCTGTAAATCCCAATCCATGTCCTTGCCTAAGGTCTGCTGACAATTCCATTCTTACTGTTCACTATGTTTCTATTCTAATATGAAAGCTACTGACACTTCATTACCCAATTAGGTGATGCTTGAATGAAGGCCATATTTTCAGCCCCTGACTTATTTGCATTCCAGAGTAAATCAGAGCAGTTGTAGCAAGTGGTAATGCCCCTACCTCTGAGCTTGGGGTTGGGGTGGTGAGGTGTGGTGGGTGTCAGGTTTGGGTCCCACCTAGTCCCTTACCACCCGACGCCTGGAGGAAGAATGCTTCATCTTCCGCCTTGGGACCCTCCAACCCCACGGCATCAATGTGGATTTTACCAGTTTCCTCACTTCCCCTCCCTCCACCTTATCCCAGTTCCAAACTCCCAACTCAGAACTGCCCTCTTGACCTGTCCTACCTGTCCGTCTTCCTTCTGACCTATCTGCTCCATTCTCCTCATCATTATCCCCATCTCCATCCACCTATCGTACTCTCAGCTACCTTCCCCCAGCCCCAACCCCCCCCCTCCCATTTTGCTCACCACCCCCTCGGCTCACAGCCTCATTCCTGAAGAAGGGCTTTTGCCGGAAACGTCAATTCTCCTGCTCCTCGGTTGCTGCCTGACCTGCTGTGCTTTTCCAGCACCACACTCTCGAGACTATAATGTTAACCTTGCCTCTGAAATACCATTCCATGATGTTATTCTGATTAACCTTGCTGTTGGATATCTCTTGATATATTTTAATATAAAATGAAATTTAAATTTCAAACTGCCCAATGAGGATGTGGATGCAGGATTATCAGCCCAATAACAAAACCAATTCTACCAGTACCACTTCTGAAACAGTACAGATGAGAAATGCCAGCCTTTCCAAGAAGCCCAGACCCTAAAAATGAATTTAAAGTAATATTACTTGCATAATGGAACTTGCTCAGTATGATTGAATGGAATGTGGTTTGTATGATGGTATCAGGAATATGTAGCAATGGAATAAATTGAGAACTCTGAAGGGGAAACATTAGTAAGACAACATGGAACAGCAGGTTCCTCCTATCCCTGAAGAAAAGGACAACTAACCATTTTTTGCAATTCCTCACGTCAATATCCAGAGGAGTATGTGACAAACACTTAAAGACACCTGCTCTCTTGGGTTAGGCTGATGTGCAGGACTGCACTTAACAAGATTCTGTTCAAGGGCTATAATTTGAACAAATGGTTAACTGCTCCATGATCTAATTGTTGTGTGAAAAATGTTTTTGGAACAAATTACTTGCCTGTAGGCTAAAGAGATGCAACATGCTTGATTTAAGCATTTATTTTAATTTTTGTTAATGGCTTCTTCTCAAACCGAAGTGCACACAGCAGGTTGGTTTACCTGACCTCTGCAGAACAACATACAATTAAATCAGATTCATTAATATTGTGCGCTTACAAGCTATGGAATATGTAGCTCTAGTCAGGACAGCAGCAGACCGTGGCTTAGTTCCTTGAACAGCCCCAGGTTTCATTCCAGAGAAATGCAGTGCATTCTTCAGAAAATGCATTAGTTTCAATTATAGCTTTCAAGAGCTGATAAAGTATTATTTTTAATTGGATGTCATTATGAGCTGTAAATATGTTAAAGGGTTAATTTTTTGTCATAAGAATGTAAAGAGAGAGAGAAAAGTAAAAGAATTTGGCTCGTTGCCTAAGATGTCCCTGAAACCTTGAAAGCAAATGAATTTCTGTTGAAATATGTTTATTGTTATATGGATAAACATGGCCATTTTATACACAAAATCCCACGCACACAGATAAATCATATGAATCTAGTTTTGTTGCTGCTGGACAAGGGAGAAATGTTGGCTGCAACGACAGAATAAATCTCTGCTCTTCATTAAGTACTTTTGATCCAATTAGTCACCAGAGCAGGCAGAAATGGTCAATGCTGAAGGAAAAAAATATGCCGCAAATAATGCTGTACTGTCTTAGAATTACAATTGATTACTTGTACAATTCTTGACCAACTGAGCAATAAAAGTGTATGGATTTCAAGGGTGAGAGAACATAATACATTAAATCAGGCTCACCCACACAGAATGACTTATGGAAGAGTGAGGCCTAAGTTGTTGGAGGGTGATTGAAAAGAGCTGAGCTGGAGTGTCTGTAAGAGGTGAACAGACTCAGAGTTTTGGCTGGGTGAGAGTGGATTGAGAGTGAGACGATCATAGTATGGTGGAGGAAGACATGCGATTGAAAATCGGTGAGAATTCAGCTGTCATGAGGGAGACCGAGCAGGGGAGGGAGAAGTTCCCATTGTGAGGGATTGGGAGTTAGGTCATCATGGGAAAGGATTGTGGGTGTCCTCTGCCAGTGAATTTTGCTTTCCAAATGGGATCTTGTGACACATTGGTAGTGTTCCTACCTCTGAGCCATGAGGGCTGGGTTCAAATCTCACCTACTCCAGGTTGATCAGAAAATGTCTATTTTCCTTTCCTTTGTTCTTTCTCCACATGTCTTTAGTATTGAACAATGCTTAGTTTCCTGATTGATTCACTTTGCAGAGCCTCTGATTGACCATTCCATCAGGATGTTCCAATTAGCTAAGTAATGATTCCAGGAATGAGCTCCCTCCACAGCCACACATACCACCCCTGAATAGTGTCCAGGAAATTTAAAACTATTACAGATCTTTCCAATGGCGGTACCACCCATGGTGTATCTGTCGCTTCAATGTATCTACATTTGCTGCTTGGCCTCTCAAATGGTGTTCCAACTTCTAATTATAGGCACTTAATTTTAGAGTCCAACATTGAATTCGGCCTGAAGCTATGGACAGCATTGTCTTGTTGTCTTTAAGTAGGCCTAGTAAGGATTTTGTGCTCTATCATTGCTACAGATTTATGTCCGTAAAGTTATTGGTGAAACTTGCTGACTCAAAATGTGACCACAAAAACTTTCCTCTCTCTGGGTGTATTTTCGCTCTGCATTAGCCTGGATGCATATGAATTGGGAGTTTCTCTCCACTGGGCCACCTATGAGGCAGCATGGTGGCTCAGTGGTTCGCACTGCTGCCTCACAGTGCCAGGGACCCAGGTTCGGTTCCTCAGGTGACTGTCTGTGTGGAGTTTGCACATTCTCCCTGTGTCTGTGCAAATTTCCGTAACGTGCTCCGGTTTCCCCTCACAATCCAAAAGAAGTGCAGGGCAGGTGAATTGGTTGTGCTAAAATTGCTTATAGTGTTCGGTGCATTAGTCAGGGGTAAATATAGGGTAGGGGGATGAGTCTGGGTGGGTTACTCTACAGAGGGTCTTGTTAGGCCAAATGGTTGTTTCGTAGTCTAGGAAATCTAATCTATGAGCTAATACTACCCTGATGCTGTACAGGGAGGCACTGCATGTTAATAACAGATCTCGCTTAGGATCATAGTGAGCCATTGGTTACAGGATGATAACAGGTTCTTCACTTCCCTGAAAGCTATGGCTTGGCTATATGACCATTTCCAAGGCTGACCCATTTTTAAGAGTGGATGCAAATGTGTCAGGATGGAGGCCAGATTATTTATGAACTTACCATAATAGTTCACCAGTCCAAGGAAAGACATAAGGTCCAGTACAGATGAGGGACCCAGGGCACATTTGATTGCCCTATTTTACCTGTTAAAGTCCAGGCCTGACACCCACAAAACTTTTCAAGAAATTAGCCCAGATCCTAAATTTTCTCAGGTGTAGAGTGGATATTCCAGGAGTGATGCTGCTGGTCAAAACCCCTTGGTTTTAAACAAAACAGAATTTATTTACAAAGTACCGAATGAAATACAAACAAAAGAGAACAGAATACAGAATAACTTAAATAGTCTGAAGACCCAACTGACTCTATTGCAACTTCATGATGCTGTTCCAAATATTTGCAATATCCCCATAAACACCCTCTTGGCAAAAAAGGAAAAATCAAACATAGGTTCTGATAGGAGAGATGTCAGAGAGAGAGAATCAGCATGGAGCTGTTTCCTTGAGCAGCCGCCTCAAAAAACTGAATGCTTGCTAAAACCAAACCAGAGAAAAGCTGAATTGGGAGAACGAGCCACTCCCCTTTCAATGTACAAGTATTTTTTCCAATCTTAAAAGCATCTTCAAGTAGATAAACATAGACATTTCATAACTTCTGTCTTTATAACCCCTCTGAAAAAAAAACAAGGACAACATAACCTTGTTAAAGGAGTAGCATCATCATATCGCCCCCCTCAAAGAAAAAAAAACATCAATATCCAAAGATGACATCACTTTAAAACACCTTTATCTTACAATGTTAGTCCACTACAACACCCATATACATTTCATGGACTATAAACATGCAAACATGCACTACTACATTCTGTTTCAGTCTGTTTACTCCTACCACTGAATGCCTCTGTTTCTCATCCAAGTTTCGACAATGGTCGACAATCATATTTCCTCGTCGTGCCACATGCACAATTTTCAAATTGAATGGCTGCAACAACAAGCTTCATTTAAACAGTCTGGCATTTTTGTCCTTAAATTTCTTTACAAACTTCAATGGGTTATGATCAGTGTATGTGATTGTCTCATATACATTACTGGTAACATAAATGTTGAAACATTGTAACGCCAACGCCAATCTTGAAGTCTCCTTCTCACCCTCACTCGTATTGATGGCCACCTTGAATGGCTTTGCGTAATGAGATGTGGCTAACACTGGGGCAGTGGTTAACACAGCTTTCAGGCTGTCAAATGTCTTCTGATGGTCAAGTGTTCACTGAAACCTCTTGCTTTTCTTTAACAATTCCATGAGTAGAGCACCCACACTGCAAAAATTTGGTATGAATTCTGATAAAATCCACTCAATCCCAGGGATCGTAGTACAGCTCTTTTTTGTTGATGGTATGGAAGACTCCCCACTTACCTTTGATTGTGCGCTCCATGGGGCCATTTGTCCATGTCCAACAATATGGCCCAGGAAAGTGACTTGGGCTTTGGCAAATTCACTTTTAGCCAGGTTTATCACCAAGCCTGCCTCCCGAAGTCGATTGAACAATTCTGATAAATGTTGCAAATGTTCCTTCCGTGTGTGACGAAAAATCACCAGGTCATCAATATATGCTACACAATTGAGTAACCTGGAAATGACCTTATTGGTTAATCTCCGAAATGTAGCTGGTGCATTTTTCATATCAAATGGCATAATTTTAAATTGACAGGCAGGAGGCTGGATGAACACAGCAGGCCAGGCAGCATCAGGAGGTGGAGAAGTCAACGTTTCAGGTGTAACCCTTCTTCAACCTTCTTGAGTCCTGAAGAAGGGTTACACTCTGTGTTCTTCCAGCCTCCTACTGGACTATTTTGGATTCCATCATCTGCAGTTTTTGTCTATAACTTTAAATTGATCCAGTCCATTTGACGTTGTGAAAGCTGAAGTTGTCTTCACTTTTTTGGATGAAGGTACCTGCCAGTATCCTCTGAAAACCTCTTCAATATAGTCTTCCAAATGCAGAATTATATATGAATCAGCCTTTGTACTGGCAGTGGCTTTGTGATAGTCCACACATAACTCTTGGGCACCATCTGGCTTTGGCACAATTACTGTGGGTGAGCTCTAGTCACTGTGAATTAGATTAGATTCCCTACAGTGTGGAAACAGGCCCTTCAGCCCAACAAGTCCACACCGACCCTCTGAAGAGTAATTCACCCAGACCCATTTCCCTCTGACTAATGCACCTAACACATTGGGCAATTTAGTATGGCTAATTCATCTGACCTGCACATCTTTGGACTGTGGGAGGAAACCGGAGCACCCGGAGGAAACCCATGCAGACACAGGGAGAATGTGTAAACTCCACACAGACAGAAACAAGAGGCTGAAATCGAACCTGGGACCCTGGTGCTGTGAGACAGCAGTGCCAACCACTGAGCCACCATGCCGCCCAATTCACTTTAATTATGTTGTCTTGGAGCATGCGTTCAATCTCCTTTTGAACCTGTGCCAACTTTAGAGGGTTGTGCCTGTAAGGATGCTGCTTAATCGGAACAATATTTTCTATAACTATATCATGTATAATTAGGTTAGCACTTCTCAGCTTATTTCTGCATATCTCCACATGCGATAGCCATAACTCTTTCAGGTCATTTTGATTTTCCTCTGGAAGGTAACTCAATTATTGACAACTTCCTTATTGTCCAATTTAATTTGAGGAATGTCCAATTCAGAATCCTCTGAACTTGGTTCTTCACTTTGTGTTGTAACCAATAACACAGTCTCCTTTGGCTTTCCTTCCCCGTCAAAATACCTTTTGAGCATATTCACATGACACTGTCTGAGATTTCTTCCTGTCTGGAGTCCTTACCAAATAGTTCACCTCACTCGACCTCCTTTCAACTTGATAAAGTCCACTAAACCTTGCTTTTAAATGTTCACCTATCACTGGAAGTAACATTAACACCTTATCTCCAACAACAAAATTGTGAGTTTTTGATTTCTTGTCTGCTTTATGTTTCATTGTATGCTGTGATACTTTTTAATGCTGTCTAGTCAACTTCCCTGCTCTATTTAATCATTCCTAAAAATCTGACACATCGCCCAAATGGACGGTCTCTGAATTCTGACTCACCAATTTCTCCTTAATCAATTTTTGTGGCCCTCTCATTTCATGCCCAAAAACTAATTCAAATGGACTGAATTTGGTCAATTCATTTGGTGCAACTCTGATGGAAAAAAAATACAAATGGAATTCCTTTATCCAAATTATCTGGATAGTCTTGACTATAAGACCTCAACCTGGTCTTTAATGTCTGATGTCACCTTTCTAGTGCTACCTGTGATTCTGGATGGTACACAGTAGATTTGAATTGTTTTATTCCTAAGCTGTCCATAACTACCTTGAATAATTTTGATGAGAAGTTTGACCCTTGATCTGATTGTATCTGTGGATAGTCCATATGTCGTGAAACATTTGAGTAACTCCTCTACAATCCTTTTGGCTGTGATATCACCTCTGAAAATCTACTGGACACATCCATTATCGTTAACCAATACTGATTCCCACTTTTTGTTTTAGTTATGGTCCTAAGCAATCAATTAAGACTCATGTAAAAGATTCCTCAAATGCAGGAATAGGTATTTAAGGTATGAATTTTCCAATTCCCTGACATGTATGACATATCTGGAAAACTTCAACTACATCCTTGTGCAGTCCAGGCCGGTAAAAATGTTGTTTTTATTTTAGCTTGAGTTTTTCTTACCCCTAAATGACCCCCTATGGGTAGTTCATGTGCCACCCTCAAGACTTCCTTTCTGTTACCCATTGACAATACGACTTGACGAACTTCTGCCCATTTCTCATCGGCTTAAGATGTGATGATCTCCATTTCCTCATTAAGACATCATTTTTAAAATAGTAGTACACTAAGATACATTTGGATTTTCCTTCATGTATGCCTTTTGATGCAATTACTTTAAATATTCATCTTTCTACTGTAACTCAGTTAATTTATATGAGCTAAAGATTTCTACTTTGTCATCTATTTGCTCCTGGTTTTTCTCAAAAATTTGATCAAACAGGGCCTCTGCTAATTCCACTTTATTTTTCTTATCTATACTCTTTGATCTCTCCTGTTTCAATGAACATTTTGTGACGTTGTTACCATGCAGTCAGGAAAACCCCGGGATATGCTTCTTTTAATGGTCCAGTTGCCTGAGTCTCCGCTGGCTTTTCAACCACACTCCTACCTGTGAACCAGCTATATCATTAGCAAGGGCAAATTGTATTCTTGGAGTTGAGAGTTTGACCGGTACTCCTACCACGACTTCTCCCACTCTTCACTGAACACTGTAGCCTCGCTCTACATAATTGAGCATTTCTTGTCTCACCATGAATTCCTGTTACTAGCACTTTTTCTGGCAATAGTCCTTCAGAGGTATATAGCTCCTCGTCTTTCAACATCAAAGATTGAGAGGATCCTGTGTCTCTTAATATTGTAACCTCTTTACCGGCTGCTCCTGGCCTATGCAAATAATCTTTACCTTGGCAGGTATATGTTTTTAGAAGATCTGCAGTTTATGAACATCTGGCACTTCCTCCTTAACCAACCTCTGTCCAGGTCATACAGCTTTCTAGCCTCTACTGTGCTTTCCGTTACTACTCCAACCAAATTCACTGGATTATCCTGTTTTCCTACATTTGGCTTCCCAGTGCTTTTCTTAACCCACCCACACTGTGATTTCACGTGACCGACTTTATTACGTGAAAACACTGGAGCATTTTAGGTTCTCTTTCCCCTTCAAGGGTCTCCTATTTACCCTGTGGTTAGTTATCCTTACGATCCTCACCAAGATTTACCTTTCCCTTACCATATGAAGATTTCTCTTTTCCTCACTTTCTATCGCTCACGGATTGATACTGATGTTGGAAGCCAAACTTTGATTATGGACCAACTCATATTCATCAGCCATTCAGACGCTAATCTTGCCGTTTTAACTCTCTGCTCTCCCATATGAGTTCTCACTACTTCAGGAAGTGGAGTTATGAACTCCTCCAAAATAATCATCTCTCTAAGGATGTCATAGGTTTGCTCTATTTTTAATGCCCTTATCCGCCTATCAGAATTACTCTGTTTGATCCGTTCAAACTCGATGCAGGTTTGACCAACGTCCCTCTTTAGATTCCTGAAATGTTGTCTATAGGCTTCTGGCACAAGCTCATATGCACTTGAAATGGCTTTCTTCACCTCCGCATACGCTCCAGATACCTTCTCTGATAGTGATGCAATTACCTCACTAGCTCTGTCTACAAGTTTAGTTTGGATCAACAAGTGGTCACTGGCCACTTCATTTGTTTAGCCACCTCCTCAAATGAGATGAAAAAGGCCTTAGGCAATGTTTGAATATATTTAAACAGATTCCCTCCAGGCCTTTGGCTGCCATGGGTTAGCTCATCCTCACTCAATTTACCTTCAGCCTTCATCTCTATTCTTTTCAGCTGACGTTCCCAGCTAAGTGCCAATTTCTGAAGTTCAAACTCTCTCTTTCTTCCTTTTCTTTCTCTTTTTCTTTCTTTCTTTTTGTTCTGCTAAAGCGATTCATTCTTTTCTTCTTCTGCTTTTAATTGTAATTCAAACACTTCCATTTCTTCTGTCCTTTTGTTTTGCCTCTAACTCAACCTGCTTCATTTTCAATCGAATTTTAGCCATCTCCAAAGATTCTGATGGCATTTCCCGCAAATGTAAATGCTGAGCTATTGCTGTCATTATCTCTCCTTTCCTCACGAAAGGGGGCAGCTCAAACTCGAGCTTGACTGCTAATTCTAGCAGCTTTTCCTTTTTCACCTTTTCTGAAACCCCAAAGTCACTTTTTCCACCCCAAAAAACTCTTGGTGACTGAAAGAGCCATTGATATCCCAAGCACTGTTTAAACTAACCAAAATCAATGCTCAGAATGAAAGACACACACCTTTCACTGTCTGCCTTTGAGTCAAACAACCCTAATCACAAACTGGAACCACCGAATAAATCCTGGATGAGCCCCAATCTGTTATGGACCAGGCCAGATCCCATCAAAACATTTCAAGAAGTTAGCCCAGATCCTAACTTTTCTCATTGTTTTGAGCTGGTGTAAAATGGATATTCCTGGAGTGATGCAGTTGGTTCAGAACCCCTTGGTTTTAAACAAAACAGAATTTATTTACAGAGTACCAAATGAAACAAACAAAAGAGAACAGAATACAAAATAATTTAACTTATCTGAAAACCCAGTCGGCTCTATTGCAACTTCATGATGCTATTCCAAATATTTGCAACATCTCCATGTACGCCCCTTTGACAAAAAAAAGGACAATTCAAACATAGGTTCTTATAGGAGACATGTCAGAGAGAGAGAATCAGCATGGAGCTGTTTCCTTAAGCAGCAGCCTCAAAAACTGACTGTTTGCTAAACCCAAACCAAGTTAAAGCTGTGCTGGGAGGATGGGCAACTCCCCTTTCATTGTACAAGTGTTACTTTTTAAAATACTTAAAAACTTCTTCATGTTGATAAACCCAGACATTTCAGAACCTGTGTCTTTACTACCCCTCCCAAAAAAAAACAGGGACAACATAGCCTTGTTAAAGGAGCATCGTCATCACACACCTTATAGCCCCGCTGGGTATAAAGCCTCTATGCTGGGCACTGGGGATTTATCAACTTGCAACAAATGGTTTACCGATTGTTTGAAACTCCCACAAAGATGAACCGACCTGCCAGCCTTCACAATTGGTCAAACCGATGCTGCCCATTCCACACACTGGACTGATTTGATGATTCCTTCGATTTCCAACTGCCTGATTTTTATCTCCATTTTCATCTGCAAGGCAAATGGCACTGGGTGGGCCTTGCAGAACCATGGAATTGCTTCCTGGTCAACATGCTCCTTTGATAGTCCCTAGACCTTCCTGAAAAACTTTCTGGGTATTTATTTGGATCGTACTCAGGCAGACATTTTCTAAACAAAAACCGTTGAGCCAACCTAGGCAAATTTTTCTCAACCAATTTTACCCTATCAAGCCTTGGCCCAAGCCTTTTACTACAATAAGTGGTCACATGAAACAACTGCTTCTCATAAGAGACAGGAACCTTAACTTGTAATGGTTCACCGGAATAGATTCTCAGTCAAACTGAGGTCTTCAGCAAACTTAATGGTTCGAATCCAGAGTGATCACTGAAGTGGTATTGACCTCCATTAGAACCGGGTGACCATTTAGCCGGATGTTTATTTTGTTTTGTTCTGATTGAAATGTTGTGAAACAATTTAACTGTTTGAAAGCAGAAGCAGGTGGACTTCCCCGGGCATGCACTCCCCTGGATACCTATGAGTTCTCTTATTCAATTTAGATCTCTTGGAACACTTTGCTGTCTCTAGTCCGCACATCAGCAATAACTACTGTGGCTTGCTGGCCCGGATCCTGAAAAGAATTACAACCATTTGGCCGAGGCTTGGCTTTGCTTTGGGGTTTTGCTGTGGGCTGACCTAGACTCCCTCTGTTTGGGATATGTCCTGAGTGAGGCTGCGTAATTGCTTTCATTCAAGTGACGTTCCCCAAGCTCAGTCAGAGTTGCGAAGCTGTCTACTTCCATCAGAATATTCTGCAACTGATATGTTCTACTGGCAGCCTTTTCCAGTGATAAAGCCAGTTGTAGTAGCTGGTTGAGGTCCAATAGAGCTTCAGACAATAGACACTTCTGCATGGTTACATCATTAATCCCACATACCCAACGGTCTCTGAACATCTCATTAAATATTAAACCAAAATCACACGCCTCTGCCAGTCATCTTAACCTCTCAAAAACCCTGATGCAATTCCCCCGATTCTCAAATTGCTTAATAAAATGATAGCTTCTCAGAATTAAAGGAGTCTTTGTGTCCTAATATTCCTTAACTAAATCCATCATCTCTTGAAAGGTTTTAGTTTCTGGTGCCTCAGGGAAAGGTAGGCTCCTAATAACCATAAGAGCTGCAGGTCCACAAGCTGGCAGGAGAATTACTCATTGCTTTTCATCTGCCCCAATGTCCTTTGCCAGAAAAAATAATGCAATCTTTCCACATATTGGGCGCAGTCTTTGATGGCAGGATTAAACAAGTCAAACTTCCCAAATAATGGCATGATGCCAGAAATGCTTACCCCAACTCCAAGATGACTGTTGCAAGTGAAGTTCTTCAGGAGTGTGCTTTTCTCTCATTGACACTGAAATGACACCACTGATGCCGGTAGTCCATCACAAAATTGCCTTTTACTTAAGCATGGAAAATTCTTGACACTGATCCAGCTTCTTCAGAGCCAGCTCTCAGAGTGAACAGCACTTCTGACATCCCTGTTTATTTCTATCAGCCAGGTCTACCTGTTAGGAGCTGTCCAATCAGGAGAACTCATATTCTATGAGGTCCACCTGGCTGACGTCATTACAATTCCTACAGGAGGCAAAACACAAGAAATTATAGGCCAGTTATTCTGACCTGCTATTGGTAATATTAAGATCTTTTATTAAAATCCATTATTAAAATGAGATTCCAGAGTACTTGGAGGTGCATGGTATAATAGGGCTGAGTCAGTAAGGGGAGGTCATGCCTGACGAATCCGTTAGAATTCTTTGAGGAGGTAATGAGTACATTAGACAAAGGAGAGACAGTGGTCACGATCTATTTGGATTTCCCGAAGACTTTGACAAGGTGCCACATAGGAACCTAAATAAGGTAAGAGCACGTTGGATTAGGGACAAGTATTGGCCTGGATAGAGGATTGGTTGACTGGCAGAAGGCTGAGAGTGGATTAAGAGGTCTTTTTCAGGATAGCAGCTGGTGACTAGTGGAGAATTGCCGGGAGTCAGTATCGGACCACAACTATTCACATTGTATATTAACGATCTCGACAAAGGAACTGAAGGCATTGTTGCTAAGCTTGCAGATGACTCAAACCTAGTTGGAGGGACTGGTCATGTTGAGGAAGTGGGAAGCTGCAGAAGAACTTGGACAGGTTGGGAGAGTGGGCAAAGAAGTGGCAAATGGAATGCAATGTGTGAAAGTGTGAGATTATGCAATTTTGTTGGAAGCGTAGAGAGGAAAGGCTTCAAAAATCTGAAACACAAAGGAACTTGAGCATTCTAGTTCAGAATTCTCTGAAGGTAAATGTGCAGTTTCAGTTAGCAGTTAGGGAGGCAAATGTTAGGGAGCATTCATTTGGAGAGAGCTAGAATACAAGAGCAAGGATGTGCTCTGAGGTTGTATAACGCTATCATTGGACTGCATTTGGAATATTGTGAGTAGTTTTAGGCCTTGTATCTAAGGAGGGATATGCCTGTGATGGAGGGGTTCTAAAGAGGTTCATAAGAATGATCCTGGAGATGAAGTGCTTGTCATATGAGGAGGGGTTTAGGATCTTGGGTCTAAGCCCAATGGAGTTTAGAAGGATGAAAGGGAATCTGATTGAAACTTACAGAATACTGAGAGGCTGAGATAGAATGGATGTGGAGAAGGTATTTTCACAAGTAGGAGATACTCAGACACAAAGACACATGCTCACAGTGATATGATGACTGTTTAAAACTAAGATGAGGTGAAATTTCTTCATTCAGAGGATAGTGAACTTGTGGAATTCATTGGCCACAGGAGACTGTGAAGGCCAAGGCACTGAGTGTATTAAGACAGAGATAGATAAGTTCTTGATTAGTAAGGGAATCAAAGGCTATAGGGAGAAGGCAGAGGAATGGGGTTGATAAACTTATCAGCCATTATTGAATAGCAGACAGACTCAATGGGCTGAATGACTTAATTTTTCTCCTCTATCGTATAGTCTTAGGGATGAGCTGAAGTTCATGGAGAATGCAAAGATGGCAGTATTGCAAATGACCTGTGATGATGTAGACTGTGGGGAGCAGTTGGAAGGAGCAGCAGCAGCTTGGAGTGAATATAAAACTCACTGAGCTCAGGGAACGTGATCTAGACTGTGTGGAGCGGTTGGAAGGAGCAGCTGCAGTATGGAGTGAGTATAGACTCACTGAGCTGTAAAAAAATATACTGGAGTGATCACAGGGAAGCTGTGACTTGACGGGCTGGTAGCAAATCTGCAGTAAGTTGAAAAAGAGCATAGCAGAGAAGTATTAGAAATTAATTAATTTATAAATTCAAATAAATTAATAAAGTAACTCACTGAGTAGAGATGATTGGGCAGCTGATGTGCTGTAGCTGTATGATGTGGGAGCTGGCTGATCCCGTGAATGGCAGTGACCACATCTGCAGCAAGTGTTGGTTGCTGGAAGAACTCCGGATCAGAATTGATGATCTGGAATCTGAGCTCCAAACACTGCGGCACGTCCGGGAGGGTGACACATACCTGGACACTTTGTTTCAGGAGGCAGTCACACCTGGTAGATTAAGTAATTCAAATTCAGCTCGTGATCAGGGACAGAGGGTGTGATTGCAAGTGAGGCAGGTAGGGGGATCCTGAGTTCAGGAACAGAGGACCTTCAGCTCTTGACCTTGTCCAACAGGTATGAGGTACTTGCTCCCTGTCTGGATGAGGGAAAGGGCTGCAGGGAGGATGGGCCAGCTGGTCACGGCACCATGGTGCAGAAGGCCATTCAAGAGAGGGGAGCAAGTGGTAGTTATTGGGGAATCTATAAGTAGGGGGACAGATAGTATCCTTTGCAAGCCAGATTGGGAGTCCCACATGGTGTGTTGCCTGCCCAGTGCCTGGGTGTAAGACACCTCTGATCGGCTTGAAAGGATATTGGAGCGGGAGGGGGAGGATCCAAATGGTGTGGTCCAAAATGGGACAAACAGCATAGGCAAGGCTAGGAAGGAGGACTTGCTTGTGGATTACCAAGCACTAGGAACGATATTAAGGTACAGGTCTAAAGGATCATAATCTCTGGATTACTGCCTCAGTCACGTGAAAATTGGCTTAGGGATAAGAAAATTAGGGAAGTAAACACATGGCTGAGGGAGTGGTGTGGGAAAGAGGGGTTCCATTTCATGGGGCATTGGCATCAGTTTTGGAACAGGATCTGTACCAATGGGACAGTGTCCATCTCAACTGATCTGAAACCAGTGTTCTCGTGAAAAAGATAAATAGGATGGTCATGAGGACTTTAAACTACTGAATTGGGGGAAGGGAAGGGGAAATCAATAAAAAGTATGATGGTAAATAAAAAGATAAGCAGCAGGTTAGCGTGTGTGTGGGAGGGTTTAAGTACAAGGCAGACTATGAAAGAAGTTAAAAGGAAGGTTAGCTCAGGAGATATTGGAAATCGTAAGGGTACGAAAACTAGCGTAAGGACACTTTACCTGAATGCTCATAGCATTCGTAACAAGGTTGGTGAGTTAACAGCACAAATCATTGCAAATGAATATGATTTAGTAGCCATTACAGGGACATGGTTGCAGAATGGTCACAACTGGGAGTTAAATATCCAGGGGTATCACGCTATTTGGAAGGACAAACAGGAAGGTAAGGGAGGTGGTGTAGCTCTGATATTCAAGGATGTCTTCAGGGCGGTGCTGAGAGATGATGTAGGTTCTATGGAGAATGAGGTTGAATCCATTTGGGTGGAAATTAGAAATTCTAAGAAGAAAGAATCACTGATAGGCACCGTCTATAGGCCACCAAATAATAACATCACATTGGGGCGGGCAATAAACAAGAAAATAACTGATGCCTGTAAAAATTGCTACAGCTATTTTCATGGGGGATTTTAATTTACATGTAGATTGGTCGAACCAGCTCGGTCAGGGTAGCCTTGAGGAGGAGTTCGTTGAGTGTATCCATGACAACTTTCTTGAACAGTATGTAATGGAACCGACGAGGGAGCAAGCTGTCATAGATCTGGTCCTATCCAGGTATACCATTTTGGATACTGTTGGGGGAGATGGCTCACCAGGGGAGGGCAGCAGTTGCCAAGATCACGGCACCATGGCAGACACTGCTGTTCAGAAAGGCGGGAAAAAGGCTCCTAGGGCCATAGTCATAGGGAATTCTATTGTGAGGGGAGTAGATAGGCGGTTCTGTGGCCATAAACGGGACTCCGGGATGGCATGTTGCCTCCCAGGTGCTCGAGTCAGGGATATCACCAATCGGCTGCAGAGCATTCTAAAAGGGAAGGGTGAACAACCAGTTGCCTTGGTACATGTAGACACCAACAATATAAGTAAAATACGAGATGAGGTCCTGAAAGCAGAATTCAGGGAGCTCGGAGAGAAGTTAAAAAGGAGGACCTCAAAGGTAGTGATCTCAGGATGACTACCAGTGCCACGTGCTAGCCAGCATAGAAATGAAAGAATTGGCAGGGTGAAGACGTAGCTTGGGGGATGGTGTGGGAGGGAGGGGTTCAGATTTGTTGGACATTGGGACCGGTTCTGGGGAAGGTGGGACTATTACAAATTGGACGGTCTTACTTCTGAATCAGACTGGAACTAATGTCCTTTGGGGAATTTTTGCTACTGCTGTTGGGGAGGTTTTAAGCTAATGTGCAAGGGTCTGGGAACCAGAAGAGAAGACAAGTAGACACCGAGGTAGAAACTGGAGACTGTAAGAATCATGAAGTTAGCATTAATAAGGGGAAGAGTAGGCAGAGAGCAGATGAATGCAAAAGTACAGGTGGCCTGAAGTGCATATACTTTAATGCAAGGAGTACAGTGGGTAAGGCAAATGAACTTCAGGCTTGGATTAGTGCCTGGGAGTATGACGTTATTGGAATTACAGAGACTTGGTTGGAGGAAGGCAACTAAATATTCCAGGATATGGACACTTCGGACAGGACAGGGAGGGAAGTGAAAGGGGGCGGTGGGGTGATGGAGGGGGTGGTGTTGCATTGCTGGTCAGGGATGATATCACAGCTGTGCTAAAGGAGGACACTATGAAGGGCTTGAGCAGTGAGGCATTATGGGTAGAGCTGAGAAATAAGAAAGGTGCAGTTACATTGTTGGGGGTGTATTACAGGCCTCCCAACAGTCAGGGTAAGATAGAAAAACAAATAGGTAAACAGATTATGGAAAGATATAGAGGCAACAGTGTGATGGTGATAAGAAATTTTAATGTTCCCAAAATTGACTGGGATACACTTAGTGTCAGAGGTCTGGATGGGGAAGAATTTGTAAGAAGCATCCAGGAGAGTTCTCTAGAGCAGTATGTCAATAGTCCGATGAGGGAAGGGGCCATATTGGACCTGGTGTTAGGGAATAAGCCAGGCCAGGTAGTAGAAGTTGCAGTGGGGGATTTCTTTGGGAACAGTGACCACAACTCTGTAAGTTTTAAAATATTCATAGACAAAGAGGAGAGTGGTCCTAAAGGGAAGTGTACTAAACTGGGCCAAGGCCAATTATATCAAAATCAGGCAGGAGCTGGGAAATGTGGATTGGACACAGCTATTTGAAGGGAAGTCCACATATGATATGTGGGAGGCTTTCAAAGATAGGTTAAAGATAGTGCAGGACAGGCATGTCCCGTTGAAAGCAAAGGATAGGAAAGACAAAATTTGTGAACCGTGGATGACAGGAGAAATCATATGACTTGCCAAGAGGAAAAGGGAAGCGTACATAAGGTTGAAGCAGCTAAGAACAGAATGGACCCTGGAGGAATATCGGGAGAGTAGGACCAATCTTAAATGAGGAATTAAGCAGGCTAAAAGGGGTCATGAACTAGATTTAGTGAGGAGAATTAAGGAGAATCTCAAAGCTTTTTATTCTTAGATAAAAAGCAAGCGGGTAACTAGAGAAACAATTGGTCCACTAAAGGATAAGGAAGGAAGGCTTTGTGTCGAAACTGAGAGAATGTGTGAGATTCTGAATGATTACTTTGCATCAGTGTTCACTGAAGAGAGAAACATGATGAATGTTGAGAGAAGAGATAGAAGATTGATTACTCTGGATCACGTTGTCATAAATAGGGAAGATGTGTTGGGTAAGCTAGAGGTTATTAAGGTGGACAAATCCCCAGGACCAGATAGGATCTATCCCAGGTTGCTGAGGGAGGCGAGAGAGGAAATAGCTGGGGACCTGACAGATATCTTTGTGGCATCCTTAAACACAGGTGAGGTGCTGGCAGACTGGAGGGTTGCCCATGTTGTCCTCCTGTATAGGAGAAAGTGAGGTCTGCAGATGCTAGAGATCAGAGCTGAAAATGTGTTGCTGGAAAAGCGCAGAAGGTCAGGCAGCATCCAGGGAACAGGAGAATCGACGTTTCGGGCATAAGCCCTTCTTCAGGATTCCTGAAGAAGGGCTTATGCCCGAAACGTCGATTCTCCTGTTCCCTGGATGCTGCCTGACCTGCTGCGCTTTTCCAGCAACACATTTTCAGCTCTGTCCTCCTGTATAAGAAGGGCAGTATGGATATTCCAGGTAACTACAGACCAGCGAGCCTGATGTCAGTGGTGGGAAAGTTGCTGGAAAAGGTACTGAGGGATAAAATCTATTTATATTTGGAAAAGAATGGGCTTATCAGTGATAGGCAACATGATTTTGTGTGGGGGAGATTGTGCCTTACCAACTTAATAGAGTTTTTTGAGGAAGTGAGCAAGTTGATAGAAGGGCTGTACATGTCATGTGCATGGATTTTAATAAGGCGTTTGATAAGGTTCCTCAAGGTAAACTAATGGAGAAACATGGTGTGCAGGGTGTTCTAGGTAAGTGGATAAAGAATTGGCTGAGCAACAGAAGACAGAGAGTAGTAGTTGAAGGGAGTTTCTCAAAATGGAGAAAGATGACCAATGGTGTTTTACAGGGATCAGTGTTGCTTGTGATACACATAAATGATCTGGAAGAGGGCACTGTTGGTATGATCAGCAAGTTGGCAGATGACACGAAAAATTGGTGGAGTAGCAGAAGCATAGGGCACTGTCAAATAATACAGGAGAATATAAATAGACTGGAGAGTTGGGTGGAGACGTGGCAGATGGAGTTCAGTCCCGGCAAATGTGAGGTGATGCATTTTGGGAAGTCTAATTCTCGAGCGAATTATACATTAAACGGAAAGCCTTGGGAAAAGCTGATGAGCAGAGAGATCTGGGAGTTCAGGTTCATTGTACCATGAAGGCGGCTGCACAGGTGGATAGGGTGGTCAAGAAGGCATATGGGTATGCTTGCCTTCATCTGATGGGGTATTGAGTATAAGAGCTGGCAAGTAATGTTAAAATTGTACAAGACGTTGGTTCGGCCGCATTTAGAATACTGTGTACAGTTCTGGTCGCCACATTACCAAAAGGATGTTGACGCTTTGGAGAGGGTGCAGAGAAGGTTTACGAGGATGTTGCCTGGTATGGAAGATGCTAGCTATGAAGAGAGGTTAAGTAGGTTAGGATTGTTTTCATTAGAGAAAAGGAGATTGTGGGGGGACCTGATTGAGGTCTACAAAATCATGAAGATTATAGACTTGGTAGATAGAGATAAGCTTTTTCCCAAGGTGAAAGATTCAATAATGAGAGGTCATGCTTTCAAGGTGAGAGGTGAAATGTTTAAGGGGGATACATGCAACAAGTACTTTACACAGAAGGTGGTGGGTGCCTGGAACGTGTTGCCAGCAGACGTAGTAGAGGCAGGCATGGTAGATTCATTTAAGATGCATCTGGACAGATGCATGACTAGTGGGGAGCAGAGGGATACAGATGCTTAGGAATTGGGTGACAGGTTTAGACTGTAGATTTGGATTGGCTCAGGCTTGGAGGGCCAAAGGGCCTGTTCCTGCCCTGTAAATGTTCTTTTTTCTTTGTTCTTTGTTCTGGTCCTGTGTAATGAGAAAGGAATAATTAATGATCTCATAGTTAGGAATCCTCTTGGAAGTAGCGATCACAGTATGGTTGAATTTAGCATACAGATTGAGACTGTGAAGATAAAATCCGATACCAGGGCCCTGCGCTTAAACAAGGGAGAATACAATAGGATGAGTGAGGACTTGGCTAAAGTAAATTGGAAACAAAGATTTTATCATGGAACAGATGACGAGCAGTGAGAGGACTTTCAAAGCAATTTTTCAAAGTGCTCAGCAAAAGTATATTCCAGTGAAAAGGAAAGACTGTACGAAAAGGGGTAATCTGCTATGGATGTCTAAGGAAATAATGGAGGCTATCAAAGTGAAAGAGAAGGCATACAAAGTGGCCAAGATCAACATGAAACTAGAAGATTGGGAAAAGTTTAAAAGTCAATGGGAAGCCATAAAAAGGGCTATAAAGAAAAGTAAGATAGAGCAAGGGAAAAAAACTAGCACAGAATATAAAGATAGATAGCAAAGGTTCCTATAAATATATAAAAAGAAAAAGAGTGGCTAAACTAAATGCTGGTCCTTTAGAGGATGAGAAGGGACATTTAGTAATGAGATATGATGAAATGGCAAGTGCACTTGTGGTAATTTTCCAAAATTCGCTGGACTCTGGGGCAAGTTCAGCTGATTGGAAAGCAGCAAATGTGATGTCACTGTTTAAAAAGGGAGGTAGACAAAAGATGGGGAATTATAGACCGCTTGGCTTAACCTCTGTAGTGGGGAAGATGCTTAAGTCTATTATCAAGGGAGAAATATCAAGGCATCTAGATAGAAATTGTCCTGTTGGGCAGACACAGCATGGGTTCATGAAGGGAAGTCAAGTTTAACTAATCTTTTGGAATTCTATGAAGACATTATGAGCAAGGTAGACATCAGGGACCCAGTAGATGTGGTGTATCTAGATTTCCAAAAGGCAATTGACACGGTGCCACACAAGAGTCTCCTGCATAAGATAAAGATTGATGGTGTTACGTGTAAAGTATTAGTATGGGCAGAGGATTGGTTGACTAACACGAAGCAAAGAGTGGGATAAATAGGTGCTATTCTGGTTGGCAATCAGTAACTAGTAGTGTGTCTCAGGGATTAGTGTTAGGACCGCAATTATTTACAATTTACAGAGAAACCTCGATTATCCGGCATTCGATTATTCGAATTTTGGATTATCTGAATAAAACCGCAAGGTCCCAATGCTTGGCTAAACTGTGTTATCCGGCATTTGATTATCAGGCACTTGATTACCCGAACACAATGCTCCCAGCCTGTGTCATTCAGATAATTGAGGTTCCTCTGTACATAGATGATTTGGAGTTGGGGACCAAGTGTAGTGTGTCAAAGTTTGCAGATGACATTAAGATGAGTGGCAGAGCAAAGTGTGCAAGTGACTGTGAAACTTTGCAGAGGAACACAGATACTTTAAATGAGTGGGCAAAGGTCTGGCAGATGTAATGCAATGTTAATAAATGTGAAGTCATCCATTTCGGTAGGAGTAACAGTACAAAGGATTATTAATTGAATGGTAAAAAGTTGTAGCATGCTGCTGTGCAGAGGGACATAAATCACAGAGGATTGGTCTGTAAATGCAACAGGTAATTAAGAAGGCAAATGGAATTCTGTCCTTCATTGCTAAAGGGATTGAGTTGAAAAGCAAGAGGTTATGTTGCAGCTGTATAGGGTGCTGGTGAGGCCACACTTGGAGTACTGCATGCAGTTTTGCTCTCCTTACTTGAGAAAGGATGTACTCGCACTAGAGGGGATGCAGAGGAGATTCACTAGGTTGATTCTGGAGTTGAGGGGGTTGGTTTATGAGGAGAGACTGAGTAGACTGTGATTATATTCATTGGAATTTTCAAGCATGAAGGGGCATCTTATGGAAACATATAAAATGATGAAGGAAATAGATAAGATAGAAGTAGAAAGGATGTTTCCACTGGTGGGTGAAACTAGGACAAAAGGGCATAACCTCAAAATTAGGGGAAGCAAATTTAGGACTTCACCCAGAGGGTTGTAAATCTATGGAATTCTCTGCCCAGTGAAGTAGTTGATGCTACTTAAGTAAATGCTTTTAAAGCTAAAATAGATTTTTTTTTAACAATGAAGGAATTAAGAGATACGGTGCGAGGGCAGGTAAGTGGAGCTGAGGCCACGAAAAGATCAGCCAGGATCTTATTGAATAGCGGAGCGGTCTCGAAGGGCCAGATGGCCTACTTCTCCTCCTAACTCTTATTCTTAATCTCCATTTTTAACATGAAGAATGGTTTTAGCAGCTGAGCAATGGCTGGCATATAGATGAGCAATAATACATAAATGGAAGTAGGCAGTTTAAAGGTGGAAAGAACATGAGATTGGAAATTTTGCTCATTTTAATCAATTTGATGCCTGAGTAGATTTGTTACATGTGCAAGAGATGAAAGTCAATAACTCAGTCAATCTGGGCAGTTTCTTAGAGCCTGTTGCTTGTATAAGAATTCATTGAAAATTGACTGAAGGGCAAATAAATGTCTTGACATGAAATGTGGACTGTGGAATTCTCTGCAGAGTAACTTTTTCAATGAAATCTAGATACAGATGGAACTACATTAAAGGGCAAAACTCAAAAAATGGGGAATCAGACTCGATGGATTCTGGAGATAAAAATACAGATACAAACCTGAGGGCAAATAGCCTACTCCTGTATCTATGTTGCAACATTGGGAGTGGTTTACTTACCTTTACTTAATATTGTACTTGATCACTGATAATTGTTCCAATGTTATGAAGTATTGTGTATGTTCCATTGTCGGATCAACTTATGAATAACAATATATACAGGCGATCAATAGAGATGAGCATTTAACCACAATTGCACTGCATCCCTCTCTTCAGCTTTTTGAGGATTGGTTTTGTACAATGCACAACAGTGAGGCAAAAGTGAGGACTGCAGATGCTGGAAATCAGAGTCTAGATTAAAGTAGTCAGGCAGCTTCCGAGGAGCAGGAAAATCGATGTTTCGGACGAAAGCCCATCATCAGGACTGAAGGCAGGGAGGCTGCAGGGTGGAGAGATAAATGGGAGGAGCACCCTGGAGGCTCCCTGCCTTCAGTCCTGATGAAGGGCTTTTGCCCAAAACTTCGATTTTCCTGCTCTGTGCAACAGTGAGTCTGACCTCTAGTTTGCTGCGGTTAACAACAGTGTAAGGCTGTATGTAAGCATCTTCACAAACCCAGCTTCCCAGTCAACAAATCTAATCCAAGAACATCTAACGTCCTCATTATAATTCCAAGAATTCTGCAGTTAAGAAGGTGCCAACGGTTCTTAAAATGAGTTTTACTGTGCATCCATAGAATTAGGTAAGCTATAGTATAGATATAGGTTTTGCAAACTTAACCATCAATGCTCCATTTCAGCCTCCACCTACCTTACTCATCCCAATCTATCCACATATTCTCTTTTCCCTCATTAACTTATTCAGTTTTCCCTTGAATGCTTCCACTTATTTTTCTTAGGGCCATTGGGATAAAAGGGTACTGGGAGAATGCAGGAACATGGTACTGGGTTGGATGATCAGCCATTATTATATTGAAGGGCAGAGCAGGCTCAGAGAACTGAATAGCTTACTCCTGCTGATATTTTCTATGTTTATATGTTTCTACTATTTGTGGTACTGAATTTCACATTCTCAATAGACTTTGAATAAGACCTATTAGGCCTGTTTCTATTGTACCTGTAGGGATATGTTTAAATAACATAGAATGCTTTTAAAAGTTGTAAATCATGGCAGGAATAGCCAGTTTGTGTGTAGATTGCATTGGCTGCTGTGCATGCTGCAAGGAGGGGAATATGTAATCTGTCGCAGTGGGGTGTGATCTGACTCCTTTTAGGTGCCATGTGTCTGAATCAGTGTTACCATGGAACCGTGCCTCGCAGTGATTTTGCTTTGCACTTTCACTGGTTTAGCACCTTCTGTTGTAGGTTATATTGTGTAATGAAGGTTATATTGTGGCCAGTTTTGGAACCAAACCGATCTAACTCAGGGAAGGTGCAGCAATAAATAAGATACGGACTGAAGCAGAGATAAGTCATTATCTCGGGAGTTGCCTTCCACAAAGAGCTTGTTAATTTTGAGATCCAGGGGACATCACTACTGCAATAATCGGTCAAGCAAACAGCATAAAAAGGAATGCGTAGAAAACAGAATAAAGCTCAGCAGATGGTGTGCTTGATGAACTTACAAGAATAAAGATGATGAAAGACTCACATTGTTCTCAACATTTCATTCCTTACCTTCTTAGTATTGCTGTTTTCAAAGACAAAAAATAGATGAGCTGACCTGTCCAATTAACCATTATGCCTAATGGGTAGTATTTCCCGAATCACATTCATTCCAGATGATACCATCTCTTCAATACAACTCTATATGTGGATATTTTCCCAAATGGTACTCGAGTATTTAATTGATTTCAATAGATTACAGGTCTAAAATCATTATTAAGAGCGTTTCAGCTATGAAAAACATTGTGGGTGGATCAAGTGGCCACTGTGCTCATAGTGCTGTTTTTCACGATGCTAATGAGTGGTCTGCAGCTTATTCTGACATTGCTATCATTCAAGGACATGGAATGTACCAGCAGGGAGAGTATTGGAGGTAAATACGATGCAATTTGCTGGTGCCAAATGGACACCCAGCCCCTCTTTGTAGGAAGGCAAGAAAGAACCCAGCTCCTGTGCCGAGTTAAGAGGCAAGATTGGTCTATTGGGCAGGATGAACTTGGGCTGGAGGAGTAAGTGATTCGTATTGTGAGGAGGGGAAGCTGTGGGGTAAACCTGATGGGAATGGAACAATAGTTCTCAAAACTGTACTGAAATGTCAGCCAATCACTGCCACTTACTGACATATAGAGAAACTTATACTGACCATTGTTCATTAGCTTGTTTGATAAGCCAGAAATCAACTCTTAAACTACACATAGAATTGCATAGAATTTCAGAATAGAAATAGGTTTTTTGACCCAAAAATTCTATACCTTATGTTTTAAGTGAGCTTCCTATCTTAATTTATCTCTCACTATCAGCACTATTACTATCTTCTTTCTCCATGATGTACATGCCTAGTTTCTGCTTAAATGCATTTAAAATTGAGGCACATAATAAAGAGAAATAAAAGCAATTACCCAATTATGCTGGTCACAAACATCTCTTCCAGAGTGTAATCTGCCTGACTTCTGCTGTCTTCTGTTTGAAAGCGCAAGCTGGCAAACTGCACAATCTACTGATAAGGGATCCAGAAAAATAATCTGGGGTGTCACAAAGTGTTTGGGAAGGGAGCCTAGCCTCACATTCTGACCCTTACCCATTTCCAGCATTGTTCATTATCAAAAGTATGGTTCAAGTATTGTCTCAAAACCAAGGTCGTGCTGGATGGATCCTCGACTGGTTTTCCAGTTTGGGTTTGGTGATTGATGCCAGATCGGGTCAAAGCTTGCTTGGACCATGGGAAAAGACAGGCCTGTGAAGCTGATAGTTAGTACACTGCTGGATGCACTAATGCAACATTGTGTTAAACAGGTCACAAAGCTATTTCACTCATCTAATAAAACTAAAATTCTTGCCTGCTAATTTATAGTTCAATATTCAGCCATCACTGATTTTGCACAGCCAGATTTGAGGTACAGTACCTGTGAAAGAATTCATGCTTATTCAAGGTATTTAGGTGGAGATAGCTTATCTCGTCCTAGAATCTAATTAGCCTAAGTAATATTTTGACCACCCTGTGGTACTGAATTAGAGCTGTGATTAATTCAGTACATGCTTGTAATAATGACAATAGAACTATGACATACCGCTAAAAGCCCTTTTACAGCAATGATAAATAGACATCAACACCATGGCAGACAAGTTATTTTTCTTGTCGACAATTCATCAGCATAATTTAGGAGAATGAGCTGTATTCATATAACATTAGACATTAGAAGCATGGAATGTTACAGTAATGAAAGAGGTTATTTGGTCTATTTTGCCTGTGTCAATTGGGGCCACTCCTTTCCCGTAGTCTGACAAATTTTTCTATTCAAGTGCTTGTCTAGTTTGCTTTTAGAGGTTATAAAGGATTGGACCGGCCTCTACCACCCTTTCAGGAATTCGCTACACATCATAGCAGCTAGATTCAGAAAAACAAATAGCCCTCATCTCTTCCTTGGATCTTTTGCCAGTTATCTGAAATCTGCATGTGTCAGTGGAAAGAGTTTATTTCATCAAAACACTTCAAATTTTGAACATCCATATTAACTCTTCCCTTAGTCTTTTCTGCTCCAAAGAATTCAGTCCCACTTTCACTAGTCTCTCCAAATGGAATTACAGAATGACGACAGTGCAGAAGAAGACATCAGCCTGTCAAGTTTGCGCTTTCAAAAGCAACTTAGCAAGTTTCATTCTCCTGCCCTTGCCCCATAGCCATGGAATGGTTTCCCATTAGATATTTACCCAATTTTCACTTCATCACCACAATACAATTGGCCTTGATCAACATTTTCAGGCAATGTGTTCCAGATTATAACACTAACGGAGTAAATGCATTTCCCTCATAATGTCGATGCCTCTTTGGCCAATCACCTTCTCTGGGTGTCCTCTGGTTCTCACTCCTTCTGTCAATGGGAACAGTTTCTCACAATTGAATCAGTCTAAACTCCTCTTAATTGTGAA
The DNA here is from genome assembly GCF_037043375.1 of Chiloscyllium plagiosum. Lineage (NCBI taxonomy): Eukaryota > Metazoa > Chordata > Chondrichthyes > Orectolobiformes > Hemiscylliidae > Chiloscyllium > Chiloscyllium plagiosum. The sequence continues at coordinate 33,863,531 of NW_028270172.1, read as the reverse complement.
TATCTCAATTAAATCTTCTCTTGATATTCTCTTCTCTATGAAGAACGGTTCTAGCTGCTCCAATCCATTGACATTGTGGGCGGCACGGTGGCACAGTGGTTAGCACTGCTGCCTCACAGCGCCAGAGACCCGGGTTCAGTTCCTGCCTCAGGCGACTGACTGTGTGGAGTTTGCACGTTCTCCCCGTGTCTGCGTGGGTTTCCTCCGGGTGCTCCGGTTTCCTCCCACAGTCCAAAGATGTGCAGGTCAGGTGGATTGGCCATGCTAAATTGCCCCTAGTGTTAGGTAAGGGGTACATGTAGGGGTATGGGTGGGTTGCGCTTCGGCGGGTCGGTGTGGACTTGTTGGGCCGAAGGGCCTGTTTCCACACTGTAAGTAATCTAATCTGATGAATCTAATCTGACATAACTGAAGATACTAAATCCTGGGAACTATTCTTATAAACTTATTCTACATCCTTTCTAAGTTGTGGCATCCAAATTGGACACAATAATAGTTGAGGACAATAATGTTTCACGTATGTTCATCTTATTTCCTAACTTTATTCAATGCCACTACTATTAAATATGCAGCATTCGATATACTTTTTTAACTATTTTCACTATCTGCATGCAATCTTCAATGATTTGTGCATATCTACTCCCAGGTCTCTTTCTTCCTCAGCATTGTTCCCTTTATTTTATTTGCCTTTCCTGATTTTTCCTACTTAAGATTTATTAGTTCACACTTTTCTACATTAAATGTCATCTGCCTAGTTCATCAGCTTGTCTATATTCTCGTCAAGTCTTGTGCTGTCCTCTTCACAGTTGACTATATTTTCAAGTTTTGTGTCATCTGCAAATTTTGAAATTGTTCCCCAGACATCTAAGCCCACTTAATTAACAAATATCAAGAAAAACAGTGACCCTAGTATTGTTACATGGAGGATCCTACCAATGTTCCCTGTAAGCTACTTGGCCACGTACAGCGATTGGCATTGGCATGTTGATCGCAGCATTAACTTCTGATTTCGGAATTCACTGTCGCACATGGGCCTCAGGGGCCCATTCAGGGGGGAAGAAGTTTAGAGGGAAAGCTGCATCCTACCGAAAAGCAACTATTTTGTTTCATGTCAGTCACTGTACACAAGTTCTGGAGTTCTGAGGAAGGATCACTCAACCCGAAACGGTAACTCTGATTTCTGTCCACAGAGGCTATCAGACCTGCTGAGCTTTTACAGCAATTTCTACTTTTGTTTTTCAAATCTCTCTGTCTGTCTGTCTGTCTGTCTATCTATCTGTCTGTCTGTCTCCCTATCTATCTAGCTTTCTCGATTCTGACCCTGAATCATAAGGACATCCTCTCTCTCCAATTTTATAATATTCCTCTTTATCAATAAGGCCCCTCCTTCCCCTTTCCTTCCTGCATATCCATTTGAACATCTGTTAGCCTGTAGCATTAATTATTCAATCTTGCCTTTTTTTGAGCCAGAGACATACCACTGAAGTGCGTAAGAAAGTTTTCGAAGTTCGATTAGCATTTTTACAACCACCTGAGAGAGCAAATGGTGCTTCAGTTTAATGTCACATCAAAATTGTCATTGTCATCGTAAATCTTCTGCTGAAATCCCTGGAATGTGACTCAAACTCACAGCCCTTTCACAAAGGTGCCTGAATTCAAAAACTGAGCTGCAGCTGATTGTCAAAGTCTAATGCTGCCAGTGGAACCACAGTGGAATAAAATGTCACTTTTGAGTTGTGTACTTGCTCACCTCAGAGTGCACATGCAAACAAACCCTCCAGGCATCTTTAGAAAATGTCTGGAAACAGAACTACTCATTTCGAGAGGACTTGCAACTTGCAACAGTACCATCAGCAACGGTATCATCTTTTTGCTTTAGACTGGATCAAATCAGAGGTTTGCATCAGGCCATATTTTGAGCTGTCAACTATTATTGAAAACTGTTTAAAAATTAAATAAATGTAGTTGAAAGTTGGATAGAATGTGTTTTTAAAACGGATGAAATATTTATCACAGTCAAAGCAATGTTGTATTTTCTAATATTGTTACCACAGCTTGCTGTCAAGCCAAAGTGTTATTCATTATTAATTACTTGGCTAATGTATCTATACAATAATGTTCCTTCCTTTCTTAAATCTTGCAGAACTTCTGTTCCTGGAACTTTTCTCTTAATAACTTCCAAGCACTCTTGACTTCTTTTCTCCTACCCAGACTGTTTTGGAGGCTTCTAAACTGCACCATTGCTCTTAAAAGCAGTTTCACTCTGAAAGAAGGCCACACACGCTCAGACTTTTGGATGGTTCTGTCTTCTTTTCTATAGGGAAACTGACTTCTTTCTCTGTGTCTCTCTGCATCATTGGAAACTTTGCTGCAAGGCACCAGCTGAATTATTTTATTGTTTTCTCTCTAGAATAAACAGTGAATTGCCATGTGATAATGCAGTGGCAGTGAGTGGTTGAGTGCTACTTGAGTAACTTGTGAATGCTTGTTTGCTATTAGAGTGAGGAATGAATGGCTATATGATAATAGAATGACCAGTGAATGGCTGCATGACACTACAGTAACTAATAAATGGCTGTGTGAAATTGGAGCAACCAGAGAATGACAATATATTGATTGAATATCCAATGAATAGCTACGTGTTTTTAGAGTAACTTGTGAATGATCATATGATCTTAGAAAAACTTGTGAATGGCCTCATGCTGTTACATTAACTTGTGAATGGCTATGTGATCGTAGAGTAAATGTAAATGGATGTATTATTCTAGAGTTACTAGTGAATTCCCATGTGACTGTAATGTAACAAGTACAAACAGTACTGTAGTTAGTCTCTTGATGTTGGCTAATTTCTGTTCTTTCTGACAAGTGTTTTCTTTAATTTCTGCAGTCAACTACTATAAAAAGATGAATGTTTAGTCTTTTGCTTTCCCCCATGAATAGTTCTGATGGTGAGAAGGAACAGTGGAGGGCAGTGAGCAGTAGTTTAGTGGAACTGTGAGATGCCTGTATTCTTCTATAAGAGAGGATTGACCATTTAGACTCCATACTCAGCTCCTCTATCTGACTGAGCATATCAAGTTAATTCAATTCAACCACTGTTGTGTACACCATCTCCCCGGCCCTACACATCTCTTGAACATCTAGATAACAAGGCCATCTATGTCAGACTCCTACTTATTGACTTTAGCTTCACCTTCAACACTGCGATTCCAATCAACCCATTTCCAAACTCTGAGACCTAGGATTCTGCTCCCCTCTCTGCAACTGAATCTGCGACTTCCTGACCTGCAGTCAGTAAGGATAAGTGACAACACCTCCTCCACAATAATCCTCACACTGGTACTCCGCAATGCTGCATTCTCAATCCCTTACTATACTCTTTATACAGTCACGACTGTGTGGCCAAATTCAGCTCCAACTCCATGTACAAATTTGCAGATGACACCACTGAAGTGGGTTGGATCTCAAACAATAATGAAACAGAGTATAGGAAAGAGACAGCTTAGTATTATGGTGCAAAAACACCAATCTCTCCCTCACTGTCAGCAAAATGAAGAAGCTGGTCATCGATTTCAGGAAGCGGAGTGGAGGACACGCCCCTGTCTGTATCAATGGTGCTGAGCTTCAGGTTCATAGGAGCAAATATTACCAACAATCTATCCTGGTCCATCCATGTCAACGCTACAGTCAAGAAATACAACAACTACTTCCTCAGAAGGCTAAGGAAATTGTTATCAATTTTTATAGATACACCATAGAAAGGATCTTATCCAGATGCATCAAAGCTTGGTGTGCCCAGGACTGCAAGAAATTACAGAGAGCCCAGTCCATCACGAAAACCAGCCTTCCTTCCATTGGCTTCATCTACATTTGGGTCAAAACAATAACTGCAGATGCTGGAAACCAGATTTTGGATTTGAGGTGCTGGAAAGCACAGCAGTTCAGGCAGCATCCAAGGAGCAGTAGTAATTGCCTCAGGAAAGCATCCATCATAATCAAAAACCCCTCCCACCCCCAATTATCCTCGCTTCCACTGTTTTTGATTGGGCAAAGATACAAAAGTTTGAAAACATGCACCAATAGATTTAAGAACAACTTCTTCTCCGCTGTTGTCAGACTTATGAATGGGCCTCTCATATTAGAGTTGATCTTTCTCTACACCTTCTCTGTCGCTATAACACTATATTCTGCATTCTGTTCTATTACTTTGATGTACTTATGAAAGGTCTGATTTGTCTGAATAGCACGCAGTATAATACTTTTCACTGTATCTCGGTACATTTGATGATAATAAATCAAATCACATCAAATCAAAAATGAGTGGTGTATTGAAATCCTGAACTGGTCACAGATTACTCAAACATCACTGTTATCAGAAATAATCGCATTAGGGATTCCATAGTGATTTAATGTAGGACCTTGTTAATTGAACCCACAGTCATTCAATCCAATGACGGAAATAGTTGACCACTTCTGGGTACAAGCACCCCACAAGCACAAACATGTCAGTCAATTTACATTCCCATGGTTTGGAGGGAAAGTTTCTAAGGAATCAGAATGAGATCTCCTAATAGGGATCCCTAATAATTCCTGGACACCATACTGATGCTCAAGCTCTAACTGTACATTTGGTGATATCTGGGTCTCTTGATATATCCTATTCTTAGTGAAGGAGGAATGACAAGTCTGTCATTGAAAATCAATAAGTCATCACCAATAGTGAAATGACTGTGTGTGATATAGGTTCTCACTCTTAAGTCATTGAGTATCTTTTATCGGCCAACCTTCTTTACAATATCGACACATAACAACATATTTGGGATCATTTTCCCGTTCCATTTTGTTGAGGTTAAGTTTTGTTTGTGTTTCTAGACCCAACATTTTTGCTGTTTGTGTGTATGAAATGAATTTGCCCGGAAATTCTTTTTCATCAGAGGTAATATTGTTGAGAGATGTCCTGGAGAGGATATTTGCTGCTATCTGTGCTTTCCTTTTCATGTATTGTATGTAAAACCCATGAAACATGGGTCAAGTTGTTTGTGTCTGTGGAGTAGATTTTGCCAATTCTTTTCCATCTAATGCTCATGATCAAACACTTTAAGAACCATGACCAGGATTTATTGGGATCTGGGTGATGAGGACCCTGGTGAGATTTATGGAAGAATCAGTTGAGAAATCCAGTGAGGCCTATCTCCATGTAGGGAGTATCTCACTGTACCTTGTGTGCTTTGGCCAAACTTCTCGCTAAGCCATGGTGAGCTGCCAATTGGGGAGGATTGTAGCTTGTTAAATATCTTATTAATTCTGATTTTGCCTCATTAATATTCAGGTTCCTACTTTGCTGACAAATTAGATGTCAAGAGCAAGTTTTTGGCAACTTCAGTTCACTGCTTGAACTGGAGAACTTCCATGTTGCACACCGAGCGCCAAAAATCACCAGTCACACTCCATTGGCACTGGCTGTGCACACTCCATGTGCACAGGCATTGGCAGCCACATGTGCCAACCTCTAAGAATCCTCATGTCACATCTCCAATCTACTGACAGGATGCTTCTGCACCAATGCCCAACATCTAACAGCTGCTCTGATGACACTGTGTACTCAGGTATATGGACCCAGCTCCTGGGCTGGACCAGACTGTAGTGCCACCCTGTTTACTTGCTCCCATAGTGTTAACTCCCTCCGAGCCCATCTGCATGCTCACAACATTGCTGCCATACAGTATCTTGCCTTAATGTTTTGTGCTTTGTCCCATGAACAAGAGATACCAGGCTCACTGTACTCCTGTATTGTTGTCCCATTTGCCATGGTCGCAAAGCCTAGGAAGCTTGTCATGGTAGTCAGCAATTCTTCATCAAGTGAAGGGAAATGGGGAGTCCCATACCAGTCTTGACATGGTCAGTCAGTCACTTGGGATTGTCAGAGTCATGACATTCTCCATATTTGCAGGAGAAATCTGAAGTCACTCCACTGGGGATGCCGAGCCATCCATACCTTACCAACTGCATCAATATCACTCTTCCTTCCTGTGCAACTCTCACATTAACCATGCTGTTGGTGTCATTCATTGCACATTGCTCCTAACCACTGGCTGCTACTCTTTCTTTCCCTTCTGTCTTGCAGGTACCAATGGGATATCCATGATTCTTCCAGCAACATCTGTCGGAAGCTACTTTCAGCCTTGTATATAATGGATGATGGATCAGGCTTAAAGGACTGAGTGGCCTATTCTTGCTCCTATTTTCTATGTTTCTATAGATTTCTATGTTTATAACTCTCTGAAGAAGAGAGTACTAAGGCCTCAGAGGAAGCATCCATAAGGCTGCCTCCTGTACCCCCACCAGCTCAAATACAAACACCTTGGTGGAAACATCATGCCTTGGGAAATTCAGAATAACCACCTGGTGAGCACCTCACTGGGACAGCTCCACAGATGTTAGAGGAAGGAATGTCCCAGGCCACTGGCATTTGGAGGACTGCCGGAGATCAAACTCCTGCTCAGCCCCAGGCAGGAGAGGACCCTGTGGTGTCAGTAATCATGGATTTCATCCATAGGCATGCATCCATAGAAGGGGTGCAGGAGCAGCAGACAGTTTGTGGGAGGCAATGACTTTCATAGCCCAGAGACTGCAAGGATGCAGCTGTGCAATGGGGATCAAATTGTCTCAGTCATATGATTCCCTGGCTGCCATCATGGACAGCTTGCCTGCCTGTTGGAGAGGTGCACAAACCAGCATTCCATTGGCAGTCCTCAAGACTGAAGGTGTGGCAACAGGGAACAGAGAACCTGGGACACACTCTCTTCACAAAGAGATAGGGTAGTGCCAGAAGGCATTCAGCTGGAGGAGGTAGCACAGGCACAGGCTCCTCAAGCGTTTCCACTCAGGATCCTGACAAGGTGACTGGGCCCTTCACCCTCTCCCTGCCAACCCTCATCCAGGCCTTGGAAGATTAAGCTACAGGAGGTCCACTTGCCTCTGGTGATGTTGTGGAGGTTCCCTCCACCCCGGGTGTGGAAACAGAAAACAAGACAAACTGGATGCAAAAAACATTTTTAAAAACCTGTGGTGGCACAAGTGATGTTGGACTGACTATAACGTATCACTTCTGGATAAATTCAATTGATTTTTTTTTGGATCTCTATGTAGCCCTGAATGTAACTGTGCCAGCAGTTCATGTACATTCAGGGTGTACTATGGATCAATATCTCTCTTGAGGCCCTACCACAGCATTTAGAAGCAAGATGGACAAGGCATATGTAGGGAAATGGGAACTAAATCCCTTCATGGTCAAACATCTCTAGTCTTAGTGTGTGTGCAAAAATGCTGGTGATGAAAGAAGAGGTCAAGGAGGTGTACATAAACAGGGAATCAGTGCATTAGGATCTCCAGGGGTGAGGGAGCCCACGGGTCTGAATCTCATTCATACTTGGATCTGAGTGTAATATTCTTGCCCTCTATTGGACCTCACATTCGAATCTCACAGCCTCCTCCATCAGAGGTTTAGCACTTACTCCACGCACTCTGAGTCAGGCTGTAGCCAATTTCTTTCTCATTGTGTGTTTTTGACTTCCAGCACAATGGTAGACAACAGTAGATGTTCTTCAGCCAGTGCCTTCCAGCCTTCATCTCTATGAGTCAGGGAGGCCTCAAACATCTAGAACTCCTTCCTGATAACTCTTCCTGTGAACACCAATGGCTTCACCCCTCCCTAGGTCCCTACCTATCCCATCTAACATGAGCCTGCAGCTGCCCGTCTTTGCTCCGCAGTCCCTGGCATATGCAGTCACCAGTCGAGAGTGTGGTGCTAGAAAAGCACAGTAGGTCAGGCAGCATCCGAGGAGCCGGAGAATCAACATGTCAGGCATAAGCTCTTTATCAGAATGAGGCTTGTGGGCTGGGAGCTGAGAGAGAAATGGGAGGGGGGGGTGGAGTTTGGGGGGAAGGTAGTTGAGAATGCAATGGGTAGATGAAGGCAGGGGAGAGGGTGAAAGGTCAGAGAGGAGGGTGGAGCAGATAGATGGGAAAGGTGATGGACAGGTCAGGAGGGCAGTGCTGAGTTGGAGGCGTGGGACTGGGATAATATGGGGGGAAGGGGAAGTGAGGAAACTGGTGAAATCCTCATTGATCCCTTGTGGTTGCAGGGTCCCAAGGAGAATTATGAGGCATTCTTTCTCCTGGCATCAGGTGGTAAGGGTTTGGCGATGGAGGAGGCCCAAGACCTACATGTCCTTGGCGGAGTTGGGTGGGTGTTGTTGAAGTGTTCAGCCTCAGGCCAGTGGAGTTGGTAGGTGTGGGTGTCCCAGAGATGTTCTCTGAAGAAATCGGCAAGTTGGCATCCTTTCTCCCCGATGTAGAGGAGACCACACTGAGTGCAATAGATACAGTAGATGACATTGGTGAAGGTACAGGTAAATTTCTGTTGGATGTGGAAGGATCCTTTGGAGCCTTGTACGGAGGTGAGGGGAGTGGAGTGGGTGCAGGTTTTGCACTTCCTGTGGTGGCAGGGGAAGGTGCCAGGAGTGGGGTGAGGCTTGGTGGGGGGGGGCGTGGATCTGATGAGGGAGTCGCGAATGGAATAGTCTCTCTGGAACGCTGAGAGGGACGGGAGGGCAAAATATATTTGATGGTGGGGTCCACTTGTAGGTGGTGGAAGTGGCAGAGGAGGATGCAATGAATGCGGAGGTTGGTGGGGTGGATGGTGAGGACCAGGGGGTTCTGTCCTTGTTGCGTAGAGAGAAGTGGGGTTCAAGAGCAGAAGTACAGGAAGTGGAGGAGATGCACTGGATGGCATCGTCAAACACATGGGAAGGGAAATTGCGATCTTGGAAGAAGGAGGCCATCTAGGACTTTCTGAGGTGGAATTGGTCATCCTGGGAACAAACGCAGCGGAGGCGGAGCAGTTGGGAATAAGGGATGGTGTTTTTGCAGGAGGTAGGGTGGGAGGAGGTGTAGTCTAGGTAGCTGTGGGAGTCAGTCGCTGGAGATGGAGTTAGAGATGGAGAGGTCCAGGGGAGGGAGGTGGCCTCCTGACGTGATCTCTTCTACATCGGGGAGACAACACATCTATTTGCAGATCGTTTCAGAGAACACCTCTGAGACACCCACACCATGCAACCCCATCACCCCATGGCTGAACACTTCAACACCCCCTCCCACTCCGCCAAGAACATGCAGGTCCTGGGCCTCCTCCATCGCCAAACCCTTACCACCTGATGCCAGGAGAAAGAATGCCTCATAATTCTCCTTGGGACCCTGCTCCACTGTGCCGCCCATAATGGATTAAGTGAATGGGCAAAACTGTGGTGAATGGATTTCAATGCAAGTAAATGTAAGGACATCCATATTGGACCAAAATGGATAGCTCATTGAGTCATAAAATCATAGAGATGTACAGAACTGAAACAAGCCCTTCAGTCCAAGTCGTCAAGCCGACCAGCCATCCTAAATTAATCTAGTCCCATTTGTCAGCACCTGGCCTATATCCCTCCGAACCCTTCCTTTTCATGTACCCATTCAGATGCCTTTTAAATGTTATAATTGTATCAGCCTCCATCACTTCCTCTGGCAACTCATTCCATACATACACCACCCTTTACATTAAAAGGTTGTCCTTTTAGGTCCCTTCCTGAGGATGTTCTACCTCAGAAGGCTCAGGAAATTCAGCATGTCCTTACGATTTTTATAGATTCACTATATGAAGCATCCTATCTGGATGCATCACAGCTTGGAATGGCAACTTCTCTGCCCAAAACCGCAAGAAATTACAGAAAGTTGTGAATGTAGCACAGTCAATCACACACCCTAGTTTTCCATCTATTGACTCTGTCTATGCTTTCTGCTTCCTCAGGAAACCAGCCAACATAATCAAAGACACCTTCTACTCCAATTATATTCTCTTCCACCCTCTTCCATTGGACAGAAGATACAAAAGTTTGAAAATACATACCAACAAATTCAAGAACAATTACATCTTCACTGTTATCAGATTTCTGAATAGACTGCTCACATATTAAAGTCAATCTTTCTCTGCACCTTCTCGGTAGCTGTAACATTGTATTCTGCATTCTGTTCTATTACCCCGTTCTATTACCCCGTTGCATGTATGTAAGGTATGATTTGCCTGGTTAGTACGCAAAACGTTACTTTTCACTGGATTGTGATACACGTGACATTAATCAAATCAAATCAACAGAAAGTTAGAGACCCAAAGAAATTTGGGTGGGGAGGGGAGGGGGTGTATGTCCATGTGTATAAATCATTAATATTTCCTAAATAAGTACAGAAAATAATGAGAAAAGACTATTGCAACACTGGTCTTTCTAGCTGAAAGTCAAATTTCAACTATACACAGCCCTGCTTAGACTATTGAGATACAATGAGCAGTTTAGATTACTTACAGTGTGGAAACAGGCCCTTCAGCCCAACAAGTCCACACTGACCTGCCAAAGTGCAACCCACCCAGACCCATTCCCCTGCACCTAACACTACAGGCAATTTAGCATGGCCAATTCACCTAACCTGCACATTTTTTGGAGCGTGGGAGGAAACCCACACAGACATGGGGAGCATATGCAAACTCCACACAGTCAGTCATCTGAGGCGGGAATTGAACCTGGGTCTCTGGCGGTGTGAGGCAGCACTGCTAACCACTGTGCCACCGTATATACACCTTAGGAAGGAAGCATCTGACTTGGAGACAGTGCTGTGCAGATTTGCCAGAAAGATACCTACACTACAAAGGTTAAATCAGACAGAAGAATGGAAGACAGAAAGTAGATTTGTATTTTCTGGAATTTAGAAATGTAAGTATTGTTTCACTGATATTTTCACAACATTAAGGAAAACAGACAAGATAGATGGAGGGAATGAAATTCTGCTGATTAGGCAAGCACAGGACTACAGGGCAAAGTCTTAAGTATCACAACCAGAACTTTCAGGTGTGAAATTGGGAAATGTTTACATGTAAAGAATGGTTGAAGTTTGGAATTGTCTGCTGCAAACAACAATTGTTAATTTTGGATCTGAGCTGGCAAGTTTTTTGTTACCCAAAAAGATAAAGGATTAATGGATATGACAAGGGTATCTATATGTACTGCAGATCAACCATAATCAAATTGAATGGCAGAACTGATTGAGGAACTAAACAACTTTATCCTGTTCCTTTAATCCTAGTAAAGTGGGATGTGTTTGTATTACAATATACGACGCATCAGTTGGGTGTGGCAGGCTGGAGTAACCAGAGGTTATTTTCTATTGCCTCATTGTTCATATGTTATTGGGAGTGTGCACTCAAAAGAAATATAAAGCCCATAAATCATATGATTTGGAAGTTACAGCTTTGTGTAAAAAATACTGGATAATTTAGGGGTGTGTAATTTATAGTGATTAGATTGAGGATACCGACAAAAATTTAGCATTTGTAATAGTGAGATTGAAGTAAAATTATGCGCACACAAGAAATGTCTTCTTGTTATCACACCTAACCGGAAAGCTCCAGGCATATAACAACTTCTGTTTAATATACTGGGCACATCTCCAACATCTAGCTTGCAGGCAGTAAATCATTTATATCACTTCACCTAACAGTGCCAAGTTTCAGATGATTTTTTTTTCCAATTACCAAGTGTGTGTTAATAGCTATCCTGTAATTTAGAGAAGGAAGGTAAAAAGGGCATTTAAAATACAGAGAATGCATGGTGAAAAAATGTGTCTATCCAGTATTAAAGTGCCATATGACTTCCAACATGGTAAGCAGGAAGCATGTATATAATTCTGAATGGAATTTCACCACTGAAAAGGCTTGTAGGGAGCATTTGAAGATGGTAATAACTTACAAAAATGAGGAATTCTAATGTCATTACACTGTTTTGGGCGTAACTAGAGGTTTTACACTTATGGAGTCTGTTATTTAAACAGTGGTGAGGGCAACTGGGCTGCAATTTTCCACCATTGGCCTGTGTGTCAGTTTGCTTTATGTTCTCACTTCTGGGCCATGCCTCTTCATGGGAAAACATCCATCTGTCTGCAATTGGTCCCGCTAAGCCAATGATGGCTGGCAGTTTCCATTCATCATATGGCCAGACTCAGGTTGGAGGTAGTCTTTTGGTGGCACACCAGGGTGTGAGTTAGGAGTAAGTCAGCACTCCAGCTACCATTTTTAACATCCCCTTCCTGGCCACAAATCTGAAATGGCCACATCGTGGTCACAAGACTGCCCTGTAAGAGATTTCTCTTGGACAGTGACAGTTTGATAGCTATGGCCAGTTGTAAACTTCACTTTAAGTCTTCAGGGATCACCTTTATCTTGAGGCACAATCTCTCTCTCATACATATCAGCAGACCCCAACACCGGACCATTAATCTCTTAGGGAATCACCTCTTCACTTTGAACACTAAGGATTCTGCCAGTTATCCTTAATTGGATGGTGAGCACATTCCTGGCAACTAATTGGTCTCCTCATTAATAAATAAGTCAGAGCTGATGCATCAACACATTGCAGGTTTGGACATAGAAATGCATTAAGCATCTGGGCCCTAGCTCCAGAAATAAGCCTTATCAAATCCTTTTTGATTCCCAGCTCATTTTCCAAAGGTATAACTTATCCAACAAAGCGGTCTGTTCCTGAAACCTCCATAAAACTGCCCACCTCTGTACTGTCATTATCTAGCTACTGCTGAAACCCCTGTCAATGCAGTTCCATACTTCCATAGAATCATTGAATCCCTACAGTGTAGAAAATCAAGTGTCACGTCGAGTCTGCACCAACTCTTCAAACAGCATCCACCCAGACCCTTACACTACCCCTATAACCCCACAGTTGCCATGGCCACATAGCCTGCACATCCCTGGGTACTATGGACAATTTAACATGGCCAAATCCACTTACCTGTACATCTTTGGACTTTTCAGATTCAATTAACTCAATACGCCTCTTGCCTCATTCACACTCCTTAAACTGAAGATCAACCAAATCTCTTCCTATCTCACATCAAGCTTCACAGATCAATCAATCCTGGTTTCACCAATCTACATTAGCATATTTTTCCATGATACATCCAAATACAGAATTCTCTTTTTCAAATTCCTCATTAATCACCTTTTGCTTTTTTTTACCATAGTTCTCTCAAACACTCTGTTATGGACTAGATTATACCCCTTCAAAACATATCAAGAAGGTAGCCTGGACCTTATTTTTTTCTTATTTTAATGGTAAATGTGAGGTGCTATGTTCCAATTACAATACGTGTATGGAATGAGCTGCCAGAGGAAGTAATGGAGGCTGGTACAATTGCAACATTTAAGAGGCATTTGGATGGGTGTATGAATAAGAAGGGTTTGGAGGGATATGGGCTGGGTGCTGGCAGGTGGGACTAGATTGGGTTGGGGTATCTGGTCGGCATGGACGGGTTGGACTGAAGGGTCCATTTCCATGCTGAACACCTCCATGACTCTATGACTATAGTTAAATTACAAAAAAAGAAAGTTGAACTTGGAACAATTTAACTCTATGGGAAAACTTAGCAGAATAATAGCTTATTTTACTATTAAAGAGTAACTGTTTCAATATAGTAACATCCTAAAAACAAACATGTCAAAGGGCAAATTCAGAAAACAGATTTGTCTCACACGCAATCCAGCAGCCCAGGAAGAGAACCCTCAACTTTTGGTTGTAATCGAGAGGGAAAAAAAGAGTTTTCACTTCTTCGAGACCCCAACAGCAACTGCTGTTGACAGCAAAAAATCCTGCTTCTGTGGGCGGGAGCTTGACCATACCCATTCAGGCTGCTTCTATTGTTCCAGCTTAAAAAAAACACCCAAGGCTTTACAAGTTGTTTATCTTCTCTTAGACTGCATGACAACTGTCTCCAAATTCTCTCTCTAAAAGAAATCAGAATAAAACACATCTCTTAAAGCCACAGTATCTTGACAATTTCCTTCTTCTCATTCTGACACTGGTCCCTTGTATATCTTTCCACTCTTTGTGGGTGTGCCTTTAATTGCATAGATCCTCGTCTCTGGAATATCTTCCTTTCAACCTCTGGCACTCCCTCTCTGTCTTTGCTTTCTCAGCAATAATAAAAACAATTTGGTGACACATTCATACTTCAAAAAAACAACAGCTAAAAGCTATATGATGCAGCATGAACTAGAAGCAATAAAAGCTTTGAAACATATATTGTAATGAAGAAGTCCATCTAAACCTTGAAACAATTTAAACCATTTTTCAACTATTTGTAGGCACTTGACTAATGTGATAGATATAAAAAAAGGGATTTAAGTAAGTGTGGTAATGCAGTGACTACATTACTAGGCTAACAATTCAGAGAAGGTAAGTTCACATTCAACCCCAGACAACTGAAAATTTGAATTTAATAAAAGTGATCATGAAGCTGTGGGATGTCATAAAAACCCACTCAATGGTAGTTACTTGTCATTTCTTATCCACTTGGGCTTAAATGTGACTCCAGTTCCATACTAAACTTCAAAGGATATAGGAGCAGTCTATTCCAAACTACTGTTGTAATATAACAACACTGGCTCAAGTATTAATTCAGTGAACCCGCTTTGAACTGCTTCCGATGTACTTGCATACTTTCTTAAATAAGGAGACCAAAACTGCACACAATACTACAGGTGTCACCTCACCAACATTCTGTACAACCATGCAAAACATCCCTACTTTCCCTCCCAATAAATGACAACACTCCATTTGCCATCCAAAACACTTGCTGTACCTACATACTAACATCTTGTGATTCATGTCCCAGAAGACCCAGATTCTTCTGCACTTCAGAGTTCTGCAATCTTTTTCTGTTTAGTAATAAGCTGCTTTTCCATTGTTTCAGCCAAGTGGGCAATTTCACATTTTCTCACATTATGTATCCATCTTCCAAATTCTTGCCCACTCCACTCAACCTCTCAAAATTCCTTTGCAGACTCTTTACTAGCTATTGGCAACATACTTTCTAAACCATAAAATTTAACCACTATATATTCAGTCCCTCCATCTTAGTGATTGATTTAAATTGTAAATAATTGAAGACTCAATACTAATCCCTATGGCGCACCATATCCTGCAAATCCAGAAATGACCTGTTTATATCTACCTTCTATTTTCTATTAGCCAGCAATCCTTTATTCTTGATAACATATTGCCAAGACACTATGAGTTGCTAGTTTTGTCTTTGAGGTGGGACCATGCCAAATGACTTCTAGAAATGTACCTGCATTACAGTCACTGCTTTCCCCGGTTTTTATATTGCTTATTACTTCTTCAAAGAACTTTAACAAATTAATAACACATACATCATTCCCATGGGTGGTATGATTCAGGCTGGAATTTCAGGGACAGACCCAAGTCTCTCAATGTTTTAGATAACTTTGCTTTTAAGAACTTCTAGTGGAGTTGAGTACACAATCACTTTTTCATTATAAATAACCACTCCAGGGAAATCGAAAATGAAGGTTTTTTTTATTCACAGAATGACACACTTGAAAGGATAAGTTAATGGATTTTCTTCAAACATGTTCACTATATCTTCAAAGGATTTCCATCTATTAATAGGATAGCTAGAGGTTTTGTCACTCTAGATTAAGCTGTTAACTGATGAGTTGCTTTTAAAAGTGTAAGATATTTTGAAATCTCATTTTAATTTTGTTTTTATAAATTTATGTTTATGAGGTAAGGGAATTAATCAAAAATACATTATTGAGAGCATGAGGGTTGTTTTAACTGTTTATGGCTTCTCCAGCGTTGGAACACGCGATCAAATATGCTACTTAAGGAAATAAAAATGTAAAATGCTGGAGAAACTCGATACTTTGGCAGCATCTGTGGAGTGAGAATTAGTTAATATTTTGAGTTCAATATGACACTTCTACAGACGCTTCTCCTTTTAAGGAAGTGTAATTTTGGTGGAAGAACAGCCTTTGAGGTGAGAGTTAGACTAAAGCTTCACCTGCTGTTTAGGTGAACATAAAAAACCCATTGCGCAAATCAAAGGGCAGCAATGAAACCTCCTCATTCCTTGGTCAATATTCAATTCACAGTCAATTTTGTCAATAAGAGGTTAACAAATCATAAATGTGTGGTTACAAGATGATCAGGGGTAGGAAATAAACATTTCAGAGGCAGGCAGAATTGTAAAGAAGCAAGGATAGTAAATGATGACATTAGTTAGTTCAGTTGGCTGGATGGTTATTTACTATGCAGTGTGAAGCCAATAGTGCATGTTCCATTCCTGTTCTGGCTGAGGTCACTACGAAGGCCCCACCTTCTCCACATTGCCTCTTGCCTGAAGTGTGGTGACCGTCAGGTTAAACTGCCACCAGTTGTGGTTCCCCCATGAGAGAGTAGCCCTTGGGACTAGTGAGACTCAACCTACTTATTGTTTAATGAAACATGGTTAACTAATAATGTTGTAGTAAAAGAACCTCTGGTAGGTAGTGATTATAATATCAGTAAAATTCATTTATTTAAGAAAAGAGAGACATCAATTGGTGGTGGTACAGTAAAGCTAAATTAGTCCCCATTAGAATGATGAGGTTATCCTAATGATCGGAGGCTGAGAAAGTTGGGTCTACAATCTCTGGAGTTCAGAAGAATGAAAGATAGCCTCATTGAAACATAGAAAGTACTCAA
Source organism: Chiloscyllium plagiosum (assembly GCF_037043375.1). Lineage (NCBI taxonomy): Eukaryota > Metazoa > Chordata > Chondrichthyes > Orectolobiformes > Hemiscylliidae > Chiloscyllium > Chiloscyllium plagiosum. The sequence goes on along the minus strand of NW_028270172.1, from coordinate 33,846,885 downwards.
GGGACTTGAAACTGAGACATGGTTTCTGCTGGGTAGGGAAATCTAAATTATGCAGGTACCACAGTCTCAGGGTAAAGGGCTAATTAATTAGGACTGAGATAAGGTGTTAATTGGAATTCTCTGCCCCAAAGTTTTGCGGAGACTCCATCACTGAATGCATTTAAGGGATTTTTGGTCTCTCAAAGTCTCAATAAGTATGGGAGTGGGCAAGAGAGTGGAGTTGAAGCCCAACGTCTTCATTGTAGTGAACAAGGAGCAGCCTTTATGGACCACATGGTCTATCTTCATTCTTATTCCTGTGTTTTTATGTCATTTCAATTTGTGGGATCCTGCAGTGTGAAACTGAGTACTGTAGTGCTTGTATAATAACTTTGAAGAAAAATGAACATCATTGGGTGTGAGTTGCATTGTGATGTTCAAAGGATATGAAAAAGTTCTAGAAAAAAAATGGTCTTTCAAGGTTAAAAAAATGGATGAAGGATTTCTTGTCATTTTCTCCACCCTCTCCAACATTTATTGACTGTATCTTCTTTTTGGTCAGTAGTGGAGAATAGTACAAAAGACTGGTGCAGTGCTTGTTGTTTTATATCCTGTCTGGTGTACAGGAGAAGGCAATGTTATAAATAAGGATTCCTTGGGGATTAGTATTAAATTCACTTTTCTTCCTGTTTTTCTCTTAAGGATTATGGAGTGCATTGTGGCACTCCATAATACCCGTCATGAATCCCTTGACAGCGAATTAACAATTGGTTGTTCAGATATGATTGAATAGCCACAGAGAGGGAGACAAATCGAAATAACATGTGCCGAGGATATAAGTAATGTACAAATAGCTTCCAGTGAGTGGCAAACATGATAAAGGCTGAAATTTGATGAAGAGGCTTTTCTCATAACTTAAGCCATTAATTACATTCATCCTTCATCTTTCAGCTTGAATATTTTTGTATCATAATTGCTGGACGTCTAACTTGCTAAGGGTGTTGTGAGGGAAGATGAGATCTGGACCATTACTCAATGGCAGACTGAATGATCCAAATGTTTATTCTCCTCTGTCTTACACAAGGTTCTAGTTGCCTTCTTTCTTAGTGTTACAAGTTTCAAACTGTTACACCTCACTGTAAATCAAGCCCTGCCTTTTCCAGGAGCATCACAAAAGTTAGATTTCAACAAATACACAGAATTCCTTATCTTACCATTTAGATCCAGGTTGACAGAAAGCACAGACTAGGTTCTTAACAAGAAATTTATTTATTACAAATAGAGAGATTCTCACTAAAACAATTATGAACCACCGACTTAAAACTCAACTGAGATTTGCTAAAATAATCCTCTTTCTCATCAAAACGTTGCTTCTCAATCTTGCTTCTCCAAATACTTTCACTTACTTGCAGGACACATAAGGTGACTGCTTCCCACTCATAAAAGTCTCTGACTTGTTAATTAAAAGCTTACAGCAACTGATGAGGGGAGTAAAGTGGCTATCCATGGGCCTGACAGGCTTTTCTCTGGAGCAAGACCAGCTTCTTCCCTTGCAGAGATCCATTCACTTCTGACCCAAACATTCACATCAGTTGCCTGGGAGCCAATCACATAGCTGTTAGCAGGCAGCAGGTCTTTGTCACCATTTCACAGATTGATCAATTACTTGTTGCTGGCTAAATCCCCATTTGTGCACAGCCCCTGGCTACAGTTCATCTGTGATTAGGATTTCCCAGCTGTTTGAAAAGCTGTATAACAGAACTTACAACTTAACTTTAAAAAGTTCGGCAATTCTTCAACAAGCCTTGGCTTTTAAGCCAGTCCTTATCCCATTTCAGTCCACAATCAAACCACGGAAAAATAAAAAGATGTGGTCTTTACAAAATGAACATAAGCCACTCAGCCTGTCAAACCTGCTGCACATTCAATTAAATCATGGCTGATCATTTACCTGAATGGTACTTTGTCATGCTATCTCTCTATCCCTTGGCAACATTTATCTTCAGAAGCCCATAGAATTTGAGGTTGTACAGGACGTTGGTAAGACCTCTTCTGGAGTATTGTGTGCTGTTCTTGTCACCCTGCTATAAGGAGGACATTATTAAATTGAAGAGGGTTCAATTTACCAAGTTGTGGCCAGGAATGTACAGTTTTAGTTATAAAAGTAGACTAGATAGGCTGGGACCTTTTTCACAGGAGGCTGAAGAGTGACTTTATGGAGTTTTATAAAATCATGAGGGGCATAGATAAGGTGAATAGCAAGGGTCTTTTCACTAGGGTGGGGGACTTCAAAACCAGGGGCCAAATGTAGGCAAGTGGGACTAGTTTAGTTTGGGAATATGCTCATTGTGGACTAGTTGGACCAAAGGGTCTGTTTCCACGTGGTATGACTCTATGACTCTATTTCTGTTCAAAGTTTGTGAGATGATTTGTAGCTCGGGTGCTCGTTGTTGTGGTTCTGTTCGCCGAGCTGGGAATTTGTGATGCAGACGTTCCGTCCCCTGTCTAGGTGACATCCTCAGTGCTTGGGAGCCTCCTGTGAACCGCTTGTCTGATGTTTCCTCCAGAGGAGGAAATGCCAGAGGAAACATCAGAGAAACGCTTCACAGGAGGCTCCCAAGCACTGAGGATGTCACCTAGACAGGGGACGAAACGTCTGCAACACAAAAATTCCCAGCTCTATTTCTGTATCAAACAATAACAGAACCACCACAACTTTCTGGGGTTAGACATTTCCAAAAGCTCTCACATCTGAGTAGGGAAACTCCTCCTTAACCCAGTCTTAAATGACCTGCCCCCTATCCTGAGATTACATCCCCTGACTGTAGGTTCATACAAGGGGAAACATCCTATCAATATCCACTTTGTCATGTTCAGTAAGAATGTTGAAATTTTCATTAGAAAATCTCTCATTCTTCCAACTCTAGGGAATATAAGTTGAGTTTCCTTGATCTCTCCTTATGGAACAATCCACCATACCAGGGATTAATCTAGTGAACCTCCATTGCACACCTTCTATAGCAAGTATACATTTTGTAGAAATAGGAGCAGGAGGAGGCCATTTGGCCCATTGAGCCTGCTCCTCCATTCATTACGATCATGTCAGATTATCCAACTCCGTAGTCTGCTCCTATTTTCCCCTTATTCTTTGATCCCTTTATTTCCAAGTGCCCTGCCCAACTCCTTGAAATTATATATGTTTGGCCTTAAGTTCTTCCTGTGGTAGTAAATTTCACAGGCTCACCATTCACTGAGTGAAGACATTTCTCCTCTTGTCAGTCCTAAATTGTTTACCCATTACCTTTGATAAGGAGACCAAATTTATACATGATATTTCAGGTGCAGTTTCAGCTCAGCTCTATAATTACAACAGGCCATCTTTATTTATGTACTCAAATCCCTTTTTGATAAAGGCTAACATACCATTTGCCTTCCTCATTAATATTGTACTAAGATGATAGCTTTTAGTGACTTATGAACAAAGACACCCTCTGCCTAACAACACCTACACTTCCCAATCTCTTACCAGCTCAGAAACATTCTGTTCTTCTGCTTTACTTACAAAGTGAATAACCTCAAACTTCATTCACATGCCATGTACTTGTCCATTCAATTAGTCTGTCCATATCTGCTTGAAGCCTTCTTGTATCTTCTTCTCAATTACATTCTGGCTGGTTTAGTGTCATTAGCAAAATTGGAAACACTGCAACCTGGTTCCAGATATTTCTATAGATTGTGAACAGCTATGGACCTAGCATTGATACTTATAATGACACACTGGTCACTCTGAAAATGACCTGTATGTGCCTGCTCCCTGCCTCCTGTCTGTTAACCAATTCTCAATCTGCACTATTATATTGCCCCTAAACCCATGCACGGTAAGTTTGTTTACCAACCTCATGTGGAGACCTTTTACTTCTTCAGTGAATCTCTACTTTTGTTGAGAATCTAAATTACCAAAATGTGGAGAAGCATAAAAGGAACAAAGCTCTTTCCTCAATAGATAGAAACACTCTAAAGATACAGTGACTGTTCAAGACCCCTGCTGCACGAAAGCTTGAATGGACACTTTGTGATTGAATTGCAGATCAAATACTGTACTTTCTATTTTACCTCACTGCTTTTACTTATATGCTGTCTTATGATGCTTATGATATACTTATTATGAAGTTCTGGGGAAATGAAGTGCAACTGCTAGTAAGGGAACAATGGCCTCATAAAAAGAAACTATCCAGTGTCTGACTACATGATTTAACCAGCATTTTAAATAGTGGTTCACAATATATAGACTTTCTCTAAGTAAAAACTTGTTCAGGGTATGGTAATGGAGAATTTCTGACTGTAGCCAATTCCTGCAGAATCCAATCCATTAATAAATCTAACTATGGAGCAGCCAAGATTTATTTATCACAATTTTTGATGGACCAGATTTAGCTGGTTCCTTCAGTCTAGTGATGGTGATTGATGTTTTACCACATCCAGTTTTGTTTGACATTTCTTCATACTGAGATTACATCAAATAAGGTAGCAGAGGAAAGCTACAAAGGGGATTTTTGGATTTAAAAAAATCACACACCACAAAAAAAGGCCCATTACACTTAGCTGGCTGTTGGAAGAACTATCCAATTAGTTCCATGCTGTCATATCTCAGGCTGAATGACAACATTCTAAAGTCACAGATATAGCTGCAGTTGTCACATCTTTTAATCTATCATCTTCACTAACTTCCAAAGTGGATCATCTGACCTGATGCCTCAAGTCCATTTGTGGTAAACAGTTTACCTTAGGGTAATTTATCCAAGTAATGCATTCTGTCTAATACTTAGGTTCACACACAATCAGCTTTAATTGTGAAAATGTTTCTTCAACTGGATTGAAAACATGTTCTCTTTGTTTTGTTTATATCTTTCTTTCTTTATATGAACATATGCCATTGTCTGACTTGAAAACGTTCCAATCAATAAAACATTTTTTAAAAGTACAGCACCAACAAAATTGCATTCATCACTTTGGCTTGGTCCATGTAATTTAGACTCCATACTGTTGTATAAGATAATGGATCTGAAGGAGTGTTCATGTTACGTTGCTTTATATCCATACTGATGATTTCTCCAGTCTTTGGATGGAGACAGGTGAGGTCTGCTTGTTGATGGGAGCCGATGTATATTGTGTACAGCTCCCAAGAGTCATTAGTATTTATGCCTACTAAGTTATTGTAAACTGTACCTATTGCTACCATTCAATAAACTACCTTGTGGGTAAGACATGTATCTCTTCTGTTTACACTCACCAGTAGTTTATCCTCGACCACTGATAATTAGACAGGCCTTAGAATCAACATAAAAAAAGGGGGATTGGTGATAGAGAACTACCTAAACCAAAATATCACTTGCAAATTGTGTGGTATCTAAAAGTATGACATAGTGCCAATGGTGATATTGTAAAGCATACCAGAGCCACTTGGTAAGTCACATCCCTTAACTAACATGATACAATAAATTACTGTGTAAATTAATTTCTTCAGTACTGAATGTCATGTAAGTTCAGTGTATTATAGTTCAGTATAGTATCAAGTTTTTATTTCAGTATTTCATTTTCTGGAACAAATTTTTTTTGTTTCTTCAAATAACAATAACTAAAACTATGATTTAGCTTTTGTTATATAACTGTGGCATTCCTTATGATAATTATTAAATATATGTTAATATTTCTCAGTGATTGAATCTAATTGGTTTCTTGTGTGCTTGTAAACAAAAGACACAGGAATGAAGGAGGCATTTGATGTATATCTCTATTTGTTCTGAACAGAATTACAACATATAACACTTCACATGCTTTGTGTCAAGATTTACTGTTTTTCAATTTGATATCACATTATTTTAAATAACTAACGGTTGTTCTGAACTGATTTCCAGTTTCATGTTCTGTCAGTCAATCAAACAAAATCTTCACTTTATTTTGGTGAATGCCTCTCACGCTGTGATCTGTTTGCTGTCTCAGGAACACTGGTCATTTTGTAAGGATTAGGCAATGCCATTGACTGCTGTAGAACCAAAGCTTTTTTATCTGTTTCCTCTGGTTATCAAGTTGCCTGTGTGCCATCAGCATCACTGGCTGGGACCTCTGGATTGGTAGATGTCAACTTCATCTCAGCCCTACATCTGGTTCAACTGCTGTGTGTTTGTCACCAGAATTTTTTTTAACACATGAGGAATTGCTTTCACGCAATCCTTCTTCTGACAACTGCATAGTCACATTGTTTCCTTTGACAGTGATAGCATCCGGCTTGTGTAACATGGCTTATCCATCTTACTCAATCTCTGTCTTCTCATCAATACTTCATCACTTGGCATTATACCAGACTGTCTATTTCCTCTTCTGTGGTTTACATAAAACTTTGTACCATCCTTTTGCTTAGCATCATGATCTCAAACCACCCAATCAACACTGATGCCCCCAGTTCTGACATCTTGGCATGGATTCTACATCCCAAGTAGCAACTCAGCTGGGGGTCCATACATTAGAACAAGAAAGAATTGCTCTATTCATGGCTGCATATGACAACAATGTCGCCTTCCATCTTTGCCCTCAGCCTGAGCAAACCACATCAGTAAGGATTGGTTTTGTCATTGCACTTCCCTGTTTCCCTATTGTAATGTAAGGGTTACCTGCCATGGTGAATGCCTGTGATTCGCACGTAATCGACAAACATCTCCAAAATGAATGTGACCCCATTGGCTGAACATAGGGCGACTGGTAGATCGTACTTGCAAATATCTACATTAATGCAACCACCGTTTTCTCTGCTCTTGTAGACAACATGCTAATAGTAAAAGCTGTAATAGTGAATCACTGCCAGAATGGACACTCTTGAAGGAATTAGACCTTTGTGCACATACTTTCAGGCTGATAGCACTGACATCACCCGTCAGATCAAACAATTCCATTCCCTGGCTGCTGAGACATCAGCTTCAGCAAATGCCATCTGACAATCCTAAAGATCGCCGCATCAATTCTCATCGCTGATACCACATCTCAGTCTGAAAGTTAACACTCAAATTTATGTATTTAACTGCCTCATCTAGTTGGCCTTCTTGACTAACTTCGACTTCATGCTTTCTGATCTAGCACTCACAGGCCAGACGACCTCACGTGTACCTTCCAGTATCTTGCCTAAATATGTACATTATCTAATGAGCAAATCCACAAACAATCAGCTGTCATCATGACCCACCCTCTGCTCTTTCCCCTTCAAGTATTTAGCTAATTCCCCTTTGAAATTTACTGCTGAGTGCATTTCCACTAGGCTAGCCATTCTGGCTTACATCATGCTGATAAAAGAGATCTTCCTTGTCTTGCCTCTTGACAACTTTAGTAAAAAACTAAACTTATTCTCTTTGACAAAACATAGAAATAGGCAAACAAATATAGTTATTTAGAAAAATCTTGCTTTCTATTCCCATTGTTGGATGTCTTCAAGGAACAGGCTTTTGCCAGAAAAACCTACCTGAGCATTCGTCTCTGCCAGTACCAATTTGTACGACGTATGGAAAAACAGGACGTGATGGCAATTCTCTTTGTGTAAAATTGGCTGCCCTTTTTTTTGTACTTCCCATTGCTGGCACAGTGAGGTTAGGAGCTGACTCTATGTGGAGAGTTGTAGCTGCTAACCTGTGCTTTATCATTCTGTTTTAATGTCTTCTATCTGCACTGCTGATGACTAAGCCTCTCAGAGAAGGTTACTTGTTCCATTCTACGCCTTGCCCTCATCAATGCTCTGTTGGAATGCATTAGACATGATGTAACACTCTGCTAATAACAACACCTTCTGCAGGGTGATTAATGTGCCATCTGATAAGTCGTGTTTAAATCACTGTAGGTGGAAAAAGCTGGAACTGCACAGTGGGTGGACAAATAGTGCGACATCTTCAGCATGAAGAAGGCAGTGACAATAATTTAGACAAGGTTTGCTCATTTTCTTGCACTGCCACCTCATTCCTATAAATTTGCCACACTATTCAATGCGAGGCCCCCAATATATGTCTTTCAAATGATTTTTGAATGATGCTGTCGCTGGAAAATCATCTGGAATGAGAATCCAAAAAGTTCATTTCAGTTTGATCACAATTGTCAGCTGTATGCTCTATTCATTCTCTCTCCACAGTGAGGCAAATCACTGATTATTCTTGGCATGAACATAATCCCAAAATATGAAAGGAGTATGTAATTCCATAGTTTGGAACCAATAGCTCTTTACTCAGATTCCGCCATCTTCTCTCCCGAGATATTCGCTCATTCATGATCTTTGTCTGAAACTGCTTGGTTGATGCCTGTTACTTTCCATTTCAGGGAACTGATTGTGGAGATGTTAAAGCTTCGAAATTTATACCTTTTCATAATTTCAGTCTGCAAAATTGGGACTTGTCTTTGGAATAATGCCAATTATTTAACATCAATTTGGAGAGGGATGTAAATTGAAGGAACTGCTGTAGAGATTCTTCTGCGCTCGTTTTCAGGCCTGTCCATACTCAGAGTTCCAGGTCAAAGAAACAATAGATATCTTTCCCTGGGCCTTATCAGTGCACTCTGTTTTCAAGGTGACAATGCTGGTTGTGTCTCTGTGGGCACCTCAACCAAGCGAAGACTTCAATTTTATACTGCCTATGTTGGTTGGTACCTGTTAGAGCAGCTGATGATTCTTAATCTACATTGGTCACATTGTTTTAGGCCCATTTTATACCCCACAAATTGAATACAATGTATACCAGTTTCTTCACTGCCCCATCTCTGTTAGTATTTGCCTGTGGTGATTTATGAGGATTTCCTTGCTGGGTACTTGGGTGCATTCTCTTTAAGGTCAAAAAAATGGAGCTGGCTATTAGTCCCACACAAAGGATTCAAAACCTTAATGCAGGCTTTCATGTCTCTGGAGATATAAGACTATCTATATTTATAACTCATCATTCTCAGCAAACCATAAATCACCGGCACAAGAATAAAAAGCCATGATTAGGAATACAACAGCAAAGTTAGGCAAATTTATTTCACTAAAAGATTGCTGGGCTATAAATTCATAGAGTCATAGAGGTGTACAGACCCTTCGGTCCAAGTCCATGCTGACCAGATGTCCCAACTAGTCCCACCTCCCAGCACCTGGCCCATATCCCTCCAAACTCTTCCTATTCATATACCCATCCAAATGCCTCTTAAATGTTGCAATTGTACCAGCCTCCACCACTTCCTCTGGCACAGAATCAGGTAAGTTAATCGTTGTTTTAAGTGTGGCCTACAGAGAATCTGCAGTAGTGAGTAGAGTGGGTTCTTTCTTGATTATATGTTTTTGGAGATATGTCTCTCGATTAAACTTACAATATAAGCCATAAATATTAATTTAACCTGGGGCAGTGTTTGTAGAGGAATAAGACAGTGTTATTTTCCGGGTCTGTAGATTGTGAAGGAGCAAAAATGGCCTTTAATAGAGTGATATGTACTTCTTGTCGATGTGAGAGTTTAAAGGGAGTTTAAGGGTTATTGCGGATTATATCTGCCATAAATGCTGTTGGCTGCGAGTCTTATCAAATCGAATGAATCGGTTGGAGAGAAATTCACTCGGGAATCACCTGAAACTCATGGTTTCAATGGACTCAAGAGGAATGCATTTCTGAGAGCAGAAGTTGTTGAAGAAAATGAGATTTAATTGTGAAAAAGGTATGGGTTTGTTTGAACCAGTTAGCTTTAACTGTCCTCCTGAAGACTGTTCTGATCTTTTATCATAAAAATAACTCACAGCAAAGTTTCCTTTTTCACACTTTATCATTTTGCTGTGCACAAACTGGGTGCCATGTTTCCTGTAATCACAACTGGACTTACATCCTTGGATGGACTTTGGGATGTCCTATAGTCAGGAAATGGACTTTGTAAATACAAGTCTTTTATTCATTCAAAGTATTGAGTTCTGCCTCTGTAATACTGAGCTCACAACAGAGTTCAATGTTAGTTTCTCTGAACTATAGGCTGTAGGAGGTAATATTATATTATGAAAAAAATTAATTAACACTCCAACACAAATTTTGGGAAATATCAAATTCAGATATATCTTATAACTTCAACATTACCCTACATTTAAAAAAAATACTGTAAGCAAGAACGGAAGCAGAACTTCAAGAATAATGAAAGTGTAATAACAAATTTATACAACATTTTATAAATGCTGGATAGATCTCAGATATGATGGAGTTTTCCCATTTCTAATTAAAGTGTTTTTGAGTGAGGTTCATGGTGCCTGATCTGCTTAAGCTCCAAGTGGCTTTCCTCATATAATCCTCCAATCGTCACTCCATTGATTATGTAACTGGGCCCTTCAACACATATCTTGTGGAATTGCATGGCCGGAGAAGCAAGAGTGATTCCCACTACCAGCTATGCCTGAGATTTATGCAACATTGAAGGCCCAACTGCATATCACTTCAGATGTTGTAGGTCATGAACTGCCCCTCATTCTGTGGTCCTGCATCATTAAGCCCAAGGAAATGGCCCTGAAAAGCAAGTTAGCATTGCAAACAGAGACCTGGAGGTGATGCTGGGATGGATGGTGGGGAGGAGGGATGTGCTTTATGCCTTGGATCACAAAAGGAAGCCAGATTACCAGATATAGCCAATGTGGACACAGATAGCTGGGTCAGTGTTGTATTCTGAGCTAAACACAACTCACAGCCAGGAGGCTCAATGATTTTCTGTAGTTCACAGGGTAACTTCCTCCATCTTCGCTTTGCTACCTCACACTCACAAGGCCACCATTCACTCTGACTCTGCCAATGCACATGCAATACATTAGGGCTCATGACTACATCTTTCACAATTGCCAGGGGTGGGGGAAAGGGGGACGGTGAACATTGAGCATCTCATGCCATTCCAGGAGAGAATATTTAATTTGGCCAGAGAAGAGCATGACTACACCTGTGGGGGTGGAGAAAACCAGGCAGATTCATTATTCAGTGCTGCATTGCTTTCCCATTAACTGCAGTGCTAGCTCATTTGTATCTGCATGAGCTTTTCTCCCTCTTAAACAAATAATCCCCTCTGTTCTCTTCTGCAGGCACTGGCAGCACCCAATGAACCCTCCATCCCAAAGAGGCCAGGACCAGAGATCCGCAGCTCTACCTCTGAGGATGAAGCTACTAAATACTCAGAAGATGCAAAGTTTTCTTGCACCCTCAACTAGCTCAGAGACTTGCACCTTGGCAGCTAGATCTGACTTGGGAATGCAATCTAGCGAGAACCTCACTGGCTCATCTGCCTCACTGCTGCTGAATGAAAAAATGTCCCAGGGCTTGAACATGCAGGACTGCCAGAGATTAGGCTCCAGACAGATTAGACTCCTGGCCAATAATAACTTTATTAAAATGTACCAAGAGACACAGGAGCAGAAGGCAAGTTTGTTAGACATAGTAAGCTGGAATGAAGGATAGAGGAGTTCCTCAACATTGTCAGGACTGTGTTGGCTCTGATATGTGTGTAGTTTGCTGTGTCTATGGAGAGGTTCCAGATTTTTGTGGCGATCCAAGTCCAGCATACACATAGCATCTACTGGATATGCACATGGACATATGTGTTATTGCTCGAGCCCTATGTGCTCAACATCAATGGCAAAGTGAGGGGGAAATTGATAGGCCTTGATCTCACACAAATGTCTCTTCCTCTCAGGGAGACAGGGTGGTACCAGCAGGCATCTGGAGAGTGGAGGAGCCATACACAGCACCCCCAGAAACTTCTCAGGACACTTTGGAGGTGCCAGTCTCTCCCCATCCTCCTACCTGAGACTCTGAAGCCTGCAGAATTCCATGCTAAGGAAGGTGAGCCTGCATCAGCTCAGGAAACCCCCTGCAGGCCTGGGCCCCCTGGGCTCAAAAGGTCCTGGGGATAAACTCTGAAGTCTTCCAGCCTATCAGTGTTGACTACAGAGCAGGGTCCCTCCACCACAGCTATGGAATCAGACCGCTCTTAGACACAGTGGGAGGGAGAGGAAGAAAAGAGTCCTGAGGACACAAAGATGGATGGGTGATACATCATTGTGAATAATCTTGCATTTTTGAAATAATATCCTTGTTTGCTCTTTAATGTCATTTTTCACTGTCAGATCTGGTTAAGTAGCACCCATGTGAGAGGTGAGCAGCCTCTTTAGACATGCCAAGGATGAAAGAGGTTGTAATCGCCAAGCATTGCTCATCTCTAACAATCAACCGACTCTTTGACTGCAGATAGTCTCGGGTGTCAAGGATGCTTGAATCATGATGTTGATAACTGTAGCCAAGGTGTTATATTTTAATGTAGACAATACTGAGAGTAAATACAATATGCAGAGATTGTGCTTGGGCCTGACCTACACACATCATTGCACACTTATACTCACTTTGAAAGTGAGATTATAGAGTAGACAAGTTAGCTTAATGTCTGTTATTGGGAAAATATTATAAAGGATTTAATAGCAGGGCATTTGGAAATACACAATATCATAAAGCAGATTGAGCATAGTGTCATGTAGGGGAAGTCATGCCTGATAAATATACTAGAATTCTTTGAGGAGGTAACAAGCAGGCTAGGTAAAGGGAAAGCAATAGACATAATATATTTGGATTTTCAGAAGGCATTTGATAGGTATCACATGTTTGGCTAGTTGATAAGATGGGCCCACTGTGTTGGATGTAGTTAATTGACATAGATAAACATTGGCTAGCTAATAGAAGACAGAGTTGGGATAAAAAGGGCATTTTTATGTCTTGCAACTTGTGGTGTTCCAAAGTGACCAGTGTTTTGGCCACAATTATTTACAAAGTATATTAATGACCTGGATAAGGAAAATGAATGAATTTCAGCAGCTAATGGAAAACACAAAAATAGTTTGGAAGTGGTTGAAATAACAGAGAATCTGCAGAGGGATATAGACAAGTTAAGTGATTGGGCAAAAACTTGGCATATGCAATATAATGTGGGGAATGTTAAGTTCTGCACTTTGGTGGGAAGAACAGTGGAGCTGAATATCATTTAAATGGTGAATAAAGGGATTTGGGAGCCTTCATCCATGAATCACAAAAAAGGCAGAATCCAAGTTCAGTGGGTAATAGAGAAGGCAAATGGAATATTGGTCTTTGCTTCAAGAGGAGTGGAAGATAAAAATAGGTAGGTTTTGCTAAAACTGTAAAAGGCAGTAGTCAGACCACAGATAGAATACTGAGAACATTTTTGAGCCCCTTGTCTAAGGAAAGATATACTGCCATTGGAGACAGACCAGAGAGGGTTCACTAAACTGATACCTAGGGGTCAGTTCACTCAGCTGGCTGGATAACTGGTCTCTTTTTGTAATCCAAAAAAATCCAAAATGGTGGACAGGAGAAAATCAAGGCTGTAAGAGCTGCTCCATTTTTGAGGGTTTTTTCAGTGCTGGCGCTGATTTCTTGGAGCAGTAATTATTATTGTTATAACTTTATGCTTTGCTTTTGGAACTTTAAAAAAAAATCAAAAATGATACTTAAAATGGGGAAAAAGAGAGAGTGCAGGGATTTTGAGAGAGGACATGTGAAAGATCCAAGAACAGCTCTAGAGTTCATCAAAAAAAAATCCTAGCAGTGAGCCTTCACAACTGACTGACTGTGACTTATAAGAAACTCTGGAAATCAGAAATCAGTCCAAGTCAAACAAAATAACAGTGAAATTTACAGCTGACCTTGGGGAGACATCATTATCAGAACTACTCACAACTGGGAGTGTCAGGATTTTATTGATCAGCTAAGTGTTTGTTTTTAAGACTTACAAAACTTATCAATCTTGATTTTCTTTTTAAATCTATAATCGTGAGTTGGGTGAAGGTTTTTAAATGTTTTACTGAGATCTATCTCATGGTTACATTTCTTAAAATATAAAACATAGGTATCAAGATATCCCAGAGCAGTGTTTATAGAGCAGCAAGACTGTATTATTTTCTGGTTCTGTCGATCAAGGTGTAGAGATGACCTTTAGTAAAGTAATGCGTTCTTCCTGTCATATACAGGAGATTAGGGAGAATTTCAGTGTTGCCAATGATTATGTCTGCAGCAAATGTGTTTGGTTGTGAATCTTATCATATTGTGTGGATTCATTGAAATGGCAATTAGAGGCAATGAGGAATTTACAGGAACCATGGGGTGTCATGGATGGCAGCTTCAGGAAGGTAGAAAAACCAATGATACAGTAGAGTAAATGGGTTAGCTATAGGAAAGGTGGGAGAGGAAGGCAGGTAGTGCAAGAGTCTCCTAAGGTTATTCCCCTTCTCAAACAAGTATGCTGTTTTGAAAAATGCAGGGGATCACAGACTCTCAGGGGAATGTGGCATTGACAGGGAAGCTTTTGGTACTAAGACTGGCTCTGCTGTAATGAGGGGTATTTCAGCTTCCAAGCAATCGATTATGATAGGGGACTCTTTAGTCAGGGGCACAGATAGATGTTTCTGCGGCCAGCAGTGAGACATCAGAATGGTGCGTTGCCTCCCTGGTGCCAGGATCAAGGATGTTTCAGGGAGGGTGCAGAATATTCTCAAAGGGTAGCGTGACCAGCAGAAGGTTGTTGTACACATTGGTACCATAACATAGAAAGAGAAAACGACAAGGTTCTAAAGGGAAAATGCAGGAGGTTAAAAAGTAGGTCCTCAAAGGTAGTAAATCTGGATTATTCCCAGTGTCAGTACTAGTCACAGTAGGAATAAGAGGAAAGAGCAGATGAATGTGTGGCTGAGGAGCTAGTGCAGAGTGCAGGGATTCATATTTTTAGATCATTGGAATCTCTTTTGGGATAGAAGTGACCTGTAAATGCAGGATGGATTGCACCTGATTTGGTGGGGACCAATAGCTTAGTAGGGAAGATTTGCTAGAGCTGCTTGGGAGGATTTAAACTAGTAAGAGAGTGGGCAGACTCAGCGAGATAGTGAGAAAAAAGGTAAATCTGAGGCTGATACAGTTGAGAAAAGGAGCAAGTCAAATAGTGAAGGCAGGCAAGAGGATGTGCAGAGAATGACGTGGGACAGATAAATTAAACTGCATTAATTTCAATGCAACAGGCCTGACAGATAAGGTGAGTGAACTCAGGGCATGGTTAGGAACATGGGACCGGGATATCATAGCTATTACAAAGACCTGGCTCAGGGATGGACAGGACTGGTAGCTAAATGTTCCAGGGTATAGATACTATAGGAAAGATAGAAATGGAGGCAAGAGAGGAAGGGGAGTGCAGTTTTTGGTTAGGGATAACATTAGGCAGGAAAGTCCTGGGAATATATCCAGTGAAGTTATTTGGGTAGAACTGAGAAATAAGAAAGGGATGATCACCTTATTGGGAGTATACTATAGGCTCCCCAGTTGTCAGTGGGAAATTGAGAAGCAAATTTGTAAACAGACCTCAGCTATCTGTAAGAATAATAGGGTGGTTATGGTAGGGGATTTTAACTTTCAAACATAGACTGGGACTGTCATAGTGTTAAGGGTTTAGATGAAGAGAAATTTGTTAAGTATGTACAATAAATTAATTTTCTTCAGTATGTAGATGAACCTACGAGAGAAAAGTAGTTATAGAAAAGGATAGACCTGATCTAAAAGTTAGAGTTCTAAATTAGAGTAAGGCCAATTTTGATGATATTAGGCAAGAACTTTCAAAAGCTGATTGGGAGAAGCAAATCGCAAGTAAAGGGACAGCTGGAAAGTGGGAGGCCTTCAAAAAATGAGATAAGATTCCTGAGGCAGTATGTTTCTGTTAGTGTGATGGGCAAGGCTGGTAGGTGTATGGAATGCTGGATGACTAGAGAGGTGGAGGCTCTGCTCAAGGCAAAAAGTGAGACATATGGCAGGTGTAGGTAGTAGCTGTGATCAAGTGAATCCCTTGAGGAGTATATTGAGCAGTGGGAGTATATCCAAGAGGGAAATTAACATGGCAAACAGAGGACATGAGATAGCTTCGGCAAACAGAGTTAAGGAGAATGCTAAGGGATTCTACAGATACATTAAGGGCAAAAGGGTAACTAGAGAGAGAATAAGGCCTCTTTAAGATCAACAAGGCCATCTATGTGTGGAACCATGGGAGATGGGGGAGATACTAAATGAATACCTCCTGACAGTATATCGTGAAGAAGAATATGGAAGCCATAGAACTTGGAGAAATAAATAGTGATATCTTGAAAAGTGTCCATATGACAGAGGAGGAGGTGCTAGATGTCTTAAATTGCATTAAGGTGGATAAATCCTCAGGAGCTGATCAGGTGTAACCCAGAACTCTGTGGGAAATTAGGGAAAATATTGCTGGGCCCATTGCTGAGACATTTGCATATCAATAGCCACAGGTGGGATGCCGGAAGACTGGAGGTTGGCTAATGTAATTCCATTATTAAAGAAAGGTGATAAGGAAAAGACATGGATATTCATATATCAGTGAGCCTGACTTCAGTAATGGGTACCTTGTTGGAGGGAATTCTGAGACAGGACCTAAATGCATCTGGAAAGGCAACTTGATTAAGTTACTTGAAGAAATGATAAAGAAGATTGACGAAGGCAGGGTGGTGGATGGTGTCTATATGGACTTCAGCAAGGAATTCGATATGCTTCTTCATGGTAGACTGGTTAGCAAGATTGGAATCCAAGGGATCCATGAAGAGCTAGCCATTTGGATACGAAATTGGTTTGAAGGTAGGAGATGGTGATGGCAGAGGCCTGTAAGCAGCAGTGTGCCACATGGATTGGTGCTGGGTCATTTATATAAATGATTTGGATATGAACATAGAAGGAATTGTTAGTAAGTTTGAAGATGAAACCAAAATTGGTGGTGTAGTGGATAGTGAAGAAAGTTACCTCAGATTACAATGGGACCTTTACCAGATGGGACAATGGACCGAAGAGTGGCAGCTGGACTTTAATTTAAATAAGTGTGAGGAGTTGCGTTTTGGAAAGACAAATAGGGCAAGACTTGTACACTTAATGGTAAGGTTGTGGGAAGTGTTGCTGAACAAAGAGACCTTGGGGTGCAGGTTCATAGATCATTGAAAGTGGAGTCACAGGTAGATAGGATGTGAAGAAGGTATTTGGTATGCTTTCCTTTATTGGTCAGTGCATTAAGTATAGGAGGTTATGTTGTGCCTATGCAGGACATTGGTTAGGCCACTTTTAGAATATTGCATTTAATTCTGGTCTCCCTGCTATAAGAAAGATGTTGTTCAACCTGAAAAGGTTCTGAAAAGATTTACAAAGATGTTGCTGGGGTTGGAGGGTTTGAGCTATAGGCAGAGGCTGAATAGGCAGGGGCTATTTTCACTGGAATGTTGGAGGCTGAGGCGTGACCTTATAGATGTTTATAAAATCACGAGGGGCATGAATAGGGCGAATAATCAAAGTATTTTCCCCAGGGTAGAGGAGTCAAAAACTAGAGAACAGAAGTTTAAGGTGAGGGGGGAAAGGTACAAAAGGGACCTAAGGAGCAACGTTTTTGTGCAACAGGTGGTGCATATATGGAATGACCTACCACAGAAAATGTTGGATGCTGGTATAACTATACCACTTAACAGACATCTGGATGGGTACATGAACAGGAACAGTTTAGAGGGATACAGATTAAATGCTGGGAAATGGAACTAGGTGAATTTGGGAAATCAGGTCAGCATGGACTAATTGGACCAAAGGGTCTGTTTCTGTACCGTACATCTCTATGACACTGATGTTGAGTGATGTCAACAGTGTGGCCCAGTTCCTGCATTGGCTGAGGTTAACTTGAAGGTTCCACCTTCTCCACCTCTTAGAGTCATAGAGGTGTACAGCACGGAAACAGACCCTTCTGTCCAACTAATCCATGCCGACCAAATATCCCAACCCAATCAAGTCCCACCTGCCTTTGAAACATCACTGGGAAATATTACTCTACATCTCAATTCTTCCGACAAAAGTGTTCTACCTCACACTTTCCCACATTGTATTCCACCTATCATCTCTTTACCCACTCTCTGAAACTGTTTAAGTCCTTTGGCAGTCTCCTTGCTTCCTCAACACTTCCTGTCTCTTCAACTATACTTGTATCATCTGCAAACCTAGCAACAATGCCCTCAGTTCCTTTGTCCAGATCGTTAAGATATAATGTGAATAGCTGTGGTCCCAACATTAACCCCTGCAAAACTCCACTAGTTACCAGTTGCCATCCTGAAATAGATCCATTTTGTCTCTACTCTGCCTTCTGCCAATCCTCTATCTGTGCCAGTACCTTGCCCCTAATATCATGAGCTCTTATCTTGTTTAGCAGCTTCCTGTGAAGTATCGTGCCAAAGGCCTTCTAGAAATCCAAATATATCACATCTACTGGCTCTCCTTTGTCTAAAGTGCATTCTTGGACACTTGATGGTGAAGTGTCAATTAAACTAGCTTGATGCCATTACTAAATCACCGCAGTCATGATTATTGAGGCCAAACTAGGGGAAATTGCATGTTCCAAACACTTTTCTCTGACCCCCAAGGTAAAAAAAGCAATTTGTTCTGCCCACTTTATTCACAGTGTCACTGACTATGTGCAGTTATTGTGCAGCTGAATTTCAATATGAGATGACAAGGTTCTAATTTTGTATTCTTGTATGAGTGACTTGCACCCTCCACCTGAGACACATGATTTTTCCCAACCTTTATGATACCTTTTATGATCTTCCAGCCTTCCTCTGTTTCTGTGATGCTCTTTGTTTAACTATTAACGTCCTCTCTTTATCCCCAAAAGCCAATGGCTTTGTGAATTGCCATGCCCTTCTTGGCCCAATGCTCGCTCCACTAGAGTTAATGGTAACCATGACCTGTCATAACCCCATCTCAGAACTCCGAAACCCCTTCTATGGTCTATGAGATCTGACATTTCTAAACACATTTTAGTCTTTTTCTAAAATTCATTTAGGTGGGTTTTTATTTTTCACATTCACCACTCCCTAGAATTTTATTCCCAAAAATGACAAGTGAACATTGAACTGCATTGGGCAAGGTGTATTTGTAAAAGGCAACAAAGTGAATGGTGGGATGTTATTGTGTAAGCTGCAGACATAGGTCAGAATCTTTGTTCATCCTTATTCAAGTGCACATTTGGTCTTTGCATGCTTACCGACTGGTATCTTGCGAACTTCTGAACGATGGATGGCTGAACATTCTACCATATAATGCACAGAAACTAGAAAAGAGCATGCTACTTTTCACCTTTAAGGGTAGATATCATAAAGTCAGATGGACAAATGGAAAATCCAGCGGGGCCTGATGTGATCCTGATTTCAAAAATATTTTACACTTGAAATATAAAATCTCCCCTTGTGTTTCCAAAACACACTGCTGCTCATGCAACATCCTAGTAAATGCAATAGTTTCATTATGTCGAGAGAGCATAAATTCACATTCAGGTAATAAATTTTATTTTATTGTAAACTGCATAATCTCAAGGACATTTACTTAAGATATCTCAATGTGGTAAAGAAACACTTCAACAATACACAGATGTGCATTTTCCATTAAATATATATGTAAGAAGCTAAAAATGGTAAAACAGTTTTTTTACATATATAAAATGTTTCCTGGTAAATTATTCTCTAACATCATAATGACACAACAGTGACATAATACTGGCTGCTTGGCATATTTCACGAATCATCACTATGTAATACAGAATCCAGTATCTTACTCTACACAGAGCCAAAGCCATGACCATATGTTTAGTCTGATACAAATTCACTCTTTCCTTTTAAGTATGGTACACATTAATGAGCTCTGACATTACTGGCAGCATAATATACATTTTACTATCAAGCAAAATGTGTGGCTGGAAGGTCAGACCTTAAAGGGAATGCAAATTGAGATATTAATAGCCCTAGATCAAACTGATTTCTAGCTTCCTGAATGAACACAGGCTGATTTTCCATTTTTTATAAACATGTGCACAAGGGTTTATACACATATAAACACATACACGCATGATCTGTCTCCTCTCATTAAACCCCTGATGCCTTTCACCACTCTGATGAGAAAGAGTGATGTGCATTCTCATGAAGTCCTGCCACAACAAACTTTTGGCAAAAATATAATTTGCAACAAGTTGTATCAACTATGAGAATGTCTGAGAAATGGTCCCATTCCCAGTGAAGGTAACACTGCAGCTGGGTCACTACTTGCAGTGGCACAGAAATACAAGGGCTTTTTCCACCAAATAATGCCCAGAAATTAGAAAACAACTTGGTCTAGTTGAAGATTAGCAGAAGCCAAAAGGTAACAGGAAGATATATAGGTAACAGAGAGAACAATAGGAGAAGATGATAGCTCCAGTTACTGCTGGTTCCAGTTTATTCTCACAGCTGTGACCCTGTCTAGTTACAGTCATAAACAAAGTCATAGTTGCTTGGCTCCTTGGGGATTGGAGGTGGGGCTTCCGGAATTTTAATATTCTCTAGGTCGAGAAGGCGAAGCTTCATCTCCATGCTGAGGAGTGTGTCGAGGTCATTCTTCGTCAGCTCGCTCATCATCTCCTTCCCGAGTAGAGCATTCAGTCCATCTGTCCACACACAGTACTAGAAAAGAGAAAATGACGGTGTTGAAAACATTCAACCTCCTTTACATATCAGTCAGAGTTTGCTGTCTTTTCAGTACTGGCTGTTTTTAAGAATCTTGTCAGAAGGTCTACAAAAAAAGCTTCAGAATCAATACCAACTTACTTATCAAATTCACAGTGCAGCCTCATTCTCTGCATCTGTCACAAATTCATTAGTGTTCATAGTATAAGCAATTCTACATCTTTCAAGTGGCCTGCATTATTAGTTTTAGCTTTTACTGAGTAAGAAAATGTGAATCAATATTAAACATGTTACAATTTCCATGGGAAAACAAATCAGAGTAGGATAACTATGATTATAAGGAATGGCTTATGATGAATTTACAGCATGGAAACAAATCATTTGACCCGCTAGTCTGTGCTGGTATATGTTTTCTCCCACTCTCTTTCATCTATTTGTATATCCTCCTATTTATAACTTTTCAATCAACCCTTCCTATATTCTTAAAGACCTCTGTTGGGTCAACCCTTAGACTTCACTTTTCGAGAGAAAAGAATCCCACTCTGTTTGATATTTACTGATAGTTATAACCTGTACAGTTATGGTCTCAGAAAACAAAGAACTGCAGATGCTGAAAATCTGAAACAAAAGAGGAAATTGCTGGAGAAGCACAGCAGGTCTGGCAGTATCTGCAGAATGAAAGCAGAGTGAATGTTTTGAATCCAGTGACTCTTCTTCAGAACTGATGTTAACTAGAAAAAAGTGGTATTTATGCTGATAACAGTGAGTGGGGAGGAAGAATGAGCAAAGAG
This sequence comes from Chiloscyllium plagiosum, assembly GCF_037043375.1. Classification (NCBI taxonomy): domain Eukaryota; kingdom Metazoa; phylum Chordata; class Chondrichthyes; order Orectolobiformes; family Hemiscylliidae; genus Chiloscyllium; species Chiloscyllium plagiosum. The sequence continues at coordinate 33,825,534 of NW_028270172.1, read as the reverse complement.
ATGATGACAAATCTGAGAGAGAGAGAGAGAGAGAGAGAGAGAATTAGGCAGATAAAGGGATTGTTGATAGCAAACCAGGGAAGGGGAAAAGTTGACCGTGGGGACAATAAGGAGGTGAAAGTGGGTTGGCTGTGGTGAAAACAGCTTTTCATGCTGTTTCTTCTGTGATGTCATATTCTTACAGCAATCATCAGTCAATGTCTGAAATCTGACTGAAAATATTAATTTGACAAGATGGTGAGTTTGCTGTTTACTAAAATTCAGGGAGTACATAATTGGGCAGAGGATAATGAGTGTGCCACAGTTTGTTCAAGGCTACTTGTTAGGAGAGTACTTTATTTTTCTGATAATGAAGTACTTTTAGTGTTATTTATAAACAGATTTTCCCTTTTTGGGCAGGGAGAGCAAGGCTTTTTTTGATCTAACCTATTTTCTGGATTCCCTCAATATTGGACCAATCACAGTGAAGGAAATCAGCAGTTGACTCAGTTCTATCACTTCCCGTAATGTAACATTTACTACTTAATAGTAAATAAACAAGATGGTGCTCACTCCCTGACTAATAAACTGACAGATATTTACTTGATGACCCCACACAGCAATGGCTAAGTATTGCTATTTCATGACATCCTAACAAAAAGATGACAAAATTAATCACTTGTAATTTTCAAGTTAGTCTTTCAAATGTCAAACTGAACACAATTTGGCATTAATGCTCCCTCTCATCTTCTTTCTCTCAAGTTTAGTTGCTCTGAATTAAAAGACAGCAGGTGAAAGGTGTACCCAATAGCTTCCCAGAATGGCATTCCTATATTTATTCCTCTGTCCTGGCCTCTCTTACCTGTCATCCCTAAGCTGTCAGAGAAAATCACTATTTGGGAGCTACAGGTGCAAAGCCCAAACTGCCATCTCCACACTTTTAATAATGTAAAAGTTACAACTTTTGATCATTCCTTCTTTATGCATCCTGAAGAGTTTGTTTCAGTTTTAAGAGAAACCCGACAGCAGAGAGCCCCAGCACAGTACATATTGGAGATGATGATATGGCTCATGCCCAACTTGAATGGGCCAAGTAGTTTTATCCAGATAACCAATTAATGTTGCAGTTACCTTAGTGACTGTCACTGCTAAGACATGATAAACTTACTTATAAAAATAATGCTGTCTATCCTGCAATATCATGAATTTAAACTTTAATTATGGCTTTGAACCGTCACTTTTACTCTTGCACCTTCTTGAAATAAAGCTGGGAAATGTGCAAGGCAATCCTTTTAAAATCTGGAGATCTGCAGCCAACTCAATAGTCCAATGAAACACAGGGAAGTGATCTACTCATACCACCAAGGTGGCACCGGGTGTGATATATCACAGAGAATTATCTACTATAATTGGAAACATATTCAAGCTATAATTGTGGTTTTAGAATTGGTGCAGAGTGAATAACTTGAAAACATACTGGCTTTAAGCACTATTAGTGTTAGTCACTGGAAAGCATATGCTGATTACTTACATGGCAAAATGTGCGCTAAAGGCATATGGAAGCACACTTGAGAGAAGAGTTAGTGATAGGCTGTTTTATGGAGACATGCTAAATTACCACAGATATCACTGCAGAAGGTTTGAATGAGGGATTTGTATCACTAATTTAAGAAGGGGTTCCAAGGCTTCATTAACTATTTTTTTTGAGCAGGGTGTGTGGGGCAGATGATAAGTTTAAGCTCAAATATCTGGAATGCTATGTTTTGACACTTACTAAGGAGTTTTCATTGCCGACTGGGACTTGTGGAAGAAGACAATATCTAGTTATGATTATAGATTTAGACGAAAAGAAACAGTTGGAGGTTTAAACAAAGCATGGTCTGGTTAGAAACAGAGAAATAGGCCGAGGACATCTCAGACACTTAAGCCTGTTCTCCCATTTTAGTCCATGCCTCATCTACTTCAACATAATTTTTCTGTGCTATCCTCATTTGCCTTGATGTCAGTAGTATCTAGAATTCTTTCAATCGTTATCTTAAAATTAATGAATGACTGAGCTTTCTCAGCACTGTGTTGCACAGAATTTCAAAGATTCACCACTTGCTGAATGAAGAAACTTCTTATTTCAGTCTATTGGCTAAGGAGTTGGTGCAGGAGGGAGGGCTTCAGATTCCTGGGACCTTTACCAGTCTGATAAGACCATAAGACATAGGAGCAGAAATTAGGCCATTCGGCCATCGAGTCTGCTCCACCATTCAATCATGGCTGATAGATTTCTCAAACCCATTTTCCTGCTTTTTCCCAGTAACCTTTGATCCTCTTGACAGTGAAGGACTTATCTATCTCAGTTTTAAATATACTCAATGACCTGGCCTCCACAGCCTTCTGTGGCACTGAATTCCCCAGATTCGCCACTCTCTGGCTAAAGAGGTTTTTCCTTATCTGCATTCTAAAAGGTATTGCCTTTACTCTAAGGCTGTGCCCACAGGTCTTCATTTCTCCTGCCAATGGAAACATCTTCCCAATGTCCACTCTATCATTCAGTATTCTGTAAGTTTCAGTCAGGTCTCCTCTCATCCTTCTAAACTATAACAAGTATAGTTCCAGAGTCCTCAAACGTTCCTCATATGTTAAGTCTTTAATCCTGGGATCATTCTCATTAACCTCCTCTGGTTCTGCTGCAGAGCCAGTACATCTTTCCTGAGATATGGGGCCCAAAATGGTGTCACATCTGAGGCAAACAGGACCAACTTCCCTGCTGAGGTGGTATAAGGCTCCGGTCAGACACATTTAGAATACTGTGACCAGTTTTGGGCCCTGTATCTAAGGAACGATGTGCTGGCCTTGAAGGGGGTCCAGAGGAGATTTACGAGGATGATCCTGGGAACGAAGGGCTTGTCATACAAGGAGCAGTTTGAGGAGTCTGGGTCTGTACTCTGAGTTTAGAAGGATGAGGAGGGACCTGATTGAAGCGTATGGAATACTGATAGGCCTGGATAGAGTGTGCTTGGGGAAATGTAGGAGAGATTAGGATCTGAGGGACTCAGCCTCAGAATGAAGGATGACCCTTTAGAACTTAAATGAGGAGGAATTGCTTCAGCCAGCAAGTGGTTAATCTGTGGAACTCATTACCACAGAAAGCTGTAAAGGCCAGATCATTGAGTGTATTTATGACAGAGATTGATAGGTCCTTGATTAGTAAGGGGATCAGGAGGGAAGATGGCAGGACAATGGGATTGAGAAACATATCAGCCGTGATCGAATGGAGCAAGTGGTCTAGCTCTGCTCCTGTATCTTATGGAAGGCTGATGGTGTGAGGTAGATGAATTAGTACTTGCAAATGTCACGGTGAGATTACTAATGCATTGAGTTGGTGACAGAATCCATGGGGGTGAGTTTGGCTTCCTTGCACTCTGAATTCAGTAACACTTACCGTTTCTGCTCACTGAGCAAAGACAAATGTTTTGACAAAAATAAAATTCGTGAGACATGGAAAAGGTTACCAGTATTTATCATATTACACCACAGGTGTTCTTTTCAAAATCCATATTGTGTCCTTATGATATTGTCTGTTCTTTGAATTCACCTGAAGATGAAAGCTATACCAAGTTCACCACATCTCATTCATGAGTTTGATCTGTTCAAAGGACAACTGTGACTGGCAAATCTTTATAACCTGCTGATTCTGTTTTGTTGTAGTCTTTATTGTTTTTTATTTAGTATTAATGATCTGGTATTGTCATGCTGAATTGTATTGGTTTTAGGCATCATTTACCCAGAGCAATGAAATTCAAATAAATGCATAAAAATGATGAATGTGCTGTTTAGTTTATGCAAAACAACTGCTTGTAGGGTTAATATATAACTGGAGGTCCTGAACTGTACACACATTGTGAAAACCTCACAACCTTGAGAAGTCCAAACAGATCCTGATTGGATTTCATTGCACAAAGTGAAGCAATATTTAATTTACTTCATACATTAATATGCTTCTGATGATTCCCCAGGACAATTTTTACACTGGGTGTTCTGTTCTCTCACTTATCAATCAATAGCCCGGTAACCTCATGTATTAGAATGCATAGCCAACAACTAATACCTTATGCAATTCAATACTGAGCACCATTGAGATGATTATTCACCTTGGTGACTAGTTGAATTTTATTATACTGTATAGCAACAAATGTAGTATGTTCAAGAATAGACTCCCCATTTGCCTGGATAAGTGCAGCCTCTCAATACTCAAGAAGCTTGATGCCATCCAGGACAAAGCAGTCTGCTTGATTGGCAATACATCCATAAGCACCATTCCCTCCACCACTGACACGCAGTAGCAACAGTGTGTACTATAAGTCGTTCTGCTATAACGTCAACAGTTGTGTTCCTCTACAACCTCATGCTACACAAAACATGCCATAGAAAATTGCCATACCCATTCAGTAGAAGGTTTGTGTTATCCAAACAAAGTCCACAATTCGTGTGATTTTTAACTTTGTACACCCCAGTCCAACACCGGCATCTCCAAATCATGACTACTATCGACACCACTAACCACCGGCTTAAAGTGGAGAGGATCTCCAAGAAGATTGCACATATCGATAAATTCTGTGTTACGATTGAGCCCTCCACTATCACCTGCTGAAGGAGCGTCGCTCCGAAAGCTAGTGTGCTTCCAATTAAACCTGTTGGACTATAACCTGGTGTTGTGTGATTTTTAACTTTGTACACCCCAGTCCAAGACCGGCATCTCCAAATCACAATTCGTCAATCACATTATAGCCAATTCATGCTGATGAAATATGCGTTATAGCAGAATGAACTGTATCTACAAGATGCGCTGCAGAAATTCACTCTAGTTTCTCAGACAGTGCCTTCTAAACCCACGATCACTTCCATCTACAAGGACAAGAGCAGCTGATAAATGGGAACACCACCATCTTCAAGTTCCCCTCCAAGCCATTCATCATCCTCACTGGGAAAAGTATTCCTGTTTCCTCACTGTCATTGGGTAAAATTCCTGGAATTGTCTCCCTAATGGCATTGTGGGTCAACCCACAACAGGCTGACTGCAGCAGTTTAAGAAGGCAGCTCAAGGGAAACTAGGGGCAGGCAATAAATGCTGGCCAGCCAGCAACACCCACGTCCCACAAATGAATAGAGAAAAAACACTATCAGCTCCTTGAGCCCACAGCACTACATAAAAGAATCATTGCTGATATTCTGCCTCTACCTCACTTTCCTAGTTGTTGCTCCTATCTCAGACTCTATCAATCAATCTGTCTCATCTATGAATATACACAATGATGGAGTATCCATCTGTTAACTCCAAAATACCCTCCTAATTCCCACTTTTGTTTTCAGTTCATTTACTAATCCTCCATCCATACTTACAAAATGTCCTCATCTGCGTGAGCTCTTAACTTGTCTATTAACCTTTTGTGTGATACCTTACTGAATGCCTTTTGGAAATCCAAGTGTGCTACAGCTACAGCCCCACCTGAACCATTGTACTATTTACATCCTCAGAAAACCCAAATAAATTGATTAAACAGAATTTATACTTGCAAAACCAGGCTGATACTGATCTTCTCAGTGCATTGCTAAGAATTCAACAATAAGTTACAGCATTCTGCCAACAACTGATGGCAGGGTATTTGGCTTGTAGTTCCCTGTTTTCTCTTTTCCCCCTAGCAGGAATAAATGGTGTTACAGTTGTTAGCTTGCAATCAGTTGAGACTGTTCTGTAATCCAGGCAATTCTGGGAAGTCATTACCTGTGCATGCACTCTCTCTGACTCTAGGACATTGACTATCAAGTCCTAAGGATATTTCAGCTTTAAGTCCCTGAGGTTTGTCCAACACTTCTTCTCAGCTGATATAAATAATTTTACTCTTAGTAGCCTCTCTTAGTAGTTCCTTATATGTCCAATATGAAATCTGTGTTTCCTACAACAAAGACAGATGCAAAAGGCACAATTTTCCCTGTTTGAAATTCAATGGCAGACCAATCACACATCCATCAGCTTGTTACAAGCTGACTAGTGAGCTTCGGACAGAATCTTAATGAATGGCAGTCCTCAACAGTGGTGCTTCCTTCCCCAGAAGCTTCCAATCAGAGGTAGGCAGCTTCTATGTTATACAGACTGTCAGAAGGGCCTACTCCTCAGGGCATCCAACAGTGAGAAGTTAGATCTTTTTCTTTTCCTTCTCATGTGGTGGGGGTCACGGTGCTAGAGATGACGGCAGATGGGTGGCTTACTGAGGCCACACACTTGTCCCTCATCTGACCCACTGCCTCTTTTTGCTAGCAGGCTGGTCACTTTGGCTACCCAGTCAAAAGTCAACCACTTTTCTCACCTGCCAGTACAGAAGCAAAACAAGATGGTGATGATGAGGTCTTTACTTGTGTGTTGATTGACTTCTTAAAAACCTTAAAGTTTTTGACTGGACCTTCTCATCCAGAAATTAATTTCCGAGGTGGAGAGAAGGAGGTATCTTTCTTGGGCAAGTACCTCCCCCATTTTTCTCCTTCTCACTACTCAAGGAAGGGGAAAGTTTTGCCTATAGCATGATGACTCTTGTGATGAGGGTGCCCCCTTAACAAGGTTATATTGTCCTTGGGTTTTTTTCAAGAGGCGTCGTAAAGGCAGAGGTGCTGATTTGTCTGTATTGGTTTTGTTGAATAACTGCAGGGGAGTAGTCAGTTCTCCCAGGTCAGGTTTGTTTTTTCTAGTTTGGTTAGTTCTAGCAGGCACTCAGAAAACTGTTGGGGACCTAGAGAAGCAGTTATAGGGAAGAGAGGTTCCATGCTTCAACAGAAGTCTTGGCTTGAACTTTCTCTCTGAAAACTGTCCTCCCTGTAAGAACCTGTGCCAAGGGATGTGTTCATGGGATGTTGCAGGATTGGAACAGCTTCGTTAAGTTCCGATATCATGTCAGTTGGATTATTTAATAAGTTATTCTAAATTCTGTTTTCTTCTGTTCGTGTTTCATCCGTAATGTTTAAATAAATTCTGTTTTGTTTAAAGCTGAGTGGTTTGACCAGTTGCATCACTCTTGGAATATCCACTTTACATCTATCTAAAAGAAAATAAAAAATTGGGGTCTGCGCTACCTTCTCAAAACATTTTGAGGGGGCTCTGACCTCGTCCATACACTCTGCCACTTATTCATTCCTGATGATATTTTCTCCTGGCCCTATCTCTAAGAGACCAACATTTACCTTAGCTACTCTCCTTTGTTTTGTATACTTGTAAAAGTTCTCACAATCTGTTTTGATATTCTTGCTAACCTTATTCTCATTCTATTTTTTTTCCTTTTATACCTACATTTTGGCTGACCTCTGCTATTTCCAAAAGTCTCCCAGTGTTTTAATACTGGCTTAATAATTACCCTTCCCAATAATACATGCATGGTGGTTCAGTGGTTAGCATTTCTGACTCTCAGCACCAGGGACCCAGGTTCGATTCCAGCCTTGGGAATTTGTCTCTATAGAGTTTGCACATTCACCCTGCGTTTGCATAGGTTTCCTCCCACAGTCCAAAGATGTTCAGGTTAGGTGGATTGACCATGCTAAATTTCCCATACTATGCAGCCTAGGTGGATTAGCCATGGGAAATGCAGAGTTGCAGAGATAGGGTAGCGGGGTTGAATTTGGGTGGGATGCCCTTTGGCGAGGCGGTGTGGACTTGATGGGCTGAATGGTCTGCTTCCACACTGTAGGGATTCTATAATTTTTTAAAATCTGTAACAACCTTCAATCTCCCCACCAAAACATGAATGAACCTTTCTCACTAAATGTTTTTTAACGGAATTTATGTTTGATGAACATTTTAAATAATGTCTTTAAACGCTGTCCACTGTTGACTTTTCACCATAACTCTTGGTTTATTTATGTAATTAACCTTAACTTGCTCTTCCCTCATGCTCAAGTAATTAACTTTAAAATTTGTGTTTTGGATTAAAGCTTGTCGCTCTCAAGCATAATAATTGAAGTGTTGTGCAATAACAAGGTTTGACACCTCCTGAGATGTATATGTTTAATCCCTTAGTTGGACCATGAAAGTTTGAGTAATCATTAATATGTCCAGATATGGCACACACTTCACTGTCATTTAAGCTGCAGGCAAAGTGGGAAAACTGCATTGGCCAAGCAGTTTGTATTAAATTCTCAAGTGTCAAGTTTATAGTCCTGACACTTCTGGTTCTAAAGAAGAAAGGGGTTAGATATTGACAGTAAGCATCAATTAAGATAATAGTATCATGAACTATCATCAAAAACGTGCCATTTTGTCCTCTTTTCCTTGACCTTATATTTCTACAAACCTACTCAGTAGCAACAGCATCATCAAGCACCTGATTGGAACGTGTATTATAATCTAAAAAAAGTGAAGCAAGTATCAACGTTATTTAAATGGTGCACATTAAAAATCAAATATGAAGAGAAAATACTGAACAGGCTGACTATAAAACATATTGACTTTATTATATTAGAAGAAATTTTGGCAGCCAGTTCTTCATTCAAAAATATTCCTGGCTTTTCGTTATGAAGTGCCATTAAATAAAATATTAATGGGTAATTCTTCAAAGCTTGCAACAGTTTCTCCATCAAGTAAAAACTGTTGAGAAAGCACATTAAAAATAACATTAATGGAAGGAAGGTGTTACACTTACTTCATGCTTGTCAGGAGCAATGAAATTCAAGGAATCATCTGGGTCATACAGTATAGAGAAGGCGAGTTCTAACACTTCCTGTGGAGACCAGAACAACATGAGCAATCAGTCAAACAAAGGGCATGACGTACAAGGGAAGAGACGACCATTTTTTTCTGAATGCCACATTCAACCACAGTTTATACTTATACAGCAATGTAAATATAATCAAATGTTTCACACAGTTTGCCTTACAAATAAAGTAGGATTTTAAAGACTCACTGAAAGGAGGATGCAGAGTAAGAGAGAGTGGAGAAAATGGAGTCTTGGCGATATTTAGGGAAGGAATTGCAGAGCTGTGGACCTAATTACTAATAAAGGTAGAACTACGAAAATTAGGGATGCACGAAGACCTGAATTGGGGATGCATAATTATCTCAGAGGCTACAGGCGAAGGAAAGAACGACAAAGAAATTCAAATACAAGGATGAAATTTCTAAAATGGATGTGTTAACAGATCAGGAGCAAATAATGCAAGTTAGGGTCTGGACAGTAGTTTTGAATGGCTGCAAGTTTAAAGGCAGTGCATTATGGGAAATTGACAGGAATATTGAGTCCTGAGGTGACAAAAGCAACAGAAAGAGTTTCAGCAGCAGATGAGTGCAGGCAGTAGTGGACAGGGGCAATACTACAGAAATGGATATAGCCAGTCTTTATGAGTTCTCATGATAGGCAATAATTATTAGCTCTGACAGAGATGCCCACAGTCCAGGCATGAATAAAGTAAAATAGTAATGACCAAAATTGCTTTGCTTTCTGGGAATTGAAATTGGAAAGCTAATTGTGCTTAGAAAATGTGAATTGAGGGTTCTTGTGGTACACAGGGTAGTGTTCATGCCTCTGAGCCTGGAGACTCAAGTTCAAGTCTCACCTATTTCAGAGTTGTGTAAATCACATCCCTGAACAGGTTGATAAGAAAAATCAATATTACAGTGCATTTAAAACATGTTATGGCCCCTGATCAGAAACGCTCAATTTGGTGTCCACATCATCACAATTATTGACTTTCCCAAAGGTGCATGTACTTACTGAATGCTAACCAGCCTGGGGCCTCATATATTGGCCATTTGTTGTTTTTGCAAGCCATGTCAGTAGCATTTCTGCAGCAGAATATTGTGAAGCAAATCAAAACCAGCTCAGATCCGAGAGTTGCAATGGACAGGGATTGAACAGTTTTAGATACTACAAACCTGACTCACAGCAATATTGACATATACTGCTTTCTCAAGCAGTAGACCAACAAATCTTCAGTCTTTACTAGCAGTTGACAGGCTGGTCTCCTGAGCATACTTTAACAAGTACATTGGTGTCCGTTTTATATTACTTTGAAGAAGTGACAATATTCTGTTTTTTACTGATAAGTCAACATCACAAGTGATTATGATCTCAGTTTATTGCTGTCAGCACCAATGTTTCAATCATGGAGAGAGAGCTGAATGAAATGCACTAACCCCCACCTCCTCTGGGTTGGATGTTCAATTCGAGTGAAAGTTCTTTTTTAATGTACAGAATCTTCAAAGTGGCTGATTTAAATTGGCTTATATTTTGAATTCTTTTAAAAATAAATAATCATTTGGGGCCTGTAGTTATCTCTTGATGGAAATGCCTCTGCAGTGGAGTGCCTTTCATCATTTCTTACATTCTCTGCCATCTTTTGAAGCTGTCAGAAACCATCTTCTTCACTTCAGGAGAGATCACCCCTACAGCATCATGTGCCAGGTAGAAAGCCTGACAGCAGCACTGCGATATAGCTGCCACATCAAATAGATCTGCTACTCCAGGGATAACATTTCAGGCATTCTGACCCTTGCCTAATATAAACCTTAACTTGTTTAAATCTCAATAGGCATTCAGCCCACAGGTAGTGTCACTCACCAGCATTCAACAGCTCGCCAAGTCCCCATGCACCTCCATCCTTTGAAAGTCTCCACAGTCATTTACAAAGGGATTAAACGGTGAGCAGGGAAAGACTAGGTCATTCAAATCTGCCCATTTATCCATGGCGCTTGGAGCACTGTGACTAGACAATTCCAACCTTACCCATCCTCACACTGGACGCTTAAAGAAAATCCATCAAAAACCCAAACATACTGAAGGAAAAAATATATTTGCAGCAAAAAATGATCAAGAGCAGAGCAGGAGACCAGAACACTGACAAAACGTCTCAGCCTGCCAATGCAACAGTTTTCAGTCTAAATCACCAATCTTCTTCTGGACTTTTACACATTTATATTTCCTGTCATTCCACAACTGACAATTACTAAATCTCACTTTAAACACCTACCCTTAATTAACATCAAGATGTGGCCATCACTGGCAGGAATTACCTTTATTGCGCATCCCTAGTTGAGTGGCTTCCTTGGCCACTTTAAAGTGCAGTTTGAGATGCGAGTCTGGAAGCCTTGGAATCATATGTAAGTCAGGCCATGTAAGGATGGAAGATTTCCTTCTTAAAAATATACTAGTGAACTGGATGTGATTTTGCAATCTAAGAGCTCAATTTTTTGAGTTTATTTATTTATTTGCAAATTGTAACAAAGGAATGTGGGTGACAGAAAGAAGTCACTTTGACTGATACAAAACATCTTATTTCAAATTCTCTATTTTTTGCTAAGGTGGAATTTAAATTCATACTGCTGGATTGTTAGTTCAGTTCTCTGGATTTACTACACGATGCTATAGTATCCAATTCAATTCTCAACATACAAATAAAAACCATTTATCAGTATTGGTTTCAAAAAGTTGCCACATCCCTTCATCTTCTTCAGTATTTGAGAGGCATTGTTCCCTAAACTGTGGTGTTCATGTGCATTGTCCACACATTCAACCAATTTTCATTTTAATCCTCTGTCTGCGCTCAGCATGATAGCAGTTTCAGTTCAAGATTCATCACCTTTGGAGGAAGATCCAATTTGGCAGTTTCCACATTGCGTCAAACAAGTTTATTTTTGAGTTTATTTGTATATAATCTGGGAATTGTAATGATGCAACATGAGTGACAGAAAGCACAGCAGGTAGAGATCCACACATGAGATTCAGTACAGATTTGATAGAATCCCTACTGTGCAGGTAGAGGCCATTTGGCCTATCGAGTAATGCTCAATCAAACCCTTTGATTGAGCATTACCCCTGTCTAAGCCACCTAGCCTACACATCCTTAATCTGCAGAAGAGATCTGCAGGAGGAATCTGGAACACCTGGTGGAACTCCACACAGACACGTGGAGTATGTACAAACACCACAGTCGCCCAAGGCTGGAATTGAACCTGGGTCCCTGGTGTTTGTGAGGTAGCAGTGCTAACCACTTAGCCACCTTGCTGCCCCTTAAAAATGCTTTGCCCAAACAGGGTCTTGAACCCTGGACCCTCAGATTAAACTCTGATGCTCTATCTTCCAAGCTAATCAGGCCCTAAGATTTCCAGATCATTGTTACTGTATCAGGGATCTTTCCCCAACACCGCCAGGTCATTCATGATAAAAAATATTATTAACATGTTGGAATGAAGCTGAGAAGAGGAAGAATGTAGAATTTGGGTTTAGTTACAAGTTATGTTTGTCAAGAATGCCAACTAAGAAATTTAGCACTTATTTTCTTTCCACTTCCAAGTTGTGCTTTCCCTGCTACACCAATGTTCAACAAGTCTGTAAATTGTTTCCACTCACAAGTGGTAATTCTGTCAGATTTAATGCTGGTTTTACGTGATGCCAGATGTTATTCTCTACTGATGCCAATTTTAGACAATATTTAAAACGAGTGTTCCATACAATTTCACTGGTTTCCTGACTAATATGCGAGATTATAGTTTCATCCAATTTTCTCAGCAATGCTCAGTTAAGAAATATGCCAGAGCAATTCAATTGCAGACCTGCTCTTTCATCAGCTAATGAAAAGGATTCGCATTTGCAGCTGAATTAGTCCACCAACAAATATCTTCTGTGCTTGATGCCAAGAGATGCCTAATTTGTTCTACAGTCCCAGTTCCCTGTAGGTGGTGATGCATGTACATCACAGAGTGCCTTTGTACCATATGGACATGTTAAGTAACTCGGTGGCAGCACTCCCACCTTGGAATCAGCAGGTTCTGGGTTCAAGTCCCATCCCAAGAGATTTGAATAAATAATTTAGACTGACACTGCCAGTGCAATCTGCACTAAAAGAGTACTTTCCAGTCCAGTCAAACTACTCTCCTGGAGTTAAAAGCTGTTATGGCACAAGTCTGAAGAGAACCAGGGGAGTTCTCTCAGTGAACTGACCAATATATACAGTATTCCCCAAAGTAGCTGAATGAAACAGATTGCCTGCTCATTAACACATTGCCATTTGTAGGAGCTTGCTGTGTGCCACGGGGCTGCTGTACTTCATTGATTGTAAACACTTTGCAATGAAATGATATTGAGAATGATGTGTATAATTGCAAATTCCTGCCTTTTTTTCCCCTTTCTTAAATGAAACATATTATGTTAATTGTAGATTATTTGAGCAGGGTGCTAATGAACTGCTAAAAATTACTGTGCAGAGTATCATTATTGCTGCAGGTTAAGTTCATTTTATCTGCTGAAATTCAATGCAAAGACAAAAGACATGGCAGTCAGATAAATAGAGGAGTGCTGCTCAAGATAACACATGCACTGAACACTTCTTCAATTTCCACAGAATCAATTACATTGATATGCATTAGTGCAGAAAACTTAACTTACATACTTAGCAGAGGAACAATAAGTTCTAGTGTATTTCCAATATCCTTGAACTCCCATTGAGTTTTACTGGGTAAATCCACATTAGATCAATACCTTGATCATGGGAGTCTGACCTTTAGAAGGCCAAGCTCAACACACTCAATAATTTCCACCCTCTTCTTCCTACTTATTTGATGATTAGTTTTTTTTTAAAAAAGAAGGCTGCAAAGTTGTGGCATTTATGGAATAATTTTCACAAAATACCTGTATTAATCCCACAAAAATAGAGTCTGGCTGATACTGTCAATCATTTAAAAAATCCATTAGGGAATTCTGAAAAGCTTCATTAGTCAGAGTAGTGAGAATGTGGAACTTCCTACCACACGGAGAGATTGAGTTAACTGTATGGATGCAGCGAAGGGGAAGGGAGATAAGCAGAAGTAGGAGAGGGGAATAGAGGACTACTACGATAGATTGAAATGGGGAAAGATGGGGAGGGCTCATGTGGAGCATAAATGACTGGTTGGGGTGAATGGCCTATGACATGTTGTATATCCTATATCATCAGTCACTAATCGGTAGCCCGACACACTTTAGACTTGAAAACAAAGTGCACCATATTCAAATTTGACAGCAAATGAGCAAAACAAGTCTTTCTCTCTTCAGAGCAGTGAATGACAAAAACTGAGAAAAGAAAGATTTGTGCTTAAATAGTGCCTTTACAACCCCAGGGCATCCCAAAGCATTTTATAGCCAAAGAGATAGTTTTGGAGTGTAGTCACTGCTGCAAAGAAGGAACCAGGTGCCAATTGCACACATAGTAAAATCCTGCAAGTAACTGTAAAACAAATCAACATATTGTGTTATTGCTTTAGGTCTTGGTTGAGGGATGAATGTAGGCCAGGATACTCATAACTCAACTGCACTACTTCGAGTAGTGCAGTAAAATATTCTATGTCCACCTGAGTGAGGAAGATGGGACTTTAGGTTAACGTCTAATTCAAAAGGTGTGCATTTTCATTTGTAATACTCCATACATACATTCTTACATTCATTTAATACCAACATGAAATCATAAATTATCTTGGCATAAAACTGGAATCCTTCTGAGGTTCACAATGAATATTTACCTTATTTTGTTTAAGGGCACCTTTTTCTTTCATGTGCGGACAATCCTTTCCGGTCACAATAGCTTTGATATCAGCCACTGGTACTATAAAAGAAAAGATTTGTTGCTTCTATCACCACAATATAGACTAAATCCACGGGCAAAGAATTCAGAGGCCCAGATTAGATTAGATTAGATTCCCTACAGTGTGGAAACAGGCCCTTCGGCCCAACAAGTCCACACCAACCCTCCGAAGAGAAACCCACCCCCCTATATTTAACCCTGACTAATACACCTAACACTACGGGCAATTTAGCGTGGTCAATTGACCTAACCTGCACATCTTTTGGACTGCGGGAGGAAACCGGAGCATCCGGAGGAAGCCCACGCAGAGACGGGGAGAATGTGCAAACTCCACACAGACAGTTGCCTGAGGCGGGAATTGAACAAGGGTCCCTGGCATTGTGAGGCAGCAGTGCTGACTACTGAGCCATCATGCTGCCCCACAATGTGGAGATAAATATTTAAAACTCACCACAGAATGCAAATGTAAAAACCCATCTGGTTCACTAACGGGACGGAAATGTGCCAGCTGTACCTGGTCTGGTCTGGTCTTCAGGTGACTCCAGACCCGCAGTAATGAGATTGACATGTACTGCCCTTTGAAATGGCCTAGCAAGCCACTTGATTCAAGGGAAATCAGTACATTCCACACCCATTCCTGAGTATGTGTAAAAGATTTCTCCCTGATCAAAGCTGCTCTGAAAACGATAGCCTAAACATGTGCCTGAAAGCAGCTACCCAACATCTTTTTAAAAGCTTGATTCAATTATACATAAATACTGAAGTGGTATCAGTTCTGTAATAGTGCTATTGATGAAAGGAGAAAGTGAGGTCTGCAGATGCTGGAGATCAGAGCTGAAAATGTGTTGCTGGAAAAGCGCAGCAGGTCAGGCAGCATCCAAGGAGCAGGAGAATCGACGTTTCGGGCATAAGCCCTTCTTAAGGAGGGCCCTTCTGAAGAAGGGCTTATGCCCGAAACGTCGATTCTCCTGTTCCCTGGATGCTGCCTGACTTGCTGCGCTTTTCCAGCAACACATTTTCAGCTGCTATTGATGAAACAATGTCAGGCAAATTGCCACAATGCTGTGCTAATGTGGTCTCCTCCTACTTCACATAGACTAAGGTGGGGGAGGGGGGTGTGAGGGGGGTGCGTACTGTACTACAATTTTTTTAGAATCCTTACACTAAGGAAAGAGGCCCTTTTGGCCCAACAAGTCCACATCAACCCTCCGAAGAGTAACCCACCCAGACCGATTCCCCTACGTTTTACTCCTGACTAATGCACCTAACACTGGGCAATTTAGCATGGCCAATTCATCTGGCCTGCACATCTTTGGATTGTGGGAGGAAACCAGAGCACCCAGAGGAAACCCACGCAGACACAGGGAGAATGTGCAAACTCCACACAGACAGTCACCCAAGGCTGGAGTCAAACCCAGGCCCCCTGGTACTGTGAGGGAGCAGTGCTAACCACTGAGCTACTGTGCCATCTCTCATGCTCATTTTGCTCATGCACACTCTGTAGACATTGTGTACAAAAGCATGTTCCCTGTGTTTATTGCATGTGAGAATAGTTTCTATGATTCTGTAACTGACTTCACTTACACTTGTCCTGTAAAGATTCATGGGGCACCTCTCCCTGAGGGCTCTCCTCCTGGTCTCCATAATGCAAGACTTTGTGGTTTGGCGAAAGGCGACAATACCAGAATTTATCTGTAAAATTAATAATTATTTGTCTGTAAAAGTAATAGTTTTGTCACTTCTCACTTAGTTTTAAAAGCTCATTGTTATGAATATAAACACTCATGCAAAAATATGTAACTTTTAAAAAAGCTGAACTTATATAGATAACTCTTCAGTCCAAATATTATGAAACGTTTACTGAGGCTGAATCAACAAAAACCTTCCAAAATGTGATTTCCCATTCTTGTTATGCTGTCCTTGCTACCTGGCACTGGCACAGCAAAAGGAAAGCATAAACCAATGCAAATATTAATGGTCCTTGTTTCATTCTGCACATGGTGCATAAAGGATAAGGAGTAGCCCCAGCAATCTCTCCTAAGACCTTGATTTCACTGATTCAGACCCCTGGAGTCAACAACAAGCAACTTTGCAAAGTTTATTCACTGTCAGTTTCTAACATATACCCTGAGGCATATGTATGGCATGTGGCGATGTGGTTAAACCATCATCAATCATCTCTCTCTCTCTCTCTCTCTAATGAGAGAGCAGCCCTATGGCCTAGTTGGACGATGATGATTTTATCTTTATACCATCAAAACAAAATAAGAAACTGGCATTTATATCACACCTTCAATGAAATAAAATATCCCAAAGTTCTATAATCCATGAATATGCTTATGCAATATGTGTAACAGAAATGCTGCAGTTACACATCTTGAAGAAACTTCCGGTCCATCCTTTACATTTTTCCAACTCCAGTCTATGCACAGTCACACTAAGCAAATTCGCTCTGTTCTGGGCTGTTTAGTTCTGAGAGAAATTAGGGGTAGGCATTATATGTTGACCTTGCCATTGTCATTCAAAGCCCAAAAATAAATAAAAATGATATATTGCATAAAATTATAGAAATATATACAGTCCTATTACTTAGCAATTCGTTAAAAATGGAGAGGCGACAGCCTTGTGGTATTAACACTGAATTGATAATCCAGAGACACAGGTAATGTTCTGGGGACACTGGTCCGAATCCTGCCATGGCAGATGGTAGAACTTGAATACATTAGAAGTCTGGAAATGAGTCTAATGATGACCATGAAACGTTGCTAATTGTCAAAAAAAACCCATCTGGTTCATTAATGCCCTTTTGGAAAGGGAACTGCTACCCTTACCTGGTCTAGCCTGCATGTGCCTCCAGACCCATAGACCCTCTGGGCAATTAGAGACGGTCAATCAATGCTGGCCCAAAGCCCATGAGTGAATAAATAAAATGTTTTCTTAAAGTACAAAATAACAACTCAAAACATTTTGGCAAGTTTGTTAACATGGCTACTTTGACATTAGAAAAGTGGAATAAACTATTTGATTGTGATGTTAACGTACAGAATTTGCATTTCCAATACTCCTGTATATAATTAAGGCTGCATTTGTTGACACCAACGCAAGTGCCACTTTAAATTGCGCACGCGCAATTTTGGGGGACGCAGCTGGCGTGAGGGGGGCAAGACTGCGATGGGAGTGGGAAAGAGATTGGAGAGAGAGAGAGAGAGAATCAGGATATATGGGGAGAGATCAGGAAATAGGGGAAAGAGAATGGCATGGAGTGGGAAAAGATCAAGATGGTGCAGTGGAGAGAGACAGGGATGGGGAAATGGTAGGTGGGTTTGGGTGGCTGCGGGGGGTCCCAGGAATGGACCTCTCTCACTGTGCCACCCCTTCCTGGACTCTTCTTATCACTCCCCCAACCCTCCCTCCATTCCTGAGTCCTGGGTACTCCTTGTCTCATTCCCACCTCCTGGTCATTTGGGCCCTCTTCCCTTCTCACTCTGGGGATTCCCCATGTATGGCATCTCTCTCCAACAGCAAAATTAATTTCAAAAAAGTCTACATGCTGATGTCAATGCTTGGAACTGTGCATTCCCCAATGAGCATGCATATGCAGTTGCCCACAGTTGCTGGAGTCAGTAAACACTGCCTATAATTAAAGTGTTTATTCTGGTAGATGTGAAGGTGTTGGTAAATCGGACTGCTGGCTACCTTGTCTCCGCCGGCTACTGATCTTTCTGAAACAGGTTCCTTCACAAAGCCGGTTTAGCCGCTGTTGTTTGACCAGTTCCAGGATTTCAGGCTGAATCTTCTCTCGGAGTTCACTGCAGGCAGAAGGACAAACAGTCAAAGACAGAACTCTGCTCTTGTAAGCAGTGAAGGGATTAAGTTGTGATGAGCACATTTAGGGGTGTAGGAATATTAGTGTACAAGGGGTTTGTGCGTTGAAGCGAATATATAAGCAATGGGGAGTTAACTTCCAGATTAATATTGAAACAAGAAGTGTAGCTCTCTAACTAATACAACCGTGAAAATTAATCAAAATTAATTTCTGCCTGGAACTAACATTTGTACCTTTGCTTCCAGTTGGTCTGGCAATCTGCATTTTGCTGTCTTCCGGAGACCTCATATTTAAAAGGGATCTTGAGAAGAGATGCCAATGACCTTCTTAGCAATGCAGTCCGAGTAAATTGTTGGAACAGTTTCTATTCTGCATGGGGATCTGTACTGTATCTGACCTGGGATTAACTGATACTCAAATTGCAAGATCAAAGTAGAAAAATTATTTCATCCTCCCTCGTTAAGTGATGAGAACAAGAATTCAGCCCAAATATCTCTTCAAATGAGTATTCAAAAAATAAATGATCGCTGAAATATTCCTAAGGAAAGGGTTACAATTTTGGATGAGCACTAAGTCACACTAAATGTAACCATTCAACATGCTAATCAAGCAGAGCTTCTCAGGTAATTACTTACAATTATCCTGCTTGTTATCCCTTTTAAAATGTTAATCAACGGAACCTTGTGTTTCATACTGATATTTATTACCACATGGTAATCTGCAAACCAGAATACAAATTCTTGCCTAACAATTCAACAAATTCCGAACACCTTCATGATCTTAATTTGGAAGATAATTGCCTACTACTTCAAATATATTTGAAATACCAGTTGTAACAAACACAAGTTTAACTTACTATATGGTGAACCCATTTTGACTTTTTTCTCTCTTCATGCCATTTCCTACTTGTTACAGCTGCCATTCTCATTAGTAGGGATGGAAGACCTATCTTCAGATTAAAATGTTGAATCTTTGAAGGAAAAGATCAACTGTTTATCATCTTGATCAGCCAGTTGAGACTTAGAACTTCTTGTCTACAATCCTAAATTTAGCTGCTGTACAGGTTTCACCAGTAATACTGGGCATCACTTTCCTGAGGAATTTCAATACGCTGTCAATTAAGATTTTAGAAAAGCATGCCCATTCCGTGTCAGTGAGAAACAAAAGAAATAGAAGTTACAATACTGCTTGTTGACATAAGGGCTATCATTATATCATTATGAATGTTTGACTGCTATCCACAACCTATAATTATCTCAGGAGGGGTCTGGAATTTACAGTTTAGAGGTGATTTTGGAATGGTGATATTGTCACTGAACTTTAATCTAGAGGCAAATGCTCTTGGAACATAAATTCAAATCTCATCATGGTAGCTAATGAAACTTTAAATTAAATCACTAACATCAGGAATTGAAAGGTAGACTCAGTAATGGTGGTCATGGCAAGTATCAGTGATTTTTACAAAAACCCATGAGAGAAAGAAATCTGCAGTTCTTACTTGGGCTAACGTACCTGTGATTTTACAGACACAACAATATGGTTGAGTTTAACTACCTTCTAATCCATTTGGTTCAATAGAAGTTAGGGATGGGAACCAAATGCTGGCTTTGCTAGCAATGACTGAATTCCATAAAAGGTTAAAGGGAGAAAAACAATTCAGCTGATAGCTCGAAGAAGTTATTAAAGATCTAGTTGTCTTTGACGTTGAGTTGTGAAGACAAGTCTATTATAATAAGGGATTAAGTGGCCGAAAGTCTTTCAAAGCTTTGAATTTGTTTTTAAGATTGGGAGTTTTACTTTTAGACACACTGAGGACCGCTATAAATATTTAGAACTTTATTTCATCTCAAGATGGCTCTGAAGGTTTGCCCACAGAGGATACTGACTGATTTGGCATGAAGGGATAAAAGGAAAAAATGATGGCTAGATTGGCATGAGTTGACATTGGGGCCGATACAGACCATCAGTGTCGGTACAGGTGTGGGCATGATTTGGCATATAGAGTACAAGTAACCACTGGCCAGGGTGTGAGACATGAATTGCCATGGAGAGTGGTGAAGTAAGGGGCACGAGGAATGAGGGATAATGGGCCTAACATATGAGCAAACACTGGGGAAAGACCTAAAACTGGATCTTTTGAACAGCCAATCCCATCAATCCCTGTCCATCCCATCCTCAGAACCTTTAGCTTCAACCTATCTGCATCTGGGGCTGACAGAGCCAACCTCATTCCACAGCAGCCTCCAGCACCAGAAAACAGATGCTGCCATTAGTGGTATCTTCTCCCAAAGCCAGTGTGCTGAGCTGGGAAATTTCCCAATTTGTGCTACTTCTCTGGGGATCGCAAATCTGGCCCAAAATTCAAGATCCTGGAGGTAGCAGGTGGCACAAAGTAGGACTGTAATATTTTTACTGGCTTTTCAGAATTAAAACCTATGATCTTAAGGAATCTAATTAGTGTGTTCAGTTATGCACACTCTAGTGCCTGATCTCCTGTTAATACACTGTGAATCTCCTGGCCAATTATGTGCAATTCTCAAAGAAGGTTTCATTTATATGCATCAAAATGTAGGCAATTGGCAAGAGCACAGTGCCTTGAAGAAATGACTTAATTTAACTTCTGATACTATTAGAAATTCAGATACATCAAGTAGAATTAGTGAGTAAACACAGCCATTTTAACCCGAAGGAAACAGAACACTTAAAATGCTATAAATGCATCAACTTTGAAATTGATGCTAATGTAAATGAGTAGTGCATTTTGGTTGGTATAGCAACTGTCCATTTTCAACATGGGCAGTTTAAGGGGAGAGTATTGTATTGCATAGATTTAAAGGGGACATCCTTTGACAAGTGGAGGTGGGAAAGAAATGTTCAACTAGAGCCATTATTCTTAAGGTATCCAGACACTTATAGTGGAAAATGTGAACATTTAGAAATGGGATTGATGATGATGAATTTAATGGTAATACTAATCATTCTGTTATGGACCAGGTCAGATTCCCTCAATACATTTCAAGAAGGCAGCCCAGACTCTAACTTTTCTCATTGTTTTAAGCAGGTGTAGAGTGGCTATACCAGGAGTGATACAGCAAGCTCAACCACTCAGTTTTAAACAAAACAGAATTTATTTACAGTCTACTGAATGATGCATGAACAAATGAGAACCGAATTTAGAATAATTTAACCTATCTGGAAACCCAATCAACTCTATCGCAACTTAATGATGCTGTTCCAAATACTTGCAACACCCCTTTGGCAAAAAAAGGTAAAATCAAACACAGCTTATTACAGGAGAGATGCTAGAGAGAGAGAGAGGATCAGTGTGGAACTGCTTCTTTGGGTCCAGCAGCTTTTCTGGGTTCCCAGCTAAAACTTGACCAGCAGCTACAAACAAAACAGCTTGCTAAAACCAAACCAAACCAAACCCTGAACTGGGAGAACTGGCCACTCTTCTTTCATTGTATAAAATGTTTTTAAAAAAACTCAAAAGCTTTTGCAAGATATTTCCAGACATATTGGAACCTCTGCATTTACGACCTCTCTCAAAAATAAAACCAAGGACAACTTAACCTTGTTAAAGGAGCATCAGCATCACGATTCTCAAACAACCTGAGGTGTAGAATGCCAGCAGATTTGGGGGTTTAAACGTACCAGAAATCTCTCTATGTGGAACGTTACTGAAGAGGAGAGAAAACTGAGCTAAAAATAATCTCTTCCCTTTCTTATAATGATTAATCTGTACTTATCCCATAGAAACGGGGCAGCATGGTGGATCAGTGGTTAGCACTGCTGCCTCACAGCGCCAGGGACCCAGGTTCAATTCCAGCCTCAGGTGACTGTCTGTATGGACTTTGCATGTTCTCCCCGTGTCTGTACGGGTTTCCTCTGCATGCTCTGGTTTCCTCCCACAGTCCAAAGATGTGCAGGTTAGGTCAATTGGCCATGCTAAATTGTCTATAGAGTTCAGGGATGTGTAGGTTAGGTGCATTAGTCAGGGGTAAATGTATGGGAATGGGTCTTGGGTGGGTTACTCTTCAGAGGGTTGGTATGGACTTGTTGGCCTGAAGGACCTGTTTCCACATTGTAAGGATTCTAAATTATTTGTTTTAACTACCTGTGTCATTTTTCTCTTAAATAGGAACAGGGGTAGAGCAAGCATTCCCTGAGCCCCATCCCACCATACCATTAAATTATGGTCAATAAGTTTCTCAACTCCATTTCTCCAAGCTCCATACCTCTTGATGCCATTACCTAAGAAAAGCTATTGATCTCAATCTTGAAAATTTCAATTGATCCCCGTAAATCACTGAGGTAAGGGCTTTTGCCCGAAACGTCGATTTCGAAGCTCCTTTGATGCTGCCTGAACTGCTGTGCTCTTCCAGCACCACTAATCCAGAACCCCGTAAATCACTGTCTACTTAACTGGTAATTTTACAGATTTTCACTGCTTTATGTATGAAAATGTGCTGTCTGATTTAATCCCTGAATGGTTAAATTATAATTTTAGGATATTTCAATCTTGTTCTGGATTCGCCAACCAGAGGAAAGAATCATTCTGTATTTAGCCTAGCAAATCCTTTGCTACTTCAAAAAAACTTTGATTAGTTGACTCTTCAATCTTCCAAACTAAAGGGAATGCAAACTAAACTCATGCAAATTGCCTGCCTATATATGAGAATCACTCTGAAAGGTTTGAAATGACTCAAGTTGAGAAGAAAAAGACTGGAAAGTATTGGGTGCCTACATGATTGGACGAGACTGGAAGTCTTCCTGGTTCATCCTCTCAGATTGCCGGATTTTCAGGATCTCAGTATAACTCAGGTTCTGCAACTTGCTCTTGAACTGATCCAGTGAGTTAGGCTTGGTTGTCAGTGCTCTTGTGATCTGCTCCTTTACAACTTGCATCACCTGAACAGAAATTCAAAATAAAAACAAACAAATCCTGGTCAGTCAGTAAACTTACTTACACTTCATCAGTGGTTCTGAAACAATATGAACTCGGAGTGTGGCATTTACAACTCAAGACTGTTCTGTTTACAAAATCGAATGCAAAGAGAAGCTACAGTTTTAGATGTATGTGCACACATTAATCTGATTCCTGTTATCTACGTTTGGGGCGTCCAAAGTTAGGTCAGGTTTTTCTGCGCATTGAAATCACCAGCAGTCTACCTTTGTCATGAATTAGCATCACACAATTAGTGTTAATCTATAAACCTGACAAAGCAAATTCTTAAGACACTTACAATTTGTATCTGTTCATTGTATAGAAAAGTTGAAGGTGCAATACACTTACTCTTTGTTTTACATGTATTCGCTAACTGTGATTCAGCGTACTTGCAAGATTGGCCCTAAACTTAATTTTGCTTTTTAACCCCACTGACAAGTCCTGACAGATTGCACAGTCCTTTGGAGAGTTACATCAGAGCAGTATGTGTGTGTTTTGTTTAAATCTGCAGGAGATCCTTGCCACTACCCCTCCACAGATAATGAGGATTTGGTGTATGGTTGTTTAGTACAGTTGGCTGATACACTTAATTAATCACACCAAATTATACTAATACTTAAAGTGGTGGCACTTTGTAAATCCGTAAAATGGCAACTCTACTAGTTAAAATTATAACTTACTCATTAAATTCCCTGTCTACACACAATTTCAGACAGATACTAAGAAAAAGTGTCTTATGGGCAGAAGGAAAGATAGGAAAGGTAGTTCAATTACTCTGTCCACAGGGTTTGATGAGATGATCCTTTTGCTGATCAGATCATAGTACCTCAATCTTCCTTCTTCAGGTACTTTCATGTTTCTGCAGGTGGCAGAGTATGACTCAACACACTTATAAAGGTCTCTGATTTATTCATTAAAAGTCACCACTTACAGAAACCAAAGAGGGGAAATAAACTGGCTATTCACAGGCTGGAGATGCTTTTCTCTGCAGAGGGACAACAGCGTTAAACCTTTCAGAGGCTCTTAAGTGAAGTGGTAGTCTCCCTACCTTTGGGTTCAAGTCCTATTTGCTCTCAAGGTGTGTCATAACATCTCTGAAAAGGTTGATTAGAAAATAACTTTCTAAGGTATGGTTGGACCATATCTACAATACCACATTCTAAACAGGACACCAGACATTAGAAGGATATAATATTTTTGTAGAGGTGCAGCATAGCTGTATCAGATTTTCAGTAGGGTTTAAATTATGTGAATATATTTTATGAGCTAAGTGTGAATTCCCTTGTACGCACAAGATTAAGTCATCATTAGACATTTAAAGAGTTGGTAGGGAAAGCAAAGACAAACTATTTGTTTTGGTGTTGAAGAGTGTGGTGCTGGAAAAGCATAGCCGGTCAGGCAGCATCCGAGGAGCAGGAGAATCAAGGTTTCAGGCATAAGCCCTTCATCAGGAGGCTGTGCTTTTCCAGCACCACACTTTTCAACTCTGATCTCCAGCATCTGCAGTCCTCACTTTCTCCTATTTGTTTTGGTGGGTGAGTCCAGGGCAAGTGGCAGAACTGGTAACTTTGAGCTCTGTCATTCAGCAGTGAAATCAGGAAGCACTTTGTCACATGAGGACAGTGGAAATCTGGAACTCTTGTCCACTTCAAAAATGGTGCTGGCTGGAACAATTAAAAATGTCAAAACCTAACTATAGATCTTTGTTACTTAAAGGTATTGGGGGTAAAAACCAAAAGGGATAGATGAAGTTAATATGAAGATCAGAATGATCTAATTTAATAATGATATTAGTTTGAGGGACTAATCTTGCTCTTATTTTACATAATTATTTTCAATATGGTACATTTGCTTATACATCATGGCTGAAATTGTGAACTATATCAAGAGCTTTTTTGGTTCATTTTATCAACATTTCTAGAAATAATATCAGTCACCTTGGAGGGAGGAGTTGTTAAAGGCAATATCTTTAAAGGGACATCAGACATGGACCTCAATTTAAATTTTTGGAGGGTGAATGGCACACTGCAGAAATCATACCAGGTCTAATGTGACTCATGGTCCTTGTAAAATGCTGGCACACCATTTCTCAACTGGGAGAATAAAGTAGCGACACAAAACTGCCCTGCTAAAATAAAGAAAACATTTTGCACTTGGGAAGAGGGAAGTTCAAGGTAAGGATGGTCTAAGCTGCCATTATGGGGCTTGAAAGGTTTGGAGTTTTTCTCCAGGCTTAACCAGGAAATATTTCATATTTCTCAGCCGCGTGTGTAGTTGAGTCCCTACAGTCACAGGTCTTGTCCAGTTGGCTCCCAATGGCATCATGACAGCTTTCAGTGGGCTGCTCCTAGCAGCACATTAAAATCATAGGTGACAAGAATCTTGGTGGTGCCAAGGCAGCTAAGTAACCTGTAACCCTGTACCAGATACACAGGGCTAAAACTGTTCAAATATTCTTTTTGAATGCTTTAATCTTGTCACAGCACTCCAATCCCTGACCCCCTGTAATTCATCCCCGCAATCATCATATCAGAATTTGAGGTCACCAAAATATATTTGTAAGACGAGCACAGAATGTTATGTTGAAAAAGTCTTCATTCATAACTTGCAATCCCCACTACTCTCCAGCTTTTGCTGATACCATAGTTGGACATTACTTTGCTGTTTTTGTTTTCAAAAGCATATTGAAGCCTGCTTGGCTGTATTAGTAATCTCTAAGTTGAGTTGCCATGGTTTCCCAATCAAAACTGATTCCCTGGTTGATTTCTATTCTGTGATGATATGTCTATTTGGAAAAGAACTGACGTATGATCTTATTGCTGTAATATCTCCACTGGGGCGCCAATGATGGATGTTCCTCAGCTGCCTAACTCATTGAAAAGTAACTGCAAATTTACCCAGAGGCAGGTCCTGATCTATCCTGGGAGACCTCTGGGCATAATTTGTAACAAGTAAGTTAGTACTTACTGCTTGGCAGTAAAATATCTATCTCCCTTGCTTCATGCATTTATGAGAGTGCATAATATCTCATTTTGGTGTAAAATTGAATTTGAGAAGCATTTTCAGACTCGGATAGGTCTGATAGAATGGGAACTCAACAAACTGGTAAACCACGGCAAGACTATTCATCCAAGAATGGGGTTCATCAAGAATACTGTCATGGTTATGATCTCTAATTAAATACAAATTTATATTCTGTATGCATGTTATATTTATAGATTTTTTGATTCATTTTAGGTTTAAAACCAGATTTTAAAAGAATCTTATTGAGATAACTGAAAAGGTTGTATCTATTAACATTTTTCATAACCTCCAGACATCTGAAAATACTTGTACGATTAAACACGTTCTGAAACAATGATATAATTGCAATGAGGAAGCCCAGCAACCTCTGTGCCTCAGCAAGATCCCACTAACAACAATGTGATGCAGAACAGATAATCAGACCATTAGGTGATGAAATAAGTATAAATATTAGCCAGGAGAACTCCCGCTGAAATGGGATCTTTAGCCTGACAGGGTTGACGTGGCCTCGGTTTAACATCTCATGCAAGGTGCAGCAGTTACAACAAAGCAATACTCCCTCAGTACTACACTTAAATTTACCCTTACAGTAACAAGAATAGGATTTTGAATATACTATCATTTTGGCACAATTGACATCTACTTCAAGTTGTGCCAATGACATTGATCTTCTTCTCTTCAATGGTTTCAGAAGCCACATCAGAGTTTAGGGACAGTACATAACAAGCATATTAAACTGAAACTCATATCTACAGAATCAGTTAAAGTGCGTAGAAGATAATTTGTCAATAGAACCCATAATTTTCTGAATCAGAAGCTAAGACTTTGTAGTCAGATCCAATCCTGATAGTAAAGAATCAAGTAAAGATTGCAATGAAATACAATCCATATGGGGACATCAGTGAGGCTCAGCTAATAAAAAATATCCCCATTGAGTGGTTGTCAATAAGACTTTGAATATGGCATTGCAAGTACATGGTAATACTGACTTGGTAGCTTTCCAACTAACACTCAATATATCCAGCTGAATGAGAAGTCCCAAGTTGCTGGGCGATTTGTGATCTTTGCCATGTTTTGTATAAGTTGAGTATTTTTCTAACAGTTCATTGTTATCTCAGCTCTTCAGTGAGCTTCAGAAAGAAACATACTTGTATGCAATCAGTACTCTGACAGCATTAGTTGTTAAGATCACTGCTTATCTGTATTATAAACTTGAGGTGAACTGCTCCAGTTTGACAATGCAACCAGAGGTCATTAGAAAATAAAATTCATCCAGCAATAAGGAAATGTTGTTTAGGTTCCATGTTGTGGGAGGGAGTGAGTGAGATTAACAAGCTTCACTACAGGGTCAACATACAGTTACACAGCATCAGAACTAGGGTTACAATTGTACATCTGGCTGCTTTATAGTCCTCATCACTTAGAGAAAGTGGCGGAGCCTTCAGTGACCTCATTGTTATTCCATGGTATACTCTTCTGAAATATTTCACCTCATTACTTTCTCTGTGTTTAAAAAACCTTCCCAAAATGTTTTGGAGAGGCCAAGTTTCTGGTCACCACTAGCTCCTCTTCCCATTATGACAGAAAAGAAAGAGTTTACATGCGAGTGTCGGCCCTAGGCACGTGCTCAGGTGGGAGTGGAACTTACACTTGAACAATTTAGCAACAGCAACAGTTGACACTGCTCTGCTTGGTATCCATTGTTTTGTATTTTGGATATGTAGCTGAGTGAAGCATGCTATGTTTGTGGCAATGATCTATTCTGGCCAGAGCAAAAGACTACATGGACCACCTACGGGACCTAGCCCATAGTTTGAGATTACGCTCTCTGGTATTAGACTCTACCAGAAGGGGAAACAACCTTTCTGCATCTACTTTGTCAAATTCACTAAGAAATTGTGTTTCAATAAAGTTGCCTCTCATTCTTCTATATTCCAATGAGTACAGGCCTAATCTACTTATCCTTTCCTCATAGGACTGTCCCTCATACCTGGCTAAAACAAAGACCACAGAACTGCGGATAAAAGCAAATTACTGCAGATGCTGGAATCTGAAACCAAAAGAGAAAATGCTGGAAAATCTCAGCAGGTCTGGCAGCATCTGTAAGGAGAGAAAAGAGCTGACGTTTCGATTCTAACTGACCCTTTGTCAAAGCTCAGAACTGCGGATGCTGGATATCAGAAACAAAAATAAACAGAAATACTGGAATAACTCAGCAGGCCTGGCAGCATCTGTGGAGAGAAACGTTTCAGGTCCAGTGATCCTTCTTCAGAACTGACTGTAACCGGGAAAAGGTTGGTATATATGCTGAAGATGGGTTGGGAGGAGTAAACGATAGGTGGAGATGGAGCCCAGAGAGAGAGAAAACTTCAGTTGGATGGACAAACGAATGGATAATGGTCAGTCTGGGAGAATTTATAGCTGCTAATGGGGATGATTAGTAGTTGACAACATACTGTTTGTGATAGCAGATTCTGGATCAGTGGTGCTGGAAGAGCACAGCAATTCAGGCAGCATCCGAGGACAGGCAAAATCGACGTTTCGGGCAAAAGCCCTTCATCAGGAATAAAGGCAGAGAGCCTGAAGCGTGGAGAGATAAGCTAGAGGAGGGTGGGGGTGGGGAGAGAGTGGCATAGAGTACAATAGGTCAGTGGGGAAGGAGATGAAGGTGATAGGTCAGGGAGGAGAGGGTGGAGTGGATAGGTGGAAAAGGAGCTGGGCAGGTCGGACAAGTCCGGACAGGTCAGGGGATCGAGTTTCTGGAGGTTAGAAGCTAGGATGAGGTGGGGGAAGGGGAAATGAGGAAACTGTTGAAATCCACATTGATGCCCTGGGGTTGAAGTGTTCCGAGGCGGAAGATGTGGCGTTCTTCCTCCAGGCGTCTGGTGGTGAGGGAGCGGCGGTGGAGGAGGCCCAGCACCTCCATATCCTCGGCAGAGTGGGAGGGGGAGTTGAAATGTTGAGCCACTGGGCGATTTGGTTGATTGGTGCGGGTGTCTCGGAGATGTTCCCTAAAGCGCTCTGCTAGGAGGCGCCCAGTCTCCCCAATGTAGAGGAGACCGCATCGGGAGCAACGGATACAATAGATGATATTAGTGGGTGTGCAGGTAAAACTTTGATGGATGTGGAAAGCTCCTTTGGGGCCTTGGATAGAGGTGAGGGAGGAGGTGTGGGTGCAGGTTTTACAGTTCCTACGGTGGCAGGGGAAAGTGCCAGGATGGGAGGGTGGGTGGTAGGGGGGCGTGGACATGACCAGGTAGTCACGGAGGGAACGGTCTTTGCGGAAGGCGGAGAGGGGTGGGGAGGGAAATATATCCCTGGTGGTGGGGTCTGTTTGGAGGTGGCGGAAATGTCGGCGGATGATTTGGTTTATGCGAAGGTTGGTAGGGTGGAAGGTGAGCACCAGGGGCGTTCTGTCCTTGTTGCGGTTGGAGGGGTTGGGTCTGAGGGCAAATCATCCGCCGACATTTCCGCCACCTCCAAACAGACCCCACCACCAGGGATATATTTCCCTCCCCACCCATTTCCGCCTTCCGCAAAGACCGTTCCCTCCGTGACTACCTGGTCAGGTCCACGCCCCCCTACCACCCACCCTCCCATCCTGGCACTTTCCCCTGCCACTGCAGGAACTGTAAAACCTGCACCCACACCTCCTCCCTCACCTCTATCCAAGGCCCCAAAGGAGCTTTCCACATCCATCAAAGTTTTACCTGCACATCCACTAATATCATCTATTGTATCCGTTGCTCCCGATGCGGTCTCCTCTACATTGGGGAGACTGGGCGCCTCCTAGCAGAGCGCTTTAGGGAACATCTCCGAGACACCCGCACCAATCAACCAAATCGCCCAGTGGCTCAACATTTCAACTCCCCTTCCCACTCTGCCGAGGATATGGAGGTGCTGGGCCTCCTCCACCGCCGCTCCCTCACCACCAGACGCCTGGAGGAAGAACGCCTCATCTTCCGCCTCGGAACACTTCAACCCCAGGGCATCAATGTGGATTTCAACAGTTTCCTCATTTCCCCTTCCCCCACCTCATCCTAGCTTCTAACCTCCAGAAACTCGATCCCCTGACCTGTCCGGACTTGTCCGACCTGCCCAGCTCCTTTTCCACCTATCCACTCCACCCTCTCCTCCCTGACCTATCACCTTCATCTCCTTCCCCACTGACCTATTGTACTCTATGCCACTCTCTCCCCACCCCCACCCTCCTCTAGCTTATCTCTCCACGCTTCAGGCTCTCTGCCTTTATTCCTGATGAAGGGCTTTTGCCCGAAACGTCGATTTTGTCTGTCCTCGGATGCTGCCTGAGCTGCTGTGCTCTTCCAGCACCACTGATCCAGAATCTGGTTTCCAGCATCTGCAGTCATTGTTTTTACCTGTTTGTGATAGCAGCCCATGTGATGACAAGGTCTAGTGTATGGGAGTTGGGAGAAGATACTCAGGCCCTATAATTTCTGAACTCCACATTGAATCCTAAAGGCTGCAGGATCACCAAGTGGAAAATGAGATGCTGTTCTTCCAACTTGTAGTGAGCTTTGCTGGAGCACTGCAGCAAGCCTGAGACAGAGATCTTGGCCAGGGAAACAGGGTGGTGTGTTGAAGTGACAGGCAGTAGGAAGCTTAGGGTTAGTTTTACAGACAGAATGTATGAGTTCTGCATAGCAGTTGCCCTGTCTGCATTTGCCTCAATGTAGGGGAGACCACATTGTGACCAGCGTATTCAGTAGACTAGACTGAATGAAGCATAGGTAAATCACTGCTTCAACTGGAAAATGGGTCTAGAACTTTTGATAATGAGGAGAGGAAGTAAATGGGCGGATGTTATATCTTATGTGATTGCATTTTTAAAAATTTATTCATTTTGTGGGATGTGGGCACTACTGGTTGACCAGCATTTATTGCCTGTCCCGCATTGCCCTTGAGAAGGTGGTGGTGAGCTGGCTTCACAAACTGCTGTAGTCCATCTGCTGTGGGTTAATCCATAGTGACGTTAGGGACGGAATTCCAGGATTTTGGCCCAGCAACAGTGAAGAAACAGCGATATATTTTGAAGTCAGGTTGGTAGGTAATTTGAAGGGGAACTTGAAGGTGGTGCTATTCCCGAATATTTGCTGCCCTTATCCTTCCAGATGGAAATGCTTGTGGGGTTGGAAGGTGCTGTCTGAGGATCGTTGGTGAATTTCTGCAGCCCATCTTGTAGATAGTATACACTGCTGCTACTGACCATTGGTGGTGGAGGGAACGGATGCTTGTGGATGCAGTGCCAATCAAGCAGGCTGCTTTGTTCTGGATGGTGGAAACAGTGAGGTCTGCAGATGCTGGGAATAGAGTTCAGAATGTGTTGCTGGAAAAGCACAACAGATCAGGCAACATCCAAGGAGCAGGAAAATCAATGTTTCGGGCAAGAATCCTTCATCAGGAATCCTGATTTTCCTGCTCCTCGGATGCTGCCCGGCCTGCGGTGCTTTTCCAGCAACACACTCTCGATCTTGTTCTGGTTGGTGTCAAGCTTCTTGAGTGTTGCTGGGGCTGCACTCATCCAGGCAAGTGGGGAGTATTCCATCACACCCCTGACTTGTGCCTTTTACATGGTGCATAGGCTTTGAGGAGTCAGGAGGGTGAGTTAGTCACTGCAGTATTCCTAGCTTCTGACCTGATGTTGTAACCATTGTGTTTATGTGGTGAGTCCAATTGAGTTTCTGGTCAATGATAACCCCTCAGGATGTAGATAGTAGGGGATTCAGTGATGGTAACACCATTGAATGCCAAGGGATGGTGTTAGATAGTCTCTTATTTGTGATGGTCGTACTCTAGCATTTGTGTCGCATGAATGTTATTTGCCACTTGCCGGCCAATCATGGGAAGATGCCATGGGGCTGTGAGGTGTTGGATGTGGAAGTGGAGCGGACCAAGGTATCCCAGAGGGAATGGTCCCTGTGGAATGCTAACAAGGGAGGGGAGGGGAATATGTGCTTTGTGGTGGCATCTTGCTGGAGGTGACAAAAATGGCAGCTAGTGATCCTTTGGTTATGGGATGATAAGTGAGGACTGGGTGAACCGTTTCAATGTTGTGGGAGGGAAAATAAGTGGTGAGGGCTGATGTGCAGGAGATGGGCTGCAGATGACTGAGGGCCCTGTCAATCACAGTGGTAGGGATCCTTGGTTGAGGAAAAGGTGGACATTTCGGAGGCCCCTTTGTTGAAGCTGGCATCATCAGAACAGATGTGACAGTGACAGAGACAGAGGAACTGGGAGAACAGAATGGAGTCTACAGGAAGCAGGATGTAACCAGAAATTGCTGGAAAAACTCAGCAAACTCAGACTCGTGTCATCCTCACCATTTTTGCCTCTTTTTGTCATTTGCAAACTTGGCTATAGTGAATTCACTTTCCTCATCCAAGTCATTATTATATGTTGTAAATAATTGTAGCCCCACGCTGATCTCTGTTGCATGCCATCAGTTACACATTGCCAAACTGAAAATGGCTCATTTATCCAAATTCTCTATCTTCTATTAGTTAGACAATGCCCTATCCATGCTAGTATACTATCTCCAACACCATGGGCTCTAATCTTAAGTAACCTAATGTGTGGTATCTTAACACCTTGTGAAAATGTTATTATATCACATCCTCTGCTTACCTTTTACTTCTCTTGTGTGTGACCTCTTCAAAGAATTCTAGTAAATTTGCCACACAAGATTTCCTCCTCATGATTCTGTTTGACCATATTATGCATTTCTAAATGCTCTGCTACTACATCATTTATAACAGACTAAAACATTTTCCCAATCACAGACATTAAGCTAACTGGCCTATAGTTACCTGGTCTTTATCTCCTTCCCTTTTTAAATAAAGGTTTTATGTTGGCAGCTTTACAATCCTCAGGCACTTTTTCAGAATCTAAGACTTTCTGGAAGATTACTACTAATGCAACCACTAGCTAGTTCCTTCAATACCCTGGGATGCATCCCATCAGGTCCAGGGGACTAACTGATCTTTATTCCCCTTAGTTTCTCAAGCACTTTTCTCGAGCAATATTTGTTGTATTTATTCCATCCTTTTACCCGGTGAGTATTTTGCAATTTTTGAATATTATGAGCATCTTCTACAATGAAGATTGATGCAAAGCATTTATTCATCTACTCTGGCATTTCCTCACTCCCCATTATTATTTTCCCAGCCTCATTTTCTGAGGGACCTAGGTTCATTTTGGCTTCTCTCCCTTTTTATATATTTAAAGAAGCTCTTGGCGTCCATCTTGACATTACTTGCAAATTTGTCCTGAAATTTTACTTTCTCACAATTTTTGGTAGTTATTTTTTGTTTTTTTAAAAGCTTCCCTAATTCTTTGACTTATGATTAATCTTTACCACGTTGTCTTTCTTTATGATGCTGTCCTTGACTTCACTGGTTAACTATGGTTTGGATTATCCCCTTCCCAGATAATCGTTCATCCCCACCAGAATAAGTCTTTGCTGTGAGCCATGAACTATTTTCTTAACCATCTGCCATTGTTTCTTAATTGTCATTAAACCATTTTTCCCAGTCCTCTCCAGCCAACTTTGTTTTCATTCCTTTTTAATTATCCTTAGTTAAGATTAACACAGTTGCTTCTGTGTTATTTAGCAGTTTTTAAGCTTAGCACAGTCGTTCCTCCCTCTGAAACTTAATATTAAATCCTCCCATGTTATAGTCACTGTTTGTGAGGGGATCTTTTATTAAACTCGAGATCATTTATTAAACCGACCTCATTACACATCACCAGATCCAATATAGCCTGACTCCCGACTGGATCCCATCACAAATGATTCGAGGAAACTTTCCCAAATACTGTCTATTTTTTCTTCCTGATGGCTTCGTCTGCCAAGCTCACTTTCCTCATTTATATGAGGAATAAAGTTACCCAAGATCAATGTAATCCCAATTGCATCATAAACCCAACGATTAAAACTACTTTGTTGTTGTTTGAATGTATGATGATTTATGAAATGCATATGAAAACCAATCTGGTTAAGTGTCGTCAGGGAAGTGGTAAGAACAGACTGTTCTTTTGTATGGTCTCAATCACAGGGTTGTATCACTATGAGTTGCATTTTGTATTAGCTGAAATACAAAACTACTGAGAAAACCACGGTTCCATGCACTCGTAGGTTATTAAGAATGTTCATATGTATGTTCTTTCCAGCGGGAATTATTGGGTTGTATGCATCATTTAGAATTATAGAATGGTCAAATTTACTTCCTCCCTTGAACCCGTAACGCCAATATTACCATCCTGATATAGTCAAATTCAAAATAGTTCAAGGACAAACCACTGAATAATGCCGCAAAAAATATTGAAACTACATTCAGGGTATTCATGTATTCATCTATGAGCAGTAGCTAGCTCATAGACCAGCTCATATGGACATTATGGTTATGTCAATGGTCATTCAGTTCCCAATGTCATCAAACAAATGTTCTGAAGGGGAGCAAAAAGTAAAGCAACTCTGATGACAGTTTTTCATCAAAGGGTTCAGCTTTTCAGTTTTTAGTTTAAGATGATGTAAAGAATTCAATTTTCGGTTATTAGTTTTTGTATGCTAATCACTTTTAACAATTTACGGACTGGGATTGATGTGATGGATGCAGAGGATGAAGAGGAGACCTTG
The DNA here is from genome assembly GCF_037043375.1 of Chiloscyllium plagiosum. NCBI lineage: Eukaryota > Metazoa > Chordata > Chondrichthyes > Orectolobiformes > Hemiscylliidae > Chiloscyllium > Chiloscyllium plagiosum. The sequence goes on along the minus strand of NW_028270172.1, from coordinate 33,790,521 downwards.
AAAAATCATAAGGTAGAATAAAATTTCAAGAATGCTGTGTAAGTGTGGAAGGACAATGGACAGTGCATCTGTGAGATCTCGATTCAATTATCAGTCTCTGGCTTGATGTTGAAGCAGCTGAGCACATGAACAACTCAAAAACAAAACACTTTTCATTTGGTTAAAACATTGTTCTATTTTTCTTTAACGTTTATTTTAAAAATAAACAGATATTGTGGTGCACCCCAGCATTAAGTCAGTTGTAATTAATGCACTGTCTAATTGGGTGGCACGGGGCTCAATGTTTAAGGTTGCTGCCTCACAGCGCAAGGGACTTGGGTTCAATTCCAGCCTCAGGCGACTGTCTGTGTGGGTTTCTTCCGGCTGCTTCGGTTTCCTCCCACAATCCAAAGATGTGCCGGTTAGGTGAATTAGCCATGCTAAAATGACAATCGTGTTCAGGGATGTGTAGGTTAGGTGCATTAGTCAGGGGTTAAATGTAGGGGAATGGGTCTGGGTGGGTTACGCTTTGGAGGGTCAGTGTGGACTTATTAGGCTAAAGGGCCTGCTTCCACACTGTAGGGATTCTATGATTCTAACTACAGTCACTTTCACTTTCAGCAGAGTAGCAGCATTCGGGCCCAGGTTTTGAGCTCAGGGCTCGTCCGTTCCATCTGCCGTTCTTTTTCCTTCTCCTTTTCTCTTTCTCATCATTTTGCTCATTATTTATCTTTACTTGATGGGACAGGTCCCCTGGAGTGTTAGCAGCGGCAGGTGCAATTCCTTCTTGGAATGTCAAAAACGACAGGAGTGGTTCCTTCCCGGCACTGGTTTCTTAGCTGAAATGGTGGTCTCATGAGGTGACAGCAACAACAATGCAAGCCAGAATGAAGCACCGACTACTTCGGCATGGTGGGCCCAATGCCGAGTTTGAGCCCAATTCAGGACCCAGCTGCTTCAGTGGCGGCTGCATTGCAGAGATTTGCCCAGCGTGGACCCATGGCAGCGATTACGTCAGTGGAGACAAAATGGTACTAAAGAATGGTGTCACGGTTCCAGCCTTGGTAATGCAGCTCCAGGCCATGTCTGGGCCTGGGTACCTGCCAGCAGAGGTGGTGGTATTCTGGCTGCAACAGCTTGTGGGAACCCGGGGCCTCTGAGTGTTCACGGGCTGAGGGATGGATTTGGTGGCCTTGATTTTCTGACAGCGAGGACATGTGGCAGAGGCAGGAGAGTGATGTGAACTTTTTCTTTTCTTATGGTTGTTGCTTTTATTTCTGCTTTTCTTCTTAATCCTGCCTTTTATATACTAAGATAGTGCACATGTTTCACTGTACTCCTGTACTTGAGTACACATGACAATAAAATCTAAATCTAAATCTACCTGCCGGATTATGCTAATTAGTTTTGTTTGGTTACAATATGCACTGATCTCTTTCTGATCTCAGCTTGTGTTGGAAATTTGCAATGAAATGACAGAATATGCTTCATAATGGGTTAAATGATCTCCGCTTTCAGTAGAAAACATAACAACGGGTCTGGCCGAAACTTAAGGCTCAAAACCTGCAGAATCTGAGAGACTGCTTGTGTTTCCCTGAAAAAACGATAACTGATATTCACTGTGCAGTACCAAGAGCAGTCTACAGATGGTTACTGGGAGACTTGCAACACCATAACAACAGACATACAGAGACAGCCCTGGATTGTATACACTTGATAATTATTTGCCAATGTTGAATGCTGTATCGAGGCAAATGTTAAGATAAAAGTCTGGCAGGATTTTCAAATAAGTAATTGGTTCTCCAATCCTGAAGTAACAAAAATCTTTGAGATTTCTGCACTCCTCCAATCTTTACTTCCTGCACGATTCTGATTGTCATCACACCACTATTCAGAGTCCTGGCTTCAACTGCCTCGTTCATACGTCCATAATTCTTCCCTCAACATATCTGCTTCTTTGAAGATGTTGCTAAAAATCAAGCTCTTTAACCAAGCTTTAGATATCAATTTTAATATCTCCTCACATAACGCAGTGTCACATTTTCTTTGATAATACTCCTGTGAAATGCCTTTGGGCAGTTCCTTATATTACCAACAGTGAACGTGTCTTCAGATACCAAGATCTGGAGTTCTGGGACATCTTCCCTCCATCTCTTGACTTCATCTGCCTCCTTTATGACCTGCTTAATCCAACCTCAATACCAAACTCTTGATCATTTTACTTTAAATTTCCTATGGCTCAGTATCATACTTTTTAAAAATATAATGGTCTAGTAAATGACCATGGAACATGTTATTATATTAAAAAAGCCACATAAAAATAATGTCACTAAGAGGGTGACTAAATGCATTCTGTAGTTCTTGATATTTTTAATTGTGTCCTCTATTGCCAAATCTAGAATTCCATGTTTAAAACTTTTACCCTGTTTTTAGATTAGATTAGATTAGATTACTTACATTGTGGAAACAGGCCCTTCGGCCCAACAAGTCCACACCGACCCGCCGAAGCGCAACCCACCCATACCCCTACATTTACCCCTTACCTAACACTACGGGCAATTTAGCATGGCCAATTCACCTGACCTGCACATCTTTGGACTGTGGGAGGAAACCGGAGCACCCGGAGGAAACCCATCCAGACACGGGGAGAACGTGCAAACTCCACACAGTCAGTCGCCTGAGGCGGGTATTGAACCCGGGTCTCTGGCGCTGTGAGGCAGCAGTGCTAACCACTGTGCCACCGTGCCAAAAATATACAAATTATTATCTTTACTGAGGGCAATGTTCTAATAAAATAAAAATACAGTCTATTCTCCATTTGAAGTATTGATTCAGTTTTCCCATTTGTGCAATGTTTTGCTTAATTTGCAAAATTTAAATGCGTTTTGAACATTAAATTATTTTTAACTCAGCTGAGCAGACTGGAACTGAAGTAACTCTGAACAGAGTTGGAAAAGCCAGCTGGTCTGTAGTTCGTGGGACCAAGAAGCAGGAGAGTGAATCTGTTCTGGGAAAAGGGCCTTTTCATAGAATCACAAACAGATACTGGATAGGTTAAGAACTCCATCAAATACATTCACAGAGAAAATGGCAAGAACTTGGCAGTAAGTGTCCATGACTTTGAATTATTTTCAAAATGACAAAGGCTCCGATCCTCCCCTACCTTTCCAAAATGTATCATAGCCAGTTTGGTAATGCTGAAACTGCATAATTAATAACATGTGCAGTCCAAGGCACAGTGTGCTTCTTATGGTCAAGCTATTCACTGTAATGGTGCAATGGTTAATATGAAAAGGTATGTATCAGTCTGGATTCTTGTATCGTCCCGGGCAGAACTTATATCTAAAAAGAAAGGAAGTGACAAATCATATTGGTGGGTGGCACAGTGGTTAGCACTGCTGCCTCACAGCGCCAGAGACCCGGGTTCAGTTCCCGCCTCAGGCGACTGACTGTGTGGAGTTTGCACGTTCTCCCCGTGTCTGCGTGGGTTTCCTCCGGGTGCTCCGGTTTCCTCCCACAATCCAAAGATGTGCAGGTCAGGTGAACTGGCCATGCTAAATTGCCTGTAGTGTTAGGTGAAGGGGTAAATGTAAGGGAATGGGTCTGGGTGGGGTGCGCTTCGGTGGTCGGTGTGGGCTTGTTGGGCAAAGGGCCTGTTTCTACACTGTAAGAAATCTAATCTAATATTAATTGAAACTCAAATTTTAACCTAAATACAAAAAAAACCAGAAACAAAGACTCGCTTTTAAAAAGCACCTGATAATCTAGCCAAGCATCCCAATATACTTGTCTTGAGAAAATCAGCATTGGAAAGTTTTCATGCTAAGTCACAAAAGGAGAGTTAATTAATGTTTGGTCAAAGAGCTAAGATTTAAACAGCATCATAAAAGGAGGAAAGTCAGAGATAAAGGAAATGGACACAACTAGAGAAGGCATGAGAGGGTTTAAAGTTTGACATTTGGAAATCTGACCACCAATGACAGCAGCAATAAAAATCAATGATGCACAGAAGGTGGGAATTAGAGGGCTTGAGGATATTACAGGAATAAGGATCAAGGCATTACGGCAAAGTCCCCCACCCCAAAAACTGCTGAGGAAGACAGGGCTAAAGAAACATTTGGAATATATGTAAACCAATGCAGGGAATTTGGAAGTGGGAGTTAGGACAGAGGCAGCAGAATTTTGGGTTAGCTCAAATTCATGGAGAATTGTAGATGAAAAGCTGGTCATGAGACAATATTAGAAATTTCCAGTTGTCTGTGTGTCTGCAACACTCATCACTTCAAGCAATATTGGTCGGGAAATGGGGAAGGGTTGAAAATGGCCAAAGAATCTAATAAGGCCAGGATCACCAGGGTCCTGCCATACTTGAGAGCAGGATCTCCTTAAGCATTTCTGGATCCATTTCTTTGTGGCAGAAAGTTAGCTGGTTGGGGTTATATATGGGCACGCGGGACAATAGTTCCTTGCAACATTGGGCAGGAGTTGTGGAGAATGTTGGTCTTTTTGTTGAGGTGAGTTCGGGAGATTGGACAGTGCACCTGGGAAGGAGAGGCTCGTGATCACGATGAAGTAGGGAATGGCTATGGTTGGTAAAAGGGGGACCTTAGAGCCAGAGGTTCAACTCCTGCTCCTTGTGGCCAATAACAGGCTAGTGAAACTACCAGCCCACATAGCAACTGTGGATTTCAAATCAGTCTGCCAATTACATAGTAGTACTCAAATTCACTTAAAAGGGAAGAGGTCTGAGCGTGGTGAGCTAGGATTGCATTTCAAGCACTTTTGTGATTTAATTATTACCCCTCTCCCTCATGAACACACCCATCCACCCCCCCACCCCCAACCTGAAGTCAAGGGGAAGTGAAGGCAATTTAATAATGAGGTCATAATGTCAGTAACTCACCAAGGTTTATACAGTTACCTAAATAGTTGTGAAAGGTTGAATTGCTTTTCCTTTCATTACAGTGAATCATTAACACAGAATGTTACCACAACACTGTTTGACTACTGATTCATTGATTGATTCTACCCATCAACCTATTTCGTAGACATGTAGAAATGTATAATGGAAGAAATAGTTAGCACAGAGCAAACAGAGACACTACTTATCTGCAAATCACTCCAAGTGATTCTGGCTGACATTCAATCTGTAACATCAGCTTTCTGTCCAATGTACAGGTTTACACATTGTCCATAACACTAATGTGGCTTCTGAGCAAAAACTGCTGAGGAACACAGGGCTAAAAAAACATTTGGAATATATGAAACCAAAGCCAACAGAACTAGGTGCCAGTCAAGGCTAAGTGGCAATATTTCCATCTCAGAGGATCGAGGATTGTGGGTTGAACTCCTACTCCAGACATGTCAGTGCAGTAAAACAAGACTGTGCTTGCTCTCTCCATAGATGCGGAAGATCCCAAGGCACCATCTTGAAGAGGAGCAGAGAATTCTCCCCAATAATCCACAATTCTCAACCAGGTTAATCTGCATGGGGCATTATCACACTGCAATTTGGAGCAACTTCCTGCGCACAAATTAAGTGCTGCGTTTCCTACATTATAATAGTGATTCTACTTCAAAACTACTCCACTGGCTTCAAAGTGTTTTGGGATATCCTGGGGTTGTGGATCTCAGAAATACTTGGAACACTGCAGGAGCCCATTCAGCCTATCATGTCTATCCTAGTCAGGAGAAAGCTATCCATCTTAATCCTACTTACCAGCTCTAGGTCCATAACCATATCCATTACAGCATTTCAACTGTACATAGTGATGGAAGTTTCTAACCCTATCAACCTTTCAGGCAGTGTTCTGGAAACTCATCAGCCTCTGGGGAAAAAGATCTCCCCTCAACTGCTCCGTAATCCTTCAACAAATTGCTTTAAATCAAATCTGAATGGTTATTGACCATTTTGCTCAGGAAACAGGCCCATCCTATCCACACTATTAAGGCACCTCATAGTTTTACACTCCTTGATTAAGTCACCTCAGTCTCCTTAAAGGAAGCCCTCAGTTTATCTAATCTTTCCTCATGGAATAAATCCTCCATTCCGGGCAATACCCTCATAAATCTCCTATGCAAAGTTTGTCACACAATCACATTACTCCTGTAATGTGGTGACCAGAACTGGACATTGTATTCTCCATCTGTGGCCTAACTAAGCTTTATAGACTATTAGCTTAACCTCCCAGATCTTAATTCTGAAAGCCAGTTAATGAAGCAAGGTATTCTGTGTGAGGAAATTCTCCCTCAATTCTGTCTTAAAAGGGTGACCCTTGCTGTTAACTTGCACAAAATGTCCCAAGCAAGAGGCAGATAGAGATACTGAGAAAAGACAGGGCAACAGAGAAAGAGAGACACACACACAAAATCATAGACAGCTGTAGCAGCAGTTAGTGGATGGTAATCAGAAATAGGAACTTTTGCTTACACACTACCTCCAGCTGTACCATCACTAACTGTACCAGAACATGATGGTGTGGGTCATCTGCTCACTGCTTCTTGCAGATGAGATGTCGGACAGTGGGAGCCATGTGCTGAAATTTTACTTTCAATGTAGTAGTTTCTTGAGAAATCAACTGAAGTTTTTCCATTGCTAATTTTTAATCTTGTGATGGTGCAAAATCAAACCAAAATATTTTTTGCTGTAGACAAGGGTAAGGTTTTATTAATAACCAACTTTCACCACCTTCTGAATATATGCTGAAAATAAACAACAAACAGCATGATTCTAATTAGTTTCGCACTATTTGCTATGCTCATCAGACACAAACAAATGTGTAATTATCGCTTTTAGACATTTTATGGACTCGGCACAAGTTATAAACAAGCAGCTACTGACTCTACAAGTTGTAGTCTTGAATAATGAATTGTACTTTTATTTAAACTTATAAGCAATTTCCATTGCACCAAGGAAGCGAGCAATGAGCTGAATGCCTATCCTGTTGATTTGTCAACATCTAATACAACATCTAATTGAATAATTAAAATCTGACCCAAATGGTCGCAAGTTGAGTGACCAAAGCCACCCAAGAAATCTCAACTGATGTGATTACCATGAGGTGGGAAGTTTGTATTCTGCCATGACAGAGTAAAGGCCAGCCCAGAGGATGAGTCCAGGAGGCCAGTCTTGGGCCAGGGGCCAGAGCACAGAGTGGGAGGCAGTCCGAGCCTAGGCAGGCTTCGTAGACGAGTTCCGGAGACAAGTCCCGGATCGGAGGCCAGTGCATGGATGCAACAAGGCCTCAAGTTCTGAAGTCCAACGGGCATGGACTCAGTGACAAGGACAATAACTTGAGTATTTTTAAAAGATACTTTTTATTCTTATTCTGGACTTGGAGTAATTCAAGTGATTTTTAAAACTTTGTATTCCTATGCTAAACTAGTCTTCTACTCGTTCAATTTTGTAACAAACACTTAAGGTATCTGTACCTCGGCACCCTGTACCTAAGATGGTGTCAAAACTGTGACATCACAAACGTTTCATTGCACTCATTCAAATAAAGGCTATTTTATTCTATTCAAAGCTATCAGTGGTGAAATGGAACATCACACCTGGAAGTGAAGCTGGTGAGAATGCTTTTTTCAGGAAAACAAGAAATACTGGAACTAAGCATCTTCAGGAGGGTGCTGATGTATAGAATCTCGTAGGTTACTTACATGTTTAAACTAAGCCCAGTATGCCACACTACTGAGTTTGACTAGAGAGATTCCTCAATCATTAACAACCATCTGTGATTCTGATATTAAACAGATTCACACAAAGTTAATTGATACAACTGCAGGTGAAATAAATTGTGGAAGTATTCTCAGAATAATTATAATTTGGCATGCAATACCTAAATACAAAAAAAAGGCTCTAGGTATAGAGATTTTAAACGGATTCTCAGAACATGATGACTTCAGTTTAAAAGTTTTCATATTTGGTTCTTTATGATAATTTTTTCCCTAAAATTGTTTCTTAAATGAAACTTATTAAACCCAGGCTACAGAAGAATCATCTCACAGTTCTTTCCAAAAATTGCAGAACACAGCGCACTAATTCAATTATTCGCACCATAAAGAACCCCAATGAACAAATCTAATTCATTCTACTACACAAATTACCAATCTAGCAATCTATTCCCTTCTATTATATACGCATCAACCATACCTTTCTACTTTCAAAACATCAGTGTACACATCATCAGTAACCCAATACAATCTACCACGCAGAGCATCAGTGTGTCAATCCAATCTCTTCTGCTATTCAGAAACTTATGAAAAAGGATCACTGGACTTGAAACATTAACTCTTCTTTCTCTACACAGATGCTGTCACACTTGCTGAATTTCTCCAGCAATTTCAGTGTTTTTCTTTCAGATTTCCAGCATCTTTGGTTCATCGTTTCATTTCGCTGGTTAGATGCATCCCTAAGGAGCATTAAATGATGCTCCCTCACCAACCCCCACCTTTCCAAAATATTAAAACTTAACAAACAAAAATACTTGGAAAACATTTTTAAAATGTATTTGGTATTATGGCAAGTCCTGTATTTACCCAACCTGTACACATTTATCGTAGAATCATAGATCAAAGTCCAAAGATATGCAAGTTAGGTGGATTTTTCATGCTAAATTGCTCATAGTATCCAGGGATATGCAGGTTAGGTGGATTAGCTCTGGGAAATACAGGATTACAGGGATAGAGTGGAGGTTGGGTCTGGGTGGGATTGTCTTCAGAAGGTCTGTGTGGGCTCAATGGGCCAAATGGCCTGCTTCCACACTGTAGGGATTCTATGATTCTACAGAGACTTGGCAAACTTACCATTCACCCATAACCACATAATTTCTTTGGCTCAGTGAGTGCTAAAAAACATGTCCTGTAACATATCTTGGCTAACATAATATGCATTTGGTGAGATTTCAATGTAATAGCATTAGTGCAGCATTGACATTTCATGTAAATTTAGCACCTACTTTGCACACAGCAAGTCACAGATTGCTGCATGCAATTATCAGCATATTCATTCAATCTTTCAAACCCCAGCTCTGGTATTCTACAGCTGATGACTTTCACCCCATCACTGAAATATAACCCTGGAACTGAGCTGTCTGTTTCATAGCTGCAAGTTCAAAGCTCCATGACATGGCTGACTAGCCTGGCAGTGACAAAGGGCTTGATGTTGAACCTGCAACACTTGTGTACATATCGTTTCCTGGGTTTTGACTGATGAATGTTTTAATGCCTGCAAAATCAAACCACTGCTCACCCTTCGTACAAATATCAGAGTCATTAATCCTTAGAAATGAGCAAGTGATTCCAATTCCTCAATGTTCAACTAGATTGCTGAAGAAATTGATTGAAGTAGTAATTAAGCAGTTCGATAAACCCTTAATGCATTTCCAACCAGCATCTCCATATTATTAGCAGTTTTATTTTTTCAGTCACATCCTTATGATGGTTCAGTTTATTTATTCTCTGTCCCAATACAATCCACATCCATCTCATTTCAGTCTTGCCAGTGCTCTACATGAATGGCCTTTGTTTTTCTTTTACCTGAGTCTATTAAAAATAAAGAAACTAATTTAGGTTACAAAGGGCACTACAATATTTTGGAATTACAGACAAATTATTTAATACAGTAGAAGTTCTGATACTGTTGCAAAGCTCATTCTGCATGTTATTAATTAGTCAGGAGAATGTTTTGGAAAACATTTCTCTACAAGTTTGCTGAACATTTCTTGGCAATCATGAGCAGCAAGGAGGAAATGGTGAAACTGTAAATGGCTCTAAGTGAGCAGAGAAGTCAGGTTACAGGATTATGAAATTCAAAACAGTAGTTAAGCTGAAACCAACAACATAACGCCAGGGTTGGTATACCCTCTGAAGTTTATGTTTTAATAAAGAAAAGGTTGTCATGTGCGATTTGACTCGCACTTGAGACTATTATCTGAAAACCAAATGCCTTGAAGCAACATACACAGAAACTCTGATGTGGAATGATGTGTGTGCCACACAAAATCACTTCCAAAGTCCTGAGCAATTTCTGTGGACAAGAATCTGGGAAAATCAAAGAAAATAACCTAGATAACTGAGCAATGCTCACAAAGATCTATCACTAAAATCTGGATAGTACATTAAAAGTGTCACAAAGTGACACTTGAATGTGCATGTCTCAAAGCACTGATACCCAGTTTTCAAAATGTTATTTATAAATAAAAGGAGAAAATTATAACTGGTAATCTTTTGAGTGTCATTTTAAATAACGGCCAGCATTTGAAGAACCTCCAAAAAATACAGGGGTAAAGAAATAAAGTAAGTCTGAAAAATATTAATAAGAAAATTATGGGAGAACAAAAAATAAAAAAAATCAAAAATCAAAACTGCAATTGGCCATTCTACTCCTTGGGTCACAATTAGTTTGTGATTGATCTTATCTTCAACCTTGCTTCAATTCTATATTGATTAATATCATCAATTAACAATTATTTAATTGGTGACCTCTGAACTTTGCCTTGTTCTTGGTCAACATTATTTGTAAAATCTGATTCTCCAATGGGTACATAGCTTTGAGCAGAAGATCCAAGCTGACAGTCCAGAGCAGTTCTAAGTACTGCACTGGTGAAGATACCGTCTTCTGTATGACCTTTTAAATCAAGCCTCCATCTGCCCTCTCAGCTGTGCAAAAAATATTATGGTGCCACTCGGGGAAGAGTAGCTGAGCTCTCCCAGGCATCCAGCTCAATATTTATTCCTCATCTAATATCAAGAGTTTCTGCACATTATCTCATGGTTACTTGCAGGACTTTTCAGTGTGTAAATTGGTGGGTGCATTTCATCGATTGCATCTGTGATGATGTCACAGTAATGTTAGTTGCACAACTATTAGGAATAACCAGTTATCATAAACAATATTGTATAAAGTTAAGTTTGCTTCTTTTTCAGATACTGAGCTGAAAATGTGTTGCTGGAAAAGCACAGCAGGTCAGGCAGCATCCAAGGAACAGGAGAATCGACGTTTCGGGCATAAGCCCTTCTTCAGATATCAGGGTAGAATTTGTATTAATCAATATATATGATTTTCCTTCATTTAGTAACCTGCATGCTCAAGGACATTAATCTAGCACTCAACATATAGAATACTATCAATTGTTTAAAGTCAATATCACATTCCCAGATCAGGTTCAGCACAATTATACATGGAATTAACAGTGTTCCTTTACCAGTCTCATCTGTTGAACACAGATAGTTTAGATTCTTTGAACCATCCATTTGTATATGTCCTCTCTTTTGTGTTAAGGTGTGTCCAATAATGAAATGCCCACTAGAAATTGGGCTGAAGCTGCAAAAGCTAGATGACACTAATGATGAAGAGTGGATGCTTCTGACTCAACAGTTTAGGCTAGATTCCAACACAGGTCCTAGAAGTGGAAAAATTATATAGTGGATCACTCAACAACATTTGAGTGTCTCCATAAATAACTACCACTCTGAATCAATTAGCAACAATGCACAGTGCAGTCATATAACTCTCTGTATGCACTCAAAATTAAAACATCACAGCATTTTCATAAACACAGAGTGCATGCTCAGTTATTTACCTAACAGCTTCTGCAAAGTAACAAAGTAGTAATACATCACAAGATTCTGCGTATGGGGGATGCATTATGGGGATATAATACAAGTGCAAAGAGGAGGATATGAAATGTTCAACACCAACTACTTGCACCCTTAACAAGTACAGCATCCCACGGTGTTTCAAAGGAATGTTATCAGATGAAAACTGACAGAGAGCCAAAAGAGGATGAGAACAGGTGACCAAAAGCTTGGTCAAGGTTATAAGTAAAGAATAAAGACAAACAACAAAAACATCATTAAATTCCAAAGGCTTTACACAAAATTAGTATTTTTTGAGTTGGAATCACTATTCTAATGGAGAAAACACAGCAACCAATCTACACAGCAAGATCCAACAAAGAGCAAGTTAAATGACCGGAAAGTCTGACTGAAGCATGGAATAAGGAATAAATGCCAAACAGGACTCCAGGGAGACTCTTCTTCAAATAAAGCCAAGGGCTCTTTTAAGGTTCATCTACGATGCTGTCTCAATTTGTCATCTCATCCGAAAGGTAGGCTTTAAAAGTGTCTGAAAATGAGGAAAGACAGCTAGAGAGGTGGATGAGTTCAAGAAGGGAATTAGGCGACAATAGGTAATGCAGGTGCTGGAGATTAGAGTCAAGATTAGAGTGGTGCTGGAAAAGCACAGCAGGTCAGGCAGCATCCGAGAAGCAGGAAATCGAAGTTTCGGGCAAAAGCCCTTCATCAGGAAGGGAATGAAGAAGGGAACTTGAAAGCAAAGATAGCAGGGATCTGCAATTGCTTAGACGGTACAGAATAGAGGAATTTTATAGCATAACACAACCAGAACCCAAACTGCCTCAAACTCATGGGGGTTGAAAAATATTACATGCAACAGAGAGAAGTGAATTCAGCACTGGAAGATCAGGCTGAAATCAAACACAAAATCAAAGTGATAATTTGTTAGCCAACTCAACAATATTGGAGCATCTGAATGAATGATCACTACTGATCTACTCATAATCTATGGTGAGAAGAACAAACTCATTGCAAACTGCTTATTCCCAAACTTGATCGGAGTTTGTTAATCCATCCTGACGCATCAACAAATCAGTGTAATTTATTCCAGTTTTCTGGTTTGGGGAACTATAGAGACTTGATTGACATTGAATGATACACATTTTTAAAAATTTTTTTTTAGAGATGCCAGCATTACTGGCAAGACTAGTATTTGTTGGCCAACCTAATTTTTCTTGAACTGAGTCTTGCTAAACCATTTCAGATTCAACCATATTGCTGCAGGTCTGGAGATACCTGTAGCCAGACCAGGTAAAGATGACAGATTTCATTCCCTGAAGGACATTAGTGAAGCTGATGGGTTTACGAGATTCAACAATGGTTAGAATGGTAAATAACAGACTTGCTTTTGATCCTAGATATTATTGAAATCAAATTATGCAATTTGCCATGGTAGGATTCCAACTCATGTCTTCAGAGCATGAGACTGGGGTTCTGGATTATTAGTCCAGTGACCTTGCCACTATGTCATTGTGTAAAGGTTGGGTAAATCCAGGACTTGCTGTAATGCAAATAATGTTGAATAACATTCCAACACTCACCATCTATGCTCACATAAAAATAATGGTTATTTGAGGTGTCCCATACCTGAAAACATTTGCAAAGTCATGCATATCTGAAAACCAAAGATTCCCTAAGTTAATGATTGAACACATAATATTCAAAATCATAAAACAGGTTAGACTCAAATTATCCAAACACATGGACAGAATATCACAAAATCTGTTATTTTCTTCCATTTGAAAGTAAGCCATGTAACTAGTTTTCGTATCACAACATCTCTCATTAAAACAGCTAACAGTAATTAGCAATTAAACGGCTTTTATAGTTGGTGGACCAGTCACAAAGCCTAAATGTAGCCAGACCAGGTAAAGGACAGCATGGTGGCTCAGTGGTTAGCACTCCTGCCTCACAGCGCCAGGGTCCCAGGTTTGTTTCCACCCTCAGGTGATTATCTGTATGGAGCTTGCATGTTCTCCTCATATCTGTGCGGGTTTCCTCTGGGTCCTCCCAGAGTCCAAGATGTGCAAGTTATGTGGATTGGCTAAAGTGGCCAGGAAATGTGCAGGCTAGCCATGTGCAGATAAGCCATGGGAAATGCAGGTCACAGGGACTAAGTTTAGGGGAGGGGGTGATTGATCTGGGTGGGTTGTTCTGTGGAGGATTGGTGAAGACTTAGTGGGCCAAATGGCTTGCTCTTGCATTGTAGGGATTCTACATTTCCTTTCTCAGTCACTAAAACACTACCTTTAGCTTAATAAAGCAAAAGAGGAAACACATCATGTATTTGTAAAAATAATTTTAACAATCAACTGCGCAGTTTATGTTACTGAAGCACTTGTGATGTTATTGATTAATTACTTTGCTTTAATCTGAAAGGTGTAGATTACAGGATGGATTGTTAACAATATTCAAGAAACAGCAAGGTGAGGGGGCTCTGTAAAATTTGAAAGCTGCAAGCTTAGGAAATGGACACACACTAGATCCTTAATTATTGGCAAATAAGTCCTTGGCAGACTCTTCTTACTGATTTATTTTCCACCAAGTAGTCCCATAACATTGCATCTTTAGGGACATTTTGAATCAATTGTTTCCACTCTCACTACGTGATTGGTAAGGTAATTGTTCAAGCTCCACTCCAGGATTTGAGCACACAAATTAGACTGGCATTGATGAACTGTTACAGATGAAATGAGAGCAAAGCATAAAAATCCTGGTCAAAGTAAAACCAGATTAGCCGTGGGCTTTTACTTCAGCTTTTACTACTGTGGGCAATCTTGCTGTTTATGGGATCTTGCTAAACACAAATTGGTTACAGCATTAAAAGTTTCATTTGTTGCAATGTGCATTAGAATGTCCAGAGGTTGTGAAAAGGTTTACATTTATATACCACATTTCAAAACGTCAGGATGTTCCAGAGCATTTTTTGCTACTAAACTATTTCTTTAAAGTAGTAAATGCTGCAGTGTAGGAAAGTGCAAGTTTTCCTTCTTATTGAGACAAGCTAATGAATCAGGGAAAGTAACAAGAACAAAAACAAATTCGTAACAGATTTGATTTGCAGGTAATCATCAGTAAAGTTACTTGTCACCTTCTGGCATTAGACAGAGCTTTAATACAATTAGCTCATGCATTGCTGTTCAGACTCTCAAGTGCTTTCACACAAAGAGAGAACAGCTAAAGAATTGGTACAGAACCTCTCAGAGTCATTCCTGCAATTTTCAAACTCTTCAAAGAATATGAATCACAAAATCACTTGCTGCTGCCATGCAACTCAGTTATCCTGTTACAGTGCCATTTGACAGATAACCTGGGAGGTGGACTCGAAATTCAGGAAAGCCGCTGGAGACCCACCATCTAATTCCCGTGTTCCCGCAAAACACATATCAAAATTATATGACAGCTAGCAACACAAACAGCAGTGGATCTTTCTTGCCCCTCTTTAGCACTTTCATCATGCAGAAAAGGTTTTGAGACACTTATTCTAAAATAAAAGAAAGACAAGCCCCTGCTTACGTGACAGGTGAATCTATTCAAGATTTAACTTGTGCAGCTTTCAGTTAGATCTGTTCATTTGAGATCCAATTGAACCGAAAGAATACTTTCTGTACTGCATTGGAATATGAGCTAATCAGTATTTACACAGCTCTGCTTATTGTGTTTATATTAACAGGAGCACTGCATTTCAGGGGCCAGAACTTTGTAGAGAGGTTGCTGAAATATTGGGACACAACTTTGATACACCATTTGTACAAGACAATGTTAAGCATTGTCATTACAGGAATTATGGAAATAAATCTCACAGAACAAGTAACATATACTGCCTGGGTTTCCTGGATCCAAACAACTTCTGAACATGGATCTGACAAAGAAATTGAACGTCCCCTCAGACAATTCTGTTGCCCAAAGAAGATTAGATCACAATGAACCTTCAGTTTGCTCTGACTATTTACTATCTGACCATCTAGGGTTGGATTACTGAATGCAAATTTTAATGGTAGCAGGCTTTATTTGCATGGATCCATACCCTACTAAGGGCAAAGCCTGCACAGTCAAGATATTAACAGCTTTAATGCTCTGTTGGTGTCAGTGATCCTTCAGTTCCATTTATTTTTATTGATGGAAGCATTTTCCCTCATGGATTAATAGCATCACCATTAATAAAATATATGTTAAGCAGCAGTCTTATCCCACCAGGCATTAGAGTAGTGTAATTGCAAAGTCACAACCATCAGGATATCAAATCTATAAGCTTACAACAAATTAAGGAAAAGGAAACAAACAGGCGGCAAAAAGAAGCTAGGCAACTTGTAAATCCTAGGTCAACACTCCTACCTCTGTCAGTTAATACAAAACAGAGGCATTACCATGTAAATTACAGAATAAAAATAACCTGTACATTCAGCAAACAGCTGCAACCATGTACGAGAAATATATCAGCTACTCACATAGGCACTGCTGGTCCATAGTGACAGGTTGTAAACCTATATTAGCGGAGCTCAAAAGAAAAGCATAGGGGTATAGGTAGGGTATGGAGAGGATGGATGGGTGAGAGGAGAGCAACAGTCTTGTTCCAAAATTATCAGACGACACTACTACAAGAATGGTGTCCCCTATGGCGGTCTCGTAATGCAAGATATTTTACAAAACACCTTCAATCTGTCTAAAGGAGATGAGCTGCTACCAGTTCCAAGCAGCAAAGCTCCAAATCTGAAGAGGAGTGAGCAGCTCTGCCTGTGTTTATAGTGTAATCTCTACCTGTCTACGTGCGGATTGGCTAGTGCTTCTGTACAAACGTCCAATCGTGCAAGATAGCTAAAGATGCCTGCCCACCTCTCCAACATCTCTCGGCAGTACAAGCATTGTGCAGGCACTAACAGCCCGATCTTATGTATATCAGCCTGTCAGGCAGGAGATGGAGGGATATGACAATTAAGCAGAGAGAGAGAGATCAAATCCATTAAAATCACCAATGTGTCACGGAGCGCGGAGAGAGAAAAAGAGCTCAGGCTCAGTAATTACCATTTCCCATTACCATGGAAACAGACTCCGGCATCAAGTTAAGATCTGTAGTGAACATCTGCTGTCAGCCTCATTAAAAGCACAGCCCATCTTTTTATACTCGTTCTTAATTTTAACCCAGAGGCTGACAGAATTCTTTTTCATCTTTTGACCTCGAGCAAGAACATTCTTCTTCTGTTTGTCCTCCAGCGTGATTCTCCCTCAAGACAAAATGCAAAGAACTGGAACAAATAACGTCCAACCCTACAAACCATTCCTTTAGTTTAACTACCTCAAAATTTGATTTTTAAAAATGATCAGGGTTTATGTATTCTCTTAACATCACAGAAAATGGAACATTTTACTTTTTCTCTTTTTTTCAATTTTCTCAACATTATGCCACAATCAGCTAAAGATAAATTTACCTGCCATCGCTCAGATAACACTTTGCTTTTTAATGGTGGCAATTTTTCTGGGAGTTTCACACCAACTTATCTTCTATTCCATTTTAACTATTCTTTTCCAAAGCTTGAAAATTATAGCCTGTAATTTATTTCAGTGTATATCCTCAACTGCCAGCAGAACAGAATTGAATTGACAGACGCAATGTCTTAACAATAAGCTGATGGTACATTCTGCCTATAGACGGTCAACGCTGAGAGACACAATTCCTTCACACCGACCAAACAAAAACCTGAGTTGGTCAAATATCTCTGTCCCCATTTTGTATTGAATCCCACTGAGTGCAGGTGACCTTTACTATACTCATGTTTTTATGAATCAATCCACCAAAGGTCCAGCTGGAAATAAAGAATACGATGCTTCAATCATTGCCATTGAGCATTTTTATAGCTGTGTTGTGCTGTGAAACACAGGCTCTTTATGGTGCCAGCTGAAGCACTCTCTCCTCAGAGTTGGAAGCTTGTACGTTCAAGTTCCACTCCAGAGAATTGAACAGAAACCATAAGCTAACACTCCCAGTGCAGTACTGAAAGACAATCACTTTGGATGTGCCGTCCGTCAAATGAAATGTCAAAACAAGCTCCATGTTGATTGTTTGAAAAATGGAGAGATCTTTTCCTGGTCATTGTCAATGCCTTAGTCTATGCTTTATGTCAGTTGCTATCGACTTATTTATCTCGTTGTGGTCTTAAGTACTTTGAGGTGTGCAAATCACAGTTCTGTTTCTTAAATTACAATGGTGATTACATTTGGAAAACGCTCCTTTCATTGTTGTCAGATCACAGAAGTCACTATACAATTGCAAGTCTTTTATTCTCAAATATTAACACTGAAATCAAAAGAAACTTTTACAGTTCTTGGCTCGATAAATTACCCAATTAATGTTTCAAACTGAACTACAGTGTTTTTAATCTGTTTAAGTGATGGTCTGTGAAACTGGTCATTTCATGGAAAATTTTCTCGTTTTCAAGCCCTGAAATTCAACATAAACTTGATGACAGTCATTAAGACATATTTCCTTTTTTTTTTAACTCCTTTAATCTACATTACTGCAAGCTTTTAATTCTAAACATTTTTAAGTGTTATAAAACATAGCTCTCATTTTGCATATTGAGCAGATGCATAAAGGATGCTTCAGACGGCATCATTAATCTCCATAAAAAACATTTTACTAATAATTCAGAGGAGTCTGACAAGTCCCTCTGGTGGTTAGGTTCCTGATTCGCTCCAAAGCATTAATCTAGGAAGAACAGATTTGTACATCACATTTCTTAGATCACAATTAAACCCTCAGGCTGCCAAACATTTCTTCTCAAAAGTATCAGAGCAGTAGCCCATACATCGAAAGACAGACAGAGAGAATCTCAAGTCCACGGAGCCAGTCTCTTTTACAGATTGTTCCTATCATCAGACCAAATCCATGCATATAAAGAAGAATTTATAATTTATTGAAGGGCTTTATATTAATTCACATGGAAATCTGATTCCCTAATTTTATCACCCGGAAGAAAGTTTTCTTGATTACAAACTGTGCGCTTCATTATTTGAGCACTTTACCACATTGAGCACTTGCATAAATCAATGCATAATTTTGGAAACTTTAACTGAGAAATCTCCCTGCTGACTAATTTACAAATGATTAGAGATGTTTGCTGCCTTCTGCATAGTTTGTTGGGGTTTCCAGAGCAAAGCTCAGGTTGACTTGAAGCCTCAGCTCCTGCTGTTTATGTTACCTGCCATTGAGCACCTGAAGTCTGGTATATCCACTGATGACCATCAGTGACATTGACTAGCTATTGGTAAGCTTTTGATAATGAAGATTGACATGACGAATGCAGGTAGCGCAAGGGTCCCTGTGAACGAGACATACTCCTTTATACTTTGATGCCCCATTAACCTTTTCTGAGACGCCAAAGACTTGAACCCATATTAATGGAGGTGCCATCTTTCTGAAGGCCCAGCCCCTTTTATCCGTCTCAGGTGGACATGAAAGACTTCTGCATGATTTGAAACCAGCAAGGGAATATTTCCCAGTGACCTGGCAAATATTCATCCCTTATCAACTACAAGGAGAGTGGGACTAAACAAATTGCTGATACAGTGAGCTGGCTGGGATTCAATATGCTGAATAAACTTCTGCAGTGCAACCATTCTATGAATCGACCTCAAACTGCTTAGTTGGTCATTTATCTCACCGTTTATGTGGAGTGTGCAAATTTCCTAAAGCATCTCTTGCATTATAACAGTGAATTGCCTGTCATTGACTGTAAAGTGCTGTGAGACATCTTGAGATTGTGAAATTAGTGATATAACTATAAATCTATCTGTCTTCAAGCCAAAATTCCAGACTCCTTATGCCTCCCCACCTCTGTACAACTACAAAGATATTATTGCATACAATTGGTTGATCAGATTTACAGAGGGCAAAGTGTCTTAAACACCAACAATACAACATTTCTTGAATTATGCTACATCCTTCTGTTGATTCAAATCAAAGCCTTCATTCATTTCTTACAGCAACTAAATGCTTGTAATCTCACTGTTTTTTGATAAGACCATAAGACATAGGAGTGGAAGTAAGGCCATTCGGCCCATCGGGTCCACTCCGCCATTCAATCATGGCTGATGGGCATTTCACCTCCACTTACCCGCATTCTCCCCGTAGCCCTTAATTCCTTGTGACATCAAGAATTTATCAATCTCTGCCTTGAAGACATTTAGCGTCTCGGCCTCCACTGCACTCTGCGGCAATGAATTCCATAGGCTCGCCACTCTCTGGCTGAAGAAATGTCTCCGCACTTCTGTTCTGAATTTACCCCCTCTAATTCTAAGGCTGTGCCCACGGGTCCTAGTCTCCTCGCCTACTGGAAACAATTTCCTAGCGTCCACCCTTTCCAAGCCATGTATTATCTTGTAAGTTTGTATTAGATCTCCCCTTAATCTTCTAAACTCCAATGAATACAATCCCAGGATCCTCAGCCATTCCTGGTATGTTAGACCTACCATTCCAGGGATCATCCGTGTGAATCTCCGCTGGACACGTTCCAGTGCCTGTATGTCCTTCCTGAGGTGTGGGGACAAAACTGGACACAGTACTCCAAATGGGGCCTAACCAGAGCTTTATAAAGTCTCATTAGCACAACGGTGCTTTTATATTCCAACCCTCTTGAGATAAATGACAACATTGCATTCTCTTTCTTAATCACGGACTCAACCTGCATGTTTACTTTTACAGAATCCTCAACTAGCACTCCCAGATCCCTCTGTACTTTGGCTTTACCAATTTTCTCACCGTTTAGAAAGTAGTCCATGCTTGTATTCTTTCTTCCAAAGTGCAAGACCTCGCATTTGCTCACATTGAATTCCATCAGCCATTTCCTGGACCACTCTGCCAAACTGTCTAGATCCTTCTGCAGCATCCCCACTTCCTCAGTCCTACCTGCCTGTCCACCTAACTTTGTATCATCGGCAAACTTCGCTCGAATGCCCAGTCCCTTCATCCAGATCATTAATATATAACGTGAACAGCTACGGCCCCAAACTGAACCCTGTGGAACACCGCTTGTCACTGGCTGCCATTCCGAAAAAGAACCTTTTATCCCAACTCTCTGCCTTCTGTCAGACAGCCAATCCTCAATCCATACCAGTAGCTCACCTCGAACACCATGGGCCCTCACCTTGCTCAGCAGCCTCCCGTGTGGCACCTTATCAAAGGCCTTTTGGAAGTCTAGATAGACCATATCCACTGGGTTTCCCTGGTCTAACCTACTTGTCACCTCTTCAAAGAATTCCAACAGGTTTGTCAGGCACGACCTCCCCTTACTAAATCCCGGTACATGTTGCGCCCCTGGTCCTGACCACTGTTAGGAGGGCTGTACATAACTCCCATTATGGGTTTTTTTTGCCTTTGTGGTTCCTCAATTCCACCCACACAGACTCCACATCATCCGACGCTATGTCATAGATTTAATTTTGTTCTTAACTAACAAGGCAACCCCGCCCCCTCTGCCCACCTCCCTGTCTTTTCGATAAGTTGAAAATCCATGGATGTTTAACTGCCAGTCCTGACCCCCCTGTAACCACATCTCTGGGATGCCTACCACATCATAATCATTCACGATGATCTGTGCCATTAGTTCATCTGCTTTGTTACGAATGCTACGAGCATTCAGGTAAAGTGCCTTAATGCTAACTTTCTTATCATTAGAGATATTGGAAGTCATAAGATGTCCTAAGTTATCCTTCCTTTCTGCTGCATTTTTAGTCTGCCTCAAGTTTAAATCCATTTGCACATATGCTATCCTGCTGCTTGATAGATTAACAGCACTACCAAGATGTGAAGTAAATGCTCATTTGATTTGCTGCTAAACCAAATTGTTTTGAGGATGTGTTATCTGAAATATTAGTTTAGAATATTATTGACTGGACCTTGAGTTTTGCCTTTAGCAGGATATATTGCTGGAGGCAGCAATGCTTCTGTTCTCCCTCATAATGCAAGAAACCAGGTATGGATAACGTAACCATCAGAAAAATCCAACGCATGTTTATTACCACCGGCTGTTTTATACCATTATTACATTCACAGACACATAAGAGTTAATTTAAGGTTATTTGTTTACAACAGAAAAGCACACATCTAGTAGCACAACATGCTTCAAGTGATCCCAACTAAGGTGGAGTTTGAGATATCTATACCCTCATGGCACATGCTATGAAACAGTGATGATAACATGAGCCTGTCTCTTAAAAGTATATTAAAATACTGACCGTGAGATAGAACAGCAGACGCACGTCTGCACTGTCAACATTTTGGAAAGATCACTTTACAAAGTCAAGGATATGGTTACATCAGGGGTCAATGTTGCTGGAGAACGCAAGCTGCTCAACTAGAAACATCAAGTCGGTAACACACTCAAAGAGAAGCCGCTTGACCCAGTTTGTGTGTAATAAAGTAACTGAATTTGAACGCAGAGTCAGAGAGACATCTTGCCTCAAGCAAATGCCTTTGTTCCCTCTCTCTTATCTTTTAAAGCCCTCTCAACAAAGTCTGAGAGTTGCAAACCAACTGGAATATCTCAGCACCACAAGTGGAGGACTTCTGCAGAACATATCTTCATTGTTGCAACCTGAGAGTTCTTGAAGGAAAACCACTGTCTCCAGA
This sequence comes from Chiloscyllium plagiosum, assembly GCF_037043375.1. Taxonomy (NCBI): domain Eukaryota; kingdom Metazoa; phylum Chordata; class Chondrichthyes; order Orectolobiformes; family Hemiscylliidae; genus Chiloscyllium; species Chiloscyllium plagiosum. The sequence continues at coordinate 33,768,281 of NW_028270172.1, read as the reverse complement.
TAAGAAGAATTCAGCCATCCACAATTGATTCTCAGGGGAAAAAAATCTTGTTGCCAACAGGTTTATTAACAAAGCGACGTCTGCTACAGACCAATGTTTAAAGAATGTGATTTTTTTTTCCCTGAGTTTAACTGTTTCTTGATCAAAGAACTTTCATAAAAGCACACTTTGAAGGGTGTGTGTTACTTTTCAAGAAAGATGGCTGTATATTTTTGCACAGTTCAAAATTTTTTAAAAACCTTTACATCTTTGCTTAAGTAAGTTTTGTTCATATAATCTAATTCTTTATTGTTACTGAAGGAAGCTGGCTGATTTGTGGATAGTGAGTTATATACTGTTTGCAATTCAGTTACAACAGGTGAGTAAGGGAATCAGCTCCCCTCTTCGCAAACTCCTTGGTGTGAGACAACAAATTTTTTTGTAATTCTTTTTTGGCACACAGCTGTCATTTAAAAATTTAGTCAACAAGATCAAAATATATCTGCCAATCCCAAGGTTCTTGAGTGAAAGAAAGCAGGATTTTATTATCTACTAACCCCAAGACAAGGTCACAAAAAGTGACAAGCACACAATTCCAAGTAGTAACTTTAAAAATGAAAAGAGCAGGGTGGCTAATATGATCAGAAACAAAAAAAGCAGAGACAGTTTAAAGTTTTGAGAATCCTGGAGTTGTAAGGGTTCCTAACTATTTAGCTGCTGACTTGTTTCTTCAGCAGATGTGCCATTTGTCGAATTCTGAAGTTCTTAGTCAATGGTTATTTCCCAAAGTTATTTTTCACTGGATGCTCCTTTCAATATATAAGGAACAGTGAGAGAGAGAGAGAGAGAGAGAGAAAGAGCAAGCTATTCATATTCTTTATACTTGTTATATTGTGACTTTCAAGAAGTCAGCTCATCACCACCTGCAGCAGGGTATTAGTGATGGGCGAGCCAGCAACATTCACATCTCCTGATTGAACGGAGCTGGTTTTGTGCGTTCAGTATGAGTTCCCTGGACTTGCCTCAGTCTGTGTCAGGTAATCGCAGCAGCTACTTTAGGTCAGTATCCATCCTCTTTAAAAATCATTTTAGTCTATGAGGGTATTGGGTATTAAAGTCAAATTGAATATTGATAATCCATGTTTACCTTTATTGCAACAATACTGTACATAATCGGTGTTGTCACCTCCCTTTTTAAATTTAAATTTTGTTGTAACTGTTGGAGGAATGGAGTAATTGAAGTAATTAGTTCACGTCTCCTAACTCAGGAGTCGTAACAGAATAATTAAGGACTTCTAGCATAGTCTGAAGTAGCCCAGTATATGGGATCAGATCAAGAGCATGAGAAAGGGATAATGAGAAATGATAAATTCTTCCTGAACAACATACATTTGAAGTCTTCAAGCTGTCAGTTAGTTCTGATGCAGATAAAGCCCATTCATAATTGATGCTACCATGAATGATTCTCCTTCACAACCCCTCTTTTTGCCTGAGGTATGCTGAGCCTCCGGATAAACTATCACCAGTTGCCTCGATCGAGAGAGTAGCCCTTTGGTCTGGTAGGACTTTGGTGACTTTACCTTTAACTTAATTAAAAAATACAGCTGAGCTAAAGTGACAGTGAATATTCAGCAACATTTTCTGTGATAATTTCTCACCATTAATAAATTTCCAAGTGATGTGACAAGGTTTGACTGACTTTTAAGCATACCACATTGAAACTGTCATTTGTAAAACTTGAACATAACAGTTAAATTTCAGGAGCTGTCAAGAATCTGTGAACTGAAATCCTGTCATATTTTTTAAAACAGAAATTAGATCCTCAGGGAAATGAACCAACAACCATGCAGATTTGAAACTAGTTTTCTGAGATTTTTATGTTGTGTACAGCAAAAATATTCTGAGAGCTGGGATAACATCTTGTTTTTAAGGTGTGCAAGGCCTGGAGCCCAGAACCTAAAAACCAAACGTTTATTCTTGTGTGCTCAGTATATGTGGTACACTGATGTCGTTCCTATCTCTGGGCTACAGGTTCAGGTTCCATTCACCCTAGACATATAGTTAAAACTAGGCTGATTAAAAATACCTATGGATAAGCAAGATTCATTGAACCTATCATAAAGGCTCTTGTGGCATGGTGGTAGTATCCCTACCTCTGCAACAGAAATCCCCAGTTCAAGTCCCACCTGCAGAGGTGTTTCATAGCATATCTGAACAAGTTAGTTTAAATATCTATAAAAGGCATTTGGAGGTTAAAACTGAACAAAAGGTATGTAATAGTCATGCACCTTTCTCCAAATTCACCCATAAATGTCTCTTTTGCTTCCTCAACAACTGTATGCTTTTTTGTAATCATTTCTAACTCAGATCAATATAGCTTTCTGTTGTCTTCATCTAGTGATGCAAATTAATGCTTAGGCAGTTAGTGCTGAGGGGACAGAACGAATGGTGAATACTGATGAGAACTGAGATTCGGTTTCACTGGAGTTTGTAACTGCAAACGTTGGAAGTGTTGCAGGCAGCCAATCACCTGCAAATGCTGTAAATGCAACTGTGAATGGTAAGAATCAGACAAAGCAAGATTTAAAACTTTTGATGAGAAGGAGAAATAAGACAAAACTGGTGGAACATGCACTCAATGTCTTGGTCCCACCTAGCTATAACGCCTTCCTCCATTCTGAGTCCGAAATAAACTAACTGGGTCAATGGTTATTGCTACAGTCAAAATATACAAATACTTTGCTACATGCAATACAGCAACCATTCCCAATGCCAAATTCGAATTGTTTAAAAGACTCCCCTCCTGTTTTATTACCTTTGGTTGAAAATGAGGAAACGTTATTGTTAAATGACGACACAAGGAGTGGTAGAAATACTGTCATTTCATGTACAGAGTTGGGGATTAAGCTAATGGTATCAACACTGTTAGGTTACAATGGCATCAGTCGGAGACTTGGGGATGACATCATACTTTCTGATCCACTTTAAATAACAAATATAGTATTCTTTTTGAGCCAAATCCCCAAGGGTTCAAGTCCCACTCTGGAGAGTTGAGTATGTAATCTAGGTTACTGTAGTCCAGCACTGAGTGTGATGCACAATAAAAAGTCTTTCAGATCCAACATTAAATTAGGTTCTTGTTTCTTGTTTCAGGTGAACTTAAAGGAGCACAGACACTTTTCAAAGAAAAGCAGAATTGTTCCATTGGCATCCTGGTCAAAATTTAATCTTCAACCACCATTAATAAAACAGATATTCTGGTCATAAACTCTTTGCCATTTCTGATGGATCACTGTGTGCACATTATCTAGTACATTTTGTGGACAGAAATGTACTTGATAATGGACGAAAGTGGACCATGGTGGAACTGTGGCTCAGTGGTTAGCACTGCTGCCTCACAGCGCCAGGGTCCCAGGTTCAGTTTCAGCCTCGGGCGACTGTCTGTGTGGAGTTTGCACGTTCTCCCAGTGTCTGCATGGGTTTCCTCCGGGTGCTCCGGTTTCCTCCCACATTCCGAAGATGTGCCAATTCAGGTGAATTGGCCATGCTAAATTGTCCATAGTGTTAGTCAGGGGGGGTCTCTCTTCAGAGGGGCAGTGTGGACTTGTTGGGCTAAAGGGCCTGTTTCCACACTGTAGGGAATCTAATCTAATTACATTTCTTACATTACAGCAGTAATTTCACTTCAAAGGTACTTCATTGGTTGCAAAACACTTTGTAATATCTTGAGGTTGTGTAAGGTGCTATATAATCCTTCTCAAAACTCACTAGATGCTGTATAAATTCCAAGTTCTCTCCTTTCTTCCTTCTCTTTATTGATAAGCATTCAGTTATTGACCAAGAGGTGTTTTTAATGCTCGAGTATCAGTCCTTATTGTACAAATCTTTCAGGGTCATTCCAGCATTGAATGTCAAACCTTCACCTCCAGGACTGTTACTAACCTCAAAATCCATTAAAGATCTTTCCTACCCAGCATCCAACAATACTGAACAGCCCATTTCCACCTCCTTTCCAAAAGGAAGAACAGTCTGGTAAGCCTGTTGTTTTTAAGACTGAACTGATATCTTTCCATCTCAACTATTTTTTTCTCTGCTGGCCTGGCCTCTTCCTTTCTACATTGATGATTCTTCTGATGCCCTCTGCCATTTCATCACTCTCCAATTCCTGGTGATAACTCTTTTTCACTCTCTAGACCTTATGCTCCACTGGATGGGCTGGAGTTCTCTGTTTTCTCCCAACCAGTTCCTATTCACCACTACTGACTTCTGCCTAGCTAAACCTGTCCTCACACTGACCAACTTCTTTAACTCCACTTATTGCTTCCAAATAAAAGGGGTGGCTGTGTGTACCCACGTGTCCTAGCTATTTTAGCCTTAGTATGGAATACATGGAACATTTCTTCTTCCAAGCCATATCCCTCACGCTCTACTAATTCCTCAGATGCTGAGCTCTTCTTTCAAAACTTGTCCTTTCAAGATTTATTTTCAGGTTGCAGTAATTATCAAAAACTGTGAGAACTTCTTCAAAAATATATCTTCCTTAATATTTTGGTGATTAATAATGCCATCTACTATAGGACACACTGAATACAATTATGCATTAACTTGTTCTGCTTCAGAATTAGTGTTTAATTTTGAAGCAATTTTGATTGAAAAGAATTACCTTGTCCAACATGTCTAACCCTGTGTTCTGTTTGGCACATGGTGACATAGATTCTTTTTGTATGTGCTATTTCCTTTTTTATTTTTTCCTAATGTGTTTATTTATTCTTGTTTCTTTAAAGCCTGTTTATACCTGTAACATTTCAATGTTTAAATCAATGCTGTTTAAATACTGTTGTCTTAAATGCTGAATACTTCTATAATGTAACAATTCACTAGTACTTTATTTCTTTATTTTTGTTTAATTGTAAGCTTATAAATTCTAAAATTTCACATTACTGTATGAATTTCTTCCAATACAGCTTTGAAAATTAGATTAACAATTAAAACAGTATTGAGTTACTTCTTTCAATCTTTAAATTTGTTCAAGAGAAACAGTCTATCTTTTTATTGTTGACTGGAGATTTCTACCTTTTTAAACAATCAACATTTTAATTTCCTGCCTTTTCAGAGTTTTTCCTACCAACTGCAGCAAAGAGAGAGGTTTCCTGCTTCTTCACAGACAAAATAGACTTTTTCCTACCTTTCATAGCCCAAGACAGAATGCGTGCCCTCATGCATAATTTCTAAAATATGTGTCTGAGGCTGCAGTGTGAATAAATCTTCTCAGCAAAAGCACAGTTTAAATTATGAACGTCCCGACCTTAGACAGGTTTCAAGATTCTTCTATTTTTCTTCTGTTATACTCTTTCTTCGAATTTTCAAATTTGCCTTTCTGGCTCCTTAACTGAAATGCAGCTTTTATGATATGGCAGTCTTGGTATAGACTAATTATTAAATTATATTTATATTTACACTGAGGTAAATAAATTTAAAAAACTAAGCAGTATCTGACGCATATAACTTTTGCCAGTTCGTAAGGGGCCGGTCAAAACAAAGTTTGCTGCACAATGCTGCCACTAAACTTCCTTCTATGCTGTGCCTGAGGACTTCATTATCAAAGCTGGGGATAGAACACTGGTCAGTCTTAAAAGAAAAGGTACTTGTGCTACATAACAAGAAGCAGTTTATTGCATGATAGCAAAAGGAACAGGTTTCATTGACTTGCTCTGGATAGGTATGAGACTATCCGAGGTCGTAGATGACATACAGCATGCAAAACAGTAGACAATTCTGATCTTGGAGTTTATTCCATATTTCATGATGATCACAGCTAATTATCCAACTCAGCACCCTGTTGCCTCTTTCTCCCCATACCTTTTGATCCCTTGAGATAGTTCTGACTTCACCAGGATCTAATGCAAGAGTATCTGATTCTATGAAAAAATACTGAGACATTGTCAGACTGCATGAAGCAATGCAACTTCAACATTAACTCTTTTAGAAATACTACCTTATACAACCAGATGGCACAGAATAAGGCTGCGAGGAAAGAGCAGACCAGTGGTATTAATTGGAAAGTGTTTTCAAATAACTGGCACATTCACAATATGCTGAATGGCCTTCTGCTCTGTACGACTCTATAATTAATTTATTTTGTGTAACCTTTAGACAGAATTGTATTTCTTTCATCTCAGTGCACGGTTTGATTTTAATAATATTTCTCAAGCATATCTGAGAAAAAGGTTCCCATTATTTATAAATATGATATACAGTACTATGTACTGCATTTTACATTACTAAAGATATACCCAGTAAATGCTCAAAGTTTAAAGGTCTGCTAAAACGGAGAAGTTGGAAGTAACTCAGCGAAACTACTTTTGCCAAGTTGTAAATCAATATTTTTCAGTTTCTGACTAACACCTTCGTAAATGCATAAACAGCCCTAACTGGTCTGTTGGGTCATATTTTAAAACAACACCCTATTTATATAGAGCAGCACGGTGGCTCAGTGGTTAACACTGCTGCCTCACAGCACCAGGGCCCCAGGTTCGATTCCAGCCTCGGGCGACTGTTTACACATTCTCCCTGTGTCTGTGTGGGTTTCCTCCCATAGTCCAAAGATGTGCAGGTCAGGTGAATCGGCCATGCTAAATTGCCCATAGTGTTAGGTTCATTAGTCAGAGGGAAATGAGTCTGGGTGACTCTTCGGAGGGTCGGTGTGGACTGGTTGGGCCAAAGGGCCTGTTTTCACACTGTAGGGAATCTAATCAAAATTATGATCTGCTCAAATTTCTTCTGTATACCTCACTAATTTACTCAGATATTGCTTTGGCTAAACGCAAGCCAATTAATATACCTTTGGCTTACATTTACTCAATCAGAAAGATTGAAAGTACAACAACAACCATGAAATGCAATTGCTGCAAGGACAAATACATAAAATGAAATATTCTACTTAAAAAAGAATGCTTGGGAGAAGATGCTTTTAGTGATAAGGGGAGATATTGATGTTTGTGATTTGCTCTCAGGGAGATGTTAATAAAGGAACCTAATGCTCAGTTTGAGCCCTGATTCCAGCCATAGCCTTTATGACCCAGAGCTTGGTGAATGGCTATATGTTCTTACAAAGATCTGGTGGTGGAAAAACCTTTTTGATGATGTTTTATATAAATGGCAGCTTCATCGCTTACTACAAATACTAAAATCTAAAGAACGTTTCACATAACTAAATAAATAGACCTAGGGTGAGGAGTCGGACACTTCATAAAATACTATCTTTAATCCATAGCATGCTAACAAATAATAAACTTATTTTAGAGCAAAGATTTGTTGAAAGATTTTGACAAAATTACTTGCACCGTAAGTAAATGCTGTGAAGCAATCTAATAACTGGTGTTCAAATATTTGTAGATCCTTAGCTTTCATGATCAGGATGACACTGGGACTTAGGAAGACAGGTTTGTATTTGCTGAAAAGATCGAGGTGTTTAAACCATTAAAACAATGTGATTGGGTAGACATACTTAGGGAATCAAGAACATGATCTTTAAATTAGAGTTAAGCCAATCAGGCGTGAAATCAAGTACAGTCGTACCTTTTCACATTTTGCGACAGAAATTTGGATCAATGCCTCCATGAAAAAGCTGTAGATGATGGGAGAATTGGTGCTTTCATGGCAGTGATATGTAGGTATTAGGGATTATGAATCAAAAGCTTTGAAAGAGAATTGTGGTACAGATTAGCGGGCACCTGGTCTGAGAAGCTGGATGATCTACTCCTTACAAAAATGTTATGGTTCAGAAGAAAGCCATTCAGCCTGTCCCGTCCTGTTCTTGTGTTATTTCATGGTAGTAATACTGTATTGTTTCAGTTAATTCAGAGCATGATAATGATGTGTAAATCACATTCCGGGTGCAGCCTGAATGTGGAAACAGCAGAAACTATTCTCTAGATTCTAGAATCCCATTAGCAATGTCATGGAAGGTCTATACGTTTATGTTAAACAATTTCAGCTATTTTGTAGGCTCGCAAACAATGCTTGGAATTCTGACAGCATTTATCACTGGAAGAGGGCAGAATGTTTTTGTTACTGAACATCATTGCCACAAAATTGAACAAGAAGAGAAAAACACAAACCCGATGCAACATTACTTATCAAGACATTAAGCAAAATAAAAGGTGTGTTTTGAACTTGAATGAACTTCTTAGTGAACGCTACAACACAATCAAAATGCTCTTCCAATTCAGGATACATTTATTCTTAAAAATAAGACCGAAAGAACTGAGGATGCTGTGAATCTGAATCAAAAACAGGAATTCTTGGAAAAGTACAACAGGTCTGACAGCATCTGTGAAGAAAAATCAGAGTTAATGTCTTGGGTCCAGTGACCCTTCCACAGAATGGTGTGTGCGCACACATTTATTCTAAACTATAAGATAGGTACTAAAAGTTTTCAAATCACAGACAGCAATTGCTATTTAACCTCAGATTGATCATGCTGATCCACCTGGTAGGGATTAATAACAATGTGACTGAGATGGCCTCAGTCAATTTGTTTTCTGTGCGTCACAATCTTAGTTTTGAATGACACAGTATCTTCTCTTCACTGTGATCTATCAACATAATCTAAGCAATACTTCAACAATGTAGGCCATTAATAAAAAGTAGGTAAATTAAACCTTGTTAGGAATAAGCTCAGATATATTGGTGGGCAGCACGGTGGTAGTGGGCGGCACGGTGGCACAGTGGTTAGCACTGCTGCCTCACAGCGCCAGAGACCCGGGTTCAATTCCTGCCTCAGGCGACTGACTGTGTGAAGTTTGCACGTTCTCCCAGTGTCTGCGTGGGTTTCCTCCGGGTGCTCCGGTTTCCTCCCACAGTCCAAAGATGTGCAGGTCAGGTGAATTGGCCATGCTAAATTGCCCGTAGTGTTAGGTAAGGGGTAAATGTAGGGGTATGGGTGGGTTGCGCTTCGGCGGGGCGGTGTGGACTTGTTGGGCCGAAGGGCCTGTTTCCACACTGTAAGTAATCTAATCTCATCTAATCTAATCTAATATTTCTTTACACATAATGACAGATTCAAGGCTTCAGAGTTAGTTAAACATTCCACAAAAACAATGACTGGAACAACAAGCAGATACCACATGAAGCCACAGTTATCAGAACGGACTTGTGACTGCCAGCAAAATGCTGATGACAAAGGGTCCTTCGATGTAGTGAAAAACCAGAACTGTTGTCAACAAGGAATGTAAGTTAAAATCCTGTTCCATGCTTATGTTAGAGTGCTTAGCTCAATAAGTGGAAAATTCATGGCATACCACAGAGGTATTTAATTTGGTCGGTTATGTTTCATCATTAATACTGAAAGCCAGAGATTTATACTGGCAAACGTCTGTTGAACTGCATGGCCTGTTTTTGGAAATGTGGATTATTATGATCCTTGACCAGAGCGGCAAATTCATGTTATGGTCTTGGGATGAGATCACCAAATTATGCCATGATCTGATTAGGTACTACAAACCTTTATTCTTAAAGTGAGACTAAAATGAGACTTTCAGGGAGTTTGGTAAGGGAATAAAGCCACAATCGTCAATGGCTTTGAAAAAAACAGCAATCCTTTCTGATACAAAGTTGAACAGGAATATATTCTACAATATATGCACAACATGCTTCTCACACCTAGAATTAACATACAGTAAACACAGATAAAAGTATGTGATCAAAAAGCCTACAGCACACATTAAAAATTGTAAATGCAATTAGCATGGATCCCAAAAACATCTCAGTAACTCTCCCCACAAAAGATGTAAATGACATGGTGAGTCATAAAATCACATTAAGCTTCACTGGGGACTATAATACTTCACTTTTGCAGATTTGGCCCTGAAACTCCCTCTCAAGAGAGTCATTGCCTTAAATGACTGATCCTTTTCTAGGAGTAATTACACTTCCGTCAAGATCACGTTCCTCTCCATTCCAATTATGGGCGGCGCGGTGGCACAGTGGTTAGCACTGCTGCTTCACAGCGCCAGAGACCCGGGTTCAATTCTCGCCTCAGGTGACTGACTGTGTGGAGTTTGCACATTCTCCCAGTGTCTGCGTGGGTTTCCTCTGGGTGCTCCGGTTTCCTCCCACAGTCCAAAGATGTGCAGGTCAGGTGAATTGGTCATGCTAAATTGCCTGCAGTGTTAGGTAAGGGGTAGATGTAGGGGTATGGGTGGGTTGCGCTTCGGCAGGGCAGTGTGGATTTGTTGGGCTGAAGGGCCTGTTTCCACACTGTAAGTAATTTAAATCTAAAACATCTATTCCAGTAGGAACTGCCAGTGAGCTGGTTCTGGTTACAATGATAATCCTAAGCAAAACAGCTGTCAACCAAATCTATTGTGATATTTGATCCTCATTCTAAGTTATGAAGCAGTTAAACGATACTGGGACTGGGCATGATCTTGAACCAAGGTAAACTAGCCTCAAGCAGCCAGGAGGAAATAAAGCGTATATTTGTTATATCAACATACAGCACCAAGACATGCCATTTGGTCTAGCTAGCACAGAAAATATGTGATATCAGCCAATATTTGGCTATTGGGGATATGCTAATTTTTCACAAAATGCCCGATGACCTATGTGTTACAGTAAGCAATCACTGATTCAGTCAGTATGTAGATCTTGAATTCTGCAATGTAATTCTAAGATGAAATCCTGCGTTTCCAACATGGCATTCAGATCTTACACTAGCAGGAAGAGGAGCTTGGTGAAGAGTTTATTAGCTAAATGTAAACTCATTGACATGAACATCAATCCATGGGAAGCAGTGAAAATTAATCAGTGATAGAACCTGTTATTAGCCTGTTATTTAGTTGTTTGTTTAATCATGTTGGTGAGACAGCTGCTACAGACACATCACAAGCCCAAACACATACTTTTCACTGTCAATCACTGGCAGGCTACAATGTAGAGAGCTACTGTTCTTTACAAATGAAAGCTAGTCATTAGTAAACTGTTCCATCCTCTAAATTCCAAAACCAATCTGTGCTGAGGGATGCATTCAAGCTTGGGGCAGCTGCTGCCAAGATGTGTGGGGAAAGACCACTATCTAAGGTCTTTCTGCTGAAGTTAAATGGGGGTCCGTTCAGTTATTGGACTCCACTCCAGTGCCTCAAATGCATGTAAGTATAGTCTGGTATGTTTAATAGATGTCTTTGGTTTGTTGGATAGAATCAAATTCCAATGTTTGTTTGTTTCCTTGGCATGCTACTGTACAGAACTGCGCTGCATTTGTCACTGTGTATATATAGAGTTTTTTTTATGAATAAAGTATATTTTTGAAATTTTAAAAAAAGGGTGGCCATGAAACAGCTCCTATTTCCCACATGCAACATCCATAAAGAAGCATCTTTTCTGTTAGAATGTCAGACTGTTAGTGAATATTATCTTTAACAAAGTCTGCAACTGCAACATTAATGAAAGATTCGTCTTTATATATATATATATATATATATAGCAACTTGCATGGCCTTAGGATATCCCAAAAGGTGCCACATGAATGCATGTTCATTCTTTGCTGCAAATGTGGTCTTTCTCATGTTTCTGCAACATTCTCCGATGACTGAACACTCATTTGTAAGCGATCGTACAATAAATGATGGATTAAATATGGCTTGCGTCCGAGGAACCGAATCTATCCCTCCCTCACAACAACTGTACCTTTGGGAAAGAAATGGAAACCAGAATAAATGGTGGCCATGAGAGATGAGAAAGAACGCACTGTCATATAATTATTTTAGCTTGATACAGGAGAGGTGCAGCAAAGATGAAAAACTTTCATAAAGCTTCAAGTGTAATGAGGATCTATACTTCTTTATGAACTACAAAGCAGATTACTTCAAAGAGGTACTATACAGAAGTACATGCTTGATCTGAACCCTCACAATTCGATCACTGCTGCAAATCCATTCAGCAATCTCTCTCTTGATTGACAACCATAACATCATTACGCGTAGCGATATTTTTTCAGATGCATTGTACCATTGTCATCTCAAGAAGTTGTTTAAAAGATACCACAACACAACATTCAAGCACATTAAATGGCACTCCAAGGACAGGCAGTTCATCAGGTGTTTGTCTGATAATGGGGATGACTTTAATTCTCAACATCTAATGTGTAGTCTGTCAGATCAGTGATCTTGCTGCTAAAGACAATCAACAAATTCCTTGATGTGACCTTAACAGCAATTTTTTGTAAATGCAGCCACATTGCACTTCGAGACATCCCAAAACACGGAATCTGTTTAAACCAAGGACTCAAGGAAAACTATGGCATAATGTGTAAATGTGACATGAGGTTTCCAATCAGGTGGATAATTTAACAAGGAATCGAGATTGTGTGGTGCTGGAAAAGCACCACAGGTCAGGCAGCATCCGAGGAGCAGGAGAGTCAGCGTTTTGGGCAAAAGCCCTTCCTGATTAAGGCCTGCTGTGCTCTTCCAGCACTACACTCGACTCTAATCTCTAGCATTTGCAATCCTCACTTTCGCCTAATTGATTTAACAAGGAACACAATTCCAGTAGTTTAGCATATTAGCTGCCTACTAAGTAATGTTTAGTCACTGTTGAATTTTATTGTTTTCTTAATGTAGAAGTCTTAAAATGTGATTTTTTGGAATGTAATTCTTTGTGTAGGTCACTGGGAATTCATATTGCTTTTTAATAGTTATTGCTTTCCACGGGGACCTCACTGGAGATAAAGTGGAAATTCTAGAACTTACTGAAACTCAAATGGTAGTGCAACAGTTTCCAATCTTCATCCTGTTAACATATCATTTAAATTGAGGTGCTTAGTTGAAAATCAAGGCATATAGTGCAGGGCATCGCCCAGTTTGGAAAATGTAGAACAGAATAAGACAGGAACACTATCAATTGTAAGACACAGGCAATACTGATTTGGAGAGACTTATTTGACTCTTCTTTCTTCATCATTGAGCTAAAATCCTGAAATTCCCCAATTAACAGCACGAGGGAAACACCTTCACTACATTGAATTCAGCAGTTCAAAAAGGCAACCCACTGCCACCTTCTCAGGGTACTAGCAATGGAAAATAAACAAAGCCTATGTGGCAGGAATTGATTGAAAAATTAGCTACATTGAACATGGCTCTAAAATCTGTGTTTTGCCTGGAAAGAAAAGTTCCAGAAGGAAAAATAATAATTGCATGTTTTGTTTCCTCAACAACTAAACAAGGGACTGATTTAAAAAGAGGGGTGTTCTGCTTTACCTCATTATGGGAGATGACAAGTCTACTGTTTGTCATCAAAACACTGGCAATCATCCAGAAAGAACCAGAAGAATTGGTGGTTCAAATGCCTGTGTGCATTTAAATGTAATACTGCAGCATGGTGATAGTTGGTACTATTAATATTTAATGTTACAGCTCCAACAGAGGCTGCATAAAAATTCTCTTTCCCTATCATCTGCAAATTTCACAGCCCATTGGCAGACCCTGAGGCTATTTATTCAAGTATTTGGTCCTCATATACCTTGCCCGTATGAAGCTGCTATGAAATCTCCCACAAACTAAAATCTTCATTTCCCTATGATATACTGTGATTGTGACGACGCATTTCCGAAAGCAATGAATTTGCTGGTAACCATTTCAATTCTTTCAGATTATCTCTGAATATTCAACTATAAACAGAAAACAGACTATTAATCCTGACTAACAAAATATACCTGACTGATTCTCAAATTACATTTTGCTATCAACATTAGACTTCCAAGCCAAGCTATACCTGAAATGCTTAAGGCAACACCTTTTGTAGTTATCTTCCAAATTTGGACTGCAGATTTGGAAATCACCAGATTAAAAAGATTAGAGAAAGACCGCACGAAACATTGACAGTTACTACATTTGACCATAAAGTACAGGGACAGAATTATACCATTCAGCCCATCAGGTCTGCTCTCCCATTCAATCATTTTGCAACACCAATCTGCTGCCTTCTCTTTACAACTCATGATCACATTACTACTCAAGGACCTATCCTTCTCTGTCTTAAATACATTCAATGACTTGGCCTCCTCAGCCTTCTGCGGCAATAAATTCCACAGATTCACTACCCTCTGGTTGAAGAAACCCCTCCTCAACTCAGTTGTAAATGGCTGTGCCTTCACTTTGAGGCGGTGCCTTCTAGCCCGAGTCTCTTCTACTAGTGGAAACATCTTTTTCATGTCCACTTTGACTCGAAACCTAGATTCAGTACTCTGAGATCAACATATCATTGAAAACACTCCTGTAAGAAGTAAGCTGTTTGAAATCCAAAGTTGACCGAATTGCTTTGATTAGGTGGTCCTTGCAAATTTGAAGTCACTGGGTACTGGGAGAGAAAATTCTAAACTTGTTGAAGTCCTACATAGATTAGTCAAAAGAAAAATGATTGTGGTTGTTGGAGGTCAATTATCTTCATTCCAGGACTTCATTGCAGGAGTTCCTCAGGGCAGTGCCCTTGGCTCAATTATCTTCAGCTACATTGCCAATGACCTTCCCTCCTTAATAAGGTCAGAAGTGGGATATTCACTAAAGACTACACAATGTTCAGCATAATTTGCAAATACTCAGATTCAGGAGTCTGTACACAAACGCAAGAAACCTGTAACAGCATTCCGGCTTGGACTGATAAGTGGCAAGTAACATTGATGCCACGCCAATACTGGGCAAAAACCAACTCCAGCGCGAGAGAACCTAAACATCTCCCTTTCACAATTAACAGCATTATAATCACTGAATCCTACATGATCAACAACCAGGAAGTTATCATTGACCAAAAAATTGTACAGAGAGTAACTTACCTACTGACTCCCCAGGTCTGCCCACCATGCACAAAGCATAAGTGGTGGAATACTCTCCACTTGCCTGGATAAGTGTAGCTCCAGAAGATTAGATACCACCCAAGACAAAGCTGGTTACTTGACTGATACCCCAACCATGACTGTAAACATTCACTCCCTCCATGATGGGCCTATAGTGGCAGCAATAGGTTGTTCTGCAATAACATGTATTTTGTCAGTGCAAATTGACTATGATGCAATTGACAAATTGTGGGCACTGTTTGAATAATGCAAACTTTCCACTGAACAGGGAGAGCGATTTTCTATAGCGCAAAGTCGCAAAGGAACACAACTGTCGCGTTATAGCAGAACGACCTACATAACATCTATAAGATGGACTGCAATAACTTGTCAAGACTCTTTCAGTTCCATCTTCCAAGTCCACTATTTCTACTACCTAGAAGGATAAGGGCAGCAGATAGATGGAAACACCAATATCTGTATCGTTCACTCCAAGTCTTTTACCACCTTAACGTGGAGCTATATGTCCATCTTTCACAGTCACTTGGCAAAAGTCCCAGGACTCCAATCTGAACTACACAGTAAAAACATAAGAACCAAGAACAAGTAGGAGGCAGTACTGGCTACTCAGCCATTAAGTCAACTCTTGTCAACTCATTAAGAGCATGATTGATCAGACGAGAACTTCAAATCCACTTTCTTGATTGGCTTCCATAAACCTAGACTGCCTTGCAGATCAAATATTTGTTTAATTGAGCTTTGAATATATTCAATGACACAGTCCCAGCTGCTGACAAAAAGACCAACAACCCAGAAAAAACTATCCTCTCCATCTCCATCTTAAACAGGAGATGCCTTATTCTAAAACAGTGCCTCTTAGTTCCCACAAGAGGGAACATCCTCTGAGCAATCCCTTCAGAATCTTACAAGTTTCCATCTATTCTATGACCAATATACAAACTGAAACGGACACAACATTTGCAAATCAATTTATTTGCTGTCGGTATGAAACTTGCTACTTGAATCCAACAATTCTCACTAAAAATGCTTCTGAGATAGTGAAAAATTACTTTCCTCAACTAATATTAACTGGCTTTCAAGAGTACCACATCCTCCCTTTGGCTCTATTCCCTTAACAATAATCACTCTGAACTCATGGGGATGTATCACAGTCAAACAATGTAGCCTTGTCAGTGTATGTGGTACATATTCCATGGCTTGGTCCATAATGTTAGTTAATTTAGCTCAATTCCAATTAATGGACAGAAATTTACCATGCCAAAAATAACTGGAAAAACATTTTCTAACAATGAAAATATTTAGGTCCTCAGACATACAGATGAATGACTGAACAGTAATGTTTGACAATCACAAGACAATACAGACTGTTTAACTCTAAAGGGTTAGGGTATATTACTGTGTAAGATCAAAATGAATTTTCTTTATACAGTGCTAATGATAAATAGTAAAGTCAGCTGGAAGCATTCTGCAGGATTTTCACGTATTAGAGTTTGCTTTACTTATAGCCTCAAATGAATCAATAATGGCACCAAAACATTATTCCTTTCTCCAAATCCATCACACAAGATGCAAGGCATGAGTGTTATGGAATATTCACCAGCTCCAGCAACACTGAAGAAGTTTGATATTGTTCAGGACAAAGCAGCCTGCTTGGTTAGTACCACATCCACAAACATACACTCCCTCCACCACTGATACTCAGTACTATCCACAAGATGCACTGCAGAAATTCACTAAGGTTCCTTACACAGCACCTGCCAAACCCATGACCAGCACCACGTAGAAAAATAAGGGCAGCCTCTTCTTTCAGGGTCACTGCGTCAAGATCCTGAAATTCTCTCCCTAATAGCATTCTCAATCTGCCTACATCAAGACTGCAACTGCCAAGAAGGCAGCTCATCAACACCTACTGAAAGACAACGAAAGATTGACAATATATGCTGGTCCAGCATGGTGGGGGTGGCACAGTGGCTCAGTGGTTAGCTCTGCTGTCTCACAGCACCAGGGACCCAGGTTCGATTCCAGCCTTGGGCGACTGTGTAGAGTTTGCACATTCTCCCTGTATCTCCGGGCGCTCCGGTTTCCTCCCACAGTCCAAAGATATGCAGGTTAGGTGAATTGGCCGTGCTAAATTGCCCATAGTGTTAGGTGCATTAGTCAGAGGGAAATGGGTCTGGGTGGGTTACTCTTCAGAGGGTCGGTGTGGACTTGTTGGGCTGAAGGGCCCAATTCCACACTGTAGGGAATCTAAAATAAAAGCAATGCCCACATCCCACAAATGAATTAAACATAACACATTCTTTCTTTGTGTTAGCAGACTTTTGGTGTGGACCCCCACTGACTCCACTTTTATAAGGACTCCTTGATGCCACACTGGGTTAAACATTGCCATGATATCAAAGACAATCATCTTCACTTTCCTGTGGTGTTTGGGCCAACATGATATTTAGTTCAGATACAAGTGAGCCTGGCAGAACCCAAACTAAGCATCAGTGAGCAGGTTAGTTAATTGAACAAGTGCTGGTTGGTAGAACTGTCAATGACCCTTTCCATCATTTTGATGGCATTTCAGAGTGGACTGATGGGACAGTTATTTTCCAAAGTGGATATATCCGAATTTTTGTGCACAAGACATATCTGGGCAGCTTTCCATCTTGTCGAGTAGGTGGCAGGGTTGTAACTATACTGGAGTAACTTGTCTGACTATTTCTGGAGCACAAATCTACAGTACTATTGCTGGAGTATGATCAGGGCCCACAACCTTTGCAGTATGCAGTGCCTTCAGCTGTTTCTTGTTATCATATGGAGCGAATCAGATTGGCTGAAGACTCCCTAATGTCTGTGACATTAGGAATCTCAAGAAGAGTTTGAGATGGATTGTACACTAAGTACTTTTGGCTGAAAGTGCCTGCACATGCATCAGATCTGCTGGGCTCCCCCGTCGTAGAAGATGGGGTGTGTAGAATCCTCGGTCAGTGGGTCGTTTAATCGTGCACCATCATTCATAACTAGTTGCAGCAGGATTGTAGAACTAAGATTTGTTCCATTTATTCTTGCATCTGTCTGTTGCATACTGCTCATAAAATTTGGCAAATTGCCCTTTGTTGAAGCTTCACCATTTTTAGTTTATTATTAGCTGTGCCCAATATAGCTGCTGGACTTCTCTCATCTTCATTGAACCCAAGCAATCAGCAAGTTTGAGGGAATTGGCAGAATAGGAGATGTGCTAGGCCATGAATTTGGTGCAAGGTTATATCATGACGAAAGTTATTTATGAATGTATGTAAGCAACAAATTTAGAATTTATATTTTAAAAACAGTGGCTCACGAGATTGGTTACTTTTCTAAAAGTAGCTCAGATGGTTCTTCTGGAGTACTGACTTAATCAAGTCTGTGCCAAAGAGTCCAGAATCCCTGTAGGATGTATAGAAAATTGCTTGTTTCCTGCAGTAATTTATGACAGGCAGGGTATGCATTGAAGGCAATTAGCTTGTTTTTTTGGTTCTGAAATCAAGGACTGATTTAATTCAAAAACCCAGAGATGGAAAACTCTTAGGGCAGTTGAAAGAGACCTGACTGAGCTCAGAAGCAAATATAGTCTCTCTCCTATAAAGAGTACTGGACAGTTCAGGGAAAGCACAGTTCCTACTCTTTACAAAGAACTGGGGAGAATCATTAAATTGACAAACTTTCGCTATCGAGGATAGTTTCTCCAGATTGGAGTATTTGTAACAGATAGTGTCAAGAAACATTTTTTTAAAGATCTTTCAAATTGTGTTTTATATCTAGGTAACTTGGTTTCTCTTATTTATATTCATCTTTTGGGTAATAAACTTCTCCTCTGTTGTCAATGAAAAAAATTGAAGACTTATGTGGCTATGTTTCAGTGAATGATCATGGTGTTAACTAAAAAAAGACTCATTCCTGAAGAAGGGCTTGTGCCCGAAACGTCGATTCTCCTGTTCCTTGGATGCTGCCTGACCTGCTGCGCTTTTCCAGCAACACATTTTCAGCTAAAAAAAGACCAAGCCAGGTTTCAATCTGGGATCTGACGAGTCTGGTAGTACAAACAGCTGGGATGTCATAAGTATACAATTCTGCTGCTAGTGATAGTCGCCAGTAGCTCAGTCTTGAATTGCTAGATCTGTTTGAAATCTTTCCCATTCAGCATGGAGGTGGTGTCACACAACATGAAGGTTATCCTCAATGTGAATTCGGGACCTCAACTCCACAAGGCTTGTGGCATTGTCACTTCTAGCAATGCTGTCAAAGACAAATACATCAGCTACAGATAGATTGGTAAGGATGGGATCCTGTGCATTTTTCCCTTTCCTTGGTTCCTTCAACAACTGCTACAGACCCAATCTAGCATGTATGTCCTTTAGGCCTTGGTCAACTGAGATGCTATTGAGCTATTCTTGTGAAGGGTAACGAATGTCATCACCCAAAATGCATACCATACCCCTGCCACCCTTAGTGTTTCTTCCAAATAGTGTTCAACATGGAGGAGTATTGATTTATCAGTTGAATGATAACAATAAAATAACCAGCAGGAGGTTTTCTTGTCTGTGTCTGTCCTGATCCCATGAGACATCAAGGACCCGTTATCAAAGTTGAGGGCGCCCAAAAAATCTCAGTCTCAACCATATACCAGTGTTGCCATGTCAGTGGGATGGGTAATTCTGAGGAACAGCTCTTCCAATATTGACATAACCCTCCATGTGCTGGAAAGGAGAACTCTCGTATTGCAGGGTTGTCTCGTTTCTGGTTCCTTGGTCAAAGCTGGGTTAGCCAAAGTGGCTTGAATTTAGGACCAGCCTGAATCATGCAAAGGTGGTCAATAGATCATACTTTGAAAACCACTGTTTTAACAAAATTAACCTTTCTCAATCTGTCTTCATGAAATGCTTCTTTACATATGTGAGGCAGCATTCCATTCTACCGCCCGGTGAGGCATTATTGACAGAAATTGAACTCAAGTCGGTCCATGATTTTTCTCTTGGATTCATGCTTTATTAAAACTTCGTCTTTCAGGAACGGTCTTTGATAAATCCAGCAGACCTGTTTTGTGATAGATATCCTATTACTCCTTCCTCTCCTCTTTGCTATGAATACAATTCATTGAAGAAAGCATTCTGCTACTGAATTACAGTAAACTATTTTTAAATCTGGTCTACCTCTTTAAAGCTGCAATTTCAAACTGACCTCAGTGAAAATGCTCGCTGCTCAACTACTCCTGCAGATATTATCTAACCAACCTTTTCAGAGATGTTATGACACAATTCTGCAGCATATGGGATTTGAACATGGGTCTCCTGGCTGCAAATAACAGACGCATCCCAAAGCCAATTAGTGGCTAATTGCAGTTGTGCAGACAAGTTAGCCTGTAAAATAAATGTGACACCAGGGCTTTTCTTGTTCATCAGTTCTACAAAGATTTTAATTGTCTTATAAATACAGTATTTCAGCCACTTAGATCTGAGTGTGTTACAGGTATGCTCAAACTAATTGAATGTGATAATTTGGGGAATAAGAAAATGGGACAATTATTTCAATTTGTGAAGTGACGTACAGTCTAGTTATAAGTGACACCAAGTTTGAGCATGATTAGAAGAAATAAAGTAATTACACTTTCAATTTACTTTCTGAACTCTTATTTTATACCATACGACAATGTGCTTTTGTGTTTCAAATGTAATTGTAATTGCATTCCTCTGTCTCCTACTTTAATGTAGGCATTGACATATTTGTTGGAATGTTTCATAGAAACTTCAAAACAACAAGTAGGGAATTTCAAATAAATGATTTCAAAATTCTCATCCTCACTTTGAAGTCTCTTCAGAGCCTTGGCCCATCTTACTTCTGGAACCCCCTTCAATCCTAAATACTCCCAAATCTATCCATTCCACCAACTTTAGCATTTGGAGCTTCTCCAGTTGTCATTGTGAAGAAATCTGTGGCTTGCAGGATCATTGTGGAAGTGTATGCAAGCTGTTTGTAGCACAGTTGGCTTGTCCGAAGTTTGTTGGGTGTACTATATGTGATCTCAAAGCCTTTCCTTGGGCAGTCCTAAGCTGAAAGAGAATTACAACTTCAGGTTTCTAGGAAATGGGTTGTGATGTCAGCCTGTGAAGGAAATGGAAGCTGGCTGAATATAAACGCTCGCGTTTTGAGAGGGTTGCAGCAGTGGTGTGGGTCTTGTGTGTGCGTTGGGGGAGGGGGGGTGCATCAGTTTAAAATGGAAGCCTGAAAGCTCCATCCAGGAGCAGGGAAATGAAAAATAAAGTCATTGCAGCTGCTTCAATTATTTTAAAGAGATTCTTTAAGCAGGTGGCCATATTTGTGAAAAGCATTTCTGTGAAATTTGGGTTGGTTGGGAGCAGCTGTCAAAGGAGATTCGGGGTTAAATCCTGCATGGAGAAAGGAAACATAACTCTAAATGAGAGAATGGACGTTTAAAGAACTTTCTGGTTGAAAGTCATGTCATAAATGCTCAGGGGACTGCCAACTGCATAAGAGAGATCTACCTTTTTTGTATTTGTTATTTAAAACACAACTTATATTTTATAGTGATGTCAATTTGCCAACTTGTCAATTTTGCCAAATTTGTCAATTTGCTGATTTTGGCTTCATTGTTAAAGGTGAAAATTTGCCAATTTTTTTGTTGATCTCAGTTGGTAAATTGATCTCTTTTAACTTATTGATTTTCATAGGGAATGTAATATTCATCACTGCACCATCGGCAGTCATGCTTTCTGATGTCACCCAGGTTGATAGTGCTGTTAAGGCGGCATTCGGTGTGTTAGGTTTCAGTCGTGGAAGGATTGAGTTCCGGAGCCGCAATATCATGCTGCAAGTATATAAAACGCTGGTGCGGCCACACTTGGCATATTGTGTACAGTTCTGGTCTCCATATTTCGGAAAGGAGGTGGAAGCATTAGGAAAGGTGCAGAGGAGATTTCCCAGGATGTTGCCTGGTCTGGAGGGAAGGTCTTATGAGGAAAGGTTGAGAGACTTGAACCTGTTCTCATTGGCAAGAAGGCAGCTGAGGGGGGATTTGACAGAGACATACAGGATGATCAGAGGGTTAGATAGGGTAGACAATGAAAGGCTTTTTCCTAGGATGTTGACGTCAGCGTGTACGCGAAGACATAACTACAAGTTGAGAGGTGATAGATTTAAGACAAATGTCAGAGGCAGGTTCTTTACACAGAGAGTGGTAAGGGCGTGGAATGCACTACCTGCTAATGTAGTCAACTCAGCCACGTTAGGGAGATTTAAACATTCCTTAGATAAGCACATGGATGATTTTAGGATAGTGTAGGGGGACGAGCTGAAAATAGTTCACAGGTCAGCGCAACATCAAGGGCTGAAGGGCCTGTTCTGCGCTGTATTGTTCTATGTTCTATGCCCATGCTCCAGCCTCCCTAAATTTCTCTCCTTCTCCACCTTTCTTCTTCTTTGCGACACTGAGATGAAACATGCCTTTTTGACCTGGTCTAATAGCATTGAGCTAGGGAGCTAAGTTTTGTTTTACATTGTTTGTGAACTATTCTAGAACATTTAATACGTTAAAGGAAAGAAGTAAGTAGATATTGGAGTAGAAAGCATTAAATAGCTGCTTGGTACTGTAGCTAATACAAAGCTTTATAATTTTAATCAGAAAATAGCCGCTTATACCCCTTTGGCCTTTGCAATTTGTCATCGTAGACTTTTAGAACTAGGATCAGAAGTCGATTTTGGATGAGAAAAGAAAGAGGTCTATTCAAATTCGCAATTCAAGATAGGATGAGTTTGAGATGAGAAATGCTGACTAACAATATTTCTTTTCACCCAGCAAAATAATTTTGCTTAACATGAATATGCAACTGTTTCAAAATGTAGGTTCAGTAATGCTATATAGTTTCATATAATTTTCAGGAGAGTCTCTACATTCATAAGAGGACTAATATTACCAATGTGTCTGCAAACCATTAATCAGATGCCAGGTTAAAACAGTAAATAGTGATAAATGATTTTTCCCTTACTTTCCTGAGATGCCCTTGGCGTATTTATTTGTGCGCGCTGATGGAACTATATTAGTGCAAGTTGTTACTATGGGCCACACTTTAATAATACTGTAATTACATTTCTCGAAAGGGAAAACTAGCAGCATGAATATATGAAATATATATGCAGAATTATTAAGCATAGCAAGTGATGGTTACGGAATGTGGATTGTGCACAGTACCTATATACTATAGTGATCAGGACAAGAATTACCCAATATGCGCCGGCCTGCAAAAATGGTAGAACAAAATTAAAAACAATATTTAATTCTCATCCACAGACTAATTTCCAAAAATGAAAGCTAGGTACACCCTCCAATAGGGCTCGGTGAGGATGTAGAAGTTGAGGAGGAACATCACACAGCAAGATATATTCTTAGCTTACTAAGACTGGAGCAACAAGTTCAAATGAATGTTGACCAAAGAGGCATTAATAGAACAGACAAGTGAAGTTGTGAAAGACTGAGGAGATTACAGGATCACCATTTTTGGCTAATCTACTTATTGTGCATTCGATTCATAGACAGCCTCTCCAGATAGAAGAGTCAAAATACAGAATTACGGAATCTAATCAGATCTTTTTATAACTGCAATATGAATTCCAGACCACGGAAATACATTTTTCTTCAAGATAAAGACAAACATTACATTAGCTTTCTAAATGAGGTTTTTCACTGATTCACTACATTTTAGTGCATTCTGCACTTGGATTGCTAAATATCCCCACTGCTCCATAGTTTCTAGTTTCTCTTCACTTTGAAAATACTTTCAGCCAAAGTTATTTGTCACAGAGTGATCAGCACTATCTGAAGGAGGACTAAAGTCAAGTTAATCAAAGGTATCCAGAAAGAAACAAAGGCTTAGATTACTCAGTTAAAGAGCAAGGAGGAAATTGTGCAACTGTGATTCAGCCACTGTATGACAACAAGGCATATAAAGGAAGGCACCTGGTGATGGTTTATTAAACTAGACCCCAAATAAGGCAGGCTGACAGCTGGTGGGCAGTGTTTGAAATGACGGTCGTTTCAAGTTTGATTAGATATTTCTAATAACTTTAGATTTTTCACATTCTGCACAATATTCCTTTTCTATAATATTATACCAGTTTATGAAATTTCATTCTGACAGGCTAGGAAGATGGTGGAGGAATAGGGTTCTTACGCCAGAGCTTGTTCACTCCACCCGTTTCTTCTCCTATTTTCAGATTTTCTTTTCTTTTCCTTCTTTCTTTTCTTTTCTTAGCTCTTAGCTCCATTCCTCAGACAGCATCAATGGCTGAGTTGAGCCAACACGAACTCTGGGGACTCCCAGCCTCCTCGAGGAAGCCCAGCGTGGACTCTTGCTCTCGAGGCAAAGCCCAATGTGGACTCCCAACCTGAAGGAAGCACAGCCTGGACTCCCAGCCTTGAGGTGAAACCCAGCGGAGACTTCCTGCTTTAGAACTTTTGACTGTAATGCTGAACTTCACCCTTTGTTTTGATTTATACCTAAGATTTTGTACCTAGGCACCTTTATACCTCACTTTATGAGGATTGCAATGCTGATCCTTGAACTTTATTTCTTCATTTTCCTAATTTATATCTCAGATCTTGTACCTAGGTATCTTCATACCTAAGATGGCACTGGAAATGACGATATTGTACAATTTTTGCTGTACTCATGTATCCCTGTAAGTCTAATTCTAATTCATATTGAAAAAGATATGCATATTTCTTCCAATAAAGTTGTCAACACCAATACTCTTAACATCTTTCTAACATAAGGTATTTAATACTGATCCTTGCAAGATCCAGACAAGAAACTTTCAGGACAATAAAGACTGGAAATGCAATGTGCAAAATCCCCATTCCACATTTAATATTTAAGCCCAACAAGGTCAATGTTGACTTGGATTTGTGGTCTACCTTTGAACTGTTTCACATGCCCTCACTCATATTTCAACCAGTAAGATCTGCTGCAAGGAGCTGTCTCACATTTGTGTGAATACCAGTCAATCATAGATAAATTGTATATATTAAAGACATCACTCCCTACTGAACTTCAGAAAGCAATCACCTCTACAGTTATTATCTATTCAGAAATTCTTCCTTCCAGTAAAGATTTTGACTCCTGTAACTTTGGCAACATTTGCCCAAATAAAAGTTCCATTAACATTAAGTCTACACCGCAGAAATACACCATCTGGTCCAAAGGCTTATCTTGATATTTATGCTCCATAGGAGCTTCTTCCAATCTCTTTTCATCTGGCCCTATTAGCACATCCTCACATTGCTCTCTCCGAGATGTATTTGTCCAGTTTCCCATGAAATGCATCTATCCTCAGCTTCTTGTGGCAATGCGTTTCAAATTTTGAGTACCTCCTTGATAAAAGGTTCTCTCCTGAATTCACGATTGGAATTAGTAATGGTCTTATGGTTACTACCTACTGGTTTGGACTCACCCTGTAAATGGAACCTTTTTTTAAGATCTGTCCAATCAAACCCTTTCAAGCTTTAAAGAACTCACCTAGCTCATTTAGGGCCCAAGAATTCCATTTAGGGCGGCACGGTGGCTCAGTGGTTAGTACTGCTGCCTCACAGCACGAGGGATCCAGGTTCGATTCCACCCTTGGGTGAATGTCTGTGTGGAATTTGCATATTCTCCCCGTATCTGCATGGATTTCCTCCCGGTACTCCGGCTTCTTTCACAGTCCAAGCATGCGCAGGTTAGGTGGATTGGCCATGCTAAATTGCCCCATAGTGTCCAGGGATGCCCAGGCTAGGATGGTTTAGCAATGGGTTACAGGGACAGAGTAGGGAGGGGCGTCAGGGTGGCGTGCTCTTCGGATGGTTGCTGTGGACTGCTGTATATTTCTATTCTATGTTTCTAAGACAACTGAATGAAGCCAGCAGTTGGATTGACAACTTGATACTTTTACGTCAACAAAAGTCTAAGGGATTTCAATTCCAAGACAGCTCTGACAATTTCAAATGATTTAATATCATACCAGTCCACTAGAAATAAATCAATCTATAGTCTCTATCAGTCTTAATAGTATTTGATACAATAATAGCATAGCTTTGTATAGCACATCAGATTCTTTGGCCAAGCAACTCATTTAGGCCAATTTTTGGGCATCTTGTTTGTGGCTAAAATCACAGGCATGAGGGTTGTGAGCAATTCATCCTCACCCCACATCTAAATAATTGCAATGGGTTAGCGTCATACATCCTCTGGTAGTTTATCCAATTGGATAGTGAATTTTTGGTGGTTAATTCATGGCAGTGAGGTGGTGGGGCAACGAAGGGAGAGAGAGAGAGAGAGAGAGAGAGAAAATGCAAAAGGGGGAGAGAGAGAAAGAAAGAGAGAGGGGTGAAGACTATAATGGGTCCTGATTATGGCACGGCAGCAGCCTTCTGATGAGGAGGAAACAGTGGTCCAGTTTCCCCTTCATCTGTAAGGATGTTGCTGAAATGATTATAGCCTTTTAAATAAAATCTTTGATGGCTGAACATTAATCTTCAGCAGAAGCCTCACTGCAAATCAGCATCAGCTCGGGGACCATTTGCCATTTACAGATGTAACAGGTCCAGCACCAGACTGAGGCTTTCACCAATGATGCTTCAATAAAAATACACCCTATTCGTAATTACGCACTTTAAAGCATCAAGATGCTTGGTACGTAAATAGAACTTCAGCTGTTTTTAAAGTGGATGTGCAATCCACTTTCCAACATTTTTGCTGTTTCTTGGTCAACATTGTTTTGTTAGGATAAAAAAATGCATAAGAAATCAGACCACTACCCCTACCCCTACCTCTCACTCACCAACTCTGAAAAGCGGTTCCACGTCATTATTTTTAAGATTGCTTTGAGGAATATGCTAGAGGCGTCCTAGGGTCAATATACAGGAGGTTGCGTTCTTGCGCAAATCGGCATTATAGAAAAATTGCATTTTAGAAACTGCACTTAAAGTTTTGGCAACGTAATCATGTTGCAGCCAACACATATCATAAAACTTTGCACTTCAGAAACAGTGTCCCAATTCATTAATCACATTACAGCAAATTCATGTTAATGAAATGCATGTTATAGCATAACGACCTATAGTTGGAAACAAGAGCAGTATTTTTTCTGAGATAATTAATTGGATGTGAGCATCACTGACAAGATCAGCATCTATTGTCAATTCCTAAATTGCCCTCTAGTAGTTGGTGGTGAGTTGCCTTCTTGAACTGCTACAATCCTGATGATATAGGCACCCCTAGAGTTCTGTTAACGAGGTGGTTCCAAGATTTTGAACACAATGCAGGGGAATGGCAATGTTGTTTCCAAGTCAGGATAAATGTGAACTTTGGAAGGGAACTAGCAAGTGGTGATATTTCCATGCATCTCCTGCTCTTGCCCTTCAAGTTGGTAGATATCTGGGAGGTGGTTACTGAAACAACCTTTATTATAGAGTCATAAAGCTTGGAAACAGACCTTTTAGTCTAACTGGTCCACGCCGACTGTGTTCTCAAAGTAAATTATCCCCACCTGGCTGCATTTCGCCCATATCCCTCCAAATATTTCCTGTTCATGAACTTCTCCAAATGTATTTTAAATGTTGTACCTGTATCCACCACTTTCTCTGGCAGTTCATTCCACCATGAACCACTTTCCGTGTAAAAAAAAGTTGCCCCTCATGTCATAGACTCAGAGTCATGAAGATGTACAGCATGGAAACAGACCCTTCGGTCCAACAAGTCCATGCCGACCAGATATCCTTAATAAATCTAGACTCATTTGCCAGCACTTGGCTCCTACCCGTATACCCACCCAGATGCCTTTTACATGTTGTAAAAGTACCAGCCTCCACCACTCCCTCTGGCAGCTCATTCCATAAATGCAATACCCTTGGCATGAAAACGTTGCCCCTTAGGTCCCGTTTAAATTTTTCCCCTTTCACCTTTAACCTGTGCGCTCTAGTTTTGATCACCCCATGCTAAGGAAAATTCCCTTGTCATTCACCTTATTTATTAACCACATGACTTTATAAACCTCAAAAAGGTCACGCTTTCAAGGTGAGAGGTGAAAAGTTTAAGGGGGATACACGCAGCAAGTACTTTACACAGAGGGTGGTGGGTGTCTGGGACGCGTTGCCTGCAGGGGTGGTAGAGGCAGGCACGGTAGATTCAGTTATGATGCGTCTGGACAGATGCATGAGTAGGTGGGGAGCAAAGGGATACAGATGCTCAGGAATTGGGCGACAGGTTTAGACAGTAGATTTGGATCGGCTCAGGCTTGGAGGGCTGAAGAGCCTGTTCCTGGGCTGTAAACTTTCTTTGTTTCTTTCACTCCTCAACTTCCTTCACTTTAGTGAAAAAACCCTACTCTTTAAAGTCTATTTTTATATCTCAAATACTCCTTTCCCAGCAACATGTTTGATCTTCATCTGTAAAACATCTTGAGGTGCTGCAAATTGATGCAGCCATGATACACAAGTGCTCAAGCAAGTGAAAGTTTGAGATGGTCAAAGGGATGTTAATCAAAAGTTTTCATTTGTCCTGAAAACCAAGTTGATTATTTTTGGAGCGATGTTCATCCAAGTAAAATGAGAGCATTATATTCATGACTGGCACCTAGTCAGCATTGGATTGGCTTTTAGGGTCTCATTTGATGAGTTACTCACTGCACAAAATCCAATATCTGATCAAATATTGAAACTACAGTATTTATGCAGCTGATCCAGTTCAGTTCCTGGTCAATGGTAACTCCTCCTCTACCAGCTCTCCTCACAGATTGTTGATGGTCAGGTATTTCAGGGTGGTTATTCTAACTAGGCTTATTCTTGTTGCAGGTGAGCATTTCCTGGTACTCATGGAGTGTATTGCTCATGCCAAACACCTCAGCTCAATCTTGAACATTGACTAGTTATACTGCTCCTAGACATGGACTGCTTCAGCATATGAAGAGTCGTGAATGGTACTGAACACTCTGCCATCCTCAGTGAGCAACCTGCTTCTGATTTTAAGATGGACGGAAAGTAATTGAGGAGCAATGGTATCCCATGGTAGATTGTTTGGACCTAGAACCCTGCCATGAACCATGCAGAGATGCCCCTGGGTTGAGATGAACACCTTCCAGTAGTGACTGAGGCTCACTTCTATTTTGTTGCTCAGCACTACCACCACTTGAAGATTTGGAATAGAATCCACTAGCTCACAACCTAGCAACCACGAGGTGTTGTAGGCATTAGAACTAGAAGTGTATTGAACCTGAATTTATAATTGCATGGACAAACATATCCCTCACACTACTATTACCACCAATTAAACCTGGGAACAAATCCTTTTTAAATAACAAGGAGCAGTGCCAGACAGTAATAAACATGATGTGTCCACCTGGTGAAGTTACATGCATGCCAAACCAGAAGCAGCAGAATGTGACTGACAGTGATCCACAATCAATAGATCAGTTTAAAGGGCTTTAGCCCTGTTGCATCGAGTTACGAATGGAGGTGGGCAGTTAAACAAACTAATCAGCGGAGGAGTCTCCACAAGTATTTCCATCCTCAATAATGGGGAGCCGAGTATATCAGCACAAAGAACAAGATTGACATATTTGCAACAACCTTCAGCCAGAAGTGCCAAATGAATGGTCCATCTAGAGATCCCCAGCATCACAGATTCCAGTTGTCAGGCAAATGGATTTCATTCCACATGATGTCAAGAAATGGCTGACATCAGTGGGTGTAGAAAAAGACCATGAGATTCCACTATGGTATTAAAGACTTGCACTTGCTCTGGTACAGCAACAATGTGAAAATATCCAATCCTGTTCACAAAAAGCAGGACAAAAAGCAGAAACCTGGTCATGTATTGCCCCAGTCATCATGCGGTTAATCACACTTAGTCAACAATAACCTGCTCATGGATGCTCAGTTTGGGTTCTATCAGGGCCATTTGACTCTAGATTTGTCCAAGCACAGACAAAAGAGCTGGACTTAAGAGATGAGATGAGAAAGTGCCCTGAGACATCAAAACAGCATTTGAAAATGTTATGAAGGAACCTGACCAAACTTTTATCAGTTAGAAACTAAGAAGTATCTCAACTGGTTGGAATCATACATAGAACAAGAAAGATCATTGGAGGGCAACCATTTCAGCTTCAGGGACATCAATATCAGAGTTCCTCAGATTAGTGTTCACCTACAGCAATGACCTTCCCTCCATCCTAAGCTAAGAGGTGGGTATGTTCTCTAATGATTGCACAATGTTCAGTATAATTCTTCAGTGTGATACTGAATCAGTCAGTGCTCACAGGCAACAAAACTTGCACATCATTCAGGCTTAGGCTAGTATGTGGCAAGTTGTATGCATGCCATGCAAGTGTCATACAATGACTGTCACCAACAAGAGAGAAACCAACCATCTCCCCTTGACATCGAACAGAATCAACATCGTCTAGTCCACCAATGTCAACTTCCTGATGTTTACCAGCAACCAGAAAATGAACTAAACTAGCCATACGCATATATAATATAGTAGCTATAAGAGAAGATCAGAGGTGAGCATTTTTGAAGCAAGTAACTCAATTTCTGACTCTGTAAATTCTGTCCACTATCCACAAGGCACAAGATAGGAATGTGATGGAACATGGCCTGCTTGCCCGAGTGTGACAGCAAACTACTGAGAAATTCCACACCATTCTGGACAAAGCAGGTTGCTTGATCATTACCCCAAACACCACATTAAACATTGTAGTGTACAATGGTAGTGTATCGGATCCACAGAACATACTGCAGTACCTTGCCAAGGTTCCTTTGTCAGTACATTACATTGATGAGATTTTCATTACCTAGCAGAATACGTATATGAGAACCCATGCAACTTCCTCCCAAGTCACACAACATGCTGACTTAAAACAACAATTCTTTCCTTGTAATTGGGTAAAAATCAGGAAATCCCTCTCTGAACTGCAATAAGGATGTACATCACATGGACAATTGTGGTTTAGGAAGGTGGCTCTCTTCACTACCTTCTCAATGACAATTAAAGATGGGCCTTACTAAAGACAGTCTCATTTCATGAATGAATAAAACTGCCCTTCCCTTGTATTAGCCAAGATTCCTAGACAGTTGTGTATTTTCTTCCTATTTGCCACTGGTTTCAAGTTTTTAGTTAATGCATTAGATGTTAGTAGCTGCAAAGTTCGCCAGTATATTCAGATCACTTTTAGCACAGAATTTGCAGGAGAAAAACACTCAGAAGGTCACACTTACTTTGCCTGCCCCAATAGTGATGTCTTCGGTTTTACACTGATCTAATTAAAATTTAAATTGAATTCAGAATGTATTTTCTGTCTATTTGGCGGTTCACTGCAAACATTTAGAGTAGACAGTGAGTAAAACTGACTTGGCAAATGCCTTGTGCCTTGTCTCATAATACAACAGAAGACATGTCCTTAAAGCTACCAACTTATGTATAGATCTAACCAGCTTGAAAAATAGCTAGATAGATTACTTGATGTCAACATTACTCTAAAACAGGTTTCTATACACACAAAACCTGGAATGATTGGAATGAGACATCTGAGGGTTACACTCTCAAATCTCTGCAGACCTGTAAATGAGTTGAGCTGAAGGATCAGTTTGTAAAAACCTTGCTGGAAGATTAACTATTGCTGGGGTTGAGTAGAATGTCAAAACCAGTCACACATTGCAGTGATTTCACATTGACATTTGACAGAATGGTTATTTCAAGTTCTTCATGAAATTCAAAAGGAAGCTGGCATTGGTGTTGTTTCTTTTTAAAGCTACAAAGGAAATTCACCATATGTTAGCAATGTCAGGACTTGATTTGCTCAAAGTATCTGTTGCCATTACACAATGTGTACCAATAAATTATCTTTCACTTTAGGAGTATAAAACAGAAACTCCAATCTTCACTTCTATCACAGCCCAGCAACAAAAGAGCAGCAGCACTGACCTTGTTGAAGTCCTCAGACGTTGCTCTCATTTCCTTCCAAGTCTTATTTAACAGCTGGATGCAGATGCAGAAAAACTCCTCAAATGATCGGTCATGGGTAAAAAACATGGGGTGAAATTCATTGCAGGTGTCACTGGCTGTAGAGTCATGCGAGAATTGGATGTTGAGCAAAAATGGTGGGAAATGAGGAATAGGTGAAAGACAGAAGTGGGGGGGGGCAAGTGGAAAAGAGGGAAGAGGATTGAAGGAATGTGTGATAAAAGGGGGGTTGAAAGGAAGCAATGGGGGGGGATTGGAAAGAAGCGTGGGCAAAGGAAGGAAGTAGAAAATATAACATTTTTACATATTTCAAACACTACATAATGAGTAACAGTACACATATTCTTATATATTACAGCTTCAACTAAACATATAGGCCTTGATTTTCACAGAGTTATGGAGATTGCAAAAACTGAAAAACGTGATGGGCAGAACAATATCCAGACATCCCACCCCCATTTCTGACATGTCTCAGTAGGGGAGGAGGACACACAAGGGGAATCCAAACTTAGCAGGGTCACTTGAACACTTTACTGAGTTCAAACATAAAATATAATCTGCCAAAACAAGAGCCTTATCCCACAGTGCAGGAGTTAAGAATGCTTGGACCAGACAGAATTGTTCGGGGAAGGCAGATTTGGTCTGGAGAACATTCTAGTTTTCTAAAACAAACTATTCCATAAAAACTAAAAAAAAGACATGCTTGTGCCTGACAGTTGAAACAACTCTGATCTAGCAATTTCAAAGGTTATTTGTTGACCTAATCCTACATGCAATCATTGAGGCATTACTAGTGTTTGACTGCTTTCCAGAACTATCGTTATCCTGATTGGCAGGGCATTAAACTCTTGACTTAATTGGTTGTGAACTCAAAAGAGGTTATTAAAGGATTTGCTGTCTTTCATGTGGCGTTATGAGTACGAACATTTGATACTATATGGGTTAAGTACTTGAGGGGATTCAAATGCATTGAATGGGTTTTCACAAATGAGATTTTTGTCTATATAGCTACAGATAGTTAGAACATTTCTTAGTTTAACTCAGCATAGAACAAAGGTGAATTGATGACAGACACTGGATGAATTGGCATAGGGTTATAAGATGGTGGGGCATAGAGCTATAAGGGATTGTGGAAGTGTATGGAAGGGACATGGACCTGGGGTTAAATAGAGCCACCTTTGAAATATTAGCTGCCAGATCGAGAGGGCCTAATGTTTAAGAAGAAACTGAGGCAAGTCGATAAGATAGTCCATCGTTTGGAATGCCTGTGCCCACCTCAGATTTGTGCCTGGGGGTAGCAGGCCCAGGCTGGAGTCGGCATTGGATCTGATGGGGCACTCTGCTTCTGAGGCAGGTCAGGCTAGCTGACTCAGCCAACATAAAAGTGAAAATCCAGCTTATACAGTCCAGTGCGGACTGATAAAACAACAAAACTCAAGGTTAACAAAAGGCTATTTGGCCCATTGGAAATCATCCTTTCATATATAGATTTTTACTCAATAATTGCAACTTACTGATCTATGGTCCCATCCAGTCTGTGAGGGTGAATTCTTTCATATTACTTGTAACAGTCACTGAGCTCTGGAACATCTTTCTAACGATAGTTTCACAATTACACAAAAATTTGCTCTTGATTCTACCCAGGGTCAATGACTTATAGCGGCTGAACAAGTCAGTCTATTTTTAGATATTTGCCAGCATGTTTCAATAAATTCAGTTTTTCTTGGAAGTCATAAATGAGTAATTGTGATAATATCTTCGCTGCAATATGGATTATGAACATTCAGATCAAACTCACTCACCCCTCCCTGGCCCTGGAAGTGACTGTCATTAGTATTATAGATTCCCTGCAATATGTAGAAAGAGCTAGAAATAACTTGATCTTAACCCTGCACATCTAATGACCATCAATAAGGAATTCATTCATCCGACAAACACTAAAATGCTCCATGAATTACACATTTTATAAGGAGAAGAAATAATAAGATTTATTTATTTAATATGAAATGATTCCTCAGTTCAGTTGGTAAAGAAGTAACTTGTAACCTGTATTTATTAAACCACTTTGACATTATTAGGATGTCTAAAGGACATGACAGGCAATGAAGCATCTTTGAAGATTATTAAGCATTATAATGTAGGAAATACAACAGCCAATTTGTGCACAGCATTAACACACAAACAGCAATAAGATATATGATCAGATTATGTCTTAATAGTTTTAGTTGAGAGATAAACAATTTCTTGCATTTAAGTTATTTTCAGGACTACAACATCTGATCAATTGCTTATTTAAAGTTAGGTTTATAAGAAAATAAAATTGGGTTAAATAAATATAATGACAAGCATTTCAAAGGTTTTGGTAAATCTGTGTAACTACACGTGTGGTCAGTCATGGCTACGTGGTACCATTTTACGAGAGTTAGAAAGTTATGGGTTCACATTCCACTCTCAAAACTTCCGGACATCATCTAGGATAATGCCTCAGTGTAAAATTTGAGGGAACACTACACTAACGGCAAGGGTGCAAAATTTGCACTTGGTGGCAGATTTCAATATCCACCACCAAGAGTGGCTTGGCAGCAGCACTCCTGGTCCATTCGGTTGGGTCCTAAAGGACATTGCTGTGAGACTGGGTCAGCAGCAGGTGGCGATAGACCCACCAAGAAGGAAAAGCATACCTGACCTCATCCTTACCAATCTGCCAGCTGCAGATGTATCGGTCCGTGACAATATCTGTAAGAGTGACCACTGCACAGTCTTTGTGGAGACAAAGTCCCACCATCACATTGAGAATGCCACTATCACTGTGCTAAATGGGACACACTTCAAAAAGATCTAGTGACTCAAGACTGGGCACCTATGAGATGTTACCATCATTGAATTTCCCACTATCAACATCCTTGGGGTTACAGTGACCAGAAACTCAACTGGACTCCCTACATAAGTACACAGCGACTACAAGAGCAGGTCAGAGGCTAGCAATATTGCAGCAAATAACACACCTCCTGATTTCCCAAAGCCAGGCCACCATCCACAAGGCACAAGTCAGGAGAGTGTTGGAATACTCCCCACGTGCTTGATATGTGCAGCTCCAACAACATTCAAGAAGTTTAACATCATCCAGGACAAAGCAGCCCATTTGACTAAAATCACATCCACAAGCATTCATTCCCTCTATCACCGATGCTCAGTCACAGCAGTGTGTACTTATCTATAAGATGCACTGCAGAATTCACCGAAGATCTTGAAATGGCATCTTTCAAACCATTGATCACTTCCATCGAGAAGGACAAGAACAGCAGATACATGGGAACACTACCACCTGCAAGTTCCCTCCAAGTCACTCGCCATCCTAACTTGAAAATATATTGCTGTTCCTTTACTGTTGCTGGGTCAAAATCCTGGAATTCCCTCCCTAAGGGCATTGTGTGTCAACCTACAACATATGGACGGCAGCAGTTCAAGAAAGCAGTTCACCACCACCTTCTCAAGAACAATTAGGGATGGGCAATGCTGGCCAACCAGCAATACTCACATCCCAAAAGTGAATTAAATGGGTGAAACAATAAAAAAAAGAGGCTCTGCCTCTCCTCACAGAAGACCGTAAACTGCCACATGACACTACTAGAAGAAAATGCAGTAGTGTTATCTTAGCATCCCATAAACATGTCTTTCTCAAAAAAACATCATAAACTTGAAATTATCAGGCCATTATCTCATTGCCTTTTGTGAGAGTTTGCTATGCTGATTCTGTCCTATATTATGACAGTAACCTTGCTTAAGAGGCATTTCATTGGCCATAAAGCATTTGGGCTTGCCCTGGTGACATAAAAAAAGTAAAATAGAAAGGTTCTAACCTTTCTAACTACTTATGGGACATTGGTTGCCAACTTTACCTTATGTAATCAATGCAATTCACAAGTAATTGATTGATTAGTTTGAGATGTGTTAATGTGCTTGAAAAGTAAATTTTAAATGCCCAAAACTAGGCAACATTTGTCACTTGTCTCCTCCCTTTGTTTTCAGGAGAAACAGCGATTATTTTAATACAAATATGTTGAAAAACGAATTAGGAGCAGGAATATACAGCCAGCCCCTCAAGTCTACTGTGTTTTCTGTCAAAATCAACCACCTCATGAAGGAGCGATGCTCCGAAAGCTAGTGCTTCCAATTAAACCTGTTGAACTATAACCTGGTGTTGTGTAATTTTTAACTTTGTACACCCCAGTCCAACACCGGCATCTCCAAATCATGTCAAAATCATGGCTGGTTCTGATCGAAGAACTTCATTTCCCAGTCTACACTTCTATCCTTTGACATGCTTATTCATGAAGAATCTATCAAACCCTGCCTTAAATATACTCAATGAGCCTGACTACATCGCACTCTGGGGAAGAGAGTTCTAAAGACTCTCAACCCTCAGAGAAAATAATGATCTTCGTCTCAGTCATAAATTGGAGGCCTCTTTTGAAAAACTGTGCATTCAAGTTCTGTAGTCTCCTTCTCAAGGGGAAATATCTATTCAGCAACTAACATGTCAAATTCCTTCAGGACCTTAAATATTTCAATTTGATCCTTGTTCATTCTTCTGAACTACGATGGATATTGGCCCAACCTTCCTTCAAAAGATAACTTCACTTACGTACTTGCACACTGACCTTTTGTGATTCATTTACCAAAGTATCTAGATCCCTCTAAAGCACAGAGTTCTGTAATCTTTCTCTGTTCAAATAATATGATGCCCTTTTCTACTTAGTGCTGCAGTGAAACAGTTCATATTTTCCTACATTATATTCCATCAACCAAAGTTTTGCCCATTTACCTAACCATCCTCATGTCTCTTCACAACTTATTCTCCTATTGATCCTTGTGTCATCAACAAAGTTAGCAACCACTCATTTGGTCCACTCAGCCATTTCATTGAGATAGATTGCAAACAGTTGTGGTTCCAACACTAATCTCTGTGGCACTCCACTCATTACACCTTACCAACCTAATAATGATCAATTTATATCTATTCTGCTTACTGTTAGTTAATCAATCCTTTTTTCATGCTACATCCTACATCATGAAGTCTCCTTTTGATTTGGCACTTTGTCAAATGCTCTCTGACAATTCAAGTCCACAACATTTATGGGTTTCACTTTAACTATGTTGTCTG
This sequence comes from Chiloscyllium plagiosum, assembly GCF_037043375.1. Taxonomy (NCBI): domain Eukaryota; kingdom Metazoa; phylum Chordata; class Chondrichthyes; order Orectolobiformes; family Hemiscylliidae; genus Chiloscyllium; species Chiloscyllium plagiosum. The sequence goes on along the minus strand of NW_028270172.1, from coordinate 33,731,257 downwards.
TTACTTTCAGAAAACTCCCAACAATTTATTCAATCATGATTTCCTTTTCACAGAACTGTGCTGATTCTAGCTGACTGTATTGAAATTAAGTAAGCGTCCAGCTCTAACATCTTCCCTATGACAGATGTGTGGTTAACTGCACTGTAGCTTCTGGTCTTCCTCCTATCTTGAATAGAGGAGGTACATTTGGTATTTTCCAACCTGCTGAGGCCTTTCCTGAATCTAAAGAAATACGGGAATTTACAATCAGTAATCATCTACTTCTTTTATGACCTCGGATCATATCTAACAGCATCCAGTTCCAATAATTCTTCACTCTATTTTTTTGGTAAGTGCTTTAAGTTTCTTTGTATTTTTGACCCATTGACTGACGATTATTTCTGGGATGTTACTTGTTTCTCCACACTGTAATCTAATCTAATCTAATCTAATCTTCTGAAGTGAAGGCATACGCAGAACATCTGTTTAATTTGTCTCTCCTTTCCTTATTTTCTGTTATCAATTCTTGACAATCTTAACAATACCAATACATGATTTAGTTATTCTTACTCTTTTAAAGTGCCTGCAGAAATTCTTACTGTTTGATTTTATATTTCAAAACGTTTTCTCTCATAAGTTAATTGTTCCCTTATTTTCTTTTAGTCATTCTTTTTTTCTATTCTGTCCCATCCTATGACTTGCCAGTGATCTTTCTGGATTTTTATGCCTTTTACTTCCATTTGGTATCATCTTTAACTTACTCAGTTAGCTACAAATCATGTGTACTTCCTCTATAGTCTTTCTTTCTAACTGGAATGCATACTCGCTGGATGTTACAAAATATCACCTTAAATGCCTGCCACTCCATTTCCACTGATTTATTCCCTAACCAAGATTTCCAGTTCATTTTAGCCAGCTGTGTTTTTATAGCCTCATTGTTACCTTTATTTAAGCTATAACACCAGTTTTGATCCATCATTAGTCCAAGGCCTACTCTTAACCCTATCAAATAGAAAGCAAAATTCAATCGGATTATGATCATTGCTACCTTGCAGCACCTTTACTATGAGGTCATTAAACTAATCAATTTGTATTGCATTAATGAGCTTTAAATCAATACAATGCAGCCTTATCTAGAGAATCAGTAATGAAATCCCGATGTCCTTAAATCTCTTTAAGGTCTGTATCATACAAAAGATAAAATTAAGAATAGGGAACGCTCCCTAACCCAAATATTGCCTTGTACATTGTGATCTATTATTGGAAAAGACTTTTCCAGATGATATCTTGTTGTGCTGAAGGCAAATGTGAAGAACAAAATCTTGACAAAGTCAGCCTTTGTTTTCAAAGTGATGCCGTTGTAGTGAGATTTCAATTTGTTTACCATGAACTCTATCATCCATCAAGAACAAAGACAGCCTAATTTCACTGTTATAGAATCAATTCATAACATAAAATGAACTGTTTCTGAAAGACTTTTGCAATGGGGCATACAGCTGAAAGCCACTCATCACAATCTTGTCAAAGAAATAATTAAGCAGTGCTCTCAATGCAGAAAAACCATTCAAGGCATAGGTTTTTTTTTGCTATACTTTAAAATTTTGTTTTAAATCAAATTTGTTTAGAATTTCAAACTTGATTCAAATATCCTGCAGTGACTTGTTATACAAAGCCAATTTTAACCTTGCTCACCAAGGTGAATCCTGGTAGGCAAACAGCTAAAACAGCCTGGGTAATCTACCCACACCAGTCCCACTATCATCCTGTTGGTGCTGACCTTTATTTGTTTGCCTTTTGTGGACTATTGCCAGGCACAAATTAGTCAACAGAACATTCGTGACTACACTATAAAATGAATATATTAATTGTACATCACCTATGACTTATCGGAACAATGAGGAGAGATTATGTAAGTAAACTTCTTAAATTTTTTTATTAAACTCATTCAAGAAAGGCACCAGGACAATGGATTTTGAATTAGAAAGAGTCACACTATAGCAGTAAAGTATTTTCTTTAATGCTGGGACTGGATAGAGAAAGCTGCCTCTTCCACACCTGGAGGGAGTACATGATGCTGGAACTAGATCATAAAAGATTGGAAAATGGGTTTCATTTTTCAACAGAGCCATCTTTAACCCTGATAAGGACAAGGTTTAGCAAAAATAAATCAATTTTTCTTTTCAATTTAAAATGATTATCTTTGCTCCTTTTGCATTTCTACCATTGATGCAGAAACATTTTTAAAAAATGATAGATTCGATGAATAAATCAGGATACATACTTAGATTATACAAGAAACTAATGAGAAAAAGCATCTTGAGGGCCGAATTTGTTTTCTTCTCTCTTTTTCTCAATCTTATCACCAACACATACCATAGCCTGGATTATTCCAGTTGATGGCACTCCCTCTGTGTTCCCTTTATTCTGGAGAAGTGCCTGAATTCCTTCTAACAAATGGAGATTAGGTACTTATTGTGTAATTTATGGTTCGATTAATTGAAGCTCTAAGCCAAATCTTCAACAGAAAATTAGGCAAATTATCAAAATGTAGCAACAGGATGAAGACAAGGTTTTCTTGAACAGTATGGAATGGAACCGATGAGGGAGCAAGCTATCCTAGATCTGGTCCTACATAATGAATAATTAATGATCTGAGTTAGGAATCCTCTTGGAAGGAACGATCACAATATGGTTGAATTTAGAATATAGATGGAAAGTGTAATGATAAAATTCAATACCAGGGTGCTGTGCTAAAACAAAGGACACTAAATAGGATGAGGAAACAGTTGGCTGAAGTAGACTGGAAGCAAAGACTTTATGGTGGGACAGTTGAGGAACAATGGATGACTCGCAAAGCAATTTTTCAAAGTGCTCAGCCAAAGTATATGCCAGTGAAAAGGAAGGACTGTAGGAAAAGGGGTTAATCTGCCATGCACGTCTCAGGAAATAAAGGAGACTATCAAATTGAAAGAGAAGGCATACAAAGTGGCAAAAACCAGTGGGAAACTGGAAGATTGGGAAAACTTTAAAAGTCAATAGAAAGCTATAAAGAAAAGTAAAATAGATTATGAGAGTAGCTCAGAATATAAAGGTAGATAACAAAAGTTTCTATAAATATATTTTAAAAATGGTTCAAGTAAACATTAGTCCTTTACAGATGAGGAGGAGGATTTGGTAATCGGATATAAGGAAATGGCTGAGACATTGAACAGGATTTTGTGCCGGTCTTCACAATGGAGGACACTAATAATATGCCAGTAATTGACAAAGAGACGAAGGTAGGTGAGGACCTGCAAACAATCATTTTCACGAAAGAGGTAGTGTTGGGCAAGCTAATGGAGCTAAAGATAGATAAGTCTCCTGGCCCTGATGGAATGCATCCCAGGGTACTAAAAGAGATGATGGGACAAATAGCAAATGCACTTAAGGTAGTTTTCCAAAATTTGGTGGACCCTGGTGGACCAGTAGATTGGAAAAGAGCAAATGTGACGGCACTGTTTTAAAAAAAGGAGGTAGATAAAAGCTGGGGAATTATAGACTGGTTAGCTAAACCTCTGTAATGGGGAAATTGATTGAATCTATTACCAAGGAAGAAATAGCAAGACATCAAGTTAGAAAGTGTCCCACTGGCAGCATGGGTTCATGAAAGGTGGGTCATGTTTAACTAATCTACTGGAGTTCTATGAAGACGTTATGAGCACACTGGATAACACGGACCCAGTAGATGTGGTGTATCTAGATTTCCAAAAAGCATTAGACAATGTGCCACACAAAAGGCTGCTGCATAAGATAACGGTGCATGGCTTTAGGGGTAAAGTACTAGCAAGGATAGAGGATTGGTTAACTAACAGGAACCAAAGAGTGGGGATAAATGAGTCTTTTCTGGTTGGCGATCAATGATTAGTAGTGTGCCTCAGGGATCAGTATTAGGGCGGCAATTATTCACAACTTACACAGATGATTTAGAGTTGGGGACCACATGTAGTGTGTCAAAGTTTGGGGATGACACTAAGATGAGTGGCAGAATAAAGTGTGCAGTGGATTGTGAAACCTTGCAGAGGGGTATAGATAGTTTAAGTGAGCGGGCAAAGGTCTGGCAGATGAGTTACAATGTTAATAAATATGAAGTCATCCATTTTGGTAAGACTAACAGTAAAAAGGATTATTATTTGAATGGTAAAAAGTTGCAGCATGCTGCTGTGCAGAGGGACCTGGGTGTCCTCGTACATGAATCACAGAGGCTTGGTCTGCAGGTGCAACAGGTAATTAAAAAGGCAAATGGAATTTTATACTTCATTGCTAAAGGAATTGAATTTAAAAGCAGGGAGGTTATGTTGCAGCTGTATAGGGTGCTGGTGAGGCCACACCTGGAGTACTGCATGCAGTTTTGGTCTCCTTCCTTGAGAAAGGATGTACAGAGGATGTAGGGGGTACAGAGGATGTTCACTAGGTTGATTCCGGAGTTGACAGGGTTGGCTTATGAGGAGAGACTGAGTAGACTGGAATTATGTTCTCTGGACTTGAGAAGAATAAGGGGGGATCTTATAGAAACACAAAATTATGAAGGGAATAGACATGATAGACGTAGAGAGGATGTTTCCACTGGCGAGTGAAACTAAGACACGAAGGCATGGCCTCAGAATTAGAGGGGATAGTTTTAGGACTGAATTGAGAAGGAACTTCTTCACCCAGAGGGTTGTGAATCTGTGGAATTCCATGCCCAGTGAAGTAGTTGAGGCTTCCTCATTGAACGTTTTTAAATCTAAGATAGATATTTTTTTGAACAGTAAAGGAATTAAGAGTTATGGTGAGAGGGTGGGTAAGTGGAGCTGAGGGCACAAAAAGATCATCCATGATCTTATTGAATGGCAGAGTGGGTCGAAGGGCCAGATGGCCTACTCGTGCTCCTATCTCTTATGTTAGGATCATAGAATTCCTACATGGTAGAAACAGACCATTTGGCCCTCCGAACAGTAACCTACCCAGACCCATTCCCCTACCCTACACTTACCCCTGTCTAATGCACCTAACATGCAGGTCCCTGAACACTATGGGCAATTTAGCATGGTCAATTCACCTAACCTGCACATCTTTGGACTATAGGAGGAAACCGGAGCACCCAGACACGGGGAGAATGTGCAAACTCTGCACAGACAGTCGCCCAAGGCTGGAAACAAACCAAGGTCCCTGGCACTGTGAGGCAGCAGTGCTAACCACTGAGTCCCCATGCTACTCCAATGTTCTTATGTTAAGGTCAAAAGATTTGGCGTTGAGTGGGTCAGATTCTAAGCTTTGGAAAATAACAGTCTAAAGAAAAGTAAAGGGATCTCAGGGCACTTTCATAAAGTCTTAATAGTTGCAAGACAAGTCAACAATGTTAAAAAAAGTGTAAACCAAAACAAAGATTCATTTCTAATGGAACAAAGTTGAAAAGCAAGGAGGTTAAATTTAGATAAAGCCTTAGATTAACCAAATTTAGAACACTAAGTATATTTATGATCATTATATTACAAAAATTATACGATGCATTCAGAAAGTTGCAAAATAAAGTGTTACAAAGTTATCAGAACTGAGGAGTTATAATAACTATTAGACAGATCAAACAGGTGAACATCTTTTCTCTTCAAAAACAAGAACTGGGATTTGAAAAACTTTAACCTTTGAAGAGGTGCTTAAAATTATTTGACAGGGTAGAGAAGATGTTTTCACTTAAGAGTCTAGGTGCAGTAAACATAAAATAGTCACTGGACTATTCAATAAAGAGTTCAAGAGAAATTTCTTTATACAGAATGTGAATAACAGTGGAGCTCACTAGTACATGGGTAGGATGAGGGAAATGGCATTGTGGCACAGAAGCTTTTGAAAGGAAATTTGAAAGGTACTTTAAGGAAAATGAATACTGAAGACAATTCAGATAAGGTCAGAAAATGAGGGGAATGTAAGCACCAACACAGACCACGTGGGCTGAATGGCCTGTTTCTATTCTGTACATTTGATTCATTTTTTTATGCAATATTACAGGCTTGCCTCCTGGACAGCAGTCAGCCAAACTGACAGACTGGTTAACAGGTAAGAGGGGATATGACTGATCCTGCAACAAGGGTCAGAACTGCATTGTGACATAGTCGAGAGTGGGGTTGTTGGAAAAGCACAGCAGGTCAGGCAGCATCAGAGGAGCAGGATAATTGACGTTTCAGGCATAAGCCCTTCATCAGGCCACTTTCTCTCACTATGTTGTGACAGATTGAACTGACAATCAGGAAAACTGGGACAAGGCTGGAGATGCTGAATGAGCATCCTGGCTCTCCATGAACCTCATGGAGTGCTAGAACAGTCATTAACGTCACAGAATGGCAGATCCCACTCTGGGTAGGCTTCTGGGAATCCCATAGACAATGACTTTAGTACCCAAGCTCATACTCTGCCTGCTTTTTGCTGGAGCTACATGCACCGCCTGACTTTTGTACCTGAAGGGTGGACAGGGAGTCAGCTTAGTCAATCCTGATACTTTAAAACTACACTTCAATCCGTATTATAGTAGGAATGAGAATAAAAATTTATGGCCTTGGACAGATAATGTGTGTTCAGCTTGGTTTGCAATCTGAGCTCAACAACCTTATAGCAAACTTCAGTTGGTGCTGCTCCATCGTGTGATATATGGTTGATGTTTACTGTTGATGAAATCTATTGCTGCTGTACATCCACTCATGCACACACTCCTAAAATATGACAAACGGCTATTTCTCATTTTGGCATACTAAGCTTCTTATGCAATGCCTCTGCACCTACAATGCACTTTTATCCATCCCTCTGGAGTCAGAAAACACTTTCAAATTACTTTTTTCAAACCTTAGTGTGAAAGGGAAAAAAGGTCTTTGCAGAGACTTGGCAAGCCTTTGACTGAAATGCAAATAAATTAGCCATGAACCCCTGATAAAAACACCTCCCAGTGCTTTTAGATATATTCCCACATTGCACCAAGCTTGTCATTTGATGAGAAAGACATGCAGGACTGCCAGTGGTTTGTTCACTTTACAGTGTTGTCTCTCTTTAGCATGGTCACCTGAATCCTCTATCACACAAATTTTGATTAATATTTTATTCCCTGGGCCTTTCCATTCACATTAGAAAATAATTAATACAGAATCTGTAATGAAAAATGAGCTATTTACCAGTTCAAATTTATTATAAAGCTTAACTATAAGATTCTTTTATTTATTCCCTCAGAACATGGAATTTGAGGAGGTTCAAAAGCCATCTTGCAGCAAGGACACATCTGTCAATTCTAATGAAGTAACCCACATTGATGTAGCTCCTTTCGTTACCACAGTGAAATACTTCACAAGAACTGATGTGCTTTGGAAGTGTAGTTGCTTTTGAAATGTAGAAACTCCTTTGGTCTTACTAAATGCAACAAGATAATGATAATCTATTGTGTTTGGTTAAGGGATAAATATTGGTCAGGATATCAGGAAGAATGCCTTTGCTTTGGTCATGGTTTAAGGGTATGAAGTTGACTGTTCAGAGAGATTTCTTCACCCAGAGAGTGGTGACCCTGGAATTCTCTGCATCATTTAACACCTTCCAACATATCTCATTGGCCCCTTAAATTGAATCAACTCATCTATACTGCTTTGTTATGCAGAGTCTGTTGGCTAGTTAGTGACTTCAGACGTGTGACAACACAAGGGCTATCCATTAAATTCCTGACAGTCTCAACTGCAGGTGACAAATTGATAATTAACTCTGTAGAACATAATGTATCTGCACCATAACAAATCCAAGAAGGCTTCTTGCCTCTGTCAATCAGCCAGATCTGATGTTCATTCTTTGGAAAATGCAGATGTGAAAACTTAAGAAGTTTCTCACAGGTAGTCATGAACTTTTGGAACTCTCATCTTAAAAAGCAAGTGTAGGTACAGTCTTGCAATAGTTTTAAGGTTAATGTGGATAGATACCAGATAAAGGTTATCTGGAGTAGGTGGGAATATGGATTTGTCGTTACAATCAGATTAGCCATAACTGGCCAGGAATGGTGGAGTAGGCTTGAAGGGTCAAAAGGTCAACATCTGCTCTGTTCAGTCCAGACAGCTGCCATGTGGCCCATCCATCTGGTTTGGCTCTCTACTAAGCCTAATTAAATATTAACTTCACTACTCTATTTTCTAAGTCGCATTTCAGTAGAGTTGTCCTAGAAGATGCTCAGCATAGTCTGGCTGCTTCTGCAGGAATCAAATGCTGAAGGAATTGCATTATGATACATACATCTCCTAGCGTTAACACTTTTTGTAAAGGCCTGGAACCTATTTTCACAATGCCTTCTCTGAAATTAGTGATGCAGGGCACTGTAGCACAAGAATGGGCCAAAGTCTCGCAATTCTTACCACACCCACCTTAACAAAAAAAACCAGAAATCAACAAAACATATAAACCTGTGGCTTGAAACATTTAAAGAAAACATTAACAGAATTGTGACAAACAAAGGCTCCTTATTTTAAGTGAAAGTATGTGTTTGTACTTAAAAATACAAGATGGAAACTTACGAAGTTCTCCCACTTTCAGGATTTCGCACAACATCTTGGTGAGCTCAATGCTACTACGGCCAAATGGGCACTCATGCTTGTCTTCTCGACTGCTATTCTCCAGTACAATCTAGGAAGAATCCCAGGAGGGGTAAGGATGTTATAGTCATTTGCTCTGCAAGCTATCAGCATAGCAGTAGAAACAGTTCAATGGCTTTATATGTAAATTGCATGCAATTTAGAAAGCAGCATTTAGGCCAGTGCTGGTTTTGATGCTGTATGCGAACATTCTCTCATTTTTCTTCACCGCACCCTATCAACAGAGTGTCATTTTCGGGATTCGTTTGCACTTGTGCACTTATCTAGCTTTCCCTTGAATGCATCTGTGCTTTTTGCTTCTTCATTATGTGGCAAGATCCACAATCTCACCATTCTCTGGATAAAGAGATTTCTTTTGAATCCTTTGTATTCATTCACAGGATGAGGGCATTACTGGCTAGGCCAGCACATATTGCCCATTCCTAATTGCTCACACGGCACTTAAAAGTCAACCACATTATTGTGGATCTGGAGTCACATGTAGGTCAGACCAGATAAGGATGGGAAAAGAGTAGAGACATTAGTGAGACGAAGAGATTAGTGAACCAGATATGTTTTTTTCTGACAATCGATAGTGGATTTGTGGCCATCATTAGATTCTTAATTCCAGATTGTTATTGAATTCAAATTCCATCAACTGCTGTGATGGGATTTGAAACCTAGAAGGTTACCTGGGTCTCTGGTTTAACAGTCCAGCGATATTACCAGGAGGCCGTCACCTCCTTTTTTTGGATTTCCTATTGGATTTACTGATAACCAACTTGTATTCACAGCTTCTAGTTTTGGGCTCCTTACAAGCAATAATATCAGTGAAAATGTAATGAGACTGACATTTCCACCATGTTACATTGCATTAGTAAGAATGGGTATGTAATATTTGATGGCAGATGAGAGAAGTTGGCACCATGACTGCTTCAGGAAAATCTTTTCAGTGTTTGTGTGCGGACATAATACATTGTGAGTAAGCTGGACGGTTGTATGTCAAAGTTCTAACTGATGGTGGCACAGAATGACATATAATGAGCCCACAGCAATCTCTTGCATTTCAAGTAAATTCTCCTGTCTTCTCCCATCACATAATTACTGTAATTAAGACATTTTACATTACTGCTCGAGGTCTCAAGATGTACTGGATAGTATCTCCAGGCCAGAGGTGCAAAAAAGATGCAAATATGAATATATCAAGAGATGACTCTTAGCTTGTCATATTGAGAATGTGTTGCAGACATCTCCAGCCCACAAACGGGATGAGGAGCAGAGAGAAGAAACAGGGTGTAACACTCAGCAATGCATGCCCACCTCCCACCTGTAAAGCCGTATTGCTGGAAACAGCATGCTGATATGTCTAGTTACAGCAAGCAAGAAAGGAAGAAATCTCTTCAAAAAAAAAACTTGACATCCGATGTTGAAAATCTTTTCAAAGGTTCATCAATCTCTCAAAGTGTCACATAGAGTTATGGTCTCAAAGCTCTGCGCAGATCATAACATCAGATTCTAACTCTATAGCTGAAGAAATATCAAACTGCTTTCATGTCATACAGATAAAACGTCGGCACAACATCAAGGGCCGAAGGGCCTGTGCGATGCTCTACTGTTCTAAGTTCTATTCCTGGCACCAAGTCTGTGGCTATTTAGAAGGGGGGGCCTTAAAATAACAATGATGTCAATGGTATTTGAGTCAAGTCTCGGAATGAAAAGTAGATGTAACCAGGTAACATAATCTACTCTCATTCTTTTTGATTTCAGCTTGGTTGGAAATATCAAATCTCACTCACAAGAAGTGACAGACACCTCCAACCCTCCCCCGCTACAGAAAAGAGAAATTACTCATAGCTATAACTGAAAGATAAAAAAGCGTACAATCGCACTCCTAGTTTCCACAAGGTCATAGAACACGACAAGTCCTCTAGTTGATGGATGTCATGAAGTGACTGCAATATTTCAATTTGAAACCACACTCCTGAACTGCTACCACCCAATGCTGTGCTTGAATTGTCCCATACACAATGCATTCCTATTCCAGGCACTGCAGTTTATGCTCTAATCAGCCACAACATGTCAGGTTCGAGAGATCCTGCAGCACAAGGCATCAAAATATATTCATGTCAACAATGAATAAATGCTATAGATCAGAACTTAAACTGCCAATTGTTCTATATAAATCAACACAAAACTACAGCAGGAAATAAATTATGAAGAGATTCCCCTTAACACATTCACTACAGAAGGCACCATTAGAATTGTCGCTCCTGGATCAGATAAACCACATTGTACAACAATCTGCCTATCATTAACTGTGTTCCCTAATTTGTTCGAGGCAATTCCACTCTACATCAATATAGCACTTAATTTTCTTCTGCTGCACAGCTTCAAATAAGAAAGAATCCAGTCACAATCAATTGTTAAGGGAAAAGTCCAACAAGTCTGATTCTGAATGCAGCCCACAACCCAAGTATTATTGATATCAGACATGGCTCAGTGGTAGCATTCTCACATCTAAGTCTGAAGATTTGACTTCAAACCCCACTTGAGATACTTGGCATATAATTCTGGCACATTTCAGTGCAGTACCAAGGCATTCTCAGAGGTCTTGAGTTACTAAAGATTAAATCTTAAACAGAGGCCCCATCTGTCTTCTCAAGCAGACATAAAAGATGCAATGGCACGGTTTCAAAGAAGAAAATAGTTCTACCAGTATCTTTGCCAATAGCTCCTGTCTCTCAATCAACATCATTAAACTAAATTAACTGGTCATTATAGCATTGTTGAATATCGGAACTTATTGTGATCTTCCTATCGTTCCACAATAGCTACAATTCAAAAATAGTTCATTGGCTATAAACCACTTTGGGATATCTTAAAAAAAACTTGCAATTATAAAGCAATTTTCACAGTCTCAGGATACCTCAAAATACTTGCATTAAATGCATTAACACTAATGATCTACCAAAGGGCAGGTCCCAGAATAATTTCGCCACACTGCCATTTGCCTTCCACTTCAATTGGTCAGAATTTCAACTTCAAGTTGTCCAACATCATTATTTTCTTATTTCCACTACGTCTAAATCCTTTTAATCTTTGTTCAATCATCACCTTCAGCAAGTTCTCATGCCTCCAAATGTGGCCAATTCAACCATTTCTTTTTCTTGATGATAGCTATTAATTATATTATCTCCTTCATTATCTAGAGAAGTTCGTTGTTGCTCTTGTATTCTCTCTGACTGACCTGCTCCATCCTTAATAGAATCACTTTTTACAAAATTCTAATTTGTGGATACTTGCTTTTTTCAAGGTTCATGTTTCAGCCCCATACACTCTCAATCACAGTCTCGATGATTCTTTTCTGAAGATCTCTACTCATTCTTACAATGAAGAATACTTTGGAGAATGTATTCCTTGTATTTGTTATATCTGATTACTCTTTGACCAGAACCATCTTCTGACAAGTTACTTTCCAGGTATTTAAAATTGTGGTATCTCTTACAGTTCTTGATTATTCATCTTCAACTCTATATTTCCAACAATTCTTTCAATTTTCATAACAGTTGCCTATTTACATTAATTTTCATTCTTTAAGTTTTCACAAATGGATAGATAGTATGAAATGGAATATGTAGATGTATGTTGTGCTAACTATAAGGGCTGGGTCATCTGCATATCTTGCTACTTCATCAACTGACTCCAGCTTTGACACCTTTTCTGTATTTCACCGAGCACTTCTTTTATCATGGTTCGTACATATATTTTAAAGAGCAAAGGTGATAAAAGATGCCTTGTTTCAACCCATGCCAGAATACATCAAAGTTAGCTTCATCATATATTGTAGCAGTCTGTAGCAGAGTTCAAGATAATATTTTATCTCTCCAATCAACTCACGTTGCCTCTAGCACTTGTCCCACTTTTATCAGTTTAGCTGGTTAAAAGATTTTGCATAATCCACAAAACAAATGTACATTACTTGAGTATTTCCTCTTGCCTCTCTCATTTAAAACTCCCACCACTGCTTCTCCTCGCTAGCCTCTCTAATTCAATCACCTTTCCTAAAGCCAATTTGACCACAGCCAAACTTAATGGCTTGCTTCAGTTTCCAGTCTGGTTGCTAGGACCTTGAACATTGTAGTCAATGTCTTTGTAGTCAAGATCATTTTATGATAGTCTTCACATTTAGTGGTTATTTACTTTCTCTCCAATGGGATCAATGTGGTTTTCAAAGTCTTTTGGCAATTCACTCATTGCCTACATCCCATCAGACAAATTATTAAGTTCTCTTGTTGCTTCCTGTCCAATTTTTAAAATATAATTTGTGCAGATATTTTTTATATCCTTCTGATTTTGCTGGCTTCAGTTCTTCTAAATGTTTCACATTTCAGAAGATCAGGGCCTTAATCATCCTAGGAAATGTCTACATGCTCTCCTTCTAGACTGGTTAGCCTGCCAAGCTGTACTTCCTCAGGAACTATAAGCAGTATATTATCACAATGACCAAATCTTCTCTATGCTTGCTTACCTCTCCTTCTCGTCAATTCCTTTACCTTCTCGTAAGGAGTCCATTCTTCCTTTTTTGACCCAGTGAGAATGAAGGAACAGCAATATATTTCCAAGTCAGGATGGTAAGTGGCTTGGAGGGGAACTTGCAGGCGGTGGTGTTCCCGTGGTTCTGCTGCTCTGGTCCTTGCAGTCATGGGTTGAGAAGTTGATGGCTAAGGAACATTTCTGAGTTGCTGCAGTGTACTTGCAGGTGGAATATGCTGATGCCAATGTGCATCAATGGTGAAGCAAATGAATCTTGGTGGAAGGGGTGGCAAACAAGTGGACTTCGTTATTCTGGAAAGTGTCACGCTTCTAAAGTTCTGTTGGAGCTGTTCCCATTCAGGCAAGTGGAGAGAATTCCAACAGAGCTCTGATCTGCAGCTTACAGATGGTGGACAGGTACTGGGAAGACAGATGGCAAGTTACTCACTGTAGAATTCCTTGCCTTAGATCTTGTCATGTAGCTACAGCATTCAAATGACTAGCCCAATTCAGGTTCTGGGATTGTAACCCTCAGGTTGTTGATGGTAGGTAATTCAGCTATGAAAATGGAATACAATGTCATGGGGAGATGGTTTGATTCTTTCTTGTTGGTTATGGTCATTATCTGGAATTCGTGAGACATAAATGTTACAGGATACTTATCCATCCAAACCCGGATGTGGACCAAGTCTTCCTGCATATGGACATGGGTTGCTTGAGAGTTTGAAGAGTTGCAAATTGTAAAATAATTAATATCGATCCCACTTCTGACCTTATAATGGAGAGAATATCATTGATGAAATAATTAAAGATGCTTGTGTCCAGGACACAGCCTGTGTAACTCTTGCACTGATATCTTGGGCCAGTGGTGACTGTCCTCTGGCACCACAGGTTGTGGTAAGTATGATTCCAACCAGCAGAATACTTCAGCCTCGTCATTTGCACTAATGTGCTGTACTCTCCCATCATTGGAGGCTGGGATATTTTTTGAATATGTTAATTCTTAAAAACTGGACAATTGGCGATAGCAAATATTGTCAATCTCCAGTTTCCCTCAGGTGGTGGAAAAACAAATGATGGGCTCAACCTCTCAGCCACTTCAAAGGGCAGATAAGAGTCAACCATGTTGCTAATGGACAGAACACCATTTAGGCCAGAATGGGTAAGGGCAAAGGACTTAAGTGAGATAGTTGGGTTTTTACAACAATCCTACAGATTCATGACATTTTGCTGATAGCACGTTTGTAATGGTGCCAATCACTCAACAATCTCCTACAGCCTTTTCTGCTGGGCAGAAGATACCGAAGCTTGAATACACGCACCGGCAGGTTCAGGAACAGCTTCTTCCTAGCCATTATTAGGCTTCTGAATGGACACCCTCTTATTTATTTCTCAGTCCCCTTCCCCCGTCACATTCCTGATGAAGGGCTTATACCCGAAATATTGATTCTCCTGCTCCTTGGATGCTGCCTGACCTGCTGTGCTTTTCCAGCGCCACACATTTTGACTGCTGAATGGACTCTCTAACTTCAAACAACGTTGATCTTGCTAAGGTTGAACTTGGCCTAGCGCACATCCTGTGTGACGCAACCTGTATGCCTATGTTTTTTTTCATCCTATGATCAGTGTGTCCTTGCTTACTATGATCTGCCTGTACTGCCCGGAAACAAAGCGTTTCACTGTACTTAGGTACATACGACAATAAATAAATCGAATCAAATTGAATCTGTGTTCAGGGAGAGAGCTGGTGATGTAAATTTATTTTTCTTCACTATTCCTTTCCTCTCTTCCTTTCCTCTCTTCTCTGTCTCACCTTTGCAATTCCCTTCTCTCCCTGTTTCTTCAGACTCCTTTCACATTTTCATTCTAGTCTTAGCTGGATCTACTGGTTTCTTCAACCCTCCCTATCCTTCCCATTTCATGCAACAGTCATTCTAATCCAAAGGGAGAGAACAGAAAGAAATGCCATGCAGAAATTGCAAGGAAAAATATGATAGTACAGATGAAGTAAAGAAGCACCCAGAAGGGCACAAACCCATCCATGGCTGTGTATGCAGAAATCTGTGATGTTGGCAATACAAGCTGAGAAAACTGTCGAACATATGGGATCCTTGGCTTTGTAAACAGTGTTAAACAAATCACTGGTTAAACCCCAGCTGAAGCACTGCGTCCAATTCTGGTACTAAACATTGATGGAGGATGTTTAGGCATTATAAAGGTCACGGGGGAGATTTACTAGAATGGTATCAGAGATGCGTGACTTCAGTTATCAGATAAAAGAGAGAAGTTGGGGTTCTTTTCCAGGCTCTCCATTTCCTCTTAAAGGACAGAAGGTTAAGGTTTGCTCTCCAGTCAGAAGATGATGACTAGGCAGACAGTGCTGGAGTCTGCAAAACAGATGTGCTGCTTTGATACTGTAGAGAGGATTGGCTTCACTAGGGAGAGCAGCAACAGCCAAATTCATTACATGGTTGGCTCTGCTGCACTAGGTAGGAGTAAAACATGGGAATATGAAAGTTATAGTGGATTCAATTGTAAGGGGAATGGACAGACCTTTCTGAGTTGCAAACAAGACTCTAAGGTGGAACATTGCCTTCCTGGTATTAGCATCAAGGATCTCTCGGAGCAGCTACAGGACATTCTGGAGAATGAGGGTGAACAGCAGTAGTTGAGGTACAAATGTGAAGGGTTTAAAATAATGATGAGGTCTTAAAAACAGAATACAGGGAGTTAGGAAGTTGAAATAATTCCATTGAGACTCGTATCCCATCGCCAAGTTTCCCTTTATTTACATGAGGAGAGTCCTTAACACTGATCCAACTCCAGAGACACTTCTCAGAGTGATATGGGGGAATTTCAGCGATGAGAAAAGGTTGGCTAGACTGGGACACAAGGTTGAGGGGTGGGGGGGGGCACGGGGGCAGGGTTTAAAAGACATGTGCGAGGCACATTTTTAACACAAAAAAGTGTTTGAATTCCTAGAACGCATTGCCAGAAGAAGTGGTAGAAGCATACACAATACCAGCATTTCAGAAACACCTGGATGAATACATGAATAGGAAGGGAATAGTGGGTTATGGATCCTATAAGTGAAGACAGTTTTAGTATAGAAAGGCAAAATACATAGGTGCAGGCTTGGAGGAATGAAGGGCCTGTTCCTATGCTGTAATGTTCTTTGTTCTTTTGAGCAGGATGTCTCATAATCCTATTCTTATCTGTCAGTCAGGGCTCCCTGATCCCTAAAGTAGTAACTTGAAAAGCAAGACTTCTAAGGTTACGATCTCAGGCTTATGACCAGTGCCATGTTCTAGTCAGAGTAGGAATAGCAGGGTCTAGCAGATGAATACATGGTTGAAGAGATGGTGCGAGTGGGAGGATTGCATTTTTCAGTGAGATTGATTCTGCAGAAGGTGGGGCCAGTATAGACTGGATGGGTTACATCTGGGCAGGATTGGGACTGATGCTGTAAGAGAATATTTGCTAGAGTAGTTGGGGATGTTTTATATAAAATGGCAAGTGTTGGGATCCGAAGAGTCAGAGGAAGATGAATTAAGGACAAGAGCAAAAGACAGCAAGGGGAAGAAAAAAAAGGGTAAAGAAATCAAGAGCCAGGATCATATAAGGACACAGTAAAAATAATGGGAAAGGGACAAATAATGTTAAAAACAAGAGCCTTAAGACTTTGTGTACTAATGTACAGAGCATTTGCCATAAAGTGGATGAATTAGTCACAAATAGTTGAAAACAAGTATGATTAGACAGAATTATGGAGACATGGCTGCAAGGTGATGAGGGATAGAACTAAATATCCAGGAGCATTCAGTATTTAGGAAGGATAGACAAAAAAAGAAAAGACTGTGTATGTGCATTACTGGTTAAAGGGAAAATGAACACAATAGTGAGGAAGGATATTAGTTCTAGTGATGTGGAATCTCAATGGGTAGAGCTGAGAAACACCAAAGGACAAAGGGGTGTTGAATGTAGACCCCATCCCTCTCAAAGCAGAGGGGTAATGTCAAGAGTAGCAATAAATAGGAAATTTCAATATGCACGTAATTAATGAACATAAGTAATTATGGGTGACTTTAATCTGCATATAGATTAGGCAAATCAAATTAGTAACAACACTATAGTGGATGAATTCCTGGAGTGTATACAGAATGGGTTTCTAGACCAATATTGAGGAGCCAACTTGAGACCAATTCATCCAAGACTGGGTATGGTGTAATGAGAAAGGGGTAGCATTTTGGCTGTGTGAGGACCTTTGAGATGACAGAGGTGCGAGTTGGCTATGATAGATTGGGGAACGTTACTGAAAGGGATGTTACTGGAAAGGCAATGGGAAACATTCAAAAAGCACATGGGTGAACTGCAACAATTGTTCATTTGTGTATGGCGGAAAAGTAAAATGGGAAAGATTGCCGAATCATGGCTTACATGGGAAATTTGGGATAGTATTAGATGCAAAAATAAGGCATACAAATTGGCAAGAAAATAAAACAGATCTAAGACATGGAAGCAGTTTAGAATTCAGCAAATGAGGACAAAAAGAATTGATTAAGAAAGAATTAATAATTGAATATTTGGAAACAGTGGCAGAATTAGACAGAATCAACGTTAATTTACGAAAGGAAAATTGTGCTTTACAAATCTACTAGAGTTCTTTGAGGATGTAACAGAGTTGATGTAGGAGGAATAGTGGAGGTGAACTTTCAGAAGGCTTTCGATAAAGTCCCACATAAAAGATTAGTGTATAAAATTAAAGCATATGGGATTGGGTCGGTATATTGAGATGAACCGAAAACTGTTTGGCAGACAGGGAAAAACAAGAGTAGGAATGAATAGGTCTTTTTCTAAATGGCAGGTAGTGACTTGTAGGGTACTTCAGGGATCAGTGCTAGGACCTCAGCTATTCACAATATATATTTGAGATTTGGATGAAAGAACTAAATGTAATATCTTCAAAGCTGGGTGGGGCAGTGAACTGTAAGGAGGATGCAGAGATGCTTCAATGTGATTTGGACAAGTTGAATGAGTGCACAAATGCATGACAGATTAAGTATAATTTGGATAAATGTAAGTTATCCACTATGGTAGCAAAAGCAGGAAGACAGATTATGTAAATGGTTATACACATTGAAAGGAGGGAACGTACAATGAGACTTGTGTGTTCCCATACATCAGCCACTGAAGGTAAGCATGCAGGTATGGCAGGCTGCAAAGAACGCAATTGGTATGGAGGCCTTGATAGTGAGAAGCTTTGAGTACGACAGCAGGATGGCCGTGCTGCACTTGTATAGGGCCTTGGTGAGACCTCACCTGGAATATTATGCACAGTTTTGGTCTCCTTATCTGAGGAAGGATGTTCTTGCTACATAAACCTTTGCAGCAAACGTTTATCAGACTAAGTTCTGGGATGGCATGACTGACGTTTGAGGAGAATTGTTTAGGATTATATTCACCAAAGTTTGGAAGAATGAGGAGAAGCCAACAAAATTCTAATGGGTCTAGACACGGTAGATGCAGGAACGATGCTCCTGATGGTGGGAGATTAAGAACCAGGGGTTACAGTCAAAAGTATATCAGGTAAACAATTAATGAATAAGTTCAGGAGAAATTTCTTCACATGGTGGAGAAGGCTCAAAGGGCCAAATGGCCTACTCCTGCTCCTGTTTTCGATGTTCTAAGCTTCTAAAAATATTCAAAATCGTGCTAGGTTTACATAGAAAGTTTTTTACAGAAGTATTTCACAGGATGTAGCATTGCTATCTAGGTCAATATTCGTTGATCTTTACTAACTGCCCTTGAGAAGATGGTAAGCCATCTTCTTGAATGCTGCATTCCACATGGTACCCCTAGAATGCTATTCGGTAGGGAGTTCCAGTGACAGTGAAGGAGTGGCACTGTAGTTCTAAGCAGGCTGATGTGCACCTTAGAAAGGAACTTGCAGGTGGTGGTGTTCCCATGCATCTGCTGCCCATGTCCTTCTACATGGGTTTGAGAAGTGCTGCTTGAGGAACATTGGTGAGTTGCTGTGTTACCTCTTACATGTGGTACACACTGCTGCAACTGTGTGATGCTGGTGGAGGGGAGTACATTTTTAATGTGGTGGTTTGGATGCCAATTAAGCTGCTTTGTTGTTAAGCTTCTCTACTATGATTGGAACTGCAATCAGCCAACCAAGTGCAGAGTAGGCCATCACACTTGTGTCACATAGATGAGCTTTGGGGCAACAGATAATGAGTTACTTGCTGTAAAATTTCCAGCCTCTGATCTGCTCTCGCAACCATGATATTTATATAACTGGTCCAATTCAACTTCTGGTCAATGCTAGCTCCTAGCATGCTAATTGTGGGAAATAAATGGGTGAATTCAGTGATGGTAATGCCATTAAATGTCTTTAGTTGGAGATGAGTATTGACTGCCACTTGAGTGGCAAGTAACATTCACACCATGCATCAACACAAAGCACACGTTGCTCATGTTTTGTGTGGACATTGATGGTTTCAGGCAGTTAATCCTGAACAATTTGAGGAGCCTAGAATGATGCTGAACACTGCAATCAATAGCACACATATCCACTTCAAACTTTATGATAGCCAAAATGTATAAGCCAAAGACACAGCCCTGAGGAACTCCTGCAATGATATCAGAGGACCGAGATAATTGACATTTAACAGACATTCCTTCATGCCAGGCATGACTCTAACTATTAGAGAGTTTTCCCTTTGTTTCAGGGAATCAAGGGTTATTTGGAAAAGACAGCAAAGTGGAGTTAAGTAATATCAGCGCAAACATAGAGCCATAGGGTTACACAGCATGAAAACAGACCCTTCGGACCAACCAGTTCATGCCAAACATAATCCCAAACTAATCCCACCTGCCTGCTTTTGGCTCATATCCTTCCAAATATATCCTATTCATGTACTTATTCAAATGTCTTTTAAATGTTGTAACCATATCCACATCCACCACTTCCTCAGGAAGTTCACTCCACATGTGAAGTGAATGGATCAGATGGGCCAATGGACCGAGGAATGGTAGATGGAGTTTAATTTAGACAAATGTGAGGTGCTGCGTTTTAGAAAGGCAAATCAGGGCAAATCTGGGTAAGGTCCTGGGGAGTGTTGGTGAACAAAGAAGCCTTGAAGTGCAGGTTCATATTTCCTTGAAAGTGGAGTCCCAAGTAGACAGGATAGTGAAGAATGCATTTGGTATGCTTGCCTTTATTGGTCAGCACATTGATTACAGGAGTTGGGAGGTCATGTTGTGGCTGTATAGGATATTGGTTAGGCCACTTTTGAAATTCTCTGTGCAATTCTGGTCTCCAATGTATACAATGGATGTTGTGAAATTTGAAAGGGTTCAGTAAAGATTTACAAGGATGTTGCCAGGGTTGGAGGGTTTGAACTATTGGGAGAGGTTGAATAGACTGAGGCTGTTTTCTCTGGAGCGTCGGAGGCCAAGGGGTGACCTTATAGAGGTTTACAAAATGAGGGGAATGGAGAGGGTGAATAGTCAAGGTCTTTACCCCGGGGTGGGGAGTCCAAAACTAGAGGGCACAAATTTAAGGTTAGAGGAAAAAAACTTATAAGGGACCTAAGGCGCAACCTTTTCATGCAGAGGGTGGTCTGTGTATGGAATGAGTTGCCAGAGGAAGTAAAGGAGGCTGGTACAATTACAACATTTAAAAAGCATCTGGATAGGTATATGAATGGGAAGGGTTTGGAGGGATATGGGCCGGGTGCTGACAAATGGGACTAGATTAATTTAGGATATCTGGTCAGCATGGACAAGTTGGACTGAAGGGTCTGTTTCCATGCTGTACTGCTCTATGATCTCACTGAATATTGGAGTGGACTCTATGGGCTGAATGACCTAGTTCTGCTCCTATTTTCCATGCTTCTAAAGATATTCAAAATCATGGTGTTTCCCATTAACTTCAGTTTTGCTTGGATTTTTTTCGTATCAAGGACAGTTAACCTCACCTCACCTCTTGAATTCAGGTGGTGTGTTCATATTTGGACCACGTAATGAGAACTGGAGCTAAGTGGCCCTGGCGGAATGTAAACAGAATGTCATTTTTCAGGTTATTGCTGCACCGGTTTTGTGTGATAGCACTGCCAATGACCCCTTCCATCACCTTGCTGACATTCAAGAGTAGACTGATGGGACAGTAATTGGCTGTGTGGAATTGTTCTCTTTTGTGTGTACAGGACATACCTGGGCAATTTAATACATTGATGGGTAGATGCCAGGAGTGTCAGTTTACTGGAAGAGCTTGACTGTTAGGGAGATAGTTCTAGAGCACAAGTCTTCAATACTATTGCCAAAATATTGTTGGGGACAATATCCTTTGCCTTCAGTTATTTCTTGATAGCACATGGAATGAATCAAATGAGCTGAAGATTAATATCTGTGATGTTGAGGAGCTGTCCTAGATGGATCATCCACTTGATACTTCTGACTGAATATGGTTGTGAATGCTTTACTCTGGTCTTTTGCACTTACATGCTGGGTTACTTCATCATTGAGAAGGGGGATATTTGTGCAGCCTCTTCCTCCAGTGAATTTTTTAGTTGTCCACCACCATTCAGTGCTAGATACAGCAGGACTACAAAGCTTTTATCTGATCTATTGGTTAAGCGATCAGTTCATAGAATCATAGAAGTTATCTTTATCTACTGGATGCTGCCTCCACTATATGGCATAGAAGTAATCCTGTGCTGAATCATCATCAGGTCGATCCTTCATTTTTAGGAATGTGTGGTGCTTCTCCTGTCTCCTGCCCTCTTCATTGATCAAGCACTGATCGCCGAGCCTGATTGTAATGTTGGACAGCATGATAATCTGTACCTCATGGTCCAGTGTGTGACAGAATGCAATTGTCTTGGTTCTGATTGCCCACAGCCCCTCATGAATGCCAATTTTGAGTTGTCAGATCTGTTCTAAGTTTATCTTATTTAGTACAGTAATAACATCACATGAAGACAAGATTTTGATTGGGCTGTTAATCTGGTCCAATCAGGGAGTCCTGACTAACAGATAAAAAGGGAGTATCAGAGATAATGACAATCTGGTGCCTGATTCTGTTTGAGGCAGCACTATAATCAAGGGCTGTTCATGTGCAAATAAAGGGCAACTTTGTGATGGGATATTGTCCTCTGTAGAGTTATTTAGGGGAAGAAGACTTCTTTTTTTCCCCACAAGTTATGATTATCTGGAATGCACTACCTAAAAAAGGTGGTTGAAATAGATTTGAAAATGATCTTCAAAACGGAATTAGATAAATCTACACAGATGAAAATATCCAGAATGCTGAAAAAGGGCAACAGAGTAGGATTAATTGGATTTTCCTTGTTCTTTCCTGGGATGCAACTATCACCAGCACATCCCTAAATAGCTCTACTAACAGCCAGCACAGGCACTTTGCACATAGTGCATTCCTTCTGTATTATATCAATTTAGAAATCCATACACAAGAATTTAAAAATATATTGAAATAATTTCCCATTCATTTTTTCTTCCAAGTTGCTCAGTGCAATCTCCAGACAGTATTTCTTGCATTAGACAAGATGCCAGGACATTCTTGGAGAGTTGGCAGCCCAAGCACGGACAGAACATGATCAGGATGCCTTGTGTTTACTGAGATTATAAAAAATTCAATAACCATTTACTGAACTCAACATGAATATTGAAAGTTTCAGTTTTCTCCTTGTATTATTCCCTGCCCAGAGGCAATGAAATGCTATCATTAATTACATCTGACTGAACATCCAGAATACATTCTGCACATGTTGCTAGAAGTTATATCTGATGTTTATGGAGCTGGAAGATTGTTATGCTAATCTGTAATAATCACTGTGGAGATCTCCTTCAGCTGCCAACAATAGTTTTATATTCAAATTCCCTTTAGCGCAATTCAAAATGCAACAGGACAACTGCCTTTTAGGACTTATACCATTTTCAAATCCAGAAAGCCAGGTGGTGAAAGATAGGATTGGAACCATTCTTTACATGGTTTTACTTTTACTTAGAGTGAAATGTTACAAACATACATCTAAATTGATCACACTACAGTTTCAATAACATCTCTTTATATTTGCTCAAGTGAAACCACAATTACTGCCCAATTCTTACACTCAGTTGAATGCAATTACTATGCAATTAACACAATTTTAGAAACAGAAATTTGCCGTTGACTCAATGTTCCTTTAACAAGAAATGGGAAACTTGGGAGTCGCTGTGACAAGAAGTTGGGAGAAGCTACAATAAAAAACATGGAACCTCATAAAGACTGCAGACAGCAATAAAGCTGGTACAGTGCTTTCTTCCTATTGGTTGAGTTTGTTCCTTCTGTCACCAAAACGGTAAGCCTGTCCTATCTATTAGGTAATTAATTGTGCTCACGAACAGTGTAACAAGCTATGTGTTCCTTCATGATCAAATTTGTGCAATTGGAGATGACATTCTGAAGTCAGCAACTAATACTAAGTGGTTTGGTGTTTTTTTTCTGAAATTAACTTCTGATAGCTCTGTGACTATAGCAGGAAGACAATGGATTATTTAAGTGTGATTAACAAAGTATCCACCTCACTGGAAGTGTGCGCTATCTAACTCCTACAGAAATAATCAGCAAGCATTTCTAATTTCTAAATACTTCTCAAAAATTTGAGAGTGATGCTTCACAACCAAGATGGGCCTGAATAAATGAAATTGATGATATGGACTTGATGCAATCAAGTTTAGTTTGTGGAGCCATGAGTGGCCTCAATCTATTTTAAGTCTAAGTCTTGACTCTGGATGGCAGAACTTAAAAAAGCTGCGAGCAATAGAAGATGTTCTGAGGAAGGCATGTTTAATTTGAGCTCCATGGTTACAAGAGTACAGAGGCAAAACAATTTTCAGTCCAGCAATTATTGAAAAGTTTTTCTTACAGTTTAAATTGACAGACAGGTCTAAATATTTAAGTATATGCCGACGGTGGAGAACCCCATCAATGACAAAATATGATGGAAAATCATCCTCTGGCAGCCTGAAAGTTAATCTAAACAAAAAACAGATGCTAGAGTCACCATGGAGTTTCATGCAACCTTTTTCACCTAACCAGAGATTTATGGATATTGAAGATATATATTCTGAATATTTAATGATTTGGAGACACTGGTGTTGGAGTGGGGTGTACAAAGTTAAAAATCACACAACACCAGGTTATAATCCAACAGGTTTAATTGGTGGTTGTGATGAAGGAGCGTCGCTCCGAAAGCTAGTGTGCTTCCAATTAAACCTGTTGGACTATAACCTGGTGTTGTGGAATATTTAATGGCTTTCTAATGATACGTTTGCCTTTAACAGTGAAATAATAAAGGATAATCATTATAAAATTGTGGACGCTTTTATTCTTTGCATCAGTCCCTGCATAAAACATCTAAACTGATTTAGTTTCTTCCTTTTATTAATTTTGGAATCCTCAAAAGATTTTCTTTCAAAACACCAACTAATACTGTGCATGACAAATTCTGGCACTTAAATAATTCTCACAGCAACATGATTTCTACGCATCAAATTTGATTAACTTGTGTGCTGAGCACTACAAAGGGATTCATCAATTTTGTTCTGAAGCCCCAAGCTTTCACATCAAGATAAAAAGATAGCAATAAATCAATCCAAAACTCAAGTTCTATAAACTTGAGAAGACATGATGCCAGTTCCAAGTAGATAAGTCCTTCTTCAGCATGTTAAACAATTGTCTCTCACCTCTTGATATGTGCAGCATCACACTGTAATAATGCTAAGCCCACAGTGCTACAAAGTCCAAATGTTATATTATCTATCTAGTGCATGTGAAGACCTAGTATGGAAAAAGCTTCTGTATACCTTCAGACCTGAAACCAATGGTCTATACATATAGGTACAGCTTCCTGCCTGAAAATGACTCTTGCTAACCCTCTCTAGATTGCGTAGTTGTTGGCTGTCACTCATTTTTCACTGGCCTGCCACTTATCACGACAAACATGCCAACCTACTCAGTAGTCACATTCTAACTACTGACCCTTTGCAAGAAACAGCATTATACATGCTACATTGTAATAAACAGATCTCTCATCAGAGCTGGTATATAGCCCTAGCAATTACTGATGTCATTTGCACACTGATGTATTCCAAAACATACTTTTTGTTAGAAGTGCCAATGAGTCACATTTCTAAAAGAGATGATAAATGATTAGCAGAGGGAACTGAGAAATAACCTGATATAGATTTTTGTTTTAAATTGTGAAGAGGTCTGATGTGGTGTAAACACGATACTTCTTGTGGGTAAGAGATGGAAGTGTCCAAAACTAGAGGTAATTATAGCAGCTACTCACCATAAATCTAATCAGACCATAACTCTAATAAAGGAGTTCAGGAGAAATGTTTTTTATCCAGATAGTGATCAAACAATTAGCATAGTGTCAAGAGTCAGCTATGTTGTTGTGGTTCTGTTTGCCGAGCTGGAAGTTTTTGTTGCAAACGTTTCGTCCCCTGGCTAGGCGACATCATCAGTGCTTGGGAGCCTCCTGCGAAGCGCTTCTTTGATGTTTCCTCCAGTGTTTATAATGGTCTGTCCCTGCCGCTTCCGGTTGTCAGTTTCAGCTGTCCGCTGTAGTGGTTAGTATATTGGGTCCAGGTCGATGTGTTTGTTGATGGAGTTTGTGGATGAATGCCATGCCTCTAGGAATTCCCTGGCTGTTCTCTGTCTGGCTTGTCCTACGATAGTAGTGTTGTCCCAGTCGAATTCATGTTGCTTGTTGTCTGCGTGTGTGGCTACTAAGGATAGCTGGTCGTGTCGTTTCGTGGCTAGGTGATGTTCATGTATGCGGATTGTTAGCTGTCTTCCTGTTTGTCCTATATAGTGTTTTGTGCAGTCCTTGCATTGTATTTTGTACACTACATTAGTTTTGCTCATGTTGGGTATCGGGTCCTTCATTCTGGTGAGTTGTTGTCTGAGCGTGGCTGTTGGTTTGTGTGCCGCTATGAGTCCTAGGGGTCGCAGTAGTCTGGCTGTCAGTTCTGAGATGCTCCTGATGTATGGTAGTGTGGCTAGTCCTTTTGGTTGTGGTATGTCCTCGTTCCGTGGTCTTTCTCTTAGGCATCTGTTGATGAAGTTGCGCGGGTATCCGTTTTTGGCGAATACCTTGTATAGGTGTTCCTCTTCTTCTTTTTGCAGTTCTGGTGTACTGCAGTGTGTTGTGGCCCTTTTGAATAGTGTCCTGATGCAGCTTCGTTTGTGTGTGTTGGGGTGGTTACTTTCATAGTTTAGGACTTGGTCTGTGTGTGTGGCTTTCCTGTATACCCTTGTAGTGAATTCTCCAACATGAATTTGACTGGGACAACACTACTATCATAGGGCAAGCCAGACAGAGAACAGCCAGGGAATTCCTAGAGGCATGGCATTCATCCACAAACTCCATCAACAAACACATCGACCTGGACCCAATATACCAACTACTACAGCGGACAGCTGAAACTGACAACCGGAAGCGGCAGGGACAGACCACTATAAACACCGGAGGAAACATCAAAGAAGCGCTTCGCAGGAGGCTCCCAAGCACTGATGATGTCGCCTAGCCAGGGGACGAAACGTTTGCAACAAAAACTTCCAGCTCGGCGAACAGAACCACAACGAGTACCCGAGCTACAAATCTTCGCACAAACTTTGGTCAGCTATGTGTCAGTATCCAAGGCAAAAGAAATAAAATAGTATGCCAAAAAAGCAAGGTCCCATAAAGTAGAATAAGATCATGTAAGGCAAGTAACCCCAACATCGATCAAATGCACCAAATGGCCTGGCTCTATGGTGCAAGTAATTGAATTTTATTGTATTCAGCACAGTGACCAAAGTTGCTCTGGTACAAGACAATACAAATTTTGTTAAGTAAGCAAATTATGCAAATAAAATGCATCTGAACTGCAGAGATACAGCCAGTGGTTTAAACAAATTACATACACAATTCCCTCAGGCATGCTCCACCATTCAATTAGGTCCCAGCTAATCTGCATTTCATCTCCAATTACTCTCAATACCATAACATAAGAAAGTCTATCGACCTCACCTTTGAAGGCTCCCATGCTGTAGGATTCAGAGCCTCTTGGAGGATAGAATTCCAAATTACCACAAAACCTTTATGTGGAACTGTCCAGCTTCCACTTGCCTTGTTTGAATTTTAACACTGATTCAATGATTCCCATTTCTGAGGAAACAATTTCTCTGTATCTGTCCAATTTAATCCTTTTTTTCCTTTCAAATACTTTGATTGAGAATTCACAAAATCCCTACAAGTGTGGAAGCAGGACATTTGGCCCATTGAGCCGACACCACCCCTCTGCACAGTATCCCACCCAGACCATCCCTCACCCTATCCTTGTAACCCTGCATTTCTCATGATCAATCCACCTATGCTTGCACATCCTCGGACTGTGGAAGGAAATGGGAGTACCCAGAGGATACTAGCACAAGGAGAAGGTGCAAACTCCATATAGACAATTGCCACAGGCTGGAATTGAACCCAGTGTCCTGGCGCTGTGAGGCAGCAGTGCTAACCACTGAGCCCAATTAGTTTAGAAGGGAATATCAGCCAAGTTTATGAAAGACATCCTCATAATTTAACTTTCTAATCTCCAAGATTTTTCTGGTGAACTTAGTCTGCATGGCTTCCCATGTATTGTTTTGGAATTGTGCTGCCTGAACAATGAATAGTGTATTTAAGATAGGATTTGCCAAGACTCTGGAAAATGTATAATCTCCCTGTTGTTGTACTCCAGATCCATGTACTATGGCAGCAGTCATCAGTACAAAGATCTGAGATGCCTACTGTGACTACAAATAAGACTGAGTGACAGGTCTTACCCGAATGTAAGCATCTTGATGGTGCTTCGCAAAGTACAGCATATTGTCAAGGGCCAGCATCCCAGGTGGAGTCTCGGTAAAATCCATGGCTGGATTTACATGATTCTAGATTGAAAGAAGCAAAAAAAAGTTTACAAACAGCACTCCAGTTAACAAGTAGCTTGCTTCTGTCTTGACCGTCAGTGGACACACCAAAAGCTAAGCAGATCAATATGATTACGCCGGTCAGGTAGGCTACATTCATGTGCAAATCATTGAACCTGAAACACCAGGGCAGGCCATTTGTCCATCATTTCTACGTCACCTCTTCAATTGTGCTATTTGGTTGTGTCCCAACTCACTGCTCTTTCCGAAGAGCCCTGCAAGTATTTCCCTTCAAATGCTAATCTAATTCGTTTTTGGAAGTTATTACTGAAGCTGTTTACATTACCTCTCATACAAAATACTCCAGATCATGCAAGCTGGATGTGTAAATATTTGCTTCTCATTTCCATATTTCAAACCCTCTGAAAGAAAGCCTTGGTTCATGATTTATCAAAGAAACTTTTCTAAGTTTATAAACAATACAGGAGAAGAAACGCCAGCAAGTTAGGCGGTTTCTAATCCAATCTCCTCAACCAGTGAATAATTGTCCCAGGGAACACAGTGACAGTGTTTATGCTAAGGACTAGTTAACTGTGGGCCAAAGTTTCTGGTCTAGAGATTGCATTATATAAGAGTTGGGCAACAATTAATGACCGTCATAGTCAGTGTGATCTCCGGATTAATCTCAGTCACTTAGAGGGAGTAAAGAAGGATTTGCTTGATTCTACCTACTGTAATTCTCCAAGTCTTTGATCTGGATTTGTGCCTCTCCAATTGCACCAAAAGACTAGGGACTCTTTTGACTTAATGCATAATGTATCACAGCTGTACACAACAGGTTGGCTTGACTCTTTAGCATATCGCTGTCCATGCCGTGTGTTGATAAAGGTCATTCCAAACAAAATTCATATAAGACGCAAAATGTCAACTCAGTTTTTCTCTCCACAGATGCTACCAGACCTGCTGAGTTTGTCCAGCACACACTGTTTTGATTTCACTCTTCCTTCCACCTAACTTAAAGCAACCATATGCAAATCATTGTGATTTCTCGAATGAGCTTTGATATTGATGGATAACTACCATGGTTAGCTCAGCAAGAGCAAGAGAAATGCTTTCAGCTCAATCCCATTCACTGGTCACATATTCATTCACTCACCCACTACCACTTCCCCCCTCTCCCCCAACTACTCTCACACACTCCTCCAGCACCCACCCTGTTGCCCACTCTCTTTCACAGTCCTTGCCACTCATTCACTCTCAACCACTAGGTCATGGTCAGTCCATCCTTCACCCATCACCCCATACTCAGCCACCAGTCAGTCATTCCCACCTACCCATTTTCCACAAGGCGACAAGACATAGGAGTAAAAATTAAGGCCATTCGGCCCATCGAATCCACTCCACCATTCAATCATGGCTGATGGGCATTTCAACTCCACTTACCCGCACTCTTCCCATAGCCCTTAATTCCTTGCGAGATCAAGAATTTACCAATCTCTGCCTTGAAGACATTCATTGCGCTCCATGGCAATGAATTCCATAGGCCCGCTGCTCTCTGGCTGAAGAAATATCTCCTCATTTCCATTCTAAATTGACCCCCTCTAATTCTAAGGCTGTGCCCAAGGGTCCTAGTCTTCCTGCCTAAAGGAAACAAATTCCCAGTGTCCAGCCTTTCTCAGCCATGCATTGTCTTCTAAGTTTCCATTAGATCTCCTCTCAACCTTCTAAACTCTAATGAATACAATCCCAGGATCCTCAGCTGTTCATCATGTTAGGCCTATAATTCCAGGGATCATCCATGTGAATCTCCGCTGGACATGCTCTAGTGCCAGTATGTCTTTCCTGAGGTGTAGGGCCCAAAATTGGACACAGTATTCTAAATGGGGCCTAACTAGAGCTTTACAAAGTCTCAGAAGCAAATCGCTGCTTTAATATTTCAATCCTCTTGAGATAAATGACAACATTACATTTGCTTTCTTAACCATGGACTCAACCTGCAAATCAAACTTTAGAGAACCCTGGACAAGCACTCCCAGATCCTTTTGCACTTTGGCTTTATGAATTTTTTCACCGTTTAGAAAATAGTACATGCCTGTATTCTTTTTTCCAAAGTGCAAGACCTCGCATTTGCTCACGTTGAATTTCATCAGCCATTTCCTGGACCACTCTCCTAAACTGTCTAAATCTTTCCAGTCACCACTTACTCACTCCTTACCTATCCAACATCCCATTCCCCAAAAATCATTTGTTCGCTCTTCACCCACCCCAGTATCAGTCACTCTGACTTTTATGGACAAAATCTAGCAGTAGAAATGTATAATTACGAAACTTTTGGTCCCGACCGAAGCCAAACCGAGGAAATTTCTCATCTCTGTAGCTATGAGTGCAACATACAGCTAGACATATATGTATAGCTCTGCCTGGGATACTCTATGCAGATAGACAATTACATTAAAATAGTTTTGGTAATTCCCAAGAAGTACTGGGAAAGAAATGCAGTACAGCAAAGTAGAAATTCAGAATCTGAATTCTATATTTAAGAAAGGGTATTGCAAAATGTTATAATGGATAATTTAAAAAACGTCACATGCAGAGTGAAATGGTGGATTCTGTGGACTCTAATTTACTGTAGCAAGGTAGTTGATGGCATCTGTTTATCCTGTTCCTTTAAGTTATTCCATGGCAGATCATTGTAAGTGTGAGCTGATAATCTTACAGGAAAAACAGGGCATCTGGGTCCTGAATGAGCAAACAAGTCACACGTTATTTCCAAATCAGTCCGATTGAACGGATGTGAAAAAAACACTGCATGGACTGAGGAGAAAGTGCAAACTCAGTTCGGGTACCGAGACAGAAACAAAGAGAGGAAGAGAAAACAGGAAGAGGACGCAAGTAAAAACAAATTTAAAAGCATTATATGAAACATGTGCAAAACTTCCAACAATCAAAATACGAAAGAATGAGACTTCATTATTATGAAGGTTAATTCACAAAGTCAGAAAACATAATTGGTAAAAATAATATTTTAATTTGTTCATGGAATTTGGGCGTCACCAGCTAATCCAGCAATTACTGCCCATCCCTAATTGCCCTGGAGAAGACAGTGTTAAGCTATGTTCTTGAACTCTTAGGGTGTAGGGACTGTTACAGAGTGACTTCCAGATTTTGAATCCAGCAACAGTGGAGAAGCAGTGGTATAATGCCACGTC
Organism: Chiloscyllium plagiosum; assembly: GCF_037043375.1. NCBI lineage: Eukaryota > Metazoa > Chordata > Chondrichthyes > Orectolobiformes > Hemiscylliidae > Chiloscyllium > Chiloscyllium plagiosum. The sequence continues at coordinate 33,699,965 of NW_028270172.1, read as the reverse complement.
AGGTTGGCGTGCGACTTGGGAGAGAAATCTGCAGGTGACATTGTTCCCATGCATCTACTGCCCTTGACCTTCTAAATGGTAGAGCTTGTGGGTTTGGAAATACGGGCAGAGAGGCCTTGGTGGGTTACTGCAATGCACCTTGCACATAGCACATACTGTTGCCACTGTGCATCGATGGTGAAGACAGTGAACGTTCAATGTTGTGGATAAGGTACCACCACAGTCAAGCAGGCTGTTTTGCCCTGAACGTTATCAAGCATCTTGAGTGCTGTTAGAGTCACATCCATCCAGCAAGTGGGGAGTATTCCATCACATTCCTGACATGTACCCTGTAAATGGTGATCAGGCTTTGTGGAATCAGGAGGTGTATTACACTTACACTAGCATCTGACTTGCTCTTGTAGCCACAGTGTTTGGTTCAGTTCAGTTTCTGGTCACCAGTGACATTGCAACAGTAATGCCATTGAACTTCAAGGCAATATGGTTAGATTTTTCTCTTGTTGGCGATGGTCAGAGATTGAAACTTTTGTGGTGTAAATGTTACTTGCCACTTATCAACAGTTATCACCGAATATTGTCTGGGTTTTGTTGCACATGGACGTAGTCTGCTTCAGTATCTGAGGAAGCATGAATGGTGCACAACATCAGTAAATATCCACATTTCTGAACTTACAATGAATGGAAGATCATTGACGAAGCAGCTGAAGATAGTTGGGCTAAGGATAATCCTTTGAGGAACTACAGCGATGTCTTGGGTTTTTTAAATGATTGACCTCCCACAAACACAACCACATTAATTTCTGCCAGGTTCAACTTCAACCACTGGACAGTTCTCCCTTTGATTCCCATTGACTGCATTTTTGACAGAGCTCCTTGATGCCACAGGCAATCAAATGTGGTCTTAATGTCATGAGCAGTCACTCTCACTCCACTACTAGAGTTGAATACTTTTGTCTATTGCCTTGGCCAAAGCTGTGCAACAGGTACTTTATTGCAAATGCCACTTGAAAGGATTGTGGACAACCCCTTCCATCACTTTGATAAAGTTAAAACTTATTTCATGGGGACTTAGAGAAAACTAACAGGATGTGTTGCAAGTTTAGGTCATATCTACTGCAACCCTTGCCTCCAGCAATTTCACACCATCAATTGCATTTCAACTGTGAGCTGCTATTATCATGAAGCAAACAGGGAAGCTGTGTAACTCAAACAAAAAAAACTTTGAATATCTACTACGCATATTCCTTGCTTAAATTTGTTGTGTGTGAATAATGGGGAGCCCAAAGACCACACTGTTATTCTGTTGGCAACCTCCAAATTACTGAGAACCTTAACCATATGTATGTGGCCAATATTTAAAATATTTTAACAAACAACACAAAAAAAGCATCAATTCATAACTGACCTTGGCTGTTCGTGCTAAATCACCCAGACAGTCCACCCCCCAATATGTTTCCCAAAACAGCATACTTGTTAGAGATGACCTGTATGAGAGAGCTCACAGTACAAGAGCAGCTAAGTGTACGGTTTCATGTGTAAACTTGGTGTTCTTTTTTATGTAACTCTACAATAGTGAGTAGAGTGGGTTCTTTTTTGATTGTATGTTTTATTGAAATCTGTCTCTTGATTAAATTTTAAAACTATAAAACATAGATACTAAGTTAGCCTCGAACAGTGTTTTTACAACAGTAAGACTGTGCTATTTTCTGGGTCTGTAGATTATTAAGGTGCAAAGATGGCCTTTAGCAGAGTGATGTGCTTTTTTTGTCAGATGTGGGAGAGTAGGGAGAGTTTCCATGTTACTCAGGATTATGTCTGCACTAAGTGTGTTTGGTTGTGAATCCTATCAGATCACATGGATCGGTTGGAGTGGCAGTTAGGAATTGAGGAGTTTACAGGGGCTGGGGGCATGATGGATGGCAATTATAGGACGGGAGAAAAACCGAAGATATAGTCAGATAGATGGGTTACCTCCAGGAAAGTTAGGAGAGGGAGGCAGGAACTGCAGAAGTCTCCTGTGGCTATCCCCATCTCATGCTGTTTTGGAAAACGTAGGGGTGATGGACTCTCAGGGGAATGGAACAACCACATTTCTGGTACCGAGATTGGCTTTAATGTAACAAGGGGTACGTCAGGTTCTAAGCAATCGATTATGACAGGGGACTCTCCAGTTAGAGACACTGACAGACATTTCTGCAGCCAACAGCAAGTAATCAGAATGGTGTGTTGCCTCCCTAATGACAGGATCAAGGATGTCTCAGAGAGGGTGCAGAATATTCTCAAAGGGGAAAGGGACCAGCAAGAGGTCATTGTCCACATTGGCACCAATGACATAGGAAAGGATGAGATGCTGAAGGGAGATTATAGAAAGTTAGGGATGAATTTAAAAAGGAGGTCCTCAAGGGTAGTAACATCTGGATAACTCCGAGGAATAGGAGGATAGAGCAGACGAATGCAGGCTGATGAGCTGGTGTAGGGGAGAAGGGTTCACATTTTTGAATCATTGGACTCTCCTCTGGGGTAGGGGTGATCTGTATAAGAAGGACAGATTGCATCTGAATTGGAAGGGGACTATTATTCTGACAGGGAGATTTGCTAGAGCTGCTTGGGAGGATTTAAACTAGTAAGGAAGGGGGGGTGGGGTGGGCCCCAGGGAGATAGTGAGGTAAGAGATCAGTCTGAGACTGGTACAATTGGGAAAAGGAGTAAGTCAAACAAACAGTCAGAGCAGGCAGGGACAAAGCACAGAACAAGGTAGGAATGATAAACTACATTTATTTCAATGCAAGAGGACTAACAGGGAAGGCATTAACTCAGGGAATGGTTGGGAATATGGGTCTGGGATATCATAGCAATTACAGAAATGTGGCTCAGGGATGGACAGAACTGGCAGCTTAATGTTCAAGGATACAAATGCTACAGGAAGGATAGAAAGGGGGGCAAGAGAGGACGGGGAGCACAGTTTTTGATAAGGGATAGCATTACAGCTTATTTAGGGATACAGCCAGGGAAGTTATTCCAGTGGAACTGAAGTAAGAAAAGGATGATCATTTATTGGGACTGAGGAAAATTGAGAAGCAAATTTGTAAGGAGATCTCAATTATCTGTAAGAATAATAGGGTGGTTATGGTCGGGAATTTTAAGTTTCCAAACAGAGATTGGGACTGTCATACTGTTACGGATTTAGATGGTGAGGAGTGTGCACAAGAAAATGTTCTGATTCGGTATGTGGATGCACCTACTACAGAAGGTGCAAAACTTGAAAAATAATATGGGGCAAGTGACTGAGGTGTCAGTGGGGGTGCACTTTGGAACCAGTGACCATAATTCTATTAGTTTTAAAATAGTGATGGAAAAGGATAGACTGGATCCAAAGGGTAAAGTTCTAAATTGGAGGAAGGCCAATTTTGACGGTATTAGGTAAGAACTTGCAAAAGTTGATTGGCAGCGGATGTTTGCAGGTAAAAGGATGGCTGGAAAATGGGAAGCTTTCAAAACTGAGTTAATGAGAGCCCAGAGACAATATGTCCCTGTTAGGGTGAAAGGTAAGGCTAGTAAGTGTAGGGAATGGTGTATGACTAGGGAAATTGAGGTTTTGGTCAAGAAAAAGAAGGAAGCATATGTGAGGTAGAGACAGTAGAGATTGAGTGAATCCTTAGGACAGTATCAAGGCAGTAGACGTAGACATAGACATAGAACATTACAGTGCAATACAGGCTGTTCAGCCCTCGATGTTGCGCCGACCTGTGGAACCAATCTGAAGCCCATCTAACCTACGCTATTCCATTCTCGTCCATATGTCTACCCGATGACTATTTAAATGCCCTTAAAGTTGGCGAGACTACAACTGTTGCAGGCAGTGCGTTCCACACCCCTACTACTCTCTGAGTAAAGAAACTACCTCTGACATCTGTCCTATATCTATCACCCCTCAATTTAAAGCTGTGTCCCCTTGTGCTAGCCAATCACCATCCGAGGAAAAAGGCTCTCACTGCCCACCCTATCTAACCCTTTTGATTATCTTATATGTCTCAATTAACTCACCTCTTGATCTTCTTCTCTCTAATGAAAACAGCCTCAAGTCTCTCAGCCTTTCCAGATAAGACCTTCCCTCCATACCAAGTAACATCCTAGTAAATCTCCTCTGAACCTTTTGAAATGCTTCAACATCCTTCCTACAATGCAGTGACCAGAACTGTACGCAATATTCCAAATGTGGCCACACCAGAGTTTTGTACAGCTACAGCATCATCTCACGGTGCCGAAACTCAGTCCCTCTACCAATAAAAGCTAACACAACGTATGCCTTCTTAACAACCCTATCAACCTGGGTGGCAACTTACATGGACACTGAGATCTCTCTGTTCATCTACACTACCAAGAATCTTACCATTAGCCCAGTACTCTGCATTCTGGTTAATCCTTCCAAAGTGAATCACCTCACACTTTACCGCATTAAACTCCATTTGCCACCTCCAGCTCTGGAGCTTATCTATGTCCCTCTGCAACCTGCAACATCCTTCTGCACTCTCCACAACTCTACAGACATTAGTGACATCAGCAAATTTACCAACCCATTCTTCCAAGCCCTCACCCAAGTCATTCATAAAAATGACAAACAGCAGTGGACCAAAACAGATCCTCGTGATACACCACGAGTGACTGAATTTCCCATCAACCACCACTCTCTGTCTTCTTTCAGCTCATCAATTTCTGATCCAAACCACTAAATCACCCTCAATCCTATGCCTCTGTATTTTCTGCAATAGTCTACCGTGGGGAACCTTATCAAATGCCTTACTGAAATTTATAAATGCCACACTTCACCAGGAGGTCCACTGAAGATGTTACCTAGTATGGTGATGAAACGTCTGGAAATGAACCTTCCAGCTCAGCGAGCAACCTACATCCAGCCACATAAACCACTCCACCCTAATCCACCTGTTTGGTCACCTTCTCAAAGAAATCAATAAAGTTTGTGAGGCATGACCTACCCTTCACAAAATCATGTTGACTATCCCTCATCAAATTATTCCTTTCTAGATGATTATAAATCCCATCTCTTTTAACCTTTTCCAACATTTTACCCACAACTGAAGTAAGGCTCACTGGTCTATAATTACTAGGGTTGTCTCTACTCCCCTTCTTGAATAAGAGAATAACATTTGCTATCCTCCAGTCTCCTGGCACTATTCCTGTCGACAATGATGACAAAGATCAAAGCCAAAGGCTCAGCAATCTCCTCCCTGGCTTCCTAGAGAATCCCAGGATAAATCCCATCTGACCCAGGGAACTTAACTATTTTAACACTTTGCAGAACTACTAACACTTCCTCCTTGTGAATCTCAATCCCGTCTAATCTAGTAATTTGTATCTCAGTATTGTCCTCAACAACATTGTCTTTTTCCAGTGTGAATACTGATGAAAAATATTCATTTGGCGCTTCCCCTATCTCCTTTGACTCCATGCACAACTTCCCACTACTATCCTTGATTGGCCCTAAATTTTTTTTTTATTCCTGATAAACCTTTGGAAGGTCTTGATCCTATCCACCAATGACTTACCATGTACCCTCCTGGCTCTTCTTAGCTCTCTCAGCTCTCTCTTAAGGTCTTTCCTGGCTAACTTGTAACTCTCAAGTGCCCTAACTGAGTCTTCATGTCTCATACTAACATAAGCCTTTTTCTTCCTCTTGACAAGAGCTTCAACTTCCTTAATAAAACATGGCTCCCTCACTCGACAACTTCCTCCCTGCCTGACAGGTACATACTTCTCAAGGACACACAGTAGCTGGTCCTTGAATAAGCTCCACATTTCAATTATGCCCATCCCCTGCCCCATCTTATGCATCATAAAATCTTGCCTAATCGCATAATTGTCTTTTCCCCAGCTATAACTCTTGCGCTGCATTATATACCTATCCCTTTCCATTATTAAAGTAAACATAACTGAATTATGGTCACTATCACCAAAGTGCTCACCTATCTCCAAATCGAACATCTGGCCAGGTTCATTACCCAGTACCAAATCCAAAGTGGCCTCGCCCCTTGTCGGCCTATCTATATATTGTGTCTGGAAACCCTCCTGCACACATTGGAAAAAAACTGACCCATCTAAAGTACTCGAACTACAGTATTTCCAGTCAATATTTAGAAAGTTAAAGACCCCAATAACAATTACCCTGTCACTCTCGCTCCTATTGAGAATCATCTTTGCTATTTTTTCCTCTACATCACTGGAACTATTCGAAGCCTATTGGAAATTCCCAACAGGGTGACCTCTCCTTTCCTGTTTCTAACTTCTGCTCATACTACCTCAGTTGACGAGTCTTCAAATGTCCTTTCTGCCACCGTAATACTGTCCTTGATGAGTAATGCTGGAACCCGACCACACACACCTCCTCCCTCTGCCCCCTTACCACCTTCTCTGTTTGTATTCAATACACTTAAGAGGGAAATCAGGAGGGCAAAAAGGGGGCATGAGCTAGTTTTGGCAAATAGGAGTAAGGAGAATCCAAAGGGATTTTGTAAATACATTAAGGATAAAAGGGTAAATAAAGATCAGCAAGGCAGCCTTTTTGTGGAGCTGCAGGAGATGAGGGAGATCCTAAACGAGTATTTCTCATCAATGTTTACTGTGGAGAAGGACGTGGAAGATATAGAATGCAGTGAAATAGATGATGACATCTTGAAAAATGTCCATATTACAGAGGAGAAGGCACAACAGGATCTTGATCAGATGGGCCAATGGTCTGTGGAGTGGCAGATGGAGTTTATTTTAGATAAATGGGAGATGCTGCATTTTGGAAGGGCAAATCAGGGCAGGAGTTATACACTTAATGATAAAGTCTTGGGGAGTGTTGCTGAACAAAGACACCTTGGTATGCAGATTCATAGTTTCTTGAAAATAGAGTCACAGGTGGATAGGATAGTGAAGGTGGCAATTGGTATGCTTTCTTTATTGGTCAGACCACTGGGTTCAGAAGTTAGGAGGTCAAGTTGCGGTTATACAGGACATTGGTTCGCCCAATCTTGGAATATAGTGTGCAGTTCTGGTCTCCCTTCTATTGGAAGGATGTTGTGAAACTTGACAGGGTTCAGAAAAGATTTACAAGGATGTTGCCAGGGTTGGAGGATTTGAGCTATAGGGAGAGGTTGAATAGGCTAGGGCAGTTTTCCCTGGAGCATCAGAGGCTGAGGGGTGACCTTAAAGAGGTTCATAAAACCATAAGGAGTATGGATAGGGTAAATAGGCAAGGTCTTTTCCCTGCGATGGGGAGTCCATAACTAGAGGGCATAGATTTAGGTGAGAGGTGAAAGATTTAAAAGGGACCTAAGGGATGGTGCTTGTGTGGAATGAGCTGCAAGAGGAAGTGGTGGAGGCTAGTACAGTTACAGCATTTAAGAGACATCTGGATAGGTATATGAATAGGAGGGGCTTAGATGAATATGGTCCAAGTGCTGGCAGGTGGGACTAGATTAATTTAGGACGAGTTGGACTGAAGGGTCTCTTTCCATGCTGTACATCTCTATGACTCTGAACAACACAAAAAAAGGCATTTGTTTAAAGACGTAAAAGTGTGAAGCTCTTTTACTTTCCAAAACTTCATTATTCATTTTCAGATTTAATCATCATAGTCGAGCTAAATTTCAAAAATGCCATTTTGATGTAATTTTTAAAGTCTTCTTGTTAAAACACTTAAATGTCAACAACAAAAAATTGAAATGTCAAATGTGTACTTCAATTTCTTGTTCATTTCACCACAAAAGGTCAAGCATGTAATGTCAAATATTACCTCCAATTGATTTTATACAACTGCGCACAGGGATCAAAGTTTCAGCTTAAGGTTTTTATTTATATTTTAAGACTATGTTCCAGAATTTAAGTGAGTCTAAAAGATGGCATATCATAAAAGTCCATGGAATAATGTTACAAGGTCATACTGTTGTGGGCCCCCTTTCCTATGAATAGTATAAATCTGAAAATATATTAACATAAAGTCAAGCGGGACTTAGGGCACACTCAGGACACAAGGTTGAGGTTCACGTCCCACATCAGGAAGTGATGGCCACAGTGATGTGTCATAAGAAAACCAAGCAAGTTCATTATTTTAAAAAAATGATCCCACATTAAAGGTTGCTGACTACGGCTCAGACATAGCATCCCCTGAGTCTAGGGTTCAATTCACATTCAAGAGATAGAATTACATGCAGACTGGCACCTCACCAAGATGTGCCACATGGAAGAGATGAAAACTTATCCAGCAGCCACCAGTTCTTTCAGGTGGATGTGAAAGATCCTGAGACATTATACAAAGAACAGCAGGAGAGTCAGACCCACCACAGCCCACCAAGTGCTCTGGCTCATAGTTATTCCCTAACCAACATCATTAAAATAGATTATTTGGTCTTTATCTCATTTTGTGGGAGCTTGCTGTGTACAAACCAGCTGCAGTGTTTCACAGTTTACACAGTGGCAGAACTTCAAAAAGCAATTTATAACCTGGTAAAGCTCTTTTGGAAGCTCTGAGACAATTGAAGAATTTCATTCTATCGTGCAAACTGTTTATGCACTCAAGAACAAAGCAGCTGTATATTGAAGACCAAGGTTGTGTAAAATCATGTTGAATGATCAGGCAGCAAGGGAAATGGAGCTTTGAGGTTCAGGCAAGTCCTGAAAAGTTTTGCCTTGCTAACAGTTAATGGCAAACAAAGTTTTGCCTCTTTCCAATAGGTGGTCCGGCAGCGACAGAGAGCTAAGCCTGAGACATGGACATATGACAACTTAGGCAGCACATGATAGAGAGAGTTTGCAGGGAGCCAGAAATATATCATTGGAGGTAACCTGCTGAGCACAACAAAGTCATTGCTCAATATGAAGCAGCAGGTAGGAATAGCATTAGGAAAAGGTGTTGGAAGTGGATTACACAGGAGAAACAGTGAAAGAGAAATGGTTTAGTGAAGTGTAGGTTGAAGAAGTCAAGATACATAAGGTGGTGTAAGAGGGAGTGAAGGCGATGTCCTTAATCTTTTGAGAGCAGCAATCCCTGCTGATGGACTGCTGAACTCACACCTAACTTCCTTACTTTAAGTCACATTCCACATTTCTGTGCTCAGGTTCTGATGTCAGAGAGCTGAGTCCATCTTCAATCCAGCTGACGCCTCGCAGTGTGGAATCAGCCTGGAAGGGCATGCCACACACCTTTTTAGAGCACGAGATGCCATATTCCAAACAGTAAGTGGGTAGGGTGACGTGTGGTCAGGCATTAGGGATGGGGGGGGGGGTGGCATGATGGACAGCGGGCAAAGGAGAACGCGACAGTAGAGGGGTTTTTGGCAATGTTCTGGGGTGAGGGTGGGGTGGGGACAGGTGGTGAGGGGTGAAGATGTGGATAGGTGAGGGTGTGGAGCGACAAGTGGGTGAGGGTGGATTGAGGCTCGGGGCACACAAAGAGTCAAGTCATGGGATCACGGTCAGACTATAGTCACCCATGAATCAGAGCAGGTTTTAAATGCTTTCTCAAGCACTATCAAGTGAAGTAAGTTTGAACTCTCTGGAGTCTCCGGCTCTAACTTGGAGTTTGTTCACAGTCACTTGAAACTAGGATTTAGCATACAACAGTGAACTCGAGGACAGATCTGAAATAACATTGGATCAGATGGCAAGTTGGTGCAAATCTGTTCTGAGAACCTGAAGAAAATTGTTTATTCCATCATCACTAACTGCAAAATCAAAGCCAACTTTTGAAATATTTACCACTCAACGTTCAGGTTCAAGCCCATTTGAAAGAAATTTTGCACCTTTTTTGACTTTTCTCTTATTGTTGCAATAAAAGCATTTTTCAATGTTTCACCTGCCTTTTCCCATACATCTCTGTCTTGCTCATGAAAGCAGTGCCGTCAGCTTAGTGAAAGTTGGGGTGGGGGGGGGGGGGGGGGGGGGGGGGGGGGAGAGAGGGAGGTTACATTTCATCATATACCCTTCATGTTAAAAAGCTCAGAATGGTCCAATTGTTATTCCCACACAGCCAACAACCAATATTTCATTTCATACACTGTGGTTCAACAGAGTGAGATATTGAAGAATACCCAAAAAACACACAGTCCTCAGGAAGAGGAGGAGAAACAAGACATTTAAAATTTCCCTGTTTCTACCATCAGATACAATGGGCATAATAATTCTACATTCCTGAAGAAGGGCTTATGCCCGAAACATCGATTCTCCTGTTCCCTGGATGCTGCCTGACCTGCTGCGCTTTTCCAGCAACACATTTTCAGCCATAATAATTCTACAGGTTTATGAAGTTAATCTCAGATTCAAACCATAAAATCATGAGATGCATAGATCGGGTTGACAGTCAGAAGCTTCCCCCCCCACCGACCTGAATTATCTAATATTAGGGGGCATGCATTTAAGGTTGGCGGGGGGAGGGGGGGGGAGTTCAAAGGAGATGCGAGGGGCAAGTTATTTTTTACACAAGGCGTGGTAGGAGTCTGGAATGTGCTACAAGGGGTGGTGGTGGACACAGATATGATAGGGGCATTTAAGAGATTTTAGATAAGCACATGAACATGTTACAAAATCGAAAGCATGTATGGTCACTTTAAGATAGAAAGTGCTGTTCTGAATTTAAAGTATAGCCACAGCTGCCAGCTAAAGGTCAGGCTGTTCCAAATGTAACAATTGGCTATTAAATGGATACTTGAGTATTAGTTGTTGTTTGACAACAATTCGAATTTGACCAGTTTAAATTATGGCCAGGATTCAAAAACCAAATTGAGTTTGAATTTATTGTTGTGACATCTGGAAACTAATCAAATTATAAGAACTTAATGTGCTATGGGACGGGGGGGGGGGGGCGCATATAAAAACACTTTGAAATTGGTCTGAAAGCAACTGCTGTAGAGAGAGAAACTGCCAATCTAACATCTTACTCTTAAAGAAATTAGAAAACACTTTCTATCAAAGGTACCTTTTCATGTGAAACATACTCACAGTAAAAAGAAAGAAAATGGCCCAGGGAGATCAGCAGCCAGGAAGTCAAAAGACACAGAAGAAGACACAGACTGTGGAGTTTTGAGATTGTTATTGTAATTTTAATAAGTGTCTTGTTGGAACAGCATATTATGATGGAATTGGAGTCAGATAGTAAGCAGTTGAGAGAAAGGGGGGGCTTGGATTTGTGAATAGTCGTTTTGTTTAATGTTCACTTATGGTGAATTAATTTTCTTCAAATAGTGGGATTTAGAAGTTCTCTGTCATTCATATTTTTACAGATTTCAAGGCAAGGTGAGCTTTTCTGGGTGTTTGGTTTAATTGACAGAAAAGGTTCGCTTCTGTGTTATAACAAATATGCAAGGAATGGACGGATATGGACCAAGTGCAGGCAGAAGGGGATTAGTTTAATTTGGTGTCATGTTCAGCACAACATGGTGGGCTGAAGGGTCCATTCCTTTGCTGTACTGTTCAACGTTCTAACTTATAACATTAAAATGAGATGAGCCAACAGCAAATCAAAGAAACAAAAGCAACTATGAAATGTAGGTCATCCACCAAACAAGCTTTGTGCAATAAGAAACAGACAACTACACACAGCATGACACTGACAACTATTAGTTTGTCCCTAGAAGAAAGACACTGAAATGTTGCCCTTGGGCTACAGCCATTATGCCAATTCTGGATACTCATCCATCTCCAGGAATTTGTGCCCAGTACAAAATTAATCTCAGAACTCCAAGTAAGTCACAAAAACAGCTGGACATTAATGCGTTGCCAGTAGGTAATCTTTAGCTTGCAATCAAAATCAGAAAGTGTGCGTGGAAAACTAAAATGACTGCACAAAAGTTAAATTAAACCATTTAATGCACTGACATAAAACAACAAAAAAAATTATACAACAGTTAGAATAATCAGAATGAATACAGAGACATAATTAAAAAAAATTAAAGCCAGTACAGGAATGAAAAGCATGTGACCACAAAACAATAGAAATATAAGCTGCAGGAAAACAAGCAACTTACAAAAATAAACTAGAACCACTTTATTTATGGAACAAATTTGAACTAATATGGTATTCTTAGAAGCGAAGTTTCTTCTCCAAAGGTTTTTGACGACACACAGTTGGAGTCTTATTACTCTCGGAAAGTTTTAATTTTAAACTTGCAACTTAATTTGCATTATTAACTCTCACCATGCCACTGACCCACCATTTCATCAAACAAAAGCTAAGCTATTCCACTAAAATGAGGTGGAATCAATCAGGCTGGCACAATTCTCATATAAAACAAAACAAATACACTGTACTAGAAATACTGGAACTCTGAAACAAAACAAAACCCAGCAAATGCTAGAAATGCACAACATGTCTGACAGCACCTACAGAATTAGGTTGATTTTAGAAAATATTTAAAATATAACGGGTTTTAATGCTTTGTGGCATGATCATTGTTAATAAATGAAATAAAATTGTAAGTTTAAAATAAAATTGCTAGCTTATTGAAAATATTCTAACTTTGCACTGCCAATACTTGCTTAAAAGTGGTTACATCTGATTCTGGAAAAGCGTTAACTATGTTTCTCTCATCCAACTGCTTTCTGATCTGCTAAATATTTCCAGATTTCACGGATTACCTGGTGTAAACTTTCCTAGTTTGTATAACTACAGTAACAGATCGCTGATTTGTCAATGATGCAAGGTCAATATGAAAAACTGGGATACTTTAATGAACTGACAGACTAGCTTTCATAGCCATTTACCAGCTAATCATAAGCCTTCTCCACAACACCTCGTCATTATGGATGTCAAGACAAATAAGCAACAGGAACTAAAGATTCATAGCATCTTTGGTGCTCCAGAAAATGTGGCACATGGTTCTACGATTAAGAAAATTAGCAGGGAGTAAAGAAACAATTCACTGAACTAACTGGTCTTAGCAATATGGTCATTTCCCTCTTCAACACTGGGAAGCTTGAACATATGCACCAACAGGTTCAAGAAGAGCTTCTTCCCTGCTGTTGAACGGACCTTTCTAACTTCAAATAATGTTTATCTTGCTCTGCAAATCTCCTGTGCAGCCGTAACCTTGTATTCCTCGCGATATCAAAGCGCCCTATTGATATGTATTTCATTGCTTGCTCTGATCTGCCTGTACTACTCGCAAAACAAAACTTTTCACTGTATTTAGGTACATGTGACTACAATAAATCAAATCAAAGAGCAGCTTTTTCACTCTGAAGAATTCCAATAAGTAAGTAGGTAGAGAAATCTGAACAGAGAAGCTTGAAGATTGAAGAGAAATGACTCTCAAACACCCCAGCCTCTTAAAACAACCAATGTTTTCCATCTTTGGAGAATTTCTTCAATGAATGTGCATACTTACAATGAAACCCAGTTTCTTATAATCTCTGGTGTACATAGACTTTCGCTTCTCAATACTGCCACTGTTAGTAGGTTCCAAATCAGCATCAAAAGCAATCCTGCGCAGTTCGAATATGATATCCCTTTGGGACTGTAAAAGGAACCAAGAAACAGATCACTAATTAAACAAAACTAAACAAATGTAATGACTCAACGAGTCAAAGAGCATAAACTCCTATGACTTTATCCACGAAGATAAGCACACATGAGAGGGGCTTTTGGACGTTTCCAATAAAGAATGCTGCACTTTCTCCATCACAACATTAGATGATTTGTGTGAAACGTTAACTGATATTAATTGAGGATTTTTTCTCATCTACACTCAAGTCTCTTTGCTCCCTAGCCAGGTTTTAATTTTGACCAATGGTTTGCAATCCTGTCCATATAATTTAGTACTCATGATACAGTGATCTCCTCTTTCTCACCGTCCTATCAATGCTGAAGAGATCCCAGGTTTTCCCAACCATTCCTCATAGGTCTGTCCGCTTACCCCTGAAAGGAGGGTTTACCTTTTCTGTTTCTCAAACAATGAAGATATCCAGATAATTGTTTGGAACTGAACTCATGTTGGTCTCCCAAATCAAATCTCCCTGTAAGGTGGCCACAGAATGCAGCAACATAGCAAGGAATGACTCTGTTTTTTGGGTTGAAAAAACTAACATATTGAGTGAACTTTCATGCACTACAAGCCTTTATTCAGAAAGACAGTCTAAAATGTAACATGAAAAAATTAACCTACTTGCCAAACCAATTCTATGATAGCCACAATTTCTTGTGGTTCTGTCTCCTTCACTGGAGAACTAATCTGTATTTGTGCTTATGCAACTGAGAGCTCGCAAATGAAACAATTCCTTCTTAGCCTCCCCATCAGGTATTTGCCTTAAGGGGAAATTGAATAAGCTCATGATGGAGAAAGGATTAGTATGAGAAATTTTTAGGGTTGAGTGGAATAGAGCAGGAGGAGGTTTGTGCACACAAACATCGGTTAGAGCACTGAGCAGAATGGGCTGTTTCTGTGCTTTAAGTTCTATGTAACTCACCACAGCAATAAATAAGAGCGCATGTAACATGGGCCATCTTTTATTCAATTGAAAATTTCTACCGCATAGCTTAAGTACTGAGATTCCACCACCTAAGTGTATCCATAATTAATTTTCCAACATTATTTACTCTCCTCTTCAAGAATGCCTAATAAATATTACCAAAAATTAAAGGCTTTCTTTTCTGTGCTACCTTGGAAATGAAAATATAATGGTTCTGTTACTACAGTTGATAATCCACAGGCCCGGGTTAATAACCTAGGTGATTTCAATTCAAATCTGGGATAGAATCTAGAAATAAGTAAAAACTCCCATTTATCCAAATTATATTTCATCTGCCAGGCATTTTTCCACTCACTCAACTTGTCCAAATCACATTGAAGCATCTCTGCATTCTCCTCACAGTTCACACTCCCACTCAACTTTGTCTCATCAGCAAATGTGAAGATATTGTATTGAGTTTCCTCATCCAAATTATTGATACATTTTGTAAACAGCTGGGTCGCAGCACTGATCCCTGGAGTACTCCACTAATCACTGCCTGCCACTCGGAAAAAGACCCCATTTATTCATACCCTTTGTTTCCTATCTGCCTTCCAGTTCTCTACCTATGTTCGTACATTACCCCTAATCTCATACGCTTTCATTTTACACACTCATTTCTTATGTAGGTCCTTAACTGAAGTCATCTGAAAGTCCATGAAAACCACATTCACTGACTTCCTCTTAGCAATGCTACTAGTTATGTCCTTGAAAAATTCCAGTAGATTTCTCAAGCATGATTTCCCTTTCGTAAATCCATGCTGGCTCCATCTGGTCCTGTCACAGTTTTCCAAGTGCTCTGCTATTAAATACTTTATTAAGAACTCTGGCATTTTCTCCACTATTGACCTCAGGCTAACCAGTCTGTTTTCTCTCTACCTCCTCTTTTAATAGAAATTTGTCACTACATATTGTCATTACCCTGCCGAGTTTGAGTATAACTCCTGTCCACAACAACATGGGGAACATTTACTAGAAATTGCAATTACCTATCAAGCAACACAAAGGGTCAAGAAGGCAGCTCGTCACCATCATCTCAGTATAATTACCGATCGGTAATTAGCACTGCCTTTGCCAGTGATGTTAAGGTGCTAGTGTTGCACTGGGGTGGACAAGGTCAAAAGTCATATGACACCAGGTTATAGTTCAACAGGTTTATTTGAAATCACAAGCTTTTGAGCGCCGCTCCTTCGTCACTTCACCTGATCAAGGAGCAGCACTCCGAAAGCTTGTGATTTCAAATAAACCTGGTGTACTATAACTAGGTGCCGTGTGACTTCTGACCTTTGCCAGTGATGCTCGCGTTCCGAGAATTAAGTTTTACATCCCTGCACTTGAAGGCTGGAGTTAGTTGAATTCCAAACCATTTGCTGCAGTCAGTGGATCAAGATTGTGAGTAGCATACAGCAGCTGGTGCAATGAGGAAGCTTTCAAACATAGCTCTGACTGGCACTGAATGAAACAGTGTTGGGGTATAATCATTGTGCAGACCTCACCAATTAACATAGACTGAAAACAAAATACTCACTTGATCCTGTGGATCCATCTTAGTCATCATTCGGTCCTCCAGAAGGTTAAAAGTGAGTACTTGAAGAACATAGAGCTGGTGGGCCATTTCAGTCTGAATGGTTCGGGTTCCACGAATGACATGCTATTGTACGGAAAGAATTCATTTAAAAAATGATCAGCAGTCTATTCATAATCTATGCTCAGTTACACTACTACTGGAGAGCAACATATGAGCAAGGAACAACACCCAAATTAAAATAGGATCAACTTAGAATTGCACAATCATACAATACAAAAGAGGCCCTTCAGCACATCAAGACTGCACTGGCAAAAATTATTCTTAAATCTATACCAATCTCATTTATAACTCTTGGTCCATAGCCTTGACTGCAACATTTCAAGTGCTCATCCAAGTATTTTTAACAGGCCTGAACCATCCTCGTCCATCACCATCTGTCTCTGCCTGGACAAACACATCCTCACTATGCGCAGCCAAAAGAGAAAATGCTGGAAAATCTCAGCAGGTCTGGCAGCATCTGTAAGGAGAGAAAAGAGCTGATGTTTCGAGTCTAACTGACCCTTTGTCAAAGCTCTTTTCTCTCCTTACAGGTGCTGCCAGACCTGCTGAGATTTTCCAGCATTTTCTCTTTTGGTTTCAGATTCCAGCATCTGCAGTAATTTGCTTTTATCCACTAAGTGCAACTTCTCTTTTAACTCCTTTCACTTTTTTTCAATTCAGAGGAGTGACCATGCACCCTCATGGACTTCAGTTATACCTGACTCTTTATGGGTGCATGGAACTTGTTCCAGTCCAACATTGACTCCCAACCACAACTCTTTCTCTGGTACATCAATGACATCATCAGTGTTACTTGCCCCTCTCATCTGGAATTGAAAAAGTTTATTTATTTTGCTTCAAATTTCTACCCCGTTCTCACTTTCACCTGGTTCACCTCTGACTTCTCCCTTCCCCTCCTTAACATTTCAGTTTCCATTTCTGAGGACAGGCTGGCCACCATTATTCACTATAAACCCACAAACTCCCTCAGTTATCTTGACTACACATCCTTACACTCTGCTTTCTATAAACACACTATTCCATTTTCCCAGTTCCTCTGTCTCAAAAGTTCTCTTGATGCCAACTTTGACAAGGGCACCTCTGAAATGTCCACCTACTTCCTCAACCAAGGGATTCCCCACCACTGTGGTTGACAGGGCCCTCAGCCATGTGCAATCTATCTCCTGCACTTTGGCCTTCACCCCCTCTCCTCCCTTCGACCACAGCAGAACCGTCCCTCTTATCCTCATTTACCACCCAATCAGCATGCACATCCAAAGGATCATTAGCTGTCATTTCTGCCACCTCCAGCAGATAGCCACCACCTGAAACATATTTCCCACGCATCCCTTGTCAGCCTTTTGCAGGGACTGTTTCCTCCAGGTCATGTTGATCCATTCCTCCCCACTCCCAACACCTCCCCACGGCACCTTCCCATGTAATTGTAGACTTCCTCCCTCTTCACCATCCAAAGCCCAAAACTACAACTTCCAGGTGAATCAGTGGTTGACCAGGTTGCTTAAACTAGTCTACTGTATTTGCTGCTCACAATGTGGTCTCTTCGATACTGGGGAGATGAGGTGCAGACTTGGCAAATCCTTTGCAACATACCTACATTCTGTCCACAAAAATGACCTTGAGCTTTCTGTTGCCTGCCACTTGAACACCCCACCCTGTTCCCTGGCCTACATCTCTGTCTCAGACTTGCTGCAGTGCTCCAGCTAAGCTCAGCGTAAGAACCCGAAACAATGACTTCTCCACCTTCTGATGCTGCCTGGTTTGCTGTGTCCTTCCAGCCTCCTGCTTGTCTACCTTGTCATCACATGGGCTGCAAACACACCAAATCATTGTCAGCCACTAACTGGCCCATTAGCAGCTATTTATTCTCCCAGACTGATCTTTATCCACTCCTTTGCCGACCCAACTGTTTTTCTCATTGTCTGAGCTCCATCTCTTCTTATCATTTACTTCTCCTCCCCTTCTTTAGCATATTTAACAACCTTTTCTTCGCTACAATTGGTTCTGAGGAAGGGTCACTTAACTCAAAATGTTAACTCTGCTTTTTCTCCACAGGTGCTGCCAGATCTGCTGAGTTTCTCCAGTATTTTCTGTTTTTGTTTATGATTTCCAACACACGCAGTTCTCTTGGTTTTTTTTTTAATTTACTTTTTAAAGGTTGTGAGATTTCCTGCCTTCACTACCCTCCTAGGCAATCTCTGGCTCAAAAGAGGTTTCCTCAAATCCTCTACAAACCTCATATTTTTGACCTTGACATGATGTTCCTTGTTACTGATCCTTTGATGAAAGGGAACTGCTGCTTTATATTCTTCCTGTCCATGCCCCTCAATCAGGTTCTTCCCTCAACTTTCTCTACTCTGAAGAAAACAACCCAAACTTATCCAGCCTCTCTTCATAGTTAATGTGCCCCATCCCAAGCAACATCCTGATGAATCTCCTCTGCATCCCTTTCAGTGTTATTTATGCTTTCTGGACCGGCAGTTTTGCGTTTTAAAAAATATAGTCACTTCTTTCCGTCTGCACATTTCTTCGCTTTTCTCTCGAGTGCACTCATCCATTAACTCCGGCTCAGTCAGCTCCATCTGCTGTCTGGTATGTCAAACAAGTGTATGTTCTTCACAAGCAAGTCTAGACAGTGAGTGCTGCCAGATTATTCAAATGTAGGTAGCATCACAATCCAGCCTAACAGTGACACACAACAGTTTTCAGCAGAAGCAATTGAATAATGATCTCGAGCAGAAATCCAACTAGTTTCCCTATATTCGCCCCAGAGGACTAAGTGAAATTTTAGTCTGTCTAATTCCCCATAAACCTGCGCCATTCTGGTAATAGCAGCTAACAGACCATAAAATCCTGTGGGGCATTCCAAAGTGAAGAAAAGCACGTTGTAGGTACTGTTCTTGAATCTAAAATTGACCATTTGGACATGGGGCAAGGCCATGGAATTACTCTGGGGTACAAATCAGTATTGCCTGAATCTGAGAAATTGATATTCTGTCCTTTTGAAGTGCTATGGGATAAAATGGAGCACACAAATTTCATCAAGTGGGAAGAAGCAGATGATGAGAAACCAGGAATGATCATTTTGGGATTTTCAGCTCCAGGGGCTATAGAGTAAACGGTGTGTTAAATTGGACAATTTACGATTAAACCTTCTGTGAAAGCAAGAGGCTGTGAAAGAAGTTAATTTAACTCATTTTTGTTTTCAAACGTGTGGCTCTTATTCAATGTTCAAAGTTCTACCTAATTATTTGAAGACAATTTTGTAAGAAATGACTGGTGGAGATATCAGAGGTAAGCTGAATCAGTTAGGTGAAAATTGTTATTACCAGCCAGGAGTAGTTACCAAAATATCAGTGAGATGAACAGCCATTATTTATGAGTAAATGCTACAGCAACTTTAGGTGAAGTACAGATCATAATTAAATGGGAATACCCAAAGGTTGCTGCTCTGATGCTAATTTCCAATGATATCTCACAGAGTGCCACATCAATGACATGCATTAAATGCCATAACTTCCTTTATGTGGTAGATATGGAATAAACAATGCTGCACATAATTAGGACTAGAAATTACAAATGGAAGCACCCATTGGGTGACAAGGTGGCTCAGCAGTTAGCACTGCTGCCTCAAAGCGCCAGGGACCTGAGTTCAATTCCACCCTTACGCCAACTGCACGGATTTCCACAGGGTGCTCTGGTTTCCTCCTGCAGTCTAAAGACTTGCTGGTTAGGTGGATTGGCCATGCTAAATCGCCCATAGTGTCCAGAATGTGCAGGCTGGGGTGGGCTAGCAATGGGAAATGCAGGGTTATAGGGTAAGGAGGTGGGTCTGGGTAGGATAGCCTTCAGAGGGGTGGTGTGGACTTGACAGGCTGAATGGCCTGCTTCCATAGTAGGGATTCTATGATTTAGCAATGGGTTAATTGTTAATTAATCAATGACATGGAGGGGGCAGTTAGCGTAGCTCTCTGGGAATTGTATGGAAAAGAACCTTTGCATTCCTTAGTTTTTGTTTCAATTTGTTTACAGAATGGGGACATACAACCCATTTGTAACTGCCCTTGACTAAGTGGGGTGTGCCACCTTACTTGAACCACTGTAGACCATGGTAGGGTACACCCATAGTGCTATAGAAAGGAAGGGAGCACCAAGGTTTTGACCCAGTGACATGAAAAAGAGTGATATGGTTCCAAGGTCAGGATGCTGTGTGGCTTGGAATGGAACTTGTAGGTGGTGGTGTTCTGTTCCTCTTGCATTCTAGCTGGTAGAGGGTGCAAGTTTGAAAGGTGATACTGAAGCAGCCTTGGTAAGTTTCTGCAGTGTAGCTTGTAGATGATACACCCTTCTGCTTAGAGTGTGGTGGAGGGAATCAATGTTTAAAGACAATAGGGTGTCAATCAAATAGGCTGCTTTGTCATGAATGGCACTAAACATTTTCAGTGTTATTGGAATTGCACTCTCCAGACAAATGGGCAGTATTCAATCATAAAGACGGTCTTGCTATTTTTCTTTATTTTCAAATCCCCCATGATGTTGATAGTGGGGTTTCAGTGATGGTAATGCCATTAATATTAAGGGAAGAATGTTAGATTCCCTTTCATTGGACGTGGTCATTGATATAGCACTAATACAAAGAAGCTCCTCCAATGAAATTAATCAATCATTACAATCTAAGGTTTGTTTTAGGAATGCAATATTCATTGCATCTTGTCATCTTTTTGCCTACAGGAATCTGACCTATCACTTTTCAATCAACTTAAGATGATTTGAGAAGTTGAATTTATTACAATTCCCTGAGTAGTTTCTTTTTTAAGAGGTCAGGAGAAGTTATAGGAAGCTGGACTCAGCTCAGAAGAGCTTTACCAGGATGTTGCTGAGAATGGAAAGTTTGAGTTGTAAGGAGAGACTGGAAAGGCTGAGACATTTTTCATTGGCACATAGGAGGTTGAGAGGTGACCTTACAGAGGTTTATAAAACCACGAGGAATATAGAAAAAGTGAATGGCAGGGGTCTCTTCCCTAGGGTGGAGAAGTTCAAAACTAGTGGACATATTTTTAAAGGTAAGAGGAGAAAGATTTAAAAAAGACATGAGGGAAAATGTTTCTACATGGAGGGTGATTCATGTGTGGAATGAACTTCCAAACTAAGTGTTGGATGCGGGTACAGTTACAATCTTTAAAAGACATTTAGATAAGTACATGAATAAGAAATGTTTGGACGGACATTGGCCAAGTGCAAGCTGATGGGGCTCATGTAGCTCATGTCATGATTATGGTCAGTACGGACTGGTTGGACCAAAGCGTGTGTTAAATTTAAAATGCTATATGACTTTATGATTCTAAGTGTTTATAGTTGCTCATCTCCCCAAAACCGGAATTCCTGCTTGTTTTGATGTCTAAGTCACTGCCCTGGTCTTTCCAACTATTGCATTTTGTGCATCCTTCATGGCAGCCAAATGTTTAGGCTTCTCAGCCCTGAGCTCTGGAATTCATTCTCCGACTTGTCAGTCTCTACCTCTTTCTTGAAGACTTTCCTTAAACCTATTCTCTTTGACTTCCTTCTTTGACTCAGTTTAAACTTCTATCTGATCAAGCTTTCTTGAAACATCTTTGAATATTCCGCAAGGTTAAAAGCAGTATGTGATTGTTGTTTTCTAATAAAGCATGCAATCATTGTTCAGGCATAAATGACGGCTTTACCCAATACCTATCACAGACTTACACTTAAAATAATGGAACGCAGCTGTTTCTGGGCCAAGATATTTGCTATTTCCTGTAGAGAGAGAAAAAGATATCCACAGTTTAAAAGAAATGCAATTTAACAAGTAACAATTTGAAAAGAAAATAAAAGTAATTATTACAGACAATCCAAAGTTGCAGAAATAAATAGTAAACAATATTATTGGGACAGGTTTGTTTCATATGGTCGCGCTCCAGTGAGTGTGTAATAAGTTTGTTGTACCCTGCTGAAAACTTCAAGATCAAAAACTGGACTCCTGGTTCTAACCTGAAATATTTTCATTCAACATCACCAACAGTATTTCCTCCTCTCTCCATAAGTCTTCATGGTTCATTTATTGATGATTATTTCTAATCACAGTTCTTACCATGGTATCACTAAACATCAAGGTGAGAAAGCAGGCTATGAAACCACCTCAGCCAGCATGGGGTTTGAAGTCATATGCATGGCGTTATTCTGAACAACCTTAGCTTTCCATTTGGTTGAATTAATTGACATTTTACTTGTGACTGAAAAGTAAAATTGACCAATCCTATTGAACAATTCATTGTAGATCTTTTAATGTGTAACAGCTGCTCTCTTGCACTTCATTGCTATACTGGAGCTTTTCCTACCCTTTGCAGCCTCACTATCCACTCCTACTATATTGTCCTTTCTTTCCCCAACAAATGTTTACATTAGACGAGAAACACACAGCAAACTTTGTTTTAACCAGCACTCTTGATAAGCCAGCAAAATTCATAGACCTCAAAATACTGCAATCTACTGCAATGTCTGAGCATTTATGCTATAAAGAAAATATAACAGTGATGTATACATCTGCTGCTTTACATTTCTATTACTTCCTACTTGTTTTACATTGATTTTAGCAGGTGTGTTGATGTTCTTACATAGATTTTTTTTAAGGTATGATAATATCTCAAACTTTTGCTTGTTCAGACTTTACTGCAGTTATGCAAATTTTCTGATTCTCTGGAATATTTAATCAACCAGCTCATTCCTGGTCCCATAGTTACCAGTTAATAAAAGGGTTCCTGCACTTCTTTAAATTTCCCAATGTTTATCTGCTCTCAGAGACTTGGTTATCAATTTCCAAGCCCTCTGCTCTCAGAATTTACAAGCTTTCTCTCCAGCCAAATTACTTTCATTTTTCCAGCCCTTCCTTAAGGTATTTATGCTTTGTGACAGTGACACCCAATCAGAATTGCAACTTTCTAATAAAATATTGCCTGCTTAGCCTGAATGATTATATTCCTCTTTTGTACAAGGATTTCTGGCTTTGATTCAATTGACTGATCAGTCCACCTGTTCAAATTGGACTCCGGACCCATTTCTCAAACCAACGCCTCATGATACAGCCTGTATCTTTGCCTTTGCTTTCTTCTGTTTCTGCACAACATTTTACAGCAAATCTGAAATGCTTTGGGCACCAACTTCTGTTGTATTCTTCCACGATGTGGTTTACTATTAATAGCAACATCGGTTTCTCTTGAAGTCTGCTGGGTCACCAGCAAGTTTTTTTTTTGCTCCTGGTTGTTCTTAAAGACTCTAACTTTCGGAAGGTCTGGAATTTTGACTCAGTGACAGCGAAGGAATGACAATATAATTCCAAGTCAGGATGGCGAAGCACAAGTCTTCAGCAATATTGCCAGAATGTCATCAGGGCCCATAGTTTTCAAAGCCTTCAGCTGTTTATTGATACAAATGTGAAACTAATGAATTGACTGTTGATGGGCATCATGGCTCTGGGAGGCTGAGATGAGTTACTCACATAGCACTTTTGGCTGAAGATGGATGTAAATGTGTCAGTCTAGTGTTCTGCACTGATGTATTTGGCTCCTCCACCACCTGAGGATTGGGAATATTTGTGGAGGTTTCGCCTGAATTTAATTTTTTTTGTCTGCCACTATTCATGGTAGGATGTGGCAGGATTGTAGAGTTCAGACGCAATGTTCTGCTTCTGGGATTGTTTATCCCCGTTTCTTACATGCTGCTTCCACTATTCGGCGGAAAATAATCCTGCATTGTTGATCCAACAGATTGATACTTTTTTTTGTAGCATGAATGCCTGGCATGCCATGTTGTACTCTTCATTGATGCATGGTCAATTTCCTGGCTTTATGCTTATGGTAGAGCAGGGAAAGGGCAGTTGAATATACTTGTGTCACTGATGGCCAACAGTATCTCATTGATGGTCTGTTTTAATTTACTGGATCTGCTGTGTCTCATTTAATACTGCAGCATTGCAAAACAACACAGAGAGTATCCTCAATATGAAGATGGGATTGTGTCTCCAAAATGAAGCTGTGGTAGTCACTCCTGCTGATACTGTAATGGGTGCACCTGTGGTAGGCAGATTGGTCAGGAGAATGTCAAGAAAACCTTTCCCTCTTGATAGCTCCTGCACCAACTGCCACAGACCCAGTCTACCATCGATGACGTTTGGTACTCGGCAGGTTCAGTTAGTTGTGGTGCCACAGAACCACATTTGGTGAAAAATATCGAAGCACTCCAACCTGAACACATTCTGCACCCTTGTTACTATCAGTACTTCCTACAAGTGGTGCTCGACATGGAGGAGAACTGATTCATTAGCTGAGCAGGGATGGTAAGTGACAAACAGAAGGTTTCCTTGTCCATGTTTGACCTAATACTAAGAAACTTCACAGAGTTGGAGCCAATGTTAAAAGACTCCCAGGACAACTCCTTCCAGACTGTCTCGTCAACTCTAGTATTTATTCAGGGATAGTATTGGCAGCCAAATTGTCATCGGAGTATCATTCCGTTAGAACAAATGTGACAGTTGTTGTTTGACTCATCCTTTTTTTTGTAGCATGAATGCCTGGCATGCCATGTTGTACTCTTCATTGATGCATGGTCTCCCAGTTCTGGCACAAGCCCCCCAGATGTTATTAAGAATGACTTTCCAGGGTTGATGGGGCTTAGTTTGCTGTTGTCATTTCCGGCTACTAAGTGTAATTCAAGTGTTCTATCGAGTTTCATTCCTTTCTTTTAGGTTTTGTCACATTTTCATGTGAGTCACTTGCTGGGGCCTTTCAATCAGCAGGCAAAAGTCAACCACAATGCTGTGGGTCTGGAGTCACATGGAGATCAACCCAGGTGAGGATGCCAGATTTAATTCTCTAAAGGGCGTTAGTGAACCATCTCCTTTTATGATATGTGATGGTTACATCGGCTTTTAATTCCAAATTTCACATAATTTAAATTTCACAATCGGTCATGATGGAACTTGAACCAAGCCTGGGCGTTTTTATTACTATTCCAGTAACATTACAACTCCCCATCGATGCAGCACAGTCTGCAAGATTGGTAACTGCTATCTCGCAAGAGAAAAATACTTATTTATCCATATGAAATCCAAAGGGATGAAACTAAGATGTATAAACATTAGTGAAACTGCTTCCCTCCTACTCAGTTTGATTGCCAGTTTTACATCTATTCAGAACACAATTCCTTGAACCACAAAAATAAGCAGTGGTAAGGCCTGCTTTTTCAGTTCCTTGTAGTTTTTATCTTGCAGAGTTGGGAAGGAATAGTCAAAACTAGGAACACATGAAAGTGGCAATTATATATTGATTATTCCATTCACAGAGGTCATAAGTATTATCAGCAATTTTGGTGCACTGAGCAGAATAGCTTGGCCTATCCAGGGTCGAGTATATTAATCTGCTGAACAAAGGCCACGGCTCCACTATCATAGAAGAGATAAATGCGCAGGAAACCCAAAGCACAGGCATGATGGTCCAGCAACCTAGAAGTCATGAGTTCAATCCTCATCACAATAAAAGGTCTCATCATTTTTGCATTGATGCACACAAAAAAAACCCAAGATATGTTTAAATAATTCTAAATGTTTCACTATGTTCCATAATGGAATGGAAGCTACTTAGCCTGATCAACATTTGACTCCATGCCCACACTACTTGACTCTTAATCTCCTCTGGAAAGTTACGAGAGGCAATAGAAGTCTGAATCCCAAGCAAAGATGGCTGCCAATGGTGAAAATTATATTGAAAGTAAGCTTTAAAAAGAAATCCTTCTCTGCAAGTTATGTCAACATCTATTACTTTCATGAACTGTTTTTGATTAGCTGATCTCATTTAAAATTAACAACGAGCAAAATGCATGCAGTTATTTGCACAGAAGTTCATAATTAATTGAATGCCTTCAGGGTAGCAAAACAGCCCCAGATTGTGAAGCTCTACCACTTACTGATTGAGCAACATCATGAAAGGACAGAACTACAGATTTCAGTCCTGCCTCTACCTTCCTCTGTAAATAGACTGGATCAAATATAATTGTTTAAGAGAAATAAGGAATAAAATTAAAAATATATACACATTACAATGAGAATAATGTAAAAAGGGAGAATAGAAGAATCTTTCATTGAAAAACATAAAAGATTCATTATTCTTATTCTGGAAAAAGCAAAAAGAGAAAAGAAAAATATAAGCAGATTTAATTATGGTTAATCCCAGAAGAGCATGAATTCAAGAAGAACCATTAATGTTGTACAGCTCTTCAAGTTCATTGCACAGTTTCCCTGAACGAATGTGTAGAAATATTACATCTTTAAAAACAATATTTTTGTTATTATTATCCACCCCAGTGGGCTTCTTATCAGCTTTAAGCTTGCAAAACGGAGAGTAAACTGCACGCACTTTCAGATTGTGTCCCTGTTCTCATGCACCTACAGGTGAGGCGGCATCGGGTTCACTGAGTTGCGTCTCTCCCATTACTTACCCCCACTGCTGCTGGCTCAGGAATCCACCAGATCAGAAGTTCAAACCTGTGTCCATCCCTGCCCTGCAACATGAACTGTCAGTGTGTTGCCCATATAGCACAATTGTACTGCCTTGTTATACCTTTCATTTGATTTCTCTATGATTTTGTCTTTATTTTTGGTGATTATTCACAATTATTTTAATCAATCCGTTCATACATATTGGGACAAACCTCCAAGACAGGTGAAAGTTGAAGCCAGACTTCCTGGTCTGCCATTCAGTATAAGACAAGAAATTATTCTTTGACGTGCCAGTTTAGCAACTGGTAAACTAGGTAGAGGCAGAGAAGTCCAATGTTACTTGCACCAACCTTTGCAACAGCATTAGAAACAAAACAATTAAACAATATGATTTGTTCTCTGCTCATGTTTCTTTATTTAAAAAAAACTGGTACTTTTCAAAACTATGTGATCTTGAAACAGAAGACAAACACAGGACACATCAATCAGGGCAGGCGTAAAATTTGCTTAAGATGGAGTCAGGAAAAAGAATTACTTACAGTCTGAGAACAACTGAAGACACCAACATTACCCTCCAGATCAAGCTGTGACAGCAAGCAGCAAGAAAGCAGGAGGCAAAAGCTATTTGTTAGTAACACACATAAGTGCGGCAAATGCAAGGAATTAGAAGCAGAGCAATCAAACGTCCTGCAACTTTCTGACGATTCCATAACAAACAGTCCACATGAAACATACAGTACTGTGGACTCGATGCCTCCTAACCTCAGGTCTCTGCAGGTTTTTAATATCAAAACTTCAAATTGTTATAAATTCAAGCCTGCTACCTAGTTTCAGAATTACAATTAAGAAAGGAAAAAGAAGGTGAGCACTGATTTAAAACATAATCTTGCCTCAAAAGACGTAGGCGAATTATTACAAGTCTCTGATTGGGACAGTAATGAAACAGGAGAAATATCACATCTACACAACCATGTAATAAATGAGCAATTTGCAGCACTGAAGTTAAGTCTAATTAGCTCTAAATTGTTTCTTTTTCTTCCATGAGTACATTAATTCTCCAATATTTCAGGGAGGTTAGCATTAATGTTGACTTTCTTGGATCTGCACACAGTGATCACAAACAACCCTCACCCGACAAAAGAAACCTACCCACTTTTCCCTTGAGTGGTGGAAATGGAAGGCAAATCAGTCAGGTTTCCTTTAGAACTGTGCTCTGAACTGCCCTCACAGGTACTGACTGAACTTGTAAACACATCCCAGGAAAATCTCCCTTATTATCCTGTCACAATATTGCCTTCACCCTCCCAATGCTGGTTTAAACAATACTTTGAGAAACACTTGGATTAGATGCAGCAATTAAGCTATATGGCCCATTAACTGATTTGATGGCTTTTGTTTCTGTCTCCAGTCCAACTAAATAATGCTGGAAATAATCAGTAGCAACTTGTGGTTACAAGATATAGACTGCCGCTGTGTAGAATAGTAATGTCATTCTTACCTAGGAGTCAAAAGGTCGTAAATTGAGTCCAACTCCAGAGATTTCAGAATAAAATCAACACACATAGATGTCATGACACTATTTTAAAGAGGAACTGTGTGCATGCGTACGCACTCATGTGTATTGGAGGGAGTGGTTGTTGTGACAAAAATGATATCAATCAACATGACTAAAACTTAACCATTATCACATATGTTGGAGATTGCAATGTGCAAACTCACTACAATGTTTCCTAAATTACAATAGTGACATATCAAATGTGCTCAATTGACTGTAAAGTGCTTTGGCACATCTTGAGGTCATGAAAAGTGGATAAATCTTTCAAGTTTGCCTTTGTGTGTGGGACCACAAGAAATGGGAGAGATACTAATCAAATATTTTGTGTCAGCTTTTACTACAGAGAAAGACATGGAGGCGAGGGAATTTGGGGAAATAAATATCGATGTCTTGAAATCAATCCACATTACAGAAAAAGGTGCTGGAGGTTTTAAAAACAACATAAGAGAGGATAAATCTATTGGAACTGATCAAGTGTATTCCAGGACATTGTGGGAAGTTAGGGTAGAAATTGCAGGGCCCCTAGCAGAGATATTTGTATCATCTACGCCACAGGCGAGGTGCTGGAGGACAGCAGGGTGACTAATGTTGTGCCTTTATTTAAGAAATGTTATAAGGAGAAGCCTGAGAAACATAAACCAGTGAATCTGACATCAGTGGTGGGTAAGTGGTTGGAGCAGATTCTGTGAGATAGGACTTACATGCATTTGGAGAGCAAGGACTGATTAGGAGTGGTCAGCATGGCTTTGTGCATGGGAAATTGTGTCTCACAAAGTTGATTGAGTGTTTTGGGAATGTAAGCAAAAGTATTGATGAGAACAGAGTAATAGATGCTGACTACATAGAATTTAGTAAAGCCTTTGACAAAGTTCTGCATTAGTAAATTTAGATCACGTGGGATTCAATGAGAGCTTGCCAATTGGATACAAAATTGGCTTGATGACAGGAGTCAAAGGGGTGCTGGTGTATATTTGTTTTTCAGACTGGAGGCCTGAGACCAGCAGTGTTCCACAGGGATCGGTGCTGGATCCAATGTTGTTTGTCATTTATATAAACGATTTGGATGAGAATTTAGGAGACATGCTTAGTAGGTTTGTGGAGGCATTTGGCACATTTGCCTTCATTGCCAAGACCTTCAGGTATAGAAGTTGGGACATCATGTTGAGGTTCTACAGAATGTTTGTGAAGCCACGTTTGAAGTACTGTGTAAAGTTCTGGTTGCCCTGCTATAGGAAGAACACTATTAAATTGGAGAGGGCTTAGAAAGAAATTTCCAGGATTTTGCCAGCACTGGAGGATGAGAGTTATAAAGAGAGGTTGGATAAGCTGGAACTTATTTTCACTGGAGCGTAGGAGATTGAGGGATGATCTTATAGAGGTTCATAAAATCAAGAGGGGCATAGATACTGTGAATAACAAAGGTCTTTTCCTTAGATTGGGGGAGTTCAAAATCAAGGAGCATATTTTTAAGGTGTAAGGAGGAAGATTTAAAACGGATCTGATGGGCAACATTTTCACAAAGAGGGTGGTTCATTTAGAGTCACAGAGATATTTAGCATGGAAACAGACCCTTTGGTCCAACACGTCCATGCCAACCAGATATCCTAAACTAATCTTGTCCTATTTGACAGCACGTGGTCCATAGCCCTCTAAACCCTTCCTATTCAAATACCCATCCAGATGCCTCTTAAATGCTGTGATTGTACCAGTCTCCACCACTTCTTCTGGCAGCTCATTCCATTTGCAGACTACCCTTTGCATGAAAATGTTGCCCCTGAGGTCCCTTTTATATCTTTCCCCTCTCACCCTAAACCTATGCCCTCTAATTCTGGACTCCCCCATCCCAGGGAAAATACCTTGTCTATTTACCCTATCCATGTCCCTCATGATTTTAAACATCTCTTTAAGATCACCCAGCAGCCTCCAACACTCAGCCTATTCAGCCTCCCCCTATAACTCAAACCCTCCAACATTGGCAACATCCTTGAAAAGTTTTTCTGAATCCTTTCAAGTTTCACAACATTCTTCCAATAGGAATGAACTTCCAGAGGAAGTGGTAGATGCAGGTACAGTTACAACATTTAAAAGACATTTGGATAGGTTTAGAGGGATATGGGTCAAGTGTAGGCTAGCAGGACTAGCTTAGTTTAAGAAACTTGGTCGGCATAAACTCGTTGGTTTGAAGGATCTGTTTCCATGTTGCATAACTCTTTGACTCTGAATGCTGAACTAGTATTTAAATGCTTCAAACCTCTGGTGCTCTGTCCATGAGGCTATTGTCATCTTGGACTGCAAGTGAGGCAGGTAAAAGGATCCAGAATTTAACTTTGGAGGAGTGCCAGTCAGCAGCCTTGTCCAACAGATATTAGGTTGATGCTCCCAGTATAGATAAGGGCACAGGTCAAAGGAATGATAAGTGAATTGCCCAAAGCACTATGGCACTGAACACCATTCAAATTGGAGGAGAAAAGAGAAATGTAGTAATAGTTGTGGATACTACTGTTAGGGAAGTAGATACTACTGTCCACAGCAACGTCAAAGAGTCCCGATGGTTGCTTTGCCTGGTGCCAAGGTTAAGGACATCTCTTCTGTGCTTGGAATGGGAGAAGAAGGATCCAAGTGTCACGGTTCACACAGGGACCAATGACTTAAGTATAACCAGGAAACAGTTTGTGCTGAGGGATTACAAAGCATCTTGGGCTAAATTAACACACAGAATCAAAAAGGTAATAATCGGAAGATTACTGCCTGAGCTACATGCAAATTGGCAGAGGGTGAGGAAGACTAAAGACGTAAACGTATCGTTCAAAGATTGCTTTGCAAGAAAAGCTTCTGTTTCACAATTCCAAGAAAATGCAGTACAATGGAATCTGGATACGGTTGTGAATGAACATCAAAAGTTGAGGTGCAGTTGCAGCAAGGAATTGAGAAGGCAAATTGAACTTTGGCTTTTATCGCTAAAAGGGTGATGTTCAAAAATAGAGAAGTCTTGTAAAACTGTGCAGGGAGTTGGAGAAGCCATACCTGCAGAACTATGCACAGTTTTGGTCTCTACGTTTAAGAAAGGGTATACTAGTATTGGAGGCTGTTCAAAAGACATTCACAAGGTCAACTCCTGGGATGAAGGGATTGATTTATCCAGAACTGGTAAACAAATTTGGACTTTATTCATCGAGTTTAGAAAAATAAAGAGTGATCTTATTAAAACAGACAAGATTCAAGGGAGGCGTCATGGGGTAAATGTTGAGAAGATATTTCCACTAATGGGGGAATCCAGAGGACATTGTTACAGAATAAGGAGACACACATCTAAAATTGAGATGCAAAGGAACTTATTCTCCCAGTGGGAACATCTGTTTCTGTCCCAGAGAATCGTAGATGCTAGATTACTGAAAATTTATTAAGAAGACATTGATTGATTATTGAAATATCAAGGAGCTGTGGGCTTTGAGAAGCTGGCATGAAAGGCTAGTTAAGGCTTGGGGTAAATTAAGCCCATGATCTTATAATGGTTTGAGCAGCTAAATAGCCTACTCCTATTCCTTTTCCTCAAGTTCTCATTCTTCTAAACTCCAATGAATACTGGTCCACTAAGCCCAATCTCTTGTCACATGTCAGATCTGCCATTCCAGGAAACAGACTGGTAAAGAGACAAATTTATTCTCTTTGGACTGCTGCTTTCACTGCATCCTGAGATCCACATTCAGTACTACATACTATACACTCTTAACCTCTCTATCAGTATCATACCATCTCAAAAGCTGTGGTAGTCCCCAGTTTTCCAGTTCTTTGCCTCATTCAATGCCTTAACAAGAAACACATTTCCTTCCTTTCTGTTGTTAAAGAATGCAAGCTCCAAAGTTGATCAGATACTGGCAGCCATCTAGAATCTTTTTATTCTCCCCTCCTGTCTGATTCCACCCTCGTCTCTAATTCCACCTCTTGTCATACATTCAATATACCCTGGGACCTTCCACTCTAATTCTGAATGATCTGTACTCAGAAAATAACTGGTTTTATTCCATTACATCCCCATCTCAATGAATTTTGAGCATGGCATAACTTTAAACTCTTCTTCCATTGCCCTCACCACTGTGCCCACTTCTACTGGAGTCCTGGCAAATGAGATGAGCACTGATTTCGTTTATGCTTTCCATTTGTTTCCTCTCCCAGCTCCATGAAACTTTTCACTCATCTCCAATAATCCCCCTCCACCAGAATAGAGAGCTCCATATGGTGTGTTGCCTGCCTGGTGCCAGAGTGGGGAACATCCCTGACTGGCTTGAAAGGATATCGGAGAGGGAGGGGGAGGATCCAGTTATTGCGGTCCACATTGGGACAAACAACATAGGCAAGACTAGGAAAGAGGACCTGTTTAGGGATTATCAGAAACTAAATTAATGAACAGGTCCTCAAGGGTTATAGTCTCAGATTACTGCCTAAACCATGTGCAAATTGGCATAGGGACGCAAGAGTAAGGGAAGTAAACATGTGGCTAAATATACGGAGCAGGAAAGAGGAGTTCCTTTTCATGGGGCACTGGCATCAGCATTGGAAGGAGGGGATCTGTTCCATTGGGATGCTCTCCACCTGAACCAAGTTGTGATCAAAGTTTCAGCGAAAAGCGTAAATAAGATGGTAAACAGGACTTTCAACTAGAAAGTGGGTGTGGGGAAGGGTGGGATGTTAAAATGCCAAGAAGTATAATGGCTAATGGGAAACAAAGCAGCAAGTTAACATCTGTGACAGTCGATTCAACTGCATGGAAAAGTATGAAAAAATAATGACAAGAAAGGAGAACTCAGGAGAGGTTATTAAAGTCTCAACTATACATAATAAGACAAAGTGTTTGGAAAGGGTTAAGGATCAAACTTTAAGCCCACTGGATACGATGGCTCAGTGGTTAGCACTGCTGCCTCACAATGCCAGGGACCTGGGTTCAATTCCAGACTCGGGTGACTGTCTGTGTGGAGTTTGCACATTCTCCCCGTGTTTGCGTAGGTTTCCTCTGGGTGCTCCGGTTTCCTCCCACAGTCCAATGTTGTGCAGTTTAGGTGAACTGGCCAAGCTAAATTGCCCATAATGTTCAGGGATGTGTAAGCTAGGTGCATTAGTCAGGGGTAAATGTAGAGTAATAGGGTTGGGAATAGGTGTGGATGGATTACTCTTCCAAGGGTCCATGTGGACTTGTTGGGTTGAAATGCCTGTTTAAACACCGTAGGGATTCTATAATTGAATGATAATGAGAAGCGGGATGGTCAATACAGGACTGAAGGTGCTTTATCTGAAATGCACACAGCATACAAAATAAGGGAAATGAGCTTCTGGCACAGATCAAAATTGGTGTGGTGGGCATCATGGAGATATGATTGCAAGGAGATCAGATTTGGGAGCTAAATATCCAAGGATATACATCCTATTGAAAAGACAGGCAACGTGGGTGGGGTTGCCTTATTAGTAGAAATGAAAATAAATCAATAGCAAGAAACAAAGTAGAGTCAGATGATGTAGAATCTATGGTTAAAAGGTTAAAAACAACCCTAATGGGAGTTATGTATAGGCCTCCAAACAGTAGTCAGGATTTAGGGCACAACATACACTAAGAGCTAGAAGAGGCATGTATGAAAGGCAAGGTTACAGTGATCATGAGGGATTTCGATATTTAGGTAGACTGGGAAAATCAGGTTGGTAGTGGATTGCAAGAAAAGGAATTTGTGGAATGTCTACAAGATGGCTTTTTGGAGCAGCTTGTGGTGGAGCCCACTAAGGAACAGGGTAATGCTGGATTTAGTGTTGTGTAATGAGGCAGACGTGATAAGGGAGCTTAAGGTGAAGGGACCCTTTGGAGGTAGTGATCATAATATGACAGAATTTACTCTGCAACTTGAGAGGGAGAAGGTAGAATCAGATGTAATGGTATTACAGTTGAATAAAGGCAACTACAAAGCATGAGGGAGGAGCTGACCAGAATTAACCGAGAGAGGAACCTAGCAGGAAAGACAGCGGAACAGCAATGGCAGAAGTTTCTGGAAGTAATTCAGGAGACACAGCAAAAATTCATCGCTCGGAAAAGGAAGCGTACTAAAGGGAGGATGAGGCAACCATGGCTGACCAGGGAAGTCAGGGACAGCATAAAAGCAAAAGAGAAAGTATCTAATGTGGCAAAGGGAAGTGGGAAGCCAAAGAATTGGGAAACCTACAAAGACCAACAGAGGACAACAAAAAAAAAATAAATAGGAAGAAGATAAAATATGAGGGTAAGCTAGCCAGTAATATTAAAAAATTGCAAGCGTTTCTTTTGAGCTGTAAGGGACAAAAGTGAGGCAAAAATGGACATTGGGCCACTGGAAAATGATGCTGGAGAAGTAGTAATGGTGAACAAAGAAATGACTGAAGAACTAAGTACTTTGTGTCAGTCTTCACAGTGGAAGACAAGAGCAATATCCCAAAAATTCAAGAGAGTTGGGGGTCATAGGTGAGTCAAAGGAGAAAGTGGTAGAAAAACTGAAAGGTCTGAAGGTGGATAAATCACCTGGAACAAATGAGTTACACCCAGAGCTCTGAAAGAGATAGCTAAAGAGAGAGTGAAGGCGTTGGTGGTGATCTTTCAAGAATCACTGGAGTCAGGGAGGATCTCAGAGGACTGGAAAATCACTAAGGTTATCCCCCTCTCCCCTACAGGGCTGACAGAGAATGGAGTGGTGCTGGTGCTACTAAGATCCTGATTGCTAACTGCTACAGTTTACATGCTCAGAAAAGCAACAAGTGAGGAAAGGTGAGAGGAGATCACCAGCCATAGACTCTTGCAGGTTGTCCGAGAAATAAGGAATAAATTGAGCCCTTTACATGACATGGGACAATCAAAGTGAGAGAGAATTTTGCAAAAACATGGAATGGTTAGTCATCCTGCCCACATCCTGAGAACAATTGGATGAATACATTGGTAACAAAAGTGCATATATTTTGCATTAAGTAGCAGGTTTAGCAAACATATTCAATATGGAAATGGATG
Organism: Chiloscyllium plagiosum; assembly: GCF_037043375.1. Lineage (NCBI taxonomy): Eukaryota > Metazoa > Chordata > Chondrichthyes > Orectolobiformes > Hemiscylliidae > Chiloscyllium > Chiloscyllium plagiosum. The sequence continues at coordinate 33,664,807 of NW_028270172.1, read as the reverse complement.
GAATTGTTCAGCAATGTTTAATTCATTAGGAGAGTCACTGTGCGTATTAATATGCTTTACTGAAGAGAGAAATGCAGCCTTTAGCCATGCATTATTAATTATGGCTATAAAGATCTGCACTCTCAAATGATCCTGAAAACAAATCCCAAAATTTGCCAGAATTAATACTTGCTGCTTCAAAATATTAGCATCAACATCAAGGGCTCTGTTAGTAAGGCTACGCATAACATTTACTCCCTTTAAAACAAATATACCATATCTTCAGAATGAAGCAATTTTTAAATTCTTGCCCAAGATGATTTTCAAGATTTAGAAATAGGGATAAGTGAATGATCATGCCCGAAAGCCTTTCAGTAACAGCACACCTCCAACTTCACAAAAAATATGTCCTTTAATTTCTCTATTAATTCACTCAGCCATGTTAGGTGGGAAGAGCATACATGAGGCTGTAGCCAAAAGCATAAAATGGGCCAATCACATTGAGTTTTGCATATAATAATATAATACTGCCTTTTACTAAAAGTCACATTACCCCAGGGCTCCTCCATATTGCTAAGTGCCTTAAAAAGATGCACGAGGTGTTTCTTTATCAGAGTCGTCTGTCCAGACAAAGTATAATTTATCACTAATCTACCCAGTCTACAAATCTACCATGCAGCAAGAGAATTACCATATTAATGGCAAGACATGCTGAATGCTGGGCAGCTTTTACACTTGAGGGTGTGAGACACTTGGAACCAGATTCACCCTGTACTAATTGATTGTGTTTCCGACTACAAATCATAGTCAGCTCTCAGGATGAAGAAAGACAGAATTTAAAAGATAAAGAGAGTGGGAAAATGTGCTTACACATTTGACACTGATTATTAATTATCAAGTATGGTGTTATATTAAATAGTAGCCATGTATGGACTTTTTAAACATTGGAATCTACTGGAATTTTTCAAAATATCAATTTGCTTAAATGATAATGATGACACAGTGCTTTGGACTTCCAAAAGGCACTGAACAGATTCTCATATGCAAGTGCTTTAAATAAATACATTGGTTAGGAAAAGCAGAAAATGAGAGAAGAGCTCAGCTGGTGTTATTTGAATACTTAGTGAGTTTTGAGAAGATTTGTAGCTCAGGTTGAGGTTTTGGATGTAGGTTTGCTCGCTGAGCTTGAAGGTTCGTTTCCAGACGTTTCGTCACCCTACTAGGTAACATCTTCAGTGGGCCTCAGGCAAAGCACTGCTGAAAATTCCTGCTTTCTATTTATATGTTTGGGTTTTTTTGGTTTGGTGATGTCATTTCCTGTGGTGAAGTCACTTCCTGTTCCTTTTCTCAAGGGGTGGTAGATGGGGTCTAACTTGATGTGTTTGTTCATAGAGTTCTTGTTGGATGTGAATACTGCTAGACTGTACACAACCTGCACATTAACAGGTTAACAACAAGCTGAACAACTAAATCCCTCATACTAACATATCAATTCAATCACAATTTATGTGCTTACTGTTTAGCTAATGATGAAGGTCTGGTAAACATCTCAGCCTTTCTTATTAAAGGAAAATCAGCAGTCAACTGTACACACTGCAGCTCAGCAAAGCTCACCACAAAAATCAATTCCATTTGTTCTGCACTGAATGATGTACCAACTTCAACCACCTCCAATTAATCAGAGCACCAACAATACATCAATATCGTTAAAGCTCCCCGCTGCAATTTGCTTCACTCACTTTCACCCAATTAGATTCATTCCAATATGTTTGTGGAAAAACATTAAAAAGATAGCGACATTGTTTACATTTGATGAACTTTTGATTACCAGGGAAATCAAACTACCAGGGAAATGATGGACATAAAGTAAAAATCAATCTTCTCATTCTCCCTATCGATGTAGCTGGCATTTATACCTATTCGGTGCTTGAACACTGAAGCTGATGCATGAATTTTGAAGCTGCCAGTAGAGGACCAGGAAATGGTCAACTCTCCGCTGTTAACTAGTTTTGTAAGGTTTCAACTCCTACCGATTGATGGTGCAACAAACAGTATCATAGCAAAAATAAAAGCAAATGATCAAATATCAGAAGTATCTTACTTTATCCTTGTATATTAGGCTGAAAATTTCAAAAGAAGCAATTAAAGAATAGTGAGAAATTTAAATTCATAGCACCATGCAGTAGAGGAGACTACCATTTAGCTTATGTACTTGTGTCCACTCATTGAAAGAGCTGTTTAATAAGTCCCATGCCCACATTCCTTCTTCACTGTTCTGCAAATTTTCCCCAGTACCCCTTTGAATGTTTTGACTGCATCTACTTCCACTACTCCTTTTCGAAGCATTCATAATTCGCTGCAGAAAAATAATTCTCATCTCACCCTCTGGTTATTTTGCCATTTATCTTAAATTTATGTCCCCTGCCAGTGGAAATAGTTACTCCCTATTTATCAAAACCTCTCAGTTTTGCCAGTCTTCCAATTCCTTAATTCAACTTTTCTCTTCTGTTGTCCATTCTTCTTCTGCCCAGTTTCTGTCTTTTTTGTTTACCTAATCTATCATTTATCTCTCTGGCTTCTATTTTTATTTGAGCTTTAAATGCTTTCTTTCTTCTTGCTCCAATGCAAGGGCTCGGGGCAGCTAATGATTTAAATCATTAAAACAATCAGCTTAAAAAGATAAGTCTCTGGTTGAAAGTAGGGTGACAGGCACAGCCACATCTTGATCTAATTCTGAAACTTATTGAAGCATCAAACTGAGATGGAAACAACTCGCACCATTTGTCATGAGGCCAGAGGGGAGAAGTGCCACAGTATAAGTGCCAACGATGTCCTCCTTATTTTAGCAACTGCAGTCACAGTTATTAAAATATGGATGCTCCTATTAGCCTCAACATTCCTCAGTTCTTGTAAAGCAAAGATAAAAACCTTGTTTCTCCAGATTTTAAACAGATCAAAATATTCCCAAAAATAAACAACTGGAAGAAACCCAAACTTCAAGGCAGCAATGAATAACTAACAGAAAATTACAAATGTGTCATGTCCCTGAAGCAGCTTAGAAAAGGCCAACGAATCCAGCTGTGTTGTGTGGGACATCAATGAAAAATTGCTCAGCAGCACTTCAAAGTTAGATTCAGTGAGGAGGCTCTGGAAACATTGGTGAAAACAGTTATGGATAGACAGAAGCAGGATTGCTTGGTGGACACAGGCAACAACTACTTTGAAAAATACATTATTGTCAATGTGGCCATCAATATGAGTGTATAGAGTATGGATAAGGTCAGAAATCTAAATTCAGGCACAGCATAACTATGAAAACAGGGCAGTAAATGCCGGACTGAGGACATTGTTCTTAAATACGCACAGTATATGAAACAGGTAAATGAGCTTGTAGGACAGGCAGAACTTGGCGGGTACAATGATGTCGGTATCACAGAGACGTGGTTGCAAAGAGATCAGGGCTGGGAATTAAATATAAGAGAATACACGTATGTCAAAAGGACAGATAGCTTGAAAGAGGGGGCAAGGTTTCTTTGTTAGCAAATGAAATGCAATTACATCAATAGCAAGAATTGATAGAGGGGAGGGCATAAAATCTTTGTGAATAGAATTGGGGAACCACAAAGGAAATTAAACCGGATGAGAGTTATGTACAGACGCCGAGCAGTAGTCAGGATGTAGGGAAGAAAATAAACCACCAGCTAGAAAAAGCAGTAAAAAAGGCACTACAATGTATTACAATAATCATGGGGGACTTCAGTATGCAGATGGACTGGGAAAATCAGGTTGCTGACAGATCCCAAGAAAAAGAATTTGTAGTATATCTATGAAATGGGATTTTTTCGGACCAGCTTGTGCTAGAGACCATTAGGGAACAGGTCATTCTGGATTTGGTGATATGTAATTCGATTATCGAGCTTAAGGTAAAGAAATCCTGAGGGAGCAGCGACCATACTATGCTAGAATTCACCATGCAGTTTGAGAGAGAGAAGCTGGAATCTAATGTGACAGTATTATAATTGAGTAAAAGTAACTATAAAGACATGAGTTGATTGGAAGGGGAACTTAGCAGGAAAGATGGTGGAGCAGCGATGGCAGGACCTTCTGGGGGAAATTCTGGAGGCAGAGCAGAAATTCATCCCAAGTATGAAGAAACATGATAAGGGGAGGATAAGGCAACCATGGCTGACAAAGGAAGTCAGGAACAGTATAAAAACAAAAGTAAAAGCATACAATGTGGTGAAGATTACTGGGAGGCTAGAAGATTGAGAAGCCTTTAAAAACAAGCAGAGGATAACTGAAAAAGTGGTGTGTGTGGGTAGGTGGGGAGGGGGAGGTGGCAGAGAAGATGAAATATGTGGACAAGCTAGCTAGTAATATATTTTTTAAAACTGCATGAATGTTTTTGATACATAAAGGTATGAGAGGGACAAGAATAAACATTGGACTGCTGGAAGTAAGGCTGGCGTAGTAGTTATGGCGAGCAAAAAAAATGGTGGAGGAAGTAAACAGGTACTATGCACCAATCTTCAGAGTAGAAGACACCAGTAGCATGCCAGAACTTCAAAAGAGTCAGGGGCAGAGGTGTAGTGAACATCAGTAAGGAGACGGTGCTGACGAAGTTGAACGATCTGAAGGTGGATAAATCTCTCAGACTCGATGGACTACACCCCAAGGTTCTGAAGGAAATAGTCGAGGAGATTATGGAGGCATTGGTGATAGTCTCTTAGGAATCACTGGAGCCAGAGAGGATCCCAGAGGACTGGAAAATAGCTAATGTAATACAAATTTAACACACCTCTTTAAGAAGGGAGGGAGGCAGGCAGTAGATGGAAAATTATAGGCATGTCAACTTACCTCTGTCATTGGCAAGATTTTAGATCCATTATTAAGGATGAGATTGCAAAGTACTCGAAACTGCATTGTAAAATAGGTCTGAGTCAGTCGACTTTGTCAAGGGAAGGTCATGCCCAACAAAGCTGTTAGAACATTTTGATAAGGTAACAAGCAAATTCGACAAAGCAGAACCAGTTGACTGATCTATTTGGATTTCTAGAAGGCCTTTGATTAGATGCCACACAGGAGATTGCTAAATAAGAGTCCGCAATATTAGGGGCAAAGTACTGGCATGGATAGAGGATTGGCTGCCAGGCAGAAGGCAAACAGTGGGAATAAAGGGGTCTTTTTCAGGATGGCAGCTGGTGATTAGTGGAGTTCCACAGGGATCAGTGTTGGGATCACAACTAATTATTAACAATCTGGACGAAAGAACTGAGGGCATTATTGCTCAGTTTGCAAATGACACAAAGCTGGTGGAAGAACAGGTGGTGTTGGGAAAGTGGGAGACTGCAGAAGGACTTGGACAGGCTAGGAAAGTCGGCAAAGAAGTAGTAGATAGAATACAAAGTGGTAAGGAGTGAGATTATGTGCTTTTGTAGGAAGAATAGAGGGATGGACTATTATCGAAATAGGGAAAGACTTCAGAAATCTGAAGCACAGACTTAGGAGTCCTAGTTCAGAATTCTATCAGTTGACATTTAGGGAGGCAAGAGCAATACCAGTGTTCATTTTGAGAGGATGAGAATACAAGAACAGAGATGTACTGCTGAGGCTGTATATGGCTCTGGTCAGACCGCATTTGGAACATTGTGAGCATTTTGAGCCCATATCCACAGAAGGATGTACTGGCCTGGAGGGGCTTCAGAAGAGGTTTACAGCAATGATCCATGGGATGAAGGGTGTATCATATGAGAAGCAGTTGAGGAATCTGGGTCTGCATTCAATGGCATTTAGAAGAATGAGAGGGAATATCCTTGAAATTTACAGAATGCTGAGGCACCTAGATAGAGTAGGCGTGGTGAAGATGTTCCACTTGTAGGAGAGAGCAGAACCAAAGGGCACAGCCTCAAAGTGAAGGAACTTCCTTTTAAACTGAGGTAAGGAGACATTTCTTCAGTCAGAGGGTGGTGTATCTAAGGAATCCACTGCTGTAGAAGACTGTGGAGGCCAAGTCATTTGAGAGCCTTTAAGACAGAGATAGGTTTACGATTTATCAGAAGACCTAGGGTTTACATGGAGAAAGCAGGAGAATAGGGTTGAGAAACATATCAGCCATGACTGATAGTGGAGAAGACTCAATGGGCTGAATGGCCCAATGCTGCTACTACATTTTATGGTTTTATGGTTAATAGGTGTCGGAGAAATTTGCCCAATAGGTCAGAGATCACAAAATACAGTTTGAAGTGAAGTTGACAAACAGTTTATTGCAAGCGATATCACTGGAGGAGAAACTGACTAGGCTGACACAGAATTGACAGTCTGCACAGATAGATCAGAATTTCTCTTCCCAGAGTTGAGGATGAGACCAGTTTGTTTATGCTGCACAATAAGGCTGATTAAGAAATAGGAAACTATAATGTATCAGGAAATAGAGTAATCAAATTGCAAGGATGCTAATTGGAAAAGTTATCGGATAAATGTTCTGTTCCTTCACACAATGCAACATCCTGACAGTGTCGATGGTTCCATTCCGCTTCACAGGTAGGTGTTAATGTCTCTTCTGAAGTAGTGAGGTGCTTCCATTGTCCTGTTCTCGGAGCATGTCCTTGTTAGTGCCTCTCTGTCTGACCTGCTCTTTGTGTGGCTTTGGTATTGCTGGATTGTGAAACTGCCCTCAGGTCTTTGGGCTAGCTGTGGTGCTCTGTCATTGTAATGAGCTTAAAGTGTATTTCCTTGTCTGTGTGGGCTGTTTGATTTGGCTTGCGAGCCTGCTTGGGAATTCGGGGTGTTTTTTGGTACAGTTTGGCCAATTTTGCTTTTGTAGGCCTACCGTGGGTTGGCAGATCTTTTCCCACAATAGGAGAGCCAATAGGAGAGATCAAATAATGATGACAGGTATCCTTCCTAAAAGGACATCAGTGAACCTTTTGTAGATTTTAAACGTGGCAATCTTATAGTTTTATGATTTTATTTTTACTGCTAGTCAGCCTTTGATTTACAGATTTTGAAATTGAGTTCAAATGCAGATATTGCCCTGAAATTTGATTTGGTTTTCTCTGATCTTTAGTCCATACTGCAGTCACCTTACTTAATACAAGAAATAGAAACAAACAAGGCATCAACAGCTGATCCATGAATTCAAATTCCTTGCTTCATAACCTCCGGTTTAAATTGGACAGATATCACGTAACTGAAGTAGGTGGCATAATGTTATAAAGAAAAAACAAGTGGGATAACAGATGAAAGGAATAGGAGAAGGCCATTCAGCACCTAAAATCTTTTCCACCAGTCTGATCTATATTTTAAGCCTTACATTGGTTTCATAATCCTTAAGACTTTTACCTGACCAAAATCTATCAAGGTCAGCTCCTAACATTTGCCACCAATAAAATCCAGCTATGAAAGTAAAATGGCCATACAAAGTCTTACAATAATTTTAGCAGCTGCAAAACAAAGGCGATGAAGCAAATGTAAAACAGGGAGATCAAATACACAGAAATCAGTAAATATCATCAAGACTTCGCTTGTATCACATAAAATAGTTAAAGTGGTGCAGCTCATAAATTTTGAGTTGTATGCTGAGTTGATAATGAGAAGAGTCATTGACCAGTTTTGAGGTAGAGGACAAGCATTGCACACACATACACATGCATTGTAATTGCACCATACTTGACAACTGATGAATTACTGGATACCAGATCAAAGGATTCTGTATAAATACCTGTCTCTTGTCATCAGGGGCTTTAAGGAAGAGTGCATTTATCACCGCGATCGTGTAAGTCTGAATGTCAGGATCCGACCTTTTGTGACCAAAATAACACAAACAACATATTAACATGGAAGCATGCTGTTCGTTTGTAGATTTCAAACAAGACCTATGTCATTGATTCTACCAGCAATATTAAATCACAATGATCAGATTTACATCTGTGCCCTCTGGAAAAAAAATCCAATTGCTGGCTGTGAGCCAGATGAAAGGAAAATGCCAGCTCTGCTTCTTGTTCATAAATCAATGCTGCTTTTCACAAGTGTCTCAACAGTTGAAACTTATTGTTTCTAACAACACTCCACTGTGGCCACAGTAAAGACACAATCTATTTGACCCAGAAGTAAGAAGTGCCTCTTGACGGAAGATTTAATGCTTTTGGAAGGTTTTGCATCTCAGTTCTCATTATTTTTCCTATTGTTTACAATAGGATTCTCAGTGCAATAAGCTATATCCAATTTAACATCTTAAAGGACTTTACCTGGAGGGAATGGAAAACAGAGTCCGAGTCCAGGACAGAGGCCAATGCTTGGAGGCAGTGAGGCCTCGTGCTCTGAAGTCCATGGACTCAGTGGAAAAAAGACCATAACTTGAGTACTTTAAAAACACTTTTTATTCTTATTCTGAACTACTTCAACTCAGTATTCCCACATTAGCCTATTTTGCTTTACTATTTTAATTACAGAGTCACAGAGCACGGAAACAGACCCTTTGGTCGAACCAGTCCATGCCAAACATAATCCCAAACTAAACCAGTCCCACCTGCCTGCTCCTGACCCATATCCTCTACCTGGGTACCCTGTGCCTAAGTTGGAACTGACAGGCAACATTACAAACTTTTCACTGCACTCATTCCAGTGCACATGACAATAAAGGCAATTCTATTCTATTCGTCTATAAATTACACGGCAGGACACTACTGCAGTACTAAACAATATACATGGACATATTTACTACATGTGTATGCAAAATTCAAAATTTAACATAATCTCTTTAAAAATAATATGAAGCTTAAAATGCGACACATTAGTCGTTAGTCTGAGCACTCTAATTCAACTCTATGTGATTTTAAGAAGGTACATATACTAAGAAGCACTTAAATGTCAAGTCCAACCTTATTTTAAATAGTTTTGGAAAATTATTATCAAGTCTCCTTACCAGTTAGAAGATCAGAGAATCACAGAGGACATTTAGCCCAGTATGCTAATGTTAGCTCTTTCACGAAGCCATCTGCCCCTTTCCCCTGACCAATTCTCTTAACTCAGAATTTTCTCCCTTTGTATTATGTATTTTATTATTCTTTCAGGCAATGAAGTTCTACTAATTAATCGCTGTATAAATCTGGTTATTCATATTGATGAATAAAAGCAGTGATTCCAAGACTAACCCTGGGAAGCAGCATAATGAAGGATTTATGAAGGGGAAATCATGCTTGACTAATCTTCTGGGATTTTTTCAGGATGTAACTCTGAAGATGGATGAGGGAGATCCAGCGGATGTAGTGTACTTGGACTTTCAGAAAGCTTTTGATAAAGTCCCACATAGGAGGTTAGTGAGCAAAACTAGGGCGCATGATATTGGGGGCAAAGTACTAACTTGGATTGAAAGTTGGTTGGCTGATAGGAAACAAAGAGTAGTGATAAACGGCTCAATTTTGGAACGGCAGGCAGTAACCAATGGGTACCGCAGGGATCAGTGCTGGGACCGCAGCTTTTTACAATATATGTTAATGATATAGAAGATGGTATTAGTAATAACATTAGCAAATTTGCTGATGATACTAAAATGTGAGGAGGATGTTACGAGAGTACAGGGTGACCTGGACAGGTTAGGTGAGTGGTCAGATGCAGTTTAATGTGGATAAATGTATGGCTATCCACTTTGGTGGCAAGAACAGGAAGGCAGATTACTACCTAAATGGAATCAATTTAGGTAAAGGGGCAGTACAAAGAGATCTGGGTGTTCTTGTACACCAGTCAATGAAGGTAAGCATGCAGGTACAGCAGGTAGTGAAGAAAGCTAATAGCATGCTGGCCTTCATAACAAGACGGATTGAGTAAAGAAGCAAAGAGGTTCTTCTGCAGCTGTACAGGGCCCTGGTGAGACCACACCTGGAGTACTGTGTGCAGTTCTGGTCTCCAAATTTGAGAAAAGACATTCTGGCTATTGTGGGAGTGCAACGTAGGTTCATGCGGTCAATTCCTGGAATGGCAGGACTACATTACGCTGAAAGACTGGAGCGACTGGGCTTGTATACCCTTGAGTTTAGAAGACTGAGGGGGGATCTGATTGAGACATATAAGATTATGAAAGGATTGGACACTCTGGAGGCAGGAAACATGTTTCCGCTGATTGGTGAGTGCCGAACCAGAGGACACAGCTTAAAAATAAGGGGTAGACCATTTAGAACAGAGATGAGGAGAAACTTCTTCACCCAGAGAGTGGTGGCTGTGTGGAATGCTCTGCCCCAGAGGGCAGTGGAGGCCCAGTCTCTGGATTCATTTAAGAAAGAGTTGGATAGAGCTCTCAAGGATAGTGGAATCAAGGGTTATGGAGATAAGGCAGGAACAGGATACTGATTAAGGATGATCAGCCATGATCATATTGAATGGTGGTGCAGGCTCGAAGGGCAGAATGGCCTACTCCTGCACCTATTGCCTATTGTCTATAATCCCTATTGTCCCGAAGATGTTAACCATTCAACTTTTGTTTTTGTTTCCACACAGCCACAGTCCCTTTAATCCATAAACTGGAATTTTGCTAACATGTTTATTGTGTGATCCTTTATGAATTAGCTTCTTAAAGTCCATAAATGCAACATCAATTGCAATGCCCTTATGAGCCCCTTTCAACACTTTTTATATAATGTGCCACTAACAAATCCTTGCTGGCTTCCAATTATTAGCCCATACTTTACCAAGTGCTAATTAATTTTTTAAGACATTCACAGGATACAGTAGTCACTGGTAAGGCCATCATTAATTGCCCACCCCCATTGGTACCCTTGAGAAGGTGGCAGCACCTTCTTCAACTGCTGCAATTCAATTGCTACAGTACCCACAGTACCATTAGTGGGGGTGGGAGGGGGCGATAGAGTTCCAGGATTTTGACCCAGCAACACTAAAAGAATAATTATTTAGTCAGGATGGTGAATGGCTTGGAGGGGGACTTGCAGGTAGTGGTGTTCTTAGGTATTTGCTGCCCTTGACCTTCTAGATAGTAGTGATCGTGGGTTTGGAAAGTGTTGTCTAAGAAACCTAAGTGAATTTTTGTACCAAGTTAATATCTCTGAAAAAGATGGCCTCACTATTAACATTAGTCTGGCAGGTGGGCGCTGGCTTCCCTCCATCTTTTGAAGAGATGTATAACACTTGTAACTCACCCAACCTCTGGCACCACACTCACATCCAAGGAGGACAGAAAGATTGTGGGCAGCTCTTCCGCTATTTTCATGCTTAGTTCCCTCAGCAACCTTGGATGCCTCCCATCCAGACGGTCACTTTTTTTAATTTGTCCTACTTTCTGGCTAGTGGTTCAACATTCAAATGGAAGCTTCTCGACTGGCACTATTTTATTGAACCTTTAATGAATAGTTCCATTTTAAACAGTACTGCTAACCATACTGTTTTGCCCTGGATAACAACACAAAATGCTAGTTTCTTACATGAAAATGCTGAAAAAATAGAATATTTAATCAGGATACCCAAGTCCTCCAATTTCATTCACCGCCTTTCAACAGAGAGCTAATAACCAGAGAGGATCACGGTTCTTCACCTATTGAAAGACCATGAAGTGTAACTTAAAAAGAAGGAATCTTATTTTCAGGAGGTAGTGTTTTGTATTCCTGTGTCAGAAATGCCCTTCAATTCCAGGTTTCCATCAATTTCTTCCTTTTGTTCACACAAAGAAAGTTTTTGAAAATGTTATTTTTCAGCACTTGACCCATTACAGCTAAAACACAACACTGAGAAGAGAAGCTGTAAAGAGGCCAGAAGCCTTCCCGTGGGGATCAAATGATTTATTGGATGAAGGCTCAAGTATACAGTTCTTGGAAGCTATGTGTTGGTTGTACTGACAAAAGGCTGAAGCAGATTTATCATTCACCCTCCTAAACACAACTGGAGTCTGAATCACAGAACATAGGAGGAGGCCAATTCAATATGTCTGTGCCAAATCTTTGAAAGAGTTGGTCAAGTTATTCTGTTCCTCTCTCTTGATCCATTGCCCTACACATTTCCCCTTTTCAAGTATATATTTAGCTACTCAGCAATATTTGAATCTACTTTCACCTTACTTTCAAACTCCTCAAGCTGTTTGCCCAATTAATTTAAATCAGAGTCCACTGGTTGTCAATTCTTCTGCCAGTAGAGATAATATTTTCCTACCTAATCTGTCAAAATTTTAAAGTCTATGAAATCGCCCGTTCACCTTCCCTGCTGTAACTCATTTATTTAATGCAAACTGCTCAGCTTTAACACAAGGAACATAGAACATTCTGCAAACCAGTAAACAATTGGCCTGAAAAACATTATAACAAAAACAAAATTCCACTCAAGGCTTCTGGATACTGTTTTCCATAAAATACAGGGACCAAAATTGAGCATATTTTCCAGGGCTCCTGTGTTTTTCATACTCATCAAAACAGATAACTTCAGAACCAGCTCTCTTACACAGAATTTATAATACCTCCTTTGCCAACAGGATAAAAACTATAATTTTCTGGTACCTGCCCCTGCTGAATCTTACCAGAAATCAGTCAAGTTTTTTTTTGGCAAATTCCATGTTTTCTCACACTATCTTCCCAAACTTGCCTCATGCCTCTACGGTGCTCCACTCATTGTATTCTCTTACTTGTCGTAGGCAGACAAAATTGCCACTATTGGATCTTCCCTAGATTCCTGGCACTGACGCCATCTTTAAAGCTCAGCTATACACCTAGTCAAGTGCTGACAGCCCAATGCTGCCCTACATGGTTTCTATCAATCACCCCAGCATGCCAACAAGAACCTGGAGGCACGTGTGGTCACTACCCATAGCGTGTGCCCTGAAATTTCAGTGACTATTGTCCAAGATGGAGGACTGAGGTAGCAAGCAGCGAGCTGAGTGGTTAGATTGCTATTCTGAATTTCATGTCAGAATCTGTTGTCAACTAGTTTCTATCTGGCGAGTGGGAGATTGAAAAACTGCAGGTCGATGAGGTGAAGTGATGTAATAACCAGGAAGTTATTATGTGTCAATGCATGCAAACAGACCATTCACTGCTCACTAGTGAGAATCTCGTCTTGCTGTTCAACAATTAGGTGGAAAATGGGACATTTTGCTCTCAACATTGGGAAACTCATTACTAATCTCTCATTATTCTCTCAATTTTTACCCACCATTCCCCACTTCATTCAGGGACTGGAAGATTCTATCTACTGATGGAATCTCCACAGATGCTGACAGACCTGAGTTTCTCTAGCACTTTCCGTTCTGTTTTTATTTCTGATCTCCAGTATCCACAGTATTCTGATTATATTTCAGAATGCGATCATCTAGCCTTACTAGATTTACCAATGTGTATATTAATCTCATGATATCAGCATTTCTTTCATTCTATTCCTCTATCTGAGCCTAACCTTAACTACACATTTTTGCTACCTAGCTCAACTACTTGCAGTGGGGGTGACTTACACATTTCAAGTTTAATGGATTTATTAGTGGCAATCTTATATTTATAATCATTAATTTTGCAATCTCCCCATTGGCGCTAACATATTGATGTCTGACCTATCAAATGTGTTCATAATTTTAAAAATCTCCCATCAGCACTTATTTTTCATAAAGAAAAGAATCTAACCTATTCCACCTGTATTGATACTTATGATCACAACGTAAATGATTTTGTATTTTCTCGAGTTTCTCCACATTTTCTCTGTAATATGTAGTCAAGGAATACCATACCAATCTGTCACAACATCTTATTTACATTCTGAGGACTTACCCTTGTAGATGTGGCATTAGCTGGCCAATAGTGATCTCTTGTGCCACCTTCTGGTAGAGATCATAGCTGTTCAATACCATTGATTCCAAGATTGCTAGCGACCGTTGTAATACAGATACATCCGTGGCAGATTTGTTCACATAACTCGCTATCTGTATGTTTTAAAAAAATGTTTTACTTTTAGCCTTAAATTTTTTGTAAAGACATTGCTGCCCCACACAGGGAAATAACCTTATATCCCTTACCGTTTCTCAGATGTGATGTACTGAACACAAAAGATTCTATGAAGTTGGTACCATCAGGGCAGATACTGCACCAATTTTCTTTTATTTAGTTGAGAGTTGGGGGGAGGGGATGGGGAGGCGAAGGGAGACTCCGTCTATTTTACACTTAGAGATTTATAGATTTTTGTTTTAAATTTGCCCATTCAGGCCAAACAGTAATTTGGGATTTTCAATTTATAAAAAAAAAGTACCGGCTACAGCAGAAAAAAGAACAGATGTTTTCAACTGCTGCTTCAACATGTTTATTTTTTCTTCATTTTGTTTTCTTTGGTGGGAGCAAGTGGAAAGGTGGAAATTGATTGTTCATAATGGGCATTCAGAAACAAATCAGGAATATGAAATAGAACACACAATTATATTTGGAGAAACATATGTAAGCTACTGCCATCATTGGATACCTATTCCGACAAGACAGTAACAAGGTTTCCTCAGAACAACTCCCTCCATCTGTTTCTATTCTGTAAAAATGCCAACTTTACAGCCCTTATTCTCAAAAGAATCCAAAAAGCTAAATCCATCTTAGCCTTGAACTTTGATGCTGGTGGTGGCTCAGTTGGCAGCACGTTCACATCTGCATCACAAGGTACCAACTGAAGTCCTGAAAATAAGGAATAAGTTCATGGAAGAAAATATTTTCTGAACCACGAAGCATGACTTTAGTGAGTGCATAGAAAATTGAAGATTGCCTGGTGTTAATATGTTACCTGTTTTTTGGAATTACAGAAACCGTGTACCAAATTTATTCCGTCTCCAGCATAAATTCAAGGCTGTCAATCCAGTGCAGTTCTGAGAAAGTGCTGCACTGTCAGGGATACCATTTTTCAGATGGGGCATTAAACTGAGCCCTCTCAGATCCCATGGCACTATTTCAATGTTGTTCTGGGTACCTTGGCTATTATTGATCCCTCAATCAACATTGCCAGAAAGGTACTTTATCAAATTGCTACTCATGTCAGCTCACTGTCTACATATTATTAAAGTAAAATGGACAGACACACTTCTTTGTAATCCACGTGTCTTCACTAAACCACGACCATTCCATATGCCTTTTTTTTGTGCTTGTTCACTTGCTTTTGGTGTTTTTACAGAATAGAAACAGATGGAAGGAGTTAAGATAAAGATCTGACATGATCTAACTGAATGTTAGAACAGGCTTGAATGGCTGGATGACCTACTCCTATTCCCTTGCTCCTAAATACTGTACAGCTGCGCCTTTCCTGTCTCTCACTTCGTTATTTCAAACCATAACAGCCATCACAGTACCTTTTTGATGAAAGCCACAGAGAATGTATCCCAGGAGACAATTCCATGGTCCATGAGCTCAACGAACGCAGTCAATGTGAATGACAGCATATCCCCAAAGCTGAAAGAATAAATGATGTACAAGTCAGTTCAAGGTGCCTGAACTCAGACCACAGGGGAATTTCTCTCAAGTTGTTTCTGCACTGCAAGAAATTAGGCACAGGTATACAACAGAAGAAAGCCCTACTGGTACCATAACAAGCCCTACATGGTACCGTAGTTGTCAGAAAGCAAAGAGCATATGGGTAGCTGCAATAAAAAATGAACAAATTAAATTATGCCAATAACTCAATACACAGCAGTGCAATAATCTGAAAGGAAGAAGTATTAGTAGAAATTGTGCAGTGTAGCCAAGAGACCATCATGCAATTCCCATGTGCTGGGTTATGGAACTCCCAGATTAGATAAGCAACCAACTTCATCCACATTTACAGCTTTGTCAGGGACTGTGTTATACATCAAGAATTACCATTTCTTTTCTAGAAAACTGTTGGAGTAGGGACACTAGATTAAAAAATAAGGAATAAGTTCATGGAAGAAAATATTTTCTGAACCACGAAGCATGACTTTAGTGAGTGCATAGAAAATTGAAGATTGCCTGGTGTTAATATGTTACCTGTTTTTTGGAATTACAGAAACCATGTACCAAATTTATTCCGTCTCCAGTTCTGTAATTAATTATGCATCATCATCCTGTTTTACATAAGGTAACTATAATGTGGACCGGCATCTACCAGCTGAGTTCACATGATAACTTAAATGCCACTGGCACAGATTCTACACTCAAATGGACTAATGTAGGATCTTCTAGTCATTCACCAGTAAAATGTGTTTGATCCTCTCCTCATGGCTAAGAGAATTAACTCCACAGCATCTGGATCAGCATATTATTGACTCCAGTTTCAGGACAGCAAAAACATGTTCTGTACTATTTGCATCAATAGCATCCAATCAAGGTGAAACATTTTGGCTGCACTTTTATTTTGTAATGCAGTTCCATTAGTCACAAGTATTCTGTAAAAACTAACAAAGAGCAATCAGATTAATGACTGATCAATCTACTTTTAAGAAATAAAAGCATAGAATGGGCAAATGGAAAGATGCTGGGAGAACTTCCTCGCAATTTCAGATAATGCCATGGTATCACCTGAAACTGGCAGACCTGTCCTGGTTTAATATCATACTGGCACTGTACCAGCTTAAACACTTGAAGTAAAGTGCTTGAATCAATTTTGGAGAAACAATTTCTAAACAGCAGAGTCATACAATCCTCACCAATCATAACTTTCAAAACAAAAGGATCCATTCACGAAGCAGTGTTTTAAATGCATACGAATTGCACCGTTCATGTATCATTTATTTTCCATTTCAACTTGGAGACCATCATTTGATCATCTCGCGTTCACTATTACACTTTTATGCACACAATGACATTCTACTCACCTTTCATAATGACAATCATATACCGACTAAACCCCACATTTACTGCTTTCCAGATTCTCTTCACTTCACATTACAAAAACAAAACAAACTCTCAGTCTCTGCCTCCTTCAACGTCTTTCGAAAGTCTTTCTTTAAGACCCTATTCCAGTGGCCCTGTAGTGTCTCACTTAAGTGGTCATTGTCTGCACAAGCACCCTAATCGTTGGTGCCAAATGAAAGGCAAGTATCCTGCATGCAAGCAAACCCAGGCAGTGCCCTAAGCAGATCATTCCCTTTAGCATTGCAGGGAAACTTGAACAACAATCAAGAAGAGGCACCTGAGAAGGGATTGTTTTCAGCAAAATAAGGAAGAAGCAATGAGCCTAATTGAATAATCTGTTCAAAAAGGTGGGGGTGGTGAGGGGTTGGTGGAGAGCAGGAAATATCGTTTTGGTGGTGGGTTCAGATTGCAAGTGGAGATGAGTGGATGGAATGTGAGGACCAGAGGGTTCTACCATGTTGTGATTGGAGGGGCTTCGTTTGAGGGCAGAGGAAATGGAGGAGATGCAGTGAGCGCACTTTGATCATGGGGGAGGAGAAATTGCAGTCTTTGAAGTCAGAGGACATCCAGGATATCCTGAAGTGGAATTACTCATCCTGGGAGCATAAACGGTGGAGGCAGAGGAATTGGGATTACATTTTTGCCGGGGGTGGAAGATGATGTAATTAAGGTAGTTGTGGAAGTCAGTGGTTCTGTATTAGATGTCAATGCAGAGTTGGCTGCTAGAGATGGAATCAGAGAGGTCCAGGAAGGAGAGGGAGGTATCAAAGATGATCCAGGTGAATTTGAGGTCAGGGTGGAAGGTGTGGGTGAAGCGGATGAACTGTTTGAGCTCCTTGTGGGAGCACAAGACAGTGCCAATACAATCATCAATGTAGCGGAGGAAAAGGTGTGGAATGGTGTCTACGTAGGTGCAGAAAAGGGATTGTTCCACATACGCTACAAAGAGGCAGGTACGGTTCGGACCTATATGGCTACCCATGGCCATGCCACTGGTTTGTAGGAAGTGGATTGAAAAGGAAAAGTTGCTAAGGGTGAGGATGAGTGTGTCTGTGGAGGGGTCTGGTTTGGTCTGTGGGAGTGAAAGAAATGGAGGTGTAGAGAGACCGGATGTCCACGGTGAAGATAAGGTGTTGGGGACTGAAAGTTGTGGAGAAGGTGGATAGCATATGTGATGTCCCGAACGTAGGTGGGGAGTTCCTGAACAAAAGGGGACAGGTCGGAGTCAAGATAAGAGGAGACGAGTTCAGTAGGACAGGAGCAGGCAGAGAAGATCAGTTGACTGGGGCTGTGAGGCTTATGAATTTTAGGGAGAAGACAGAAACGGGCAATGGGGGGTTGGGGAACTATGAGGTTGGAGGCTATGGATGTGAGGAGGAGGTTGAGCAAGTTGGCGTGTGGCTTTGGTGAGATAGAGATTGGTGCGCCAATCTACCACTGTGTCTCCCTTGTTAACTGGTTTGATGGTGAGGTTGGGGTTGGAATAGAGGGAGCGGAGGGCCACACATTCAGATGGGCAGAGGTTGGAGCAGGTGAGAGCGTTGATGTCGCAACGGGAATTGGAGATGAAGAGGTCAAGGGAGGGTAGGAGGCCAGGACGGGGCCTCCAGGAGGATGGAGTTTGTTCGAGGCAGGAGGAGGTGCATCGGAGAGTGGGTGGAATTCATGTTTGAACAAGTAGGCATGGAAGCGGAGGAAAAAGTGTTTGACATATAGACATGTGCAAAATTTGGGCAAAGTGGAATGAAGGTGAATCCTTTGCTGAGGACTGACTGTTCTTCCTCATTGAGGAAGAGGTTGGGGGTTGGTAAATATCTGGCTGGGCTTGGAGTAGGGCCGACTGTTGAGCTGGAGTTGGGAGTGGGGGTGGAGATTGTCTCTGGGGTGGGTATGTGTGTGGGAATGATCATGAGATTAGCGGTGACATCCACGGTTATGTGATCAGCAGCATCAGTGGAAGTGTCGATGTCAGCATGAAAAGGCACTATTTTAGGATGAGTGCACAAGACAACTTCACTAACATGGCAGCAGCGTATTCAACCTTCCAGCCATATTAGAAAACAACTCCGGATTGATGACAACCGACAGATGGTGTACAAAGACGTGCTAATTCAAGAACCTGCTATATAATGTCATCAAGAAGCTGACTGAACGTCCATGGAGGGTCTCAATTTGAAAAGGACTGAATTTGTTAATGAAAGGTTCCTTTCAAAATCAAATAGTCAAGATCATCAGTCCAGCAGTCCACACTTTTCTACTCAACATTTTACATTTATCTAGACCAAAGAGTGAGATCTTGAAACACGAACAATTGATGCTCTTGCCCTCAAATAAATTACCTGAACTCATCCCATCCTAATGCAGACACATTGATTTTAATTTGATAACATGCCATTATCATGCAAATTATAATATAATTACATCCATGGAAATCACATGGACAGACAGTCCACTATTCTCAATGAGAATCAGAGATCAAGCCAAAGGCTGCACATATTTACCACCCACTAGCAACATTGCCAACCAGAGACCTAACGAACTTTAACTGCCCAGTGTTCTACATCAGTCTTTCCATCAAGTGGGGCTTCCAAAAATTAGCAGTGAACAAGTAGGAGACGAGGTGCTACCCTCAGCTATGAGTTCTTCCATAATGTCAAATGGCCAGGTAGCTTTCTTTCTACTGGACCGTTGCTACGTCACCAGTAAGAGAAAAAAGGCTGCTCCCAGGAGACCCTAAAGAACTTTTCCTTACTCACAACACCAACCCATACATGTAGGAATCAAGATGTCAAGAGCAGGTCAGAGGCTAGGAATCCTGCAGTGAATAAGTCACCTCCTGATTCCACAAAACCTGCCCACTATCTCCAGGGCACAGGTCAGGAGTATGATGGAATACGAGAGTTATTCTCATCACTCAACCACTTGGGGGTTGGACTGTCGGATGCCAGGGTCTTAAAGCTCTGGAAATTACCCTCTCACCCTCACCACTTCTCTACCTTACTTTCTTCCTTTAAGACACTCTTTAAATCCTATCTCTTTGACCAAGTTTTTGTTTGGTGAACTTATAAATCTAAATGGATCAGTGCAATAATTTGTCTTATAATGATCCTGTGAAGTATCTTAGGATTGTAGTTGTCAGGCTTTGTGGCCCATCTTACAAAAACTGTTGAGAATGCAATCCAAAGAGTGCCACTAGCCTGAATGACCACGCAGCCATTTTGCTCAAACTCACAGACCACCAGAAACATTCTGCATTGCTCCAGGGAAGACCGAGTGGCAGCTCAATCCCAGGAGTGAGAGAAATATCTGGAAGAGTTTGATATCACTCCTGACCCAGACACTGCATCAACCCTCTAGGGCTCCCGAGAGAGAGACAAGATTTAAAAGGGACCTGAGGGGCAACATTTTCACACAGAGGGTGTTGTGCATCTCGAACGAGCTGCCAGAGGAAGTGATACAACTGGGTACAATGACACTTAAAAGACATTTGAGCAGGTACATGGACAGGAAAGGTTTAGAGGGATATGGGCCAAACACAGACAAATGGGACTAGTTTAGTTTAGGAAATCTGGTTGGCATGAACAACTTGGGCCAAAAGGTCTGGTTCTGTGCTATATAACTGTATGGCTCTACAAAGGCAAAATCGCCTTCAATGATGGGGATAGAATCACTTAAACCTGGATTTCACATGCTCCATCAGGAAATTCTAAAACTTGTTTCACCAACTTTACAAGGATGTTGCCAGGGTTGAAGGGTTTCAGCTATACAGAGAGGCTGAATAAGCTGGCGCTATTTTCCCTGGAGCATCAGAGGCTGAGGAGTGACCTTATAGAAGTTTATAAAATCATGAGGGGCATGATAAGGTGAATAGCCAAGGTCTGTTTCCTGGGGTGGGGGTGTGCAAAACTAGAGGGCACAGGTTTAAGGCAAGGGGAGAAAGATTTCAAAGGGACCTAAGGGGCCAAGTTTTCACAGAGAGGGTGGGTGCGTGTATGGAACAAGCTGCAGAGGAAGTGGTGGAGGCTGGTCAAACAGCAACACTTAAAAGGCATTTGGATGGGCACATGAATAGGAAGGGTTTAGAGGAATATGGGCCAAATGCTGGCAAATGAGACTAGCTTAGTTCAGGATATCTGGTTGGAATGGACAAGTTGAACTGAAGCGTCTGTTTCAGTGCTGTAGGTCTCTATGATTCTACAACTTGACACTACCTCACTGCAATCATGAGGAGCTGCCAAGAAAACCAGTATATTCTCCTAAAAACTAAGTTTCATCCACTCTACAAGACTGTTAAAGAGTTCAAACTTAACAGAATAAATGAGTTTAGAAGCCAACCTCCCCAGCAAGTGGGTGAGAGAAGTAGGAAGGTGATGAGTGAACTAGGAAGGTTCCTGATCAACAGGATCTGTCATAGGAGTCGCTATTTCACTACCCAGTATCTGAGGAGGCCATTAAATGAACAGCCAAATCAGATCTCAGACTAAGAGTAATGTACCCAAGTTTGTTGCTGACACAAAACTAGGTTACAGCTGTGAGAAAGACAAAAAGAGACTGTAAAGAGATATAGATAAAGCTAAGAGGGCAGGCAGCGTTCAACTAACCAGACAGAGAAAAGGAGAATTTGTTTTAAAGCACGTAATCTCTTAATACTGACGTTCACAGAGACCTGGTCGTACTCATGAAAGGAAAACGGAATGAACATAAAGGTACAGCAAGCAATTCGGAAGGCATTTGAGGGGATCCCTCGGAGGGAATCCTGAGGGACAGGATGTGTCCATGTATTTGGAAAGGAAAGGACTGATTAGAGATGGTCAACATGGCTTTGTGCATGGGAAACCATGTCTCACAAACTTGACTGAATTTTTTGAAGAAGTAACAAAGAGGATTGATGAGGGCAGAGCGGTAGATATGGTCTATATGGACTTCAGCAAGGCATTCGACAAGGTGCCCCTTGGAACACTTGTTAGCAAGGTTAGATCTCATGGAATACAGGGAGAACTAGCCATTTGGATACAGAACTGGCTCAAAGGTAGAAGACAGAGAGTGGTGGTGGAGGGCTGTTTTTCAGACTGGAGGCCTGTGACCAGTGGAGTACCACAAGGATCAGTGCTGGGTCCACTACTTTTCGTCATTTATATAAATGATTTCGATGTGAGCATGAGATATAGTTAGTAAGTTTGCAGATGACGCCAAAGTTGGAAGGGTGATAGCGAAGCGAAGTTGGAAGCGAAGAAGGTTACCTTAGATTATAACGGGATCTTGATCAGATGGGGCAATGGGCTGAAAAGTGGCAGATGGAGTTTAATTCAGATAAATGCGAGGTGCTGCATTTTGGGAAAGCAAATCTTAGCAGGACTTATACACTTAATGGTAAGATCCTCAGGAGTGTTGCAGAACAAAGAGATCTTGGAATGCAGGTTCATAGCTCCTTGAAAGTGGAGTGGCAGGTAGATAGGAAAGTGAAGGCGACTTTTGGTATGCTTTCTTTTATAGGTCAGAGTACTGAGTACAGGAGTTGGGAGGTCATGCTGTGGCTGTACAAGACATTGATTAGGCCACTTTTGGAATATTGTGTGCAATTCTGGTCTCCATCCTATCGGAAAGATGTTGTGAAACTTGAAAGGGTTCAGAAAAGATTTACAAGGATGTTGCCAGGGTTGGAGGATTTGAGCTATAGGAAGAGGTTGAATAGGCTAGGGCTGTTTTCCCTGGAGCATCATAGGCTGAGGGGTGACCTTATAAAGGTTTTATAAAATCATGAGGGACATGGATAGGATAAATAGGCAAAGTCTTTTCCCTGGGGTCAGGGAGTCCAGAACTAGAGGGCATAGGTTTAGGGTGAGAGGGGAAAGATATAAAAGAGACCTAAGGGGCAACTTTTTCACACAGAGAGTGGTACGTGTATGGAGTGAGCTGCCAGAGGAAGTAGTGGAGGCTGGTACAATTGCAACATTTAAGAGGCATTTGGATGGGTATATGAATAGGAAGGGTTTGGAGGGATATGGGCCAGGTGGTGGCAGGTGGGACTAGATTGGGTTGGGATATCTGGTTGGCATGGACGAGTTGGACCAAAGGGTCTGTTTCCGTGATGTACACCTCTATGACTCTATGAATTTGGTTTTTATTGCCAGGGGATGGAGTACAGAAAAAAAAAGTCTTGTTACAATTGAACACAGATTTGGTGCGACAACACCTGGCATATTGTGTGCATATTTGAGAAGAGATGCACTTATATTGGTAAAATTCAATAGATTGGTCCCAGGTTGAGAGGGTTGGCCTATGGTGAGATGCTGAGTAAATTGGGTCTATATTCTCTGGGTTTCAGAACAAACAGAGATGATAGAATTCAAATGCCAATTACACTAAATAGACTTTACAAGGCAGGCATGAGAGATTGCTTCTTCTCACTGGGAAATTTTGAGTATGTGGGCAGTCTCAGGATAAGAGGTTAATAATTTAGGATTGGAATGATAAAAAAAAACTTTTCATTCAGAGCTGTGATTATTTGGACTTGACTAGCCCAATGGGTTATTCATGCTTCCCCTTAAGAGTATATTTAAGTTTGAAATTGACTGGTCTTAAACCAAATAAAATGATCAGGGGCATGGGCTAGAAAATGGAGTTGAAGCAGATCAACCAAACTTGTGTTGAATAGGGCAGGCCTAAGGATTCATATGATCTGCTCCTACTCCCATATCATATATTTGAAAGGGTGTTTAGTGAATCAAAGGACTTTTTATGATCAGTATCTGGAATAGATGCAAGCGTCATTTCAGAGATGCTGTAAGATGGGAAAAAGAAACCTGGACAATCATTCTGGGCATTTTGACAGTTTTCTACTTTTTCAGTCACTGTATCATTACATTCAGCAACAATGTGTCTTACAACAAAATGACTGCAGGGCATTTAACAAAATAATTTATTATCTGCCAAATTCCACATACCTTTATTTCAAATGCTCCAAGTGGGCTCTTCATCAACATAAAAGCCAGTCCATAAATCTATCTGATTCACTCCATTTGGTATCGAGAATGGTTGGGCACATGGGAAATAGCAAACGTTATGCCCCCGACAACTCTGAGGGGAAGGTGCTGAAAACTGATGCTTCAGAACTAGTTACTCCTTTAGACAAGATCCTTCACAACACCCATAAGACTGGAATCCACCAAACAAATTGCAAAATTATCCAAGAAAAAAAACTGTTCACAAAGTGCGGGACAATCTCCATGAGCCTCCCCTCAATCACAAGCCCAGTGACAGAATTAGTCATTGACAATGTTTTAGACAAAAGTTGCTCATCAATCACATGTCACTGATGCTCATTTTAGATTCCTGCAGGAATATTCACCTCCAACCTCATTTCAGCTATACATAGACAAAATAATCTGAACTCTGAACATCAAGACAGCATTCAACAGCAGTGTGACATCAGAGAGCCCAGGAAAACTGAGGTCAATGGAAATCAGGGGAACATTCTCCACTGACTTGAATCCTACAAAGATAGAAGGTAAAGATAGGAACATTACTATAGATGCTCAAGTCAGTATCTGAGACCCAACCATCTTCAACTGCTCGAGTATCCTTTCCTCCAGCATAAGTAGAAAACTGGGGCTGCTTGCTAATGACTGGAGAGTCAGTCCCAATTGCAACTAATGTGAAAATCTTATAGCTCAAAGACTGGAGAACATTGGCTTTGGGCCAATAAATGTCAACTAACATTCATACCACGGAGATGGCAGTCAATAAGAGAGTGGCGAACCATTCCCTGTGACATTCATTCGCATTGTTTGACTCTGTACCCCTGCCCTGCCAAACCTCACACCCCAATCAACATCTTGGGATCAACTCTAACCAGAAGTCTAATTGAACCAGTCATACTAATAATGTGGCAACCAAAGCAGGGAAGAAGTTGGATATTTTGGAAGCAGTGAGTCACCTCTTGACTTTGCAAAACCTGTCCACCATCTAACAAGTCACAAGTCAGGATGGTAATGAAATGTATACTATAATTATCTGAATAGCATAACTCTAACAACACTCAAGGAATTCAACACCTTCCAGGATAAAGCAGTACTTTTCATCAGCACCCCAATAACCACTGCATATTATGATTGCATTGCACCATCCACAAGATACACTCTAGCAATTTCTCTAGAATCATCGTCTACCCTATCCATGTAACCCTGCATTTTCACCATGGCTAATCCACTTAGCCTTCATATCCCTAGTTACACTGGCCATGCTAAATTGCCCAATCTATCCAAGCTGCACATCTTTGAACTGTGGGAGGAAAGTGGAGCACCTGGAGGAAACCCTCACAGACGGTAAACCTATGCTGGAATCGAACCTGCGTCCCTGGCGCTGTGAGGCAGCAATGCTAGCCACTGTGTCACCCACAACTGACATTGGTGATACCATCAACTGCAACTTCCCCTCCAAGACATAAAGTATTCAGATTTGGAAATATCACTATTTTTCACCACTAGTCGTCCTCTGGGTAATGTAACTTTCAGTATGCAATATAAGTATTTCTGATGAGAGCAACCCTTTGATCTTATGAATAAGAGTAACGTGGATATAAAACATTCAGCAAAATTATGATTCAGAAAGGAGAAGAATTAGAGAAAATATTTTATTTCTAGGAACTTAATACAACCAATATGACTAAAGTACTTTAGATTTAAGTTTAGATTTTAGTTTTAAGATTCTCAGCTAGGACATTTGCATTCTAACTATATGAATACATTTTTAAAAAATAAAATTATTAACTGCAAAGCCAGAGGGAGCATTTCAACTTCATCAGACAAAGACAGCCTCCATTCACCCCTCTTCACAATTAGGTGCCTTTCTGGAAATGCTTACCAGGCTAATGAAGGCTACCAGTCCATGCTCAGCGAAATGACTTTAGCTCTATTACCTTCTAAAGAGACAGTATTTTAATGCTGGGCTTCAGAAAGTTTGTTGAATTTAAGTACTGGTTTCAAATTACTGGTAACCCATATTTTAAAAGACAGTTTGCTTCTACATACAGGTCTGAACTTGGCCCCATCAATTCATGGAATCATTCAAAAGTGGGTAAAAAAAACAGCTATATCAATTTAATAGCCCATTGTTACAGAGTATTTCGGTCAATGCACCTGTAAATTCAGGATGACAGTCTTTTGGGTTGTTGGTAATCCTGGCAGCCACTCACAAGCAGTCATTTGACAGACATGCTCAAAGGCATCTTGCAAGTACATTTGATCATTTGTGTGTGTGAAGTGACAACATTCTGCATTGGTCTGGAATTCATTCAAAACAGGATTAAGGTTTCTAAAGTAGGACACAGCCACACAATAGTCTCCTCCCAAAAACTGCATCCAAGAAATACTGTCACTTAAATGAAAGGTTGTTATAACTTGCAGCAACCCCAAAACCAACAATGATGCTTTCTCTTCAGGTTTTCACAGTGGACTTACAAAGCAATAACCTTCACAAATTTAAGATAAGTTCCTTTACAATGCCACAGTGAAAAAATAAATACACTCATTGGCTCAGTAAGAGCTGAGGTTCATCACATTAATAACCATTAGGATCTCATTACATAGACTAGCACTAGACAAGCTTGTATCTTCATTCATCTATTTCAGAAAGGTTCATGAAATTTAATCAAAGTAGCAATAAAACCGACCTGCAGATAGAGAAGTAAAAACCTCCAGGTTTGAATCTTTTACCCATAATCACACTAATATTTTAATCCATAAAATATGATTTTATAGCTTGGTAATCAGGATGCTATACTTTAGATAAAATATTTAATGTGTAGCTCAACAATTTTACAAAGCAAGTTGCATTTATTGGTCAGTAAGTGCCTTCATTATTTTAGTTAGTTGCTTTTGGGTCATTTGCAATCTTTGCGATTCTGGAAACTTGTATTAGGGATGCAGACTGGCAAGGAAAATAAGACAGTGCAACAAAAAAGGCGCTTTTTAGTGAAGAGAGGAAGAATCATCGAACTGCTCATTATCACATGCAAAACAAAGCATTGCATAGAGCAAGAGGCAACACAGATCAAGGCAGGAAGCATTATTTGAAGGTGTGAGGGCTTGATTTCCAACCATGCAGTGAGAGATTGCAAAAAATGACACTCCATTTGGATTCTTACCATGGCTTCATAATCTTCTGTAGTTTCTGATAACGTCTGTAAAAATTTAAAAACTTGCACATATTACACAGTTCTCCAAAATGAAGCAACTTACATAGATTGGCACTAGGTAGGCTTGTGCCTTCAATTTTCCCCAGATTACTAGTTCAGAAAGGATCAAGAGTTGGAGTTATAGTTTAAATGCAAGACAAAAAAAAGAAGTTCAAGGCAAAATTATTTGTTTCTAACAGGAGTAATATTCCCACTCAAACCAATATATGATCTTAGAACAGAGGCTGTAGTTTGGGTGTATAAAAGTTCTCCAAAGTATTTGAGCTGGTAATATTGTTGCATACTGGAACATGAGTAAACATTGTCATACCCCAAATCTACTCCCTCATTAATAGAAACATTGGGGTTGGGCAAAAATGGGGAGGAGGAGAAAAATAAAATTCCAGATCAGAAACCACAGAGCTCAAAATTCCATTGTTCTCATCTACACAGGAATAAACAAGAACTTTGTAAACTTGAATTGTATTGTTAAAAAGGAGATGATGCATGGTCCATGATGCCTTTGATAGTTCTTTGAAGAAGCTATCTTCAAAACAAAACTCCCTTTTCTTTCCCTGCAGTCTTGCATTTCTTCCCAGCAAGTACTTATCTAATTTTCTTTTGAAATACAGGCTTTAAGTGAATGCACTCCAGATCGTAGCTCACAGCATGTTCAGAAAAAAACTCCTTGTTGTTTCTTCTATCAACTATCTTAAATTCTCTGATAACCAATAGTCCAGCCAATAGAAACAATTTCTCTTTGGTTACTCTATCAAAACTTGACCAACGTTTTGTCCTGCCGTCATTCTTACTGCATCCCTCAATCAGGATTGTTGCTATAAGGCAGGTTAACTCAGACAACATTTGACTAAATGCGCTCACATTTTCTTTGAAGGAACACAAGGCAAATCTTTGGGAAACCCATGCAGATGGCACAGACTTGGCAGCTGGTAGCAAGAAAGGCAGAACTGCAGCAGATCTGGTGGACTGAATTTGAAATTGCAGCTGACAGAGTCTGTGTGTGATTAACTGTCGGTGAGCAAGGATGTTGGAAGATTTCACCTGTCATGTTCATAGTTAAATACATATGCTGGCCTTACAGAGAATTACATTGAATGTACAACACAAATATAGACATTTACATTGTTCAGTCAATGCCAATGCTTGTGAATGGAGCAAGTCTCCTCTAACTAAACATTATCTAATCTTGTCTCCCTCATGTGTGTGTCCAGCTACCTTTTAAAAGCATACACGCAATTCACCTTACCTCTGAGGAATAGCAATTTCCACATTCTCAGATCTCAAAAACATAGAGTCTTATCCAACACATCCAATCAAGTTTTAAAAAAAAGCAAAAAATGCAGATATAAAAATTCATTATTCAAACTAAATATGTCTACACATATGGTTTTTCACAGGATGTGGACGTTGCTGACTACATGAGTATCTATTGTCCCCACCCCACTGCCGCACAAATGTAGACCTCAAGATGAAATTGAAATGGTCCAGTTTAGAGACCAATTGCCATCAACACAATTTAACAATCTTCTAATGGAGAACTGTGAAAATCTCTAGTTATTATAATGTCATTAGTTCATTTGTTTCCAATAATCACAAACTGTGATTTTTTTTAAAAAACAAATGCATCACTGGACCTGCCATTCCCTTCTCTAACTGTATTGTGGAAATTACAGCATGCAGAGCTCTGGCCCAGCTCACTCGT
This sequence comes from Chiloscyllium plagiosum, assembly GCF_037043375.1. Lineage (NCBI taxonomy): Eukaryota > Metazoa > Chordata > Chondrichthyes > Orectolobiformes > Hemiscylliidae > Chiloscyllium > Chiloscyllium plagiosum. Next base: position 33,636,114 of record NW_028270172.1, on the reverse strand, counting down.
TCTGCTACATTCCTAGTTCCCTGCTTCAATGAATCCCCACAACATCGAACAATAAGTCTCATTCTGTCATTCCAAATTGAGATGGCTGATAAGATAATGCAGACCTTACCATGCCATGAAACAGAAACCAGCAATATGTCCATTTCTCCTTGTTAGCATTTCTGGTTTTTACTGCAATTGAGAATAAATGTATGCTAAGGTACAAAGGATTTGCTTTACCAATAATAAATTGACAGACTTGGGGGTATCTGGACAAGCACCCAGTGGCCAAAGGTGAGTACAGAATGTAACATTTGATTAAATCCAGGAATTACCATGTCTGCTGATCTGCTGATTGTTTTCTAAAAAGCAGTGAAAATAAAACAAGGGCAGAATTGCATTTTAAAAGGTCAAAAGCAATAAAATGGGGTCAGGCTGGATAATTTTCTTTGAATTTCGATAGTCTGACTTCTTGGTCCAGAGCCTCAGTTGCCTCAGGGGGATCACTGTCCCCTACAAAACTCATGCAACGTTTTTACAGTTGCAAAAATAAACTTTCATTGAGCCCAGTTTACTTAGCACTCAGTCTGCACCCATTATCCATCTCTTAGACAACAAATTCTTCTACTCATGCTACAGTTAAGAAAACCCCAAAAATGAATTTATGTTAGCAGGGAGCATTTAAAAGACAAGAAACAGACTTCAGCTCCCAGTGTCCAAACCTACAATTAAAAGTAACCTTAGCAACCATCCCCAAACATACTACACATTTGCCAGAGTCAGGCAAAAGGGAAGGAAGTTACTGCTACTTCTCTTTCTAAGCAAAGTGCAGTCATACAGAAGTTGTAACAATTCATGTGATCTCATTTTCCTTCATGACTGGATGGTCCTTTTTGTGAACCTGGGGTGGAACAATTACTCCAGACGCACACAGTGATTTGTTTTTACTCCTTGCAATTTAGTTCACTGCATTCACTGCCCACAACGCAAGGGGCTTCTATTCAGTCTGTAAGCACGGCGCAGAGTTTGCTTTCACTCATCATTTCAATCTTGTACCTTGCTCTCACTCTGACCTTAGTCTGCTAGTGTTCCAAGAAAGCTCAGGCCAGCTTCAGGGGTAGCACCCCATTGTTCAGCAGGGCATTTTCCCATCTTTTGAACTCAGCATGCCATGAGATGGTCTACAATTTTAGATTTTAACCTCTGCCTTTTTTTCTCCCGCTGCTTCATTTTGTTCTCATTTCTTTCTGTAGTCTTTTACACAGCTACTATCTTTCACACCTCAACTGGACACATCTTTTGTGTTCTCACTGTATTTATTAGCATGCCTTTGGGTTTTGTACAAGAAAACCTTCAGTCATTAAGAGTGGAATCTTACAGGGGTCTCCATGCATTGGGCTATGGCAAGATTGGTGGCAGAAGTGAATGAGAAGTCTGGCCAGGTCTAACTCAACAAAGTAACATCTCACTCCTCTTTTAGATGAATCTGTTCAGAGATGTTATTACGCACCTCTGGAGCAAGTAGGATTCGAAACCAGGCCTCATGATCCAAAGATCAAGACACTACCACTACTCCACAAAAGTCTGTCCTTCTCTCTTTTATGCTTTTGCAAAGCGGCGAGAGAGGTTTCACACTAGGCAGCAATGAGTTGCTGATTAAGGGAGTGTCTACCTCATTAAATGTTCTATTAATAGCACAATTTGACACAATTTAGTAAGCTTCCTGACTTACTAAATGCATCTTGCAGGTTAGATGTCGAGCAATCTCAACATGTAGGTCAGAGCAGGTACCTGGTGACTTCAGCTCACCACAGGCTGCAAACATGTTGTTCAACATCAAACAGCATCTCAGAGTATGACACACCCACACCAGCCTCATTCACACCTCAGGCAACAGCCAAACCCTCATAGTACCTCTTCAATCCTCCTTGCAGGATGCTCAGGCAGCACAGCCTTGTGCTACAGGGTGCACCAGCAGCTAGCACTGAAAGGCTGCTGCAGAGACACTTTGCATGCAGGGACAGGTACACCCAACTCATACACTGGACCCAGCTGTAATACACAGCTGGTGTCTTGCTCCGTTATCCCACTTAGCTGCATACTCGCAGTATCCATGCTATACCACAAAAATCAGCTCAGTCATACAACCAGGCAGCATGTCTTGCTGCTCAGCAAACCTTATTCAATTCATTCATAAACTTCAACATTAAAACTGAAATGACAACAGTATTTTTAATTCATTTTCACTGTTCAGATCCAATAATAAAATGTTATTTTATAATTGGGCAATATTGGATTAATTAGCAATCTCTCACAATGCTCCTCCATCTAATGCTTTGTGATGCCAAATGAAGCCAATCTGTTTTAACTATCAGCACATTCAGGGACATAGGTTATGATAAAATGTGGGTGCACTGGCTATTAGAGATTGCACGGGCACCAGGTGCAAATGCAATGATTAATGCAGCATTGCTGTTTCTACAGTTAACACTCTGACAGAAAGCCTTTTTTTAAAAATAATAACACCACCAAAAACTGTCACATTGAACACTGACCATGATATGTGCATGCATTTGCTGAAGATTCCTCCAGATCCTGTCAGCACCAGCACTAAGTTTCATGTGAATTATGATAATAATACGTATATTTCACTGTATAATTCACTTTTAAAATGGAAAAATACCTGTGTTGTGTGACAGGAATCAATGGGATTTCTATACCATGACAGGCAGGGATACTCAAAAACTGACAGGTCGAGAATCCCTTCTCTTGAATATATATCACCATGTACTCCGTATTTTACCTCTCCAAAGTACACTATGTTGAATGATCCCAACAGCCACTGAACTTATTAAACTCCAAGCCAACACATTAACGTAGATTTTAGTGAAGGAAGTTTAAAACATTTCTTTTGCCTCCCCTTCTCTGTACAGTGCAAAATCAATTTGGTTAATCCATGACCTAGTTTGACAACTTGGTCACCCAAGTTTGAGAACTGACAGCCCAAAAGAGATGTGCACATTTCACACTCCCTCTGTCATAAAACACATTACTACTGCACAGGTACCACCTACAGCCTCTAATAATCAGCACTGAGCACAACACTGGAGTTAGAACCAATTTGTAACAAGAATCAAGTCACCTCCATGTGAAAATCCTAGCGCAGCATGTTTTCCAAAAATGTACAGGAACTATAAAAGACTTTCACTGCAGTGTAGTATACTTGTTCCACAAAAGGTCCAAGTTATGCTTGCCTGGCCAGATGTGTTGGTAGTTCCAGAGCATAATTTGAACTTTGTCATGAAGGATCCACACTAAGGAAACTTTCTCCCTCGCAACTTTAGGGGATTATATTCAATCACATTCTGTAGTGGTACAGACTCTCCTTCAGAGATTCAAGGAATCTACTACAGACAGCAATTTTAACTGAAGGGAATCAGACTGGTAGAAGGTGGTCTGCTTTCTAAATGCATTATGACTTAATTATATATTAATTGCATTTAAATGCAGGCTGGTTTTAGGGATTCACTTGTCCTTCTATAAATAGGCATAGACTGAAACTGTGGTTACTAGGTCAGTAGAAGTATCTTTTCAAATGTTTAACTTTGCAAATGAAAGTATATTAGAGTAAGTGAAAGTTAGCTCCAGTTCTATCCTTCAGCAACTGGCTATCTGGAATGTCACATCATTTATTAACATGTGGCCATGGTACTCATTATCATTTGTGATCATACGATGTTAGCACTGGTTATAATGTTGCAGTCAGCTCTTGAAAAATGCAGACCATTAAGGCCTGAGACTCTAAACAAAGCCAGTCTACGGTCACATTATTTCACCCATAAATTTAAAACAAACTTGATAAACAATGGGATTAATCGACACTGGTACTGGCTGCATTAGAGTACCATGTGCTGATATGTATTGCGTTCAGCTAACAGAAAGGTCTGATTCACTCCACACTTTCTTCATAGAGCTATTTCTAAAGGGAGCATAGTCACAGATAAGGTATAAACACTGGAAGAGTTGCCATACTTCACTTCCTGTGCTGTTTTCCAGTGTATCTGAGAAATGAGTGACTTGACTTGACAATAACAAAAACTTAAGCAAATTTGTCTGGGATGTATAGCTGAAAAATGTGTTGCTGGAAAAGCGCAGCAGGTCAGGCAGCATCCAAGGAGATGGAGAATCGACGTTTCGGGCATAAGCCCTTCTTCAGGAATCCTGAAGAAGGGCTTATGCCTGAAACGTCGATTCTCCTGCTCCTTGGATGCTGCCTGACCTGCTGTGCTTTTCCAGCTACACATTTTTCAGCTCTGATCCCCAGCATCTGCAGCCCTCACTTTCTCCTGGGATGTATAGCTCAAAGCACTTGATTGGTTCCTTTATCACCACAACCACCTCCACTTCCCCCCAAAAAATGCAGCTTGCTGCATTGCATGGCCAGCTCAAATATCAAAACATACACGGTCTTTCTTTACAGCAGGATTTATTTAACTACAAACAATTTTCAAAGCATAGAAGTTGAAAGATTCTTGTTTGGAATTTTCCTTCCTTTGGAGGCCTCAGTGAATCAACATGTCTTTCATGTGATAGGATTCTATTCAGCAAAGTCTATTTTAAAGGCACGTATTAACATTAGCTGCATTGTGGATTTCACACTGAGCTGCTGATGTGGAATCACTGACTGGCAGCCCAGACAAGCCTCAGGGGATCTGTAACTAGCTCTTTGCCGCAAAAGCAGTTCAGCTGCTGCTGTCGGTAAAAGCGTGCCACATCTACTGAGTAGTGTACTGGTTATGCTACTGGAATAATAATCCCAAGAGTAGAAGTTCAAGTTCCACCAATGGCAGCTTGAGAGTTTGAAGAGCTTGACGGTGTTCTGATGAAAGGTCACTGGCCTAAAACACTGACTCTGCTCCTCTCTACACAGATGCTGCTGGACCTGCTGAGTATTATTGTCAGCTCCTGCAATAGTTTGCCTGCGTTTAGAAGTCCAGAAACAGTGACGTATTGCCTTAAAGACATTAACTAACGGCAAACCTGTGCTCTTACCCAGTCTGACTGATATTGGACACCAGACTCTATCAATGTGGTTGATGCTTGACTGACCCACTGTATTGCCTGAGCAAGCCACTCAATCCTACCAGGTACTGAGGGGCGGGTAATAAATGGTGACTTTGTCAGCAACACCCAAGAATGGATTTAAAAAGAGACATATTAAAAGGGTTATTCTGGACTACAAAACAAGACTGCAAACTGAAGTCCAGTTGTTTCCAATATTGCCTCCCTATGATTTAACATATTACTTCTCAGTGCAACACAGATGTTATGTAATTCCTTCCAGCTCCCTCATTGCAGACACACCCATCCCACACTGATACACTTTTATTTAGTAACTGGTTTCATTCTTCACACCCAGATGTTCATTTTAATTATACCTGAAAGATGGACAGATACTTACTCAGATCCACTTTCCACCATCTGCGTTAGGAGGGAGATACCATCGAGATTGATGAACTCCTGAGCGAAGGTAATGTCGCGGGAATGATTAGCCAAATCTTTCAGTGCTTCTAACTTGGCATCCATGCTGGAAGACTGAATCCTCTCATGCAGCCCCTGTGCTGTTTGAGTCTACATAAAAGACACAGGCCAAAAGAAACACAACAACATGCAGAAAATGTACTGAAAATACAAACATAATTCTTTGCTGCTCTCCTGAGTGAAGTAGATTTGAAATGGGACATAGAAACCACAAAAACTGACAACCACCCAGCACCAAAATCAAGTGACTATTATTTACGGCTTAGTCATAGAATGGTGAGAAGATGACTTGTTAGCAAAGGGTATCAGAACTAAACTTTATCCTACCTTCACCAAACAGTCATAATGCTCAGAAATGGGAATGGAAACCCATGTTGCTATTCTCTTCACTACTTAGCTTGGACATTGCCTGTCCAAGAGGTAATACAACAAGTGAATGGCAATTAAAGGCTTTTGCTTGTGAAGGACAGGAAACAACCCATGGACAGAACTCTCCATAGGAACAGAAATCAGATCCCCAGGGATAGCAATAAGAAACTGGATAAAATAAAGAATTGCGGATGCTGGAGGATCTGGAACTAAAATAGAAATTACCGGCGAAACTCAGCATGCATTGTGGGAAGAAAGCAGAGTTAACATTTTAAGTTTGATGAATCTTCATTAGAACAGTTCTGAAGAAGAGTCAGCAGATTTTAAACATTAACTCTGCTTTCCTTCCACAGATGTTGCCAGACCTGCTGAATTTTGCCAGCAATTTCTTTTTTTTAATGAAATTGGTCCTCTGTAAACATCAGTGTGGATAAGAATGAGAAATAACCTGCAAAGTACCCCCATCCCATCATCCTCGATGTGAGCATGGCTCAGCTGATAGAATAGTAACGTTAGAGTGAGAAACTTGCCAGAAAGAAACTTAAGCGCAAAGTCTAAGCTGACACTCCAGGGCAATTCTGAGGAAATACAGCATTACTGAATTCATCAATATACAGAGGAGACATTAAACTGAAGTTCCATCTGACCTCTCAGGTGGATGTAGAAGATCCCATGGCACAAGTTGAAGAGAAGATGTATTCTTCTCTTCATCAACAGTTAACCTCAACAAATATCATTAAACTCAGGTGTCACATGATATTTATCACATTCGCATATTGTGTAATCTTGTGTTCAAAATACCTGCACTGCTGTGACTGCTCTTCAAGAGAACTTCATTGGCAGTGAGGCACTATCGCAGCCTGATGCTCTGGATAAAGCTTAGCTATTTCAGGAACTTAGATTAGACATTGCGGTTTACATAAAGCCATGTGGTGTATTAAGCCACTCAGTCTTTGGGGTGAGAGGATAAAAAACAGTGTGAAAGATTTAAATAAATTAAACCATGATGTTGAGTAAAGAGCTACAGACCAACATTAAAACGAGTCTTGAAAACAAAATTGACCTTGTCACCAAAACGATTTATAAGTATGGGACTTTCTATATAGTGTTGTTCATCTTAAAGAGTGTATTGCATTATTATTAATGAAAGTTTTGTTTTCCATATACAAGCAAGCACCCAAGATTGTTATAATAGTTTACATTTCAGTGAAAGCTGGCGAGGGATGTTCCTGAATCCTGATTCATTCTTGGGGAGAAAATGATCAGCTTCCCCTCTATTAAAAATTGTTCTTGCACCCACTTAGTTTTTTCAAATATGACAAACCGAAAGAGTTTTGAGAAGAATGTTAATGCTGTCATTATCCTGATTTGTATTCCTATAAATATCATCCATATTCAAGTTCTCCTTTCTTCCAAATTCACCTCAATGTCAGAATAAAGACTTGCATTTATGTAGAGCCTTTCATAACCTCAGGTCAGTTCAAAGTTCTTTACAGACAATGAAGTATTCTTGTAATACAGTCATAGTGATAATGAGGTTAAAAAGAAAGCCAGTTGGTGCTTGGTAAGATTTCACAAACCATAATGTTATATTGACGAGGTAATCTGTTTGTAGTGATGTTTTGAAGAGTAAATATTGACCTGGGGATATTTCCCTGCTCTTGTTTGAAACAGAGTCACAGAACCTTGAGAGGTAGGTGTGATATCAATTCATGATGTGGCATTAATATTTGGAATTTGGCAGTTAGCTAGGCAGAACCATGTAGAAATTAAAGTTTGATGTGTATTCCTATATTGAGTGGAATGAGAAGGGAATTATATAGACTTTTTGAATTTTGAGAATGGTACTGTGATGTCTGGAAATTTCTTGACATGCAATTAAATGGGAGCCTTTTGTAAAAAATAACCCTTGAGGTGAATAATTGAGTGTTTTAGAAAAACAAGGAGAGAACAGAGGAAACAAATCAGGCTGTAACCTAGCAACAAAGTTCCCTTTGACAAAGGGAGACATTAACAGTTTTGATTTATAAAGACAGAAAAATCAAGGAAGGCATCTTCTGTCCGATAGAATTCATTTATTCAGAAGGTAAAAGATTTAAAGAGCAGCAGTGAAGTTTAGCCGTCTCCGCATCAGTGGGGCAGGAGAAAAGAAATCCTGACTGATCTAATGTCAATAAAAGGAAAGCCCTAGAAACAGAAAGCTGTGGAAGAGGAATTAAAGGAATTTATGTTAAAAATGTAAGTGAGCCCTGTTAGCAATTTGTTTAATGGTCTCGGGAAAATATATTATGCAAAGAAGCTAGCATTGAGTGAATGCAGAAGTTTGCCAGAAAGAAACCAAGTTTGCTCGTGCCAACTGAAAAAGGAACTTTAAAATGGAAACAAGGTAATCCTTCACTGAGTTTAAGTTTCTGTAAGGTTATCGCTGGCAATAAAAGGGTTGAATCATTATTTCTGCATTATTTGCAAAACAACAATTTAAAATAGTTCTTGTATAATGAAAAACAGTTCGTGCTTGTTTGCTTTTGTGTGCAAGAAGTTTAATGTTCTTTTCTTGGAAACACATTGGCAGCCAATTGTGAATATATTCAGTGACTGCCCATCACAGGTACCAAACTGTAAAAAAATGTAGCATGGTCTATCAAACAAGATTTTTCTTTAGAATCGGACATGACCAGTATTACCATCAGCTGGGATCACAACAGAGGCCTCAGTTTAATGTCTTACCTGAGAGATGGCACCTGTGACAGTACAGTGCTCCCTCAGTAGTGCACTGTCAACCTAGATTATGTGCTCATGCCTCAAGTCGAATGGACAATTTTTAAAGTTAAGACAGATAGGCGTTTACCACAGTGTAATGTCAACTTGCAGCAGCAGCTGACACTGAGCTTCAGTTTTTGGCAGACAACTTACTTTTCACAACTCAGAGCAGAGAAAGCGAAATAGACTAAAAATGTTATATCACTGAATATAAACTTTCAATAACATCAATAAGTAGGGCTATAAAAAAAACGTGAATGCCACGTAAATCACTTACCGGAGATGCTGCCAATCGAAGGATTGCCCCATTTTTAATTTCATTCCGATTCTGGAGGGGGGATAATCCACATGGTTATACACTGCTGGGCTCATTTTACTTCATAAATATGCTCAAATGTTCAGTTGGTTTGCTTCTCTGCCTGCTAGTCTATCACTAGCAAATGATCTTTTCTCAATCAAAATCAAAATAAAATAGAAACACAAGAGAATTCAACGTTCACACTGATGAATCCTAAGGCTCTCAATGGGAGTTACCATACAAACCAGCAAAGTACAAACTCATCAACCACCAATTTACTCAGCAAGTGAAATATAAAGGCTTCCACCATTAAACCATTGTAGCAGCTACTCATTGGAGGGCACAAACTAAATAATGGACCTACAATTCCCAAAGATCTCCAATAATGGACCTACAATTCCCAAAGATCTCCAATAATGGAGGTTTTCCTCACTCTATGCTTGAACATGGTGCAGATTCATTGAAAGACAATACCTGATAAATCAACAATCCCATTATCATTGCATCATGTGACTGTCAATTTTTGGAAACCAATGACATGAAGAAAAGCCTTTTTATGTAATGACTTGTGAAGAACAGCCTGCACTGTCTGATAGGTGGTGGCAGCCGATACAATTATGGCTTTCAAAATTGAACTAGAAAAAGAAGCTGGAAAGCAAAGAAAAATCACAGAGCTACAGGCCAAAGGTGGGTAAGTATTGTAACTGCTCCCTGATTCTATGGTCTTTATTCCAATCAATTAATTCCCTTTAGGCATCCCTGTGGCCAAGTGCATCGATGCAAAAAAAATACACACTGTGCCATAGAAGCCAGTGAGAAAATCTGTCCAATTTATCAATTCATGATCTGCAAAATCACTCAAGCTTAGAATCAATCCAACTTAACAATTGAGAACTGCAACCATCCAGCTTCAGGCCCAAATATTGAAGAATCCAATACCATTTGTACTCCAACAGAATCGAGCAGCAATCCCTGTGCTAATTCACCAAGTGTCTCACATAGAAAGAATAATGAAAGAATCAAACCCCACTTTTATTTCCATGTTTTTGTCACTGCATGCAGTAGAACAGATTGGAGAGCAGGAAGCTCAGCTTGGGATCAATCAGATTATAAACAGCCTGGTTCAGCTCAAGTCAGAGTTTGGGTGGAAGCACTGCTGAGTGGAAATGGAATCAGTGATTAAGGGACAGACTTTGTAACCAGGACTATAGCCAATGACTTCAGACTTCCCAATTAATCGTCACACAGACTTCCTGTTAAAAACATGCCCTGAACCAATTTAAATCAAAAACTATGCGTACAATAGATATCTAATGCATTTGTTGGGGGGGGGGGGGGGGTGAAGAAATGGAGGTGAAAGAAAGTGTCATTAAAAAGGGAAATAATCTAAATAGTATGCATGATTTAATCACAACTTATTACCTTGAAGCTGAAACAAAGGGAAAACTAAACTGTGGTTTGGTTTTCAAGGCACAGACTCTAATATATACGTGGATATGGACAAGAAATAAAACATGTATAAAGTGCTACTCACACCACCACATAGCAAACTTTAGCCTTTTTATGATGAACAGTTGAAGCAAGCTCTTCAGTAAAACAAGATTTGAAGCTGCATCATTCATAATGAGTAAATGTCAAAGGAGCCTCCCATCATGAAATGAATACCAAACTGACCTTATAATCATGCTGACATTTATTATACTTTTAATTGCATAATGGTAATGGCAAAAGAGTGGCTTTGCTGAAATAGTGATTTCTCCCACACAAAACCACTGCCCTAGCAGAAACTAGATTACTTGCAGCTCTGCCTTTCTTCTCTGCCTTCAGCTGAGATTCTCACCCTGTTTCCTGCCCTCACAAATACATTTCCAAATTTGCAAGACTGCCTGCTACACCCTTTTGACAATTTTGAACTCTCAGACTCGGAGATTTCTTCACCAGTCTCCAATTTCATCCTACAACAAACTCCAAGAACTCTCAAACTCTGCTGTGCATATCTTTTCCCAACCAACCTGCAACACCCAACCTCCCCCAATTAATTAAAAATCCTTGTCTCTATTAGTTCTTTGGCCTATTCATGGTGAACTCTCTATTCCCCTGCCACTGATCTGTAGGACACTGCCAAACACCCTTTGTCCCAAACAAAATAACAACTTTATAATTTTAATAGGTTGTCCCCAAACTAAAATTGATTTGAAATGAACTTTGCCTTAATTTTTACTTTTATTAATCTATGATTTATGTCATTAATACATGCACGTGGCATGTCAACTTATAAAATTTTTCACTGTTTCATAGAGTGACAGAGGTGTACAGTATAGGACAGACCCTTCTGACCAACTCATCCATGCCGACCAGATATCCTATATAAATCTAGTCCCATTCGCCAGCATTTGGCCCATATCCTTCTAAGCCATTCCTATTCATATACCCATTTAGATGTCTTTTAAATGTTGTAATTGTACCAGCCTCCAATACTTCCTCTGGTGACAGCTCATTCCATACATATACCATGCGCTCAGTGAAAAAGTTACCCCTTGGGTCCCTTTTAAACCTTTCCCCTTTCACCTTAACCTTATCCTCTTAGTTTTGAACTCACCAACCCTGGGAAAAGACTTTGTCTATTTGTCCTATCCATGCCCCTAATGTTGTCATAAACCCTCTATAAGGTCAGCCCTCAGCCTCTGATGCTCCAGGAAAAATAGCCCCCGCCTATTCAGCCTCTCCCTAAAGGTCAAACCCTCCAAACTCTGGCAACATCCTTGTAAATCTTTTCATTTTTTATAAAAGTATAGGTGACAATTTTTGAATTGAATTAGCTTTGTCAATAAATTATTATTCTATTCTAACTCCACAAAAGCTGTCTCCCAAAGCTCTGTCCTTCATTTCTCCTTCAGAAATCTCTGCAGGGAGCATCTCTATGCTCATGTTTTAGGTCACCCCCTCCTGACCTGTTCTGTTAGCTCTGCTAAAGGCCTGTATGAGTTGTTGTTTGTGACCGAAGCTATGAATGCGTTCAATGACAATCATAGTCCTTTATTAGCAGGGCCAGAAAAGCAAATATGTATCAGAAAAATCTTTTGCAAAATAGGACATAAATAATATAGTGGGGAAAATGTTGAATTCAATGCCACAAAGATGAATTGAGGTAAACATCGTTGATATACAAAGGGACGCTGGGTAAATATCAGGGAGATGTAAAGAAAAGGGCACAGAGATAGAGTTAGGTGAAGTTAGGATTCATGTGCATCATTGACACTGGCACAGACATGTTGGACTGAGCAACTGTTCTATGCTGTGAATTCTATGTCTGTCTATTGTCTGTAACTCCTCTAAACTATTGAAAGCTTTGAGAAATAAATAATGATGGAGCTGCTGAATCAGGACAGACATAGCTAATTTTCTTAAGCTGCTAGGCAATATTCATTCCCCCGATTTACAGTACATTTTTGCAGTAATTACTTTGCTTGCACTCTTCGTGAATTTTATCACTTCATACATTTACTGCAGTTCTGTTTTTTTCCCACCAGAGTGCAGCCTTCAGCCAACCATGCCTACAATGTAAAAGCTGCACCGAGAGGTTTCCACTGGGAGATTGCAAAGAAATATCTGGAAAGAAAATATTTGCACATCTACACAGAAAAGGCAGGGGAGTGACACCAGGTAAATTGATTGGTCAGAGGATCAGCACTGTGCTTTAACCATCCAATCATTCCAACTGTCAATGTGCAACAAGAGATATAACCTTCAATTCCAAAAGTGCTCAGGTGAACAGAGAAACAGATAAATATCTCATAACAGTTCCTAAGTGAGTCAGCAATTTTCATTTACGCTAATCGACTTTTAATGCAACAAAACATCCCAATGTGTTTCATGGAACATGAACTGACATCAAAGGAGAGGAAATATTCAGGACAGGTACCATTTAAAAACTGGTTTCTAACAGCAGCGGGAGAGAAAAGTAGCATTGATTTGTGACAGCAGAGTCTGAGAGAGTTGAAGGTTAGTACAGAGGGGAGAATAGTGAGAACAGCAAGAGAACTGGAGAATCATACTGGTCATACAGGGGCACAGCAAGCCTCTGAATACATTAATCATCTTTTTCCAAAATGCTTTTGGTACTACTAAGAAAAGGCCCAGTATCTAAATTCCAGCCCAACATGGGAGTTAATAACAGGTCAGCTCTAACAACAAGAAAGAGGCCCAATCCAGGTCACCAGTTACAAATACAACTAGCTGTAATTTCTGGTCCTTATTTTCAATCCTATATTCACCAGCTCTTCTACATAAGAAACTGAGACCATGTCTGGCCTCCCATGTGCAGTGGTGGTGCTATTTTGAAGAAGAACAGGAGGGTTATGATCAATAAATATTCCTCAATCAAAATCACAAATACAGATTATCTGGCTGATGGTAATCATCTAATTGGTACATTCTCCATGGCAATGCCTTGACTAATCAGAGTCCATGTGCCAATCAATCAGCACTTTATTCTCATACAGTACAAAATGCTCCTTTTACAGTGGCATTCTTACAAGTGTCCTGATGAATGTAAGATGCAAAGCTTCGACAAAATGCGTCTTTTTTTCATTGCTGTGTAAGTAGCAAAATGTTGGAGGTAATTCTGATTCTGATAGGATTTACATGCATTTGGAGAGGTAAGGACTGATTATGAATAGTCAGCATAGTTTTGTGCGAGGGAAACTGTGTCTCTCAAACTTGATTTGAATTTTTTGAGGAAGTAACCAAAAAGATTGATGAGGGCAGAGTTGTTTACATGGAATTTAGGAAAGACTTTGACAAGGTTCTATATGATAGACTAATTATTAGAGTTAAACCACGTAGGATTGAGGGTGAGCTTGCCAATTGGTTTGATGGTAGGAGACAGAGGGCGATAGTAAAGGGTTATTTTTCAGACTGGGGACCTGTGACCAGCAGGGTCCACTTTTGTTTGTCAATTATATAAATGCTTTCAATAGAATATAGAAGGCATAGTTAGTAAGTTTGGGGATGACACCAAAATATGTGGTGTAGTGGACAGTGAAGATTGCAAAGGGTTTTCATCAATTAGGTCAATGGGTTGAAATCAACTAGGTAAAAACAATGACTGCAGATGCTGGAAACCAGATTCTAGATTAGAGTGGTGCTAGAAAAGCACAGCCGTTCAGACAACATTCAGGAACAGGAAAATCGACGTTTCAGGCAAAAGCCCTTCATCAGGAATAGAGGCAGAGTCCCTGCAGGGTGAAGAGATAAGTGAGAGGAGGGTGGGGGTAGGGAGAAAGTAGCACAGAGTACAATAGGTGAATGGGGGTGGGGATGGAGATGATAGGTCAGGGAGGAGGGTGGGGGAAGGTAGCAAAGAGTACAATGGGTGAATGGGGGTGGGGATGGAGGTGATAGGTCAGAGGGGAGGGTGGAGTGGATAGCTGGAAAGGAAGATAGGCAGGTAGGACAAGTCATGGGGACAGTGCTGAGCTGGAAGTTTGGAACTGGGGTGAGGTTGGGTAAGGGGAAATGAGGAGACTGGTGAAGACAACATTAATGCCCTGGGGTTGAAGTCTTCCGAGGCGGAAGATGAGGCATTCTTCCTCCAGACGTAAGGTGGTGAGGGAGGCACAGGACCTCCATGTCCTCGGCTGAGTGGGAGGGGGAGTTGAAATGGGTTAAAGATTGGCAGATGGAGTTTAATTTGGATAAATACAAGTTACTGCATTTTGGTAAAACAAATAAGGGTGGGTAGGACCCTGGGCAGTGTTGTAGAACAGAGACACCTAGGGGTTCAGGTATATGATTCTTTGAAAGTTATGTCACAGTTAGATAGGGTGGTTAAGAAGACATTTTGCATGCTTGTCTTCGTTATTCAAAGATTGAGTATAGGAATTGGGATGTCATGTTGAGGTTGCAGAGGGCATTGATGAGGTCTCTTCTGGAATACCATGTGCAGTTCTAGTCGCCCTGCTATAGGAAGGATATTATTAAATTGGAGAGAGTTCAGAAAAGATTTGCCAGGATTGGAGGAATTGAGTTATCAAAGTAAGCTGGAACATTTTTCATTGGAGCAGAGGAGGTTGAGGGGTCACCTTATAGAAGTTTATAAAATCATGAGGGGCATGGATAAGGTGAATAGCTGGGGTCTTTTCTCCAGGGTGGGGGAGTTTAAAACTAGGTAGCACATTTTTAAGGTGAGAGGAGAAAGGTTTAAAAAGGACCTGAGGGCAATGTTTTTACAGGGAGTGATTCATGTGTGGAATGAACAGCCAGAGGAAATGGCAGACGCAGGTACAGTTAAACATTTAAAAGATATTTGCAGAAGTACATGAATAGGAAATGTTGGAGGGATACAGCCAAATGCAGGCAAGTGGGACTAGTTTAGTTTAGGAAAGCTGGTCAGCAAGGGCAAGCTGTGCTGTAAGGTCCTGATGAAAGGCTTTTACCCGAAACATCAATTTTCCTGCTCTTCAGATGCTGCCTGACCAGCTGTGCTTTTCCAGCACAACTCTAATGTAGACTCTGATTTCCAGCATCTGCAGTCCTCACTTTTGCCTGTCTCCATGCTGTATGACTCTAGATAATCTATTTTTGTGATCTTCATTAAGGAATAAATATTGACCAGGGATACATCACCTATTTTTCTTCAGAATACTATCATTGGAAGCATTACCTCCAACTTTACCCAAGATTTATGGTCACTGAAGTCAAGTTGGCTACTATCCTGGGCACAATGGCTTGTCTCCTGGGATAGCGGCAGGACTTTTGAACTTCTTTAATTCCACAGATTCTCGAAAACCTCTTATAGATTGAGAAGCCGGGTGCGATGTAAAGACCGCACCTTTTTATCTACGTTACTATGTGGACTGAAAAGGAAGATTCTGATTTAAAACAGAAAGACCTTACAAAGAGATGGCTGCTGCTTGATTTTAAAATGGCCCAGGTTTGCCAATGCTAGACAGTTGGTAGAAGATAGCAGAGAGAAATCATGCATGGGGACCCAATGTGATTCCCAGCATATTAGATTCCAAAGAAATTGCCCAGGAAATTGAAGATTCCCCTACGTTTAGAAAGTTATGACAGTGTCATGTAATTCAAAGAATTTGGTTCACATGAAATTAAGTAAAGTAGTTACTCAGAGAAAGAGAATAATCATTAAATTGATGGTTTAACACCATACCTAACCTCACACACTCACAACCACCCCATCAAGCAGGCCAGCTCTCCCCAACCCCTGACCTGATCACCCAGGGCCTGAGCTCTGTTCCTCTGCTCTCCTCCCAAACCCCAACCACCCACTAACCCCTGCTGGAATTGAACCAAAACTGGATCAGATCCCCCAACCCCCAAAAGGAAGGAGTTACTTTTCAAAATAGGGCTGATGTTGATTAGGGAAACATATTCCTACGGATTGAGGTACAGCCTACATACAGGAAGTACAAATAACTGGGTCAGTTGCAGGATGCAGGCTACAGCAAGTCGTAGTCACAGAGTCATAGAGATATACAACATGAAAGCAAACCCTTTAGTCCAATTCGTCCATACTGACCAGATATCCAAAATTAATCTAGTCCAAATTGCTAGCATTTGGCTCATATCCCTCCAAACCATTCCTATTCATGTTGGGATCCAGATATATTTTAAATGCTATAATTGTACCAGCCTCCACCACTTCTTCTGGCAGCTCATTCCATGCATGCACCACCTTCGGCACGAAGGTGTCCTTAGGTCCCTTTTAAATCTTTTCCCTCTCAACCTAAACCTATGCCCTCTACTTCTGGATTCCCCCACACCAGGGAAAAGACCTTGGCTATGTACCATATCCATGCCCCTCATGATTTTATAAACCTCCATATGGTCACCCCTCAGCCTCTGATGATACAGGGAAAACAGCCCCAGCCTATTCAGCCTCTCCCAATTGCTCAAATCCTCCAATCCTGGCAACATTCTTGTAAATGTTTTCTGATTCCTTTCAAGTTTCACAACATCCTTCCTGTGGCATGGAGACCAGAATTGCACACAATATGCCAATAATGGCCTAACCAATGTCCTGTACAACTTCCACCTCGTACACCCAATGCACTGACCAATAAAGGCAAACATGCCAAACATCATCTTCACTATCTATCTACCTCTAACCCCACTTTCAAAGAACTATGAACCTGCACTCCAAGTCGTGATTCAGCTCTAGTGGTTTACAATCTATTTTCATGATGTGCTTCAAGGGTGTCACACATATTTCATAGAATCATAGAATCCCTATAATGTGGAAACAGGCTCTTCGGCCCAATAAGTCCACATGGACCCTCCGAAGAGTATCCCACCCAAACCCATTCCCCATTAATCTACATTTACCCCTGACTAATGCACCTAACCTACATATCCCTGAACACTGTGGGCAATTCAGCACGGCCAATGCGCCTAACCTGCACATCTTTGGATTGTGGGAGGAAACCGGAGCACCTGGAGGAAACCCACACAGACACGGGGAGAATGCGCAAACCCCACACAGAGAGTCGCCCAAGGCTTGGATCGAACCCTGGCGCTGTGAGGCAGCAGTGCTAACCAGTGAGCCACCATGCTGCTCCTGAGCCATGATATCTGATTAGAAATAGCTGCAAATATATTTAGAAATCACAACTGTGACATAATAAAAAGCATTGATGTGGAGCAAGGGATCTGTACCAAATGATATCATGTGAAAATAATTTTGAGGGTTGTTGTGGTGTGACGGTAGTGTCCCTCCCTTTGGATCAGAAGGCACCAGTTCAAGTCCCATCTGCTCTCGAAGTGTGTAATAACATCTTTGAACAGGTTGATTAAAATAACCTGTAGGAGGGGACCAAGTATCCTAATATATTTCCAAGAATCTAGAAGAGTGAGAACAATTTAACTGAAACATGTAATCTTAAGCAGTATAACAGAGTTGTTGCCAGGAAGGTCCCCTCTCCTGAATCTAAAACTAGGAATTAAGAGTCACAAAACCGAGACTGACATGAGGAGACCTTTCCTTGCTCAGTGAGCTGTGTACCTTTGTAACTTACATCTCCAGGTGTCTGTGGAAGCTCATTTTGAGAATATCCAGAAAATAAATAGATCGATTCTTGGACAGGAAGGAAATGAAGGGATATTGAGATACGAGTAATCTTGAAAGGTGAAGTGGAGATTTTTTGACATACTTCAAAGTCCAGTCTTAATGTGGTGGCTCAGTGTCAAATTGTTATTTAGATGGTCACTTCCGTGGCCAGGTGTAAACGGGCAGTTTATTCTTGTTGATAGTAAGGGAGCAGAGGGAGACAAACAGTCTGAGCCACCTGGGGCATCAGAACGTCACTGTCAGCAGCTGATGAATAGGTCAATAAGTCAGCTCAAAAACACAGTGCATTCACAGAGTCGAAGAGCACACAGTATGTCATCACTACATTGTCAGCTGATATTTAACAATAGATTTGTATTTTTCTGCTTAGTCCTTCATCATTCCAGGAACATGTGTCCACATGCTTTACATTTGTAGAGTGCTAATGTGCCAGGTAAGGGAGATCAGAAGGCTAGATTCACTAGCCATTCACATTAAATCAGTGACAGATTTCACCCAAATCCTGCAAATCCTCCCCATCCATCTCCCATGTCTGCAAACCAACCATGCCCCGGTCCCGAGCCCAACCTCTGCTGGATGGTCTAATTTACTTGTGGTGCTGGAAAAGCACAGTAGTTCAGGAAGCATCCGAGGAGCAGGAAAATTGAAGTTTCGGGCAAAAGCCCTTCATCAGGAATAGAGGCAGAGTACTTGCAGGGTGGAGAGATAAATGAGAGGAGGGTGGGGGCGGGGAGAAAGTAGCATAGAGTACAATAGGTGAATGGGGGTGGGGATGGAGGTGATAGGTTAGAGAGGAGGGTGGGGGAAGGTAGCAAAGAGTACACTGGTTGAATGGGTTCTGTCCTTGAACCCCCCTGGTGCTCCTCACATCATGTCTTTCAATTCTAATTCATTTAGGGAGCATTGTAGGGATACACACATGAAGCAATCACGTACATACACTTACCTTCTCTGTGATGTAAAAGTTCGTGCTATCTGCATACTGCAGAGCATAGTTTTCAGGGTTTGCTAGAGACCAACTGGATTTGAAAAGAAAGCAAAATAGGTTGTTTCTGGTTACATTACAAAAAGCCGCATACAATAGCCTCACAACAACTATACAAAAAAGTGTTACAATCATGCTGTTATTTTTACTCGAAATATGCCGATTTAGTCCACAGAGCTTTACCTCCCCCACTCCCAAATTATCCCCTTTCGTCATTCTTTTCCCAACCCCTAACCTGCTATCTAATATGATTAATCACCATCCAAGGTCATGTGCTGCAGTAGCATAGTATCAGATGGTGAGCAGATGGTATCATTTAAGCATTTATTGTTGTCTGATAAACACAGTCAGGGATCATTGGGACTGGGATCAGGAGCAGGAACATCAGCTGAATTTTGCTTCCCCGAGGTTCAATATAATGATCCCCAATGACAAAACATTATTTTTTGAGTAAAGGCTAGACACATTGGGACTCAGTGGATTTAGAAGAATGAGAGACAATCTTCATTGAAACATACAGGATTCTTCAGGGGCTTGACAGGGTAAATGCTGTGAGTATGCTTCCCCTCATGAGAGTTTCCAGAGCCAGAGAGCATAGTCTTAGAATTAAAGGTGCCAATTTACAGCTGGGATGAGGAGAAATTTCTTCTTCCAGAGCGTGTTTGGAACTCCTTGCCAGAGAGCGCAGTGGGAACAGAGTCCTTGTGTATATTTAAGGCTGAGATAGAGAGATTCTTGATCAGTAGGTGGATCAAAGTTTAGGGGAAACACATCTCTAGTATGATGCATGTAATTTCCTAAGTCATAAAAAAATCTTCTTCCTGACCATTGAAAAGCTATTCTCTATGACTAAGGACACTGGCACATAGACATTGAAAGTTATGTCCGAAGTACTTACCCATCACAGACCTCCCGTATAATTGAAGCTAAAGGTTTTTTCTGCAATTAGAATGCAAAAAAGGTCATTTTTAAAAAATAATACTTCCAAAGTTCTGGTCCCAATTGACAAAGCAGTTTACTAAGCTCCTCAGTAATTCCAGCAGTTTTTTTTTCCCCAACTCACCTTACAAAGCTAACAGCTCTCATGGTTGTGGAACAACCTCAAACTACAGTTAGCACTGAGGATACAGCACGTACATCCATTCCCTATTTCAGTCAGCTAGGCTGTTGCTGTGAAAAAGAGAGCTGCCACTGAACATTAGTGGCACTGTAATAGTTTAAGACATCAGTGTCAGCTAGTTTACTCAATTTTCTTTTTTTGAAGAGTCACAGCTTGGGTAACAACTCACCTCGTGGCAGAATCTGAGATACTCTGGTTATGAGGAGAAAGTGAGGACTGCAGATGCAGTCTTGTTGATGAGTTATTAAAGTAAAAACCAAAAGATCAGAGGATTGAAGGCAGAGAAATGGAACGATCTATATGGACTTCAGTAAAGCGTTCGACAAGGTTCCCCATGGGAGACTGGTTAGCAGGGTTAGATCACATGGAATACAGGGATAACTAGCCATTTAGATACAGAACTGGCTTAAAGGTAGAAGACAGAGGGTAGTAGTGAAGGGTTGCCGTTCAGATTGGTGGCCCGTGACCAGTGGAGTGCACAAGGATTGGTGCTGGGTCCACTACTTTTCGTTATCTATGTAAATGATTTGGATGTGAACATAGGAGGTATACTTAGTACGTTTGCAGATGAAACCAAAATTGGAGGTGTAATGGACAGCGAAGAAGGTTATCTCAGAGTACAACAGGATCTTGAACAGATGGGCCAATGGACCGAGGAGTGGCAGATGGAGTTTAATTTAGATAAATGTGAGATCTGCATTTTAGAAAGGCAAATCAAAGCAGAACTTCTGCACTTAATGGTAAAGTCCTGGAGAATGTTGCTGAACAAAGAGTGGAGTGCAGGTTCATAGCTCCTTCAAAGTGGAGCTATCACAGGTAGATAGGATAATGAAGAAGGCGTTTGGTATGCTATCTTTATTGGTCAGAATATCGAGTATAGGAGTTGGGAGGTCGTGTTGCGGCTGTACAGGACATCGGTTAGGCCACTGTTGGAATATTATGTGCAATTCTGGTCTCTCGGAAGGATGTTGTAAAACTTGAAAGGATTCAAAAAGATTTACAAGGATGCTGCCAGGGTTGTTGGGTTTGAGCTATAGGGAGAGGCTGAATAGGCTTGGACTGTTTTCCCTGGAGTATCAGAGGCTGAGGGGTGACCTTATAGAGGTGTATAAACTCATGAGGGTCATGGATAGGGTCTTTTTCCCGGGGGTGGGGGAGACCAGAAGTAGAGGGCATAGGTTTAGGGTGAGAAGGGAAAGATATAAAAGGGAACTAAGGGGCAATTTTTTCACACAGAGGGTGGAGCGTGAATGGAATGAGCTGCCAGAGGAAGTGGTGGAGACTGGTACAATTGCAACATTTAAAAGGCATCTGGATGGGTATATGAATAGGAAGGGTTTAGTGGGATATGGGCCAAGTGCTGGCAAATGGGACTAGATTAGATTAGGATATCTGGTTGGCGTGATCGAGTTGGACCAATGGGTCTGTTCTGTGCTGTACATCTCTGTGAATCTAAGTTCAAAACTCACAATGACAAGTTGGGAAACTGAATTTGATAATGTTAACATTGGTCTGTATCAGATAAAATAGTTATGAAAGTGTCTGGATTAAACTCAATTCATTCACTTGTGTCCTTGAATGAAGGGATCCCATTATTTCTATTAGCCCCTGATTATTTCCAGTTCTGTGCTATTCATTTCACTCTAGCCTCCAGGTAAGATTGGACAAGCATCAAGTGCATCCTGACCGTGCCAACCATTATCTAAGAAGAAAGCTACAAATTGCCAATCTTTATGCACGAGCTAACAAGTGATGAACCTGAAACAAAAACTGAAATTGGAGAAACTCAGCAAGTGATGAGACCTGCTATTCTTGTTTTTCTCCTCCACCTGACTTTGTTTCCTTGTGCTGCAATTCATTCCTATGTTTAAAGCTAAGGGAGGAAACCTAGAACTTTGCGACCGGCAGACCTTCAGGAGGCAAACCATGGTAGTTAATCCTGTGGAAATTTACATGACTCTGTCTTTTGCAAAGTCTCTGTAGCAGAGCAGGTAACAGCCCAATTCATTTGTGGCAAACCATGTAGAAGCACTGGTCCATTTCACCACACAGTCTTTCCAACCACTTTCCAGTTTAGTGCACAGAACACCAATAAACAAAGCTTATGCAGTTACAACAGCTGAGCTGTTGGCCCATTTACTGACCTCCTCTCAGTCCGTCACACAAATGCAAAAACATTCATTCATTCATTTATGATCTGGGTTAACCAAGGAGAGTCAGCTATAATATTTTTAATGGTAGAGAGTCGTATTATATTACCTACCAAGCCCTCAAAATAAAAACCTGATGACACACAGGCACACTAATACACGTGGGGAGTTGGGCAGGAAGAGTGTATGGACAGGAAGGCAAAGACGAATGGAGTTACAGATCGAGTCCCGTGGGTTGTGGGAATGAAACAATCCTAACAGCTCAGCTCCTGACCTGCTTCTTTACCAGCAGCAAAGGTTACAGATCTTGAGTTTTCAAAAGGCGATTTTTAATTGACACTGCGGTTTAAGATTGAGATGGGAGACAAAGATGAGGAACACTGGAGAGAGAGAGAGAGAGAGAGAACGCGGGGCAGAGAGAGAGAGAGAGAAGGCGGGGCAGGCAGAGAGAGAGAAGGCGGGGCAGGGAGAGAGAGAGAACGCGGGGCAGGGAGAGAGAGAGAACGCGGGGCAGGGAGAGAGAGAGAGAGAGAGAACGCGGGTCAGGAAGAGAGAGAGAATGTGGGTCAGAGAGAGAGAGAGAGAGAACGCGAGACAGAGAGAGAGAACGCGGGGCAGGGAGAGAGAGAGAACGCGGGACAGGGAGAGAGAAAGAACGCGGGACAGGGAGAGAGAACGCGGGATAGAGAGAGAGAGAGAACATGGGACAGAGAGAGAGAGAGAACGCGGGTCAGAGAGAGAGAGAGAACGCGGGATAGAGAGAGAGAGAGAACGTGGGACAGAGAGAGAGAGAACGCGGGTCAGAGAGAGAGAGAGAGAGAACGTGGGACAGAGAGAGAGAGAGAACGCGGGTCAGAGAGAGAGAGAGAGAGAACGTGGGTCAGAGAGAGAGAGAGAGAGAACGCGGGACAGAGAGAGAGAGAGAACACTGGTCAGAGAGAGAGAGAGAGAACGCGAGTCAGAGACAAAGAGAGAACGTGGGACAGAGAGAGAGAGAGAACATGGGTCAGAGAGAGAGAGAGAGAACGCGGGTTAGAGAAGAGAAAGAGAACGCAGGACAGAGAGAGAGAGAACGCGGGACAGGGAGAGAGAGAACACGGGACAGAGAGAGAGAGAAAACGGGACAGAGAGAGAGAGAACGTCAGAGAGAGAGAGAACGTGGGAGAGAGAGAGAACGCAGGACAGAGAGAGAGAGAGAACGTGGGACAGAGAGAGAGAACGCAGGACAGAAAGAGAGAGAAAACGCGGGACAGAGAGAGAGAGAACGCAGGACAGAGAGAGAGAGAACGTGGGTCAGAGAGAGAGAGAGAGAGAAAACGCGGGACAGACAGAGAGAGTGAACGCGATACAGAGAGAGAGAGAACACGGGTCAGAGAGAGAGAGAGAGAGAACGCGGGTCAGATAAGAGAGAGAGAGAACGCAGGACAGAGAGAGAGAGAACACGGGACAGAGAGAGAGAGAGAACGCGAGTCAGAGAGAGAGAGAACGTGGGACAGAGAGAGAGAGAGAACGCGGGACAGAGAGAGAGAGAACGCAGGACAGAGAGAGAGAGAACGCAGGACAGAGAGAGAGAGAACGCAGGACAGAGAGAGAGAGAGAGAACGCAGGACAGAGAGAGAGAGAAAACGTGGGACAGAGAAGAGAGAGAGAGAACGCAGGGCAGAGAGAGAGAGAGAACGTGGGTCAGAGAGAGAGAGAACACGGGACAGAGAGAGAGAGAACACGGGACAGAGAGAGAACGCGGGTCAGAGAGAGAGAGAACGCAGGACAGAGAGAGAGAGAAAACGCGGAACAGAGAGAGAGAGAACGCAGGACAGAGAGAGAGAGAGAACGTGGGACAGAGAGAGAGAGCGAAAACGCGGGACAGAGAGAGGGAGAACGCAGAACAGAGAGAGAGAGAAAACGCGGGACAGAGAGAGAGAGAAAACGCGGGACAGAGAGTGAGA
Organism: Chiloscyllium plagiosum; assembly: GCF_037043375.1. NCBI lineage: Eukaryota > Metazoa > Chordata > Chondrichthyes > Orectolobiformes > Hemiscylliidae > Chiloscyllium > Chiloscyllium plagiosum. Next base: position 33,611,878 of record NW_028270172.1, on the reverse strand, counting down.
GAACGCAGGACAGAGAGAGAGAGAATGCGGGACAGAGAGAGAGAGAGAAAACGCGGGACAGAGAGAGAGAGAGAACGCGGGACAGAGAGAGAGAGAACGTGGGACAGAGAGAGAGAGAGAACGCGGGACAGAGAGAGAGAGAGAGAACGTGGGACAGAGAGAGAAAGAACCCGGGGCAGGGAGAGAGAGTGAGAACTCGGGGCAGGGAGAGAGAGTGAGAACGCGGGGCAGGGAGAGAGACGGAGAGAACGCGGGACAGAGAGAGAGAATACAGGACAGGGACAGAGAGAACGCGGGAGAGAGAGAGAGAGAGAACCCGGGCAGGGAGAGAGAGAACCCGGGCAGGGAGAGAGAGAACCTGGGCCGGGAGAGAGAGAACCCGGGCAGGGAGAGAGAGAACCCGGGGCAGGGGGAGAGAGATAGAGAACGCGGGACAGAGAGAGAGCGAACGCGGGAGAGGGAGAGAGAACCCAGGGCAGAGAGAGAGAGAACCCGGGGCGGGACAGAGAGAGAGAGAATGCAGGGCAGGGAGAGAGAGAAAACGCGGGACAGAGAGAGAGAAAACGCGGGACAGAGAGAGAGAACGCAGGACAGGGAGAGAGAACGCAGGACAGGGAGAGAGAACGCAGGACAGGGAGAGAGAACGCAGGACAGGGAGAGAGAACGCAGGACAGGGAGAGAGAACGCAGGACAGGGAGAGAGAACGCAGGACAGGGAGAGTGACAGAGAACGCGGGACAGAGAGAGAGAACGCAGGACAGGGAGAGAGAACGCAGGACAGGGAGAGAGAACGCGGGGCAGGGAGAGAGAGAACGTGGGGCAGGGGAAGATAGAGAGAACGCGGGGCAGGGAGAGAGAGAGAATGCGGGACAGGGAGAGAGAGAACGCGGGGCAGGGAGAGAGCGAGAGAGAGAAAACGCAGACAGAGAGAGAGAGAACCCGGGGCAGAGAGAGAGAGAGAGAACTCGGGGCAGGGAGAGAGAGAGAGAACACGGGGCAGGGAGAGAGAGAGAGAGAGAACGCGGGACAGGGAGAGAGAGAGAATGCAGGACAGGGAGAGAGAGAGAGAGAGAGAACCCGGGGCAGGGAAAGAGAGTGAGAACTCGTGGCAGGGAGAGAGAGAGAGAGAACGCGGGTCAGGGAGACAGAACGCAGGACAGGGAGAGAGAGAGAACGCGGGACAGGGACAGAGAGAGAGAACGTGGGACAGGGAGAGAGAGAACGCGGGGCAGGGAGAGAGAGAGAGAACGCAGGAGAGAGGGAACGTGGGGCAGGGAGAGAGAACGCGGGACAGAGAGAGAGAACGCAGGACAGGGAGAGAGAGAGAGAACACGGGACAGAGAGAGAGAGAACGCGGGGCAGGGAGAGAGAGTGAGAACTCGTGGCAGAGAGAGAGAGTGAGAACACGGGGCAGGGAGAGAGAACGCAGGACAGGGAGAGAGAGAGAGAAAACGCGGGACAGGGACAGAGAGAGAGAGAGAACGCGGGACAGGGAGAGAGAGAGAACGCGGGACAGAGAGAGAGAACGCGGGACAGAGAGAGAGAGAACGCGGGACAGAGAGAGAGAGAACGCGGGACAGAGAGAGAGAGAAAGAACGCGGGACAGATAGAGAGAGAATGCAGGACAGAGAGAGAGAGAACGCGGGTCAGGGAGAGAGAGTGAGAACTCGTGGCAGAGAGAGAGAGTGAGAACGCGGGGCAGGGAGAGAGAACGCGGGGCAGGGAGAGAGAACGCAGGACAGGGAGAGAGAGAGAGAACGCGGGACAGGGACAGAGAGAGAGAGAGAACGCGGGACAGGGAGAGAGAGAACGCGGGACAGAGAGAGAGAACGCGGGACAGAGAGAGAGAGAACGCGGGACAGAGAGAGAGAGAACGCGGGACAGAGAGAGAGAGAACGCGGGACAGAGAGAGAGAGAACGCGGGACAGAGAGAGAGAGCACGTGGGACAGAGAGAGAGAGAACGCGGGACAGAGAGAGAGAGAAAGAACGCGGGACAGATAGAGAGAGAATGCAGGACAGAGAGAGAGAGAACGCGGGTCAGAGAGAGAGAGAGAGAACGCGGGTCAGAGAGAGAGAGAGAACGCGGGTCAGAGAGAGAGAGAGAACGCGGGTCAGAGTGAGAGAGAAAAGCGGACAGAGAGAGAGAGAGAACGTGGGTCAGAGAGAGAACGCGGGACAGAAAGAATGAGGGGCAGGGAGAAAGAACGCGGGGCACGGGGAGAGAGAGAGAGAACCCGGGGCAGGGGGAGAGAGAGAGAGAGAGAGAATGCGGGGCAGGGGGGAGAGAGAGAGAACGCGGGGCAAGGAGAGAGAGAGAACGCGGGACAGAGAGAGAGAGAGAACGCGGGAGAGAGAGAGAGAGAACGCGGGACAGGGAGAGAGAGAGAGAAAACGCAGGACAGGGAGAGAGAGAGAAAATGCGGGACAGAGAGATAGAGAACGCGTGGACAGAGAGAGAGAGAGAAAACACAGGACAGGGAGAGAGGGAGAGAGAGAGAGAGAGAGAGAACGCAGGACAGAGAGGGAGAGAACGCGGGGCAGGGAGAGAGAGAGAGAACCCGGGGCAGGGAGAGAGAAAGAGAGTATGCGGGACAGAGAGAGAGAGAGAACACGCGGCAGGGAGAGAGAGAGAACACGCGGCAGGGAGAGAGAGAGAGAACGCGGGGCAGGGGGAGAGAGAGAGAGAGAGAGAACGCGGGACAGAGAGAGAGAGAACGCGGGACAGAGAGATAGAGAGAACCCGGGGCAGAGAGAACGCGGGACAGAGAGAGAGAGAACGCGGGGCAGGGAGAGAGAGAGAACGCGGGACAGAGAGAGAGAGAACCCGGGGCAGGGAGAGAGAGAAAATGCAGGACAGGGAGAGAGAGAGAGAGAGAGAGAGAGAGAGAGAGAGAGAGAGAGAGAGAGTGAGAAAACCCGTGGACAGAGAGTGAGAGAGAACGCAGGACAGAGAGAGAGAGAACGCGGGACAGAGAGAGAGAGAGAGAGAACGCGGGACAGGGAGAGAGAGAGAGAGAGAACGCGGGACAGAGAGAGAGAGAACCCGGGGCAGGGAGAGAGAGAAAATGCAGGACAGGGAGAGAGAGAGAGAGAGAGAGAGAGAGAGAGAGTGAGAAAACCCGTGGACAGAGAGTGAGAGAGAACGCAGGACAGAGAGAGAGAGAGAACGCGGGACAGAGAGAGAGAAAGCAGGACAGAGAGAGAACGCGGGACAGAGAGAGAGAACGCGGGACAGGGAGAGAGAGAGAACGCGGGACAGAGAGAGAACGCGGGACAGGGAGAGAGAGAGAACGTGGGACAGAGAGAGAGCGAGAACGCGGGACAGAGAGAGAGAACCCGGGTCAGGGAGAGAGAGAGCCCAGGGCAGAGGGAGAGAGAGAAAGAACCCGGGGCAGAGAGAGACAGAACGTGGGGCAGGGAGAGAGAGAGAGAGAGAGAGAACGTGGGGCAGGGAGAGAGAGAGAGAGAGAGAGAGAGAGAGAGAACGCGGGACAGAGAGAGAGAGAACGCAGGGCAGGGAGAGAGAGAGAGAGAGAAAACGCGAGACAGGGAGAGGGAGAACGCGGGACAGAGAGAGAGAGAACGCGGGGCAGAGAGAGAGAAAGCGGGTCAGAGAGAGTGGGAATGCGCAACAGAGAGAGAGAGAACGCGGGTCAGAGAGAGAATGCGGGTCAGAGAGAGAGAGAGAGAGAATGCGGGTCAGAGAGAGAGAGAGAGAGAGAGAGAAAGCGGGTCAGATAGAGAAAGAGAGAACGCGGGTCAGAGAGAGTGGGAACGCGCAACAGAGAGAGAGAGAACGCGGGACAGAAAGAGAGAGAGAGAACGCGAGTCAGAGAGAGAGAGAACGCGGGTCAGAGAGAGAGCGAGAGAACGCGGGTCAGAGAGAGAGCGAGAGAGAACGTGGGACAGAGAGAGAGAGAACACGGAACAGAGAGATAGAGAAAGCGAATAGAGAACGCGAAGAGAGAACGCGGGACAGAGAGAGAGGACGCGGGACAGAGAGAGAGAGAACGCGGGTCAGAGAGAGAGAGAGAGAGAGAACGCGGGTCAGAGAGAGAGAGAACGCGGGTCAGAGAGAGAGAGATAACGTGGGACAGAGAGAGAGAGTGAACGTGGGACAGAGAGAGAGAGAACGCGGGGCAGGGAGAGAGAGAACGCGGGGCAGGGAGAGAGAGAACGCGGGGCAGGGAGAGAGAGAACGCGGGGCAGGGAGAGAGAGAACGCGGGGCAGGGAGAGAGAGAACGCGGGGCAGGGAGAGAGAGAACGCGGGGCAGGGAGAGAGAGAACGCGGGGCAGGGAGAGAGAACGCGGGACAGAGAGAACGCGGGTTAGAGAGAGAGCGAACGGGGGACAGAGAGAGAGAGAGAACGCGGGTCAGAGAGAGAGAGAACGCGGGTCAGAGAGAGAGAGAGTGAACGCGGGTCAGAGTGAGAGAGAAAAGCGGACAGAGAGAGAGAGAACGCGGGTCAGAGAGAGAACGCGGGACAGAGAGAGAGAGAACGCGGGAAGGAGAGAGAGAACACGGGAAAGAGAGAGAGAGAACGCGGGGCAGAGAGAGAGAGAGAGAGAACGCAGGGCAGGGAGAGAGAGAAAACGCGGGACAGAGAGAGAGAACGCAGGACAGGGAGAGAGAACGCAGGACAGGGAGAGAGAACGCAGGACAGGGAGAGAGAACGCAGGACAGGGAGAGAGAACGCAGGACAGGGAGAGAGAACGCAGGACAGAGAGAGAGAGAAAACGCGGAACAGAGAGAGAGAGAACGCAGGACAGAGAGAGAGAGAGAGAACGCGGGACAGAGAGAGAGAGAGAAAATGCGGGACAGAGAGAGAGAGAACGCAGGACAGAGAGAGAGAGAAAACGCGGAACAGAGAGAGAGAGAACGCAGGACAGAGAGAGAGAGAGAGAAAACGCGGGACAGAGAGAGAGAGAGAAAATGCGGGACAGAGAGAGAGAGAACGCAGGACAGAGAGAGAGAGAAAACGCGGGACAGAGAGAGAGAACGCAGGACAGAGAGAGAGAGAGAACGCGGGTCAGAGAGAGAGAGAACACGGGACAGAGAGAGAGAGAACGCGGGTCAGAGAGAGAGAGAACGCAGGACAGAGAGAGAGAAAAAACGCGGAACAGAGAGAGAGAGAGAACGCGGGACAGAGAGAGAGAACGCGGGACAGAGAGAGAGAACGCGGGACAGAGAGAGAGAGAACGCGGGACAGAGAGAGAGAGAACGCGGGACAGAGAGAGAGAGAACGCGGGACAGAGAGAGAGAGAACGCGGGACAGAGAGAGAGAGAACGCGGGACAGAGAGAGAGAGAACGCGGGACAGAGAGAGAGAGAACGCGGGACAGAGAGAGAGAGAACGCGGGGCAGAGAGAGAGAGAACCTGGGGCAGAGAGAGAGAGAACCTGGGGCAGGGAGAGAGAGCGAGAACTCGGGGCAGGGAGAGAGAGTGAGAACGCGGGGCAGGGAGAGAGACGGAGAGAACGCGGGACAGAGAGAGAGAGAATACAGGACAGGGGCAGAGAGAACCCGGGCAGGGAGAGAGAGAACCCGGGGCAGGGAGAGAGAGAACCCGGGGCAGGGAGAGAGAGAACCCGGGGCAGGGAGAGAGAGAACCCGGGGCAGGGAGAGAGAGAACCCGGGGCAGGGAGAGAGAGAACCCGGGGCAGGGAGAGAGAGAACGCGGGGCAGGGAGAGAGAGAACGCGGGGCAGGGAGAGAGAGAACGCGGGGCAGGGAGAGAGAACGCGGGACAGAGAGAACGCGGGTTAGAGAGAGAGCGAACGGGGGACAGAGAGAGAGAGAGAACGCGGGTCAGAGAGAGAGAGAACGCGGGTCAGAGAGAGAGAGAGTGAACGCGGGTCAGAGTGAGAGAGAAAAGCGGACAGAGAGAGAGAGAACGCGGGTCAGAGAGAGAACGCGGGACAGAGAGAGAGAGAACGCGGGAAGGAGAGAGAGAACACGGGAAAGAGAGAGAGAGAACGCGGGGCAGAGAGAGAGAGAACGCAGGGCAGGGAGAGAGAGAAAACGCGGGACAGAGAGAGAGAACGCAGGACAGGGAGAGAGAACGCAGGACAGGGAGAGAGAACGCAGGACAGGGAGAGAGAACGCAGGACAGGGAGAGAGAACGCAGGACAGGGAGAGAGAACGCAGGACAGGGAGAGAGAACGCAGGACAGGGAGAGAGAACGCAGGACAGGGAGAGAGAACGCAGGACAGGGAGAGAGAACGCAGGACAGGGAGAGAGAACGCAGGACAGGGAGAGAGAACGCAGGACAGGGAGAGAGAACGCAGGACAGGGAGAGAGACAGAGAACGCGGGACAGAGAGAGAACGCAGGACAGAGAGAGTGAGAAAGTGGGACAGAGAGAGAGAACGCGGGGCAGGGAGAGAGAGAGATCGCGGGCAGGGAGAGAGAGAGAGAATGCGGGACAGAGAGAGAGAGAGAACGCGGGACAGGGAGAGAGAGAGAGAACGCGGGCAGGGAGAGAGAGAGAGAACGCGGGCAGGGAGAGAGAGAGAGAACGCGGGCAGGGAGAGAGAGAGAGAACGCGGGTCAGAGAGAGAGAGAACGCGGGTCAGAGAGAGAGAGAGAGAGAACGCGGGTCAGAGAGAGAACGCGGGACAGAGAGAGAGAGAACGCGGGAAGGAGAGAGAGAACACGGGAAAGAGAGAGAGAGAACGCGGGGCAGAGAGAGAGAGAGAGAGAACGCAGGGCAGGGAGAGAGAGAAAACGCGGGACAGAGAGAGAGAACGCAGGACAGGGAGAGAGAACGCAGGACAGGGAGAGAGAACGCAGGACAGGGAGAGAGAACGCAGGACAGGGAGAGAGAACGCAGGACAGGGAGAGAGAACGCAGGACAGGGAGAGAGAACGCAGGACAGAGAGAGTGAGAAAGCGGGACAGAGAGAGAAAGAATGCGGGGCAGGGAGAGAGAGAGAACGCGGGCAGGGAGAGAGAGAGAACGCGGGCAGGGAGAGAGAGAACGCGGGACAGAGAGAGAGAGAGAGAACGCGGGACAGAGAGAGAGAGAACGCGGGACAGGGAGAGAGAGAACACGGGACAGGGAGAGAGAGAACACGGGACAGGGAGAGAGAGAACACGGGACAGGGAGAGAGAGAACACGGGACAGGGAGAGAGAGAGAGAGAAAACCCAGGGCAGGGAGAGAGAGAGAGAACGCGGGTCAGAGAGAGAGAGAGAGAGAACGCGGGTCAGAGAAGAGAGAGAGAGAACGCAGGACAGAGAGAGAGAGAACGCAGGACAGAGAGAGAGAGAAAACGCGGAACAGAGAGAGAGAGAACGCAGGACAGAGAGAGAGAGAGAGAACGCGGGACAGAGAGAGAGAGAGAAAATGCGGGACAGAGAGAGAGAGAACGCAGGACAGAGAGAGAGAGAAAACGCGGGACAGAGAGAGAGAACGCAGGACAGAGAGAGAGAGAGAACGCGGGTCAGAGAGAGAGAGAACACGGGACAGAGAGAGAGAGAACGCGGGTCAGAGAGAGAGAGAACGCAGGACAGAGAGAGAGAAAAAACGCGGAACAGAGAGAGAGAGAGAACGCGGGACAGAGAGAGAGAACGCGGGACAGAGAGAGAGAACGCGGGACAGAGAGAGAGAGAACGCGGGACAGAGAGAGAGAGAACGCGGGACAGAGAGAGAGAGAACGCGGGACAGAGAGAGAGAGAACGCGGAACAGAGAGAGAGAGAACGCGGGACAGAGAGAGAGAGAACGCGGGACAGAGAGAGAGAGAACGCGGGGCAGAGAGAGAGAGAACCTGGGGCAGAGAGAGAGAGAACCTGGGGCAGGGAGAGAGAGCGAGAACTCGGGGCAGGGAGAGAGAGTGAGAACGCGGGGCAGGGAGAGAGACGGAGAGAACGCGGGACAGAGAGAGAGAGAATACAGGACAGGGGCAGAGAGAACCCGGGCAGGGAGAGAGAGAACCCGGGGCAGGGAGAGAGAGAACCCGGGGCAGGGAGAGAGAGAACCCGGGGCAGGGAGAGAGAGAACCCGGGGCAGGGAGAGAGAGAACCCAGGGCAGGGAGAGAGAGAACCCGGGGCAGGGAGAGAGAGAACCCGGGGCAGGGAGAGAGAGAACGCGGGGCAGGGAGAGAGAGAACGCGGGGCAGGGAGAGAGAACGCGGGACAGAGAGAACGCGGGTTAGAGAGAGAGCGAACGGGGGACAGAGAGAGAGAGAGAACGCGGGTCAGAGAGAGAGAGAACGCGGGTCAGAGAGAGAGAGAGTGAACGCGGGTCAGAGTGAGAGAGAAAAGCGGACAGAGAGAGAGAGAACGCGGGTCAGAGAGAGAACGCGGGACAGAGAGAGAGAGAACGCGGGAAGGAGAGAGAGAACACGGGAAAGAGAGAGAGAGAACGCGGGGCAGAGAGAGAGAGAGAGAGAACGCAGGGCAGGGAGAGAGAGAAAACGCGGGACAGAGAGAGAGAACGCAGGACAGGGAGAGAGAACGCAGGACAGGGAGAGAGAACGCAGGACAGGGAGAGAGAACGCAGGACAGGGAGAGAGAACGCAGGACAGGGAGAGAGAACGCAGGACAGGGAGAGAGAACGCAGGACAGAGAGAGAGAGAAAGCGGGACAGAGAGAGAAAGAATGCGGGGCAGGGAGAGAGAGAGAACGCGGGCAGGGAGAGAGAGAGAACGCGGGCAGGGAGAGAGAGAACGCGGGACAGAGAGAGAGAGAGAGAACGCGGGACAGAGAGAGAGAGAACGCGGGACAGGGAGAGAGAGAACACGGGACAGGGAGAGAGAGAACACGGGACAGGGAGAGAGAGAACACGGGACAGGGAGAGAGAGAACACGGGACAGGGAGAGAGAGAACACGGGACAGGGAGAGAGAGAACACGGGACAGGGAGAGAGAGAGAGAGAAAACCCAGGGCAGGGAGAGAGAGAGAGAACGCGGGTCAGAGAGAGAGAGAGAGAGAACGCGGGTCAGAGAAGAGAGAGAGAGAACGCAGGACAGAGAGAGAGAGAACGCAGGACAGAGAGAGAGAGAAAACGCGGAACAGAGAGAGAGAGAACGCAGGACAGAGAGAGAGAGAGAGAACGCGGGACAGAGAGAGAGAGAGAAAATGCGGGACAGAGAGAGAGAGAACGCAGGACAGAGAGAGAGAGAAAACGCGGGACAGAGAGAGAGAACGCAGGACAGAGAGAGAGAGAGAACGCGGGTCAGAGAGAGAGAGAACACGGGACAGAGAGAGAGAGAACGCGGGTCAGAGAGAGAGAGAACGCAGGACAGAGAGAGAGAAAAAACGCGGAACAGAGAGAGAGAGAGAACGCGGGACAGAGAGAGAGAACGCGGGACAGAGAGAGAGAACGCGGGACAGAGAGAGAGAGAACGCGGGACAGAGAGAGAGAGAACGCGGGACAGAGAGAGAGAGAACGCGGGACAGAGAGAGAGAGAACGCGGGACAGAGAGAGAGAGAACGCGGGACAGAGAGAGAGAGAACCTGGGGCAGAGAGAGAGAGAACCTGGGGCAGGGAGAGAGAGCGAGAACTCGGGGCAGGGAGAGAGAGTGAGAACGCGGGGCAGGGAGAGAGACGGAGAGAACGCGGGACAGAGAGAGAGAGAATACAGGACAGGGGCAGAGAGAACCCGGGCAGGGAGAGAGAGAACCCGGGGCAGGGAGAGAGAGAACCCGGGGCAGGGAGAGAGAGAACCCGGGGCAGGGAGAGAGAGAACCCGGGGCAAGGAGAGAGAGAACCCGGGGCAGGGAGAGAGAGAACCCGGGGCAGGGAGAGAGAGAACCCGGGGCAGGGAGAGAGAGAACACGGGGCAGGGAGAGAGAGAGAGAATGCGGGACAGAGAGAGAGAGAACGCAGGGCAGGGAGAGAGAGATAGAGAACGCGGGACAGAGAGAGAGTGAACGCGGGAGAGGGAGAGCGAACCCAGGGCAGAGAGAGAGAGAACCCGGGGCAGGGAGAGAGAGAGAGAATGCGGGACAGAGAGAGAGAGAACGCAGGGCAGGGAGAGAGAGAAAACGCGGGACAGAGAGAGAGAACGCAGGACAGGGAGAGAGAACGCAGGACAGGGAGAGAGAACGCAGGACAGGGAGAGAGAACGCAGGACAGGGAGAGAGAACGCAGGACAGGGAGAGAGAACGCAGGACAGGGAGAGAGAACGCAGGACAGGGAGAGAGAACGCAGGACAGGGAGAGAGAACGCAGGACAGGGAGAGAGAACGCAGGACAGGGAGAGAGAACGCAGGACAGGGAGAGAGAACGCAGGACAGGGAGAGAGACAGAGAACGCGGGACAGAGAGAGAACGCAGGACAGAGAGAGTGAGAAAGTGGGACAGAGAGAGAGAACGCGGGGCAGGGAGAGAGAGAGATCGCGGGCAGGGAGAGAGAGAGAGAATGCGGGACAGAGAGAGAGAGAGAACGCGGGACAGGGAGAGAGAGAGAGAACGCGGGCAGGGAGAGAGAGAGAGAACGCGGGCAGGGAGAGAGAGAGAGAACGCGGGCAGGGAGAGAGAGAGAGAACGCGGGCAGGGAGAGAGAGAGAGAACGCGGGCAGGGAGAGAGAGAGAGAACGCGGGCAGGGAGAGAGAGAGAGAACGCGGGCAGGGAGAGAGAGAGAGAACGCGGGACAGAGACAGGGAGAGAACGTGGGACAGAGAGAGAAGGCGGGACAGGGAGAGAGAGAACGTGGGACAGGGAGAGACAGAACGCGGGCCAGGGAGAGAGAGAGAGAGAGAGAAAACCCAGGGCAGGGAGAGAGAGAGAGCACGCGAGACAGAGAGAGAGAGAACCTGGGGCAGGGAGAGAGAGTGAGAGAGAGAACGCGGGACAGAGAGAGAGAACGCAGGACAGAGACAGAGAGAAAACCCAGGGCAGGGAGAGAGAGAGAGAACGCGGGTCAGAGAGAGAGAGAACGCGGGTCAGAGAAGAGAGAGAGAGAACGCAGGACAGAGAGAGAGAGAGAACGTGGGTCAGAGAGAGAGAGAACGTAGGACAGAGAGAGAGAGAAAACGCGGAACAGAGAGAGAGAGAACGCAGAACAGAGAGAGAGAGAGAGAGAGAACGCGGGACAGAGAGAGAGAGAGAGAGAGAAAATGAGGGACAGAGAGAGAGAGAACGCAGGACAGAGAGAGAGAGAAAACGCGGGACAGAGAGAGAGAACGCAGGACAGAGAGAGATAGAGAAAATGCAGGTCAGAGAGAGAGAGAACACGGGACAGAGAGAGAGAACGCGGGTCAGAGAGAGAGAGAACGCAGGACAGAGAGAGAGAGAAAACGCGGAACAGAGAGAGAGAGAACGCAGGACAGAGAGAGAGAGAGAACGCGGGACAGAGAGAGTGAACGTGGGACAGAGAGAGAGAGAACGCGGGACAGAGAGAGAGAGAACGTGGGACAGAGAGAGAGAGAACGTGGGGCAGAGAGAGAGAGAACGCGGGGCAGAGAGAGAGAGAACGCGGGGCAGAGAGAGAGAGAACGCGGGACAGAGAGAGAGAGAACGCGGGGCAGAGAGAGAGAGAACGCGGGGCAGAGAGAGAGAGAACGCGGGGCAGAGAGAGAGAGAACGCGGGGCAGAGAGAGAGAGAACGCGGGGCAGGGAGAGAGAGTGAGAACGCGGGGCAGGGAGAGAGAGTGAGAACGCGGGGCAGGGAGAGAGACGGAGAGAACGCGGGGCAGGGAGAGAGACGGAGAGAACGCGGGACAGAGAGAGAGAGAATACAGGACAGGGGCAGAGAGAACGCGGGAGAGAGAGAGAGAACCCGGGGCAGGGAGAGAGAAAACGCGGAACAGAGAGAGAGAGAACGCGGGACAGAGAGAGAGAGAGAAAATGCGGGACAGAGAGAGAGAGAACGCAGGACAGAGAGAGAGAGAAAACGCGGGACAGAGAGAGAGAACGCAGGACAGAGAGAGAGAGAGAGAACGCGGGTCAGAGAGAGAGAGAACACGGGACAGAGAGAGAGAGAACACGGGACAGAGAGAGAGAGAACGCGGGTCAGAGAGAGAGAGAACGCAGGACAGAGAGAGAGAGAAAACGCGGAAGAGAGAGAGAGAGAGAGAACGCGGAACAGAGAGAGTGAACGCGGGACAGAGAGAGAGAACGCGGGACAGAGAGAGAGAACGCGGGACAGAGAAAGAGAGAACGTGGGACAGAGAGAGAGAGAACGCGGGACAGAGAGAGAAAGAACCCGGGACAGAGAGAGAGAGAACCTGGGGCAGAGAGAGAGAGAACCTGGGGCAGGGAGAGAGAGTGAGAACTCGGGGCAGGGAGAGAGAGTGAGAACGCGGGGCAGGGAGAGAGACGGAGAGAACGCGGGACAGAGAGAGAGAGAATACAGGACAGGGGCAGAGAGAACGCGGGAGAGAGAGAGAGAACCCGGGGCAGGGAGAGAGAGAACCCGGGGCAGGGAGAGAGAGAACCCGGGGCAGGGAGAGAGAGAACCCGGGGCAGGGAGAGAGAGAACCCGGGGCAGGGAGAGAGAGAACCCGGGGCAGGGAGAGAGAGAACCCGGGGCAGGGAGAGAGAGAACCCGGGGCAGGGAGAGAGAGAACCCGGGGCAGGGAGAGAGAGAACCCGGGGCAGGGAGAGAGAGAACCCGGGGCTGGGAGAGAGAGAACCCGGGGCTGGGAGAGAGAGAACCCGGGGCTGGGAGAGAGAGAACCCGGGGCTGGGAGAGAGAGAACCCGGGGCTGGGAGAGAGAGAACCCGGGGCTGGGAGAGAGAGAACCCGGGGCTGGGAGAGAGAGAACCCGGGGCTGGGAGAGAGAGAACCCGGGGCAGGGAGAGAGAGAACCCGGGGCAGGGAGAGAGAGAGAGAATGCGGGACAGAGAGAGAACGCAGGGCAGGGAGAGAGAGATAGAGAACGCGGGGCAGAGAGAGAGAGAGAACACAGGGCAGAGAGAGAGAGAACGCGGGGCAGGGAGAGAGAGAACGCGGGGCAGGGAGAGAGAGAACGCGGGGCAGGGAGAGAGAGAACGCGGGGCAGGGAGAGAGAGAACGCGGGGCAGGGAGAGAGAGAAAGCGGGGCAGGGAGAGAGAGAAAGCGGGGCAGGGAGAGAGAGAAAGCGGGGCAGGGAGAGAGAGAAAGCGGGGCAGGGAGAGAGAGAAAGCGGGGCAGGGAGAGAGAGAAAGCGGGGCAGGGAGAGAGAGAAAGCGGGACAGAGAGAGAGAGAACGCGGGTCAGAGAGAGCGAACGGGGGACAGAGAGAGAGAGAGAACGCGGGTCAGAGAGAGAGAGAACGCGGGTCAGAGAGAGAGAGAGTGAACGCGGGTCAGAGTGAGAGAGAAAAGCGGACAGAGAGAGAGAGAACGCGGGTCAGAGAGAGAACGCGGGACAGAGAGAGAGAGAACGCGGGAAGGAGAGAGAGAACACGGGAAAGAGAGAGAGAGAACGCGAGGGAGAGGGAGAGAGAGAGAACGCGGAACAGAGAGAGAGAGAACGCGGGAGAGAGAGAGGGAACCCGGGCAGGGAGAGAGAGAACCCGGGCAGGGAGAGAGAGAACCAGGGGCAGGGGGAGAGAGATAGAGAACGCGGGACAGAGAGAGAGAGAACGAGGGAGAGAGAGCGAGAACCCAGGGCAGAGAGAGAGAGAACCCGGGGCAGAGAGAGAGAGAGAGAGAGAACGCAGGGCAGGGAGAGAGAGAAAACGCAGGACAGAGAGAGAGAACGCAGGACAGGGAGAGAGAACGCAGGACAGGGAGAGAGAACGCAGGACAGGGAGAGAGAACGCAGGACAGGGAGAGAGAACGCAGGACAGGGAGAGAGAACGCAGGACAGGGAGAGAGAACGCAGGACAGGGAGAGAGAACACAGGACAGGGAGAGAGACAGAGAATGCGGGACAGAGAGAGAGAACGCAGGACAGAGAGAGTGAGAAAGCGGGACAGAGAGAGAAAGAATGCGGGGCAGGGAGAGAGAGAGAACGCGGGCAGGGAGAGAGAGAGATCGCGGGCAGGGAGAGAGAGAGAGAACGCGGGACAGAGAGAGAGAGAGAGAACGCGGGACAGAGAGAGAGAGAACGCGGGGCAGGGAGAGAGAGAGAGAAAGTGGGCAAAGGGAGAGAGAGAGACAACGCGGGCAGGGAGATAGAGAGAGAACGCGGGACAGAGAGAGGGAGAGAACGTGGGACAGAGAGAGAGAGAGAACGCGGGACAGGGAGAGAGGGAACGCGGGACAGGGAGAGAGAGAACGCGGGACAGGGAGAGAGAGAGAGAGAAAACCCAGGGCAGGGAGAGAGAGAGAGAACGCGGGTCAGAGAGAGAGAGAGAGAGAACGCGGGTCAGAGGAGAGAGAGAACGCAGGACAGAGGCAGAGCGAACGTGGGTCAGAGAGAGAGAGAACGCAGGACAGAGAGAGAGAGAAAACGCGGAACAGAGAGAGAGAGAACGCAGGACAGAGAGAGAGAGAGAGAACGCGGGACAGAGAGAGAGAGAGAAAATGCGGGACAGAGAGAGAGAGAACGCAGGACAGAGAGAGAGAGAAAACGCGGGACAGAGAGAGAGAATGCAGGACAGAGAGAGAGAGAGAACGCGGGTCAGAGAGAGAGAGAACACGGGACAGAGAGAGAGAGAACGTGGGTCAGAGAGAGAGAGAACGCAGGACAGAGAGAGAGAGAAAACGCAGAACAGAGAGAGAGAGAACGCAGGACAGAGAGAGAGAGAGAACGCGGGACAGAGAGAGTGAACGTGGGACAGAGAGAGTGAACGTGGGACAGAGAGAGAGAACGCGGGACAGAGAGAGAGAGAACGTGGGACAGAGAGAGAGAGAACGCGGGGCAGGGAGAGAGAGAAAGCGGGGCAGGGAGAGAGAGAAAGCGGGGCAGGGAGAGAGAGAAAGCGGGGCAGGGAGAGAGAGAAAGCGGGGCAGGGAGAGAGAACGCGGGACAGAGAGAACGCGGGTCAGAGAGAGAGAGAACGCGGGTCAGAGAGAGAGAGAGTGAACGCGGGTCAGAGTGAGAGAGAAAAGCGGACAGAGAGAGAGAGAACGCGGGTCAGAGAGAGAACGCGGGACAGAGAGAGAGAGAACGCGGGAAGGAGAGAGAGAACACGGGAAAGAGAGAGAGAGAACGCGGGGGGGAGAGAGAGAGAGAGAGAGAACGCGGAACAGAGAGAGAGAGAACGCGGGAGAGAGAGAGGGAACCCGGGCAGGGAGAGAGAGAACCCGGGCAGGGGAGAGAGAGAACCAGGGGCAGGGGGAGAGAGAGAGAGAGAGAGAACGCAGGGCAGGGAGAGAGAGAAAACGCGGGACAGAGACAGAGAATGCGGGACAGAGAGAGAGAACGCAGGACAGAGAGAGTGAGAAAGCGGGACAGAGAGAGAAAGAATGCGGGGCAGGGAGAGAGAGAGAACGCGGGGCAGGGAGAGAGAGAGAGAAAGTGGGCAAAGGGAGAGAGAGAGACAACGCGGGCAGGGAGATAGAGAGAGAACGCGGGACAGAGAGAGGGAGAGAACGTGGGACAGAGAGAGAGAGAGAACGCGGGACAGGGAGAGGGGGAACGCGGGACAGGGAGAGAGAGAACGCGGGACAGGGAGAGAGAGAGAGAGAAAACCCAGGGCAGGGAGAGAGAGAGAAAACGCGGGTCAGAGAGAGAGAGAGAGAGAACGCGGGTCAGAGAAGAGAGAGAGAGAACGCAGGACAGAGAGAGAGAACGCAGGACAGAGAGAGAGAGAGAACGTGGGTCAGAGAGAGAGAGAACGCAGGACAGAGAGAGAGAGAAAACGCGGAACAGAGAGAGAGAGAACGCAGGACAGAGAGAGAGAGAGAACGCGGGACAGAGAGAGAGAGAGAAAATGCGGGACAGAGAGAGTGAACGCGGGACAGAGAGAGAGAACGCGGGACAGAGAGAGAGAGAACGCGGGACAGAGAGAGAGAGAACGCGGGACAGAGAGAGAGAGAACGCGGGACAGAGAGAGAAAGAACCCGGGGCAGAGAGAGAGAGAACCTGGGGCAGAGAGAGAGAGAACCTGGGGCAGGGAGAGAGAGTGAGAACTCGGGGCAGGGAGAGAGAGTGAGAACTCGGGGCAGGGAGAGAGAGTGAGAACTCGGAGCAGGGAGAGAGAGTGAGAACGCGGGGCAGGGAGAGAGACGGAGAGAACGCGGGACAGAGAGAGAGAATACAGGACAGAGGCAGAGAGAACGCGGGAGAGAGAGAGAGAGAATACAGGACAGGGGCAGAGAGAACGCGGGAGAGAGAGAGAGAACCCGGGGCAGGGAGAGAGAGAACCCGGGGCAGGGAGAGAGAGAACCCGGGGCAGGGAGAGAGAGAACCCGGGGCAGGGAGAGAGAGAACCCGGGGCAGGGAGAGAGAGAGAGAATGCGGGACAGAGAGAGAGAGAGAACGCAGGGCAGGGAGAGAGAGAAAACGCGGGACAGAGAGAGAGAACGCAGGACAGGGAGAGAGACAGAGAACGCAGGACAGAGAGAGAACGCAGGACAGAGAGAGTGAGAAAGTGGGACAGAGAGAGAGAACGCGGGGCAGGGAGAGAGAGAGATCGCGGGCAGGGAGAGAGAGAGAGAACGCGGGACAGAGAGAGAGAGAGAGAACGCGGGACAGGGAGAGAGAGAGAACGTGGGCAGGGAGAGAGAGAGAGAACGCGGGCAGGGAGAGAGAGAGAGAACGCGGGCAGGGAGAGAGAGAGAGAACGCGGGCAGGGAGAGAGAGAGAGAACGCGGGCAGGGAGAGAGAGAGAGAACGCGGGCAGGGAGAGAGAGAGAGAACGCGGGCAGGGAGAGAGAGAGAGAACGCGGGCAGGGAGAGAGAGAGAGAACGCGGGCAGGGAGAGAGAGAGAGAACGCGGGACAGAGACAGGGAGAGAACGTGGGAGAGAGAGAGAGAAGGCGGGACAGGGAGAGAGAGAACGTGGGACAGGGAGAGTGAGAACGCGGGCCAGGGAGAGAGAGAGAGAGAGAAAACCCAGGGCAGGGAGAGAGAGAGAGAACGCGAGACAGAGAGAGAGAGAACCTGGGGCAGGGAGAGAGAGTGAGAGAGAGAACGCGGGACAGAGAGAGAGAACGCAGGACAGGGACAGAGAGAGAGAACGCAGGACAGGGACAGAGAGAGAGAACGCAGGACAGGGACAGAGAGAGAGGGAACGCGGGACAGAGAGAGAGAGAGAGGAGGCGGGGCGGGGAGAGAGAGAACGCGGGGCAGGGAGAGAGAGAAAACGCAGGACAGGGAGAGAGAGAGAACGCGGGACAGAGAGAGAGAGAACGCGGGGCAGGGAGAGAGAGAGAGAGAGAAAACGCAGACAGAGAGAGAGAGAGAACCCGGGGCAGAGAGAGAGAGAGAGAGAGAACTCGAGGCAGGGAGAGAGAGAGAGAGAGAACACGGGGCAGGGAGAGAGAGTGAGAGAACGCGGGACAGGGAGAGAGAGAGAGAACGCGGGACAGAGAGAGAGAGGGAGAACGCGGGACAGAGAGAGAGAACCCGGGACAGGGAGAGAGAGAGAACGCGAGACAGAGAGAGAGAGAGAACGCGGGACAGAGAGAGAGAACACGCGCGGCAGGGAGAAAGAACGCGGGGCAGGGGGAGAGAGAGAGAGAGAGAGAGAGAGAGAGAGAGAGAGAGAGAGGGAGAGGGAGAGAACCCGGGGCAGGGAGAGAGAGAGAGAACGCGGGGCAAGGGGAGAGAGAGAGACCGCGGGGCAGGGAGAAAGAGAGAGAATGCGGGACAGAGAGAGAAAGAGAACGCGGGTCAGAGACAGAGAGCACGCGGGACAGAGAGAGAGAGAACGCGGGTCAGAGAGAGAGAGAGAACGCGGGTCAGAGAGAGAGAGAGAACGTGGGACAGAGAGAGAGAACGCAGGACAGAGAGAGAGAACGCAGGACAGAGAAAGAGAACGCGGGACAGAGAGAGAGAGAACGCGGGGCAGGGAAAAAGAACGCGGGGCAGGGGGAGAGAGAGAACGCGGGACAGAGAGAGAGAGAGAGAGAGAGAACGCGCGGCAGGGAGAAAGAACACGGAGCAGGGGGAGAGAGAGAGAGAGAGAGAAAGAACGAGAATGCGGGGCAGGGGAGAGAGAGAGAACGCGGGGCAGGGAGAAAGAGAGAGAATGCGGGACAGAGAGAGAGAGAGAGAACGCGGGACAGAGAGTGAGAACGCGGGACAGGGAGAGAGAGAGCCCAGGGCAGAGGGAGAGAGAGAAAGCACCCGGGGCAGAGAGAGAGAGAACGTGGGGCAGGGAGAGAGAGAGAACGCGGGACAGGGAGAGAGAGAGAACGCGGGACAGAGAGAGAGAGAGAACACAGGGCAGGGAGAGAGAGAGAGAGAGAATGCGAGACAGGGAGAGAGAGAACGCGGGACAGAGAGAGAGAACGCGGGACAGAGAGTGAGAGAGAAAGCGGGTCAGATAGAGAAAGAGAGAACGCGGGTCAGAGAGAGTGGGAACGCGCAACAGAGAGAGAACGCGGGACAGAAAGAGAGAGAGAGAACGCGGGTCAGAGAGAGAGAGAACGCGGGTCAGAGAGAGAGCGAGAGAACGCGGGTCAGAGAGAGAGAGAGAATGTGGGACAGAGAGAGAGAGAGAACGTGGGACAGAGAGAGAGAGAACACGGAACAGAGAGAGAGAGAACGCGAATAGAGAACGCGAAGAGAGAACGCGGGACAGAGAGAGAGAACACGGGACAGAGAGAGAGAACGCGGGACAGAGAGAGAGAACGCGGGACAGAGAGAGAGAGAATGCGGGACAGAGAGAGAGAGAACGTGGGACAGAGAGAGAGAACGCGGGTCAGAGAGAGAGAGAGAGAACGCGACTCAGAGAGAGAGAGAACGCGGGTCCGAGAGAGAGATAACGTGGGATAGAGAGAGAGAGAGAACGTGGGACAGAGAGAGAGAGAACACGGAACAGAGAGAGAGAACGTGAAGAGAGAGAAAGAGAGAACGCGGGACAGAGAGAGAGAACGCGGGAGAGAGAGAGAGAGAACCCGGGGCAGGGAGAGAGAGAACCCGGGGCAGAGAGAGATAGAACGTGGGGCAGAGAGAGAGAGAGAGAGAGAGAGAACGCGAGATAGGGAGAGAGAGAACGCGGGGCAGGGAGAGAGAGAACGCGGGGCAGGGAGAGAGAGAACGCGGGGCAGGGAGAGAGAGAACGCGGGGCAGGGAGAGAGAGAACGCGGGGCAGGGAGAGAGAGAACGCGGGGCAGGGAGAGAGAGAACCCGGGGCAGAGAGAGATAGAACGTGGGGCAGAGAGAGAGAGAGAGAGAGAACGCGAGATAGGGAGAGAGAGAACGCGGGGCAGGGAGAGAGAGAACGCGGGGCAGGGAGAGAGAGAACGCGGGGCAGGGAGAGAGAGAACGCGGGGCAGGGAGAGAGAGAACGCGGGGCAGGGAGAGAGAGAACGTGAGACAGGGAGAGAGAAAGCGGGGCAGAGAGAGCGAACGCGGGACAGAGAGAGAGAGAACGCGGGACAGAGAGAGAGAGAACCCGGGGCAGGGGGAGAGAGATAGAGAACGCGGGACAGAGAGAGAGAGAACGAGGGAGAGAGAGAGAGAACCCAGGGCAGAGAGAGAGAGAACCCGGGGCAGAGAGAGAGAGAGAGAGAATGCGGGACAGAGAGAGAGAGAGAGAACGCAGGGCAGGGAGAGAGAGAAAACGCTGGACAGAGAGAGAAAACGCTGGACAGAGAGAGAACGCAGGACAGGGAGTGAGAACGCAGGACAGGGACAGAGAGAGAGGGAACGCGGGACAGAGAGAGAGAACGCGGGGCAGGGAGAGAGAGAACGCGGGGCAGGGAGAGAGAGAACGCGGGGCAGGGAGAGAGAGAACGCGGGGCAGGGAGAGAGAGAACGCGGGGCAGGGAGAGAGAGAACGCGGGGCAGGGAGAGAGAGAACGCGGGGCAGGGAGAGAGAGAACACGGGGCAGGGAGAGAGAGAACGCGGGGCAGGGAGAGAGAGAACGCGGGGCAGGGAGAGAGAGAACACGGGGCAGGGAGAGAGAGAACGCGGGGCAGGGAGAGAGAGAACGCGGGGCAGGGAGAGAGAGAACGCGGGGCAGGGAGAGAGAGAACGCGGGGCAGGGAGAGAGAGAACGCGGGGCAGGGAGAGAGAGAACGCGGGGCAGGGAGAGAGGGAACGCGGGGCAGGGAGAGAGGGAACGCGGGGCAGGGAGAGAGGGAACGCGGGGCAGGGAGAGAGAGAACGCGGGGCAGGGAGAGAGAGAACGCGGGGCAGGGAGAGAGGGAACGCGGGGCAGGGAGAGAGGGAACGCGGGGCAGGGAGAGAGGGAACGCGGGGCAGGGAGAGAGGGAACGCGGGGCAGGGAGAGAGAGAACGCGGGGCAGGGAGAGAGAGAACGCGGGGCAGGGAGAGAGAGAACGCGGGGCAGGGAGAGAGAGAACGCGGGGCAGGGAGAGAGAGAACGCGGGGCAGGGAGAGAGAGAACGCGGGGCAGGGAGAGAGAGAACGCGGGGCAGGGAGAGAGAGAACGCGGGGCAGGGAGAGAGAGAACGCGGGGCAGGGAGAGAGAGAACGCGGGGCAGGGAGAGAGAGAACGCGGGGCAGGGAGAGAGAGAACGCGGGGCAGAGAGAGAGAGAACGCGGGGCAGGGAGAGAGAGAACGCGGGGCAGGGAGAGAGAGAACGCGGGGCAGGGAGAGAGAGAACGCGGGGCAGGGAGAGAGAGAACGCGGGGCAGGGAGAGAGAGAACACGGGGCAGGGAGAGAGAGAACACGGGGCAGGGAGAGAGAGAACACGGGGCAGGGAGAGAGAGAACACGGGGCAGGGAGAGGGAGAGAGAGAGAACGCGGGGCAGGGAGAGAGAGAGAGAACCCAGGGCAGGGAGAGAGAGTGAGAACTCGTGGCAGGGAAAGACAGAGAACGCGGGGCAGGGAGAGAGAACGCGGGACAGGGACAGAGAGAGAGAGAACGCGGGACAGGGAGAGAGAGAGACAGAGAACCCGGGGCAGGGAGAGAGAAAGAGAGAACGCGGGACAGAGAGAGAGAACGCGGGACAGGGAGAGAGAGAGAGAACGCGGGACAGAGTGAGAGAGAACCCGGGGCAGGGAGAGAGGGAGAATGCGGGACAGAGAGATAGAGAACGCGTGGACAGAGAGAGAGAAAACGCAGGACAGGGAGAGAGAGAGAGAGAGAGAGAGAAAAAATGCGGGACAGAGAGAGAGAGAGAGAACGCGGGGCAGGGAGAGAGAGAGAACGTGAGGCAGGGAGAGAGAGAGCAAACCCAGGGCAGGGAGAAAGAGAGAACGCGGGACAGAGAGAGAGAGAACGCGGGGCAGGGAGTGAGAGAGAGAACGCGGGGCAGGGAGAGAGAGAGAACGCGGGGCAGGGAGAGAGAGAGAGAGAGAACGTGGGACAGAGAGATAGAGAGAACCCGGGGCAGAGAGAACGCGGGACAGAGAGAGAGAGAACGTGAGGCAGGGAGAGAGAGAGAGAGAGAGAATGCGGGGCAGGGAGAGAGAGAGAGAGAGAAAACGCGGGACAGGGAGAGAGAGAGAACGCGGGACAGAGAGAGAGAACGCGGGACAAAGAGAGAGAACGCGGGACAAAGAGAGAGAACGCGGGACAGAGAGAGAGAGAACGCGGGACAGAGAGAGAGAACGCGGGACAGAGAGAGAGAGAGAGAGAACGCAGGATAGGGAGAGAGAGAGAGAATGCGGGACAGGGAGAGAGAGAACGCAGGGCAGGGAGAGAGAGAAAGCGGGGCAGAGAGAGAGAGAACGCGGGACAGGGAGCGAGAGAGAACGCGGGACAGAGAGAGAGAACGCGGGGCAGGGAGAGAGAGAACGCGGGGCAGGGAGAGAGAGAACGCGGGGCAGGGAGAGAGAGAACGCGGGGCAGGGAGAGAGAGAACGCGGGGCAGGGAGAGAGAGAACGCGGGGCAGGGAGAGAGAGAACACGGGGCAGGGAGAGAGAGAACACGGGGCAGGGAGAGAGAGAACACGGGGCAGGGAGAGAGAGAACACGGGGCAGGGAGAGGGAGAGAGAGAGAACGCGGGGCAGGGAGAGAGAGAGAGAACCCAGGGCAGGGAGAGAGAGTGAGAGCAGGGAGAGAGAACGCGGGACAGGGACAGAGAGAGAGAGAACGCGGGACAGGGAGAGAGAGAGACAGAGAACCCGGGGCAGGGAGAGAGAAAGAGAGAACGCGGGACAGAGAGAGAGAACGCGGGACAGGGAGAGAGAGAGAGAACGCGGGACAGAGTGAGAGAGAACCCGGGGCAGGGAGAGAGGGAGAATGCGGGACAGAGAGATAGAGAACGCGTGGACAGAGAGAGAGAAAACGCAGGACAGGGAGAGAGAGAGAGAGAGAGAGAGGAAAAATGCGGGACAGAGAGAGAGAGAGAGAACGCGGGGCAGGGAGAGAGAGAGAACGTGAGGCAGGGAGAGAGAGAGCAAACCCAGGGCAGGGAGAAAGAGAGAACGCGGGACAGAGAGAGAGAGAGAACGCGGGGCAGGGAGTGAGAGAGAGAACGCGGGGCAGGGAGAGAGAGAGAACGCGGGGCAGGGAGAGAGAGAGAGAGAGAACGTGGGACAGAGAGAGAAGAAACGCGGGACAGAGAGATAGAGAGAACCCGGGGCAGAGAGAACGCGGGACAGAGAGAGAGAGAACGTGAGGCAGGGAGAGAGAGAGAGAGAGAGAATGCGGGGCAGGAGAGAGAGAGAGAGAGAGAAAACGCGGGACAGGGAGAGAGAGAGAACGCGGGACAGAGAGAGAGAACGCGGGACAGAGAGAGAGAACGCGGGACAGAGAGAGAGAGAACGCGGGACAGAGAGAGAGAACGCGGGACAGAGAGAGAGAGAGAGAGAACGCAGGATAGGGAGAGAGAGAGAGAATGCGGGACAGGGAGAGAGAGAACGCAGGGCAGGGAGAGAGAGAAAGCGGGGCAGAGAGAGAGAGAACGCGGGACAGGGAGCGAGAGAGAACGCGGGACAGAGAGAGAGAACGCGGGACAGAAAGAGAGAGAACCCGGGGCAGGGAGAGAGAGAGAGAGAGAGAGAGAACGCGGGAACAGGGAGAGAGAGAGAGAGAACACGGGACAGGGAGAGAGACAGAACACGGGGCAGGGAGAGAGAGAGAACGCTGGGCAGGGAGAGAGAGAGAACGCTGGGCAGGGAGAGAGAGAGAACGCTGGGCAGGGAGAGAAAAAGAACGCAGGGCAGGGAGAGAGAGAGAACGCGGGACAGGGAGAGAGAGAGAACGCGGGACAGGGAGAGAGAGAGAGAACGCGGGACAGGGAGAGAGAGAACGCAGCGCAGGGAGAGAGAGAAAGCGGGGCAGAGAGAGAGAGAAAGCGGGGCAGAGAGAGAGAGAGAATGCGGGAAAGAGAGAGAGAGAGAGAAAACCCGGGACAGAGAGGGAGAGAGAACGCAGGACAGAGAGAGAGAGAACGCGGGACAGGGAGAGAGAGAACGCGGGACAGGGAGAGAGAGAACGCGGGACAGGGAGAGAGAGAACGCGGGACAGGGAGAGAGAGAGAACACGGGACAGGGAGAGAGAGAGAACACGGGACAGGGAGAGAGAGAGAACGCGGGACAGGGGAGAGAGAGAGAACGCGGGACAGGGAGAGAGAACGCGGGACAGGGAGAGAGAACGCGGGACAGGGAGAGAGAGAGAACGCGGGACAGGGAGAGAGAGAGAAACGCGGGACAGGGAGAGAGAGAGAACGCGGGACAGGGAGAGAGAGAGAACGCGGGACAGGGAGAGAGAGAGAACGCGGGACAGGGAGAGAGAGAACGCGGGACAGGGAGAGAGAGAACGCGGGACAGGGAGAGAGAGAACGCGGGACAGGGAGAGAGAGAGAACGCGGGACAGGGAGAGAGAGAGAACGCGGGACAGGGAGAGAGAGAGAACGCGGGACAGGGAGAGAGAGAGAACGCGGGACAGGGAGAGAGAGAGAACGCGGGACAGGGAGAGAGAGTGAACGCGGGACAGGGAGAGAGAGAGAACGCGGGACAGGGAGAGAGAGAGAACGCGGGACAGGGAGAGAGAGAGAGAGAGAACGCGGGACAGGGAGAGAGAGAGAACGCGGGACAGGGAGAGAGAGAGAGAGAGAACGCGGGACAGGGAGAGAGAGAGAACGCGGGACAGGGAGAGAGAGAGAGAGAACGCGGGTCAGGGGAGAGAGAGAGAGAACGCGGGACAGAGGGGGAGAGAATGCGGGGCAGGGAGAGAGAGAGAGAGAAAACCCGGGGCAGGGAGAGACAGAGAGAGAACGCGGGACAGAGAGAGAGAGAGAACCTGGGGCAGGGAGAGAGAGTGAGAACTCGGGGCAGGGAGAGAGAGAGAGAATGCGGGGCAGGGAGAGAGAGAGAACGCGGGACAGGGAGAGAGAGAGAACGCGGGACAGGGAGAGAGAGAGAAGAGAACGCGGGACAGGGAGAGAGAGAGAGAACGCGGGACAGGGAGAGAGAGAGAGAGAACGCGGGACAGAGAGAGAGAGAGAGAGAACGCGGGACAGAGGGAGAGAGAATGCGGGGCAGGGAGAGAGAGAGAGAGAAAACCCGGGGCAGGGAGAGACAGAGAGAGAACGCGGGACAGAGAGAGAGAGAGAACCTGGGGCAGGGAGAGAGAGTGAGAACTCGGGGCAGGGAGAGAGAGAGAGAATGCGGGGCAGGGAGAGAGAGAGAGAACGCGGGACAGAGAGAGAGAACGCAGGACAGGGACAGAGAGAGAGGGAACGCGGGACAGAAAGAGAGAACGCGGGGCAGGGAGAGAAGAACGCGGGGCAGGGAGAGAGAGAACGCGGGGCAGGGAGAGAGAGAATGCGGGACAGAGAGAGTACGCGGGGCACGGAGAGAGAGAGAGAGAACGTGGGACAGGGAGAGAGAGAGAGAACCCGGGGCAGGGAGAGAGAGTGAGAACTCGTGGCAGAGAAAGAGAGAGAGAACGCGGGGCAGGGAGAGAGAACGCAGGACAGGGAGAGAGAGAGAGAACGCGGGACAGGGACAGAGAGAGAGGGAACGCGGGACAGAGAGAGAGAGAACGCGGGGCAGGGAGAGAGAGAATGCGGGACAGAGAGAGATCGCGGGGCACGGAGAGAGAGAGAGAGAACCCGGGGCAGGGAGAGAGAGTGAGAACTCGTGGCAGGGAAAGAGAGAGAGAACGCGGGGCAGGGAGAGAGAACGCAGGACAGGGAGAGAGAGAGAACGCGGGACAGGGACAGAGAGAGAGAGAACGCGGGACAGGGAGAGAGAGACACAGAGAACCCGGGGCAGGGAGAGAGAAAGAGAGAACGCGGGACAGAGAGAGAACGCGGGGCAGGGGAGAGAGAGAGAGAGAACGCGGGACAGGGAGAGAGAGAGAGAACGCGGGACAGAGTGAGAGAGAACACGGGGCAGGGAGAGAGAGAGAACACGGGGCAGGGAGAGAGAGAGAACCCGGGGCAGGGAGAGAGAGAGAGAGAGAGAGAACCCGTGGCAGGGAGAGAGAGAGAACGCGGGGCAGGGAGAGAGAGAGAGAGAGAACGCGGGACAGGGAGAGAGAGGGAACGCGGGACAGAGAGCGAGAGAGAACCCGGGGCAGAGAGAGAGAGAGAGAACACGAGACAGAGAGAGAGAGAACCCAGGGTAGGGAGAGAGAGAGAGAGAGAGAGAGAGAGAGAGAGAGAGAGAAAGAGAGAGAGAGAGAACGTGGGGCAGGGAGAGAGACAGAACGTGGGACAGGGAGAGAGAACGCGGGGCAGGGAGAGAGTGAGAGAACGCAGGGCAGGGAGAGAGAGAGAACGCAGGGCAGGGAGAGAGGAGAGAACGCAGGACAGGGAGAGAGAGAGAGAGAACGCGGGACAGGGAGAGAGAGAGAACGCGGGACAGGGAGAGAGAGAACACGGGACAGGGAGAGAGAGAACGCGGGGACAGGGAGAGAGAGAACGCGGGACAGGGTGAGAGAGAACGCGGGACAGGGAGAGAGAGAGAGAGAACGCGGGACAGGGAGAGAGAGAGAGAGAACGCGGGACAGAGGGAGAGAGAATGCGGGGCAGGGAGAGAGAGAGAGACAAAACCCGGGGCAGGGAGAGACAGAGAGAGAACGCGGGACAGAGAGAGAGAGAGAACCTGGGGCAGGGAGAGAGAGAGAGAACGCGGGGCAGGGAGAGAGAGAGAGAACGCGGGACAGAGAGAGAGAACGCAGGACAGGGACAGAGAGCGAGGGAACGCGGGACAGAGAGAGAGAGAACGCGGGGCAGGGAGAGAGAGAACGCGGGGCAGGGAGAGAGAGAATGCGGGACAGAGAGAGAACGCGGGGCACGGAGAGAGAGAGAGAGAACGTGGGACAGGGAGGGGGAGAGAGAACCCAGGGCAGGGAGAGAGAGTGAGAACTCGTGGCAGGGAAAGAGAGAGAGAACGCGGGGCAGGGAGAGAGAACGCAGGACAGGGAGAGAGAGAGAACGCGGGACAGGAACAGAGAGAGAGAGAACGCGGGACAGGGAGAGAGAGAGACAGAGAACCCGGGGCAGGGAGAGAGAAAGAGAGAACGCGGGACAGAGAGAGAAGAGAATGCGGGGCAGGGAGAGAGAGAGAGAACGCGGGACAGAGTGAGAGAGAACCCGGGGCAGGGAGAGAGAGAGAGAATGCGGGACAGAGAGAGAGAAGAACACGGGGCAGGGAGAGAGAGAGAATGCGGGGCAGGGGGAGAGAGAGAGAGAACATGGGACAGAGAGAGAGAACGCGGGACAGAGAGATAGAGAGAACGCGGGACAGAGAGAGAGAGAGAACGCGGGACAGAGAGAGAGAGAACGCGGGACAGAGAGAGAGAGAACGCGGGGCAGGGAGAGAGAGAGAACGCGGGGCAGGGAGAGAGAGAGAGAGAGAATGCGGGACAGGGAGAGATAGAGCACGCGGGACAGAGAGCGAGAGAGAACCCGGGGCAGAGAGAGAGAGAGAGAACACGGGACAGACAGAGAGAGAACCCAGGGTAGGGAGAGAGAGAGAGAGAGAGAGAGAACGTGGGGCAGGGAGAGAGACAGAACGTGGGACAGGGAGAGAGAACGCGGGGCAGGGAGAGAGTGAGAGAACGCAGGGCAGGGAGAGAGAGAGAACGCAGGGCAGGGAGAGAGAGAGAACGCAGGGCAGGGTGAGAGAGAGATCGCAGGGCAGGGAGAGAGAGAGAACGCGGGACAGGGAGAGAGAGAGAACGCGGGACAGGGAGAGAGAGAGAACGCGGGACAGGGAGAGAGAGAGAGAACGTGGGACAGGGAGAGAGAGAACGCAGGGCAGGGAGAGAGAGAAAGCGAGGCAGAGAGTGAGAGAAAGCGGGGCAGAGAGTGAGAGAAAGCGGGGCAGAGAGTGAGGGAATGCAGGACAGAGAGAGAGAATGCAGGACAGAGAGAGAGAGAGAGAGAGAAAACGCGGGACAGAGGGAGAGAGAGAACGCAGGACAGAGAGAGAGAGAGAGAGAGAGAACGCGGGACAGGGAGAGAGAGAACGCGGGACAGGGAGAGAGAGAACGCGGGACAGGGAGAGAGAGAACACGGGACAGGGAGAGAGAGAACACGGGACAGGGAGAGAGAGAGAGAGAGAGAGAGAACGCGGGACAGAGGGAGAGAGAACGCGGGACAGAGAGAGAGAACGCAGGACAGGGACAGAGAGAGAGGGAACGCGGGACAGAGAGAGAGAGAACGCGGGGCAGGGAGAGAGAGAACGCGGGGCAGGGAGAGAGAGAACGCGGGGCAGGGAGAGAGAGAACGCGGGGCAGGGAGAGAGAGAACGCGGGGCAGGGAGAGAGAGAACGCGGGGCAGGGAGAGAGAGAACGCGGGGCAGGGAGAGAGAGAACGCGGGGCAGGGAGAGAGAGAACGCGGGGCAGGGAGAGAGAGAACGCGGGGCAGGGAGAGAGAGAACGCGGGGCAGGGAGAGAGAAAACGCGGGGCAGGGAGAGAGAGAACGCGGGGCAGGGAGAGAGAGAACGCGGGGCAGGGAGAGAGAGAACGCGGGGCAGGGAGAGAGAGAACGCGGGGCAGGGAGAGAGAGAACGCGGGGCAGGGAGAGAGAGAACGCGGGGCAGGGAGAGAGAGAACGCGGGGCAAGGAGAGAGAGAACGCGGGGCAAGGAGAGAGAGAACGCGGGGCAGGGAGAGAGAGAACGCGGGGCAGGGAGAGAGAGAACACGGGGCAGGGAGAGAGAGAACGCGGGGCAGGGAGAGAGAGAACGCGGGGCAGGGAGAGAGAGAACGCGGGGCAGGGAGAGAGAGAACTCGGGGCAGGGAGAGAGAGAACGCGGGGCAGGGAGAGAGAGAACGCGGGGCAGGGAGAGAGAGAACGCGGGGCAGGGAGAGAGAGAACGCGGGGCAGGGAGAGAGAGAACGCGGGGCAGGGAGAGAGAGTACGCGGGGCAGGGAGAGAGAGTACGCGGGGCAGGGAGAGAGAGTACGCGGGGCAGGGAGAGAGAGAACGCGGGGCAGGGAGAGAGAGAACGCGGGGCAGGGAGAGAGAGAACACGGGGCAGGGAGAGAACGCGGGGCAGGGAGAGAGAGAACGTGGGGCAGGGAGAGAGAGAACACGGGGCACGGAGAGAGAGAGAACGCGGGACAGGGAGGGAGAGAGAGAGAACCTGGGGCAGGGAGAGAGAGTGAGAACTCGCGGCAGGGAGAGAGAACGCAGGACAGGGAGAGAGAGAGAACGCGGGACCGGGACAGAGAGAGAGAGAATGCGGGACAGGGAGAGAGAGAGACAGAGAACCCGGGGCAGGGAGAGAGAAAGAGAGAACGTGGGACAGAGAGAGAGAGAACGTGGGACAGAGAGAGAGAGAACGCGGGGCAGGGAGAGAGAGAGAGAACGCGGGACAGAGTGAGAGAGAACCCGGGGCAGGGAGAGAGAGAGAACACGGGGACAGAGAGAGAGAGAACACGGGGCAGGGAGAGAGAGAGAACGCGGGGCAGGGAGAGAGAGAGAATGCGGGGCAGGGAGAGAGAGAGAGAGAACGTGGGACAGAGAGAGAGAACGCGGGACAGAGAGAAAGAACGCAGGACAGAGAGAACGCGGGACAGAGAGAGAGAGAGAACGCG